>NC_064931.1:23434982-24666249 GCF_023897955.1 Schistocerca gregaria | reverse complement strand
CGCACACAATTACAATTACAGGACAGAGAGGTACGCTCAACATGCTGCTAAGAACAGGCCGTGTTATTAACTGAACTATCTCAGCGTGTGAAATTTGATGGTTCAAATGGCTCTGAGCACTATGCGACTTAACATCTGTGGTCATCAGTCGCCTAGAACTTAGAACTAATTAAACCTAACTAACCTAAGGACATCACACACATCCATGCCCGAGGTAGGATTCGAACCTGCGACCGTAGCAGTCACGCGGTTCCGGACTGAGCGCCTAGAACCGCGAGACCACCGCGGCCGGCACCAGATTATCGTGTAGCTCCTGGCGCACTTCGTTACTTTCAGATGGACGATGTTTATTTATTTGTCTCAAGCTTTTGACGCGCTAAGTCACGAAAAGAGTGGTTTTGGAGTTGATAAGTCAAGTGCAGATAATGTGTATCTTTAATAACTAACAAAAGGCAAGAGTATTTTTCTCCGTAATTGAGAACGTAGGGCAATAAGACTGTACATACCAAAATAAATTTAATACAGAGGATAGACTGTTCTTAGGATAAAAAAGGTTATCAGGCTGCATAAAGTTTCATACACGTGTCACCCCCGGGTAAACTCTATTAACATCCAAGGAAAATGTCGAATTTGTGATCATCTTTAATTTTCAATGATATTTTATTGCTCATCGAATAGTATTTAAAAGTAGATAAAAATTAAAATGTCAAAAAAATTTTATTTACCAGAACGTATTCATAATTACAGAAAAGCAAGCTTATAAACGGTCTCTGGTAACTAACGGAGATACATGAACAGTCTGAAGAACACTAGAACGGAATCAGTAGAACCAATATTTGTATTCATGCCTGATTTGGCTTCTCTACGTAATCTCTCTTTCCCCCTCTCTCTAAATCACTGAAATCGGATCGTGGGCTGAATCCTTCAATACAGTATCGCCCAATGTGTTCCTTTATAGTGTTCTGTGTCTGATGATTCAATGTCGACAGATTGCTAACTCTACCATTCCTTCCAATCCACGGTGTACGTGAAGTGACCCTGAGATTTTGCTAAATGACTCTGCAAGAACTAAACGACGATTCTTGCTACAAATGTCCTGTTCATCTCCTTCTCTATCGAGGTAGGATGTTAAGTTCACAGAGATTTCAGCACATTTCTTGGCTCTAGCATGTAGTTAGAAAAATAACTAATAGAAAATTTTTTGTCGAGTACAAATAATCTGTACAAATAGAGAACCTAACTTGTTTTAAAATTGAGGAAGAAGATCAATGATTTTAAGTCTTGTAAATGCTTTGGACTTCTGATTCACATGGAAGAGGCGTAACAGCCACTGAAGGAACGGATGAATTACATCAAATAATTTGCAATAACTTCCTGTATGAATGAAAAACAAATATCATGGAGAGTAAGTAAGGAATTTCCATGTAAACCACTCAGAATTAAATTAGAGCGTTTCGAGAATACTGATGATTACCTGCTGAGACGTGAACGATATCTGATTTCCGAATTGGATACGAACTTCATTGGGAAATGGTCTGTTAATTCTTCAAGAGTCATTTATAAAGTGAACTGAGTCATAAATTATTGCACCCGCTTGAAAACGGTTAGTGGAAAGTGAGAAGAACCAGGTGTAATTTATTACGAAAATAATAATATTCTTTTAGTGACCAGACGAATAGATTAATTTATGTGCGATTACTTCTGAAACTTCTGCACTACGGGAAGCTTCAGATTCCAGTGACACTTAAAAATACCTTTCCCTTTTTTAATTATCACAGATCAAGAAAAACGATGAACTGTATCACTACAGGAATAACATTCTTTTACAGCAGAATTTCAGTCACCTCAAAAACAAAAAACAAAAGTCAGAAACTTATGTTGGTGTATATGTTACTCACATACTTAAGTTCCCAACAAACGCCCGTAACTACTGATGCACTCGCAGCCTAATAACGAGTAGTGGTGCAGATATTGTTACAGCATACGGGAATAACTAGATATTTTTCCAGTAGCGAGTACTTGACTGAGAAGTACCTGTCAGAAAAGCATCAATGAAGTAGTTGCAACGAGTGAGATCGGTAGTAATGGCCTCCTTCGTGAGCAGATGTAGAATAACATGAACAAGCAGAACGAACACGTCAAGGAGAATGAAACTCGGTAAACGGGGCTCTATCATCCAACCTGCAAGTTATTCAGGAAACCAGGCCCATTTCCAAGTGAACACACAATTTCATGTAGGCTCCATGTGGAAATAATTGAATCTGACGCAAGTTATGTGTAGTACGAAGGGGAAGCAGATCGATATCTCTTTGTAGAATAGCACAGATGCTTCCGAGCATCTTTCAGGGGTTAAAAGGCGGCTGGTGCGGTAGGCCCGCCAGTGCCGCAGGAAAAAAGCCTGTAATCCAGAATGAGATTTTCACTCTGCAGCGGAGTGTGCGTTGATAAGAAACTTCCTACCGGCGTAAAACTGAATGCCGGACCGAGACTCGAACTCGGGACCTTTGCTTTTAGCGGGCAAGTGGTCTCCCAGCTGAGCTACCCAAACACGACTCAAGCCCCGTCCTCAAAGCTTTTCTTCCGCCAGTACCTCGTCTCCTTCTTTCCAAACTTTACAGAAGCTTTCCTGTGAACCGTGATTCGTCACTCCACACAACGGTTTTCCACTGTTCAATCGTCCAATGATTACGCTCCTTACACCAAGCGAGGAGTCGTTTGGCATTTACCGGCGTGATGTGTGGTTTATGAGCAGCCGCTCGACGATTAAATCCAAGTTTTCTCACCTGTTGCCTAACTGTAATAGTACTTTCAGTGGATCCTGATGCAGTTTGCAATTCCTATGTGATGGTCTGGATAGATGTCTGCCTATTACACATTACGACACTCTTCAACTGTCGGCAGTCTCTGTCAGTCAAGAGGCGAGGTCGGTCTGTAAGTTTTTGTGCTGTACGTGTCCCTTCAAGTTTCCACTTCACTATGACATCGGAAGCAGTAGACCTCGGGAGGTTTAGGAGTGCGAAAATCTCGCGTACAGACGTATGACACAAGGGACACCCAATCACCTGACCACTTTCGGAGTCCGTGGGTGCCGCGGAGCGCCCCATTGTGCTCTCTCATGATGTCTAATGACTACTGAGATCGCTAATATGGAGTACCTGGCAGTAGGTAACAGCAAAATGCACCTAATATGAAAAACGTATGTTTTTGGGGGTGTCTGGTTACTTTTGATCACATAGTGTATGTATATGAAATGGTACACTAAAAAGCAAAAGAAAGAATGTAAAGTGTAAAATAATTGGTTAAAACTGGAAACAAATATAAGTAAAATAAATAAATATTCTAATAATGACTGCTAAGATATTTCAATAGGATTGGTTGAAATGCTTTCAAGGCACATTGTGTATTGCTTATCTTCCAAAATAGGTATTATAGAAATCAGGTTTATTACACACGTATGTATGTTGCTTGAAAACCTCTTTAATCTACACTCCTGGAAATTGAAATAAGAACACCGTGAATTCATTGTCCCAGGAAGGGGAAACTTTATTGACACATTCATGGGGTCAGATACATCACATGATCACACGGACAGAACCACAGGCACATAGACACAGGCAACAGAGCATGCACAATGTCGGCACTAGTACAGTGTATATCCACCTTTCGCAGCAATGCAGGCTGCTATTCTCCCATGGAGACGATCGTAGAGATGCTGGATGTAGTCCTGTGGAACGGCTTGCCATGCCATTTCCACCTGGCGCCTCAGTTGGACCAGCGTTCGTGCTGGACGTGCAGACCTCGTGAGACGACGCTTCATCCAGTCCCAAACATGCTCGATGGGGGACAGATCCGGAGATCTTGCTGGCCATGGAAGTTGACTTACACCTTCTAGAGCACGTTGGGTGGCACGGGATACATGCGGACGTGCATTGTCCTGTTGGAACAGCAAGTTCCCTTGCCGGTCTAGGAATGGTAGAACGATGGGTTCGATGACGGTTTGGATGTACCGTGCACTATTCAGTGTCCCCTCGACAATCACCAGAGGTGTACAGCCAGTGTAGGAGATCGCTCCCCACACCATGATGCCGGGTGTTGGCCCTGTGTGCCTCGGGCGTATGCAGTCCTGATTGTGGCGCTCACCTGCACGGCGCCAAACACGCATACGACCATCATTGGCACCAAGGCAGAAGCGACTCTCATCGCTGAAGACGACACGTCTCCATTCGTCCCTCCATTCACGCCTGTCGCGACACCACTGGAGGCGGGCTGCACGATGTTGGGGCGTGAGCGGAAGACGGCCTAACGGTGTGCGGGATCCTAGCCCAGCTTCATGGAGACGGTTGCGAATGGTCCTCGCCGATACCCCAGGAGCAACAGTGTCCCTAATTTGTTGGGAAGTGGCGGTGCGGTCCCCTACGGCACTGCGTAGGATCCTACGGTATTGGCGTGCATCCGTGCGTCGCTGCGGTCCGGTCCCAGGTCGACGGGCACGTGCATCTTCCGCCGACCACTGGCGACAACATCGATGTACTGTGGAGACCTCACGCCCCACGTGTTGAGCAATTCGGCGGTACGTCCACCCGGCCTCCCGCATGCCCACTATACGCCCTCGCTCAAAGTCCGTCAACTGCACATACGGTTCACGTCCACGCTGTCGCGGCATGCTACCAGTGTTAAAGACTGCGATGGAGCTCCGTATGCCACGGCAAACTGGCTGACACTGACGGCGGCGGTGCACAAATGCTGCGCAGCTAGCGCCATTCGACGGCCAACACCGCGGTTCCTGGTGTGTCCGCTGTGCCGTGCGTGTGATCATTGCTTGTACAGCCCTCTCGTAGTGTCCGGAGCAAGTATGGTGGGTCTGACACACCGGTCTCAATGTGTTCTTTTTTCCATTTCCAGGAGTGTATATTGTAACACAAGATTTAATTTTTAAAATTAATTAAACGTGGTGTGGTATTTTGAAAAATTTCAAATTATTAGAAAATTCGTTTATACAATTTGCAGGAACTTTAATTACGTATCAACTTTTATATGAGAAACGTTTTTTTTTTTTTTTTCTCTCTTGGGAATATTCCCTCGTTGGTGAGAAATGACCAAGAAGCTGCAGCAATATGATTAAATTAGTCATTAATGTATTTTTGAAGTCTTAGAAATTTGAAAGTTGTAAGTTATTCTGAGGCAAATTATTTGATAGTTGGGTACTTATAACTTTGAAGGACATTAAGGAAGACATAAAATAATTTAGAACGTAACGTATATTGTCGTGTACACCAATCTATATTAGAAGGCATTTATATCGAATTGTGATACCTGAGGGCCAAACATTCAAGACCAAGTTGTACGCAGACATAGCTAGGTGATTAACAGTCAGGATTTCTAACCGGAAGGAGCGGAGCGCAAGCTCCCGGCTTATGGTCAGCATATTTATTTAGTTTTCTGTGAACGGCTTTATAATGTAATTGGCGGGACGCTGCCATTGTGATTTAAGTTAGGAATCATATCACGGTTGCTACAAACAATATACAGGAATAGACGCAGCGTAATTTAACTAATAACCTCAACTGTGACTCCCGCTGAATGAAAATGGCTCTGGAATTCAGTTACCTCCTGCCTTGGGTAGTAGAGTGGCTTCTCATGACGCAAACATGGGAAGAGCTAGTATTAAAAATACCGTTACTGACCGAGAATTTGCACTACATAACTCAGACGTAATAAGCAACAGATTATGATTATGTTTGACGATACGTATCTTTTCTCGTTCTCATTTTAAATATAACAACAAAAAATAGAAACCTGTAAGACTTGCTCCGTTAAGAGTGTCATGGTGTTAACTTGGATAGTAGTTGCAGTTGTTATTAATGCTCGAAACTATCTTATTTCAGTAGTTCGAAAAGTTCGATATTAACTTTCTGCTTCACATATTACTACCTGAGCACAAAATTAAATTAAATGTGTATATACCTGTTTGAAATTATTAATAGATTCCCAAAGTATTTTTAGGGCAATTTCTGTTACGATGGGAACGTTTTGGCATTTTCCTCTAAAACCCGTAGTTCTCCACTAAATATTACTCGTTATTTGGCAGTATCTCTCAGTAACCGTCCCATCTTCACAGAAGCCTTGAACCACGGCAATGTGGCTAGTTTTAATGGCCTACTGATTCAGAAATCGCAACGACAGAAGATAAGTAGTTAATAGCACGCGATTTTTAACACAGAGCCGGCCGTTGTGGTCGAGCGGTTCTAGGCGCTTCAGTATGGAACCGCGCCACAGCTACGGTCGCAGGTTCGAATCCTGCCTCGGCATGGATGTGTGTGGTGTCCTTAGGTTAGTTAGGTTTAAGTAGTTCTAAATTCTAGAGGACTGATGACCTCAGATGTTAAGTCCCATAGTATTCAGACCCATTTGAACCATTTTTTAACACAGAGATTGTTTGTAAAGTAACAAAGAGATTCGTCGCGTAGCTGAATTCGGTAATAACCTCCATTGTAACGGTATTAACGCTAAGGTTGGATATTTTTATAGATTGAAGTGTCGGTTTTGTGTAGAGGTTGAAAGTACATGAAACTCCCTCATATTCCCTCACAAGTATGCGTTAAGTGAGGTAGTCACATGAATTAACCAAATTACGGCGACGCTAATCATCAGCCCACAGTCATATTACAAATTCCGTAATGTTTTCTTCGAATAAAATATTGCTAACTCATCCATATCCAGTCGGAGCTTGTGCTCCCTCTCTAATGCTCTCGACGTCGACAAGACGTTGCTCCTTGACGTATCTAGTGGAAATCAGAATTGATATGAGTTATTTTGTCAGCTATTTAAGAGCAAAGACAAAGCAATGAAAGATGTTGCATAAGAAAGTTTTCTTTGTTTAGGGCGCTATTGTGTAATGTAGCTGTGACACCGACAACGGCGTTTCGAAAACGCTTGCAGTGGCCTCTCTCCGTATAGACTACACAAAAAAAAAAAAAAAAAAAAAAAAAAAAAAAAAAAAAAAAAAAAAAAAAAAACGTGTAACAGATCCATAAGGAGATGACTGTAACAGTGGCTGAAACATCAGCATTATCCAGTAGCACTTATTTTACGAGGAGATTTCAAAAGTTATGGAATGCCTAGTAATGCTGCACTGCAATTCAACATAGGCACCTAGTCTCTGTGAAGAAAGATCGGAACATTCTGCCACTCGATCAGTTACTGGACGCAAAAATCTGCTCCTTGGTCACGGAGCCATTCGAAAACCTATGTCTGAATTTCTTCATCGTGAAAAATTTCTTTCCGCCCCGATGTTGTTTCACCTGACGGAAAAGATGGAAATTGTATGGCGAAAGATCTGGACTCCCCGATCGCCATCGCGGATGCCTGTGCGTGCTTGGTCAAATCGTTGACATTATTTCATTACGGCTGAATAAACTTTGAATTTGGTCTGTGTAACACCAGAATTTCACTCTGTGTGCATTTTAGACTCTCTGCTCACAAGAATGGCATCGTCCCACGTACATCAAATTTGATGTTTCTAGTCGTCGCATCGCAGCAGAAGTGCCTGCTGGAAAACGGGAACATGTACTCTCTTCCGACAATGCGCCACACTTGTTGCGCAGTGGTCTTAGAGTGGGATAATATGTATAACTTACTACCTGCAGTCCCTATGTACAGTGCCACGCGGTTCAAAATCCAGGAAACCACTATGTTTTCTGGTTGGTCGCAGAAGCCTACGCACTTACGTTGCAGACTGGACCTTTTAAGTTGTTACAATGGACGCGGACACGAAGCACTAGTCCCTGAGTCACTAATATTTAATGACAATGGAGAATGACTTTCTGGGATTTTATGTGAAATGAAGACACACATCTTTCGGGACGTGGAAACGATTTTCATTAACTGTAGGTGAGGTGTATAAGATGAACGGATGTAAGTCACAAGGACAATCGTACCACGATAGCACTTGACGTTTTTCACATACAAAGCTTTGTCACTGGTAAACTGAACAAACCTGAGGAAAACGTTCCTGTAATGGAAGCCGCGACAATTATTTTACTTTGTCACATTTAACTGCAGAGCTACCTAACCACGTTATGACCTCATTCGTAATAATCATACTCTTTTTTTGTAGTAAGAGATTTTTCACATCACAGCACTGCAATAATAGAAGCCGGATATCATCTACGGTTTTTGCTTTCTACGTTGCTTCCACGTGAGGTCATGGTCAAATTTAAGGACACTGATTGGTCAACTGGTTTTTCACCATCTCCCATATAAGTTCAGCTTCCCATATGTCTGGTGAACAAACGGAAAGGGATTAAAGTTTTACCTACTGTACTATGAACACAGAACGGACATTTTGTCTTACAAACAGTTACGTGTTGTGTTACGGAAAGTGAAAGGAGCGGAGAATACAAATATTCACTGCTCATACACCTGACACAGAGACTACTGCCGAGATGGCTCACAAATTGCACCACTTGAGATCAGGATTAATATTTAACGACTCCTTTCCACCGTATATAGATTCTGTTGTCTACAGTTCTCCAAAGCGCATAGTGCAATACAGTACTTACGAATATACATCTGATTCGTAACCTATAACAATTGAAACAAGAATTCATGTGAAAATAAGCCATGTTTAACAATTCGCAGGTCTTCATCTGGATAAATTTGAGTAACCCATTGCTCTGTCATAAATAAATGTGTAAAAGTTTGTACAGTGTCTTGGAAGTAGATGTCACCCAGTTTTGGAGGCAGGCAATCTCTCAAAAAATGGCTCTGAGCACTATGGGACTTAACATCTATGGTCATCAGTCCCCTAGAACTTAGAACTACTTAAACCTAACTAACCTAAGGACATCACACAACACCCAGCCATCACGAGGCAGAGAAAATCCCTGACCCCGCCTGGAAACGAACCCGGGAACCCGGGCGTGGGAAGGCAATTTCTCAGCAGAGCCTTTTAATGCCTAAGAAGTGACAATACTGTGTTTTGTGAAAGCTACAAAATGTACTTGTAGCCGTACCATTAGTAAGTCCTGAATGAATCAATATTACAAATACACTGAGGAACCAAAAATTTTTAACTATCTGCATAATATTGTTTTACAGCATCGATTTTCCGTGTCATGGATTCTACAAATCCTTGTTAGGTTTACGGCGGTACATGACGCCAGATATCTGCGCAATAGTCACGCATTTCTCGTAAATTACGGGCCACGGGGTTACTGTGGTAGCTGACTTGGTGCCAAACAGCGTTCCATTGTGTTCCACAGACTTCAGCTCACGCCAGTTTAGTGTCCAAGACGTTAATGTTCTCGTCGTATCTCTGTAGTACAAGTGTGGCCTCGTGAGACGGTTAGTTATCCTGATGGAAGATGCCACCGCCATCGGGGGAGACACAACCCATGAAGGGATGCAGGAGGTTCGGAATGAAGTTCACTTGGTCCACAGCAGTCATAGTGCTATCGATTACTATCACAAGTCCCAGAGGATCCCAATTGCATGTCCCCCACGGCAAAATTCTGCCCTCTCCAGCTTTCTTCAGCTGCACAGTAAACGTTTGGAGCAGCCGTTCATCTGGATGACGACGTATCTGGACAAGATCATCGACTTGTTATACCAAAAGAGATATTATTAGTTCGTACAAACGCAGACTGCGGCGACGAATAAAAATTTGTACTGATCCCAGGATTCGAACCCGGGTCACTTGTTCAGTCGGCAGATACGCTAATCACTGCTTCACCTTTGCACTGTGGCTTTACAACAACTGCGCCCTCCGTAATCCAAATTTCTATTCACGCATCAGCTCACTTGAGACTTGAAAAAGTCTCGGGAACCCTATAGTAACATTTGATTAAAAGCACCTATGCGTGGCTTTCAGGCAGGATCCCTTGTTTCACTCTATACTGAGATGCAATTCCAGTGCAGCTAAAGAGTCTCTGCAATGCTGTTTGAGTTTAGGTGGAATTTCAAGTCGGCTGAGGCGTGACTGGAAATTTGGACTGAGGAGGGAGACGTGCTAGAGCAGTCGGTGCAATTGTGCAAGGACACTGTGCCAGGGGGGCGCAGTGGTTAGCGGATCTTCCTAGTGAGCAAGAGACATGGGTTCGATTCCCGGTGCAAATTTTCATTAGTCGCTTCAGTTGCATATTACATCATGCAATGAACCGCCCACGAAACTGGTATAGACATGCGTATTCAAATACAGCGAAATGTAAACAGGCAGAATATGGTGCTACGGTCTGCAACGCTTACATAAGACCAGCTGTCGCGAGCAATTGTTAGATCGGTTACTGCTGCTACAATGGCAGGTTACCAAGACTTAAGTGAGTTTGAACGTGGTGTTATAGTTGTCACACAGGCGATGGGACAAATCATCTCCGATGTAGCGATGAAATGGGGATTTTCCCGTACGACCATTTCATGAACGTACCGTGAATACCAGGAATTCGAAAAATAATCAAATCTCCGACATCGCTGCTGGTGGAAAAAGATCCTGCAAGAGCGGGACCAACGACGATTGAAGAGAATCGTTCACCGTGACACAAATGTAGCCTTTCCGCAAATTACTGCAGATTTCAATGCTGGGACATCAACGAGTGTCAGCGCACGAACTATTCAACGAAACATCACCGATATGCCGGCCGCGGTGGTCTCGCGGTTCTAGGCGCGCAGTCCGGAATCGTGCGACTGCTACGGTAGCAGGTTCGAATCCTTCCTCGGGCATGGATGTGTGTGATGTCCTTAGGTTAGTCAGGTTTAAGTAGTTCTAAGTTCTAGGGGACTAATGACCACAGCAGTTGAGTCCCATAGTGCTCAGAGCCATTTGAACCATCACCGATATGGGCTTTCGCAGCCGAAGACCCACTCGTGTACCCTTGATGACAGCACGACACAATGTTTTGCGACTCGCATGGGCCTGTCGACAACGGCATTGGACTACTGATGACTGGAAACATGTTGCCTGGTCGGACGAGTCTCGTTTCGAATTGTATCGAGCCGATGGACTTGTATGGGTATGGAGACAACCTCGTGAATCCATGAACCCTGCATGTCAGCAAGGGACTGTTCAAGCTGGTGGAACCTCCATAATGGTGTGGTTCGTGTGCAGTTGCAGTGATATGGGACTCCTGATACGTCTAGATAGGACACTGACAGGTGACAAGTACGCAAGCATCCTGTCTTGTCATCTGTATCCATTCCTATCCATTGTGCATTCCGACGGACTTTGGTGACTCAAGCAGAACAATGCAACACCTCACACGTTCAGAACTGCTATAGTGTGGTTCCAGGAACACTATTCCCAGTTTAAACACTTTCGCTGGCCACCAAGCTCCCCAGACATGAACATTATTGAGCATACCTGGGATGCCTTGCAATGTGCTGTTCAGAAGAGATCTCCAACCCCTCGTACTCTTGTGGATTTAGGGACAGCGCTACAGGATTTATGGTGTCAGTTCCCTCTAGCTCTACTTGAGACATTAGTCGACTCCATGTCACGTCGTGTTGCTGCACTTCTGCGTGCTCGCAGGGGCCCTATGTTATATTAGGCAAGTGTAGCAGATTCTTTGGCTCTTCAGTGTAGATGTCTGGGTCCTGAAAATGTCTGTGGAACCATGTAGTTTATATAAATTGTACGATCAGGCGACACTTTCCACTGGTCCTTCGTACAATATCGATAATCCCGTGCCCGCTCCAGTCGTAACAGACGACGTCATTGGGTTACCATTAGAACGCATAGGGGTCCTCTCCTGTGGAGCTCCGTTTTCAGCTATGTACACTGAACGGTGTGCTACGAAACACTTGCACCAGCAGTAGCATTGTGGTCCATCGTCAGATCCGCCACAGATCGTCGTCTACCATGCTCAGCACAGCAGGAAGCGTCCGACCTCCATGAGGTGTGGACTTAGAGTGCCAGATCTGCCGTCACCGAGACGTATGTTCCCAGGCGCTGAGCCATAGCAACCTGCCCTCTATCAGGGTCGCTTGTGTTGCTGAACATACCCACTTGCGGTGTCCCTTATCCATCACATGATTTCTATTCGTCTATTCTTCGGTTATATCCTTTTCTTATAGCTTCATTTGCTCGCATTGACGCCAGAAGGATTAAGTTTTGTTTGTCAGTCGTAGTGTTCACGATCAGCAATGTATGTCGCTACATTTTACTGCATGCCTTTGCGTTACAGCTTAGAAAACATTGGCGTTAGAACTGCTGAATGAATTAGTTATCTAACAATTTTAAACAATTGAATTCATTTGCATCAACAATATGACCGTACGGCTATCTACTGGTGACTGAGAAAGGCATTCAGCTAGGAGGGGGAAGCGGGGCAAGGTTGACCCTGAATATTAATAAAAGGGACGCGCTACGATACCTACGAAAACATTTTAAATCTTTCGTGGGGACTTGCTGCCTACGAATACGACCATCAGTGAAAGTTTAACAGACGTCTGAGCATAGCTCTCTCGTTTCTTTTTCAGACATGTCTCTTGACTGGACTGATGCCTTCATCCATGTCTTCCACTGCAGCAATAATTGTTTTTCATCTCTGCGTAACTACTGCAAGTAACATATCCTGTGATCTGTCTCTCGTACTCTTGTCTTCGTCGGCTCCTAAAACGATTCCACTGAAGTGGAAGAGTAGCAGAAGTTCCTCTAACCTGTCATTTCCGGCAAAGTTTTTCCATTGAATTTCTCTTTCCCTAGGCTTCGTAGTATCACTTCGTTTCGTACTGTATTTGCCGATATTAATCTTGATATTGTTTGACAGCGTCACACTTCTACTTCATTCGTTCCCTCTTCTCCACATTTCACGAAATTCCATGTTTCAGTTCCACACAGTGATGTGCTCCAAATATACTTTTCAGTAAGTTCTCCGCGATTCCGTATCAAGGATTAACTACTCTAATAAAGAAAGCGTGTGTAATTTTACAGCCTATACAAAATTAAATAAACTTTAGAGTTAATTTGATTGCTTCTTGGTTAATAATCAGGGCATGTATGCCCGCATTCTACCAGTCGCCGTCGGAGACAATGTCTTGTTGCCTCAATAACCTTCCGATCATTCTCGTTCTGCTTCTCGCAGAGTGTATTCTTCGTTAGGCCTCACTGGAGCGCAGGCCTCTGTGAGGCCTTGCGTTGTTATGCGGAAACAACAGTACGTTTACATTGTTGTGCTGGCGAACACGCTAAAGTCGTTTCTTCAATCTGAGGGTAGCACTATACACTTCAGAACTGATCGTTGCATCATGAGGGAGGAGATCAAACAGGATAATCCCATTAGAATCCCAGGAGACCGTCGCTATGACTTTACCGGCTAAGGGTGAGGCTTTGAACATTTTATTCGGAGGAGTGGTGGTGTGGTACCACTACATGTACTGCTGTTTTGTACCTGGTTCGAAGTAATGAACCCATGTTTCATCACCTGCGTCGATCTTCGACAGAAAACTGTCACAATTCGCTTCGTAATGTGCAAGGAATACCGCACAGATGACCTTTCGTTACATTTCACGGTCTTCAGTTGGGAAGCGAGAAACCCAGCGGTCACATCCATTTTAATATCCCAACTGATGGAACAGTGTGTCAGAACTACCAACAGAGACGTCCATTTGAGCAGCGAGGTGTCTGATTGTTATCCGTTGATCACCTCGAATGAGAGTGTCCGCACGTTCCAACACAGAAGGAGTCAAAGCCGTGTTCGGCCGTCCTGCAAGAAGGGGACCGGACAGGTCTTCACGACAGAAGCCTCACCATTCCGCCTAAAGAAACTCAGTGACAGCTCTCTGCTTGAAACGCATCTCAGCTATAGACGCTGCTCTGAAGTCTACGTATAGTGCCGCCACCTATCGTCACGAAGCTATATGGGCTGAAGTGCGAATATTCCACGATGTCCCACAACAAATTCCGCATTTTTTTCAAATGAAATTGTCCGAGAAAAAATGTGTTGCAATACTTATATTTCTTTGTCAAAGAGAGTGAGATTGTTGTTATAGGAATTACTCGTAGTATATAACCATACATGTATGAACTGCGCAAGCTACTGTTATTGGAGTGTGTCTCATACCAATATTAACTAGCCTTATTCCATTCGTATCACGGAAGAGGTGAACGTTCGTGTCAAATGTCTCCATACATGCTCTAATCTCATCTTATTCGCAGGATTTCTACGCGATATATACACTGAAGAGCCAAAGAAACTCGTACACCTACCTAATATCGTGTAGGGCCTCCGCGAGCACGCAGAAGTGCAGCAACATGACATTTCATGTATTCGACTAATGTCTCAAGTAGTGCTGAAGGGAACTGATTCAATGAATCATGCGGGGCTATCCATAAATCCGTAAGAGTACGAGGGGATGGAGATCTCTTCTGAACAGCATACTGACAGGCATCCCAGGTATGCTCAATAATGTTTATGTCTGGGGAGTTTTGTGACTAGCGGAAGTGTTTAAACTCAGAGGTTGCACCATTACAGAGGTTGCACCAGCATGAACAGTCCCATGCTGATATACAGGGTCCATCGGCTCGATACAATGTGAAACGAGACTCGTCCGACCAGGCAACATGTTTCCAGTCATCAACAGTCCAATGTCGGTGAGGACGGGCCCATGCGAGTCGCAAAACTTTGTGTCGCGCTGTCATCAAAGGCACACGAGTGGGTCTTCGGCTGCGAAAGCCCATATCGGTGTTTCGTTGAATAGTTCGTACGCTGACACTTGTTGATGGCCCAGCATTGAAATCTGCAGAAATTTGCGGAAAGGCTGCATTTCTGTTAAGGTGAACGATTCTCTTCAGTCGTCGTTGGTCCCGTTCTTGTAGTATCTTTTTCAGGCAGCAGCGATGTCGAAGATCTGATTATTTACCGAATTACTGATATTCACGATACATTCGTGAAATCGTCGTACGAGAAAATCCCCATTTCATCGTTACCTCGGAGATGATTTGCTCCATCGCTCGTGAGCCGACTATACCACAACGTTCAAACTCACTTAAATCTCGATAACCTTCCATTGTAGCACCAGTGACCGATCTAATAACTGCACCGGACTCTTGTTGTCTTATATAGGAGTTACCGAGCGTGAGGACGTATGTTGCCTGTTTACATATTTGAATATGCATGGCTATACCAGTTTTTTTGGCGCATAACAGAGACAGGCCTGCTTTTTTGGGACGTTTTGTCACCAGAATAACACAGCTGTTAGAAGGATGGCCGAAGCGAGACCTCGTAGGCGCCTCGTTCCGAAGGACGACTAGAACGGCTTGCTCTTAGCCGCTACGACCAGGGGCGCGCACTTTTTCGATAGGGGGGGGGGGGGGGGGGTGCCTATCACGACCCTACTTCCATTCGCGATATCACGTGGATAGAAGTTGCTCTGGTCGTATCCTTCCTCCGTGCCTTAATTTAGGATCCGACATTGAAACCACCATGCAGTAGCACCCAACGCACCATTCTGGACATCTTCGCAAACGCACCATGACATTTAACTCCATTCTGTGATAGTGAATTCTGGACGGTTATCCAAGCTATAGTCCGTCTGGATATATAATTATGTGTTTTGGTTCCCAGTGATAGTGTTACCGTCTTAGCCTATACTTTCGGACATGTCAGTGAAATAACTGCTATGTAAACAGTGTGACGGTTTCCTTGTTGATCCAAGAAGTCTAAGTGTATTACTGAGACTAGATTAACTGGAGCCCTTGTCGCTCAAAGAGAAGCGTCCTTCATATTTTTGGCAGTAAAGTGTTTATTGTTAAAATTTATCTACGTGGGAGGCTTTTCTTTCTCAGTGAATCTTTGTCTGGTCACTTCAACACCCAGTATTGGTTATCTAAACTTATTTAACGAGGCTTCCAAAGAACGTTATCGCCAGTCTTCCAGTGATACCGATTTAAGGTCCCCCAATCATTTCCCTTGTACTTTTTAACCACGAGGTGACAAAAAGTCACGGGATAGCGGTATGCACATTTTGAAATTGTGGTGTCTCCGCCAGACAGCACACTTGCTAGGTAGTAGCCTTTAAATCGGCTGCGGTCCGTTAGTATACGTCGGACCCGCGTGTCGCCACTATCAATGATTGCAGACCGAGCGCCGCCACACGGCAGGTCTAGAGAGACTTCCAGCACTCGCCCCAGTTGTACTGCCGACTTTGCTAGCGATGGTTCACTGACTAAATACGCTCTTATTTGCCGAGACGATAGTTTAGCATAGCCTTCAGCTACGTCATTTGCTACGACCTAGCAAGGCGCCATTATCAGTTACTATTGATATTGTGAATCATGTACCGTCAAGACCGACGTTCATCATTAATGGATTCAAGTTAAGTATTCCACCAGCTACGTCCGTTTTTCTAAATTTTGATTTCCTTGTCCTGCTCCAGACCTCACGCCAGCCTGCGTGAGCTAAAACGCGTGCATTTCGTCCTCCTCTGGTAACACGGTGTTGGCTCTCCTGCCAACTACAACACAGATGGCGGCAGTATCACGTATACAATATATAAAAGGGCAGTGCATTGTCGCAGCTGTCATTTCTACTCAGGTGATTGCTGCGAAAACATTTCCGATGTGATTGTGTCCGCACGACGTGTATTAACAGACTCTGAATGCAGAATGGTAGTTGAAGCTAGACGCATGGGACATTCCATTTGGGAAATCATTAAGGAATTCAATATTCCGAGACAAACAGCGTCAAGAGGGAGCCGAGAATACGGAGTTTCAGGCTTTACCACTCATCACGGACAACGCAGTGGCCGACGTTAGTGCGTTCGCTAACAGCACGACTTCGCCTGCAGGGCCTCTCCTAGGCTCGTGACCAATTCGTGTGGACGCTAAACGCCTGGAAAACCGTGGTCTGGCCAGATGAGTCCAGTTTCAGTTGGTAAGAGTTTATGGTATTGTTCGAGTGTGGTGCAGACCCCACGAAACCATGGAACCGAGTTGTCAAAAAAGGCACCGATGGAGCTGGTCGTCGTTCCATAATGTTGTGGCCTGTGTTTACACAAAATGGCCTGGTTCCTCTGGTCTATCTGAAGCGATCGTTAACTGAAGACTGTTATGTTCGACTACTTGGAGACCATTTGTATCCATCCATGGACTTCATCTTCCCAAACAACGACGGAATTTTTATGCATAACACTGTGCCATATCACTAGTTTGAAAGACATTCTGGACGTCGCCCAGATCACCCAACATGAATCCCATCGTACATTTATTGAACATAATCGAGAGGTCAGTTCGTGCGCCAAATCCTGCACCAGTAACACTTCAGCAATTGTGGATGGCTGTGGGGGCTGCATTGCTCAGTATTTCAGCAGGGGACTTGTAGCAACTTGTTGAGTCCACGACACGCTGAGCTGCTGCATTACGCCCGACAAAAGGAAGTCCGACAGGATACTAAGAGGTATCCCATGACTTTTGTCTTCTCAGTATAGGGGCTGTAATGACGTTAACCTTCTTCTTGTATCGCGTGATTAAGGAACAAATAAATGAAATGTCATTAATAAAAATAATCTAACTCCGTCCGAACAGGCCTCGGAAGGCCCAACGGTACCAACCGGCCGCCTTGCCATCCTCAGCCCATAGGCGTCACTGGATGCGGATGTAGAGGGGCCTATGGTCGGCACACCGGTCTCCCGGCTGTATGTCAGTTTACGAGATCGGATTAATAATAATAATGAAGAAGAAAAGGCTTGATAAGCACTGTTAGAAAAACTGAGTCAGCTCCGTGGAGCTAACCGCAGATTGGTTTCACCTTGTTTCATTTATTCCCTGTCCAGCTCGTTTTATGAGACTCGTATTTAAATACTTCCCCTGTGAAACATGAAGGTAAAGAGCTAAGAGGGTGTTTACACTGCGAAAGCAATTCGAAATAGCACTGTGTCTGTAGAAGGCAATAAAGGCTTAGCCTCCCGGCTTACAAGTAATCGACGTGCCAGAGGTGGTCCAGGAAGTTGCACAAGCAGAGGCGAGCCATTCCTGCAGAGGTTAGTTGGCGAGATTGTTGGCCGGACGCTAGCATCACCTCCTACGTGCCGAACTCGGCGCATTCCTGGCCTGTTGCGAACTCGGCGCGACCAACAGCCTCGCCACGGCGGGTCGATGCCTCTCGCCTGCCGGAAGGAATCACGTCACCCGGCTTGCGAGCAACCACTGCTCAGATTCAACAAAACTACGGCACCATTAAAATGTTTTACTTTCCTACTGGCTGCGAGAGAAAGCGAGAATTTCTCGATCTAGAAAAGACGTGGACTTCGTGTCAATTAAATTTCATTTTCGGTGTATTGGTAGTTGCATCGCATTTGCGTAACTCAGTTGTCAACTGCATCTGTCACATAGGTTTGTTTATACTGCATCATAAAATACTCGTTTCTGTATGCTCATCCTCGAGATTGATGGTGTGCAGGACTTTGGCAGTTCAGTTACTTAAAAAAATTAAGTAGTTGCAGTGGTCTTTTTGATGTTATTTTATTACATTGCAATCAGTTTCGGTGATTCAGTACAGTGTTTGCATAAACAATAATGATAGCATCATTAAATTGCCAACCACGCAAATACAAAGACAGAATAAACGTCACGGACAACGCTATTAAGTAAATTTATTGCAATCATCTGATAAAAACCAAGAGATGCATTCATTGTCACATATCTAAAACGGAATTATGTACAGTATACCGTGACGAATTTCCACTCTATACGTTAAGCAAATATACTGTTTATTAATAAAATCATGGATTAAATTTGCCATGATTAAAAACTCTTCATTTAGATGATACAATAAACTCCAAAATCCTAAAGTAATCTACCAAACTATAAAAATAACTGTAGAAAATGATAGCTGTATGACAGAAATTGCAACAACATCAGAAATGAATGAAACAAGGAAATCTATGTGCAAGTAGTCCTTGCAAGGACAGCATGTCCGCAGCTCGTGGTCGTGCGGTAGCGTTCTCGCTTCCCACGCCCGGGTTCCCGGGTTCGATTCCCGGCGGCGTCAGGGATTTTGTCTGCCTCCTGTTGACTGGGTGTTGTGTGCTGTCCTTAGGTTAGTTACGTTTAAGTGGTTCTGGTTAAGGGGACTGATGACCATAGCTGTTAAGTCCCATAGTGCTCAGAGCCATTTGAACCATTTGAAGGACAGCATCAACAACATCTAAGTGTCAAAATGACACTATAAATATATGTGTTACGTCAAAGCTATAAAATTCTGGGTTGAGAACCGTAGTGGGGCCTACTAATGTCATATGCACAAAATGAATGTTGTAGTTTATTTCATACATCTATCATTTCATACACCTATCATTTTCTACAGTAATTTTCGTAGTTTGGTATATTACTTCAGGATTTTGCTGTTTAGTGTACCACTTAACTGACCAGTTTTTAATCATGTAATATTTAATTAATGACTTTATTAATAAATAGTACATTTAAACAATGTATAGAGTAGAAATTAGACATGGTATACTACGTACAATTCGATTTTAGAAATGTGCAGTGGATGTATCTGTTGGTTTGTATCAAATGAATACTGCAAATTTACTTATATAATATTGTCCTTCACTTTTATTCTGCCTTTAATCTGTCTTTGTATTTGCATGGTTGATAATATGATGATGCTATCATTACTGTTTATGCTTACAGGCAGGAAGATGGTGTATTGGGTCATCGAAACTGGTTGCAATATAACAAAATAAAATCAAAACGACGGCTGCAGGTGCTTCCTTTTTTTTACGAAAAACAGTTGTCTTGTGTATGTTTCACTCAAGTGCGTAAACTGTAACACCATTTCGTCACCGTCAACGGAAATTCATCCAAAGTTGGAGAAGGCTTATTACGATTCCACTCTCTAAAAATTTCCGACACCTAGCAAATTAAGGGTTGAATTAATACTTTGCACTAATTACACTCCTGGAAATTGAAATAAGAACACGGTGAATTCATTGTCCCAGGAAGGGGAAACTTTATTGACACATTCCTGGGGTCCGATACATCACATGATCACACTGTCAGAACCACAGGCACATAGACACAGGCAACAGAGAATGCACAATGTCGGCACTAGTACAGTGTATATCCACCTTTCGCAGCAATGCAGGCTGCTATTCTCCCATGGCGACGATCGTACAGATGCTGGATGTAGTCCTGTGGTACGGCTTGCCATGCCATTTCCACCTGGCACCTCCGTTGGATCAGCGTTCGTGCTGGACGTGCAGACCGCATGAGACGACGCTTCATCCAGTCCCAAACATGCTCAATGGGGGACAGATCCGGAGATCTTGGTGGCCAGGGTAGTTGACTTACACCTTCTAGAGCACGTTGGGTGGCACGGGATACATGCGGACGTGCATTGTCCTGTTGGAACAGCAAGTTCCCCTGCCGGTCTAGGAATGGTAGAACGATCGGTTCGATGACGGTTTGGATGTACCGTGCACTATTCAGTGTCCCCTCGACGATCACCAGAGGTGTACGGCCAGTGTAGGAGACCGCTCCCCACACCATGATGCCGGGTGTTGGCCCTGTGTGCCTCGGTCGTATGCAGTCCTGATTGTGGCGCTCACCTGCACGGCGCCAAACACGCATACGACCATCATTGGCACCAAGGCAGAAGCGACTCTCATCGCTGAAGACGACACGTCTCCATTCGTCCCTCCATTCACGCCTGTCGCGACACCACTGGATGCGGGCTGCACGATGTTGGGACGTGAGCGGAAGACGGCCTAACGGTGTGCGGGACCGTAGCCCAGCTTCATGGAGACGGTTGCGAATGGTCCTCGCCGATACTCCAGGAGCAACAGTGTCCCTAATTTGCTGGGAAGTGGCGGTGGGGTCCCCTACGGCACTGCGTAGGATCCTACGGTCTTGGCGTGCATCCGTGCATCGCTGCGGTCCGGTCCCATGTCGACGGGCACGTGCACCTTCCGCCGACCACTGGCAACAACATCGATGTACTGTGGAGACCTCACGCCCCACGTGTTGAGCAATTCGGCGGTACGTCCACCCGGCCTCCCGCATGCCCACTATACGCCCTGGCTCAAAGTCCGTCAACTGCACATACGGTTCACGTCCACGCTGTCGCGGCATGCTACCAGTGTTAAAGACTGCGATGGAGCTCCGTATGCCACGGCAAACTGGCTGACACTGACGGCGGCGGTGCACAAATGCTGCGCAGCTAGCGCCATTCGACGGCCAATACCGCGGTTCCTGGTGTGTCCGCTGTGCCGTGCGTGTGATCATTGCTTGTACAGCCCTCTCGCAGTGTCCGGAGCAAGTATGGTGGGTCTGACACACCGGTGTCAATGTGTTCTTTTTTCCCTTTTCAGGAGTGTATGAGAAAGCTCTTTGGAAGATGTGTGCCGCACATCAAATGTAAATTCTACTAGGAGGTATAAGACGGCCTGGTGGCTGAGTAAGAGTATATCTGGAAGGTTTACTCTCTTCAAATTTTCACACAGGTGTATCTTTATCATAAGATCCAATGCTATGTTTCCCCACTGTGTGCCATTTCGATCTCAAAGGATAGAGGCATTCTATAGAACACGTAACGTTATCTTCCTCTAATGTCCGTGCTACATTTTATCGAAAAGAACGTGATTCTACATATTTGTTCTCTGCTGTCAAATTTAGGTTAAACTAAAGAGCTGAAAACAGTAAATGCACTCCTGAAAATCGGCGCTTGAACTCATATTCTTAAGACATGGTTTTCGATGCTGTTGACATGCATTGGCAAATTAACTTACAGTGATTCACTGGGAGATACAGTTCTCCGATTCACGAAAACTGTTCTCTTCTTAACGCATCTTAACAAAATTATGTACAGAGTATCCTCCGCCACGCACCGTATGGGAGCCTGTGGAATATCTATGTAGACGTATATATCTGCTACGGATAGAGTTTCAATCTACCAAAAATACGGTTTTGAAGTTTTGGTACACTACATAAATGACGTAGTAAATTGTAGGAATACAGGTAGTATTGGTAGGGAAAGAAACGCAGTTCAATATCTGGGAGAAACTGGAAGCAGACCAATTCTCTTTGTTTTGTTATTCGTTTCTTTGTTTTGCTCATAATTAGAGCCACACATCGTCCAGTGTTACTTCACGGGGCACTTTATACCATTACAAAATTTAAATTGCAATTTATAACTAATAAAAGTTAGATGATCAAGTAAATGCTTCGCTTTCATGTAACCGAGGAAATAGCTATTGATGCAAGTATAGTTTGCAAGCACAAACATAAAAAATTTACATAATTATTGTTGCTATTTTGTACTCAATAGAACGTTCCTCATGATCAAAGGCTACAGTTTCCTGTTCTTACTGATAAATGTGAAAGTTGTTTATAAATAACAGAAGCATGTTTTATATAAGTTCGATGAAGTAGTGAAGCGATGTCTGATGAGTTTTTGTTTTGTGTTTTTTTTAAATTTTACCTTTTCTTGAAGAAATCGCGTATTCTAACGCTATATGATAAATGTGTATTATTTTTATTCTTACAGCAACATCCCTCTACTTCAAGTAACAAGTCAACAATTTTCGAAGGAAACCTTAAATAAACATTGACCATTCCAGTTTTGTTATAAATTCCTGGAAGAAGACTCCGTAGACCAAAAATATCCCATATGTTACATAGCCCCTCATACATCCTCATTCAGTTTCTAGATGACTCACCTGAAGTTCCTAGCGGAATATGGTAAGTCACTGATCGCATACTGAAACAAAGTGATCGAAATGAGGTAACGCCCAGTAGGTACCCAATACACCTAACCTACAGGTAAATGTGGCTACGATCTTAACTGACCACTCCTACAAGGAACACTGCCTTAATCTAGACTTACTTATGATAGTCTACTGTAGCTTACGATAGTTTTACAGCGATAGCTATGTACAAACTACGGTGAAACTGCTTGTACAGCAGAAGCTGTTGAAAGTCCAAGCAAGTGCTTTCCGTATAAATGGATTTCTGAAGTTTCCTCACTCTCAGACGCGGCTAATCGACAAGTTGAAACACATTTTTTGTGGTAAGGTTCTATGGGACCAAAGTGGTGAGCTCATCGGTCCCTAGGCTTACACACTAATTAAATTAACTTATGCTAAGAACAACACACACACACCCACTCCCGAGGGAGGACTCGAACCGCCGACGGGGGCAACTGCGCGAATCGTGACAAGGCGCCTAGACCGTGAGGCCACATGGCTTTCAAAATGGCTCCGAGCACTATGGGACTTAACATCTGAGGTCATCATTCCCCTAGAACTTAGAACTACTTAAACCTAACTAACCTAAGGACATCACACGCATCCATGCCCGAGGCAAGATTCCAACCTGCGACCGTAGCAGTTGCGCGGTTCCACACTGAAGCGCCTAGAACCGCTCGGCCACCACTGCCGGTTAATTGCTTTAAAATATACCTCATGACGTGATGGGTGGTTGATTAATGTACGCCCCAGTGGTTCCAAAGTAAAACCACAACAATTGAATGATTATGTTATCGAATTTATTTTACTTACTATGATAATAAAAGTCAATTAAAACAGATCATACAAAAAGATGCTAGGCACAGGTAAGCGCAGTTGTTTTTCTCCGTATGGCATTCACTGTACTCGAGCAATGCATCAAATTGTATCTAATAGAAGAAAATACTTGTGTGTGCATTTCATGGTCCAAAGAATTCGACTGATGAGTCAAAGTAATATGACCGCTGTCCATCGCAAGACTCAATGCTGTCCGGTCCCGTTGCGCGCATCTCGTGCGGTGAGGATAGTATTTAAGCACAGCATAGCCGAATGAAGGTGGTATGGGCCACATACGGCAAATCCACTACGATATGCGATTTTGACAAAGCACACATTGATATGACCCAGCACCTGGGAACAAATATCTCGGAAGCGGAGCAACTAGTTGGCTGTTCCATGCTACTGCCGTGAGTGTTGTGTAATACTCCGTACAGAACGGTAAGGAGAGGTGGACTGTAGAGTGGTGCACCAGATGTCGTCGTAGGAAAGCTGGACAGCACGAGAAATGGGTAGAGAACAAGTTAATACAGTGAACAGAAGCCTTATTTAACGTGTAGATTTCTCTAAGCGTACGAAAACTCTATACAAATGAGCGTGCAGCAGTATACAATAGCAACAAGAGCATCTTAGGATGAGGCTCTCTTAACTAATGCATGAGCGGTAGTGACAGAGCCGCGACTGGGCAGCGTCTCGGTGGTATTCCGTTGCGACTGAGCCACGCCTTGATGTGAATGCGCTGTGTGGCTGCCGCCGATCATTCTATATCGCGTTGGCAGACAGCGCTCGTGGTACGGAGCCACCGGAGGCGTGGCTCTGTCAGTGTGCTCCATTGGGGCAGCCGGATCCCGCACAGCCGCTAGAGGCATCTGACGGAAGCTTGCGTTTTCGTTAGTTGGATACCAGTGGGGTGCTATCGAGTTATGACACCACACTGAGCATCTATGGAATTTTGTTGAAGGGCGTTGAAACCACGATCAGGTGAAGATCTACAATAGGACAGACGGCTGTCTGTGGCAGATCTGGCAACAGAGTACAATGCTGGTGCAGGCACAAGTATTTTGGAGCACACATCGTTGAGCATGGTCCTCTGTAGCAGACAACCCGTAAGTGTTCTCATGCTGAATCAACGATATCGTCAACAACGACAGAATCATTGAGGGTGCACTGTGAATCGGTGGAAACGTGTCGTATGGTGAGATGAATTACATTTCTAGTTGTGCCATGTCAATGGTCGTGTCTGGGTAGGCCACCACCCTAGCTAGCGGCTGCTCGAAGCATTCACCGCGATATAGACGCACTTCGTTAGGCTCCGTGTTATTTTATGGGGGACGTGTGTTAGTACTCGAAGGCACCATGACGGCTGTGGGCTAAGTGAACATTATTAAAGATCACCTGCATCCGTAAATGCTTGATGCTCTCCCCGACGGCGATGGCATCTTGCAGTAGGAAAGTTGTCCATGACAGAATGCCACAAGCGTGCTATAGTTGTTTGGAGAGAACGATACTGAACTCACGCTCTTATCTTTACCAAAAGCTTCTCTTGATCTGAATCTGATAGTGACAGAATCAGGCACCAACACATCAGCGGCCCGTAATTGTACGTGTCCTATACGTAGACGTCCGGTGCCACATACTTTCAAATAACTACCGCGAACTTTTCGAATTCATGTCACGCACAATCTCTGCTGCATTCCGCTGGTGTACCAACACGCCATTAAGCACGTGATCATAATCTTTTTGGGTTATCAGCGTAGTCCTTATGGCAGTAGCGTAAGGCTCGGAGTATGGCCGCATTACGCTATTCAGACCACGACTGCCCTGTCGTAAGCAGATGGCTGCGTTGGCACTAACACTTACAAACTGTAAACGGCAAGTATACGATAAATGGGGCTGTCGAATGGGTAAGGAGGAGAGGCGCCGATAAATACAGCTGACACTGTTCTCATGTGTCAAGCTAGAGCGCTGGTGGGCGCCTTCCTTCACATCTCTTGGGCCGACCGACGGTTGAACATCATAATAATGCTATATGAATGAATGTATTATACAAGAACAGTATTGTGTTGCTTGACGGATTCCATCCATCGAACCGCACACCAATGCCACCACTGCCACAGTCACGCGAACAGTTGCAACAACATAAAGGAATTTGAGTTTCACACTGAATACGCTGCGAAATTAACACCTTTCGTAGCTCATATTTATTGAGAATCTCTTGCACAGCGAAGAGCTCTGTGTCACTAAAAGAGTGCAGGTCACTCCTGTTTACAAAGGGCAAAAGGTCGGATGCACAGAATTACAGACCAGTGTCGCTGACGTCCGTCTGTTACACGACCCTTGAGCATATTCTAAGCTCAAACAATGTGACATTCCTGTAGAAAACACGCTTCTCTCAAAGAACTGGGACATATTCGGAAAAAATTAAACGAAAGAAATGTAGCTTGCTGTGAAAAAACCTGGATTTGTCGAATGTTCAGATAACTTACGGGAATGCCGCAGTTTAACATCTTTCACAACGGGCCGCTATATCGACAGGTGCACACAGCAACTTTCAAATAAAGCGAGAGATAGCTGTGCATGGCAGCTTAAACCCTTCACGGCCGGGTATTTGTCTACCGGAATCAAAATACAGCGTACAAGGAAAGACAGCACACACTACACACTGAGGTGACAGGTGACAGTCGTGAGATACCTCCTAATATCGTATCAGACCTCCTTTTGCTTGGTATAGTACAGGAACTCGAAAAACTGGTTCAAATGGCTCTGAGCACTACGGGACTTAACTTCTGAGGTCCTCAGTCACCTGGAAATTAGAACTACTTAAACCTCACTAACCTAAGAACATCACACACACAACATGTCCAAGGTAGGATTCAAATCTGCGACCGTAGCGGTCGCGCGGTTCCAAATTGTAGCTCCTAGAACCGCTCGGCCACACCGGCCGGCACAAGAATTGGCATAGCCTCAACAAGTCGTTGGAAATCCCCTGCAGAAATATTGGCCCATGCTGCCTCTACTGCCGTCCACGACTGCGAAAATGTTGCAGGTGCATGATTTTGTCCACGAACTGACGTTTCGATTACATCCCATAAATGTTCGATGGTTTCATGCCAGGTGATCTGGGTGGCAAAACCATTCACTCGAATTGTCCGAAATGTTCTTCAAACCAGTCGCGAACATAGGTTGCCCAGTGACATGGCACACTGTCATCCATAAACATGAGGTCGATAAATGCCTGAAAATGATCTCCAAGTAGCTGAAGTTAAACACTTTCTGACAATTATCCGTTCAGTTGGACCAGAGGATCCAGGCCATTCCATGTAAACACAGCCCACACCATTATGGAGTCACCAACAGCCTGCACAGGGCTTTGCTTAAAGCTTGGGTCCATGGGTGCACGGGGTCTGCACCACACTCGAACCCTACCATCAGCTCATACCAACTGAAAATGGGACTCATCTGACGTGGTTTCCTAGTCGTCTAGAACACAATGTATATGGTAACGAGCCAAGGTGGGGCGTTGCAGGCGATGTCGTGGTGTTGGCAAACGCGGTCGCGGCGGTCTTCTGCTGCCATAGTTCGTTAACGTCAAATTTCTTCACACTGTTCTAAATTTTACGTTCTTCGTTTGTCCTAGAGTAATTTCTGCGGTTATTTCACGCAGTAATGCTTGACTGTTAGCAGCGACAACTCTACGCAAACGACTTTGCTCTTGGACGTTAAGTGAAGGCCGTCGGCCACTACGTTGTCTGAGGTGAGAGTTAATGCCTGAAATCTAATATTCTCGGCACACCCTTGACATTGTGCGTCTCGGAATATTGAATACTTCTTAAGTAATACTTCTTAAGTTATAATACTTCTTCAGTAATAGAACCCAGTACGTTGTCCTCGATGGTGAGTGTTCATCGGAGGCGAGGGTATCATCTGGAGTGCCCCAGGGAAGTGTGGTAGGTCCGCTGTTGTTTTCTATCTACATAAATGATCTTTTGGATAGGGTGGATAGCAATGTGCGGCTGTTTGCTGATTATGCTGTGGTGTACGAGAAGGTGTCGTCGTTGAGTGACTGCAGGAGGATACAAGATGACTTGGACAGGATTTGTGATTGGTGTGAAGAATGGCAGCTAACTCTAAATATAGATAAATGTAAATTAATGAAGATGAATAGGAAAAAGAATCCCGCAATGTTTGAATACTCCATTAGTAGTGTAGCCCTTGACACAGTCACGTCCATTAAATATTTGGGTGTAATATTGCAGAGCGATATGAAGTGGTACAAGCATAAAATGGCAGTTGTGGGGAAGGCGGATAGTCGTCTTCGGTTCATTGGTAAAAGTTTGGGAAGAAGTGATTCATCTGTAAACGAGACCGCTTATAAAACATTAATACGACCTATTCTTGAGTACTGCTCGAGCGTTTGGGATCCCTATCAGGTTGGATTGAGGGAGGACATAGAAGCAATTCAGAGGCGGGCTGCTAGGTTTGTTACTGGTAGGTTTGATCATCACGCTAGTGTTACGAAAATGCTTCAGGAACTCAGGTGGGAATCTCTGGAGGTAAGGAGGCGTTCTATTCGTCAATCGCTACTGAGAACATTTAGAGAACCAGCACTTGAGACTGACTGCAGTACAATTTTACTGCCGCTAACTTATATTTCGCGGAAAGACCACAAAGATAAAATAAGAGAGATTAGGGATCATACAGAAGCATATAGGCAGTCATTTTTCCCTCGTTCTGTTTAGAAGTGGAACAGGGAGAGAAGATGCTAGTTGCGGTACGAGGTGCCCTCCGCCACGCACCGTATGATGGATTGCAGAGTATGCATGTAGATGTAGGGGTAGAATACTCTGACAATATCCGAAACGGAATGTCCCATGCTTCTCGCTGCAAATACTGTTCCGCGTTCAAAGTCTGTTGATTCCCGTCTAGCGACCATAAGTACGTGGGAAGCCTTTTCACATGAATCGCTTGAGTACAAGTGACAGCTCCGCAAATGCACCGCCCTTTTATACCCATCTGTATATGTGCATATCGCTATTCCATGACTTTTGTCACCTCAGAGTAAACAAGAAGCTTCTTCACAGAATCAAAGACAACCAACGTAGGAAGTTATCGATAAGGTAACACTAATTAACAACAGATAAATAAGTTCAAAATAGTTCAAATGGCTCTGAGCACTATGGGACTTAACATCTTAGGTCATCAGTTCCCTAGAACTTAGAACTACTTAAACCGAACTAACCTAAGGACATCACACACATCCATGCCCGAGGCAGGATTCGAACCTGCGACCGTAGCAGTCGCGGATAAATAAGTAGCACCCCTCATGTCATACATTGTTCAGATCATCAGGAGCGCGGTACACCTGTGACCGGAGAATAAGCGTGACACATACTTACAATAGCCGCGCAAATCTGCGATTGCAGAACACTGCCGTGGTATCGGTCATCAGTTAGAAGATAAGAACACAGAGATTCTGGCGGGAGCAAAATTAGCACTATTTGTTACCCACTGTTAGTTATTATTTCGCCATCGATAACGTCTAACGTTGGTTATCTTTGGTTTTGTGATGTCAATAGTTATTTACAATCTATGTTTTCTGTATGTGCACCTTGTCTTTTAGTTGCTGGTGATCGAAGCTCATTAGATGAATGTGAACAGGAAAATTTATTCTACATTTTCGTAAGACTATTGTCAATGTACCATATGATCGACTGCTAACCAAGATTCGATCGTACGGAGTATCTTCGAAGATAATGAGTGCTCGATGAATATTCTGCTAATAGAACGCAGCACGTCGTACTCGATATAGAATGTCCTACAGATAGAAATTAGCATCAGAAGTGCACCGAGGAAGGGTAACAGGACTTTAAAGTTTTGAATATACGTAAACGATTTACCAGACAGACTCAGCAGTACTATAAGATTGTTTGCTGACGATCTTGTTGTCTACAGGAAAGTATCGATTACTGACGTTCGTGACGAACTGCAGACTGATTGGGACAAAATTTCCACTTGGTGTAAGGAACATCAGCTCTTTTTAAATCTACATCCGCATCTATGCTCTGCAAGCCACCGTGAAGTGCATGGAAGAGTGTACGTCTCATTGCACTAGTTGTTACGGTTTCTTCAGGTTCCATTCATGTATGAAGAGCGGGAAGAATGATTGTTTGAATGCCTGTGTGCGTGCAGTAATTATTTTAATCTTATCCTTACGATCCCTATGTGAGCGATACATAGGGGATTGTAGTATATTCCTAATATCATCATTTAAAGGCGATTTCTGAAACATTGTTAACAAACTTTCTCGGGATAGTTTGCGTCTGTCTTCAAGTGTCTTTCAATGCAGTTCCTTCAGTATCTCTGTGACACTCTCGCACTGATCAACAAACTTGTAACCAATCGTGCTACCCTTCTTTGTACACATGGAGAAACGCAAGATAACGCTTACAACAGAGAAAGAACCACACTGTGATATATTACAAGATTAGTGATGAACATCTCGAGCACATCACGTCGTATAAGAATTTACGTGTAATACTAAGAAGCTATATCAAATGAAACGATCATGTAAAGTCTGTGTTAGGGAAGGTTAGTGGGAGACTTAGATTTATTGTAAGGATTCGAAGTCTGTCACAGATAAATCACGATCGTTAGCAAATTTATTAAAAATTCGACTTTACCTCATGAGAGCATAAAAGTTTTTACTAGATTCGCATTCGAAACTTGCTATTGTATAATCTTTTTATATACTTTTAACGGATTTGTGTATAGGCTTCGCAAATATTAACCCTATCTGTACGTTCCAAAGCACTTACTTCACTACAGATGCATACAGCTTAACGTACTTATTTTCTCGACGATCCTATTAACGGTTACCTGCAGTTACTGAACTAAAAGGACAAAGCTTTCTGTTTACATGTTTGCGAAGCTTTACACTGCCAGAAACAATGTTAATGCTAATTGCATTAACACGGAGGCTCTAGTGATCTTGAGTTTTATGAAGTGCAGTCGATTTCGATCTTGTGGGAACCCGACGCTCAGTGTCCTAATCAGACATATTAGTAGCTGCAGACTGGGGATGGCACGACGCTATCGCTTTGGTGCTATTCTCAAAATTCATTAACAGGCACAATATCTGCACTTAAAATTATCTAACGTTTTTCACAGGAAAAAATACTTTGTTTTAAATTATTGTGTAGGAAAGCGAAACAGGAAATCTTTGCACTCACGTAGTGTGTGCTATTTCAATTTTTTCCACGTCAACACAGGGGATGCCTTCGGATAGAGCGCCTCTTCGAAGGGCTTGTCATTCTTAAACCAGGTATTTGCTGTCCTTAACTTTTAAATGTGTTTAATTTGACTTACATTTTTTACGAGGAGATGTATCAACGTTTAATTATCAATTGTTATTATAAATGTATCACAACGAGGATATTTCAGTGTCCATTACGATACCGAATTGAAAGAAATAGTTACCACCTGGTTATTGCCAGAAGCAGCCAATTTCTACGGCGAATATCCTAAGCAGCTGTTCGACGCTACGGTAAGTTTCACTGTATGGAAACTAGTAAAATAAAGTATAGTGAAAACAGCTCACGGACAGGCGTACAAACGCTTTATTTATTCATTTTCTCGACGATTCTGTTAACGGTTATCTGCAGTTGCTGAATAAAAGGGACCACGCTTTCTGTTTATGTGCGTGCGGAACTTTGCACCGCAAGCCTTGGGAATGGTACACTAACAGGGGATACGTTTGACAATTCAGTTAAAAGTGTTTTGTGCAATATGTGATTCGACGTCTTCCTAAGTTACTAAGGAAAACTACAGGCAAACTGGTAAAATTTTTCAGTAACTTATTGCGAGGGACGGCTCGACGAATACGTAGATCTTTGCTTCAAGAGTCAGTTTTGAAACGTGTCAGCCGTACCGGCGTGCAGGTGAAATGTTTCCTGCTCTCCTCAGGTCCCAGCCTGACTTTTGCGAAGCTGCGCGGTTGAGTCAGCGCTGACAGAGCGCTCACAGAAATGAAATGGCTTCTGATAGCTGCAGACAAAGGGCTCTTGTTAATCTTTATCCGCTGCTAGGAGAAGACGCCAGCTAAAACCTCATTCCGGACGAAGCAATTTTCATAAACAGCCTTGCAGATGAGTAGCGGTTTTCTTAAACGATCTAAACGCTAAAAAGAATGTTGTGAGCTCCTTTGGCCACTTAAAAATACGTAATCAGATATCGAGAGCAGGTCGAACAGCAATGGAAATTACTTTTTCAAGTCTTGAAAGAGAAATAAAAATAATTTGATTGTCATTGTTCTCCTGAGTTATATTAGAGTCAGCAGATTTCATAATTTGTCAGCACATACATCTCCGGCATTGTATATCTATGAATGTATGAAAGTGTATTGCTTGTAATTAGAGCAGTCATTATATAATAGTTACTGTCAGAACTAGATGATTCGAAGCTCGCCATTTCGGGCTTTATACTTTGATTATTACACGCTATTTTATATATTTATCAAATGAATGTTCAAAGCGATAAAATTACTTAATACAATTAAATATCTAAAACTCCCTAAAAACAGGGGTTCTAGGCGCTTCAGTCCAGAACCGCGTTGCTGCTGCTGTCGCAGGTTCGAATCCTGCCTCGGGCATGGATGTGTGTGATGTCCTTAGGTTAGTTAGGTTTCAGTAGTTCTAGGTCTAGAGGACTGATGACCTCAGATGTTAAGTCCCGTAGTGCTTAGAGCCATTTGAAACATTTTTGAACCTAAATGCAGAGACTGCGAAAATATCAAACTCACGGTGAAACAAAATTGTACGGCTTGCTAGTTTAAAGATTCGATACAATTACCACAATATCAATTATTAAACGAAATTAGAATAACATAAATATCTGTACACAATCTATCTGATGTCAGTTGTTAGGCAGCCTAATTAGTTAAACCCTCTCGGCTTCAATGTTTCAGCCTCACCATTTTGAACCATCTTCACAAGCACCCTTCTTGCATATGTAACATTCTATAAGAGCTGCCGACAACCACACCCCAACAGTGGGCCCGAAATACTGTAGTCCAGAAGATCTTAAGAATGGATTTCAGACGACTGAATATTCCAGAAGTAAATACATTTTAATAGCAAACAAGACCCACGGTGCACGCATCTCGTGGTCGTGCGGTAGCGTTGTCGCTTCCCGCGCCCGTGTTCCCGGGTTCGATTCCCGGCGGGGTTAGGGATTTTCTCTGCCTCGTGATGGCTGGGTGTTGTGTGTTGTCCTTAGGTTAGTTAGGTTTAAGTAGTTCTAAGTTCTAGGGGATTGATGACCATAGATGTTAAGTCCCATAGTGCTCAGTGCCATTTGAACCATTTTTTGAACGACGTACGGTACTTGGATGTAAAAAGATAATGCAGTTGTAGTTCAGTATACTGTAACAGGTTATAGCAATATCAGTTAGATGATACTAACATTAATAACGTAGTTTCTTAAGGAGTTATGTTCAAAAAGCGAAAAAATAAGTTATCAGGCAGCGATTTGAACGTTAGCAATCGACTGAAACGAACAAAATTTCCACGATTTGCAAACTGGCAGCGTGTGCTCCCTACCTGACATTCATCTTGTTATTAAAGGAAATGATTAGTAGTGGTACGGGGTACCCTCCGCCACGCGCCGCACGGTGGTTTGAGGAGTATATATGCAGATGTAGACGTAGAAGTGAAGTGCGTGAGTCTGTGCTCATAGAGAAATTTCTAGCGTTTACACGAAAGTAGTTTGTTGACTGTGCGGCCGAGCTATCGAATATCAATTTGAAAAGGGAATAGCAAAGAGGGCTGTCGTCTGTATCACGGAATCATTCCTATTTCCACTGTAAGCTATTTAGGAAAATAAGAGAATCGTAAATAACGGTGGATGGTTGCCGATTTGAGTCTGGCTCTGTTAGACTGCTTTTAGACTTAATGCTTCGACGATACGCTAGCATGATACTTTATGATTCAAGTACTTCACATGTAACATCCTTCAGACATGCTTGGCGCTAGACGGGAAATGTTTTGTGGCAATCCGTAATGTGTGTTGCTCTGACAGGTCAGTGTTCGCAACTTCGAGCTTCTGACGCGCCAGCAGGCCGACAAAACAGTCGTGCAGCCCACATAATCTCCCGCTGTCCTTTAATATTTCGAAGGCCAGTAACCTCGACACCGGGCTTATCAGTCGCCAATAGGCCGAGAAAACACTCATGCTGACCAAGTAATCTGGTAGGCATTATTGTTTCCAGACTGGGCATACTCGACCTGAGAAACACTTAGCTGCCGCTCTTCGAGAAATACGGTCGTCGGCACCGCTTGAGCCAAACGAAAGGATGGAACTATTAATCACTACTGACTAACTGGTTCTTACCTAACACGAAAACTCTCTACATTTTGTTCACTTGATCGGCAAGTGTTCTACAAATTAAGCTTCTCTAGAGCAAAATGTGAGTAACGTTGTTAGCTTCTGAAATTCTAAGGAACGTAAACAAATTACGAGTCTTAGCCATTTATCTTCGTCAGCTCTGAAGGCAGATATATCGGTGGCAGAGACCATGTACATCGTAGATTCAGCCGTATTACCTACGCCTTGTGACCACAGACATTCAACTTTGTCACCTGGGAAACTACGAAAATGACGGTATAACATGCCACAGAGCAGACGGAAGTTAATCTCTCTCGGGACAGCTTCCTCAAGCAGTTCATCGCCAATTACGCTATGTCATCGACTTCTCATTGGCACTGCCGCCGTACTCTAAGACATTGCTTCGCTCCACTAGGCTCTGTCGAATCACTCATCTCGCCCTGCTAGAACATTAACTTGACGGCAGGCGCTAGACTCTGGATATCTGTGCTATCGTCGCATAGATCGTGTGTAACACTGGGAAATTTCTCGCGTTACTTTAGAGTGCAACTGATCGCATGATGTGATCGACGCTGAACTTCTGGAACATTAATCGTCAGTTACTTCCATTTCATGTAGTTTCCTGTGCACTTTTAATCTTTCCTGGCTGCTCAGATAATACCGCGTTTTAAGTTGTATTAATATTTAGTGTCCAGAAAATAGCGTACCCGCAAAAGTTTTTATTTCTTTGCTGTAGGCCACAGTGCTTGTAGTGCTTAAATATACACCGCTTTACACCTGGCTCAACTCGTGTTTATTTGTTCTTGTGTAAGCTACACGAAACTGATCTTATAGCACTACAGCAAACAGTTTTTCTTTACACAATCACACTGAACAGTTGACACTGAATTACACATTGGCTTAACAACAATATTCTCTTTACTCCATTGTAATTTCAGTGGACTCCATCTTACAATATTCCATGCTTCTTCAGTGAAAGGCACAGTATAGCCCAACGTCAAAGTTTCATTCATTGTACTTTTCTGTATGTGATTTAAAACTGTTTTTTCGATTGATTTTTTGTAACGTTACAAACATACACAGTTCAAATTAAATTTAACCCACGAATTTGGTCAGACGACACATTTTTTGTAAAAATATTCGTGGAATTTACAGAAAGAATTCGTCGTCCTATATTTTAAACCCAGAATTAATTCATACAGTTTCAGATTTACTTAAGATACAGAATGGTTAAAACGAATGATCACAGTACGATGAAACTAAGTAGACATATTTGTAAGGACAAGGAGAAGAGAAATAACAAATAAACCATTCAAAGAAACCCACTTTAATTTCTGTGTGAGAGGGCAGCATTTGTTGAGTACCAGATTACAATGTGACGACCATCTGCAGTCACGGCAGCCTGGAGACGGGCTAGAGATTCCTCTACTGCTAACCGAAACATCTCAGGTGGCATGTTGGCTGCCTCCCTCCCTATACTCATATTCAGCCTCCAGCGCGTGTTAGTGCCCGTTAATAAAACGCATCCTTCAGGTACCCCCACAGCGAGAAATCACAGGGGTTCAAATCTAGGGATCTCGGTGGCCACATAATCTGAAACGATCGGCCAATGGCTCGGTTTTCTCCAAATGTGTTATGGAGTAGCAGTGTGACCTCACGAGTGGTGTGAGATGTAGCTCCGTCGAGTATCAAACAGTTGAGTCCAAAGCACCTCCCTCCCGAAGAACATGGTTCACACCTCGGCGAAGCAGATCGCAGTAACAGTGTCCTGGGACATTCGAGTATGAATTCCTCCTACGCCTCCGTACCAGTACCGCTGCCTAATGGCAAGTCACCATACCAACACTACTAACGACGCAAATCCTGCAGTGCACAGTCTGAACATCATTCCTATGAATCCCCCAGGGGCTCAGCATTCACTTGCTGAGTACGGGCTTGTCGATCCCGGGGTCCTGAGCTGGTGACTGGTCTGCGCCGCCAGTCTCCTGTCACCGTAACCCCCGGACATGCTTCAGCGACCACCGTACGGCGCGGCGGTGAAATGTTGTGTGCTGCGGGGAATGGTAACCTTGGCTTGACCGCCTGGATTGCGAGGAAGGTCAACCTCTATAAAAAAAACCTCAATCTTTCGGTGTGCTCCGCGCCTAGAAGATGCATGGCTGTTGGAGTGGAACAGTCGCAAGCGGGCAACCTCTGGGGCACCTGCCGCACCCCAGTTGTATAAGGCTTACTTACTCAAGCACGAGGGGCTCTGTCTGAGCGGACCTTTAGTTCCCTAGCTGCTCGTGGGACCGCAATGGACCCTTCGACCTCTACATTTCCCCCTACCAGTGGCTTGGGTGGGCCACTGGTAGGAAAACACATCCCATCGAAAAAGCGGCTACGCGCTGCGAGTCCTCCAGCGCCTGGTGTTGCTAGAGATTTAACAGACTATAGTAACGGAGCACACGCTGATAATCAGAATGTGTTTTTGATTATTAAAAGGAAGGAGGGTAGCTTTGAGAGGGTTTCTCCCTTTTACATCCACAAGGGTCTTGAGGGAATTGCAGGAACACTGAAATCTGTAAAGCGACTGCGCAATGCGACTCTGTTAGTTGAGACTTCTAGTTCCCGTCAGTCACTTCCCTTCGGAAAGCAACCTGTCTAGGAGAGTACGCTATCGAGACCGAGCTCCACTCCACTTCGAATTATAGTAAGGGTGTTGTGACGTGTAGGGACTTGGTGGATATCCCCATAGACGAGTTAAAATCTGAGTGGGCTGACGAAGGTATTGTTGACATGCAGCATATTATGAAATGAGTCGATGTGGACCTCGTCAAATCTGACTCGTTTATTCTCACGTTCAGTTGCCCGAGACTCCCAGAGCAAGTTAAAGCGGGGTTCTTACGTTTGCCAGTACGGCCATATTTCCCCAACCCAATGCGCTGTTTTAAATGTCAGCGCTTTGAGCATACTACGTTGGGGTGCAATGGGATAGCCACTTGTGGTAAATGTGGTCAGCCTGCCCATGACGGAGCCGATTGTTCATCGCCTGTGAAGTGCGTGAATTGCTCTGGGAGTCACCCTGTCTGGAGCCGGATCTGCCCCATCTATCTCGAAGAACGGAAGGTACAGGAGATTAAAACATCTAAGCGCATCCCCTATGGTGAGGCCAAGAAGCTCTTTAAGGCCATGCAACCTCCTGTGTTTTCAACATCTTTCGCTTCCGCTGTCAAAAAACCGGTACAACTGGCCACTGTTGCTACGCAAACGGAGGTTGCTAGTGTTAGCACTAATACCTGCGCTTGCCAGTGCACTTGTGCTGCTGCGGTTGTTTTGCAACCTGCGGCTCTCCCCGCTACGTCGGACAAGGCCGTGGTTGCTGACATTGGGGTACTTCCTGCCTCTCCCCATATGGCGCCTTCTGCTCAGGCGAGTAAAGCTCCAACTGTTGACAAGGCTCTGCATTCTAAACCCCCCAAGACAAAGCCTCAGAAGGTGAAGGTTTTGCCACATGAGGAGACTAGTCAGCGTCGGTCCGATGACGAGGCCATCGTACTGTCTGACATCTCCCGTGGGTCGTCATCGGAGCTTATGGACATTGATGTCGACCGGGGGCGATCTTCTCGCCCCAGGAATAAGTCTCCGGCCAGTACGGGCTCACCTCCAAAGCACAGAGGCAGGGTGAAAGTTCAGCCACCCTGATCACTGGCTCCCATATTACAGTGGAACCTGAATGGGTTCAGGACGCATGTGGCCGAATTACAACTCCTTATGTGAGAGTGCCCCTTGTGCTTATGTCTCCAAGAGACACATTTTCGGGCCACTGATGCTCCTTCTTTACGGGGCTATACCGTATATCGAAAAGATGATCTGACGGGGGAAAGGGCAAAGGGTGGTGTTTCGGTTTTTGTCCGTGACATGCACCCCTCATCTGAGCTCCCTCTCGTCACCGACTTGCAAGCAGTTGCATTTGACATTCTTGTGGGTCGGAGGCTCACAGTCTGTTCAGTTTATTTACCGCCTCAGGATGCGATAGAATCTGAGGCTCTCACGGACCTTATTAGCCAACTCCTCCGCCCATTTCTTCTTCTGGGGGACTTCAACGCTCATAATGTCTTATGGGGGTCTCCGACTACTTGCCCCAGGGGTCGCATTCTGGAAAGCCTCATAATGTCTGAAGAACTGTGCATCCTCAACTCTGGTGCCCCCACTCATTTCTGTACTGCTTCCGGGTCGTCATCGGATATTGACCTTTCCTTTTGCTCTCCAGCACTCGCGGTTTCTGCTCTGTGGGAGGCTGCAGCTGACCTCCATTCTAGTGACCACTTCCCCCTTTGGATTCGCCTCCTGGATGAGGCTGTGGCATTACCAGTGCTGCCCCGGTGCCACCTCTGCAGAGCTGACTGGTCACTTTTCAGCCAACTGGCTGTTTTGGAACACCATGCCAGCGTCCACGAATGGGTAGACCATGTTACAGCCATGATCTCCCATGCTGCTGAATTGTCAATCCCACGGTCATCCGGTCATCCCAAGAGGCGTCCTGTCCCTTGGTGGACCACTGACTGCCGCTCAGCCATCCGAGCCCGCCGTGCAGCACTGCGCCGCTTCAAGTGCCGTCCCTCAGCTGACAATCTTGCAGCCTTTCGGGTAGCAAGGGCCAGAGCAAACGACGGACATGGCAATCGTTCTTGAACTCCATCTCTCACTCCACTAGTTCTACGAAAGTATGGGAAGCCATCAGGAGGATTTCCGGGAAACTCAGCCAGCCACCTCTCACGGCATTGCTGCATCAGGGATGTCTCCTCACTGCGCCGAGAGACATTGCCCAGACACTGGCCATGCATTTTGCGGACTCTACCGCCACTATTAACTGTGATCCAGATTTCTGCCGCTACCGCACTGCCATCGAGAGGGGTCACTTGGACTTCCGGTCTCTAAATTCTGAACCCTATAACTGCCCCTTCACAATGTGGGACCTGGATTCTGCGCTGTCTGTGGCTCATGATACTGCGCCTGGTCATGATCAAATCCGGTACAGCATGCTGCGGCACTTGTTGCTGCCATCCAAGGAAGTTCTCCTGAACTGTTTTAATATGATATGGTTATCCGGCACGTACCCTGACTCGTGGAGGGAGGCGATTTTGACTCCCCTCCTCAAACCAGGGAAGGACCGAACGCATCCCAGTAGTTATCGCAGTATTGCTTTGACGAGCTGTGTTGGGAAGACGTTGGAACGCATGGTCAACCGCCGCCTGGTTTGGCTGCTCGAGACCATGCAGCTCCTTAGCCCCTCTCAGTGTGGCTTTCGGAGATGTCGTTCCACTATAGACAACTTGACCCTGCTTGAGGCCACCATCCAGCAGGCCTTCCTACGTAACCAGCATTGTCTAGGGGTCTTCTTTGACATTAATAAGGCGTATGAGACTACTTGGCGCCGCCTTATCCTCAATCAACTCCATGAGTGGGGCTTTCGTGGCCGTCTCCCCATCATCATTCGGTCCTTTCTTTCTCACCGCCTCTTTCGGTACCGGGTTGGTAATGTGTTATCTGAATTGTACGTGCAGGAGAATGGTGTTCCTCAGGGCAGCGTTTTAAGTGTCACCCTCTTTGCCGTCGCTATTAACAGTATCACGTCCACTATCCGGAGTCCTGCCCAATGCTCCTTGTTTGTGGACGATTTTGCTGTTTTCTGTTCTTCCTCCAGTCTTGTCACTGCTAGTCGGCAGTAGCAGCTTACGATAAAGCGCATAGAGGCATGGACTGCAAAGACGGGTTTTACCTTTTCTGCAGACAAATCTGTGTGCGTTCATTTTAATCGTTCTCGGCATCCTTTTACCTCCCCTGAATTGCGTCTGAGGGACACCGTTCTTCCTTTTAGAGACACTGTGAGGTTCCTGGGCCTCACTTTTGATTCCAATTTGTCGTGGTTGCCTCACCTTAAAGATCTCAATGTGCCTGCCCTGAAGGCACTGAATATTTTGAAGTGTCTGAGCCATCGGTCCTGGGGAGCAGATCGGGCGCGTCTGCTGCAGTTTTATAGGGCTTTCGTCCGATCGCGTCTTGACTATGCTTGCACCGTGTATGGGTCAGCAAGGCCTTCGTATCTGAAGATCCTTGACGCAGTACTCCATGAGGGTATCAGGCTGGCCACTGGTGCCTTCCGTACCAGTCCCATCCCCAGCCTCCAGCCTGTGTGCTAGGGCAGGGGAACCCCCCCCCCCCCCCCCCCCCCCTGCGTACCCTACCGTTGCCCGACCGCCTATGGAACGTCTCTTTTCCAGTCGTCCCAGGGCAACGAGACCATTTGGGATTCATGCCAAGCATTTGCTTGAGTCCCTTGGTGTGGAGCGTGTGGCCCCCCAACGACAAGGTTTTACTCGCCTCCCTCCCTGGTTGCTCCAGAGGCCCAGCATCCTTCTAGACTTGTCGGAGAACCGGAGGAACTGCACTCCAGCGTTTGTTTTTACCTCCTTATTTTACGATATTTTAAACCAGCATCCGGACCATGTACCTGTATTCACAGATGGCTCTAAACAGGGGGACTGTTGGTTGTGCTGTTGTTTTCCCTGATCGAGTCGTCAAGTTACGGCTTCCTGCGGCGTTTACCATCCTTGATGCCGAATTGTTTGCAATCTTGCGGGCATTGGAGCAGATGAGATGTGTTCCCAGTCTTAAGTTCCTCATCTGTTCTGACTCCCTGAGTGCCCTTCAGACCATGCAACACTTGTACCCAGCGGATACGGTCGTCCAGAACATCCATTATGCCCTACTCCACCTGCAACGGCAGGGGAAGGAGGTTTCTTTCTGCTGGGTGCCGGGGCACGTGGGTATTAGGGGAAACGAACTGGCGGATGTGGCTGTCAAAGATGCATGTTCCCTCCCTCACGTTGTTGAATGTGCCGTCCCCCTCCATGCTGTAACCTCCCTTTTGCGTTTTCGTGTTATGCATCAATGGGAAGAGGAGTGGCTGGCAGTTTCTGACAATAAGCTGCGTCTGGTAAAGGCCACTACGCGACCATGGCGCACGTCCTACCAGTCATACAGGCGGGATGAGGTTCTCCTCACTCGCCTCCGCATCGGGCACAGTCCCTTAACGCATGGTTTTTTACTCCGGCGGGAGGACCCCCCAATCTGCAGTGCTTGTGGCGTCCAGATTACTGTCCGCCACATTTTACTTGACTGTCTTTCATTCTCTGACCAGAGGGCGGTGGTTTCTTTGCCACCGGATTTGACCTCTATTTTGCAAGACGACGCAGCGACTGTGGTTAAGGTCTTACGGTTTTGTGTGCTGTCCAATCTGTTGCCTCGGATTTTAGGGAGAGGGTTTTAATGTGCTGCTGGGTGACTGGCTCACCAGGTTTTAGGTAAGAGGTCCGCCAGTCACGATTACCTCCTTGTTTCCCTTCGGTTTCTGTTCTCTTTTCCTTGTGTTTCCTTTCCTTTCTTAGTGTGTTCCTTCACCTCTTGTTTTGCCTCTGTATGTGGGGATTTGGAACTGCGTCAGGTCTGCGTCTGTTAGCCATTCTCCTTGATCGCTGTTCGTCTTAGTCCTTTCACTGCATGTGTTCCTGTTTTTATGTGCTTGGGCGCTGATTACCACGCTGTTTAGCGCCCGTAAACCTCAAACACACACACACCCACACACATTCCTATGAAGTTGGCTACCCATCCTGTAAATAGTTTTCCGTCTACGCTGGCTCAGGTAGCGAAAGTTTAATTATAACCACCGTGCACTGAAAACAAGTTTAACTAACGAAAGAGAACACTCTTAAATCGAAAAATGTTATAGTACGTTCTTAGAAAGTGACGATAAAATGCTAAATGTGAGCGTCGCTTCTGCAAAAGATGTTGCTGGAAACGATGTGGCTCAAGGACCTACACGAAATGTTAAGTGTGGCGGTTATTTATCGCGTGAATTTCTTGCATACTATTTCCTTCTAATTTCAAATGTACCAGTGGTGGCGCAGAAAAGCATAAAACAGTGAATAGTAATTAATGCATCGTAACATGGTGCTTGTTTTTAAATTGTTTACAGCTCATTTCCTAAATATATTTCGGATTTTGGTGACAATATCATAGATTAGCTTAATACCAAAGACAGGTCTGACATTCATTTATTTTATTTCTGGAAACCTACCTTCTTGTGCGCCTAAGTAAGACCACATAATACATTCGTTACACTGGATATTTCAGGTTCAGTTTCAACGACGCGCCCCTCATGATTAACGATGACAATGACCCTACTCTGCATATTTTAGATCCGATGATTGCCTAGTTCAATCGAAAATGGTCATATCATGAAATTCTTAACGACGCGCACCATCTCGTTATCGGTGACAGCGACCCTACTCTGCATATTTTATATCTGATGCTAGCCTAGGTCAACTGGAAAGGGTCACATCAATATATTCGAGAACTAGAACATTTTGAGTCCCAGTTCAACTTAGACTGTCAATTCTCTTCCGTTTCCGTTTCTCTTCATAGATATGTTCGCGCCTATCAGACCGGCGGTGGATTTCACAGTTACATCCACTGGATTTTTTGCAACCTCAGTCTCTTCGGCTTCTTTTAAGACGTCTCTTTCTCTCGTTTTTCTTGTGCTCTGTTTCTCTAGATCATGGGGTTAAGTTAGCTGCAATATAGTTACATGTTACGACCGAGCGAGTCTATCATTGACCCTTCACTCTATAATTTCAATTTGGCAATTCTACTTATTCCAAATCTTTTATACTCATACCAAATCTTTTAAAAAGTCAGATACATTTTTCATACGAATTGCTGCTACATTATCGTTAAGAATCATTGCTGCTCCATCTTTTTGAAAGGTCCTTCTACTGAGGCGCTGCGTAGAGGAAGTCATTTAAGCCATCGTATAGGCAGTAAGTTGCAACCATGGCACTGTTTTAGGCAGTAACAAATCACGTTTTTTGCTCAGGATGATTTAACAACATCAAGACTTGCTTCATAATGAACAGAAACAACATTACAATACCGTACAATTTCGTAAAATGTATAATTTACGATTTTTTTGTAACCGCATTTTTGCGGTGGACCATTTAGTTTGTTTATTAGTGTTCAAATATATGTAGGTTCTGTTGTAGCATTTTCAGTGGATCTTCTTTATCTCTGTGTTACACTATACCTGTTCGAAAATTGGAAGAAATTGAAACGTCCACTGGAGACAGCACAATAGAGATGAAGACTATTTGTGCACAAACAAGACTGAGTGTGTCAAGAAGTTGATTTTCTCGTAATTGTTCATTTACTTTTGTACAATCATGGTAAAACAGAGTATCGTCATCTTATTTCTCATCATTACCAACTAGATTCCCTATCCGTTCCTCTATGGATTGAAGTAATTGGTCCCAGAAATGTGATTGTAACGGGCTACTTGTAGTACAGCGCCCTGCCTCGTGGCCGAGTGTCTTTTTTTTTCATTCAATTAGTGCAGAACAAACTGTAGAATGTAATGACTTGATTATTACAAACGAATGGAACAGTTCCGCTAATGTGACAAAGCTGTGGTTTTAGAATTTGGTATTGGGAATATTTTTAGTGAGACATAATAACTCGAAAATGTTTATTTTCTTAAAGCAGTTAACGTTTTCCTCAACGAGAACGCAATAGCTAGCGTTTCATAAAGATGATGGTGTGTGCTAAGTGCGCTAGTGTTGAGAATTAACATTTCCAGCACCTGTTTGTTACAACAGTGGAACGACACTGAAGAACAAGATTCTGCAAAGCTATAACTCACGAGAGCTCCAATAAGCGACTGTGTACATATTAAAGCATCTGTAAGGGCGAATGAACTGGCTGCTCAACAGGGGCACACAAATGATTGATCGCGTGCTGTATAGATTCCTAGGCCGACCACACAGAACAGGCAACTGAGCGTTCCACTATCGATATTCTCGAAGATACTACGTGTTCAATGAAGCAGACCCCGCATCACTTGCATCTGACACCAGCTACCATCCCTGAATACACAGTGTGTCGTTTGGAGCTGTCTACAGATGGTTTTCCTAAGGAACTTGATTTCTTTTGTTTGTGAGTGGGCAGGGTGGAGAAACCATGTTCCACTCCAGGACACCAAAATCTTACAGTTTAAAGTTTTTTCTCAGGAACTGACCATTACAGCATGCGTGCATGTGAGCATGCGGTGCTGTAAAATGTAACTCGTGTCGTAGATAGAAAATAAAGTCTACTTACATTTTTCTGCAATCATCATCGTATGTATTATTGCGCTACGGTGTTTTTTCTTCTGTGCACCATATGTCCCGTATTTATTAATCAAAATTTATGATTCAGACATCATTTTCACGATTTCATTCATCACTAATGACGAAAAATGCACAGTTAATTTAAAGATTTATTTTTGTTAAAAACGTCATTTTGAACGCATTTTTATCAAGGCAGTGCAGAATGTGTCATCTATTGACAACCGGTTTTCAAAATGGTTCAAATGGCTCTGAGCACTATGGGACTCAACTTCTGACGTCATTAGTCCCCTAGAACATAGAACTAGTTAAACCTAACTAACCTAAGGACATCACACACATCCATGCCCGAGGCAGGATTCGAACCTGCGACCGTAGCGGTCTCGCGGTTTCAGACTGCAGCGCCTAGAACCGCACGGCCATTTCGGCCGGCTGACAACCTGTTTTACTAACATGCACAACAGCTGTTGCAGCTGTTTGGATTCTTTACACAAGCATAGTCTATTACGTGATTTCGGTCATACATATCGATGTAAAGAATTTAGAATGCGCCATCTATTGACAATGTAATTTTATTATTATGCTTTACAGGGGTTGCAGTTCTTCACTCCCTTTAAGCAAGCATTGAGTACTATGAAAATAATGTGAATTAGATCGACTTTCATCATCATAGGTAAGTAACGCTTACTTCTCTAACTTGATTTATTTAACTTTTAATTCGTCATTGCTTTACAGCGCTTGCAACGTAACGTTACATTTCTCCTAAGCCCAGCACCATTAATCTACATACTTATTTTGTAATTTAATTCCCCATTACCTTACAGTGTTTTCAACGTCACGTTACATTTCTCCTAGCCGCAGTACCATTAACATGCATTAAAATTCCTAAACATTGTTATTGTAATTACGGTAGTTTTATTACCGCCATATATAACGCCACAGAAATCACTGAACAAAATGTTTCGCAGTTTTTTTCAACGGCGATTTTATGTCCAAAAAATGATGTTTGTACAACAGTTAATGAATATAACATTCCTAGTTTGTTACCAGGAGAGACAAAGGCTTACCTCAGTTCTGATTCTATCCATCATGAAGAAATAAAGAACGTTCAGTTGTACCCCATAGAATTTTTGAACTCTTTAAATCCGTCTGTTTTACTATGCCGTCAATTAAATGGGACTGTATGGTTTAACAGACCTCCATTTCTCAAAAATATGTGATTTATATATGCAGATTGAAGCAACAAATGAAAATTTGTACCAAGGCCGGGATATATATTTTTTTTTTCTAGAGGAACACTCCCGGCGCCTACAGGGAGGGACGCGGGAAAAATGAGCAGGGGTTGCACAGCCCAAAGAGCATCAATTCTCCACACTCGGTGGGACTATCGATGCATAGTTCATCGGAGGAGAACATTCAAATGCTCAGAGAATAATCGGTACTAGGACTGGGTCAACTTTCATTGCAGTAACACTCTAACTCTGGGGTTAGTGGAAAAGAAGACTACTAAGAAAAGTAGTGAATTTTTTGTATTTTTGTATATGGGACTGCAGACAAGTGCACAATGTCGTTCACTGAGGAAGTGCTAAAAATCAAGTAAATTTTTGTCACCATAAACAAATAAATAGTGAACTGCGTGTCCACAAATCCACTTCATGGAGTTCTCGTCTTCGTTTGTGGGAAGTATCCCAAGTCTGGAAAGAGGAGCAGGTGATGAGATATCTGAGGACGTGTAGTATGGGTAATAATGGCCACCATCAATCACACCAAGAACCACACACATATCGTTTATCTGCACATCACGTGATGATCGTCTGAGTCCAGGACATCACAGGAGGCTTACAGTGAGGTGTGTGCAAGGTGAATTCTGTGACGGTATGATCGGCATACTTGCTTCCCACTGACAGTAAGATACCGTTAAAACCGGACATCAGTGGCAACATAACGAGCGCACACCGATCGGCACACAGCACTCCAGTCGACGTGGGGATGCGTACCTTCAATCACATTCGGTGACCTATTCTGTTGGAGAAAGCCATGGACCCAATTTGTGGGCGGCAACCGCTTTGGCAATAGGACAGTACAGACGAAGCTCATATCGAAGAAATAATGGTGGAAGTTAAAAAAGGACGGTGGGACATCAAATAGCGGCTGAGAGAGTGTGCAGTGCAAGTGTTTCCAGCAACAGGCTGGTGAGGCAAGTGGGACACCAGCACCATTTGAGAGCTGACGAAAAGGGCTGTCGCTCTGTCAAAGACATGACACAGGACCAAACCGCTCCCACATTGCGGGAAGGTGAGGGTCTTATGCAGTATCTTGAACAGAAAGCTGTGGCAAACGTACGAACCAAATGCCGGTAGCATGCGGCACGTTATGGATGGTGGAATGGGGAGTGTCAGTGCAAAGAGGGTGATACGTAATGCCCAATACACATAAAATATTGTATCCACTGTAGACGATAGATTGGTCGTAAACGATGTTTTAGGAGCCCAGATCATAATTGGGAAAGTAGTCGTCAGCATTTGAGGGCAATCGTGCGCCGCACATCACCCTTGAAATCGAGTCCTAAGCATCGAATAGTAGCAGCTATGCACAGTGTGACAGCGCTGTCCTCAGGAAGCCCCACGAGTATAGACACGGGGCTCGATTTGCGGACATGAAGGCAGCTACCAGAAGTTTCTCTGTAGGTGGTGACCAATACCAAAGACTCCCTGACCTCGGAAGCTTTACGAAGAACATGGACGAGATGGTCCGCATAAGCACTGCAGAAAAGACACGGTCACTGACAGACATCACAGAAAGGCATTGACGGAAGCTGCAGAGCCACGGTTCCATGGCGAAAGCATACAACAGTGCAGAGTGGGCAGCCTCGACGCACCGAACAGACTATCAAATTAGGGGGAGTGTGTCGGCCATTGTAGAGTACTCGGGACGTCGCTCATAACAAAATTGACGGTAGTATAAGGGTATTCCGTACTACGGTGCCCTCCGTACAGGTAGTAGTGATCGGCCCGATCGAAAACCTGGCTGAAGTCAAGAGCGGCCAAATGCTCAGGCACACGACGAATGTGAGCAAGAGTGATTATGTGTCGACAGCGAAGGAGGGTAGTGTGGATGTTACTGACACCACCAAAATGGCTTGATCAGGGGAAACCACGTATCGGGTCGTCCTTTTAAGCTGAGCAGCGAACAGCCGAGTAAAGATCTTCATGTCGCTCTTAAGCAACGTCAAGGAGTGATAAACGCGTATTCATTATGTACCCCGAGGCTTGCGCAAGGCAATGAGGAGAGCGTCGAGGAAACCGTCAGGTATCTGCGCGATAGGCGACAAAAGATCTCGACAAATTTCCGTACACGCTGACGCCAGTAGGGGACAGAAAGTCCCGTAAAACTGTAGTGGGAGGCCGTCAGGTAAGAGCCACTTGTTTGTAGAACCCGCCTTGATAGTATCATGGCCGTCGGCAACCAGATCCATCATTGCATCCCCAGGAACCGAGCCAAAGGAGACTCGGAAGACCACCGCAATGTTGGCAGGCTGGTGATGTTGTGCAGAGTACAGCATAACATAATGTGACTCTGGGGTGGATGCTACATCACGTTGGGTATCTAAATGCCGTCTATCATCAGTTGTAAGGCCTCCAACGGTGGCACCGTTCATCTGTCACGTAGTACATAGACGGTCGCTTCTGCACTAACGCGTCGTGTGTGTACACGCTCCCATGACCATAGCTCCTTCAAGGTGGCCTCAAGAGAGCACAGTGAGCTGTGCCTTGGCACGATTCACCATCGCCTGAGGCTCTGGCGAACATGGCATCTTAGTGCAATCCCGGAGAATGGTGAAGTAGAAATCCTGGGTTCGTCACCGCCACACCGTGACCTTCCTTCAATAGCCAGCCAAGGTCTTGTGAAGGGCAGGCTTTGCGCAGACGACCCACCGTGACAGGACAGTCTGATACGCATCACGACGTCGACGTCAGCGTGTCCATGTGATTTTGATGAGCTTCAAGCAGTCGGGTAAAATAATGTGTATCATGTTCAGTTTCCATAGGTGTAAGCATCATGGTCAGAGAACGCAAAGGCTAGACTGCATCAGCCTGCATCCCACCGACAATATCGAGGGAGCTAAAAACATGATGGAGGCAACCAGAGGCAACTGCATTAGCGAGGATATCGTCATGTAGGATTGCCACCTCACTGCCAGTAGGGGACGCATGGGAGATGTGTCCCGTAAAGCCACGGGGAGTAGAAGCAGCTGCGGCATGCACCTCCTGATGGAATGCAACGTCAACGTCGGCAGCATGCAGTATTTCATGGAGTAATTCCAGTTCATTGCGCTCGCGGATGTTATTGACATTGTCTGAAAGTTTGCCATCTCCGGGAGGGCAGGTGATACAAACGTGGAGGAAGCGGTGGGAGCTTCCCGCTAGGCTCACGTCGAAATGCATATCACTGTGACCGGGAGGAATTCGTCCCCACATAGGGGCTCCATCGCCCACATATCTCCAGTATGTCCATCCTCAGCATAGACGTCGCCCACCCAGGAGACAGACATCTCACTGGGCCGGTTCAGTGGAACACTTTTAGAGGTACTCCCACAGGTAGCGTCAGACACACAAAGGGTGGTAACCGCACCAGGTGCAGGGGGTGGGGGTGGGGGGGACGTAGATGGATGTTGACCGGAGACAGTGGCGAGGAGAGACGTTGCGTCGTCCGGCGACAGAGCGCATCATCAGTAGTAGGGTCGTCATCCTGTGCACACATACAATGGAACGACTCAACGGAGGGGATACAGCCCTGTCTCTCCCATTTCCTCGGAGATCGATGCTTCCTAACATGCTATACCGTGTCGGTTGGCGGACGGCTGTAGCCCGGCTTGTGGCCAGAATGCAGAAAAGCGGTCGGTACTGCTCCATTATCTTGCGGCTGCTGACGGGCATCTATCGTTGGTACTGCCACCAAAGGCAGAGTAGGAGAGAGAGGCAGAATGTCAATCGAGTCTTCGAGAGAAGTCGACGCCGGTGCCGAGTGATTCAGAATGGGTGCAGCTGGCAGCCCCGCCGCGGAAGCGTACGATAGAGGTAACACAGCAGGCGCCGCAGGGAGAGAGACGTCTCTGATCGATGTCTGAACCAATCTGCGTCGGACATAGACTTCCTGGTCACAACCTGAACAAGTGCGCCGCTGGCCATCGTACATGACAACAGCTCCGCAGCCGGTGATAACGGAGTAAGAAGGCACGTATTTCCTGAGTTCAATGTTGATCTGACGGATATCACTGAGAACACGATAGGTTTCGAACGTCTTCCACATTTCCGCAACGTGACTGACGACGTTGTCGTAAGGTGTCAAGGCTGCCTTCTCAACGTCCGACTGCACCTCAAACCAGAGCTCGAAAAGCCTTCATATTCGAAGGCCGAAACCAGCGTGATCAGTCACGACAGCCCCTTTATGGCCCCTTTATGGCAGTCAAAGCATTGCAACACGATATTATCAGTATGGCGCCACACATCGTCTTCATTCACCCTCTTAATATAAACAGAGGTACTACTGATCGAAAGCCGGCCGCGGTGGTCTCGCGGTTCTAGGCGCGCAGTCCGGAATCGTGCGACTGCTACGGTCGCAGGTTCGAATCCTGCCTCGGGCATGGATGTGTGTGATGTCCTTAGGTTAGTTAAATTTAAGTAGTTCTAAGTTCTAGGGGACTAATGACCACAGCAGTTGAGTCCCATAGTGCTCAGAGCCATTTGAACTAATGATCGAAAGATGAATCTCAAAAACATTTTGCGGTGAGAGACGTATTTCGTCCCGTGCAAACAGTTTGACGACATACGCTTTTGGTAGGTCATGATCCAAAGGAAAACCTAATTCAACGTGGTCTGGTGATAGGAAAACGCCTAAAAGGTCGAAGAAGACAGACAGGAATAGAAGCCGCTACGAGGAAGTAAACAAACACACTCTCACTCGCAATTACCAAAACTCTCCTCGCTGCTGCCGAAGGCTGGGATTCGAACCCGGAGCTCCTGCTCGGTACCAAATGCGCTAACCTCTCGCCACATTAGCACAGTGGCTTTTCAAAAGTGCACGGACCACCTTAGGACGCCTCCCTCCTCAATCCAAATTTCCATTCATTCCTCAACCCACTTGGTATTCCCCCTAAACTCGAATAACATTTTAGAGGCTTTATAACTGCATTGGAATAGCACCTCAGCATCGGACGAAATGGGGCATCTTGCTTGAAACCCAGGCATAGCTGCTTTAATCAAATGAAACTCTACGATTCCAGAGACCTTTCCAAGTCTCAAACATCTATGTTGTATATATGCAGATCGAAGCGACGATCGGAAATTTGTACTAAGGCCAGGCTTCAAACTTGGGTGTCCTGCAGGAAACGCTGGCCACTTCATTCGTCGTTTCAGTCTACATATACAGGGTGTCCCATTTATCTTCACCAGCCTAAATAACTGTTTGTCCAGATGAAAATTACACAATGTTTCAAGCAAATGTTCTTTAGCCGTCAGGGGGACGTCAATCAGTATGATTGCCTTCGTTGTATCTTTGTTGTTTTACAAAGATATGAACAGCGGTATGACTTTTTTAAATGGCATCCTGTATTTTTTATTCGGTAATTCATTTCCTGTCCTAATGACCTATTCAAAAATTTATCACAGTGTACCATTCACTGAAACATAATGTTATTAATTACATAACACAACAATGACGTTGACGCTCCCAGTGCTTGGTGCAGGTACTCGGGGTAATGGAACACACCCACGTGCTGACGTTGACAGAGGACAAATGGAAACTTATGTAGAATGCACACCTGGCATTCCGTCAACCATCGTCAGTTGAAGAGTTGTGTGAGCTGAATGTACACCAACGAAGAGAAGGTAAAAAAGCTACTCATATATGGGGAATGTAAGTTAGCAGAACAGTAATTCCAATAATGTTTTCTTATGTACGGGTACATGTAGTACAGTAGTTTAGTCCTTTTAAATACTGTTGCGTACAGTAGGCATACAATAAAGGCTATCCTTCCTACAAACTGCATTGACATACCGTTTCTTTTATTGTTGTTGTTGTTGTTGTTGTTGTTGTTGTTGTTGTTCTTGAAGGTAGGTGATATGCTACGAAAGCAGCGGAGCTGTACAGAGAGCGATAGCCTGACAAGAACCCACCTTCCCGACGATTGTTTTCCCGTATTGTTCCGACGCTTCAGGAAACGGGAAGTTTCAACCCACGACAACGCAATCGTCGTAGCACTCGCACAGTCGAAGCTGCCGGAGTTACTGTTCTTGATTCTGTTGCTATGAATCTACATGTGAGCACAGGACAACTTGAACATGAGACTGGCTTTGCCCAGTGTACATCGTATTCTTACACGTCATCGGTTCCATCCATACCATGTACACCTACATCAATAATTGCACTGGAATGATTTCCACACCTTTCAGCCTTCTAAACTTCCAAACTGTTACTGTACTGCGCAACCAAACCAGTTTCGGCGATACATTATGCCATCTTCAGACCTCCTGACCAGCCAAAATAGGAGCCATTGTTCAATCACCGGTATCCGTAGATGTTTGGGACAGCGATCACTTCAAACATCACCTGCCGACTCAGGGGATGTTTAGAGGGATCGTTGTCTCAAAAATCTACGGATACCAGTCATTGGATGCTCGCCCGTATTTTGAATGGACCAGAGGTGGAATCTTCATCTACATCTACATCTACGTGATTACTCTGCTATTCACAATTAAGTGCCTGACAGAATGTTCAATGAAACACCTTCAAGCTGTCTCTCTACTGTTCCACTCTCGAACAGCCCGCGGGAAAAACGAGCACTTACAATTTTTCTGAGCGAGCCCTGATCTTCCTACAAGTCGATCAAGGGGGCTGGTGATGGCGTATTATGTCGCCGAAACTGGTTTCATCGCTCAATAATATATCAATGTGGAAATTTAGGTGTTTTGATTTGACATTCTATGGCGATATCTTGTCTAAATCATTTTGAAATTCGTTTTAATCATCTGACGTCTTCACAAGACGGTAAATGAGAGCATCATCTGCAGTCTACGAGGACTTCGCAGATCGTCAGGAACAACAGGAGAGCCTACAGCACTTCCTTGAGGAACGGCAGATATTACTTCTGTTCTACCCGATGACTTTCCGTCAGTTATTACTACGTCTGAGACGAATGTTAATATTTTCTCTGCCTTCTGTTTTCCCATTGTTTTTATTTTTCAGGCGAGTGTAACTGTCTTCGTAGGTTATTATAGAGGGCCTCGTTGGTGAGGAGTGGCGAGGTCGGAAGCGGCTGGAGGCAGGGGGATTAACGCAGTGTCAGGTTTGGCGGGCGGGTAACTATATTGATGACCGCGGAGCGTAATGAGAGTTTTCAGGGCCAGGCGGAGGCAGCGGTAGCGGCGGCGGCGGCGGCGGCGGCGTGTTGGCGGTGCATCGATTGGCGCCGCCTCCCCTCTGCATTATTATGCGCTCCGCCACCCAGCCTACACGCCCGCTCGCTACACCACTGACCCGTCAGCTCACAGACTCACCGACTGCTACAGACGTGCGCACTTATTGCCCCAGTGTTTGCTTCACGCGTCTGTCGATATTTGCAACCGCAAACTCATTTCCCCTAGGCGTCAAAAAAAGGAGGAGAACGAACACCTATAGTTCAGCGTCCTATCCTCATCCAAATGATCAGTCGCATTGTAGAGTACTAATCCTGTGTTCGGGATCCTTACGAGATTTTTAGTTGTTTTCTATAGGTTTTCGTAAAGGTCTCCATTCCGCAACATACTCGACAAAATTCTTGGCTGGACATTTTATTTTATTTTATTTTTTTAGATCGAAACAACACTTTTTTTCTGAAAGTGCAAATCACTTCGTTCAACTTTTTTCAAGTGAGTGACTTCAATCCCTGAAGCAGGATTTTGCCAGATCGAGAATGAAGTATCCCTTACACTAGCACAAGGAAAACAGTGATCAAGTTTCAATAAGAGTATTGAAAACAAAAATACTTCTGCTTCGACGGTAGGAACGAAAGACACAGAATATAGCGTCTCACTAGGTACTGTTCAGGATTGTACAAATCTTCCTTTCACGTCGTCCGCCCCTCTCTCTGCTGCAACCATTAAAGCAGCTCAGCTTGCCGCAACGGAGAGGTATGCACTGAAGGAAGGAGAGTGGCTAAAGCATACCAACTTGGGTTTTCGCAATCCGTTCAGCCTGCTACAACTGACAATAAGTTGCGCTATCAATCGAACTAGAGTAGTCAGGTATATGTCTGTTTAGGTAGTTTCACTGCAGCTGATTCGTCATAACGGTGAGAGCAGTAAAATGACAAACCAGATTTAGAGGAGACCGAGCGAAAATTAAGAATTGAGGAATATATCCCAGCCATAAAGCAGAGCCCAAGTCCAGCACAGGAAAAGCTGCCGTGAGTTTATGAAGCAGCTTCAAATAAATCACTTGGTGATTCGTAATGCAAATTGTGTAAGAAGTTACTAACTGTCATTTGGGAACCTTGAGTATGTAACAACGTGCTTGTAAATTTTACCAGCAGCTGCCTCATTCCGTAAATATTTTGAAAGACGACAAAGCCTTAGTGTCTTGCAAGTGTGTGGAAATGTGTGCCAAGTACTTGAGGCAATTAAGCAGTACAAAGGCTTTCTAGATTTAGGGCATACAATGATTGAAATAGGGGAAAAAATTTGACTCAGTGGATATTAAAAACCACATTCTGGTGGTATCTAAGGTAGTGCAAAGAAAGCTTAGTATGAAATAAAAGCTTTTTCTTGCAGACAGATACATTTATAGATTAACATAATATGAAAAACGAACTTCGTGTTTACTAAAATGTATTCGTGGAACTTAGAATGAACTATTATGACCTCTTAGAATTAATTGATCGAGCCCTTTAGAATGAACTATAATGGCCTCTTAGAATGAATCCAGCAAGTCCACGATGCGCATTCTGGGAAAAGTCATTAAAATTGGTATAACTCGGATCATATTTGGTTGGAATACACTGAGCTAGTTAGCGCTGCAGTGTAAGAGACGTCTTGAAGTCCTTAGGTGCAAAGGACGTCGGCTTTCAGACATGGTCCTGCTTACTACAGAATACTGGTATTATACGAGACCTGCATTTTATTTATTTATTTATTAATGCATTTATTTTACCTGGCAAGATTAGGGCCTTCATTTTAGACTGACTGCAGAATTATTCTACTACCACAGACGTACATTTCGTGTAAGGACCATGCAGATAAGATTAGGGAGATTGGGGCTCGTACGGAGTCATATGGACAATTGTTTTTCGTTCGCTCTATTTGCGAGTAGAACAGGAAAGGAAATGACTACTAGTGGTTCAAGGTACATTGTGACACGCACTATACGGTGGCTTGCATTGTATGTATGTAAATGTGAATGGTTCGAATTTAGCATAGCCAGCACTAGTCGAAAGAGACTGTTGAACTTGCAGAGAAAATCTTTCATATCGAAAAAAATAAATAAGCCTGAAATACGATGAGAAGGAAAAAGAGGACTAATGAAATCCACCATATTCTGCCCTATAATGACCGAAAATGGCTATATATTTCTTTGAACCTCGTCTTGTGATATTCAGAACAAAAAGTAAAAGAAAAAAAATCATCAATTTGCGAACCTTACTCATCACACTATGATGAAAGCGTACAGAATAAACTGTTACGTACTGTAGCACAGCAGGAAGACGGGCAGGCAAGCAAGATTTCTTTAGACTGCTTGGGTTGCGAACAGCTTGGCTTGGATGGAATTAATGCAGGCTAACCGTCCTGCTGACAGCGTGCGGAGGCTTGCCTGTCTGGATAACAGGCAAGTATAGGCAGGATAAAAGTGGAATGTATACACCTTTGGAAATGGTACAGAGAATTGACAGAACTGCTATCTAAAGGAGGTCTAGTTGTTTCTAGTATCTAGTAGCACCACTAACAGCTTCGTAGGGAAACACACTTGCAGGGAAATAATCCAAGTTCCGAGAAGCCACGATTAGGTCAAACACAGGCACAGTGAAATCTATCCTCAATGCAGTCTAAGCCCACAGAGAAAACAACGATGAAAGTTGACAACAACGGCGCTGGTCACTACGATGGACTTCGAGAGCGTTCTGAGCCAATGAGGTGAGAGGACGCGTCCGGAGGCCAGGAGGGCCTCTCCAAGCCGGAAGATATGGCCGGTGTAGTCCATACGCTCGCCTTAATAGCTGCCGGCAGCGCAGTACTCGTGGTACTATTTCCTCGTCGCGTATTGTGCGGTCGGAAATAGGTCCCTCGGCCAACCCTGGTATTGCCGCCTGGTGTCAGGTTGTGACTGCGACGTGGACAGCTCGCTATACTGAGGCGTGCAGGAGCCATGTGGAGGTGCTAAAGGGTTTGCCGCTCTGTTTCTCGCAGCTCTCCGATATAGCACAAAAAATACGCAACTTGAGTACAACAGCTTCATCTTTCTACTCCATACGGTCTCCAGTCAGAGTCTCTCTCAAATGTGAGGATGGATGCCAGTCATGTGTTGCCGACATGTAGAATAGCGCAAATATTCCAACAATTCATATTTAAAATCCGTTGATTACTCTTGTGAATTTTTTTCTCTCGGTTGTCCATGAATGATCCTACGCAAATACTTTCTCACGCAACTACTGCATATGTGTTCGCCATTTGCGAAATAGTTGAGCACTCATCTTGAGCACTCAGCTTAACATCTTATATAATGCAATGTGCTCAAGAGATCACTTGAAAATTTTAAATTGGTGGTAAGTTCCTTTGGGATCAAACTGCTAAGGTCATCGGTCCCTAGGCTTACGCACTACTTAATCTAACTTAAACTAACTTACGCTAAGGACAACACACACACCCATGCCCGCGGGAGGACTCAAAGTTCCGACGGGGTGAGCCGCGCGAAGCGTGGCAAGGCGTCTTAGACCGCACAGCTACAACGCGCGGCCAGATCGCTTGAGAGGCGGTGTGATGTTTCAGAGAAAATTATACTTTCACCGGTGTCGATGAGTGATTAGGTATTCAGATTGCAACAAATGCCTTTGCGACATATCCAAGCATACAGGTGACATCAACGTACACTCAGGTGACAAAAGTCATGGGAAATCACGAAATATCGTGTCGGACCTCATTTTTCCCGGGGTACTTCAGCAACTCGACGTGGCATGGACTCAACAAGTCGTTGGCAAATTCCTACAGAAATACTGAGCTATGCCGCCTCTATAGCTGTCCATAATTGAGAAAGTGTTGCCGGTGCAGGACTTTCTGCACGAACTGCCCTCTCGATTACGTTTCCATAAATGTTCAACGGGATTTATGTCGGGTGATCTGGGTGGCCAAACCAGTGTCCCGTACTGTCGAGAGCGTTCTTCAAATTAATCGCGAAGTATTTTGGCCCGCTGACACGATTCATTGTCGTCCATATAAATTCCATCGGTGTTTGGGAACATGACGTCCATGAATGGCTATAAATGGTCTCCAAGATGTTCAGATGGGCCAGAGGACTAGTCCATTCCACGTAAACACAGCCCACAGCATTATGGAGACACCAGCAGCTAGCAAAGTGCCTTGTTGACAACTTAGGTCCATCGCTTCGTGGGGTCTGTGCCACACTCGAACCCTACCATTAGCTCTAACCAACTAAAATCGCGACTTACCTGAACAGGCTACAGTTTTCCAGTCTCGTCAGAGGCACTGCAGGGGATGTCATGCTATTAGCAAAAGCACTCGCCTCGGTCGTCTGCTGCTATAGCCCATTAACGCCAAAATTTCGCCGTGTTGTCCTAACGGATACGTTCGTCGTACGTCCCACATTGATTTCTGTGGTTATTTCAGGCAGTGTTTCTTGTCGGTTAGAACTGACAACTCTACACAAACCCAACAGCTCTCGATCGTCCAGTGAAAACCGTCGGCTACTGCGTTGTCTGTGGTGAGAGGTAATGCCTGAAACATGGTATTTTCGGCATACTCTTGACAATAGATCTCGCTATATTGGATTCCCTAGCGATTTACGAAATGGACTGACCCATGCGTCTACCTCCAACTACCATTCCACGTTTTCAGACTGTTAATTCCCGTCGTGCCACCATAATTACGTCGGAAACTTTTTCACATGAGTCACATGAGTACAAACGACTGCTCCGCCAATGCACTTTCTTTTTATACCTTGTGTACGCGATACTACCGGGTTCTGTATATGTCCACATCGCTATCCCATGACATTTGTCACTTGGCAATGACAACCAGAATACAATAATGCTCCCGAGAAAGCATACAGCATCATATCTGGTGTTATGTGTTACATTTGTCTTCCTCAGATTATTCGACAGTGTTATCTTGTTCCTCAGCATAGGTAAACTATGGTTCCATATGCTGAAAATTCTTCTGTATCATTCTGTGGAGAGTAGCGGAAATGTTTTATCTTCGTCTTCCTTTTTTATAAATGAGCAGCTATACACCGCACATTAACATGGTTAATTTATTTCTGGCAAAGACTTTAGGATACAACGTAAGGAGTCTTCAGCCGACCAAATCTTTCATTAATAACACAACTGAAAATTATATTTACAATAATAAAATCATTTGCAAGTATGGCTGTCAGTCTCAGCTGTCAGAAAGTACAGTAATGGGATGATGAATAACATTTCTGCTTGTGGCTTGGGCAGGATATTGCTCCATTAGGTAGCTTACGGCATGTAGCGTGCTTCTTCCTTTTCGGAAGCCGAATTGATTCTCTGGTATTTGGGAGTCTATCATTTTGTGAATCTGTTTGTTAAGATTTTTACGAGTATCTTCAAGGATGTATTTCAGAGTGCTGCACTTCGGTATGAGTCAGGAGCGCAGGTTGGGCAGCATCTTAATACTTAGTCTAATAGATATAAACTTCTCCGAAAATTCATTCTGTACTCGTTACTATGTACTCTGTAACCAGTACATGTAAGGTGGTTTTCACGGGCAGTGTGCACCCAAAAAAGGATATGCTTGACTAGGTCTAACACATTAATTCCCCTTAATACTCTAGATCCACAATGTAATGGTAGTCCCTCTGTGTGATTCTGAACGAACGATAAGGAACTAGTACTAAGTACAAGATTTTAGTCTGATCGTGAGACAGTCCAATTTGTAACATCAGGATTTTACGACTGTACTAACGTTTAGCATCAGAAACGTTTTAAAATGTGTTATAATAGAACGAGAATTACCATTACTAACAAAATACTGGGACTGCTCAAAGCAAGGAAAGCAACACTGTCTCACAGAATTTGTTATATAATACAGTGAGTTCGCTACGGATTAACCCTTCTACTTACGAGAAGACAAGGTCGGATGTCAGTGTTCCTTCGTTCACACACATACAAACGTCGCGTATCAAAATCAATAGAGCTGCCATGTCATTCTCTGTGACAGGTTGAATGGCCACCAGGTAGTTTACTGTGGTCCGTGATTAGTGTTGCTACAAGGATTGGTAGAGTATTTATGGTGCGTGAACGGTGTAAGATTTTGACAGATTACTGTGAAGGACACAGTGATTCCGTGTACTCATGTGAGCTGGCGTAATCAGCACTCTACAGACTATAAAAAGGGGCTGATTGTGGGCCCTCATTTGGCCATTTGGTTGCACCGTGCAGTACACAATGGCACGGCACGGGAGGACACGCTTACTCCGGGCGACCACGTCTGGGAGGATCGCCGTATTGCGCACCAAGCACATCTTGTCGCCTTCACATCTCCCGATAACAAGTCATGTACTCCCTGCACAAATCATTGGTCGGAGACTTGAAGCAAGGAATTACCGTTCAATGCTGATCCTTCCTTTTCAGAACGGGCAAAAAATGATAGAAGTGACCGCACTTTTTTAAAATCATTACTAATTACTGCATGTACCAGTTACTGTAACATAAGACACTCTCCATACACTTATCTCTTAAACGTTTACTAGATTTAGAGTTAGATTTCGGTAACGTTTGCACTATTTTCCTAACGCAATAGTTTGTCTCCAGTGTAACCCATGAACTTTATATTGGATGTGAGTGATCTACGTTTCATTTTGAAGTTGAATGTCTGTTGCTGATGGAGGTATATAACAATAATATAAAAATACCTATTACAATTTTTAAGTTCATTTTATTGATAGATTAAAAGATTAAACTTACACAGGCATGAAACTTGTTTTTACACATTGATTGCCGTTTTAAGTTTTATGAAAACCGTTGTGTGAAATGTGGAAAAAAGTAATCAAATAACAAATATTTCCACTCGCTATGTACTTACTTTGCGAAGGGCTGCCGTCTAACATTCAACATGAGGAGACGCATCGAAACTAGTCAAGGTCGCCAGCAGACCTCAAGAACTGATTGGTCGCGCCTGCTTACGTATCGTTTTCTCTGCGCCCTCTGTTTCAAGTGAATATGTCGTTGTCAACATTGTTCAATTCGAATGTGTAATGCACGCATGTGTTGTTAGGGTCTCTGGCACTACAAGCGCGTGTTCGAGCCGAACAGTTGTTCTTCAACATTGTACTCCTCCTTCCGAAAGTAATAGTTATAGTTGTCTTACTCGATGCTGCCCACTGATACAATTTATAAGATATGGTTAGTTGATCTTGTGTTGGAAATTTGTGGTAAGGTCTTGTGGGACCAAACTGCTGACGTTAGAGACTTGTTCCAGCTGCTAGTCTTTCGGCAGTTCCCCCCAGCCCCATCTCATGGCCCCTTTTTATGAGCTGTTGCAAAAAATGGCCATTCTGTATCTCTTCCAAAGTCTTTTAGGTGGCTGCATACATTTTTAAAGTTTTTCTAAATGGATGAAACATCATTAGTAAAGATTTTGAATTTGTCTTTGTTGTACATTATAATGTATCTCTGAAACGGTGAACTGTCACTGTATCCTGCTTTAAACAATCGGAAATTGCAACGAATCACAGGAAATTGACAGAACCGCCATCACTCTAGTAGATAAAAAAAGAATGCAGCGTGACCTGGTTGATGTTCCTCTGAAACCCGGAAAAATCTTCTTGTATTAAAAATGAGTAATTTTGCGAAAAGTGCATTAAAACGCGATTTCCGTTGCTTTCAGGGTGATTTTTGTTTCCTGGTAGTATAAATTTCTCTGCAACGCTATAAACGAGTGTTTTCTTCAGTACTATCAACTTCTCCAGTAAGACGTCAATAAATTCACTCCGAAGTGTATTGGAAAACAAATTCCATATGTAGTTCAAGCCTCGATGGGCCGGAGCACATTTTGCACTTATTAAAAAAAGCAGGATGATTGAGTTGGATTACAAATCATTCTTCCAATGCAATGGTGGTTCGTTCTTAAGGGAAGTTTTTCCTGGCGAATTAAATGTACTAGTTTTGCGCCAGCCTCCCTGAATAATATATATATATATCTGTGTGTGTGTGACGAAAGAGAGAGAGAGGGAGAGAGAGAGAGAGAGAGAGAGGGAGAGAGAGAGAGAGAGAGAGAGAGAGAGAGAGAGAGAGAGAGGGAGAGACGGCTTGGGTGCCATCAGATTCCCCTATAACACGTAGCAGAGTTCGAAGTTGCGCAAATTTTGAGAGACCTATCTTCCTGGTAAATTGTGAGTAGATTCAAATTATTAATAACTTCTCTTCTAAATAGTTTCATTGGTTCAAAATCCCGACCGGTTTCTGGTAATTATAAGCCCATTTTCAGATGTACAAGACGGCAAAAGGGAAAATGAAGAAACTGTAATTCAAGATTGTATCAGACTTAACACTGATTTGTTATAATAATAGTGCAAATTCACTGTCCATCTGTAAATATGAGGTTCGTACGGTCGGGTTAGTCAGAGTGAAAACATGGGTGTTGCACCAGATAGACACAAAATAACCCATGAGGATCGAGCAGCCAAAGGAACGAAAAAGAGAGATGAATACTGAGAGAACTTCATGGAACAACGTAAGATAACTTGCACGGTGAGGCGAGTGGGCGTTACACACTAAGAACATCTCGTGATGCCGAGATACAGAATGACGTGATGGTTTTGTTTGTTCTTGAAATGACAGAGTTCTTCTTGAGTTCACGGTATGAGTTTCTTCTGCGCTTGTTCTCTTTTACCGTGCTTGTCAACTGTCACGTAATCTTTTAATTTAAGCATTTGTCGGCTAACTTCTTGCGACTTGTAAAATACAGTAACTAAATTTCTAGTTTCGTCCGGAAGGGTATGACCTGTCTTTCTTCTCGATGTACACATTAGTAACCCCTTTGACGCCAAGTCCTTTGCCACTGAAATCTTGTATTTTGTTGCAGTAAAATGATTTTTTATTTTTGCAGCGCGAGGATCTGGATTTTAGAGTTTCTATCCTGAGCAAAAATAAATGTCTTTTTTTAGATTTTCTAAAACACCTTGGTTTTGTTCAGGTGTCTGTGATTCATCTGTGGCTGACTGCTGAATACCTTAGCTTTTAACGAAACTACTATTTTTCTAGCTTAGCTCACGGGAGCAAAAGAAGGTTCTTTGTTAATTCACGGTCTCAGCGCCCCACTTGTCGGCATCCCCTCACAGTGACATATTAACAACAGTCGATCGAGAATGGTCTCGCCATGATTCATGAGTGCTGTGTACTAGGGCGTAGCGCAGACAGCGGAATTTATCGTTATTTCTATTTACTTTTTGTATTTTCTACAGCTCCTCATGGAAGATACCATAAAATGTTTACTAATATTGGTTTTAAATCAAATGCTGCACGATATGTTACAATTTTTATTCCATTTCAAATGGCATTTTTCAGTAAAAATATGACAAATTACGAAAATGACATAAATTTTATGACGTAAAAACACCGGATAAATACCACCTCAGACTAAAGCGTATTAACTTAACGTCTGATTTAGATAACAGAAAACTGAAACCCCACAAAAAATTCAACATTCCTTGCTGTTCGAATTGGAGTAGCCCATGCGTTGGCTGCCGTTAAAGTCACAAAACAGCGGACTGCGATTAGAAAAGTTCCTTTGACCGAGAGGCATGGACTACTCATAAATGGCATCGCACTGTTTTCAGCGTGAATCGCGGTTATGCACTACCTCAGATCGCCATCGTCGATGATGATGATGATGGTGATGATGTGTTTAAAGAGACTTAATTACTTGCTCATCACTCCCCATCGTCATCGAGTGCAATGGCGACCTGGGAGAGGTCTTATTCTTCCAGTGTTTTGCAGAGGTACTCATGGCGTCATGGCAGATGATACTGTTTGAGGAAACTCTGACGACATCAACGTTGGTCACGAACATCCTGCGTCCTAATATGTTATCACTCGTAGCACAGTGTGGTGGTAACATTTTTCAAGAGTGCAACGCTCGTCCACACATGGAAAGCGCTTTTATGAACTGTCTGCGCGATGCTGAGGTACTTCAGTGGCCAACATTACCAGATGTATCCTCGATGGAACATGTGGTGGAGTAACTCAGGTGTCACTTCCGGTCCAGTGCCCGTGTCCAGTTACAACAGGTGTAGGCCAGCTTGCCCCACAAGAGGATACGACGGCTAAGTGACACCCTTCTTTTATTCTTTTCCTCAGGTATGTATCAGCGTAATTCATGCCTCACTTACCATAAATTCCATATCATCTTCTTCCTCATTCATAGATTCTTAATGTTTGTATCCACATTAGCTTTTATTACGAAATCTCTGTCAATATTGCAACCAATGAGAGGTGAATTTTGTTTCGTTACGTCTTCAGACAATCTGAAGCATAAAAAACTTACTGTCAGATTAAAACTGTGTGTTGGACCGAGACTCGAACTCGGGAACTTTACCTTTCGCAGGCAAGTGCTCTACCTACTGTGCTATCCAAGAACGACCCTCGACCCGTCGTTACAGCCCTAATTCCGCCAGTACCTCGTCTTCTACCTTCCGAACTACACAGAATCTCTTCTGTGAACCTTGCAGAACTAGCAATCCTGGAAGAAAGGATATTGCGGAGACATGGCTTAGCCACAGCCTAGGAGATGTTCCCAGAATGAGATTTTCATAATTAAATAATACAGAACAACTATAATATAAGTGTAGAAAAATGACGTTTCTAATTGTATACGGGTTCAATCCGAACTGCACAGACAACATTTATGAAACTGTTCAAAGGCATCTTCGGAGTATTTTGGTAAAAGGGATCCGCTGATCTGCGGTGGTTCGTTACACAGTAACTGCAATCCATTACACTTCCTACCCTATTTATCTTTGGATTTGTACTGCATTGAATACATCTGGGCAACGGTATGTGCTGTGTGCCTTGCTCGAAAACAAACTCGTTCGATTCAGTCACGGCACTTGCTGTGGACAACAGTAACGCCCACTTCACTCCACGCCGTCAGACTTGCATTCAGCACTGTCCGGTTTGTTCCTCAGGCAGTGTCAGCTTACGTTAGCAGTGTTAAAAAGGAGTGTGGATATGTGTAGTAACGAAGGTTTTCACTCGGTGATAGAAACCGCACTGATGTACAGTTCAGACAACAACAGATTGGTCGCAGTGTCGCATGGCCGATCATCAGAAACGAAACCAGTGGACTTCCTCTGGGGCATGTGCTTACGAGATTCTGGTCGATGCACACGTGGACCCGATTGTTAGGATTACCACAACCGCACAGGTGGTACACCAAACTCCCGAGGTTTTTCAGCGTGTCATAGAGTCAACGCATGCATCGTTGTACTCTCTGCCGTGATCGTCGTGGCTGACAGTTTGAAGAATTACTGTAAGGGAAGAGTTCGACATTTACACACATCAAAGAAGTTTCACATCAACCCGGTTCCCAGAACTCCTGAAGACAGACGTTGACTGTGGATATTGTATCACAGACACGATCCCTTTCACTGTTCAGAGATGTCAGTAAGCCCGCTCAAAGGTCTAAACAACCATGAATGAGCAGCGCCTATTAGACGGAGGGGTCCGACAGCCCATCAGTTCCAGTCATTCCACCAGGAAGGAGGTACACGGCTCCTGTTGGCTGTAGTTCAACCATGCCCAGACGGTCAGTACCGGGGTTCGATCGCGTCCGCATTCTTACTTTGTGCCTGGAAGGGCTCTCAATAAGGGAAGTGTCCAGATGTCTCGGAGTTAACCAAAAAGATGTTTTTGGGACGTGGAGGAGATACAGAGAGACAGGAAATGTCGGTGACATGCCTCGCTCAGGACGCCCAAGGGCGTCCACTGCAGTGGATGACCGCTACCTACAGATTATGGCTCGGATGAACCCTGACAGCAACGCCACCATGTCGAATAATTCTTTTCGTGCAGCCACAGGACGTCGTGTTACGACTCAGACTGTGCGCAATAGGCTCCATGATGCGCAACTTCACTCCCGACGTCCATGCCGAGGCCCATCTTTGGAACCACGCCACCATGCAGCGCTGTACAGATGGGCCCAACAACATGCCGAATAGACCCTCCAGGATTGGCATCACGTTCTCTTCAAAGATGAGTGTCCCATATGCCTTCAACCAGACAATCGTCAGAGACGTGTTTGGAGGCGACCCAGTCAGGCTGAAAGCGAGTGCAGTAAGGTGGAGGTTCCCTGTTGTTTTGGGGGTGGCATTATATGTGGCCGACGTACGCCGCTGGTGGTCATGGAGGGCGCCGTAATGGCCGTACGATACGTGAATACCATACTCCGACCGATAGTGCAACCATATCGGTAGCATATTGACGAGGCATTCGTCTTCATGGACGGCAATTCGCGCCCCCATCGTGCACATCTTGTGACACTGCTCGACTAGTGTCCAGCATCTTCTCCAAATATGAACCCTATCGAACATGCGTGGGATAGGCTGAAAATGGCTGTTTATGGACGACGTGACCCACCAACCATTCTGAGGGATCTACACCGAATCGCCGTTGAGGAGTGGGAGAATCAGGACCAACAGTGCCTTGATGAAATCGTGGATAGTATGCCACGACGAATACAGGCATGCATCAATGCAAGAGGACGTGCTACTGGGTATTAGAGGTGCAAGTGTGTACAGCAATCTGGACCACCGCCTCTGAAGGTCTTGCTGTATGGTGGTACAACGTGCAATGTGTTGATTTCATAGGGAATAAAAAGGGCGGAAATGATGTTTATGTTATCTCTATTCCAATTTTCCGTACAGGTTCCAGAACTTTCGGAACCGAGGTGATGCAAAACATTTTTGATGTGTGTATTATGTACCACATGAAACACTGACGAGACGGATAAGCACACTGTGGTAAAATTGTACGTGTTTGGTCTGAGAGTTGTTGCAATGCTCTGCATTTATTATGATTGCATGTAAAGCACTTATAAGCTTTATGACGGTATTTAAGTAGAGAAAAACGATATTAGGGTAGCATAACTCTGTAACTAGCTACCAGAGACCTGGGTGTCTAGAACCATGAAGATCATAGTTAGGGTTCATTCTCTATACTATCATTTCTTTCTTTCGGCTTTTGTCCCGCTCCAACGAGTGGTCAGCCATGTTATTATGGATGTGGCAATTTTAGTTGCAGAGGGTGGCCGGATGCCCTTTCTGACGCCACCCCAAACCCCCTGGGACAGACTTACTATACACCAGTTGTCTGAGTTTAGCGCTAATTAGGAAAGAGTGCGAACGTGTTTCTTATGTCTTAGAGTCGTGCAACTGAGGCGGGATGTGGGGACCAGCCCGGTATTCACCTAGTGGGATGTGTAAAACCGCCTAAAATCCACATCCAGGTCGGCCGGTTTACCGGACCTCATCGTTAATCCGCTGGATGGATTCAATCCGGGGCCGGCACGCCTACCCGAGTCCAGGAAGCAGCGCATTAGCGCTCTCGGCTACGCTGACGGGTCAATCTGTATAATATCATTTCAAGTCAAAATACAATACTAAATAAAAAGTTTTTAAAGTAAAAAAAGTGTAATGCTTAGACCCTAATTTTCCTGTCGCAGTTAAAGTACGATAAATAGTTCCGGTTGTTATCTGCAACCATCTTCACATCGTTCAAAACGTGAAAAAGTGGTGAATATGCATTGGGAAACATTATTAGCTGAAGTCATGCAATTTCATGCATTCGTAAATGCCAAGATAATAACAGTACATAGTTTAAAACATCACTTTGAGCAAGCCAGGTTGAAGACCGTAATCTCACGGGATGATGGTAATATAGGAAAATGTCCACTTGCAAGTGTAAAAGTTACATCAAAGCGCATTATTTGCAGCAATACAGCAGGTATTATCGCGAGAACGATATATACAACGGCTCCAAAATTGGTCAGCTGTTCCGTAGGCTGGCTTACAAAAGAACTATTCTACATGGCGTATTAAGTAGTCACCATTATAAAATGTGCACAGATTGAAAAACAATAGGAAAATGTTTTCAGATTGACAAGAGAGTCATAATATCAAGCTTCTCCAGAATACAGTAATTATAGACGGACAACAACAGGTGGAATACAATACTGATTGCCCGTTTAATATTAGGAGAAGCCTTATAATTTGCGAACCCTGGAATTATGTTTACCAAATAACGAATAGCTGTATTCCATTTTTTTTAACTCGGTTAACTTATTTGTACGGAAACTCAGAGAGGACCGACAGCAGATTTAGTGCGAAATCGCTGAACGGAGCGAGAAGACCACCAAATGCAGCACTGTAGCCGGCTCGAGGGAGCTGCAACCGGCAGTGAAATTGCTTCAGCAAGCAAACCCGGGCGTCGATCACGACCTGGAAAGGGCACCCCGTAAATGGCGGAAACCTTTTCGGTGAACCTGCCGATGAACCGAACGAACGGAGGTACCAGTGGCCGAGAAAAGCGTCTGGGCAGATACGTGAAATGAGCGCTGGAAGAGCAGGCTGTGGTGTGGGCCCATGCGGCGCGTCCCGGAATTGTATTTGCACGGCTGAACGCGCGCGGCGGTCGCGGCCAGCCGACACTTAATAACTGCGCATGCGCTAAATGACGTACCGCCCACGCCGGGCCGCGCCTCGCACAGCCCCCATTCCAAAATTAAATTACCGTGCTGCTTCTGCTTCGACAGCCAGAAAATCCGTCGACGAAGCAAATAAGAAGACTGCGATACTTCAGTACCGAAATATTTATCGTCAGGCATTCCTAAACGGATCAAAGATCGTCTGGCGAGAAGTTATACGGGCACGTAACATCAGTATTTTTACCTACATTGCGTGAATTTTCTCAGTTTCTGTTAGATCAATCGTGTCAGACAGAAAGAGCGGTGTTGGTTTTGAATTCCGTTTGCAAAAACAAAACTGGTAACTATTTTCTCTCTCTTTCCTCCTTCTTCTTTTTCTTTCTTTCCCTGTGTCTCTATTACGCTTTCTGGCTTTGCAGTTTTAGGATAAGAGAAGCCTCTTCCCGTTTCTAAATGTTCACCTCGGTCTAAGCTAAAGCTGATGTTCAGATGGCTCTGAGCACTATGGGTCTTAACTTCTGAGGTCATCAGTCCACTAGAACTTAGAAATACTTAAACCTAAGTAACCTAAGGACATCACACGCATCCATGCCCGAGGCAGGATTCGAACCTGCGACAGTAGCTGTTGCGTGGCTCCAGACTGTAGGGCCTAGAACCGCTCGGCCACTTCGGCTGGCAAAGTTTATATTCTCGTGAGGCATGATACACACTGTGTTGTCCTACAACGTATTTATTTACTAGCGATTTCGATCATGGAACACTTCCATAGCGGAAAAATATCTATTGTGACGACTTCACGTGGCATACATGCTATTTAACTAGGAAAGTATACGCCATTTATGACTTGAAATCGTGACAAAACTGGTACTTAACGTAGCAATACAGACTTAACCGAGCAGGAAAGAACGTTGAAAACATGTAAGAGCAGTAAGCGCCTAAGCAGTGGTGCTTAGGCACTGCTTTTACATGTTTTCAAAGTTTTCTTCTGCTTGGTTAAACGTGTATTGGGCCTTAAGTATCAATTCTGTCATTTTTTCAAAGTGTATTAGGCGTCAAGTATCAATTCTGTTATGTTTTCAAAGTCAGCAATGGTGTATACTTTTCTGGTTAAATAACAAGTATGGCATGTGAAGTTGTTACAATAGATATTTTTTCCACTGTGGAAGTGGTCCATGATGGAAACACGTAGTGAATAAATGTTCTGTATTTTAATGCAGCACAGTGTGCAGCATGCGTTTCTCCAAGTACATGGATGCTGTTGACAGTTTCCTGAGAAACATATTTGCTCTCGAAAAGATTTACAGTATAAGACTTTTTATTTATTCTAGGTCCCGATCACATACGGAACATATTCTATTTATTCATTTTGTCAGCTTTCTCTGTTGTAGATCTGACACCTAACACTGCAGCCTTGCAGATACTGTGGTGCAGCGTTTCACTGATGTTAGAACTTTCATTTCTTATGTTTCCAACTACGTAACATCGTTTTCATCGAGAGTAGCAGTATCCTCCGTACAGTAAGGTGGAAAATGCCATTAGGTTATAAAATATATATATATATATATATTTGTATGTTTATCCCTTTCCCTTTTTTGTAAAAAAGTCTTTATTCTTCATCTGTATAATATACACTCCTGGAAATGGAATAAACAACACATTGACACCGGTGTGTCAGACCCACCATACTTGCTCCGGACACTGCGAGAGGGCTGTACAAGCAATGATCACACGCACGGCACAGCGGACACACCAGGAACCGCGGTGTTGGCCGTCGAATGGCGCTAGCTGCGCAGCATTTGTGCACCGCCGCCGTCAGTGACAGCCAGTTTGCCGTGGCATACGGAGCTCCATCGCAGTCTTTAACACTGGTAGCATGCCGCGACAGCGTGGACGTGAACCGTATGTGCAGTTGAAGGACTTTGAGCCAGGGCGTATAGTGGGCATGCGGGAGGCCAGGTGGACGTACCGCCGAATTGCTCAACACGTGGGGCGTGAGGTCTCCACACTACATCGATGTTGTCGCCAGTGGTCGGCGGAAGGTGCACGTGCCCGTCGACCTGGGACCGGACCGCAGCGACGCACGGATGCACGCCAAGACAGTAGGATCCTACGCAGTGCCGTAGGGGACCCACCGCCACTTCCCAGCAAATTAGGGACACTGTTGCTCCTGGGGTATCGGCGAGGACCATTCGCAACCGTCTCCATGAAGCTGGGCTACGGTCCCGCACACCGTTAGGCCGTCTTCCGCTCACGCCCCAACATTGTGCAGCCCGCCTCCAGTGGTGTCGCGACAGGCGTGAATGGAGGGACGAATGGAGACGTGTCGTCTTCAGCGATGAGAGTCGCTTCTGCCTTGGTGCCAATGATGGTCGTATGCGTGTTTGGCGCCGTGCAGGTGAGCGCCACAATCGGGACTGCATACGACCGAGGCACACAGGGCCAACACCCGGCATCATGGTGTGGGGAGCGATCTCCTACACTGGCCGTACACCTCTGGTGATCGTCGAGGAGACACTGAATAGTGCACGGTACATCCAAACCGTCATCGAACCCATCGTTCTACCATTCCTGGACCGGCAAGGGAACTTGCTGGTCCAACTTGACAATGCACGTCAGCATGTATCCCGTGCCACCAAACGTGCTCTAAAAGGTGTAAGTCAACTACCCTGGCCAGCAAGATCTCTGGATCTGTCCCCCATTGAGCATGTTTGGGACTGGATGAAGCGTCGTCTCACGCGGTCTGCACGTCCAGCACGAACGCTGGTCCAACTGAGGCGCCAGGTGGAAATGGCATGGCAAGCCGTTCCACAGGACTACATCCAGCATCTCTACGGTCGTCTCCATGGGAGAATAGCAGCCTGCATTGCTGCGAAATGTGGATATACACTGTACTAGTGCCGACATTGTGCATGCTCTGTTGCCTGTGTCTATGTTCCTGTGGTTCTGTCAGTGTGATCATGTGATGTATCTGACCCTAGGAATGTGTCAATAAAGTTTCCCCTTCCTGGGACAATGAATTCACGGTGTTCTTATTTCAATTTCCAGGAGTGCACATATGCAACCCACCACCTTACATGACTAGTGGATCCTAGGATGTTACAGTGTCATTATTGTTAGCAGCTGATTACAGTTATTACAAGTGAGCTAAAGTACAGTTTTACCATGGGCAATTTCTATTCTATTAATACACTGCTTAACTCTAATGGCTAATTATGACTAAAACCTTTACTGCATGCAGCGTCACAGGTGTGTCAGTGACTGTATAAAGCTACTGTGCGGCCTTGCTCACGGAGCTAACTCCGATGAGCGTGCCCCTGACACTAGTCATGCCTAGGATGACTTGAATCGCTGCAGGTTCCTATTTGTATTTCCTATTTCTAAGCCCTACTAACTAAGATCCTTTCCTACGTCAAGTCCGGTGCATGTCTCATTTCGGTTTGTTGTACCCTATCCTCTTAGTCCTGCACGTGGCGGATTCCAACTGTATTGTGAGTCGACCTATCCATGCACAGGCGGTACTGGATCAGAGTACTAGGACACATTTAGTTATTTGCTGCTATTCCCGATTTTCCCTCACGTATTCTGTTCAAACTTTCAGCGACACCTCGTTGGCTAGGTTGTTCAGAGTTCGAAATGCCTCCTCACGTCTTAATAGGGAGTATGTGTCATTGTCGGGTAGCCGAAGTCATAAAGCGGTAGCTACATCATTGAAAAGGGGGCACTCGTAAACACATGGGCAGGAGTACCCTCCGGTATGCCACAGTCACACGCAGGTGTAGCCCTCCTCCCAAGCCGACATAGATATGTTGGATAAGGCCCATGACCAGTAAAAAAATGGAACAGTCCCCGAGTTGGCAAAAAATACTTCATTCCTAGCCTTTCTTTCACACCCGGCAGAAGTGAAAATGTTCTACAACCGGAATCATCAGCCTCCTACGATTCCTGCCTCAGTTCCTCACCTAACTGCACCATTGTCTCCACACCCGAACACTTAGAATGTCCTCTGTTTTCTCAATATTCCCTTTCTTGGCCCAGAACCGTGCTGCCTGCTCTCTAATCTTGATGTCCAGAAGGCAGAGCCCCATTATCACTAACAGGGCCCCACCTGGAGATGTCCGGTAGGCCCCCACTGACCTTAATATCATATTCCTCTACACCCTTCTCACTGACATGGCAGGCACCACCGTCGTGAGTAGTAGGACAGTGTATGTACTGCGCCACTCTGCATTGTTGAAAAAGTTATTCAGGATGGTGGTGATGACGTCATCAAAGATGGCGGATTTTGGCGGGAAAATAGGCCAATTGGCCTATCTCCACTATCCTAACCCCCAGAAAATTGGCGCGAAATTTGAATTTTGGTGGGAAAATAGGTCAATTGAGCTATGTCCACTAACCTAACCCTCCAGAAAAAATGGCGCCTAATTCAAATTCCAACAGGATAATGGCTGCAAAGCTGTACTTCTCTTTAATACTATTCATTCTTATCCATTATCATTTATTATCACTTATTATTATTTATTATTTATTATTATTGGCCTACCTCCACTAGTAAATTGCCCCAAATTCAAATTCCAACAGGATAATGGCTCCAAAACCGTACTTCTCTTTATTATTATTCTTTATTATTCACTATCATTTCTTATCATTCATTATTATTTATTATCATTTATTATTTTTATTGGCCTACATCCACTAGAAAATTGCGCCAAATTCAAATTCCAACATGATAATGTCTTGAAAACTGTACTTCTATATATTATTATTATTATTATCATGTATTATCATTTATTATTTATTCAAGATGTCTGATTTCGGTGGGAAGAAACCCATTTGCGTTGCATCCATAACAAAAATCTCTCACAAGTTCAATTTCCAACACCATAATCCATCACACGTACGAAGTAGTCCACATCCTACGAACTTTGACTGTCACTTATGTTTTTTCACTGCTAACCTATCAAAATCGCGTCAAATAATAAACTGCACTTGTTCTAGCCTAATTCACATGCTCTGATTTTGCAAAGAAAAAGGACTGAAGTTTTTATTTCAAGCAGTTCACTCATCACTTGTTCTCCAACAGTCTTAGTACACACCTTCGAGATGGCGACACCCAGTGATCTCGCTACTAGGCCCCGACTCCAACTGACTTAGTTCAAATCGTCGCTAGCAGAGGCGGCTACCCCTGGCACCACCGGTCAGCGGTAGCCCGCCACTGGTCCAGCGGCCACTCAGACCTTGCGGGTCCAGCAGCGTAAACATGTTTTGCACTTTCGAACCTGCCGATTCTGATGTCACAACAGTAGGTTGTTCGTTCACCATGTGTATTTGTCCCTCCCACACGTTTCGCGCCAAAATTGTTCGCCTGAGAGTTGAATCTTCCCCCAACGTCACAATGGTCGGTTAGCAATCCACCACATGGTTTCGTGGTGGACAAAGAACACTCTTGGCACCAAAGTTGTTTTCTGGAAAGTGGAATCTGCCCTGGCTTCACACAACCACCGGTCCGTCACGTGGCATGCTCGACAAAGAGCGTTCTCACTAAGTTAACTGACTCAAGATCGTCTGCTCTCTTGCACGCGCGTTATAACTGGACACGCACCACGCCACTGTCCCATGGTTGTCCGACTGCTTATGTCACACACCCTCGATCGTCACCTCCATACACGTGCCAGACGCAATCTTCTGTAAATATGCTAACGCCCACATCGTGCATGTATGCTATCAGTTGCCTAAGTACTTAATTGCATTTCAGTTTTAATCATATTAAATAATTCAATTTACAGTTTCAGATAAGTATGAAAAGAGGTTTAATTATCTAATTTCAATTAGTTTCAAGGTCCAGACCGCCACCTGTTCCTAGGAACCAGCGCCGAGTTTGAATTCTGTTACTAAAGAAAGGTCACTTGCGCTTTCTCTATCAAACTAAGAAAATTGTTGGAAAGAAAGGACACTTGTACGAACCTCAGCCACCCGACTGCCACTTTCTCTTACGAACCAGCACCATTTTGAATTCTGCCAGTAAAGAAAGGCCACATGCACTTCCGCCACCAACCTAAGAAAATTGTTGCAAACGAAGCTCATCACCACTAACCTAAGTCTCCAAGACGCAACCTCTTAAAAGGACTCAGCCTGCACTAGGCCCATGGATTGAGGAACGAATGTACTTCATTTAGGGATGGAATATATGTATCACAGAACACACACACTGGCATGTCCCACACCATACAGACCTGCAAACCACTCCTACATAACTCATTTATAATGTTCTACACACACGCTTCCCAATTGTAAACAGTTAAAAATAACGCATCGCACAGACCACTGACATGTGAACCGCTTGTAAATAAGGCAAAACATTTACGTCCAAATAGCCAAACAACTCCTAATTTTCCGAAATAATTTCAGTGCAGACCTGCAAACTGCTCCTAAATAATACAGCACAATGATGTGTAGAAACGCTAAGTACTCGTAAACTATTCAAATAGCGCATATGAAGGCCTACACACCTGCTCCCAAAATAATGCAATCAATGCGTGCAAGGACAGTCCACAGGCCCCCTGTCCATTGAGTACGCAGGAGGTAGCGATAAGTGATGTCAAACAGCACACAGCCCCTGCTCAACTTCCACAAGCATGAGGTAGCGGCATCTCCCATTCATATGTAAGACCTGGTAAATTCCTATCCAAATACGTGTTCACCTACACACACGTGCTGATGTGATTTGGCGGGAGCGCAACCCCAAGCTGCAGCTGAACGCGGGCCATTAATGACCAGGCGTTTATTTACACACAACGTGTACTCCCAGCAGATCCGTGTGCGTTCGGACTTCCCCGCTACCCTCACTCCAACCGCACTCCGGCGAAGACGCTTCAGAATACCATTCCACAATAGCAGAACCTGCTGTCCCCCCTTAGTGTATCACACTGGACTCGCATTCGGGAGGACGACGGTTCAATCCTGTCTCCGGCCATCCTGATTTAGGTTTTCCGTGATTTCCCTAAATCGTTTCAGGCAAATGCCGGGACGGTTCCTTTGAAAGGGCACGGCCGATTTCCTTCCCAATCCCTCCCTAACCCCAGCTTGCGCTCCGTCTCTAATGACCTCGTTGTCGACGGAACGTTAAACACTAACCACCACCACCACCCCCCTTAGTGATTCTAACGGATCATACGTGATGTTTGACTGCCACTTCACCGCGTGCGCCACAACACCCGCGAAGTGAGGCAGCCACAGTTCGGGCCCTGCACGCTCCGTCGCAGCCACCAGCCGCTGCCACTGAACACCAGTAAAGTTGCATTCCAAGCAGTGATCACACCGGTCTCATATTCGAGGCATCTCCAGATGCCGCTTGTCTCTGGTGGTGAATGCAAAAATGGTTCAAATGGCTCTGAGCACTGTGGGACTTAACATCTGTGATCATCAGTCCCCTAGATCTACTTAAACCTAACTAACCTAAGGACATCACACACACCCATGCCAGAGGCAGGATTCGAATCTGTGACCGTAGCGGTCATGCGGTTCCAGACTGAAGCGCCTAGAACTGCACGGCCACACTGGCTGACGCTGAATGCAGGGAGCGTTGACACACACACACACACACACACACACACACACACACACACACACACACACACACGTTTAACCGTACTTAATTACCCAGCATGGCTCTCGCCTCGCCGCGAAACGTCTGCGTGACGGCTAGCCATCTAAAACGTTATTAAGTAGTTGTAGGGCTCTTTGGGTTACAGTTTCAACGTACTTTCCAAAGTTCCACCTTTCATCAATGATGATTCCCAAGTAGTGGTGCGCCGCGTCACGGAAGAACTGGTGAGCCCTCATTTCTTACTGTGGGGTTCTGTATGAGTTGTCTCTTTAACAGAAGGTATTCTCTACTTATTCAGTGAGATTGTCATTTTTGTGTTCCTGCACCAAAGTTGTAACTTTTCCATTGTCCTTTCCATTTTTGGTTTTATATCTTCGCGGTTATGGCCGCCAACCAACAGGAGGAGGTCATCTGCATAGGCTATCACCTTTAGCACCTCTTCGTTCTGCTGTAGAGTAGCCAGTAGTGGTTCCATATGGATGTCCCAGAATAGGAAGCCTAACAAAGAACCCTGGGGGCATCCCTTTGTTATCGTTTTTCCAATTTTCCCGCTAGGAGATGATAGCCAGACCTCCCAATCTTCATAATTGCTCCTCAGGCAACCATATAGAGGACCTGGACACTGTTTCTCCCGTAGACAGGAGAAGATAGAAGGCCACCACAGGTTGTCGAAGGAGCCACTGATGTCCACCACGTTGCTTACCACGTACCTGTATGGAGCTGAGTCACAGACCCCAGCCACCAGGGCTATAGCATCAGATGCAGACTGCCCCAGCCTAAAGCCACACTGCCTGCCTCTCAACCCGCACAGATCTCGATGTGCAATCAGTCTGTCAGCCAACAGTTTCTCTATCAATTTTTCAAATATGTTCTACAAGCAAATCGGTCTGTACGACTTTGTTTCAACTGGGTCTTTATCGGGTCCTTTTTTTTATTACAATGGTTGCAATTTTCCAGATTTTAGGGAATTTTTGCTGTCTACGGCATTCATTGAATAATTGGGTGAGTGGTGTTACCAGCAGAAGGGCTAAAAGTTGCACCACCTCCACCACAATGCCATTTGGCCTGGGGTCTTTTCCTTTCTTTAGCAATTTAATGTGGGCAGCCATCTCCTCTTCAGGAAAGGGGTCAACTGGCCTATCATTAATATACCTGTCAAGGTCATCATTTCTTAATTGGCGCTGGCTTTCGCTATCCCCATTCGCATTGTTGTCAGGCAGTAAGTACTGGAGCATGACCTCAGCAGTTTCCTGCTAGGTTTCCATTATCCTGTACTCATGCCTGACTGTTGCTATCACCATTGGAGAGCTAAGGTTTTCCCTAAATAATATGTATGGTACTCCCCATGGGACTATAGCTAATTGGTTATATACATAGCTTTCCTAGATCTGTACTCTTACTGCACGAAGTTCATTTTGGAAACTTTCCTTTGCCTCTCGGTACAGCTGCTGCCATCTTTGCCTTTCCCACCAGATGACAGTGCGCTGGTAGTGCCACCTCAGCCTTCTGACAGACTGGTGCGTAACCTCTAAATCAGCTGATCATGGTGGCGGAAAGGCCGCCATGGACTTCCTCCTAGTTGGTACGGCTGCCTTCAACAATCGAGTTGTCGCACTCACCAGCTCTTCGGCATAATTGTTCATGTCAACATCATGGTGTACGTCACCTTCTCCTAATGCAGGAGTGTCGCTCTCTCGCTAGGCGCTTCCAATCTTTTTTGTTACAGTTAAACTGAACCTCCCAGCCCATGGTCCAGTGGCACTCTCTGTCACCTAAAGTGAAAATGATGAGATTATGATCGCTTGTGGTGGCATTATCCTTGACCTTACAATTTTTTGTGATGTTGACGCGTTTGGTGTACTTAACGTTATATCGATATTTGTGCCTTGTCCCCCTCCCGCTGTGTAGGTGGGAGGGTTACCAGGTTTGTTGGCAACCACAAGTTGCAAATCCATGATCGATTCTTCTGCTTTCCCTCCATTTGTGTCCCTTGTGCCACTGTACCATAGGGGGGACTTCGCATTTATATCTGCAGTTACAACTACATTCCTCCCCGCAACGCTTTGATTGTTCTTGTGAGATGGTCTAAGTGCAACTCCATATTGTCTCCATACTGAAAGTACATGTTTATTACAGTTATTGCTCCTGCTGGAGATTGTATTTTCGCGACATTGTAGTGACTGTTACTGTATCGCCAGAGAGTCGTTACCCACAATGAGTTATTCGTGATTATTACTGCCGCTTCGGGGTCATCCCCGCTTCTAACAATTTGCCATGTTGCGGTTGTGAAGGCTATTCTCCCAGCTTGAGAGTACGGCTCCTACAGACAGTGTACATCTAGTCTCTTCTCCTCCACCACCTTACGTAGCTCCTGCATCACCAGTCTGCTGTTGTGAGTGTTTAATTGGCCAATGGCTATTTCAGGCATTATGAGAAATATGTGTTTATATGAGCATCTGGCCAGTTCTTACTCCAGTCGAAGGCAATGTTACCATTTGGCAGGACTGATTGTGTGTAAATGTCATCGAGATCGAATTTTTTGCCTCGTCTTACAAAAACTTTCTTATGGAGATCTCGCAGTGCTCCAAAGTCACTGGGGAGATTCATCGACTTGAGCTGTATCTTGTCTGCAGCCTCAATCACCGAGAAGGTGACCTTTTTACCATATTTATGTCCCACCCGGACCATATGTCGCAAGGCAGTGGTCAAGGGTAGCCGTCTGCTCCAACCTTGCCAATTGTATGGCGTGTTCTATGTTTGGATACACCCCAACAGGGTCAGCAGGCGTCATTCTGACCCGAGTGATGTCCTGTGTGGATGGAAGCACACTTGTGCTTCTTACTATATTTTATTGGACTGGCTGGTGTTCCACTCTACGCTCTGCAACTGGTTGGGCCACTACCACAGGATGCCTTTGCCGCTCCAGGTCTTTTGTCGGCCTAATTCCCCGTCTTTGGGAGGAAGGAGCTGCAATCATCGGGGGGAAGCTCCGTTTGTATCCCGCTGTCAATGATTTTGATTTCATGGGTGCTCGAGAGCGACCTCAAAAGTTTTCTAAGTTTACTTGCTCTCATAGCGACCCTTCTCCTCTTGCTAGGGGATTTTCGCTTTAGTATCGTGTTCCCATTACCGTTATCACACATAGTTTATTCTTGAGATGAGCGTTTGCTCAAGCATCATGCATGTAGGGCAATTCCAACCAGTGGCTCCGCATGATCGTTTTCCTCTCTCCTTGCATGGGATACATACCCCTACTGCCTTGAAATCCTTGCTGGTATGACCTTCCTCACCACATTTGGAACACGCCAACCCCCTGGTGCAGTGCCTGAGAATGTGGTCAAGATCACCACAGTTGTGGCAACGAGGTACCACGAGGTAATTCCTAATCCTGATCACGTGGAATCATATATACAGCTTGCCCATTGTCATGACTTTCTTCCACATTTCTCCAGTGACCTCAGCATCGTGATGGACAACATCACTCTCCCGAGGCCCCGTTTTAAATCTCAACTTAAAACTCATTTAAACTACTCATCTTGCATGTCTTCAAAATTTTGTCTTTTGATTGTATCTTACAGCCCTTCAACTGTCGGCTGTCCCAACTCGTCCTGGTGAGGAATCAATCATCATAGATGTCTGTGAAGGCGCACTCACATCACTAGTTTCTGTTTCAGTCATATTTGACCGGCTCCTCTGGCATGGGAGGGAGGAGGGCGGAGGGTCATGCAGCTGTGCAGCCCGCTCACCGACTTCGCCCCTTGGCCAAGGGCACTCCCGAGCTGCCGGGTTCAGCACACCGTCGCCAACGCACTGGTCCCCCTCTGTGGCCCCGTCGTGAAGTTTTCACCCAGCACTCCTCGTCAAGTGCACCCCGTTCTCCGGAGAAGTGGAGGCACTCCTCGTCCTTCCCCGCCTACTACCCCGAGCTTCCACCTCTCGACCAGGGACCCACTCGTACTCAGCTGGTGGGCCCGTCACCCAGTCGTTCAGCGGTGTGGACCCAGTTAACCTGGCCCAGGCGATGTTACCACTCCTGGGTTTAGCAGAACACGCCCCAGTTACCCACGGGCGTGGCGAAGCGTCCTTGTCAACTCGCGCCGTATCCCACGCCGACAAATGAGGTCGCCGGCATGCAGAACACCTGGTGCTCTGGAGGGAGAGGAGCAGCAGCCGCCCAGCGCACAGGGGTCGCACACAAAGTGAGCAACACCCCCCACAGCCTAGCAGCCCCGCTCAACCCTCCCTTTCCGTTTGAGGGTTCTGGCAACTGCCCACATACTCCCTGACGTGAGTGTGTTTTATGTTTAATATCTGTATTCGCTTGATAGGATATGTCGCGGTCGAAGTACTGGAAATGGGACTTGCTCCAATGCTGTACCAGAGATACATACTTCCGATCCCACTGTTTCCTTACTAGGAAAGCAATTGCCTCAGGCGGCCTAACCACTGAAAACTTTAAGTTACATGTCAAGATATATAGCTTATATGCAGCAATCTGTAGTTCGTCTTAACTTGTTTGAATAATTTTCAGCATATAGTAAAATGTTCATACTTTGATTCACAACTGAGGATCGTAGAATTTCCACGTTCTTACCACTACGAAACGTGTTCGAGGTGTGCGCATAATGATAACTTGCCTCTACTGAATTGTACAGTCTTGTGGACATTTGTGGTTCCTATCACCACATCGCCATTTAATATAGAAGGAAAGTGTGTACCATCAATGAGCGAATCGACATCTCCGTGTATTTGCTGTTTAACTGTTTCTGTGCTATGTTCCTGAGACGGAAAAGCGGAATCATTCGGAGCTTTGCATTAGCGTGGTCGAGACGGTATCCAGTAACCACATTGGGGCTGTTCCAAGTGTTTGGCTCAGTTCCTATTCGGCGAACTACCAAACTATTCATTATGATAAACAGGCAAGTAAATTGTACACTGAAGGGAAAAAATCGCAACACCAAGAAGGAGTTGTGATACATAAACAAAAGTTAGCAGATCCGTTCCATATCTGAGAGATGATGTCTATTAAACTTTCACAGACTCGCGTAAGAGTGGCGCTAGTAGCGCCAGTATGAGGATGCAAATCAGCTTTGATTAAAGACATGAAGTAACGGTCGAGAACGATAGTTATCCATGAGATTGGACGTGATGAGTTGTTGTTGGTCAAGAATGCCTTTCAGGTGAAAAGACCTTTTTAGTGCTCTGATTTTTTCCGTCTGTGTTTACACAGTATTTGGCAGGTCCATGAGGTGTGTTGGCAGCTTGCATTTATCAGTCATCTATCATTTTTGTACCGTGTGTAACCGAGAGAACTTTTTTTGTAGCCTTTTTTCATCTTTCTCGCCTTTTATTCATAGGCAGGATGTTGGGATAACAACCGTCGTTATTAATCCTCCTGTACATCATCCGCAACTCCAGCAATATGTCGGGGACTGAAGTACAGGAAACTTCCTGGCAGATTAAAACTGTGTGCCCGACCGAGACTCGGAACTCGGGACCTTTGCCTTCCGTGGGCAAGTGCTCTGCCATCTGAGCTACCGAAGCACGACTCACGCCCGGTCCTCACAGCTTTACTTCTGCCAGTATCTCGTCTCCTACCTACCGAGTTCGAGTCTCGGTCGGGCACACAGTTTTAATTTGCCAGTAAGTTTCATATCAGCGCACAGGGTGAAAATCTCATTCTGAAGTACAGGAAGTTTCACAACTGCCCCCTCCCCTCTCCAACATGCATGAGAACCAATACTCCCATCACAGCATGACTCAACGCCCCTTTGCTCAGTGTGTGGCAAGTGGCGTGCCTGTTTTATGTGAGAAGGACCTAAACTAGTTGGGAGATTCCTTGCAAATAAATCTGGGAAACTTTCTGCACAAGTTATCATTTATGACTACTCTTTTAGAGGTATGAGCTCACAGAACAGAACTATTTAGTGGTTCTCTGAAAGTGGACTCATCCTTAATTTTGGGAAAACAAACTACATTCAGTGCTGTACAGCAGGGCCATACCAATAATTGACACACCCTAAAACTATTTCTTCTGGACAACTCTTTATATTTCACAGTGGATTTTTATTTAAAACTTTTACTCTCTGAAATCTTAGTACAAGTGCAGTGACATGAGGAGCAATGAAAAATAATTAGTTTATCAATGTTAAAATGAATCATGTTGAAACCAATTTACCTATCCTGTAATGATTTCTACCTACTTCATTTCAGTTAAAAAAATCGTTCAGATATTGTACCTAAAATATAACTAACTACGAGCTCTACCCAAAAAACAAACTGAAACTTTACACAGAAATGGTAGCAAAAATGATTCAAATGGCTCTGAGCACTATGGGACTTAACTTCTAAGGTCATCAGTCCCCTAGAACTACGTAAACCTAAATAACCTAAGGACATCACACACATCCATGCCCGAGGGAGGATTCGAACCTGCGACTGTAGCGGTCGCGCAGTTCCACACTGTAGCTCATAGAACCACTCGGCCACCCTGGCCGGCGAAATGGTAGCGTATCGACTGACCATTTCAAATACAGATCCTCGCCAACACTAATGCAATAGGCTATTACAGTAGTACATGATACAGAGATTGATCCCGCAGCACTCTTTTTTTCTGATGAAGCCTGGCTGGATGTATGGGGGTACTTCCGTTCGCAGAACAATCTACGCTGTGCTTCTGAAAATCCTCATACGTCAACAGCCTGTGCAGCACTTGGAAACAGTAGCCAGGGGCAATTAGTGCAACAAGACGTTATTGTATCGATCTCTCTCCATCAAAGCATCAGTTTTCATAGGTACGTGAACAACTTACTGCAACCTTTTTCCAGAGAACAAACAGCTAATTAAAATACCAACTGGCATTTCATGTAGTACCACGCAAGATCACCCATTTTAAATACGTCAGTGGTAGTATCAAGAGATTTTTAGGTGATAGGGAAGTTCAGTGTCTGAGTTCTTTCAGACCGGAAAGCTAGCCAGTGGGCACTGGTGTTGACGTAATCGGCCATCGCCTCGCCGGATGAACCACATTCGCCTTCCGCTTGGGGTAATTTGGGCGAATGAAAAGCAGGATGACTGGAAGGTGATTTGCACCCTAATTTCTTAACTCTGATTTCAGTCTACTGGAGCACGCTGTGGTGGTGCAGGCACACGTTCAGAAAGTGGGTGTTCAGATACCCGGGTCACTCACACTTAGCTTTTCCGTGGTGTTCCTACACTGATTAAGGCAAATGGCAGTATGTTTCCTCCGATAAGGACAAGGTCGATTCCTCCTCATCCGGGCTTGTGCTCCTTTCTAATGACATCACCGCCAACGGGACGTTAAAACAAACCTTTCTTCTTTTCTTAAAATGCTGTGAGTAGAAGAAGTACCGAAATGCAAAAAGAACAGTTAATGTGCTAACACGTTTATGGAAGACAAAGCGGTGTAAGACGAAGGTCGAAGACAAAGGCCGTTTCTGTTGAGCACGTGCGGAAAGGACCAGCTCTGGTGGTCGTCACTTCATCATCATCCCAAACTATGTCGGAATCATTTAGTCAGTGTTTAGTAGCGGTCCCTGGACGTGAGTTAAGAAGGTTACGCATTGGAGGTATATATTAGTGATTTTTAGACAAGGAACTATGTATGAAATGACAGAATATAAACTTCTTGACGATTTTGTTTAAGACGTCGAATACGCGTAAATAATATCTTGGTGAAGGACTGCAGAAAGCATTATTTGGAACGATGGTTCATTCGTGTATAGACCTTATCTGTATTACTGACGGTAATACTTTCCTAACGATTTTCGAAATAACTGTCCCTGAGCATATAATAAGAGAGGTGTTCAATAAGTAATGGAACACATTTTTTCTCAGGCAATTTCGGTACAAAAAATGTGGAATTTGTTGTGGAGCATCGTGGAAAATACCGCTTTGGCCATACAGTACCATGAAGTAACGATAGGTGGCGGCGCTATACGTAGACTTCAAAATAGCGTCTGTAACGGAGGTGCGTTCTAAGCAGACAGCTGCCATTGAGTTTCTTTTGGCGTAAAACTAAAGACCTTAAGATAAGGTCTAAAATAATTACTCATAGGTGTTTGCAGAATGTCTACCGACAGCTGGCAGTGAATAAAAGCACGGTGAGTCGTTGAGCAAGGCGTCTGTCATCATTGTAACAAGGTCGTGCAAATCCGTCAGATCTCCCGCCTGCTGGCCGGCCGCGCAGAGCTGTGAGTACTGCAGCGTTGGAACGTACGGACACTCTCATTCGAGGTGATCACAGTCTGACACCTAACTGCACAAAGAAATGGCTCTGAGCACTATGGGACTTAACATCTGCGGTCATCAGTCCCCTAGAACTTAGAACTACTTAAACCTAACTAATCTAAAGACTTCACACACATCAATGCCCGAGGCAGGATTCGAACCTGCGGCCGTAGCAGCCTCGCAGTTCCGGACTGAGCGCCTAGAACCGCTAGACCACCGCGGCCGGCACCTAATTGCACAACTGGACGTCTCTGGTGGTAGGACTGAGACGCTCGTCCACCAGTTGGGTTTCTCGATGCCTAAAAGAAGACCACAAAGAGCAACGAAGCATCATTTGCGGGGAACGGCTTCAGCGTTACGAGGCTGATCGCGACAATTTCTTGTCGAACATCGTCACAGGCTATGAAACATGGGCTCATCACTTCGAACCCAAACTAAACGGCAGTTCACGGAGTGGTGCCACACCACCTTCCGAAGAAAAAGTTCAAAGCTGCACCCCCATCCTGTAAAAGTCGTGGCGACGGTCTCTTGGAACTCTGTACGGGTTATCCTGTTGGATGTCCTCCCTCATAGTGCAAGGATCAACTCTGAAATGTGTTGTGCTACTCTCAGAAAGCTGAACAAATAACTTCAGCGTGTTCGTCCCAAAAAATGCAAACGAACCTCTGCATGCCAAGCAGTACCTCACACAGTTCTACAGAACCGAGGGGGCTCTCACATTTTTATTGGAGTGTTCTTCCTCATTCACCCTACAGCACGGATCTCGCAATCCACGACTTCCATCTGTTTGGCGCAATGGATGGATGCACTCCACGGGAAGCAGTACGTGTATGATGGGGAGGTAATTGATGATGCACGACGTTGGCTCCTACGTCGATAACAGAGAGGGTAACGTGGGGTACACAGGCTTTCCGATTGAGGTGAAATAAAGCCGTCGCACTGAACCGAGATTATGTGAAAAATAGGGTTTTGTGTCCAGAAGAGCCGCGCGGGATTAGCCCAGTGGTCTAAGGCACTGCTGTCATGGCCTGTGCTGCTGGTCCCGGAAGAGGTTCGAGTCCTCCCTCGGGCATGGGTGAGTATGTTTGTCCTTAGGATAATTTAGATTAAGTAGTGTATAAGCTTAGGGACTGATGACCTTAGCAGTTAAGTCCCATAAAATTTCACACATATTGGAACATTTATTTGTCCAGAAGAATGGGGAATAATATGCTGCCCTGAATCAAACCAACCTGCTTTCAGAAAAAAATGTGTTGCATTACTTATTGAACGCTCCTCATAAATCAAAGTCGGTGCGATATTTTTCTGTATATGTGACTACTAATTTCAGGAACAACTGTATGTTTTTTGTTATAATTTTCAATAGATACATTATTCCCGACGAAGACATAACTCGTCCGGCCGTAGATAGTATGTCATAACAGTGCGAAGATAGCACAGGTCGTTAGAATTTAATAAAATGTACAAATAAGGATCTTTCGTATTTCTCTGATGTTGGCAACCGAGACAGAAGATTTTAACATGAAATATGATAGAAATAATAGCTGTTTATTGGATGCGATGCAAATGATTTCTCTGAGAGTCCTAAGATTCTCCAGAAAGTGTTGCTGCGTGATTCTGACAGTAATTACTAACAGAAAATCTGAGACCAGATCTTGTTATCCTGTAACTATTTGCCGCTGCATTATAATCGCAATCTCTGTGACCTAGTTGTCAACTAACGTCAAGTTGGTTTAACGTTTCGCTATAAATCTACCCAGAATTAATCTAAGTACTGCTACTATAGTAATTTGAATTAAATCTTCGTCGTGGAAACTACTTAATTTTTTCAAAAACTTCTCCTCTGGTAAGTCTATTTATATCAACTATGACTTGTTAAAAGTGTCTTACATTGACAGTGGTACATTACTTGACGAAAAACAGTATCTAAATGCTTTGGTCATTAGCGACAAGCACATTTTGACAAGGTTAGGGAAGGGAATCAGCCATGCCCTCGTTGAAACACACATGCTAGTATTCGCCTCAGGTGATCCATGGAGTACGCGGAAATTAAATCTTCAAGGACCAAATGGGAATTACAGCCCCAATTTCTGAGTAGCAGTCCAGTGTCACTTCTCCCTATACGTCTAATTTAATTTGTTATTAAATAAATCACTCATTCTAAATTTAAATTCTATACACGCTTTTTATGAGTAGTATTTGTAACGTTATAAATAAAAAAAATATTCTTATGTAGTTTGGCCAACAAACGAATAAGCCAGGCTGTATTCCCGGTATCTACCTAGACTTCGCTTTTCTAAAGAGTGGAACAGTCTTCTTGCTGCCATGTGAAGACAAATAAGGAAACTTATGGCCTCACAAGACTGCTGTAGACACCTCCAACATTCAAGAAGACGACCGTTCAAGCCCGCGTCCGGCCATCCTGATTTAGGTTTTCTGTTATTTGTCTAAATCGCTTGAGGCGAATGCCGGGATGCTACCTTTGAAAAGGGCACGGCCGACTTCCTTCCTCAACCTTCCATAATCCGATGGGACCGATGACCTCGCAGTTTGGTCCCCTCCCCCAAATCAATCAACCAACCAACCAACACCTCCGACACTAACGGCCATGAGACCAAAGTGCAGCCCACAAGTCCGTTCAAAACCACCAGCCATTGACGCTTTATGCCGAGTAAGGAGCATCGTTCTTCAGCGACCCAACATAGTCACGGATATTTCAATTTGTAAATAATACAAAGCCGCGGTATTACACATTACTCCTCGCATCGAACAATATGTAATGTTGTTGTTGTGTCTTCAGTCAGAAGGGTAGTTTGATTCACCTCTTCACACCAGGCTTCTCCTGTACGGCTCTTCATCTCTGAATAACTACTGCAACCTACATTAGTTGCAACCTGCTTACTGTATTCATTCCATAGTGTTCCTCGACAATTGTTACTCCACACACAAAGGCTTCTGTTACAAAGCCTCAGCGTATGTCCTATGAACCGATTCCTCCTTTTTTGTCACGTTGTGCCACAAATTTCTCTTCTCCCCAATTCGATTCTACACAATGTAATCAAGTAAACATCATTCTCCTGTAGCGCAGCATTTGAACAGTTATTCTTGTCTGAGGTATTTATCATCCACGTTTCACTTCCATGCAAGGCTGAACTCCAGACAAATACCTTCTGCCAGTCTGCTTTTTACATCATTTCTACTTCGGCCATCGTTAGTTACATTGCTGAAAAAAATACAAATCTCATCTACTGCTAGTAGTGTCGAAGTTCCTTTACGTTCATCATAACTCCTTTCGCGTTTGATGTTTCTCTTTGGTTACCTTCACAGCTTGCTCATTATACAGATTTAATAACATGTGGGATTGGCTACAAGTTTCTCTACATCTGCATTTCATACTTAAGTGCCTGGCAGAGCGCTCATCGAACCACCTTCAGACTATATCTCTACCGTTTCACTAACGAACGACGTGCTGAAAAAAAAAAATATTTTCCGTGTGAGCTGTAATTTCTCTTATTTTTTTTTCTCTTGATAATTTTTCTCTATGGAGTGGGCATCAAGCAAAATCTGTTCGCATTCAGAGGAGAAAAATGGTGATTGAAATTTTGCGAAAATATCTCTCCACAATGAGAAACGCATTTGTTTTAATGATTGCCATTCCAACTCGCAAATGATATCCGTGAAACTCTCACCTTATTTCGCAGTGATACGCTTTCTTTGAACATTTACGATGTCCCTCGTGAATCGTACCTAGTAAAGAATCATGCCACTCAGCTATTCTCCATAAGAGGACGGTTTGTTACACCTTCCGTGTTTTGCCAACAAAACGCTGTCTTTGCTTCACCTTCCCCACAATGTCCATACGTATTATGAAAATGGACGTATGTACGTATGTTCCAAGTCTCCTCCTAGACCACAAGACCGATATCAACTAAATTTGGTACACATATCACTTGCTGTCTGGGCCGGCCGGAGTGGCCAAACGGTTCTAGGCGCTACAGTCTGGAACCGCGCGACCGCTACGGTCGCAGGTTCGAATCCTGCCTCGGGAACGGATGTGTGTGATGTCCTTAGGTTAGTTAGGTTTAAGTAGTTCTAAGTTCTAGCGGACTGATGACCTCAGATGTTAAGTCCCATAGTGCTCAGAGCCATTTGAACCAATTTGCTGTCTGTAAATCATCGCTGTGGGGTAAGAACCACCAACCTACCAAAGACATGGAGGTGGGAGAAGCAACGTAGCCCTCGACGCGCGAATACCCTTACTTTAGTCATAGCACTTAGAGACTTGCAGGAAACTTTACACACGACTGCAAACCTTTACGACACTTTTTGTCTCCGTTGACCCCCACAGAATGATCAAAGCCAAAACGTTTACTGCTTACCACATTCACGATGTTCATACGGGAAAACTACCGCATGAAGCTTGAGGTTTTAATTTATTATTTCGTTACTCCTAACTGTATTCGCGACAAATTATGCAGACAATATTCACATATACCACCGAATGTATCACATAAATGATATCGTTGTACGACACTTAGTTCAGGAGATACGTCAGATAAAGAAATGCGTGATAAACTGCCGTATCGCCCATGTCGTTTTAATTTAATAATTATTTACTATTAACTTCACAAAGCATTTCGCAGTTAGTAGCCGCATGTACCTGCACAAGGGTATGATTGTATAGATCGTAGTTGATGAGGTACGACGTTATACACTGTAGCGTACCACACAGATCCAAACCCCACCTCCGGGAGCGCGCCACCGATGTCTGCAGACGCAGCTGGAAGTCCGACAATCATCAGATGCCATCACTTGCGGATGCGCGCAGCGTCCCGTATGCGCACACTACCGGCCCGGCCGACAGCTTTAAAAGACACGCCTGACCGGCTCTAAATCAGTCACATGTTATACCCTTGCATTTGTGTTATCGGAATGTTGTTGTTAGCCACTTGTTTTATGGACGTAATAAAGGTTGTCATTCATGGTGTAGTTGGTTATCATTCATCGTGCGGTGTTCCTTTGTGGGATTAGAACACATTGGAGACGAGGAGGAACGTATTTGCACATGTTTTTCGTTTTGCAGTTGCTTTTCCCATTTTGTTGTTGCATGGAGTCACTGATTCAGACGTTTGTACAGCAACAGGACGACGGCATTACGGTCGTGCTACAGGCTTTACCAGCGTTGCTCTCCAAAACTTCATCTCCGGCTCCCTTTGCTCCTTAGTCCTCGTCGTCCGACGAGCTGGCGGAAGATTGGGAGGCGTACAAACAACGCCTACGCAGTATTTTCACTCTTCCAAGGTTACGGACGCGACGGTATCTAGCACATTGTTTTCGTCGTAGATTTCTCCCACCATCTATCAGGTGTTGCGGCAGTTGGCCCTTTGAAAGAACTTTCCTCGTTGTCGTTTGACATCTTACGTTCGTTGCTGTCTTCCTATTATCGCCACCGCACACACGTCGTGGCCTCCAGGGTAGAATTGCAAGAAGCAGCACCATCAGTCTTACCGTGCCCGGACCGCGATCCTTCACGTCCCCAGTCGCAAGTGCCACTTTGTCACGGACAAGACAAGAAAGTCATACGTAGACGTCACGGATGGAAATGGTATCATCCGATCAGCCCCCGATAAGAAAATCGAGGAAAGGGCCCTCCAGTTAGAGAAACCCTCCCTCGAAGTAGTGTTTTCAATTGCCCAGTCGTATGAGGTCTCAGAAGTCGTTTCTGAACAACTGGAAGCCTGGCGGTACAGGGTGGCCCGGGTGCGCCAACTGCGTACGGGGAGGACGACGTAACGGCGATGCAAGTCACGGAGGCGGCAGCTCCCGCACAATGCTCATACAGCGCTGGTGCCGTCGTGAGCGTCGTGTTACTCCAAATATGACACATCAGAGTGTCCGCAGCGTTGAGCAGTCCGTAGTAAGTGTCGGAAAAATGGCCACATTGCGGTAGCCTGCCACACAACTGCACAGCACGAGTATCAGAGACCGTGGGTACAGATATTCAGGAAGTGTCGTCGTCAGGGCCTGTTCCCGATACTGACTCCAACAATCTTTTTATCGTCGTTTTGGCTCTGCGCTTGCAGGTAGCCACCTGCTTAATGCCCAGACATGTCTTCGCTAGTCATTGGGGCTCAGTTCGAAGCGGGACTCATCACTAAGGACAATTCTAATCTACTCGATGAGATTCCATGCCGAAGACGTGTCTGGATACGCCACGGATGGTGGTGGGATACGAACCTGACCGTCGCCCAGCATTCGGTCCGACAACCAGGAGTGATGGTCTGGGATACCATTACAATTCATATCAGCAAACATTTGGTTGTCATCCGCGACACACTTACCATACCGCGGTACGTTGACGGTATTCTACACCCCATATTGTTGAAATTGATGGAGAACCACCAGGACTTACATTTCAGCAAGATAATGCATGCCCGCAGACGGCGAGAGCTTCTACTGCTTATCTTCGTGCTTGACAACGCTAACTTGGTCAGCAAGATTGCCAGATCTCTCCCCAATTGAGAACGTTTGGAGCATTATGGGTAGCGCCCTCCAACCAGCTCGCGGTTTGGACGATCTAACGCACAAATGAGACAGATTTTGGCACGGTATCCCTAACAATGATATCCAACAACTCCATCAATCAATTTCAAATCGAATAGCTGCTTGCGTAAGGGTCAGACATGGACCAATGCGTTATTGACTGGCTCAATTTGTAAAGCTCTTTCTCATGAATAAATCACCTATTTTTTATGAAATTGTAATCATTTGTTGGTCTTTCATATGCATTGTATCTTCCGATTTCCGTTCCATGCAGGTAACTCCTTTATCGTGTGTTCGTTTCTTTTTGTCCTAGAATGTAGATGCTCCAATATCCTCCTGAAAATCGATGTCAGTGATATGAGTCTGTAATTCAGCGGTTTACTGCTATTTCCTTGCTTGACTACTAGCATGACCCGTGTAACTTTACAATCTATGGTACGGATCTTTCGTTGATGGAATGCTTATGCATGATTGGTACAGGGTGACAATTATTGAACTATATGAAAAGAACATAAATTAGTTGAAAACTACGGCGTGCACACACTTTATGCAACATGTAAACGTCACTGTAGATATTCAGATTTAGGTTATAAGATGTTCGACATAGCTGCCATCTTTGGCGATGATGTGGCGCAGACAAATAGCGAAATTCTGCATGACTCGCTGAAGTGTCGGAACAACGATGCTTTCGACGCCCCCCTGAATGGCTGTTTTCAGCTTAGCAATGGTTTCGGAGCTATTTCTGTACACCTTGTCTTTAATATAGCCCAACAAAAGGAGTCTCATGTGTTCAGATCCGGAGAACATGACAGACAATCGAGGCCCATGCCAGTAGCCTTTGTGCACCCCAGAGCCAGAATGCGGTCCCCAAAGTGCTCCTCCAGGACGTCAAACATTCCCCTGCTTCGATGGCTTCGAACTCTGTCTTATCGTTCGGTAGTCACTGTGCCAACAAGGAATATGGCACCGATTACTCCGTGACTGGACATTGCTCACCACACAGTCACCCGTTGAGAGTGAAGAGATTTCTAGATCGCGAAATGCGGGTTCTTCGTCCCCCAAATGCACCAGTTTTGCTTATTGACGAACCCATACAAATGAAAAACCCATCAAAACAACAAGGCACGTGCGTATGCGCATACATATTGCCATCATGCCCCGCGGCCAACAGTGTAGTTTGAACGTCCTAACGCAAACCGTTCACAAGTTTTTATTTCATATAGTTCAATAATTGTTAGACCGTATTTGTGGAGTTGTTTCATCTGCGTACTCTGAGAGGAACCTAATTAGGATACATCTGACTGGAAGGCTTGCCTTTATTAAATGATTTAAGTAGCTTCGCTACACCAAGAATACCTGTTTCTAAGCTACTCATGTTGGTAGCTGTTCTTGATTATGATTATGGAATCTTTACTTCGTCTTCTTTGGTGAATGGATTTCGGAAAATAATACTACATAACTCCGCTTTAGTAATGTTACCAATGTTATCGACCGTGAAGGTGTTTATTGTGTCTTGCAGCAGGTATACTTTACATATGACCAGAAGCTCTTTGGATTTTCTGCCAGATTTCTCACTCCTTTCTGAGCTACTGATTCCCTTTCATGTCCTCCGACTCTTATTGCTACAATCAGATTTCTGCACAAACATTCAACACCCTTCCAGTCCCTGTATTTTATCCCTGCTAAATTCGGATTTTTAAAACCGTCTTTCACTCAACATTGCCATGAGCTGTCTCTACATCCGAAAATGATATAAGCTTAGTTTTGCTTTCAGTAACCTATCTTTGAAGTCCTGGAGTCGGTACTGCATCTCGTGTTCCTACATTCCTCCGATATCCAAACTTATCTTCCACAAGGCCGGTTTCCACCAGTTTTTTTCATTGTTTTGTAAAGTAATTCGTGTCAGTATTATAAAACCATGTCGCATTAAAATTATGCTCCACATTGCAGAAATGCTTTATGTTCTCAAAAGTCCAACTGGAGACTAACCATTACCCAGCGTGGAAGCAAGTTATAGAGGGGAACTGAAGGTAACCAGTATGTATTATCTATTACTACATTGCTATAGCATTGTATGACTTAATTTTCACGTAGTGCGAAAATTTCATGAGTTTCTGCACATAAGTGCATATGCTCTCACAAACGTATTAACCTTAAGAACAACACACACACACACACACACACACACACACACACACACACACACACGAAGACTGACACGCACGGAAGGTACAAGATTATATTATTGTCACAATACACAATGAGAGAACAAATTACCACCTCATTATCCCCGCAATCAATTATATGGTATGTGGCTACAAATAATGTCTGCTCCATTAGCGAACTTAAATAACGGTTTTGTTGAGTTCTGTAGAAGTTCACAGACTACTAGCTTTCTACAGCAAAAATAAAAAGAGTCGTGTTTACCTAATAAATTCGAACACTGCCTCATGTCCAGCTGTCGTTCGATTTATTCCCACCTTAGTTATCACTTCTGTTATCAGTTTACTTGGTTCGCTGTCGGGAAAGTTAACATTCTCATTTTGACTGTTATACTACACCAACGGTTTCAGCGAAGCACATACCTGTCGAGTGATTAAAATGGTACACAGAAGATAATTAAGTCAGAGTAATGTAGCACTGTGCAGATTGGGATGTATAGGTATGAGAAAATAATGTTCGTGTTCTTACGGCTGAGTCTTAAGAATCACGTTTCTCGAATCATATCACTACAAAATAGTAGTGACCCCTAATTCAAGTTTTTTTCTGTAAATTAGCTAAATTCGCCATGGAGCCATTAAAACAAAGGTTCATTTGAAAGATGCAGATGGATCTTACAGCTGCCTCAAGCGTATACTGTGTCCATATATGCAGCGCCCACTTGGTTCAAAATTATAGCATCCACAGTGATTTCAATGGACGACCGACATGAGCTGAGGTGCAGAGAGACCCCGGTATAAATTCGCCTCCCGTTACGATCTCCTCCCCACTGACCTTATATTCTTCACCTTCCTACTAACGTACTCATGATTTCTGTCCCTGTAAAATCACTTTAAGCGTCCTTCTGTCGCCCTCCTCCAGCACACCAGTACTACCCTCCCATTTATCTCTCTGTTATAACATACCACTGGGACCAGCTGCTGTCCTGCCGTGCTCATTCCATAACAGCCAACAAGCAGCGTCAACAGCGCGCTAAATCCGCCAGGGCTATTTCTAACCTCATGTTATCAGGGCTTCAATACTGTAAAGAGGCAGTAATTGAGAACGGAATGAGACAGGGCAGCAGCATATGTCATTTGTTACTTAACCTGTACACAGACCAGTCACTTAGCAGTTCGGAAAAGAACGGAAAGTTCACGAAGGAAAAAATTAAATCTGTACGGTCTGTTAGGAACGGCAAGGAAGTTGGAATATCATTTGAACGAAATGGATAAGACTTTGAAAAGGATGTAAAATGCAGAATCGCGGTAGAAAATAGAATCTTTTGGTATAAATAATACAGAATACCGCAACAAGTAATTTTTTTGAAATATTCATTTATTTCATTAACTAGTTTTCGAACCTTTTAAGGCTCATTTTCAGATGGTGAAAATAGAAGTTTAATTTTTATTTGCATGGCGTGACACTGGGTACTCGTTCTTCGGCAAGAATACAGTAAAAAATGTTAATCTATCACCATGACTAATGTTTACACGGCGAGTTGTACAGGAAAATGAGTTCTATTACTGTGACGGTATGGGCAGCTTTTTAATTGGTATACACCTGACAGCTTCTACTGTGGTTGACAATAGGCCATGGATACTCACTTTTCAGTACTAATGCAAATTTATACCGAATTTTGCGATAAGTCGCCAGCATCCAGAATTTGTTACAAACATGTTCACACAAAAATATAACATACTTCGCAAACATACAGTTATGTGGGTTTGTATGCATATAATACAGTCGATTTATGGGCAAAAACTTTGATCTGAACTGAGGTTACCAACAACAGTTGGAGAGAATTGTTGCTGTTTATTATTTACATTCATAGTGAAAAGTTAGTGGTCTATGACCAGTGGCAACCACAATGTACGCTGTCGGGTGGATATTATTTAAAAAGCCACGAATACTGTCGCAGTAAGTAACTGATTTCATCTACGATACAATTCGCTGTATAAATATTCGTGGTAATACAGTGAAGTCTTTTCATCTATTTCTTGTAACAAAGCAAGTATTCAGTTTCACGCTATGGAAATTAACATGTATCTTCGACATGCACCATCTGAAGATGAACCTCAAAAGATTCAAATACTGGTTAATGGAACAAACGAATAATTAAAAAAATTGACTCATTGCTCTTCTCCGTGTTTATACTGAATACTTAGCCACAGGTTCTAAAACAGAGGTAATGGACAAGCATAATCAGAAGGGTTTGAAACGTGTTACAGCACAGTGCTGAAGAGTAGAGGGGTAAATCGAAGGTTAATGAAGAGGTACTGAACTGAATTAGGGAGATAAGTGATTTATTGTGAAAATTGAGTCGAATAAGGGATGAGTTGATGAGAGATATCCAGAGGCACCAAGAAATAATTAATGTGCAGGGTGTTCGGAAACTACCTTCACGAACTTCTAGGACTTATAGAGCGGAGTGAGTATATCCACTTCTGCTCGAGGAACTGTATTAGGCGCAAAATTATTAGGTAACAATTCGAAAGGAAACTTAACGAAACATCCATTTTCAGTTAAGCACATTTGTTAGACTTAACATTTAACCATTACGTGTTTATATTATTCAAAAACAAAAGAGAACCCAACATAATGTATGTGAAGAACAGCACTGATACACTACAATAGCGGCTCGATGTGGCGACCACTAACGTTGTTACAGCCATCATTATACCTACGAAGCATGTTCAGTGGTAAGAGGACTACATTGGGGGAATTCTCCTGGGTTTTGATTTGTAAAGGAACATTTGAAAACTGAGTTAATCATTTCAGATTTTGGTTTGATATCCTCAATTTCAATTCCTGTGTGATTCGCTAGGGACTGGACATTAACTTTACTGCCACTAACAGCCTTTGCATACGACCGGAATTTCTTTGCGTTCTGTGAAAGATGACTTGACAATATTCTGCTACGGTAACCACTGAAGGCGTCGCTCATTGCTCTCTTGACAGCCACATACGTTTCATTCAGCATTTCTCTATCTACAGCCCTATGCTTTGTTTTATGCCTATTATGCAGTCATCTCTGTTTCTTTACAGTGACTATATACCATGGAGGTTCGCTACCATTACACTAGCACCAAAAAAGTTTTCCCTGCTACTGGGTTCAAAATACGTTCCTTATAATAATTCGTATGCGCTGTATACAGACTGCTGTTGGATTTGATCTGGCACGACAGGAAAAAAAGTTATGTACGTGTAAAGCTTATCAAGGATAATGCTATTAACTACGTTGAAATGTGAATGGGAGAAATTAATTTGATTACATTGGGATAAATACACTAAATATTATAATTAAGAAGTTAATTATAAACGTTTATTTACCTGTGAAATGAGTGAGGGGCCCTTAGTTGCACTAAGATTGACAATGAGTTGGTTTAAAAGTGTGTAAAGCGCGTACACTCTCGATCCCAGTGGAGCGGCCGGGACTCGCGCCAGCAGATCTTCCACTGCCTCTACAGGGGTCTCGCGTTAAGTGACGCCAGGTGGCCGTCTGACGTAATACACGTCATCCTGTCTACCCAGAACAAGCAGCTCTGAAACTTTTCTCTTTTCCTCAGTGAACGTGGACGCGTTACACGTCTGAACTGAAACCGCCGTAGAAATGCAATGGACATGGGTTCCTACTCAAAATATAATGTACTCACTCCCCTCTACAAGTCCTAGAAGCCTGTAATGGGAATTTCCGAACACTATGAATAAGTGGAGGGAAGAGTGGGGGTAAAAGCTGCAGGAGGCCGAGGCACGAATACAATAAGCAGGTTCAGGAGGATGCTTGCTGCAGTAGTTACGCACAGATAAAGAGATTTGCATAGGATAGAATAGCGTCTAGAGATGCATCAAGCCTCTCCACCACCACCATCACCACCACCACCTCCACCAACAACAACAACAGCACGAGCACCAGCGGGAAAAGCCAATGCGATCACACATGGAAGCGAAATGCTCACCTAATGTCACCAGTTTTAATATGCTTTGTACTACAATATCGTATTGTTATTATTATCTGTATTGCTGCGGCGATAACAACCACCTGTTATTACCTTAGAATGCGGGAATTAAATGACAGAAGGAGAGGGCCGACGTTGTTTGAAAGAATGGATGAGTCTGTCTATTACAAGACTTCGGGAAAAACTTAGAAATGACCTTCATCGACGGTTGATGTAGTGGTGACATAGAAACACCAGAGACTTATAAGAAATTACGCTTGATCTGACTTCATATTTTCAGATGCTGTCAAAGTGTAGTGGATCCATGTTTGTAATTTCGTCAGATTCCAAGCCCAAAGATGCTTGTTACTGCTGACAGTACATCTACCGTTAGCTAGGATATAGTTACGCTTTTTTTTATGTGGACCTGTACCAAATGATTAAAATTCGGTTAACAGAACTTTGGCTGTCCACGGCATTCTTGTCTTTCATCGCCCGCCAGAGAAGAGAAGACTTGATGTGCACTGCGTGGAATGACTTATTTGGTTACTCCTCGTGGCAATACGATGAACACCTATGCACTTGGGAATGTTAAGTGAGCGGTGCGTATCGGAGAGCATTAGCACGAATGAACCACTGAACGAGGCCACAACTGCGTCTCTCGCATCTCATTATCATTTACAGCTACTGTTCCACGTCCAGTGACCTGGATTCCGACGGCGCTTTCCCTGCTTCCTTTCCATCTTTAATGACCTCGTACTCGACGGAACGTTAAATCCTAATCTTCCTTCCTCTCCATTTCTCCTTCAGAGAGAATTCTTTAACCTGTAAAAATAAGGCTTAAAAAGCATTGCGCTAAAGGGTCTTTGATCGTGTTCCTGTCAACTATTTCTAGTGTGTCTAACTGTCAATGGCAAAGCGTTCGAGGCAATACTGATAGATTTTTCATTAGGTAGAGTGTTGAAGCAATTATAAAACAGCATTTATCAAATTTACTATGAGACAAATTCAATTCAGTCTGACAAACAAAAGTTGTATCAAGTCGAATTGCTTGTTCAATGGTCCAATCTTACCCGAAACAAGAATGGAGTGAATTACCGCGTTAGTTGAAAGTCACATTCAGATATTAATGCACTATGTTCCGGAGTTAATGGAATATAAATAGATGCCGATACTACCAGAACACGCAGAAAACTATCTGTGAAATCGAGAATTCTTATCAACTTCATACGAGAATTTTTTCATGTACTTTCTATCAATAATATAATTATGGCATCTACACGTAATAGATAACGTGTACTACAGAATCTACATTTTAAAAATCTATCTAAAACGTATCTAGCGTTAGCGGTTAGTTCGAAATAGCTATGATTCCACTTCAGTAGAAACTTATACCTAACAAAAGAAAACAAGCTTCGTAAACACTGGAATAGGTATACTAACGTTATTTTAAACATTCACATGCCTCACACACGACGTGCCAGGTGGCTGTTCTTTGCAGACGAGTGTTGGGGAAATACATGTGGAGTATTCGTCACTCTTTGTCACCAACAAAAGGGGGCAGGGAGAGAATATGATGCTATATACAGCTTTGCTGCTGCTCTCCTTTGCATCGTGCATCAACACAAGGAGAATCTAAAGCTTCTTCATTCATTCGCTCCCCCAATATAATCTCAGCCTACACAACAGGTACTTCCAATTTAGACAGCGAAATAGTAAAGGCACTGGATTCGTATTCAGAAGGAGAAGAGCTTATATTACAGTTCAGTCATACTGATTTGTGTTTCTCGAGATTTTCCTGACTGTCATCAGGCCGGCATGGTTCCTTTAGTAAGGTCATGGCCGACCCCAGTTTTTGCCCAACTATGAAACTGCTCTGGCTTCGACTTCGAAAATGACGGGACGTTAAACTCTAAGCACCGGACTTTTATGAAACACGATGTCATTCTTTTGAATAATCATCGTGCAATTTGTTAAGTCTAAAGTAGAAAGGTGTTGCTTTGTAGTGTACATGAAGTACATACATCTACATTTAAGGCGTCCACAACAAACGCTATGAGAGAAGTGCGCGCTTCACGAGGAGGCTTACGGTCTGTCCAAGGAAGAGTTAACCACTGTTTCACTTCCTCCTACATAAATCTGACGACATGCCAATAATGGTATAATCACACGCAATTCATTTCATTCGCTGGACTGCCTGCAAGTTATATGCACACGAGCTGTTTCTGACTGGGGCGGGGGAAATATGGGTCAGTGACATTGTCGCATGATGTAACATGCGCCTAAAATTCTAAATTAACTTGTGGAGGAAACGTAGACGTTCATATAGAATTTTGTTCACTCTTTGTATTTGTTGACGACAGGTGTAGCCATACAAACAGAATATATAAAGGGAAGATCTGTCACATCATATCTAAGTCAAATCGCCATCTCTTGCTTCTTCCATTAAATACACCATTAAATTTAATTTTAAGTGCATCAATAACATTTTATGTATCTTATTTACTATCGTTATCTGAGTTTCCAACAAGTTCAAACGAAATTGTATGTATACATTTCTACTTTATATATAATGTTATTTTCTTTTTTAATCTGTCGTAAAATTCTCAAAAAAATGTAGTAGTAATAAAACAGAGTTTGTATTAATTAACATGTAAGATCACACAATGTACGACCTACTATATAACAACAGGTAACAGGTCTTTACTTGAGAAACACATAATAAATAAATAAAATCTCTTGACGATATGTAGAGCTTTGTGACTTTTACTGACATTGAGGTATACTGCTACTACGAGATGATCGTTGTCACATGACAATAAAGAGGAAATAACTGGCGAAGTACAACTTAATATTTTGTCCAGTATTTGTGACATTATCTATAAGCAAACGAAATCGCAGACTGCCAGTAACTTAGATATTAGATTCTTGTGCCAGACGTCATGAGAACGCCCTTAGCAAATCTCGGTACTGAAGCTGGTATTGGAGAAACTAGCTCTAGCTGGTGGGAAGCGGACTAGCAGCTGTCTTGATGGCAGCAGTGAGGCCAGCTTGTCTGTCCGGCTGTCACGCGACAACGAGCGACGTCAGCTGCCTGTGGCATCACCTGTTCCGCCCGTCTGCCCTACAAGATTCCAGCGTGCGAGTTCTGGAATTAGGCCAAAGCATACCTCACAAATCACTATCTCGTGTTCACTATCCAGAATTTAGTTGGAGCACCTCACTGAAGAGCCCATGACAGGAAATTTAGTTAGAAACACATAATAAATATACCGCTTGTAATTTATTTGTAACACAAATAGCAAAACAGACTTAACTATTTAGAAGGTGGTGCCGTTAGGGGAATTTCCTCGAGAAAATACCCAGTGATAATTGGAGCTAAGTTACGTAGAATGAATTGCCACAAGGAGTCGGCATCTGGGGCACAGGCCTGAGGAAACTACCCAGAGCCTATGGACGACCACCGTGTCAGACACTGAAACCTCAACCTCAAAGCTCGAGGATGTAAATGCGGCGCGGGACTCAGGTAGCTGAATTCTCATCGAGATTAAACTAATGTTTCGAGACAGAGCCATAAATGAACTTCACAACACATTTAGATAGAGCAGAGTATTACATCCAGAAGATAGTATCTGGAAACATGTCACGATGTTCTTTGTCGGTACTTAAGTCTAACGACTGATTTCAGAATCACTTGAAGGAATGCTCATTAGAGACCACCATAAGCAGTTCTGAGAAGCTAGCTTGTTAGTTGCAGAGCATGTTGTTAACTATGTTATAAAGTTATAAAGATGCCCCCACGTCATTAATATTGCAGTAATGATCGGAGATATTACAACAAGGAATCTGGTAAGTGATAGTACGCAAACGCTTACGGTTAATAATGTTCGCCATTTTGATACTGAAACACTTATTACTTTCAGTTGATTGATGCATTTAGAGAATTCGAGAGCTCTTAAAAACGAGTGCAGTTGCGCAGTGCGAGTCAATGTTTTAATCAAAACTTCTCGCAAAACTAGACTTAAAACTCGTTGAAAGTGAAAGTAAAACCTGGTATTCCAGCCAGATACCGGTGGTTGTGACCGCCGGCTGGTACATGTTACGACCCAAAACACACTCCCTAAGACAGGAAACGGCGCATCACGAAGTAATTATCCAAGTGCGACGGAAATCAGTAGACGTGATTTATACGAACAGACAAACAAATGATTATAATTTCACTAAAATGGATGATTTATTCAGGAGGAGGAGCTTCAAAAACGGAGCAAGTCTATAACGCGTTAGTCTACCTACCTTATGTAAGCTGTTATTCAGCTTTGCACTGATTGTCAGAATTGTCGGATGCCTCCTGAGGGACGAGCCAAATTACGTCCAATCTGAGCGTTATATCGTCAGAGCCCCGAGCTGGTTGGAGGACATGCTAATAAAGCTCCAGATGTTTTCGAATGTGAGAGATCCGGTGACCTTGCTGACCGAGGTAGCGACGACAAGCAGTAGAAGCTCTCACCGTGTGCGAGTGGGCATCCTCTCGCTGTTATACAAGTCTGCTACGGAGGGCAAAATTATGAGGTACAGAATATCATCGATATACCGCTGTGCCACGGATAACAACCAAAGAGGTCTCAGTGTGGAAATAGCAGCCCAGACCATCACTTCCCGTTGACGGGGACGGTCAGGTTGGTATCCTACCACTCTCCCGGGCGTCTCCAGTCACGTCTTCGGCCTGGAAACTCGTTGAGTGAAGTAGAATTGTCTTCAGTGTTGAGTCCCGCTTCGAACCAGCGAAGACGTGTCTGGAAACGCCAAGAGCAGCGGACCTGGCTGACATCCACGATACGGCCCGACGACCAGGAGTGATGGCCTGGTGAGCCAGTTCATTTCGTAGCAGGACGCCTCTGGTTGTCATCCGCAGCACCGTTATAGCAGAGCATAACGCCCAATATACACTACTGGCCATTGAAATTCCTACAACAAGAAGAAATGCAGATGATTAACGGGTATACATTGGACAAATATATTACACTAGAACTGACGTGTGATTACATTTCCACGCAATTTCGATGCATAGATCCTGAGAAATCAGTACCCTGAACAACCACCTCTAGCCGTAATAACGGCCGTGATACGACTGGGCATTGAGCCAAACAGAGCTTGGATGGCGTGTACAGGTACAGCTGCCCATGCAGCTTCAACACGATACCACAGTTCATCAAGAGTAGTGACTGGCGTATTGTGACGAGCCAGTTGCTCGGCCACCAATGACCACACGTTTTCAGTTGGTAAGAGATCTGGAAAATGTGCTGGCCAGGGCAACAGTCGAATATTTTCTGTATCCAGAAAGGCCCGTACAGGACGTAAAACATGCGGTCGTGCATTATACTGCTGAAATGTAGGGTTTCGCAGGGATCGAATGAAGGGTGGAGCCACGGGTCGTAACAAATTTGAATTGTAGCGTCCACTGTTCAAAACGCCGTCAATGCGAACAAGAGGTGAACGAGACGTGGAACCAATGGCACCCCATACCATCACGCCGGGTGATACCCAAGTATGGCGATGACGTATATATGCTTCCAATGTGCGTTCACCGCGATGTTGCCAAACACGGATGCGACCATCATGATGATGTAAACAGAACCTGGAATCATCAGAAAAAATGACGATTTGCCATTCGTGCACCCAGGTTCGTCGTTGAGCACAGCAGCGCAGGCGCTCCTGTCTGTGATGCAGCGTCGAGGGTAACCGCAGCCATGGTCTCCGAGCTGATAGTCCATGCTGCTGTTAACGTCGTCGAACTGTTCGTGCGGGTGGTTGTTTTCTTGCAAAAGTCCCCATCTGTTGACTCGGGGATCGAGACGTGGCTGCACGATCCGTTACAGCCATGTGGATAAGATGCCTGTCATCTCGACTGCTAGTGATACGAGGCCGTTGGGATCCAGCACGGCGTTCCGTATTACCCTCCTGAACCCACCGATTCAATATTCTGCTAACAGTCATTGGATCTTGACCAAGGCTAGCAGCAATGTCGTGATACGATAAACCACAATCGCCAAAGACTACAATCCGACCTCTATCAAAGTCGGAAAAGTGATGGTACATATTTCTCCTCCTTACACGAGGCATCACAACAACGTTTCACCAGGCAACGCCGGTGAACTGCTGATTGGGTATGAGAAATCGGTTGGAAAATTTCCTCATTTCAGCACGTTGTAGGTGTCGCCACCGGCACCAACCTTGTGTGAATGCTCTGAAAAGCTAATCATTTGCATATCACAGCATCTTCTTCATGTCGGTTAAATTTCGCGTCTGTAGCACATCTTCGTGGTGTAGCAATTTTAATGGCCAGTAGTGTGTTTAACGCCCCGTTTTGTTGCCCTTGATGGCAAGCCATCTTGGGCGTCTTCATCAGCAATGTAATGCCAGCTCGTTCACGGTGAGAGTGCCGACTGCCTGTCTTCGTGCTCGTCTCTTGACCTCTCTCCCACAGAGCCAGTCTGGAGCGTTACGGGCGGGGCTCTCCAACCAGCTCCGAATATAGACGATATAATTCGCCAGTTGGACAGAATACGGGACGAGATCCCTCAGGAGGATATTCGACAACTCTGCAACCAATGCCGAGCCGAATAATTGCTTGCGTACGGACCACAGATGGCCAAACGTGTTATTCACTTGCACAGTTTGCGAAGCTCTTCCTGCCACTCTCAGTAGCATTCGTGTAACCCGAGACAGAAATTTATCTAACGCTTAGCCCCCCAGTGGGTCTTCAATCATTTATAACTGTACTGTACGTGTATTACGCTGAGTATGTTTACAAACTGATTTATCCGCTCTGAGGATTATTTCGGTGGTATTATACTCACGGCTTCTTCTAACCGATTGTGGGGAGAAATTCTATTGGTTTCTCTTCACCCTACATTACCAGCAATCACTAGTGCTAGCCAGGGAGAGTCCCTTTAGTCAACTGTGGTGCCAGTCCTGCCAGTGTCGTCGTAACTGCCGTCTGCTTCACATCTCCTGAGCATCGAGATACGTAATTTTAAGTATTAACTGTGTTTTTCTTACTTGTCACTACTTTTTCCGTGTGTTTTTGCTTTTAGGAAACTTTAATTTTCGAGTACTAGTAATAGTGTTAAATAGATTTCATGTTTGTTTAAAACACAGTTCAAAATGTTCCAATGTGTGTGAAATCGTATGGGACTTAACTCCTAAGGTCAACAGTCCCTATAAAATACAGTCCAGGGACAGTTAGTGCTTATTTTCATTGTTTCCAACAAGAAGTGTCTAGTAACAATCGCCATCTACATCTACATACATACTCCGCAATCCACCATACGGCGCGTGGCGGAGGGTACCTCGTACCACAACTAGCATCTTCTCTTCTCTCCCTGCTCCACTCCCAAACAGAACAAGGGAAAAATGACTGCCTATATGCCTCTGAACGAGCCCTAATCTCTCTTACCTTATCTTTGTGGTCTTTCCGCGGAATGTAAGTTGGTGACAGTAAAATTGTAGTGCAGTCAGCCTCAAATGCTGGTTCTCTAAATTTCCTCAGTTGCGATTCACGAAAATAACGCCTCCGTAACACTCGGGTGATGATCAAACCTGCCAGTAACAAATCTAGCAGCCCGCCTCTGAATTGCTTCTATGTCCTCCCTCAATCCGACCTGATAGGGATCCCAAACGCTAGAGCAGTACTCAAGAATAGGTCGTACTAGTGTTTTATAAGCGGTCTCCTTTACAGATGAACCGCATCTTCCCAAAATTCTACCAATCAACCGAAGACGACTATCCGCCTTCCCCACAACTGCCATTACATGCTTGTCCCACTTCATATCACTCTGCAATGTTACGCCCAAATATTTAATCGACGTGACTGTGTCAAGCGCTACACTACTAATGGAGTACTCAAACATTGCGGGATTCTTTTTCCTATTCATTTTCATTAATTTACATTTAACTATATTTAGAGTTAGCTGCCATTCTTCACACCAATCACAAATCCTGTCCAAGTCATCTTGTATCCTCCTACAGTCACTCAACGACGACACCTTCCCGTACACCACAGCATAATCAGCAAACAGCCGCACATTGCTATCCACCCTATCCAAAAGATCATTTATGTAGATAGAAAACAACAGCGGATCTACCACACTTCCATGGGGCACTCCAGATGGTAACCTCATCTCCAATGAACACTCACCATCGACGACAACGTACTCGGTTCTATTACTTAAGAACTCTTCGAGCCACTCACATACTTGGGAACCAATACCATATGCTCGTACCTTAGTTACGAGTCTGAAGTGGGGCACTGAGTCAAACGCTTTCCGGAAGTCAAGGAAAATGGCATCCGTCTGATACCCTTCATCCATGGTTCGCAAGATAACATGTGAAAAAAGGGCGAGTTGCGTTTCGCAGGAGCGATGCTTTCTAAAGCAGTGCTGATGCATGGACAGTAAGTTCTCCATCTCAAGGAAATTCATTATATTCGAACTGAGAATATGTTCGAGAATCCTGCAAAAAACCGATGTTAAGGATATCGGTCTGTAATTTTAAGGATCCGTCCTTCTATCCTTCTTATATACAGGCGTCACCTGCGCTTTTTTCCAGTCGCTCGGGACTTTACGTTGGGCAAGAGATTCGCGATAAATGCAAGCTAAGTAAGGAGCCAATGTAGTAGAGTACTCTCTGTAAAACCGAATTGGAATCCCATCAGGTCCTGGCGATTTATTTATTTTCAACCCATTCAGCTGCTTCACAACCCCAAGGATGTCTATCACTATGTCATCCATGCGGGAATCTGTACGAGACTCAAACGGCGGTATGTTTGTACGATCCTCCCGCGAGAAAGATTTCTCAAATGCTAAATTTAAAATTTCAGCTTTCGTTTTGCTGTCTTCCGTTGCCAGGCCAGACTGATCAGTGAGTGACTGGATGGAAGCCTACGACCCGCTTACCGATTTTACGTAAGACCAGAATTTCCTTGGGTTCTCAGCAAGATCTTTTGCTAAGGTATGACGGTGGCAGTGGTTGAATGCATTGCGCTTCGCTCTTTTTACAGCAGCACGAATCTCTACTAACTTTTGCCTGTCCTCATTCTCCCGATCTTTCTTGTACCGCGAGTGCAACTGCCTTTGCTTCCTGAGCATTCTCAGAATTGCGCTGTTAAACCACGGTGAGTCTTTTCCGTCTGTAACCCATTTTTTCGGCACATACTTGTCCAATGGGTGATTTACAATGTGTTTAAAATTTGTCCATAATTCTTCCACGTCCATCGTACCGGAAGTAAATGAAGTCGATTCATTTACTAAGTCGGATGCTAACAACGTTTATCTGCTCTTTCTAGTAAGAATACTCTCCTAGCCTTCTTGACCGACTTTTTAACTTTCGTAACCATAGTCGTAATGACAACATCATGATCATTAATCCCAGTACCAACACTGACACCGTCGATGAGGTCTGGTCTGTTCGTTGCTACCAGATCTAAAATATTTCCATTACGCGTTGGCTGTCGATTTAGCTGCTCAAGACAGTTTTCGAATAATGTGTTCAAAAGTAATTCACATGACGACTTGTCTGTACCACCTGTAATGAATCCATGAATATCGCAGTCTATACTAGGCAGGTTGAAGTCGCCACCGACTAAAATAGTATGATCTGGGTACTTCTGCGATACAGAATGTAGACTCCCTTTGAATGATTCTAGAACGGTCACGGTGGAATCCGGTGGCCTGTAATAACACCCCACAATTAACTTTATTTCCCCTAGCCCTGTTAAACGTGTCCAGATAACTTCAGAATCACACTCTACTTCGACCTCAGTAGACACAATATTTTTGTCAACTGCAATGAAGACACCACCTCCTACGGTCTCAGGGTTCAGCCAGGTCTCAGTCCCGAGAATAATTTGCGCGCCACACGCTTCCTGGAGGGCAGTAAATTCAGGAACTTTATTCCGAACACTCTGAAAATTTACTGCTAATATCTTGATAGCTGAAGTGTCTTTACACTGAGCGCGTCCTGATTTCCCTGCCTGTACGTCGACTGGTGAGTGTTCATCAGGACACCTTGCACTACTGCCTAGCCTAAAAAAACCCATGTGCACGCCACAATTACTCTGCTACCCGAGTAGCCGCTTCCTTTGTGTAGTGCACTCCTGACCTATCTAGGGGCGTCCTACAATTCTCCACCCAATAGCGCAAGTCTATAAATCCGCAGCCAAGACAGCCACAGAGTCGACGAAGCCTCTGGTTGAGACCCTCCACTCGGCTCCAAACCAGAGGACCCCGATCCACTCTGGGAACGATGCTGCAAATAGACAGCTCTGCTTGCACCCCGCGTGCAAGGCCAGCGGCCTTCACCAAATCAGCCAGCCACCTGTATGAACTGAGGACTGCCTCAGAACCCAAGCGATAGGCATCATTAGTGCCAACGTGAGGAACTACTTGCAGACGACTGCACCCCGTACGCTCGATAGCCGCAGGTAAGGCCGCCTCCACATCTTGGATGAGGCCCCCCGGCAGACAAACCGACTGCACGTTGGATTTATTTCCAGCCCTGTACGTTATTTCCCTAAGGGGCTCCATTACCCGCCTAATGTTGGAGCTCCCAATAACTAGCAAGCCTTTGCCCCAGTGTGCCTGCTGAAGGAGCGGCCACCAGCCCACTGACAGGACGAACGGGCGAGGCCAGCCGGACAGCCTCCACATTGACCCTCCGCTGAACCACAGTTTAGCCAGCTATCTGTCGCCTTTAGTGAATTAGCAGTCTAGTTATAAGTTGATTAACTCTCTAGAGTAAATTGTTGATTTCTTAGGATGGGCAGGATGTGTGACTGCTGTTTATGGACGCAGGAGGAGCTGGCTACTGTTCGCGAGCAGTTTAACGTGCTAATGGCCACGGTCAGGCTGCTGCCTCGGAGTGTAGCGGCAGTGGGGTGTCTGGTGCGTCGCATGGTACACCCCAGATGTTACATGCTTCGCCCAAGGTCCCTGCTGTCGACACATCTTCGCGGATACTGAGCGCGGTTGGGCCACCCTCTCCCCAAGGGGAGTGGCGTTCGCGTCACACGAGATGGAGGTTCAACGTGGAAGCTGCCCGTGTGGCATCGCCCGCTCTGCCTGTGAGTGGACATGTGGCCGCTCCTTCAGCAACGTCCGAGAAGGCACATGGGGGTAAGTGTTTATTAGTGATTGGCTGCTCCAACGTTAGGCGAGTGATGTAGCCCCTTAGGGAAATAGCGGAAAGATAGCGGAAGAAGGCCAGTGTTCACTCTGTCTGCTTGCCGGGGGGTCTCATCCGAGATATGAAGGAGGCCCTGCCGGCGGCGATAGAGAGCACTGGGTGCACCCGACTGCAAATTGTTGCTCATGTCGGCACCAATGACTCCTACCGTCTGGGTTCAGAAGTGATCCTCAGTTCATACAGGCGGTTGGCGGAGATGGTGAAGGCGGGAAGCCTCTCTCGCGGGTTGTAATCTGAGCTAAATATTTGCAGTATCGTCCCCAGAACCGATTGCGGTCCTCTGGTTTGGAGCCGAGTGGAAGGCTTAAACCAGAGCCTCAGACGATTATGCGGGGATCTGGGGTGCAAATTTCTCGACCTCCGCTATGGGGTGGAGAAATGTAGGGTCCCCCTTGAAAGGTCAGGCGTGCACTACACACAGCAAGCGGCTACAAGGGTAGCGGAGTACGTGTAGAGTGCAGATGTATGTTTTTTAGGTTAGAGAACTCCCTCCTTAGGCCCGATAGGACGCCTCCTGAGATGCGACAAGTTAGCAGTAGGCAAAACGCAATAGGGGCTGACTATATTAATGTAGTAATAGTTAACTGACGGAGCGCCTATAGAAAGGTCCCAGAACTGCTCTCATTAACAAACGGCCATAGTGCCCACTAGGGACAGTAAGTTGGCTGAAGCCAGATGTAATGATACTCTAAACTCAGATTGGAATGTATACCGCAGAGACAGGCTGGACAGTGCAGGGGAGGCGTTTCTCTAGTAATAAAAAGTGCAATAGTATCGAAGGAAAATGACAGAGATCCGAAATGTGGAATAATTTGGGTGAAGGTCACGGTTAAAGCAGGCTCAGACATGGTAATTGGATGTCTCTGTAGGCCCCTGGGTCAGCATCAGTCGCGACAGAATACCTGAAGGAAATTTGGAAAATATTTCGAGCAGATTTCCCGACCATGTTATAGTTCTTGGCGGATAATTTAATTTAACAGATGTAGACTGGGAGACCCAGAGCTTTATAACGTGTGGCAGGGACAAAGAATCCAGCGAATTTTTTAAAGTGCATTATCTGAAAACTACCTTGGGCAGCTAAACAGAGAACCGATTCGAGGCGATAACATATTAGACCTCCTGGTGACAAACAGACCCGAACTATTTGAAACAGTTAACGCAGAATAGAGAATCAGCGATCATAAAGCAGTTACTGTAGCGATGATTTCAGCAGTAAATAGAAATATTTAAAAAGGCAGGAAATTTTTTCCGTTTAGCTAAAGTGACAAAAAGCTGATTTCAGAGTACTTGACGGCTCAACACAGAAGTTTTGTCATAAGTACAGATAGTGTTGAGGATCAATGGAGAAAGTCCAAAACCATTGTACAATATGCATTAGATGAGTATGCGCCAAGCAAGATCGTAAGAGATGGAAAAGAGCCACCGTGGTACAACAACCGAGTTAGGAAACTGCTACGGAAGCAAAGGGAACTTCACAGCAAACGTAAACATAGCCAAAGCCTTGCAGAGAAACAAAAATTGCACGAGACGAAACGTAGTGTGAGGAGGGCTATGCGAGAGGCGTTCAACGAATTCGAAAGTAAAGTTCTGTGTACTGACCTGGCAGAAAATCCTAAGAAATTTTGGTCTCATGTCAAAGCGGTAGGTGGATCAAAACAAAATGTCCAGACACTATGTGACCAAAATGGTACTGAAACAGAGGATGACAGAATAAAGGCTGAAATACTAAATGTCTTTTTCCAAAGCTGTTTCACAGAGGAAGACTGCACTGTAGTTCCTTCTCTAGATTGTCGCACAGGTGACAAAATGGTAGATATGGAAACAGATTACAGAGGGATAGAAAAACAATTAAAATCGCTAACAGTTCGATTGTACGCAGAGTACGCGAAGGAACTTGTCCCCCTTCTTGCAGCGGTTGTACCGCAGGTCTCTAGAAGAGCGTAGCGTTCCAAAAGATTGGAAAAAGGGCACAGGTCATCCCCGTTTTCAAGAAGGGACGTCAAACAGATGTGCAATACTATAGACCTATATCTCTGACGGCAATCTGTTGTAGAATTTTGAAACACGTACTGTGTTTGAGGATAATGACTTTTCTGGAAACTAGAAACCTACTCTGTAGGAATCAGCATGGGTTTCGAAAAAGACGATAGTGTGAAACCCAACTTTCGTTATTGGTCCGCGAGACTGAGAGGGCCATAGACAAGGGTTCCCAGGTAGATGCCGAGTTTCTAGACTTCCGCAAGGCATTTGATACAGTTCTCAACAGTCGTTTAATGAACAAAGTAAGATCGTATGGACTATCAGACCAATTGTATAATTGGATTTAATAGTTCCTAGATAACAGAACGCAGCAAGTCATTCTCAATGGAGAGAAGTTTTCGGAAGTAAGAGTGATTTCAGGTGTGCCGCAGGGGAGTGTCGAAGGACCTTTGCTATTCACAATATATATAAATGACCTTGTCGATAACATCAGAAGTTCACTGAGGCTTTTTGCGGATGATGCTGTAGTATATCGAGAGGTTGTAACAATGGAAAAATTGTACTGAAATGCAGGAGGATCTGCAACGAATTGATGCATGGTGCAGGGATTGGCAATCGAATCTCAATGTAGACAGTGTAATGTGCTGCGAATACAAAGAAAGAAAGATCCTTTATCATTTAGCTACAATGTAGCAGGTCAGCAATTGGAAGCAGTTAATTCCATAAATTATCTGGCAGTAGGTATTAGGAGCGATCTAAAATGGAATGACAATATAAAATTAATCGTCGGTAAAGCAGATGCCAGACTGAGAGTCATTAGAAGAATCCTAAGGAAATGCAGTCCCAAAACAAAGGAAGTAGGTTACAGTACACTTGTTTGCCCACTGCTTGATACTGCTCATCAACTTGGGATCCGTACCAGATAGGGTTAATAGAAGAGATAGAGAAGATCCAACGGAGAGCAGAGCGCTTCGTTACAGGATCATTTAGTAACCGCGAAAGCGTCACGGAGATGATATATAGACTCCAGTGGAAGACTCTGCAAGAGAGACGCTCAGTAGCTCGGTACGGGCTTTTGTTGAAGTTTCGAGAACATGCCTTCACCGAGGAGTCAAGCAGTATATTGCTCCCTCCTACGTATAGCTCGCGAAGAGACCATGGGGATAAAATCAGAGAGATTAGAGCCCACACGGAGGCATACCGACAATCTTTCTTTCCACGAACAATACGAGACTGGAATAGAAGGGAGAACCGATAGAGTTACTCAAGGTACCCTCCGCCACACACCGTCAGGTGGCTTGCGGAGTGTAGATGTAGATGTAGTGCTTGTTGATGTATAATTATGTTCTTACTGGTGTCCAACATCATATTTTATCTACATAACAGGGCGCAAAAAGGGTCACCAATTGTAGTTTGGTTCAAATGGCTCTGAGCACTATGGGACTTAACTTCTGAGGTCATCAGTCCCCTAGAACTTAGAACTACTTAAACCTAACTAACCTAAGGACATCACACACATCCATGCCCGAGGCAGGATTCGAACCTGCGACTGTTCCACACTGCAGCGCCTAGAACCGCTCGGCGATTCCGGCCGGCAATAGTAGTTTAGTGGCACAATTCCGTTCGACTCTGCATGTAACCGAATGAGGTAGCGCAGCGGTAAGAGATTGGACACGTATTCCTGAGGACAGCGGTTCAAATACCAGTCCTTCCACACTGATTTAGGTTTTTAGCTTTCACGTAAATAGCTTAATGCAAATGGATCCTTTCCCATCTCTCTCCAAGACGACAGACTCCCCCTAGAGTAATGATCTCGTCGTCGGCGTGAGGTAAAATCCTAATTTTCCTTCTTTCCTGGTTCCTCTCTATTGACATGTGAATAACGCGGAGAGGATCAAGTACGGATGACCAACACGTGTGCGAAACATTTCACAGCATACGTTACCAGGAGTTACATAACGGTTCTCATCCAAAAGCTATTGAACGCCTTTAAAAAGTTTATAGCTCCATCTAAGGAAGTCATAGCAACTCCTATTTCTCCACCGGGAAAGTAATCACGGGCAGCAACTACAAGGCGAAATACACATACCTTTGCGAACCGTTACTGGTTGAAAACTTGTATCGATATCTCAAATAGTTTGTGAAATATTGCTGGTGTTAACGTCTTGTGTGATACTGTGTATAAGGAATATAATTATATGCACTGAAATGAAACGACTACACAGGGAATAACAGGGATAAAGACAGGTATTTCTATGTTTGGTACCATAATACGTGGAACAATCAATCGCAACATAAAAAAAATCAATGTAGAGGGATAAAATTTCGGGAACACATTTGTCATAGTATCATAGTTAGCTGATTAACACTGCAAGATCAGAGGTTCATGTAAGAGCGAGATGAGCTAATGCAATTGTGAAATGCTGGTACGTCAATAACCGGTTTAACCGTAAGAATGTCTAATACAAGGATGCAAACGTGCTTGCATTGTGATGTACAGGAGCCAAATTTCAGTTTATGGTGTTCGATGCCTTTTGCACTTGATCTGCCAGTACAGGGACGTTTAATGCTGTTTCTGAATGACGCTGGAGCTGTCGTCCGATAATATCTCACATGTGCCCGTTTGGAGACAGATCTGGTGATGGAGCAAGCCAAGGCAATATGTAGACAGTTTGTAAGTCACGTTCGGCTACAACATCGGTGCGTGGACGAGCGTTATTCTGTTGTAAAACACCCTCTGGAATGAAGTTCATGACTGACAGCACAACAGGTCGAATCACCAGATTTACAGTCAGGGTGCAGAGCGCACCTGCTGTCATACGAAATCGTATCCCCGACCATAAATCGAGGTGTAGCTCCTGTATCTCCAGCAAGTAGACAGTTGGTTGCATGCCCTCAACCGGCCTCCTGCTATCCAACAATGGTCATCACTGACACCGAGCAGGATCATCTTTCATCAGAAAACACAACAGGCTTCCACTCTGGCCTTCAGTGAGCTCTCGCTTGACACCACTGAAGTAGCGGTGGTTTAGGATGAATGGAATGTACGCTACAGGGCGTCTGGCTCGGAGCTGTGTTTGGAGTAACCTATTTGTAACAATTAAGTGTGTTACTATGGTGCCAACTGCTCCTCAAGTTGCTGCTGCAGATGCAGTATGATGCACCAGTGCCATACGCTGAAAACGTTGGTCTTCCCTCTCGGTAAAGTCACGTGGCCGTCCGGAGCCCGGTTTTTGCAGCCATACATTCTTGTGACTACCGTTTCCAGTAATGATGTACAGTGGCTACATTCCAGCCAAGTCTTCCAGCTGTATCGCTGCTACTCAGTGAGGTGTTGCTAATCGCGTCTTTGTCGCCTTAAAGGCATTCTTTACTAGCACCAACTCACCACATCCAATCTCAAAGGTTACTAACGGTCAGGACTGTTACATCGTGTATTTAAATCAAACCTCATTTGCATCCTCATAGTGGTGCTGCTACCGCCACTGTAACGCGACTGGCGTGAAATATGAATAGACATAATCTTTCAGGTGTAGAAACAAGTCTGTCAACTTTCTTTTATGTCGCGTAAGTCCTCCTTAGTAATGTGATTTTTTTCTGTAAGTGTATGTAAACAAATCATTGTGTTGGATGACTTCTCAAAGAGTCTACCAACAAAGACATTACTTAATTTACTGACCGAGCATGGTGGCGCAGTGGTTAGCACACTGGACTCGCTTTCGGGAGGACGAGGTTCAAAACCGCATTCGGCAATCCTGACTTAGGTTTTCCGTGATTTCCGTAAATCGCTTCAAATGCCGGGATGGTTCTTTTGAAAGGGCACCGCCGATTTCCTTCCCCATCCTCGTTGTCGACGGGTCGTTAAACGCTAATCTCCACATCCACCCCTTCAATTTACTACCTGACGTTCTTTGCACAATTATAACTCCACCACTAAGTGCACTACGCTTGCAGTGTAGACTAGCCGTTTTGCACCTACGTGTCCACACTTCATTACCTGACGTTCTCCCCGGGGGAAAATAAGCGTTAATGGGTTGCTGTTGCCACATGTACTTGAAGTTGCTAACCAACCTAAAAACGTACTAATTCTAATAGCCACAATTATTTGTCTGCTAATCAACAAATACTGATACAGAGTTGTTCAGTACACTTTCCTCACCCACCAATAAAACTATGTGCACTTCCACCTGTAGGATGAGGATGAAATCAGTGAACAGACATTTGGAAAAATGATATCACGGCAAACCGTTCACCTATGTGGAATCTGCAATGTAATTACTACGTCGTGACGGATGAAAGTTTGTGCTGTACCACGCCCTGAACCCAGATTTCGTGTCTGGAGGCGTACACGGATACCCTAACTATTTAGGCGACTGCTCCAAAAAAGCAACAAATACAGATTCGAGTCTACCACAGAGTTTCGATTGTCTGTACGTGTTTATCACTGTATGTGGTTAGTCTAAGCAGGAGGCGTACTTATGCCCACATCCTAAAGCAGCTCTCAAATCAGTGGTAACCCTGTAGCAAACAGCCTAGCCACTGAAGCAGCTGTTTTCCTGTTCTTCTTTTCTTCAGCTCTTCATTTTCATATCTTCGTATCCGTTTTACATATGCTGCGTCTACAGCTACATGACTGTTCTTCACTTTACATTCCATAAAAGTACTTTCAGACTTTTTCTCGACAGTTCCACTATCGAACAGCAGATGGGTAGAATGACAACTAAAGCTCTACGTGCCAACCCTGATTTCTCTTATATTGTTACAATTGTTATTTCTCCCTCTGCAAGTGGGAATAAACAAAATATTTTCACATTATGTGGACAAAGTTGGGGTTGCACTTCGTGGAAAGATCTCGGCACAATGAAAAACGCCCTTGTTTTTATAATTGCCACCACAACTCTCGTATAATATCGGTAAAACTGTCTCCCCTATTTCGCGAAAATACAAAACGAGACGCCTTTCTGTGAAATTTTTGGGAGTCCACTGTTAGTCGTATGGGGTTAGAAACCCACACCGCGCAACAGTATTCCAGAAGAGGACAAACAAGCGTAGTGTAGGAAGTCTCTTCGGAAGACGTGTTGCATGTTGCAAGTATTCTGCCAGTAAAAAGCAGTGTTTGGTTCTCTTTCTCCCCAACATTATCTATGTGATCGTTCCAGTTTAAATAATACGTAATTTCAATATGCAGGAATTCAGTTGAATCTGCGAGGTTCATCGTGAAACCGAAAATTAAGGGATTCCTTTTAGTACTCATACGGAAGACCTCACACTTTTCATTGTTTAGTGTCATGTGCCACTTTCTACATCATACAGATATCTTGTCTTAACCATTTAGCAGTTGATTTCGTACTTCTGAAGGATTTATTAGACGGTGAACTACAGCATCATCTGTAAACAATCTAAGAGAGCTGCTCAGATTGTCTACTAAATCTTTTACATAGATTAAGAGCAGCAGAGCGCCTGTAACACTTCCCTGGGGAACCCCAGACGTCACTTCTGTCTCACTGTATGACATCGAGTTAACTATTACCAAATGCGACCGTTCTGAACGGAAATCACGAATAAATTACGCAACTGAGACGATACACCGTAGGCATCAATTTCATTAAAATCTGCTTGTTGAGAACGCTATCAAAACCATTCTGTAAATCTAGAAACACAGAATCAGCTTGAGATCCCTATACCAACCGAAAATTTCGTTTGTAACTATCCGTCTACTACTTTATTTTTTAGAGAAAACAATATTTTTGGAACAACTACTGGATGACAGCTTTTTCTTGAATTTAAACTATTTATTAGGAATTTTGTGATTAAATCCATCTAAATCGCTTAATCTATTTTTTATTTATAATGTCGTTTCGGCTATTGAAATCTACTGATCTGTAATAAAGATTAAAGAAGCATAAGAAGTCCAAATGTTTTTTGTATTATCAGGCTACAAAACGTGAAGAAGCCAAAACGCTTTAAGGAAGTCACTCACCAACATTTAGAAGTTAGAAAACAACACTCAGTGTCAGTATCAATAAAACCTGTATATAAGGAGACTGTCAGATGTCAACGTGGCTCAAAAAATTTCAAATAAATGCAATCTAATGTTAACGACTTTATAATTAGATTTTGAGTTATGTAGACGATTTTATTTGCAGTGTTGCGGACTCATTCGAGAGCTGTATGTGTTTTATTGGCGACGTGTTAGGTACTCACCGGCCGGCCCATGTAGCCGCCTTCCCCGTCGTCGGGGGCCGTGCTCGACTCCGACCGCGACCGCTTCCAGTCTTCCAGGTCGACCGCCTCGTCACTGCAACACAGCGACGCGCCTTTTGTAACAACAGTCTGTACTCTTCAACACAGCGTGACTGCAGTCTCAAGGATTCTCACTCTACTAGTCGAGACAGTACGATTCGGCTTACCTTACGCGTCTTCATCTACAGCTACAACTAGATCGCCACTCGGGACAGCCGCGCGGTCTTGGCGCCTTGCCGCGGTTCGCGCGGCGCCCCCCGTCGGAGGTTCGAGTCCTCCCTCGGGCATGGGTGTGTGTTGTCCTTAGCGTAAATTAGTTTAAGTTAGATTACGTAGGGACTTACGACCTCAGCAGTTTCCAATTTACAGCTACATCCACTGCAAACCGCTGTGAAGCGCATGGCAGAGGGCACGTTCCATTGAACCAGTCACGGCTGGCTCGCTGGAAGAATGTTTGTTTAAACGCTTCTGTGTGCGCTGTAATCAGCCTGATCTTCTCCTCGAGATACGTGATACGTCGTGTGTTACAATACAGAGTGTAACAAAAATATATGGCACAAGTTTCAGAACACATTACTCAGATGCAGGTGAAGAAATTATGTTGCATGAACGTGGGTCTGGAAACGCTTTGTTTTCATGTTACAACTCAGTTTCTCCAGTTCATTAATGTTCGAAGACACACACCAACAGAACGCACCAGCAGACAACATGCAACTCTTTCCCACAGGAGACGTCCTCCCTGGGCATTAATACCGCCGTCGTAGTGAATCTCAGATGCGCTGATGTATCTCTACAGTACTGCGCATAGTTTCGTAGCCTTCCGTAATACGGGCACGGAGACTCTGAATATCTTCTGCTGGGGTTCTGTACACAAGAGCTTGCAAATGCCCCCACAATTAAAAGGCCAGTGGGTTTAGGGCCGCAGAGCGTGGAGGCCAGGCAATTGGTCCATCTCTACCTATACATCTCTCACCGAATCTGTCATTTAGACGACCACGGACATTAACTCTAAAATGAGGAGCTGCTCCATCATGCATAAAGTACATTTTTTGTCGTACAGCTACAGGCTTAAAATCCCCATGTTCCCTGAGATGGTGATAAATGGCTTCAAATGTTTTCCTGTCGGGACACCTTCATCCTGGAAATCTCTCCCGGTACAAACGTTGAGAGAGCCAGTGCCGTCAGTTAATCCATATATCAATTGGTCATCTGCCTTCTCTGCGTTTGTGTACACTGCCATTGCACGAGTCAGGTCTGTGATTAGCTCTACGTAGTAACCTGTGCTCTTGCAGTGGTCGTACTGATCGATGGAACAGTAACAGGGATAGGTAAAACAAACCACTGGCGGTGCACAAAGTTACCTGACGTCTTCCGGAGTATATTCCCCCATGGTCCTAATGCTCTGTTCTTCTGTGTTTCTCACGGTTAATGACCTGGAGAAAATCAGTTGTAACATGGAAACAAAGCATTTCCAGACCAATGTCCATATAACAGAATTTCTCCGTCTACGTGTGAAGGACATGATTTACAATTTGCGCCGTACTTTTTTGTTACACCTTGTATATTCCTAAATTCATCATGAAAAGGCGGTAGCGGTGAATTTGTAAGCAGGCACTTTCGGGATGGATTGTTTCTACCAGAGAGTGCTGAAAACTAATACCTGCAATTTTTTCTGCTCTCAATATCGCTTAACGTATTACAAGTCACACATATTACTCGGTCGACTTTCTCGCTTCGCTGACGCAAGTTACAAGCATCTGTCCCTAGAGGGCTCCGAATTGTAGCGTGTAGCCTGGCGGTGTGTAACGCAACTATGTCGGTGCGAGAAAAACAGCGTGCTGAAATTGAGTTTCGAATTCGCAGGGTTCGTCGACAGATGGAGCATCACAATGCCAGACCACACACGATCACTTCGACATCTGCAGCGATCTGACGCTTTGGGTTCACTGTCGTCACTCATCCTCTTTACTTGGCCTCATCCAATGTTGATCTCTTTCCAATACTTAAAGAACACCTTCGTTGACTTCACTTTGGTAATGATGAAATGGTAAAAGCAGAGGACAGGTTGTGATTCTGCCAACAAATTCAAACATTCTGCAGTGATGGTATGAACAAACTGATTGGGAGAAATGTACTAGTCAGCACGGAGACTATGTTGAGAAATAAATATGTAGATACGAATATTAAAAATTTAGGATGTCAATAATGTTTGTTTTATTTTAAAAGATTTAAGAGTTTTCACATAGGCAATTAGGAGACATTACTTTTCAGCACGCCCTCGTATCTTCAAACATCTGCCAGTTGAGCTCCATCAGAACGCCCGTAACACTCTAGAAAACTTTTGACCATTTGTGCTGCTCTTTTCTGTATACGTCGAATACCCATTAATAGACATATTAGGTACGGGTCCCATACACCCTAGAAATTTTCTAGGATTGGTCGCACGAGTGTTTTGTAAACTATCTTCATTGTAGACTGATTGCATTTGTATAGTAATCTGCCACCTGACTTACGACTGAACCTACACGATCGTTCAAAGTGCTCCACCTAGGTATTTGTACGACTTGACCCATTACAGGTGTGAGTCGTTTATACTGTACTCACTGGATAATAGATTGTTTTTCTTTATATATATAACAAATTACCTTCATACCCTTATCAAGAGCAGACTGGATATTTTTGCAGCTCTTTTCAGACGTTATTTTCTTATAGAATACTGCATCGTATGCGGAAAGTCCGAGGTCACTACTGATCATCCTTCTTTCGTTAGACTGACGATAATTTTTTAATATAGTCACATGAAGACGAAGGTTTAGCACAGTTCATCGAGTAGTAAGCACCCCAACATCAAAATTTCATCGAGATGGAAACAAAAGGAAAGGGTCCAACGTTTTCTTTCCTTTTCTTTTTCTTATCTGAATGATAATCAGTTGCATTACCTGTAATTGGTTGAATTAAAATATCATTTTCATTTCGTATCCGATACTATTGCGCGGTTTCAGCTGTGTACCCATTTTCAGGTGGTTGAATACTCAATCAAATGCACATTCTTGAGTTGCAATCGAAGTGTTCGTGGAATCATACAGGGGGGAAAATTTCTGGCGAGAAGTACAATTACAAACCTGAACAAAGTCTCAAGATCATCTCCACTATGTTATAAGGAGGAGTTTTATGTGTGAATCTGATGATGATAAAGTATTTTTCCCTGGAAATAAATGTTCTGTTACAACCTGGAGTGACAATTTCATTGATCGGAACGAAAATGAGAGCATTGTAAAAGGCCAGCGACCTCGATATTCCTGGCGAACAATTAAAAATTTTGGCTGAGGAGTTGTTATTTGAAAAATGACAGAAAGAATTTGCTAAGCATTTGGGACGTGGTATACCACGCAGAATAGTAACGACAAAATTATCTGTGAAAATTACTAAAAAGAAAGAAAAAGAGTCCGGGCAGTGACTGGCGGCACCTTGTAGTACAAAAAAGTGTCACGAGTAGAATGGTATTTGAATTTTTAATAAAACCTCTACCGCCTAACTACGTTGTGGGCTGCTGACTGAAACCTACAGAAGTCATTCAACCACGAAGCAGCAAAATCGCTACCAGCGAATTACAGGAGCAGAACTTGGTCCCATACTAGGGACTAAAGTACGAGCCAAGTTTTCTGTAACGGGACACTGCTTACTCATATCAATTCTCCTGACTATCTGTCCAAGAAAGTGGACTATAGAAAAGCCATAGCAAAACATGGGTATTCGCACAACAGCCACATACGAAAGGGAAATATGGACGCTCGGTGCCTAGGGGCTAAACGCTAATGCCAAAAGTGTTTGTAAAGTGTTGTTAAATTCGTATTTATTACAAATCGGTTATTGGGATCAGTGAAACTAAAAAAACTGTTAAGTCAGGAGGTAAGCATTAAACTTAGTCCTGTGTTCGCCGGACAGGTGGAGGTGTTATAGTGTATTTTCGAAAGTTATTTAATATAATTCAATATTATCGATAATAATGAGTACTTCTTCAGTCAGTTAAACTAACATCTATGTGGTTTTCTTAAATCTGGTTTTCCTACACTATTTTATACAGCATATCGAATCTTTGCAGTTTCATTATAACTCCACCAAGTTGGAAAAAGGAGAAAACAGTGAAAGAGGCTACCAGGAGACTCCAAGTGTAGCAACTAGGCATAGACCGCTCACATTTCATGCTGGACGGTTTTCCATATACTCTACTTGCTGCGTCGCTGAAGTGGCAAATGGACTGACTAAAAATGAATGAAACAACGAACAAATTGCTCAGTCACTATGTTTCTGTAATAACATCTACAGATCACGGTGCCACGCCCACGTTGGGAAAGGAAATCAATACCACAGACATTAGCAACATCACGCTGCATTTCACGACGTCGTATGGGTGACGCGCAGCGCTATCGCTCGGAGGTCGATACAGACACAGGTATGGAGTCGATCAGCTCCAGTTCCTGATCCCCGATGAAGCAGTCATCTTCTAGGTTACCAGTGCTCTTCAAGTCTCAGATGGAAGTACACTATTATAATTGTTGTACTTCAAGGGTAGGATTTGCATCAAGTAATGCTTTACTGTTCAAAGACAGATGTAAATACTCAACAAACGCCTTTTGCAATGGACTGTATAAGGTTAAGTAAATCTTTTTCCATCCTTGTAATAAAGTGAAATGATGTTTCAAATGCTGCAGTTCTGCTCAGCCATCTTCTCAGTCATGACTGCACGATTATAGTTTCGTCAGGTCATAACAAATGGTGACTAAGCTGATAGCCTTTTTCGTTTGTCTCCTGGAGTTTCACACGTCTTCCTGCTAACTGTTGTTGCCCAAGTCTTTCTCATTGCCGTTTCTCCACATTTCTTCTTCACTATGCTTGAGCTGCCACAGGAAATGTGTCTAACCGAAACTGCGCAGATTAAACGCTTGCTGCTCACTGTAGGCCAGCTGACGTCGCCGGCCGGAGTGGCCGTGCGGTTTTAGGCACTACAGTCTGGAACCGAGCGACCGATACGGTCGCAGGTTCGAATCCTGCCTCGAGCATGGATGTGTCTGATGTCTTTAGGTTAGTTTGGTTTAAATAGTTCTAAGTTCTAGGCGACTGATGACCTCTGAAGTTAAGTCCCATAGTGCTCAGAGCCATTTGAACCAGCTGACGTCATTTCTCAGTAAGCAAGCAGCGCCACTGCCGTTAGCTGTTCCAAAATTTCACCCGTACCACAGTCAGGACGAAGAATGGCAGCACTATCAGGAGCAATTGGAGATCCATTTGCTGCCTACAAAATAACAGGTATGGAGCGCAAGTTGTGTGCCGAAACTGTTCACGAGAAAGTCACGTAAGATATTTTTGTTAAGTTACTGGATAAACGTTTTGACACTCTAATCCATGAAGCAACTGCGCGGTTTAAATTTTTTTCGTCTGAAGCAGCAGCCGTCAGACAGTCAAATAGTGGGTAGCAGTACTGACAGGTCAGTCCAAGTTTAAGTGCTGTTGTGGAATAAACCATAGTGATGTCACGGTGTGGTGCCATAACACAGAATGTATCAAATGCACACGTCGGTGCTGTAATTCTAAGACTGCCCCATCCTGTTTTAAGAACAATTCTATCTATTGTGTAATCTCAGACAAATGTGGACTCAAAATATGTTGATTTTGGAGCTCCATGTATTTCAGTTGATTACAGTGCACCAGACGCTCAGTCTCTAGTACAGCATAGTGTTAAAGTGTATCAGAATAAAGCTCAGACAACTAGTAAAAGCAGTAATAGCAGTAGAAGTAAAAATTTTCAGTCTCGTGGAACACGGTACGTGCTACAAACCTCTGTGAGGGAATCGTGTTCTCACTGCTTTTTGATCCATTATTTGAAGGATTGTCCTTGTCATACTGCAAATTGCTTTCAGTGTGGACGTATAAAGTTGACATTCAGTCAGAGTGTCTACTTGGAAAATAAGGCAAGGGCATGAGCCGCGGGCCCAGCTACACAGTGAACAAGTACAGACCGTGCCACGTACTCTGGCACGAGCCGATACCCGCAGTTCCGCATCGCGGAACTCTTCCGCTGCAATATGCAGGCAGGCGAACAAACTTTTTGTTCAGTTACGAGTGGAACAAAAGACAGTTAAGTGGCAGTTGGTAACTGGCGCTTCTCTTTCCTTGATAAATATAGCAACGTGTGACGGAATCGGTAGCCCACCGCAGCAGCAGCCTACTTCTATTTTGCCTCCTAAGAACGGGTGTGAAGCTCTAGTTCTTGTCGCTTGTAAATTGCCAGCAACTTTTCAGGGAGTGACAAAATGTATTTTATTTTACATACTCAATTCTAATAACAATGCAAACATTTTTGGATTAGATTTGTTTGATTTGTTCAATCTGTGCATTCAAAACAATGTGTTATGAATCAGTGTTTCTGCTCCTCATACAAACTTTTCTGACTTATGTACTAAGGACAAAGAACCATTTGAACCAGGTACAAGATGGGCTAAGGACTTTGAAGCACACATAATTGTGAAAGACAACGTGCATCCGCGATTTTTTCGGCCGCCGTCCCCCGTTGGTTACACGAGCATGTTAATCAGGAATTACAAAGACAGCAAGACAGCGGGGTATCAAACCCATTTCTGATAGCCACTGGGCATTATCCTCGCTCATTCTGAAGCCTTCGGGTGATTTACGTTTGTATGCTGACTTTAAGGCAACAGTAGTCCCACAAACTGTTGCGGATTCTTTCCGTCTTCCACATCTGGAGGAGTTGATGGATAGACTGGGGCAGGGCAAATGCATTAAAAAATAGATTTAACAGCGCGTGGTAGCCGCGCCGTCTAGGCGCCTTGCCACGGGTCGCGCGGCTCCCCTCGTCGGAGGCTCGAGTCCTCCTCTGACATGGGCGTGTGTGTTGTCCTTAGCGTAAGTTAGTTTAAGCTAGATTAAGTAGTGTGTAAGACTAGGGACCGATGACCTTAGTATTTTGGTCCGATGGGAACTTACCACTATCACCAAAAAAATAGATTTACGATAGGCATATGTACAGTTACCGCTGTATGAGCTGTCTAAGCAACACTTTGTGATAAACACTTACTTAGATTTGCTCAGTTTTGAAAACTACAGTTTGGAACTGCTTCAGATCCTGTAATTTTTCAACAAGCCAATAATATTTAACAGCAAAAGTACAAGGGATAGGAGAAATAATGTGAAGAGTGGTAGTAATGGAATGGTTGTGTTTGATGGTCAACAACGCAAGTAAGGCACGTGTCGCGTTGGACTGTGCCTTTTCAGTACGGACTAGGCATCAGTACAGGTTGTTTACGAGTAGTGCACTCTTCATAATTACATTCAAAGGCCGGGGTCAACGTTCAGTGAAAGACCTAAGAGAGTTCTAAAGAGGGCAGATTGTGGGGGCCCTATTAGCTGGAGCATCGGTAAACCAAGACAGCTAAGTTATTGAATGTTCCCAGAGCAACTGTTTAAACAGTCATGACAGCCTACACAAAACATGGAAAGACATTATGGTGTAAACATAATAGTGGGTGTAAATCAAAACTAAAAGACAGAGATCGTCGTATGTTAACACGAATTGTGTCAAAGCAACACAAAACTACGACAGCTAAAGTGACTGCAGAGCTCAATAGCCATCTTCGAGACCCCATGTCTATCGACAATGTCCACCGAGAACTCCATAAACACAATACTCATGGGCAAGCTGATATACCAAAACCATTACTGACTACAGCCAACGCAAAGAAGCGTAGAAAACGGCGTCAAGATCATAAATCCTGGATAGCTGATCAGTGTAAATACGTCATATGTTCTGACGAGTCAAATTTTTAGTTATTTCCACATCTGGCCAGTTTTACGTTTGGATAACGCCAAAAGAAGCTTACAGTCCTGGTTGCTTAATTTCAACGGTAAAGAATGGAGGGGGAAGTGTGAGGGTGTGGACGCTATATAATGGTACTATGTTGGTCCCATCATTACTCTCAAAGGCCGTGATAAGGTGCACCCCATGATTCAGATGTTGTTGTTCCCCCGACGATGATGCCATATTTCAGGACGATAATGCACTCATTCACACAACCGAGACAGTATAATCGTGGTATGAGGAGCACGCAAGTGAACTACAGCGTCTTCCCTGCCTAGCGCAGTCCCCGACTAGAACATTGGCGGTCCCTTGGTGCCCGAATTGGAGCACAGACTCGGAGCAGACTCCCGCCTCCCTCGTCACTAGAGGAGCTAGAAGAGGTTCTGACAGAATTGTGGCACAACATTCCACTGGAGACTATACAATCATTATGTCAGTTCTCCAAGAAGAATCGCAGCTGTATTGCGGGTAACAAACAGAAAATTTAGACTGTTTGTTTAAAGTTATTTCTGCAGCTCGCTTAAAGCGCAACAAGGAATAGTGTTCCTTATTTCTGGAAGAATAGAATTATTTAGGCCATGTAGTTAATGTACAGGATATATATCCAACATCACTTGGTTGCCAGCGCACCGTACGATTAGTGACCTACGATCAGTCATGCGGAAGCTCAGCTAGTATATGAAGTTTATTCCTCACGCTGCACAAATTGCTGCACTGCTTAACAGGCTACGCCAGAAATACGTTTCTTTAGTGTGGCGCCAAGAATGCCAGAATGCATTACAGTGACTGAAAGACGCCTTGATTAGTCGTAGATATCTGATTTATTTTCACCCAGCGAAGCCTACCGTGTTATCTGTGGGTGCATCTTCTTATGGGAACAGGACTGTACAGACCTACTGCTTTTGCCCCGAAAATTCTTAACAGAGCCCAGTGTTACTACAGTGAGCTCGAAAGAGAGGCACTCACCGTTATCTATGGTGTAACGAAAATTCCACTAGTATTTGTATGGTCAGAAGTTCTATTTACTGACTGATCATCGGTCTATTGACGGTCTTGTTCAATTCTGCCAAGCCCGTCCCATGAGTTATTGTAGAGGCCCACTGTCCGTCATTCGAATTCTGACATGTCTCGATTACCAGTCGGTACGGACGTGGCGTTTGATTCGTCTGAGAAATCATTTTTCACGTCTATTCGCAGGAGTTCCGGCGTGTTGCGCTGCCACTGCTCCCGACACAGCTCTTCAGGTTGTTTTGCAATGTGTGTGCCATCTGTGGCCATACAGTTTGATAGGAATTCACCACGCAGTGGCACATCACTACTTTCCACGTCGTCACAATCTTTCGTTACCAACAGATGTCCTGCTATTGCACACAGAGAATAACGACGCGCATATTTTGAGTCCTCAATCCTTACGGCGTAAAGTCTAGTCTTTACTGCACGAAGGTAACTGGGGCGTAGTTCACATCAAGCAACGTTCCACCGTCACTGAAGGTGCAGAGGTTCAGACTGAGTGAGTGACTGCTTGAATCACAACTTGTAGGGAAAATCAGAAAGGTCCACCGTAACGCATTTTTGAGCGGTCACGTCCTTCCTCACCGTGGTAACACATTCGTACTGATTTTGTGGGTCTGTTCTGCAACACTCAATCGTTGGTAGGGGTATATCCTTCCATTTGTAAGTTGACTTCTATTGTCCTCATGACATCCACCGCTACTGCGAATACAATATCAGCTTTGTATTCAATTTTTTTTATCTTGAGGGTCTTCTAAGCTCAATGTCTCAAACAATGGCCCACTATTCACTCCAGTCGGTTTCCAACAGTTTTTCGCCACCAATGGCATACATCATGTGACCATTGCACGTTTACACTCACAGTCTAACAGAGAAACCGAACGGTTCTATGGACGGTTAAAAACTCACACGGAGAAACTCCGTTCCTCCAACACACGAGAGCAGGCATCGAAAATTTTTCCGTCCTCTTACTGCTCCTTACCACAAGATGGCAAGACGCCGACGTAATTGTTGCACAGTCGAAGGTGCCGTACCCTGTTGGGTCTTCTGTGACCTTTTGAGGAGGGGAATGTGATATCGTTTAAAGATTGTGATGTCACAACAAAATCGGCATCTTGCATCGAAATCACAGACATTAGTAACGTCTCGGTGCAATTCACAATGACGAATGGGAGGCGCTCCTGCAGTCACAACCTCTCTTTCAGCACCTCAGCCTCATCGCACGGATGTCGATCTGCAGGGTGTTCAGAAACTATCGTTACAAACCTCTACAACTTGTAGAGGGGAATAAGTACATAATATTTTGAATGGCGACTCATGTCCGGAAACGTACCGTTTCCGTCCTACAGCCATTTGAAACCACGTTTTCTGGGTAGGTATGCAACAGGGTGGTCATGGTGAGGGTTGGTTCCGTCGGATTGGCTGATCTCATTTGACGTCTATCCTACCTCTCTGACCTAGTTCGAGGCTCTTTCATGTGTCTGCGAGTGTTAGAGCAAAATGGTTGAGCTGTGGCCGAGCGATTCTAGGCGCTTCAGTCCGCTACGGTCGCAGGTTCGAATACTGCCTCTGGCATGGATGTGTGTGATGTCCTTAGGTTAGTTAGGTTTAGATAGTTCTAAGTTCTAGGGGACTGATGACCTCAGAAGTTAAGTTCCATAGTGCTCAGAGCCATTTGAACCATTTGAACGTGGTTGAATACACGTTTGCAGAATACACCGGCAGGATCCTTCCGAATGGCGAAGATCGCACTAATGGAAGATCTGTTCGTCAACTTTATTGAGATCGTTCTCCAAAACGATCGACTCCACCGCATACACTTTACGCACAATTACGCAACGGCTTTGAGAGAGGGTACCTTCACAGCAGATGTGACTGGTTCTCCTAGGAAACGCCGTACGGATTGAAAGAGGCCGTACTGCATCACGCTGAAGAGAACCTGTCAACGAGCAAATGAGTATTTTCTTTGGCTATTAATGAGTGGAATTGTCAGGCAAGTGATGCACTGGGTAGCGTCTAAGCAATTACTTGTAAAAGTGGCCGTGTTACCAAGGTGTTTACAAATGGTTGTAGCACTGAAACGGTACTTTTCCGGAAATGCGTTCCATTTGAAAATATTATGTATGCGCTCCCCTCTACAAGTCCTAGAAGTAGGTAACAGGAATTTACGAACACATTCTAGAGCCGAGCATTGACTATTTCAGCCCAGTTCGTGTCCTATGACAAAGCATTCAGCGTCGTCTAGCTAGTATACCAGTGCTATTCAAGTCGCAGATGGAACTTTGCTTCTGTAAAAGTTGAACTTTTACTTCAAGAGAAGAGTTTGTAATTGTGTGTATCAAGTGATGCTTTACTGTTCAACGACTGCTGTACAGCTGCATATATTCGACACAGTCCTGTGGCAATGGATCATACAGAGTTAAGTAAATCTTTTCATCATTCTTTTAATAGAAGTTAAACAATGTGTCATGTGTTGTACGAGAGCTGTTTGGAAAGTAAGGTCCTATCGGTCGCTAAATGAAAACCATAGTAAAAATATTTTTTTTTATATACGCAACACTTAGTCACACCTTCCAGCTACCTCTCTAAACAGTCGCCGTTCCGACTTAGACATTTGTCGTGGCGTTATACAAAATTTCCAGAACCCTCGTCACAGAAAGCAGAAGCCTATGCTCTCCGCCAATTCTCAACGCTTCCCTGCCTTTCGTTGTCTGTGCCAAAATGTTGTCTTCGTAGCTAGCGGCTCCTGTGAGCACAAATGAACAACGGAGGGAGCCAATTAAAAGCTGTGTTACGGGTGATCAAGCGCTTCCCACCGAAAACGCTGAAGGAGCGTCTTCATTTCCCGTGCAGAATGCGGCTCAAAGTTGTCTTGAAGAAAAAACGCATGACATTTAGGTTATGTGGGCTGTACAGCCTCAGGCGATATCTCTCACCAAATCCACATACCTGGCGGGAGACACTGTTGTTTTAGGCATGTCTATCACTTTGCCCACTGAACTGAAAAGAACGACGTGAAGTGACCCCCAAGCACACTAAAGACACTGACCAACGCATCTGTGCAAAGTTCCATCGGATTTTCACAGCGGTGTCCATTTCCTGCCTACTCGGATCTTACTTTCTGAATACGCCTCGTAGTTCCTATCAGATATCTCCTTGAGCAATCAAAGAACACGACTGAAGTGTCGTCAGGTCATAACAGTTTCTATGTAAAATTCTCCTCTAATATCGATGTCTTCAAAACTTCTGTCGCATATGGATTGCCCCACTCAAGTGGTAAGAGCCTCGCATAACCTATACGTGCCCATTGAAATTAAATTATCACACTTTGAATCAAGTTTGCGACGAGGTATTTTCGTAAGAAAACATGTGAGTTGAGATACTTCTAGTTAGCCTGATGCTTGCTAAACTTCATGTGGCAGTCTCACATTGCATCCTCTGTTGTACTTTCGGATTGTTTCCGAAATGTTCACGGAATGCGAAGCCCTATTCTTCATGCATTTTCAAATAAGACGTTTACGTAGAACTTCATAATGCTTTGGTGTGAATGGAGATACGAACCGTCTTTGTGTTTTAACATCGTAAACGTGATTTAGTACTGCTTATACTCCTTTAATTAAAGCCATGAAACGATATTTATTTTGATGTAATGTAATGAACTTAATGCTTTCTATACGGAAAGATTTATCTCAGAATGCATTGTGAGGAAGAGGTTGCTATAAATATTGCTCAAAGGTTGCCGTACTGTCTTCTCTCAGGTTTTGACGTTTTTGTAATAAATCAAGTTTACCGTTAATCAGCCCGTTTTGTTGTAGATTCACTTTCGCACTGATTACTTGAAAACGTATCCGGTATTTGCCAAAAAGATATTTTGGCGTGATGCTAAATTAGAGTTCCAAATTAAGTCAGTAGTGGTTACTAGCGACTCAGTGACAGATTCCAAAAGAAATCTACTAGGTAGCAGCCAGTTAGTGTATTTTCTGCAGAACAGTATGCCTTGCAGGTTGCAATAGGTATTAAGTCACTGACAGACATATAAAAAATACACCAAATGTTTCTACACGTTACTCAAAACCGATAATCCCACTATTTTCTGACCGTTTTAAGGTAAGGACTGACGTAATGAGCACACGTAACTTGCACACACTGATGTACCAAACATTAAGCCCAATTGGGTGTATTGCCGGTGGTCGCGGACCGCCGCCAGTACACCCGATTCAACGAGATGTCACAAAATCTTTGGGAAAGTCTAAGAAATTACATTAAGCCCACTTGCTTAACAGCATAGTGACCAACATTAAGAACGCAGTGCAGCAGCGAATATGTGTGGCACGGATTTGACAAGTCTTTGGTAGATATCCGGAAGTATGTGGCACCAGATGCATACGGCCTGGTCACGCAATTATGTGACCGTTGGTTTCTGGGCGCGCAGCTGTTGACTGATATTGTCCCAGCTGTATGTCACTGGCATCAGACCAGGCGATTTTGGTAAACAAGACATAAACGTGAGTTCATTAACGTGTTCCACAAATCGTTGTAGCACAATTATGGTCTTGTTAGACGGACAACAAGTGTTGGTTGTAATATGCCTCTGCCGTCGGGAATACATCAGTCATAACGACAAGCACGTACTCCACAACTGTGAAGCCACCTTCAGGCCCCATGGACGCCCAGATAAATGTCCCTATTACATAATAATACCCATATCGGCCTACACCCGCAGTGCGGTGCACGTTACGAGCAGCTGTTCTCTTGGATGGCAGCGTTTTGGACACGACCATCGACCTGGTGTAACAAGAAATGTGATTCATAGAACCAGTCTATTAGTTCCGTTTCATTCACGATCAAGTTTCTATGATCCCATATCCACTGCAATCGTAACTGTCACTTGATCAGTACGCAGAGGTTGTCTGACCACCGTGTCCAACAACGTGCTGTCATCAGGGTCCTCGTTAAACCCTTGAGCCTGCACGAGCATTGTAGTCTGCTGCCAGATATGCCACCGATTGCGGTAAGCTCCTGATCTTTATATGAATGCGTGACTGTCAGAAATATCAGGCACCACGCATTCATATTTCCGATGAGCCTCGATGGGATATGAATCCGCCACCATCAGTGCAGATGCACCTCTAGCAGGAACCTAAAATTAGCGAGGACGGATGACATGAACGGGGAAGTAGCGGCGCCAGGTGGGAATGTTGGTCGGCGAAGGAGTGTAACTAAATAGTTGTTCCATAAAATTTCTGGCGTGCAGCCGCATAAATTCAACTGCTTCTCCTAATGTTTCGACAGAATAAAAAATTGTTCAAATGGCTCTGAGCACTATGGGACTTAACTTCTGAGGTCATCAGTCCTCTAGAACTTAGAACTACTGAAACCTAACTAACCTAATGACATCACACACATCCATGCCCGAGGCAGGATTCGAACCTGCGACCGTAGCGGTGGCACGGTTCCAGACTGTAACGGCTAGAACCGCTCGGCCACCCCGTTCGTCTAAATACCGTCCAGCCATCTTCAGAGAGAGCCGAGCTAACTGACGCTCCAGTAGTTGCTCCGCATGCGCAGAGAGGTTGGGTCCGTGGGTTTAAAAGGACGGAGCAAGTGTTGGAGCGTTAGGCACCTAGGATCACTCTGAAGATGGCTGGACGGTATTCAGTCGAAACATTAGAAGAAGAAATTGAATTTATGCGGCTGCACGCCCGAAATTTTATGGAACTGTCTTTGCGCCACGAAAATATTAAGATGTAACTAAGTAGTCTGCGCATTTTGTATCCGGGCAGCACAGTGGTTAACGCAACTACCTAGTAAGTAGGAAATCGCGGGTTCCAGTCCCGGTTTGGCACACATTTTCACTCGTCGCTCCCGGTTCCGCAAAAAACCCCAATGCATCTGATATCATCACTTCCTTCCCTTTTTTTCCTGCCCCCCTCACCTTCAATTTACATAGTAAGCCTCTGACCTCCACATTCATCGCCGTCATTTATCCACTTTCAGCAGATTCATACGACAGTAGCACGTGAACAACCGACCAGCTTCGCTGCCTCTGAGATGCTCATTCCGAGGCAAAGGACCATAACAATCTGTCAAAGTCGCGTTGCGCCCCTTATCATCGCCAGAGTGACTCCTAATTTGTCTGTGCTCGCTTACATACTTTTATCACCGCGCTACATATTTGCAACGTCATCAGCTCGCTGTGGGCAGTGGTCGTATAGTTTTGGCTCGTCTGTTTATCTCACATACCTTCTCTGTTTTTTTTTTTCGGGAGTTGCTGTGTGATATTATCGAACGTTTTCTATGCAAAAATATCAGGCTATATCTAAAATACGGCAGTAGTGAGTAGCAAGAATATTTTTGGATGCGTGCAATAAAAGAAGTATGCAGTTTTTCTTTTTACTTTAAGGAAAGTACCTGTTCCCGATAGTTTTATTACTAATATTGTCACGTATATTTCTGGGGGTCAGATGCAATAGTAGTAGCTAGCTGTTCCTTGCATAGAATACAGACTAAAAATAAATTGGCGTCAGCATTTAAACATAATTTTAAACTATGTGAATTATAATTGTCACTAAGTATGTTAGCAACGTGTCGCGTAGTAATTTATCAGCAGCATTGGAAATGTAATCTTTTGATGCGAAGCGCAAGTATGTATGTGATTTCATTAACGGCAGTGAAGCCTTCGTTGCATTACCTCGGTCAGACAGAGGATCTAATTTTCTCTTGTAGCCGGCCTAATTGAAATCGATATTCATAACAGACAAACGGCCGTCAGCTGATGACGAGGTAATCACCCGAACATGATTAAATTGAGAAGGAATGCAGATACACGTACAAAGCTGACGGCCATGTGGTACACCCCTTTCGACTTACAGACACGAGTTCGCAAGGACTCAGCTAACCAAAACGCTTTAGATACAACACGAGAGTCAGTTTTCCCGCGCTTCAGGTGCTGGCGAATGGGTATATGCAGTATGAGCCACACTGCTTATCTTTTTCTGTATAAAAACTTTCACGTCTAATAACTATTAAAACCAATTTTCATCAGGTGTTTAGCATCGTGATTATTACTTTCAGACTTCGTGAATAAAATACTATGTATCAATGTAGCATGTGGTTATTTAAGAAAATCCCTTTCCCTTTCATGTGTGGGATTTCCACACGAAGGTCCTCAGTACATTTGGAGGCAAAGGTATCTACTTAGCACATAGTGTATTTCTAGGAGCGTTACATTCTTCCAAGTATGCTATTTGTTTTCGTTAAAAGAAGAGAACTGAAATACCGTTAATTTGAAATTGTTTGAAGGCGTATTTCGAAGTTCTAGCTACATTTTTACCAAATTTTGACATCGCTATCAACAAACGGAAGTTTTGGAAGCATCCAGCATACACATATACTGAAAACACAGTCGGTTTTAAAATCAATACCCATTTTTCAGTGCCAGATGTATAGCTATCACAATGCGTATCAATATGCAAGAACGAGAGTTTAATAACTTATTTCTTTTTTTATTTCCTTGATTTTTATTATATTTAAGTCAACCGACAGTACAAATTCGTTCGATGGAGGGAGAAAAATTGAATTGTTACGTATAAGGGCAACAGAGGAAAAATCAAACTGTCGATTTAGGGCAACCCTAAATATTTTACTATTTTACGTCTAAAACATAATCGCTCATTAAAAGTCGGAAAAGTCGGCATTATGTTGTCGTGGCGGCACCAGAGTGGTTTGTATACACAAATCGTCTGAATAACACAGTCAACTCACGACGCGCAACAGTTGCAGCGACGACTTTTCCCATCTGAAGATGGCCTATCCTGGCTGAAACGGTCATAGAGAGAAAATAACATATGATCCAGACTGTGTTATTCAGGCACTAATCATCCACTTTGTTATACTTTAATTTTAATCATACCCCAAAATTTAATGGCATAGTTGATCGACTGCGATATCTGCATTTAAGATACTGGACTCCAGTTCAAATTAAATATTCAGAAACGTATTCTAACAATAGTGCGTAATATTATTGATGTTATGGGATCTTCTTATAAACAGAAAGTAATGAAGCTTTACTGCTGTTTTTCTCCATTTGTTATTTTTATTAAATGATATGTCGGTATCGTTAATTTTGATATCAATAACCTTTCTTCCTTTTTATTGATGCACTACGCTTGGGGAATGGAAGAGCCGCCTCTTATGTGTTTGATTTATGGGTCAAAGTCCTTTTCCGTTCCTAAATTTCCATCCTGTTGTGTTCGAGTGCTTGAAAGTGTGTATAGAGTAAATATAGCAAGATCAGGGCTAACCAGGGATAGTGCTAGTAGTGTAGGTTTGTGCCAACTTAATCTTGTGATCATTTTCAGGAAAGAGAAGCTTGCCAGAAAGATAAAGGGAGCTAGTAGAGTAGAGGTTGTCATATATATGATACGGCAGTGCCCGAGTTATTCTGAATTACGATGCAAAACTCCTTTGGACATGCATGCAATTATTATAGTGAATTACGATGCAAAGTTCCTTTGGACATGCATGCATGGTCAAAGGAACTTTGCATCGTAATTCAGAATAACACAGGCACTGCAATATCGTATTTATCCGCCGACGCTGGGCAAGCGACTTTCATGCAAAATGTCTCACATATACGGGTCTATACATAATGGATGTACGAGTACAGGTTGTAGACACATGGTTGACGACATGGAAGTTAACGTCTGGCTGTGAGTCTTCAAGGTATAGTCAAATGATAAGTAGACTATTGTGCAATAAGCGGCAAAACTGGGTTCGAGTCACGGTATGGCACAAATTTTCATTATCGTCGTTCCATTCTACAGCTGATGGCTGTCCGTATCCGCAACTGCGAATACATTTAATGTGGAGCTTGTCAGATTGGTCACTGCTAAGAAGAGCCTACCCCCTCCACTAGGTTTGAATCGAGGACAGATGTACGTGCAGTTCAGCCATTTCAGGCAGTCTGTCGATGACTGGCAGACGATACGGACGTAGCTGTATGGAGCTCCTCACCTCATAGTAAAACGAAGGTATTAGAATGCATAGTTCTGTCATGCAGAACGCTAATAGCGTTTCTTTCAGGATCAGTTTAGGCAGAGTAACTTTTAATGCTGTGTGTACTATTATTTTGCGGAATTAGGTGCTAAAAGTAGTGGACTTAATCGTGAGGTCATATATATTATGAACCATCAGCTTGCGCTCTTATTTCTATTGACGGCAGTAACTCAATGTTTCAGTCAGTGTGAAATCTCATTCTGTTGCCGGAACAGAATAATTTTAGTTTTGTACGTTAATTAATTCAAACATTTCTTTGTATGCAGCACTAGCCCACATGTTGGCACCACTTGTCGCGATCCTGCTTAGCTATGTTTAGATCTCAGTCTAGTGCGCTACCGTTTGTGTTCAGTAGTCAATTGAGGGAATACGACTCCAACGATACCAGTTGTGTAGGGTAATTTTATCGGATTTTTGGTGTTTCTTTGTGACTTGCGTGTGACCACATTCTCACGTCATGTATCTTGCGCCATCCTAACTTGGTTCAGCTTACGGTTGCAAATCATCTCATTCAATTCGATATCTTTCACGCAAAAACCAATTTGTAAACTGTACTCAGCCGTGTAGTTACGACAGTGGCTATCTGATAGATTAAACCTGTGTAATTGCTTCCCCCTGTGATATTTCATGCACTGAAAAACTGAGTGTGAGTGAATTCACTGACCTCTAGTGTGAGAGTTTTACTTAATATTATTTATTTCTGTGGGTGTTATTCGAGCACATGGTCATGCTTTCAGCCATACTTTAGATTAACCCCCCGTCTTTCTGTGGCACTTTGTTATGATCTGTTTACTTTAAAAGATTGTTAAGCGAGATATGATTGCATTGATATAAATTTTGTGGGGATGATTTGTTTGTTTTAGCAACTTTTCTTTGTGTTTAGTGTCTGTCCTCGTGTGAATGTTGCTTACTATATGCTGGACTGAGAGACACCCAGTGATCCAATTTAATTATTTTGTTCAGCTCACAAGATTAATTCAGTGTTAACTTTTCTCGTCGCATTATTTCGTGCAGGAAGTTTAATAATTTTGACATGATTTCATTTCGAGTTCAGTTGACCAAGCATTCCCGCCATTAGCGTCCACCCTTTATTTAGTACTGATTACAGAATCATCATTAATACTGTTATACTACTAAATTGAAAGCGCAAGTGTACTCTAATTTTCGTGATTAATTTTGTTTCCTGTTACCATCGTACCCCCTCCCCTCCCCCTCCCACTCTTCTATCAGTATCAGATCTGCGCCAATGTGAACTGGTTTCACTAAGTGACTTCGTGTTGCTATCGAATTCACCGAGACATTACGCGGATTTACGTAAACTGACGAACGAGATTTAACCAGCACCAAATTGTCCCACCAGTAGTTTCATATAAGGTTGTTACCAGCCAACAATTAAATAATACGTGCTCATCGGCCACTAATAGCAGAGTTGAGATCGAAACTTTGCTTAAATTGCTCACTACCTTGCATAGCTTGTGATACACGGCCTATATTGCATTAACCGCATGCTCGTGAATGTGAAGTGTTTGTTGTATTCAAGAGTGTAATGTACATATTTCATCTCCTCTCCCACCAATAAGTCATGTGTGACGATAGCTAGTTTCACAAAGATATCAAATTGAAAGACTGTTGCTTACATTGCCACCCCCTGGGGACTCAAATGTTGTGACAAATTGTCAATTTAGTGTTTTCTTCCTTGAGTTTAAAATACAGTATATCTGAATCTCTGTTAAAGTAAAAGCCTTTTCATTGCTACAAGCTCTCAGACACTCTAGAGGAAATAATTTTACCCGATAGTTACCACTCTTGCCATTGCTATGGAAAGTTTTATGCAAATTAATTAATCAAAGTTAACGTTCGATAAAATTCAACCTGCGGTAAGTTTCCAAAGGAAGTGTAACCGCTCCCATACTGTACGTATTGTTCCATGTTCACTCGTCATTCTAGCATTATCCGTTGCGTTCTTAATTAATTTCTGTGAGGATTTTGTAGAGGGTGTACATTGACCCATACATTAGATTATCGGCGATATTCAGTAAAATAAAGTCGAGTTGTCAATCATGGTACATGGAGCGCAGCAATATCAGGAGCATGCCCGTCAGTGAACAAACATTCATTGTTCTTAAAACGGAAGCAACAGGAGGCAAACTTCCAATAACGATCAAATGATGGGATGACATTTATTCACCAGGAGACCCCGTTTGTGGTTGTTCGCCTGCGTACTGCTAGTCTATGCTTGACGCCACTTCAGTGACTTTCGCCTCGATGAAGATGAGATGTTATGGTTCGGATAACACGAATACCGTCCCCGAGCAAAGAAAATCTCTGACCCAGCCGCGGTCTAGAGGCAGAGACACAAGCTGCGACAAGTATTAAGTAAAGAGGTGCTTATAAAATATTTCCCTATTACGTAGTTGGTTCGAAGTATTTCAACCTTTCTGGGAGTCATTAATAGCTCTTATACAGGTTGCTCATTCATTGAAAGATAATATTATTACTGTTCTTTTCTTGGGGAGAACTCTTGTTTACAATTACGGTATCTGTTAGATAATTTTGCAATGTGACAGGCATGGCGACGTGTAATGTAGTCGTCGAGCTACAAACGCCAATAATGATGAACTTTACATGCTGACCAACATCACCTGCCTGTGCCTCTCAATCACAGCGAAATCAGCCAGTCAAACAGTCACTTGCTTTGAACTCATTGGCACAGAAGCTGTCACAATTTCCAGTGCGGCAGCAAGAAATATTTTATTAAAAGGACCCTCACAGTCTGTCTGGTGCCTATGGTAAACTTCTGAGCTATATTGCGACCCAATAACTATCTGTTTAATCAGTAGAGGACTGATCTCACATGAAACGACATGTTTACACATTCTTACTATCCGTAAAGCTGAATTATAACTAACCAGGATGGTTCATAAACCGCCCACATACGCATCACTATTGTTTTATGATTTAATCGATATTTATCTGATTCAAACATGCTTAAATGTGAAATCTAATTAGCCTTTATACATTCTTTTAATTTTAAGCCAGCCTATTATCATCTGTATAGCTCATTGTAAAGTCTCCACACGCTACGTCAGGTACTGCCGAAAAGGATCTGTGAAGAAATTCGTGGAGTGCAGCCAACTCATCCAGCTGACTATCAGAGAACAGTATTACAGTGGTTTCTGATTTTATAGATGCTTAAAAAAGTCCGCTTATGGCTTTAAATCTTTAAGTTAGAAAAGAAAGTGCACGATTATTTCACATGCACTATGTTACCAAATGAGTCAGGTCTCATCGAGTTGTCACTACAGGGGCAGTGACAGCAGATCTGGTCAGTCAGGACAGTTTAGAAAATGGTTCAAATGGCTCTAAGCGCTATAGGACTTAACATCGGAGGTCATCAGTTCCCTAGACTTACAACTAAGGTAAACGGAGACATTTCAGGTCTTATATAATGACGGACACAGATCGTCGAGCATTTAGGAGGTAATAAACGACATGAAATCAGCAGAAGGAATCACTCACGAGTTCAAATTTCTAGAAGCAGTCTTACCCACTGTCGAGGAGCTCCTCATAAGCCAAACATTCCTGTCGGCAGTTCTTCATGTGTAGAGCGACGTCACTGGACAAGGGATGGAGCGATTTGGAACGACGAATCACTCTGTGCCCTGTGGCAGCCCGAGGGGAGGCGACTGGCTGGAGAGCAGTAGCCGTGTAGTGACAATAGTCAAGTACGGAAGAGGTCATGCTACGGTATGGGTGTGTTTCTCGTGGCTACGGTGTCTTCCTCCTACTGTGATAAGCAAAACTCCAGATGCAGAATGATACGAACATACACTCCTGGAAATTGAAATAAGAACACCGTGAATTCATTGTCCCAGGAAGGGGAAACTTTATTGACACATTCCTGGGGTCAGATACATCACATGATCACACTGACAGAACCACAGGCACATAGACACAGGTAACAGAGCATGCACAATGTCGGCACTAGTACAGTGTATATCCACCTTTCGCAGCAAAGCAGGCTCCTATTCTCCCATGGAGACGATCGTAGAGATGCTGGATGTAGTCCTGTGGAACGGCTTGCCATGCCATTTCCACCTGGCGCCTCAGTTGGACCAGCGTTCGTGTTGGACGTGCAGACCGCGTGAGACGACGCTTCTTCCAGTCCCAAACATGCTCAATGGGGGACAGATCCGGAGATCTTGCTGGCCAGGGTAGTTGACTTACACCTTCTAGAGCACGTTGGCTGGCACGGGATACATGCGGACGTGCATTGTCCTGTTGGAACAGCAAGTTCCCTTGCCGGTCTAGGAATGGTAGAACGATGGGTTCGATGACGGTTTAGATGTACCGTGCACTATTCAGTGTCCCCTCGACGATCACCAGAGGTGTACGGCCAGTGTAGGAGATCGCTCCCCACACCATGATGCCGGGTGTTGGCCCTGTGTGCCTCGGTCGTATGCAGTCCTGATTGTGGCGCTCACCTGCACGGCGCCAAACACGCATACGACCATCATTGGCACCAAGGCAGAAGCGATTCTCATCGCTGAAGACGACACGTCTCCATTCGTCCCTCCATTCACGCCTGTCGCGACACCACTGGAGGCGGGTTGCACGATGTTGGGGCGTGAGCGGAAGACGGCCTAACGGTGTGCGGGATCGTAGCCCAGCTTCATGGAGACGGTTGCGAATGGTCCTCGCCGATACCCCAGGAGCAACAGTGTCCCTAATTTGCTGAGAAGTGGCGGTGCGGTCCCCTACGGCACTGCGTAGGATCCTACGGTCTTGGCGTGCATCCGTGCGTCGCTGCGGTCCGGTCCCAGGTCGATGGGCACGTGCACCTTCCGCCGACCACTGGCGACAACATCGATGTACTGTGGAGACCTCACGCCCCACGTGTTGAGCAATTCGGCGGTACGTCCACCCGGCCTCCCGCATGCCCACTATACGCCCTCGCTCAAAGTCCGTCAACTGCACATACGGTTCACGTCCACGCTGTCGCGGCATGCTACCAGTGTTAAAGACTGCGATGGAGCTCCGTATGCCACGGCAAACTGGCTGACACTGACGGCGGCGGTGCACAAATGCTGCGCAGCTAGCGCCATTCGACGGCCAACACCGCGGTTCCTGGTGTGTCCGCTGTGCCGTGCGTGTGATCATTGCTTGTACAGCCCTCTCGCAGTGTCCGGAGCAAGTATGGTGGGTCTGACACACCGGTGTCAATGTGTTCTTTTTTCCATTTCCAGGAGTGTATTTTACAGCATTATAGAGTATATAGCGTACAGTAGAGGAACAGTTCGGAGATGACTGTGTCGGCGTGACAATGCACTTTGTAATAAAGCAGAAGGTGAGAAGCAATTATTCGTGGACCATAACATTCCTAAAATGATCTGGACCTTTCCCAGAGTCCCGACCTGAAGCCAGTGGGACACTTTTAGTAGAGTTAGAGCCTCGACTTCGCCCCAGACCTGAGTGCCCAACGTGCTTTGAAATGGGCTGCCACTCTTCCACAGATGTTCAGATGATGGTGATGATGACAATGCTCGTTTCTGCGGTGCTCAACATCGTGCTCATCAGCGCCTGTACAGGTTCCAAATCTTTCCATTACCATCCTCGGCTCTTCCCGAATCGTGATGAGATGATGAGGACACCACAAACACCCAGAAAATCCCCGACCCGGCCGGGAATCGAACCCAGGACCCCACGATCCACAGCCAGCAATGCTAGCCACTAGACCACGAGCTGCGGGCAGATATTGAGTCACCCCAATGCAAGTGTCCCCAGAAGAGTTTAAGCCGCCATAAAAACGAGGAGTGAGCATACCCTAAATTAACGTCCACTAACAGGTGGCCACATCCTTTCATCACGTAGTGTACACTGCAGAAGTTCTCCTACACCGTTTTCAAAAATTCGACCGGTAAATCTAAGAATTATTATGTACACATTTCTAGGCTACGTAACATGTAAAAGTTTGTAATGCAATCCACAAATACTTGAAATTGATCCCCATAGTTATTTTACTGCTTTTGGACTTCCATCTATTTAGGTAAATGAATAGTATGAATTAAAGCGCGAAACAACGTCCTGGGGAACGAGATCGCTAACTTTCTTGCCAGACACGCAGAAACCTAAAGTATAGAAGACTATGTCCATGTTGCAGTGAGGCATCTATTACCGCTTTACAGGAACAGGATTTGCAATGAGTGGGACATAGATAGGCAAGCTTCTCAGACAACTAAAGAAAAATAATCTTTGCAAATGCCACTAGTGCTAATTGTGGTATCACGTGTCAATATCGCCCCACGGGCGTCACGATTGACAAAGGAATCGCAAGTTTCTGTCTGCCACCGATAGTGGTCCCGCGGCATTTGGCAGACCGATGGTGTGCCACGCCTCCAGCGGTTATCGACTACGAGCGCCCTCTGCCGCTGCGATATAGGATGGCAAGCCCGCTGGCACCTGGAGCTACGATACCATCATTTGTGCTCAGTACAGCGAGCATCGTCATAGTTGCTGTCCTATTAGCTGCACGCTAATTCTTGCTGCATTACTTGTAATGTCCTTGTACACTTGGAGAAGTAAAAGTTAAGTACATCTTTCATTGGCTGTGTTAACTTGTTCGCTTTCCATTTCTGCTCCTATCCAGCTTTTCTATGATGACAGTTGCTGCACCCCTCTGTAGCCCACATCTCCTTATCGTTGTGTACAAAATCATACACAACACTACTAACCAAGGACTCAAGTGTACGTGCAAATTTGCAGTTCCCATAGCGCTGCTGAAGTTCACCCAGTGCAGCTTTGCCAGCACTTAGATCGTATGAATATACACTACTGGCCATTAAAATTACTACACCATGAAGAGGACGTGCTACAGACGCGAAATTTAACCAACAGGAAGAAGATGCTGTGATATGCAAATGATAAGCTTTTCAGAGCGACACCTACAACGTGCTGACAATGAGGAAAGTTTCCAGCCGATTTCTCATACACAAACGGCAGTTGACCGGCGTTGCCTGGTGAAACGTTGTTGTGATGCCTCGTGTAAGGAGGAGGAATGCGTACCATTACGTTTCCGACTTTGATAAAGGTCGGATTGCAACCTATCGCGATTGCGGTTTATCGTATCGCGACATTGCTGCTCGCGTTGGTCGAGATCCAATGACTGTTAGCAGAATATGGAATCGGTGGGTTCAGGAGGGTAATACGGAACGCCATGCTGGATCCCAACGGCCTCGTATCACCAGCAGTCGAGATGACAGGCATGTTATTCGCATGGCTTTAATGGATCGTGCAGCCACGTCTCGACAGAGCGTTACGTTTGCAAGACAACAACCATCCGCACGAACAGTTCGACGACGTTTGCAGCAGCATGGACTATCAGCTCGGAGACTATGGCTGGGGTTACCCTTGACGTTGCATCACAGTCAGGTGCGCCTGCGATGGTGTACTGAACGGCAAAACGTCATTTTTGCGGATGAATCCAGGTTCTGTTTACTGCATGATGATGGTCGCATCCGTGATTGGCGACATCACGGTGAACGTACATCGGAGGCGTGTATTCGTCATCGCCATACTGGCATATCACCCGGCGTGATGGTACGGGGTGCCATTGGTTACACGTCTCGGTCACCTCTTATTCGCATTGACGGCACTTTGAACAGTAGACGTTACATATCAGATGTGTTACGACCCGTGTATCTACCCTTCATTCGATCCCTGCGAAGCTCTACATATCAGCAGGATAATGCACGACCGTATGTTGCAGGTCCTGTACGGGCCTTTCTGGATACAGAAAATGTTCGACGGCTGCCCTGGCCAGCACATTCTCCAGATCTCTCACCAATTGAAAACGTCTGGTCAATGGTGACCGAGCAACTGGCTCGTCACAATACGCCAGTCACTACCCTTGATGAACTGTGGTATCGTGATGAAGTTGCATGGGCAGCTGTACCTGTACACGCCATTTAAGCTTTGTTTGACTCAATGCCCAGGCGTATCAAGGCCGTTATTACGGCCAGAGGTGGTTGTTCTGGGTACTGATTTCTCAGGATCTATGCATCCAAATTGCGTGAAAATGTAATCACCTGTCAGTTCTAGAATAATATATTTGTCCACTGAATATCCGTTAATCATCTGCATTTCTTCTTGGTGTAGCAATTTTAATGGCCAGGAGTGTATCTCCATATTTACTTCGTGGCTGGTGAAGTGGGAGACTCAAAATAACATATTGTTCCGTGCCCACATTATCAGCAATCGCAGATTCTGTAGTGTACAAACTACTTTTCTCTTTTCTACAGGAAGCAGGAATACACTTCGAGCCAAGACATTATGACCACCTGCTTAATAGCTTGTTTGTCCGTATTTGGAACGAAATATATCACTGATTATGTGTATCACGGACCCGACATTTTGTTGGTTGGTTTGTGTAGATATGTGTGAGATTAGATGTCTATGCACAGATCATGTACTGGCGTTAATAATGGGTCACTGATTCGCGTACAAGGTGATGGCAATCGATAGTGGCCCAGATGGGTTCCGTAGGATTTACATCAGGCACATTTGGTTACAGATATATCAACGTTAGTTCACTATTGTTCTCCTCAACCACTGTAAGACGGTTCTGGCTCCAATACAAGGACAAATATACTGTTGAAAGATGACATCCTGCATCGAGGGATGCAGGTTGCTCGCACCTGTACGTATGTATTCATCTCTACCACAGTACCTTGCAGGTGCAGAGAATGTCTCCTGTATCATAATGCTGCTCCCATCAGCCTGCGTCTGTGGAGTACTGCACGTTTCGAGCCGCCGTTCGCCTCGACGACAGCGTTTGTGGAGATGAACATCGACCTAGCACGGCAAAAATGTGATTCACTCGGAGAGCCGACAAGTTTCTATTGATGGTCTGTCGGATCCCGATGGTCCCGAGCCAACTGCAATAGTAACTGAAGATCTCGTAGGTCAACATGCGACACGTGAGGGTGGTCTGCTGTGGAACTTCATGTTCAACAATGTACAGTGAACAGTGCTCTCTGAAACACTTGTGGGCACACCAGCATTGTGCTCTATTCTACACGCCCCCGAACCCCACGTTCTGTGAAAAACTGTGGACGTCTAACCTCTTAGCGCCTAGTGGTAATTTCACTGTCTTTCTCCCTCTTTCCGTAGATGCTCACGTTAGTAGCACTTCAACATTCGACCACCTTCACCGTTCTCGAGATACTTCTCCACAGGTAATAATAACCTATTTACGAAGTCGCTTATCTCAGTGGATTTCTCCACTCATCCCACCACTTCTCTAGAGTGATCCTCATCCGTCTCTGCTGCGCTTGCATACTTTTCATAGCACCTAACGTGCCAGCAACGTCACAAGGAGGCATCCAACCTCACGGTGTGCAGTGACCATAATGTTTTGGTTTATCAGTGTAGAGATATGAGGTAACTGCGGTAACCTAAATAACTTCTTATCATCTCTGTATGTTACGTCTCGTTTTTGTTCTTGTATCATCTTTGTGAGCGTATGTTTTACCAAACTGATTCTCTATCTATACCAGCTGTATGTAATTCTTATCTGTTTTCTGTATGGTGTAGTCTCAATGGCCAATAAAATTTCAAAAATTTACAAAATGGTAATGGTAATGAAGATTTTTGGAACTGAGTAAATTAACAGAAGAGTGTTATTTCTGGAATCTAGCTTGCACTGCTGCAGAGAGGATTATATATAGTTTTACCGGGAAGCGACTCGTACAGTGTAAAATCTCTGCCTCCTCGTAGAGACCTTCTTAGTTAATGCGAGAGGAAAATTACATAAAAGCAACTAATTGATCGTGCGAGTTACTAAGGAAACTCTTCAGTAGATCATTAATATCGGGATTTACCAGCAAAATATCGCTACTTGAAAGGGAATGAGGTGAAAGCGATAACGAGCCCAGTAGGTGTGACTTGATTTTCAATTCGTACGCACATTACTGTATCTGTTTTATAGGTTGCTTATACTTTCCCCATTGTGTAATGCTTTCACTCTAGATGAGGAATTAGACCGGAAAATAGTTGGCAGGAGTGTCTTTGCACACGATATCGTGGAAAACAGGACTCCTCACATGTAGGAGCAGCCTTTTTATGCTAAAGTGATGGTGCGTTCAGAATAGTCTGACCTCGTCAGCCGTACACCTAAGCCCCCTAGCTGACAGTGATGCTATTGAACACACACTTATCCTGACGCTTCTGCTGGTCGTAGTGTCGTGTACATGGAGGTCATGGAGTTGGTTACTAGTAACAGAACTTCTATTTCGCTTTCCAAGCGATGAAAAAATATAATGCGTGGTTGAGAGCTTTATGGATTCTCCAGATATGTGAACATTTGCGGTTAATTTTTACACCAATATCTTATACATGAGTACACTCTTATTACGTATGTCGAATTAACATCATCATTGTGCATCGTAGCATCACTGTTATTTTAGCATTAAGTCACAAGTGCTTCGATTCAGTAAAGGCTTTCGCAGGAAGTTGACATTTACATAATAGTGAATGGTACGGTAGAACGAAAACTGTTGTAACCGAGTACACCTCACGAACATACTAAAAGCTTCTACTTATCAAAGGTCCTCACTGTTACTTCCGAATTCCGCAATGCGTGGTGTTGCGGCCCTGGTTCCTCCGGAAGAATAGATACCGAGTAGACTGTTAAAATTTCCAGACTGAGAGTTGTAACTGAAATGAAAATTTTATTTTGTGGATTACACCGTATTACTAGTAATTCTTTCCTCGAGAGGAGTAAAATTTCAGCTTTTTACACTTACTGAACCAAGCGTAAACTCCAAAAACACCTGTCAAAAGGCCATCAAATTTTTCACTGGCCACGGGCAGCGCCATAAAGGTGTATCGTCAACAGAAATGTCTGCTAGATACCTAACTTTATTGCACATACATGAACTTCGACACAAATATAACGCTTCTGTTGAGAAAAATAAACATAAGGGTGTTAGAGAATACTATTTCCAATCGTATTCTATCCCACAATCAAGTGATCAGAAACACAAGGAAATAGAAGTGAACACGCTTACAGCAGCCGATGGAAAGAACAGGCACAGTTATTAATTATTTAGCATGTGTTTAACACAAGAGTTATTGCAGATTATTTGCCTTTTTCTATCTCAAAAACGTAGATCATCGTCTGCGATCTTATAACTGACGACCTTCAACCTGTCTGAAAACCACTGGATGGCTATTATTCATCTTGTTAAGAAAACTGATGTAGTGGGCAATCCGACAGATTAAGCTATTTACGCTTCATTTAATTCCCAGTTAGCTCTTGTAGGTTATCAGCAGCAAACTCCATTGAACTGATGCCACACGTCTCTGTTGTGTGAGCACAGCCGAACAGAGCAGGAATCCTTTCCCATTTCATCCGCTTACGCAGGGTGTATTTAATACAAAGGCCAATGATATCCAGTGGTAATAGGTATTATTCCACGAGCCGCATTGAACAATGCAGCATTGACAACATATAGTAATGTAGTGGCAGTTATGTAGGTTATTTTTTGTGTAGGTTAATTAATCGTTGAACGCCTGTTCCATTTACGACCATTAAAAATCTTAAAGACAGAATACGTAAATACTTCAAGCAGTATTAGAGCAGTGCGTAGTACGTGTCATTGGAACTTCCGCAGAAATTTGCAGGGGCTTATTTTAACTTAATTGCTGTTATTTGAAGAATTCATGCAATGTCTTAAGCTCAAAATAAAAAAAAGAAAGCTGAGACTATGTCTCCTTGAAACTTAGCTCGAATGAAACAAAAACAAAATATATTCCCAACGCATTAACTCGTAACATTATTTTTCTGCAATAAAACATGATTAAAGCATTTTTGGCCTATATACGTTTGGTGTTATATAAGGAAACATCAACACCAAATACGCTACATTTTTCCCTTGTTACAGCCTCTTGTCAAATGGCTCTGAGCACAATGGGACTCAACTGCTGTGGTCATTAGTCCCCTAGAACTTAGAACTACTTAAACCTAACTAACCTAAGGACATCACACACATCCGTGCCCGAGGCAGGATTCGAACCTGCGACCGTAGCAGTCGCACGGTTCCGGACTGCGCGCCTAGAACCGCGAGACCAGCCTCTTGTCATCAATATCATAAGCATTACGTGCAAACGCTCACCTCATTAGCAGGAGATTGCTAACGGTGATTAGTGTTGTGCTGTTCGACCTCGATACAGCCAACTTTAATCCAAGTGCTACAAAAATTTTCGTCCTGACTACTTTTATAGGAAGCGCAGAAATAGTGGCGTACTGTTCCCCGTCAGTATATCTAGTACCAATGCTATGAGCTAAATCCCAAATCTTTCCACATCCTTTTATGTAACGAGGGATTATGGCACCATCCGTCAGGATCGACAGCCCTCAGATGGTATTTTAGTAGTGTAGGTTCAGAAAAAATGTTCCATCTTCCTCTTACTAGTATCAACAACGTAAACATCCTTCAACACTATACAAACAATCGTTATATCCGCCTAAACAATACACACTCGCGTGCAAAACTTAAGGACGAAAGTCAGTTTCGCGCGATGCCACTGCCAAGTGATAAAGCTCATGAAACTTGGACCGTACATAGAAACAACTGCAACAGTATAGTACAGAAGGTAATTGAAGGAAATACGAAATGAGACGAACAGAAATCACATTTTTACGCAAAGACAATAATTACACGGAAATCACCACAACTCACGATCGTCCCTTGGGCGTTAACAAAAGGAGGGACACGGTTCTTAATAGAGTGCGTCGTCATCACAGACGGGAATGCATGCTCTGCAGCGTGCTCCCATGCTAACTGTAGTGTCCTGCGGTCGCGAGAGAGAACTAACGATTAAATTTGAACACACTTTATTTAACTAAAACGCCTTCTTGACGTACACTAATTTTCAGACGTAAACAAAACAAGAAGCACAACAATGCTCGTGGTGGCAAAAGCCAGGTAAGAGTACAAGACAATGGAAAAAAATAAAAACCAAAATAGTTCTCTACACAATTACAAAGTGGCGTCACGCCAAACAAAATACAACATTCTACTGAAGGCTACGGCAAGTGTCTACTAGGCTACAGCGGTGATAGTTACTGGCTGGAACTGTCCTAGCTGTAGGTACACACTGCCAGTCTGATTCCGCTAGCTGGCCGCGGTGGCCGAGCGGTTCTAGGTGCTACAGTCTGGAAACGCGCGACCGCTACGGTCGCAGGTTCGAATCCTGCCTTCGGCATTAACGTGTATGATGTCCTTATGTTAATTAGATTTAAGTAGTTCTAAGTTTTAGGGGACTGATGACGTCAGAAGTTAAATCTCATAGTGCTCAGAGCCATTTTTTTTTTAATTCTGATCGTGTGCTTATAACACCGATTCTGCGGAGTGCTACACGTAGTCACATCAGTTCCTATTGGTGGAACTCTCCCATATGGATTTTCACTAAGTACTGCCGTGTTTATGCGGAAAGTCTGTTGATGTTTACATCCACTGGCGATGTTTTGATCTGAGCTTTTGAAGGGAGGTGGGCAGCCCACCTTGCTTGTCTGTTGTGTAGGTTGTCTACCTGATAAGAGGTTGTTACGAGGTCTTGGGTCAGGGCGTTCCATTTCTCCACCAGCGCGGTTGGCAGCTGCTGGATGTTGATCCGTGCATGTGGACCTGGAGCAGTACCTCTCCCCAACACATTTCACACGTGCTGGTTGGAATTTTAGTTGGGGGAACGGGTAGACTAGTCCATTCTCCGAATATTTTCTCGTTCCAAGAGCTTCTCCACCTGCGCTGTTCGATGCGGTCGCGCTTTGTCATCTACAGAAACGAATTTAGTGTCTAATGCACACCTGAAAAGAAGCACTTGCCTCCAGATACCATGAGACCTGGACCACCAAAGTGACGACGATCGACAATGTTGCTGGTTGCATTATGCGTTCCCACTTCTCGCCATACGAGAGTACTTCCGGAATCACCATTCAGACTTAATGTGCACTCATATCAGAACACACTGCACCATCCTCGTTGGCCCAGTCTCTGTGCTCTTGATGCCACGGATGTGTGGGTGTTAATGGAACTGGTCGTTGGGCAAAGAGTCCGCTCCATTGCATCCGCCTTGCCAGAGTAAAGCGTGAGACCTCATGTCTTGCAGTCCTGTAAAAAGTGGCTGCAGTTGTAGACGCTGTTTAAAGTAGCCCTTCTTGGCTGTTGCATAATGGAGTGGTCATCTGCCGCTGTAGTTGACCATGGTCGAGCATCTTGTCTCCTTTGGGCAACAGTGCCTGTGGTTAGAAACGGTCCCAAGGCACTTGAAGCAATGCTGCGACTAATACCAAACTCCTGGGCTATACACGCCACACTTCGTTCTTCTTCCAGTTTCCCAATGATTCTTCCCTGCATAAAGTCATCCAAATATTGTCTCCAGGCCATTTTGTTAAGAACAGCACCATCACAGTGTACCACAGCTGCTCGCTGAGTGGTTCAAATGGCTCTGAGCACTATGGGACTTAACATCTATGGTCATCAGTAACCCTAGAACTTAGAACTACTTAAACCTAACTAACCTAAGGACATCACACAACACCCAGTCATCACGAGGCAGAGAAAATCCCTGACCCCGCCGGGTGCTCGCTGAGTGACACACACACACACACACACACACACACACACACACACACACAAACACATACACACACACACATGCACGCACAGTCACGCACGCACGCGCGCGGGCGCACACACACAGTCTTTTCCAGTTCCTTCAGTTGCCTCATATTGCTGGGCCAGCCACATTTGGCGCTGTAGTCATGCTGAGGCCACTCTATGTGACGTCCAGTTTCTGTGCGTCACTGGGAGTCCTCTGGCATCATGTTCCCTCACTTCTGTTCATTTCCACTGAGTTGTTAATATGGTTCCTTCATCTTCGGAATCAAATCAAAGTCACACAAGGACTTCAGTCCGGGGAGTATGGTGGATGGTACAGTAATTCCCAGTCCCACAGACCGTACAGAGCAGCCACAGCTTGCGCTGTATGTGCCCGCGCATTGTCGTGCAAAATGATGCGTAAAAAGTGTCACTGCTACTTTCGAAAAGCGGGTCGCAGGCGATGGTGACTTTGGTTTGATTCCAAAGATGAAGGAACCACTTCGTGGCATTCGCTTCAGAACTGTTCCAGAGATTCGACAGGCACTAGACGGCTCCATTCGCATCATCAACAGAACAGGCTCTGCTGACGATATACTGTGCCTTCCACATAGCTGGCAACGTGTTCTAGCACTGTATTTGTCTCATTCAGATAGCTATTGTGCTAGCAAAAAAGCATAGTTACGTGAACAAAAAATATTGTGCACTACAATTTCTTTCTTCAGACCCTGGTCAGTGTGCGAGGCGTAAACGTATTGCAGATGTCTCTAACTGGTCAAAAGTAAGTTGACGTCAATCAGGAAGATCTTTGTAGCTCTCTTAGATAGGTATACGGAGATTCTGTAGTTAGAAATCTTTCACGAAATGTCGCAAGACTTACAGATGTTCAGCTCCTGCTTTAAAAATTGTCAGCTGACTCTCAATATAAACAAATGTACTACACGTAAACAAATGAGAATGCACCTTATTTTTTGACTTTTCGGCCTACCTTCATTTAATGAGAACATGTACCTAACTCTGTCCAAGAAGACAGATTATAGACTGAAAGCTTTTAGGAAAGTGTAATTCCCTCAAGCAGGAGCTGAAAAAGGCTGTATTAACAAGCTGAGACACATAGCCGAATGTCGCTTTTAAGGGAAGATTTTAACGTGTCAGAAGAGAGAAAGGATCATCTAAGCCTCGTCAAGAGGGCAAACAGGTTGGGAAAAGCAATAATTGTCTCATTTAAGTACAACCTATCGAATACTTGGGATTTGTTTGCTTGGAAGTATTCTGTCCAATAGGAGACCTTTCCCCATATTCCATAAGCACATGCCGTGTGTAACAGATAACTATGAGGCTCTGTATCTCATTTACCCGATGAGAATCCCACGTTATGGGACATATTAAGGACACGGTCCTCAACTGATTGTTCCTCCGTATGGTGGAGATGGAGATAGAAGTGATTCGTTGTGTTTTTTACGACCACCAGACCTTGTCCCATATATCTCGGTTTATGGGCGACGTGTAACAGGGAAAATGATTCACTAAAATGCTGTAGCTGACATGCAGCGCACATTGAATCCAAATGAATATGTCTGGGATTCGTTCTGACGACGGTGGGTGAGTAGTGCCCACGGTTGTCCTAAGCGGATCATCATTCTTCTCAGACTCGCATTAATAATCCATGCCATGCAGGTGCGAATCGATGCTCGTTGCTTCCGATGGCTACACGCTGCATTAGTGTATATTAGATGTGCTTGCTACGTCTGTTATTGAGTTGTTCCCGTGGCGGAAATCTTCCCTTTAACCTCTGAGTTACGCAGATATCAATTTCAGACCTTAGATATTAGCCTGTTTAGGTTGACTTGGAAGCATACAGAGTTATTTGCACGCAGCTTGGACACGCTCTAATATTTCGGAAACGTGTCTAGGTATCGAAACGAAGTTTCAATGAAGTGATGTTACCCAAAGGGGCTAGGAAATTTCTGTATAGGATACATCTTTTTTCTTTTCGACTATCGAGATGGTAATGCAACCAATTTTGTAATGAAAATATATACTTCTTTTAATGTAGTCGAGAAATAGGAGAGAATGTGTAAAATTCGATACCAAAACTCCGTTCAGTGTCATGAGTTATTAACAAAATCCTGAAGAACGTATTGTTTAAGAAATGAGTGCCATTGGTGGGACATACAGTACCTGAGGGTCAACAAGAAACAAAAACCTGTAGAAACGAAAGATGTAATGCAGCAGTACTAGATAATGTGAACTAGAAAACTGTTGGGTACCTTTACAGTAAACCATTATTTCTTAGAACACGTCGCAGTTATTTGTCGTTCGTTCATGCACCATGGCTCGCTCTTACTACCATGAATTTAGCTGCTTGCAGATGCCGAATTTAATGTTGTATGCTATGTGATCAAAAGTATTCGGACACCTGGCTGAAATCGACTTATACGTTCCTGTCACCCTCCATCCGTAATGCTGGAATTCAATATGTTGTTGGCCCACCCTTAGCCTTGATAACAGCTTCCACTCTCGCTGTCATACGTTCATACACGTGCTGGAAGGCTTCTTGGTGAATGGCAGCCCATACTTCAAGGAGTGCTGCACTGAGGAAAGGTATCGATGTCGGTCTGTGTGGCCTGACACGAAGTCGGCGCTCCAAAACATCCCAAAAGTGTTCTGTAGGATTCAGGTCAGGACTCTGTGCAGGCTAATACATTCTAGGGATGTTACGGTCGTGTAACCACTCCGCCACAGGCCGTGCGTTATGAACAGGTGTTCGATCGTGTTGAAAGATGCAATCACCATCCCCGAATTGCGCTTCAACAATGGGAAGCAAGAAGTTGCTTAAAACATCTGTGTAGGCCTGTGTTGTGATAGTGCTACGCAAAACAACAAGGAGTGCAAGCCCCCTGCATGAAAAACACGACTACACCATAACATTACCGCCTCCGAATTTTACTGTTGGTACTATACAAGCTAGCATATGACGTTCACCGGGCTTTCGCCTTACCCACACCCTGCAATCGGATCGCCACATTGTGTACCGTGATTCGCCACTCAACACAACGTTTTTACACTGTTAAATCGTCCTCCCCCCCATGAACCATGGACCTTGCGTTGGTGGGGAGGCTTGCGTGCCTCAGCGATACAGATAGCCGTACCGTAGGTGCAACCACAACGGAGGGGTATCTGTTGAGAGGCCAGACAAACGTGTGGTTCCTGAAGAGGGGCAGCAGCCTTTTCAGTAGTTGCAGGGGCAACAGTCTGGATGATTGACTGATCTGGCCTTGTAACAATAACCAAAACGGCCTTGCTGTGCTGGTACTGCGAACGGCTGAAAGCAAGGGGAAATTTTTCCCGAGGGCATGCAGCTTTACTGTATGACTACATGATGATGGCGTCCTCTTGGGTAAAATATTCCGGAGGTAAAATAGTCCCCCATTCGGATCTCCGGGCGGTGACTACTCAAGAGGATGTCTTTATCAGGAGAAAGAAAACTGGCGTTCTACGGATAGGAGCGTGGAATGTCAGATCCCTTAATCGGACAGGTAGGTTAGAAAATTTAAAAAGGGAAATGGATAGGTTAAAGTTAGATATAGCGGGAATTAGTGAAGTTCGGTGGCAGGAGGAACAAGACTTCTGGTCAGGTGATTACAGGGTTATAAATACAAAATCAAATAGGGATAATGCAGGAGTAGGTTTAATAATGAATAGGAAAATAGGAATGCGGGTAAGCTACTACAAACAGCATAGTGAACGAATTATTGTGACCAAGATAGATACGAAGCCCACACCTACTACTGTAGTACAAGTTTATATGCCAACTAGCTCTGCAGATGACGAAGAAATTGAAGAAATGTATGATCAAATAAAAGAAATTATTCAGATAGTGAAGGGAGATGAAAATTTAATAGTCGTGGGTGACTGGAATTCGGTAGTAGGAAAAGGTAGAGAAGGAAACGTAGTAGGTGAATATGGACTGGGGCAAAGAAATGGAAGAGGAAGCCGCCTGGTAGAATTTTGCACAGTGCATAACTTAATCATAGCTAACACTTGGTTCAAGAATCATAAAAGAAGGCTGTATACATGGAAGAAGCCTGGAGATACTAAAAGGTATCAGATAGATTATATAATGGTAAGACAGAGATTTAGGAACCAGGTTTTAAACTGTAAGACATTTCCAGGGGCAGATGTGGACTCTGCCAAAATCTATTGGTTATGACCTGTAGATTAAAACTGAAGAAACTGCAAAAAGGTGGGAATTTAAGTAGATGGGACGTGGATAAACTAAAAGAACCATAGGTTGTACAGAGTTTCAGGGAGAGCATAAGAGAGCAATTGACAGGAATCGGGGAAAGAAATACAGTAGAAGAGGAATGGGTAGCTTTGAGGGATGAAGTAGTGAAGGCAGCAGAGGATCAAGTAGGTAAAAAGACGAGGGCTAGTAGAAATCCTTGGGTAACAGAAGAATTATTGAATGTAAGCGATGAAAGGAGAAAATATAAAAATGCAGTAAATGAATCAGGCAAAATGGAATACAGACGTCTCAAAAATGAGATCGACAGGAAGTGCAAAATGGCTGAACAGGGATGGCTAGAGAACAAATGTAAGGATGTAGAGGCTTATCTCACTAGGGGTAAGATAGATACTGCGTACAGGAAAATTAAAGAGAACTTTGGAGATAAGGGAACCACTTGTATGAACATCAAGAGCTCAGATGGAAACCCAGTTCTAAGCCAAGAAGGGAAAGCAGAAAGGTGGAAGGAGTATATAGAGGGTCTATACAAGGGCGATGTACATGAGGACAATATTATGGAAATGGAAGAGGATGTAGATGAAGACGAAATGGGAGATACGATACTGCGTATAGAGTTTGACAGAGCACTGAAAGATCTGAGTCGAAACAAGGCCCCCCGAGTAGACAACATTCCATTGGAACTACTGACGGCCTTGGGAGAGCCAGTTCTGACAAAACTCTACCATCTGGTGAGCAAGATGTATGAGACAGGCGAAATACCCTCAGACTTCAAGAAGAATATAATAATTCCAATCCCAAAGAAAGCAGGTGTTGACAGATGTGAAAATTACCGAACTATCACTTTAATAAGTCACAGCTGCAAAATACTAACACGAATTCTTTACAGACGAATGGAAAAACTAGTAGAAGCCGACCTTGGGGAAGATCAGTTTGGATTCCGTAGAAATGTTGGAACACGTGAGGCAATACTGACCCTACGACTTATCTTAGAAGCTAGATTAAGGAAGGGCTAACCTACGTTTCTAGCATTTGTAGACTTAGAGAAAGCTTTTGACAATGTTGACTCGACTACTCTCTTTCAAATTCTGTAGGTGGCAGGGGTAAAATATAGGGAGCGAAACGCTATTTACAATTTGTACAGAAACCAGATGGCAGTTATAAGAGTCGAGGGACTTGAAAGGGAAGCAGTGGTTGGGAAGGGAGTGAGACAGGGTTGTAGTCTCTCCCCGATGTTATTCAATCTGCATATTGAGCAAGCAGTAAAGGAAACAAAAGAAAAATTTGGAGTAAGTATTAAAATCCATGGAGAAGAAATAAAAAGTTTTCTGTCAGAGACAGCAAATGACTTGGAAGAGCAGTTGAACGGAATGGATAGTGTCTTTAAAGGAGCACACAAGATGAACATCAACAAAAGCAAAACGAGGATAATGGTATGTAGTCATATTAAGTCGGGTGATGTTGAGGAAATTAGATTAGGAAATGACACACTTAATGTAGTAAAGGAGTTTTGCTATTTGGGGAGCAAAAAAACTGGTGATGGTCGAAGTAGAGAGGATATAAAATGTAGACTGGCAATGGCAAGGAAAGCGTTTCTGAGGAAGAGAAATTTGTTAACATCGAGTATAGATTTAAGTGTCAGGAAGTCATTTCTGAAAGTATTTGTATGGAGTGTAGCCATGTATGGAAGTGAAACATAGACGATAAATAGTTAGGACAAGAAGAGAATAGAAGCTTTCGAAATGTGGTGCTACAGAAGGATGCTGAAGATTAGATGGGTAGATCACATAACTAATGAGGAAGTATTGAATAGCCTTGGGGAGAAGAGAAGTTTGTGGCACAACTTGACCAGAAGAAGGGATCGGTTGGTAGGACATGTTCTGAGGCATCAAGGGATCACCAATTTAGTATTGGAGGGAAGGGTAGAGGGTGAAAATCGTAGAGGGAGACCAAGACATTACTACACTAAGCAGATTCAGAAGTATGTGGGTTGCAGTGGGTTCTGGGAGATGAAGGAGCTTGCACAGAATAGAGTAGCATGGAGAGCTGCATCAAACCAGTCTCAGGACTGAAGACGACAACAAACAAATCGTCCGATATTTACGCTTCTTACACCAAGCTAGGCGTCGTTTGGCATTTATCGGCATGATGTGTGGCTTTTGAACAGCCACGTGACCATGATATCCTACTTTTCTCACCTCCCGCCTAACTGTCATAGTACTTTTCTGATGCAGTTTGGAAATCCTGTGTGATGGTCTGGATAGCTGTCTGCCTATGACACATTGCAACCCTCTTCAACTGTCGGCGGTCTCTGTCAGTCAACGGACGGGGTCGGCTTGTACGCTTTTGTGCTGTACGTGTCCCTTCACGTTACCACTTCATTTTCCGTGGCCCTAGGGATGTTGAGGATTGTGAAAATCTCGCGTACAAACGTATGACACAATTGACATCCAATCACCTGACCACTTTCGAAGTCCGTGAGTTCCGCGGAGCGCCCTATTCTGCTCTCTCACGATGACTAATGCACCTAATATGAAAAACGTATGGTTTTGGGGGTGTTCGGATACTTTTGATCACATAGTGTATTAAAGCTACACCCTAGAGGAATGGAGGGCTTAGAGTTGTAATAGTTTGAGTCAGTGTGGCCATTCCATTCAGAGAAACCGAGAAAAATTGTGCATTTATGAATTAATCCATAACAATTTGTAATATAAACTTTGAAAGTTCACGATTCATCCTATTTCGTACTGTCAAAAATATCCCATCTGCTATTAACCTAGTACACAAACAAGGAAAAGTAAACAGGTCTGCACGTGGATGAAAATTTGAAGTGGAGTAACAGTACAGTAGATCTGATAAAACATTTAGGTTCGGTTTATTTTTGCCATTAGAATAACTGCCAACGATGTAGAAGTCAGTAACTTAACATATTTAGCATATTTTCATTCACTGATTTTTTATGGATTAATATTCTTGCGTAATTCGGCACTCAGGTGCGAAGTATTTAGAGCGAAAAGAAAGTAATTAGAATTAGGTGTGGGGTTGAAACATGTATATCCTACAGACATTTCTTTAAGTAGCTGAAAAAAATTAACTACAGGCTAACAGCATATGTATTCTCTGTCAGATTTTGTTACCAACAATTTAGCAGAATTAGAGAGTAACAGAAATATTCACAGTTACAACAGTAGAAGAAAAAATCATTTGCATTAATCTTTAATGAATCTAACTTTGGAACAGAAAGATCAGAAATATGCATCTATAAAACACTTTGGAAATCTACCCACGGAAACAAAATGTTTGACAGATTGCAAAGGTGATTTAAAATATAAACTAAAAATGTTTCTTTTTCATTTTTACAGAAAAACCTGTAAATGGCCTTCATTTACGTGTTATAACAACTTCGCACAGTATGAAACTTACTGGCAGATTCAAACTGTGTGCCGAGATGAGGTACCGGCGGAAGTAGAGCTGTGAGGAGAGGGTCGTGAGTTGTGCTTCGGTAGCTGGCTTGGTAGAGCAAATTGCTCGTGTGTGGAAAAGGTCCCGAATTCGAATCTCGGCCTGGCACACAGTTTCAATCTGCCCGGGAGTTTCGTAAGAGCGCACACTTCGCTGAGGATTGAAAATCATCTTGTGGTTCGTACAGTATATTATTTTTATAGAGATTATGGAACTTGGAACAAGAGTAAAAACAGCAGAAAAATAACAATATAGAGTAAATGAGAACCTACATGAACATAACATCGTTTTTAAAACAGAGCAAATCAGTGTCATATTAAACAGCCACTGTGTTTTTCAGCTACATCAATAGAAGTAAATTAATATCTGTGGAACATATTACCGTTATTCTTCCTGTACTTAGCCAAAGTCTACCAAAACGCCTCTCTTTCTGTCATCTAGTGTCAAAGGTTATAGGCCGAAAGTTAGCTTACAGTTTGTAGCGCAGGGTACACACACTTCCCGACTTGAGTGATCCACGGGAACAACGACTTTTGATAAGCCTGTATGCGGCTGTAATCTCTCTGACTCTGCGTTCATAGTCTCATCGCGAAATATCCGTAGGAGCATATTGGTCGAATCTTCTAGGAAAGTACGCTCATGGAATTTTAACGGTAAACCACACCGTAATGCTCCTGTAGTAGGGTCCGACACTGGAGTTGCCTGAGGATCTCCGTGACGCTTTCGCACTTGCTAAATAAACCTGCAACGAAACGTGATGCTCATCTTCGGATATTCTCTTTTTCCTCAAATAACTTTATCTGGTACGGATCCCAGCCTTACGAGTAATATTCTAGTATTTGTCGAACTTGGATTTTGTAAGCTGCGGACCGCTAAGGTCGCAGGTTCGAATCCTGCCTCGGGCATGGATCTGTGTGATGTCCTTAGGTTAGTTAGGTTTAAGTAGTTCTAAGTTATAGGGTACTGATGACCTCAAAAGTTAAGTCCCATAGTGCTCAGAGCCATTTTTTTAAAAAGTCTCTATGCCTTTGTGGCAGATAACATGTTTTCGAACCACGGCGAGTCTTTTCCATCCCTCACAATTTTGCCTGACACATGCCTGTCTGCGGTGTGTTGTACAAGACCCTTCAACGTTGTCCATTGATGCTCAGTGTCTCACTATCTCGTAAATGAATTTTTCATGTTTACCGCACAAGTAATACGAAAACCGAATTTTTCGGTCTTGTTAAGCAGAAACATCTTCCTACCTTTCTTTACAGCAGTATCAAGAGCCGTGTTCGAGTCTGTAACAGCCCTGTCACCACAGATTCACCGATTTCCTTTTCTACGCTAAATGATTCGAAGACATAGGGCCAGCTCTTGACCAGGAGATCTAATACGTTACCTTCCCGCTGCTCAAGGTAATTTACAGATAAGGCATTTAGAACAATTCTACATGTTTGCCGTTCCCTATTACCCATCATAATCCATCGAGTCTCTCAGTCTACAGTTGGTAAGTTGAAATGTCCACATAATACCATAACATAACAACGAAATTTACGCCAAAAATTTTACACGTTTTTGCGCCAATTTTGCACCTGAGGCAGGGGGTCTGTAAGAGCATTCGATGAACACGGTTAATCCACACTTAACACCAATTTTCAATCAAACTATTTCTCACTGGCATTGTCTTATCACAAGGCACTAACGACATCAGATTACTATCTTTCCCAAAACCCTCGACAGGAAAAATAAACGATTTATAGGAGTAAGATGAGGAGAGCACGCATACCATTTAACAACGCTCCGCGAGATACTCATCGCTCTGTATACGTTTGCTTCCGTATGAGCTGCAGGACAAGCGTCGTGCTAATATCACATTCTGATGTATAATTCGCTGCACATCCTTGAGAACTGGTGGAAAATTTCTTTACGAAAATCATCGTTAGAGTAGCCTGTTTGGAACAAAGAAAGGTCCAATGATTAAGTCTCTCATAACTGCAGCTCACTTTTTAAAGTACTCGTTTGATGAAAATTCAATTGCTTTGAGCCAGCGAGTATTCTCTGCCACCAAACAATGTATACAGCGTATATTTTCTTTTCCATTATTCGGGATTTTAGCTACGTCAGCAAACAATATCTTGTTCAAAAGCGATCGGCAGTGCCTTATAGACGTTAACATAAATCTACAACACAAGATCTGTTGCTGGGAATCTTATTCATGCATCTGCTAATGAAGGCTAATACGAAAAAGTTGTTATTTATGCTGGTCCTATTTTTGGACGATATTGGCAGATCCTAACTTCTGTCAGAATATCGTGCGACCAGACTCTAAAATTTTCTAAAACGTATGCCGTGACATTTTTTTGCTGCACCGTTTCAGAAGCAGCAATCTTCTTCTTCATTGTCTCAGTCTACACCAGCTTCAGTCGCCGTATCACGCGAAAAGACCTATGAGTGTTCGAAAATATATGGTAAAACACTTTTTCTGCCTCGTTTTGCACGCAGCAGTGTATTTCTTCATTTACAACTTGTAGTGTAATCGCGTCTAGATAATACTGCTACAAAATCTTGATTTCTTTCATCGTGATAGGAGTCACATTAGGGGACCTCTCATAATATAGTTTAACGGCTTATTTAGTAGTGATGTGTGTATTTCGATAAAACATATAGATGTTTATTCCAGTCACGATCATGAATGTAGTGAGGAAATCTGGAGTATATTACCGCACCGTACATTCATCTAGAACGCACTTGGCACATACTCTCCCAGAACTCAACCCGGAGCACTGTAGCATACATTAAGTAAGGCCATGGCGACAAATTTGCTCAGCTTTGCTTTATTACTGTTTCCCGCAATGGCTAAACACAGATCTTGATAGTTTAAATACAGACAGAGTACGTAGGAGAGAAAGGTGGGTGCCGTAGCGCCGTGGTTGGTCGTGGCAGCTTTCCATTGTGCTGCGGGGGAAACATACGTTCTAAAGGACTCCGGCGCGCCAGCCATGAGGAACGCGCGACGCGCTGACGTCAGCAAACTGTTTCACGAATGGAACAAACAGCTTGAGTTCAACCGTTGTTCTCTTCCAGAAGCCAGACAGCGCTTTCTAAAGGCTATTTCTGGCTCCTGTCGTTTGAGACGCTGAAATCATTATGCGGTGCACAAACGAATTGCACCGAGCACATAAGGATGTTCTCCTCTTTACGTGAATCGCATAGTAGCTCTGAAAGGATTCATTTGGTATTTAATAGCTTTATAAATTTACGTACTGTGACAAAGGCCTTATAACCTAGTGGAACGTACAGAACTGGTTTCTGATGAGTATCCAGTAGTAGGAAAATCAATGACTAGTAATTAAGGATAATTAGCCCACTATCATTTGCAGGCATCACACGAAGTGTGATATCTGTTGCCACTTAAAGGTAGAAAATAGACTTAGATTAACTTCATGAGAATTAATGACACGTTTTTCTTGTTCCCCTTTCCTTCTTCTCTCAAGAATATTATAGCTTTTGTAGGAAAATGTCTCTCATTCCTTAATTGTAAATGAGAAACGCCCTCCTCCTGAAAGCTACCTGAAGCAGTTTTTTAAATAAATATTCTATTATCACTGAATAATTAACATACATACGCTGTCACTGATATAAATTAATGTTTTAATGGCTCCATCATCGAAGAGCTATGAATTGTTTTTTATTATAAACATCGAATCAAAACTGAATTCTATAAAAAAACAGAGATAGCTTTAATTACCTGTAATTAATTTGTCAGTGTCAGTCAATGAAGTTACTTTCTCCCATTCTTATACACGGTACGTCGTACAGCATGCTACAACCTGAATATGGCCACTTTCAAAAAATTAAGTATAAATTACGTATTCTGTGTAAAAAATTACGCTAAGGATTTGAGTGTGTGTGTGTGTGTGTGTGTGTGTGTGTGTGTGTGTGTGTGTGTGTGTGTGTGTCTGTATGCATGCGTGTGTATGTTTCGTCTAGCAACAGGCTGCGTTATTACAACAGCTTCTTTTCTTGAGCTTTAACATTACACCTGTATCCTCGTATTTTTTATGAGTTCTTCCTTCCTCTTTTTCGTCCATATCTTGCCTATCTTCTTAGATTTTGGATGGAAATTCAATTATCTATCAAGTTTCTTTTAGTGAGTCGCGTTTCATCGTGCAATCATATGAGTCTTCCTAAGACCCTGTGAGTCAAATCCTTTGATTCTTTTAGTGGGGAAGTTAGCAAAGTTCCGACTAGATAACCTTTCTTGTCTCACTCTCTTCCGTTGCTTACAAGAAGAAATGCTCTTTTTCCGAATGATGTCTATAAGTTTTTCCATTTCTGAATTAACGTCAAAGTAGTGTATACTTTGTACTCTTTTTCAAGATTTTCCTTTCTTTGGCTTCTAATGGTTCTTCCAGACTTTTCTTATTTATTATGAGGCATTCCATGACGTTTTTATTACAAACTGAAAAACGTTTCCTAAGAATTGTACGGACTACGAAGAAGAACCAGCAAACGGAAGAGAATGTGCACTGCGAGCTATTTGTTTGAAGATTCATGATGGTAACAAGACTTCAACTTAAGTAATACCCCTCTGTCACTTCGAAAAAATATCAGTTGAGCCTACCAGCCTTGACTATAGCTTCCCTCATCGTCAAATATTATCTTATCAGCTTAAGCACGACCATTACGACATTAACCAGGTGCCGGCCAGAGTGGCCAAGCGGTTCTAAGCGCTACAGTCTGGAACCGCGTGACAGCTACGGTCGCAGCTTCGAATCCTGCCTCAGGCATGGGTGTGTGTGATGTCCTTAGGTTAGTTAGGTTTAAGTAGTTCTAAGTTCTAGGGGACTAAGCCTCATAGTGCTCAGAGCCATTTGAACCATTAATCGGGTGGAATATCCTGACAAATTATGTAGCCTGCTGAGCCATAGAAATGACATTGGAAGCCATAAAGGAAACTGATTTTCTCCTGGTAACGACAATTCGAACTGAAAGACCAGATAACGAACAAAAATAAGGTGTTGCATTTCCTTTTGCTGATAATTCGGTACTTGTATATATAGATTTAAAGCTTGTAACAGTACTGGAAGTATACCGAAGTCTCATTACATATTCATGTGTAACCCTTATATCGATTAGGAGTAGGTTTATTTTAAGTAACTGTGTATCTGCAATTTATGAAGTGTGTATTCTGTGTTGTTTAAACTCCTTGATGTACGGCAAGAAAATTAGAGTTTCGTAATGTACTCGTATATATGAAAAAAGGAAAAGAATATGTTGAAAATTTAAATTATTATAATGTGAATGACGATGATGATGATTATGAGGTCCCATACTCCTTGACAGAGCGTAGGGGACGATGCGGGAGACCCGCACCGCCGTACTAGGCAAGGTCCTAGCGGAGGTGGTTTGCCATTGCCTTCCTCTGACCGTAATGGGGATGGATGATGATGATGAGGACGACACAACAACACCCAGTCATCTCGAGGCAGGTGAAAACCCCTGAATCCGCCGGGAATCGAACCCGGCCCCCGTGCTCGGGCAGCGAGAACGCTACCGCGAGAATGTGAATATGTTTATAAAAAAGAGTATGTTTGTTATAAGCTGGTACATGGATAGGGCGCTTGTATTCGTAACATGTAAACGCTGTGGGAATGTCCCTCCGCAACGAAAGGGGCAATTCGCGATGTAGAAGGTGGGCTTGGCGGTTGAACTGAGCGGCTCCTTTGTGTCACCGACACGCAGTATGTGGCTAGTCTTAGCATAGTAAACCTCGACGATGCTAAGAGAGGCAACTGGAAGCTGCATTAGAGGGGATTTGCCTCGGATGTGGAACTGGCTATTATTTGGTATTCACGGAATAACAGAATGGCTCTAATATGTCGAAAATCCGACGTGAAGAAGAGATTTTAAAGAGCATTCGCACATCAAGAGCCATGAGTACTGTTAGCCGCCATTGCGCCTGCCACCAACCTTCGCCACTGCTTCACAAACTTCATCCATTTAGTTAAGTAATGTAAATGGTTATGGACCAGTTAATTTGTGTGTTGTTCCAATAATAATCGCATTAAATATAAATTCGTGTCCGGAATCATATTTTCAATCCTGATCACGAACCTACGCAGGGTCATCACCTAAGTGCTACTAAAACCGAGTATCCTGATTTAAATGAACAATTCTAGCATTCTTGTGTTTAAAACTAATTTTTTGCTTAAAGTAAAAGGAGTAGTAAAACTTAATGTAAGAGTAACATTTGGATGCTATGTTAATGAACTACTCCACGTGAAAATGTTAGGGTAGGTAGTTTAAGTATAAATATTCAAAGATCAATTAATAGGAAAGTGAAGTTCGATGGGCTTTTGCCAAAGTATCATTAGTTTATTACAAAACGTAGTTTTGTAGGAGTACAGTGCAAGATTGTGGAAATGTTATTGCAAGGAATACCTGCATTACAGGTAATAAAAGATCACGTACATATAAATCTTTAATGAACAGATTTATGGTAGTACTGTTAGAAGAAAAATAATGAACAATTCTAAAGAAGGCGTATTTTTGGTACCCATCGTCAAAGGTTCCCGTTTTGAAGTCAGTTGAGCCCAGTGATGTATTTTATTGTCTTGCAAAGTAATTTAAGTGAATGATTAGCTTTTAGAGTTAGTCTTTACTATTGTAATAATCAAAGAGCTTTGCTACTGAAACTATACTGGTTTATGGGTCCCCATCAAATTCTCCACCTATTAAGATGAAACTGAACTATTACTGTTACTAAGGAAAACTGCTATATGTACAGGATCTTAAACAGTGTATTTATGATGTTATTGATCTTTATTTGTGTTTTACAAGTCAGTCAAGAAAGAAGAGTGGTGTGTATGTGTTTTTGGTAACTGTTGCCACACAGTGCACTGTGTCAGTGTGTATCCTGTTTCCAGAATGTGGGCTTCTGTAAAGTTTGGAAGATAGGAGACGAGATACTGGCAGTAGTAAAGCTGTGAGTACCGGGCGTGAGTCGTGCTTCGGTAGCTCAGATGGTAGAGCACTTGCCCGCGAAAGGAAAACGTCCCGAGTTCGAGTCTCGGTCGGGCACACAGTTTTAATCTGTCAGGAAGTTTTGTATCCTGTTTGCTATTCAAAGGGAAATCTCAACAAAAGTAACTTCAATAACAAATATTCAATTTCCTCAAAAATATATTTCCAATTTAATGTACCTAATTGCGAGGGCGACTGTTCTTTTTTTTCATTCATTTATAAATAAACGTCTTGTGACTAGGGACTCACGTCGGGTAGACCATTCTCCGGGTGCAAGTCTTTCGATTTGACGCCACTTCGGCGACTTGGGCATCGGATTCATTTATGATTTTACCACTTTCGTTGACTCCCAAGAATAAAGCCCGTTTAGTATTTCTGTTATTTCACCAAATTTGAAATTATAATCCGATAAAAATGGTTCAAATGGCTCTGAGCACTATGGGACTTAACATCTATGGTCATCAGGCTCCTACAACTTAGAGCTACTTAAACCTAACTAACCTAAGGACATTACACAACACCCAGTCATCACGAGGAAGAGAAAATCCCTGACTCCGCCGGGAATCGAACCCAGGATATAGTCCGATACCGTTATCCATTAGACACACACGCGGTCGAACGCCATTCTCTCAGAGAATAATATTACCGTGTTTCACGGCACGTTATTGTTATATGTGGCGCCATGTGAGAGGACGTTCGTCAGTTTAAATCACTAATTTTTGTGGCAGTTTACTAATACGTGCGTCACCGGTTCAGATCCGGTCCAACTGTCTCGGTGGACAAGTGAGAGGAGACTCAAAGCATAGGCTGAATAACAGCCGAGCATAGCACTTTGAAGGTTTGGCGGTGGAACTTTAAGTTTCGTGAGACCCTACGACTGTGGAAGCACAGAGGAGGGGTGCAGTAATGCGCCAACTCTATGGTCAAAGAAAAAAGTGGCTGGACAAGAACAGGCTACTGCTAGTACTGTACGAAGAAGGACAGGAAAACGTAGTCGTATTGGGCCTATCGTCAGTCATAGCCCGAATCCAAGTCCTCCAGGATGGTGAGCGGAACGGGGTGTCGGTGCCAGCGCCGTGGAAATGTGTTGCCGATGGTTAGTCGTCCTGCGACCGTGTCACGGAGGGCGTCCACTTTACTGTATACTTGGCGAGCCTTGCGGCGAAGGGCCGTATTTGTCTCCTCATGCAGAGTGACAATCCTGGTGAGCGGAGGGGGGCGAAGATTGCCCCTTGGAACTTTATTCTATAAGCGCTGGAGCATCGGCATCCGGGACTTACTAATTGTTGCCCACGCAGAGGAACAATATGTTAGCGAGGGTAGGACAACGGAATGATATAGCCGGAGCTTGATATCTAAATTCAGCTATCGGCTTTATGGGTGATGTATTCTACGTGGCGGTGGAAGAAAAGTTTCTTATCCAACCAGACCCACTGATACTTGGTAGCTTGGGCCCACGGGACCTCGACGCCCCCGATTGATATGTTGTGGCGGAGTATAGGACGCCGTTTTGTGAAATACACGGCCGTAGTTTTGGCGGCATTAAGGGCCATCTTATTGGAGCGACATCAGGTGACTGTTGCGTTCACTTGCCTTTGGAGGCTAGCAATGAGTTGATCAGGATTGCGGACGGTCATATGAAGTCCCGTGGCATCGGCGTATTGCCCCAAATGGCAGTAACGGATGACGGGCATGTCATTGACATAGACATTAAAAACAATAGGGGACACAACAGAGCCCTGAGGGGTACCCATCGACATGTGGCGTACACTGGAGCGCTTTCCCCGCTGAGCAACGAGGAAAGTTCTCTGATGACGGAAATCATCCACAATCTTAACATAGATGTCAGGGATGGGCGTTTGCATCAGCATATTATACACCAGGTTGTCCTGCCAAATCTTATAAGCATTCTGAAAGTCCAAGAAGACCCCTGCCGTCGACATGATGGAATTAAAACCCTTGCTGATGTGCTACGTGATCCAGAGAACTTGCAGTTCAGTAGACGGGTGGGAGGTAAACCAAAACTGTTCGGGATGGATCGTACCAGCTGCTGCCATTGGGAAATGTGGTGGAGTATGAGAGACTCCAGGACCTTCGCCATGGTGTTCAAAAGGCTGATGGGCCTGTTGTTGGTAGGGACCATAGAATCTTTAGAAGACTTTGGGATTGCAATAAGCTTTGCTTGTTTCCACTGCAGAGGGAAAAGGCCACTCTGAAGACAACAGTTTAATATCCCTGTGAATAGGATGAGGGGCTTATGCGGTAGCCGATGCAGATATTCATTGACGATCCCATCCAGGCCGGGGGCCGAATTACCTCGTTTCCTCCAGAGGATTTGGAGCACTTCTGCTGTGGATGTAAGGCATAAGCAGTGTCACATTTAGGAAGGTGGCCACAGCCCTCAGGATATCTTGGTCATCCTGGAGTTCATCTGGCGTGGAGTCCAGGATCAGCAGTTAGGTTTGGGGCTCAAATGCATTAGCCAGGGTTTCCACCACATGGACGGTATCATACGTGAGACCAGCGTCTGTCTGTCTCCAATAGCAGACCATGTTGTGCAGGCGAAACTCGTCGATCGGCTTAAGGTGTGTTTCAGTAACCAGGAGAATATCCAGATGGTAGTCATGAATGAAGGTGTCCAGTTCAGTCTTCGTCTTCTTGATACCATTGGCGTTAAGGATGCAGACGACGAGATCCCAAGCTGTGGTCACGTGGTGGGCGATCCGCCCTTCTACCACGGCGACGACCTTCATGAGCCCGTCCACCGAAAGACGGATTTTGTGAGCCGTGTAACGAATAACCGCCCTTATGTGGGGTTTCGCGAAAAAGGAGACGACCTGCAGGATTTCTCGCATGTTTCCCTAAAAGAATATATTGACCTCCACAGCTGGGGATATTTCCCGGGTGGGTTGCTGGACCCTGCAACTAGCAGGCGCGGGGTTTGGCGCTCGTGGACGAGATACATCCCTGACAGGTTGAGCCACTTCAGCAGGTGGTTGTGAGGATGCTGTAGCTGGTCGTTTCGTTCGGTGATCGTTAGCATCCGCCACAGGAGTCGGACGAGGAGGAGGAGACCGAACCACATCAGCAAAGGTGGGTGTATGGGACGGAACTGAAGGGGGCTCCTGTGTTGCAATTGCAGTTGGAGTCTGAACATCTTCAGGTTGCCCCAGATGAGGGGGAAATGGGCGAAGTCTCTTGTTGGTGGAGGCGGCTGATTTGACTGAGGTTTCTTCCTGGGAGGGTGGGAAGACTTAAGCGCTTCTTGATACGCAGGGCAACCCTTCCTGGAGCCTAGGTGGTGGGGGTCATGAGTAGTGCCCTTACATCTGGAACAGGTGGGCTCCTCCAAGTGTAAGAGTGTGCATGTCTCAGATGCACGTGGTCCAGCACACTTGACACACCACAATGGCAAGGAACAGTAATTAGCAGTGTGGCGCAAGCACTGGTACCTATGGCAAACGGAGGGCCCGGTACCACCTTCATAGGATTCAATGTGCACTTTAGTGCTCAGAAGATACTGGCTTTGATAGATCCTTTCAGTACCATCCCTTCTAGAGAGGGAGACCACATGTGTGGCCAATTGGATTAACCTGCTGGTCTCAGGGTCCCTTTTGCTGTATTGACGGACTGTAGGGTCCCCGAAATTGCGTCGGAGCAGTTCGCTTCTGACATCCACTTTTGTGACCAGGAGGCAAGTCTTTAATGACAATTTTTGTCTTCGTGGCACCAGAAACTTGCTGAGTGTAGTAAGGCATTTCCCGTGATTTGATGAAGTCATGAACAACAAGGTGATCTTTTTGCTATCAAGGAGGTACTGGACACGATCCTTCTTAAAGAAAGACTGCAATTGGCCACCGATGAGGCGTTGCAGTTCAGCGTTCAGCTTTAGGTAATTCTTTGGATGGTATACCACTATTGGAGGTATTTTCTCTTTTTTTTTTTGGTTTTGCAGACGATGGAGCCTGAGAAGTGGGACCAGGATTGGGACCCACATCCGTAGCATCATTTGGTGTGGCTTCCCATTGAAAGGAGGTGTCAGATTCGAAACCACCATCAGCATAATGTGCGCATTTGGATTTTCCGTGATGGTGTGAATCGACAGTAGTGAAGTCCACAGAAGGCCCATCAGGCTCGCTAGACGGAGCAGACGCACAGCACTCGGTGGGGCGGCAAATTGATGGTGTGTTGGTGGGGCTGATAGCGCGACCTGAGAGGAGAGACCAGCAGCGGGACCCACATCCTTGGACGAAGCAGGTGCGGCTTCCCCTGGAAGGGAGGCATCCGAGCCGGAGCCATCGCCGCTGGGACGAGCACCTGCGGACGAGTGGTAGGATCCACGGTGACGTCACGATCAGACAGAGGCGCAGGCCTCGGAAGGCCCATCTGGTTGGTGAGAGGATGTGGACGAAGCAACCCGAAGAGGGACGTCCAGGTGGAGGTGTGTTAGACAGGTGATTGTTTCGACAGGGAAGGACAGCCGTCGAGTGAGACGTCAATCACTAGGCGACCATGTGAACTGTCAGATGCCGACGAGGAGCGATCCCGCATAAAGGGGTGCGGGAGACGCATACTTTGATCGGTGTGAGTGTCGGAGGTGACCCGAGACCTTTGGCGGTCGGCACGCCGCGCGCTGTCCTTAGCCCGTTGGGAGGTGGTAGCATGGGCGCCACGTGCAGCCCGCTGCTTGATAGCATCACGTTGCCACGCGGGGCGCTAGCCAACAAATCACGTCGTATGAAACGACAACTCAACCCCGAAGAGAATACCAGCACAATCGCAAGGCAACGTGATGAATACTACGGGACTCCAAGCCGTTCTTGAATCACTAAAATACAAATTGTAACATAAGTATTGTGGGTACAACAACTGTAAGATGAGCATTGAATGTCTTGCAATACATCAGGCAAAATAATTAACAGAAAACTTTACAGGCCTTTACAAGATAAATCATAAAGCGTTAGCAAAATTAAAATGGACACAAAGACGACAGTAGGTCAGAACGAGCGAAACAAAGAAGTAGCTATTGTACTAGGTGGCAGTAGTTCACTAGACGAGAGCACAGACGACTCCGCGGGACTGCAACAGTCTTCAGTTGATTACCATACGCACGTCAACGATCAAATTCAGATGATGAGCTCGTCGCAAATGAAAAGAGGTATGAAGAACGACAGGAATGAAGACAGTGGTTATGTTAACGACTCGATGGATATGTTCAATTCGTCGAAAATCGAAAGCGAACCGAGCGAAACACGAAAAGTAGAATCGGAGTATGAGGACACCTTAGAAAAAGATAGCGAAAAACCACTGAGCATGAACGATTTGTTAAAAATGTTGTCTGTACAAATTGCAGCACAAGGTAGTAATATTAACAATCAAATTAAAACACGAAGTGCTAAAATCAGTAAACAGATCGAAAAAGTAGACCCAAAAGTAGGTGTTGAGAATAATGCAATCAAGGACTTAAAAAACTAAAATAGATGCTATCAATGACAATGTCGCCACTATGTAGAGAGAGACTAATGACATCAACGATAGGTTAGATACCGAAATAATGAAGATTCAAGACACTGTGGAACCTCTTGTTACAACAAAAGTTGATGAAAAGGTTTTCGGCGACAAAACCGAATTAGTAAGCAAATGTAAAACCGAAATATCTCATTTGGAACAAACGGTGAATTATTCAGAAAAGCAACTGAGTAAACAAGTGACAACATGCAAAAATAAGTGTGAACAGAACACTTCGCAAATTCAAAGTGAAGTGAGCGACCTTGAACGGAAAATAAGAGAAAAACCGAATTATTTCACTGACAGAATAACGTGTAGCAAATTGCTAGAGGGCGAACTATACTAGATTATGGGTCTCCATCATATTCTCTACCTATTAAGAAAAAATTAAACTATTACTGTTACTAAGGAAAAAGATCTTAAACAGTGTATTTATGATATTATTGATCTTTATTTTTGTTTTTGTCAAGTCAGTCAAGATAGAAGCCCCTCATGTGAAAATTTAGTTCTGCACTTCATGCAGTGACATTTCGGTATTTGTCCGCATCTCATGGTCTCGCGGTCGCGTTCTCCCTTCCCGAGCACGTGGTCCCGGGTTCGATTCCCGCCCGGGCAAGGATTTTCACCAGCCTCGAGATGACTGGATGTTCGTGTTTAATCATCATTCATGAAAGTGGCGAGATTCGACCGAGCAATGGTTGGGACTTCTTACGGCCGCTGATAACCGCGTACTTGAGTGCCCCACAAACCAAACATCATCATCATCATTTCGGTATTTGATTAAGTAATGCTCTTGAGTGTTGCTGTCATTAGTATGAGCTCGTTGCAAATTTGCTCCCCATAACTTACTGGTGTGTGTGTAATTGGTAACTGTTGCCACACATAGTACAGTTTGTATCTTGTTGACTGTTCAAAGGGGAATCTCAACGAAATTAACTTCTATAACAAATATTCAATTTTCTCAAAAATATGTTTCCAATTTAATGTGCCTAATTCGGCTGGCGACCGTTCATTTTTTCATTCATTTACGGAAATACCACTTTAGTTGACTCCCAAGAATAAAGCCCGTTTAGTTTTTATGTTATTTCACCAAATTCGAAATTATAGTCCGATACCCTAGTCCATTAGACACAGACGCAGTCGAACTTCGAAATCCTCTCAGAGGATAATATTAGCGTGTTTCACGGCACGTTAGTGTTACACATATACACCAAATAGTCTAAACAGCTGACTGTAAATACTGAAAGAAACTTGCTTTTCCTTTTTTTTAACAGGACTGAGATATTTATTTTGCCTGACATATTATTTATTGTGTTTAGATTCTGTGGCCTTCTTTTATCGGTATAACGTTCTGCAGAGACTGGAAAGCTATGCTACTGAAATCCAGGCTTTATTTTGTGGGAATTATTTTCAGACAAAATGGTTCAAATGGCTCTGAGCACTATGGGACTTAACTGTTGAGGTCATCAGTCCCCTAGAACTTAGAACTACTTAAACCTAACTAACCTAAGGACATCACACACACCCATGCCCGAGGCAGGATTCGATCCTACGGCCGTAGCGGTCGCGCGGTTCCAGACTGTAGCGCCTAGAACCGCTCAGCCACTCCGGCCGGCCTTTTAGACATAAAGTTAAGTTCTAAGCACAGTAATTATGTGCAATTAGACGTCGTCGTGTATTAAGATTCATTATTGCATCCGTAATGAAGGATTACTCATGAAACCGTATCTCTTCTGGTAAAAAAGGGGGGACAACAAATAGCCAGAACTGCGATAGAGAAGTGACTCCATCCACCGCATGATACGATGTAGGGAAGCTGCAGAATACCTGTATCACGAATGCAAGACAATTTGAATTTAATTTATACAAAGTGACAGCACTACACTAATGTTTTCGAAGGACACGAAACATAAAAATGGAGGAAGAAACGAGGTAAAAACAAACAACGATCCTTTTTACGGCCGGAAGATGCTCTAGAAATTGACAGTTTCCCATCTTCATTGAATGTTTCTAGTCATTTAGGTAAAAATAAAACAGGTGACAGGAATTTTCAGACTGACTAATTTTAGAATCAACTGACAGTTCGATGATATTTCCTTCAGAGTCATCATAATCATGTTTAGTGTTCAGAGTAGTGTGACATTTAATGCTATAGTACACACCAACAACTACGTGGACATACATGCATACATACATACTCCGGAAGCCACCATACAGCACCTTGTACTACTAGTCATTTCCCTTCCTCTTGCACACGCGAATGACGCAAGGAAAAATCGCTTCCATATACCCGTGTACGAGTCAGAACTTCTTTTATTGGTGCGGTACTTACACTAAATGTAAGCTCGCGGCAGTAGAATCGTTCTGCAGTCAGTCGCAAATGCCGGTTCTCTAAATTTTCTCAATTAGGTTTCACAAAAAAGAAATTATTCATCCCTCCAGACAGTCCCTTTTGAGTTCACGAAACATCTTCATAATACTCGCATGTTGATCGGACCTGCCGGCAACAAAGATAACAGTACACCTCTGGATTGCTTCAATGTCGTCCTTGAATCCGCCCAAGTGGGAATCCCAAACGCTCGAGCCGTACTCATGAATGGGTCGCTCTTGTCATCTATACATATGTCCTTTACAGAAGAGCTATACATTCCTAAAATTCTTCCAACAAACTGAAGTCTATCTTTTACCTTCCCTACTACCAAACTTACGTCTTCGTTCCATTTCATATCCTTTTGCAGCGTTAAACTTATATATTTAATGGTAGTGACTGTGTCAATCAGAACACCACCAATATTGTCTTCCAACATTAGAGGGTTGTTTTTAATACTCATCTGCATTAAATTACATTTTTCTACATTTAAAAAAAGCTTCTATTCATCACACCAAAAAGAAATTCCGTCTAAGTTATCTTGTATCCTCCTTCAGTCACACAACGATCACACTTCTTCATACGCTATAGCGTCATCAGCAAACTGCCAAAGATTGTTGCTGACCGCATCCGTCAGATAGTGTTCATATATCCTACTTTGTTTATCGAAACAAGTAGTAACGCTATTGTCTCTTGCACAAATAGTGACTGAAAACTTTCGATCTGCTAAAAAGGAACTAAATTTCCTGAAATTCTTTCCAATTAGGTCTGATTGTAAATTTGGTGAAGGTATCACTTATAACTCTCATCAGAAATAAACAAGTAGTCTCAAATTTTGTCTCTCTATGTGTTCTCACTGATTTCTGACCGTTATTTCACTTACTTTATTTTCTGAGCACTTTTAGACTCTCACAATGAAACCAAGATTGGTGCTGAGAGTTCTTTATCAGCTCACTTGGGGCGTATTTATCCAGAACACGATTTATCGTCAGCAGATCTAAAATTATTAAGTGCCGTCTGGGCTCTTGAACGAGTAGTTTCAGATTGTTATCGTAAGACGAGGTCTGCATTACTTTGCAGGTTTGTTTATCTATAGCAGGGACAATGAGTAAGCAACTTATCAAATATCACCTCGAACAACTGAAGTCAGTTCCTACTATATGGAATGATAGAGTTATTTCAATGGTATCAGGTTCGAGTTTTTTTTTATGATTCCCCGAAAGTTTTCGCTTACATTTTAGTGAGAATCCAAAACGATGTCGTCCGTGTTGCAGATTTATGCACCTCGTTGGTGTTCATCATCTTGTGGATTCACGACTACGCGCAGATTCATCGGTTTACTTCATAATCCCTTTATGTCGTATCTACTGTCTCGCTTACGTTCATTGGAGTCAGACCATCGAATACATAGTGTTGTATCATTTCTCAGAAATTCAGTTTCATTAGTTTTAGTTTCATTAGTTTTAATTTTATCATTTCTCATAAATTCAGTTTCACCATCCATTATCTACATGTTCAGCAAAGCCTAAATTTTGATTGCTTGTATTATCGTCACGGAGAAACAACTAAACTTACGACCCAGTAACTTCCCATTGCATCATATTAACAGTCGAACTACTTAAGGTCCGTGATATTTCAACCACATTCATGTCAATTGTGTATTAGACCCAGAATTTCGAGAATGTCCGCCATTTTAAAACGGAGGAGGAGGATTGGTGTTTAACGTCTCGTTGACGACGAGCTCATTACAGACGGAGTCAAGCTCGGATTAAGAAAGTATATACCGGGCTTTTTTAAAGCAACCATCGCGGCATTCGCCTGAAGTGATTTGAGGGGGAAGGGGGGGGGGAGGGGATCTCAGAAAATCTAAATTCAGATGGCCGGACGCAGATCTGAGCTGTCGTCCTCCCGAATGCGGGTTAAGTATGTTAACCACAGCGCCACCTCGCTCGGTTTCTGAATGAAGTACAAAGACTTATTGTAATATCTTCGAAGTGGGCCACGCCCGTTATGGCGGAAAGGAAATTAAAGCCCATGCAGAAAATGAAAAATATGTTTATTAAAATGAAGGTAAACTTCAGTTCTCCTACTTCGGAGCATGATTACACAATGCAGAGAGCAGTTTACAATTAAGTCTCTCTCGTTGAAGAGAAAATAAATGCTGTATATCAAATGGACTGCTAGTCACGGAAAACTGAATTACAATTTTTGCAGTCAATATATTGGTTTACGAGGAAATGAGTGTTCAGCTAGGCAAGAAACACTGTGTCGGGCTAAAATACCCAAGCCAGGAGGTTCACGCTGCGGAGGCCAAGTATGAACGCAGCTGGAAGAAGGCAGCTAGCTGCTCCGCGTCACAGCGGAGGAGAAGAATGTGGGCAGGTAGGCTGGCGCCGGAGGACAGGTCGCGGGCTGACTCGTAGGGGCGGGAGGGGGGGGGGGGGGAGGAGCTTCTGATTGAGGAACCGCGGCAGCGGTTGCGGTAATTGCCCAGAGAGCTCGTCCGTGTAGAACTGTCCCGCCGTAGCCGTGCGGCGGCCTAAATACTGTTGAGGCGCCAGAATAAGGTGAGACCTGTTTGCGCCGACTCCGCCGTTTTGCAGCAATACCGCTGCCGAGTGCCTGCAGGAGAAGCCTGTGCTCTGAATTGCAGAGGCGTGTTCGCGAGTGTAGACCTACGACTTGTGGCGTAAGCCACCTGTCGTGGGAAGCTATGGGCCAGGACGTAGCAATCACGATTTAGTTTTCCATGAATGTCTCGAAGTAAAATAGACGAGTCATTCAAGAAGCTTTAGTAAGTCACTTTCCCGGCCTCTGCACACCTTTCCATCTACCACCGACCTGGTACCACGTATATAATGTTCTCGATAGTGATTGCAAGTTCCAGGCAAACTATCCTTTCTTTTATCCATTCTCGAAAAAAGTTCTTCGCTTGCAACAACCACCCATTGATTGAACACAACTTTGGGTAACGTCCATGGGTAGGCGTCAAATTTATGCTCTCCTACTCGTTGAAGGGGAAACTACAGGGGATAGACAAAATATTGTGAACAGTGGTAGTAATGGGATGGTTGTGTTTGACGGTCAACAACACAGGTAAGGCACGTGTCGCGTTGGACTGTGCGTGTTGACTACGGGCTAGGCATCAGTGCAGATTGGTTACGAATAGTGTAGATTTTGTATTTGCAATTCAGAGACCGTGGTCGACGTGCAATGAAAGACCTGAGAGAGCTCCAAAGAAGGTAGATTCTCAGATCTGGGGTCCCAATTAGCTGGAGCATCAGTAACCAAGACAGCCTACTTATTGAATGTTTCAAGAGCAACTGTTTCAACAGTCGTGACATTTTATATCATCGTATAAATGTAATAGTGGGCCCAAATTAAAACTAAATGACAGGGATCGTCGTAAGCTAACACGAATTGTGTCAATACAATACAAAACTACGGCGGCTAAAAGGACTGCAGAACTCAAAAGCCATCTTCGAGACCCCGTATCTGTCGACATTGTGCGAGAACTCCCTACAGCAAATATTCATGGACGAGCTGCTACACCGAAACCATTAGTGACGATAATCAATGTAATGAAGCCTTAAACAAGGTGTCAGAAGTATAAATCCTGGACGGCTGATCAATGGAAACACGTCATATGGTCCGACGAGTCAACGTTTTCATTATTTCCAACATCGGCCGGGTTTGACGTTTGGAGAAGGCAAAAGAAGCATACAATCCTAATTGCTCCATCCCAACGGTTAAGCATGTAGGTGGAAGTGTGATGGTGTGGGCAGACATATCATGATACTCTGTTTCTCTCACAATTGCTCTCAAAGACCGTGTTACAGCCAACGATTATGTGAACATTTTAGGTAATCAGGTGCACCCCATGATTTAATTGCTTTGTTCCCCAACAGTGATGCCATATTTCAGGACGACAATGCACCCATTCACACAGCCAGGACAATACAATCGTGGTATGAGGATCATGCAACTGAACTGCAGCATCTTCCCTGGCCAGCACAGTCTCCGGACTTGAACATTATCGAACCCTTGTGGGCGGTATTGGAGCGTAGACTCCAGAGCAGATTCCTGCCTCCCTCGTCACTACAGAAGTTAGAAGAGGTTCTGACCGAAGAGTGGCATAACTTTCCACTAAAGACTTTACAATCATGATATGCCAGTATTCCAAGGAGAATCTGCAACTATATGACAGGCAAATGGGGGTCTAACCCCTTATTAATAAACCACTCCCAAATATGTACAGGTGTTCACATTATTTTGACTATCCCCTGCATAACTTATCTTATTAGTTTCTCCTCTTTCATAACAATTAGCTTTTGCTAGATTCTAATGATCCTGCATATTTTCGCACGCAAATCGTTTACAATTGCTGACATCTAACGTGGAGCGTAATCATCCCATATTTGTCCGTTAGGGAAATACAGGCACTGGATAAAAATGTGGAAACACTGCGAGAAATGCGCTGTTGTATTTGGCCAAGAACAGCACCTGCGAAATGTCCTCAATATGTTGCAAGTATCAGTTGTGGTCAAATTGTGTGCTGCGTAGTTGTTAGTCTATTATGTCGGAGCTTAGCGAATTCGACCTTGGGGAAATTGTCGGTGCTGCTAGAGTGGGTGCTTTCGCAAAAAAAGGAGTCGAAGTGCTGACTGTTTCAAGAGGTGCCTCATAGAGGGTTTATACCGCATACCGGGAAGGCGGAAAAATATCATAACGCTGACGAAAGTGTGCGTTGAATGATCGTCGTGGGTGGTCTGTGAAGGCGACAGTGCAAAAGTCACTAGAATAGAATGTCGCACTCGCCAAATTGTCAGCACCAAAACAATAGGTAGGGAGCTCTATAAGCAGGTAATTTAAGGAAGAGCTGGAATTGGAAAACCACTCATTGGTGAAGCAAATGTCCGTAACTGAAAACTTGGTGTCGAAGCCATGAGACCTGGACTATGGAGCAACGGAAGAGATTAATTTGATCAGATGAGTCTTGTTTCACACTGTTTACAGTGGGCTTACGTCCTAACAGTGAAAAATATCGGGGGTTCGGTGATAATTTTTGCAGCAATATCGTGGAATTCCGTGGGCCTCATGGTTCCTCTGCGAGGTTGCATTACTGCAAAAAACTGTGTGTCCATTTTGGATGACTGATCCATCCCATGGAACAATGTTTCTTCCCCTATGACGATGCTGTCTTCCAAGATCACAAGGACGCTGTTCACACAGCTCGCATTGTCCTGGACTGCTTTATCAAGTTCGAGGATGATCTGTCGAATCGCCCATGGTCAACACAGTCATGAGATATAAATGGTGGTCTACTTCGGACAGAAAGCTGCATGTTCGTTATCCATCTCCATCATCGTTAACTGAAGTTGGTACTGTTTTGCAAGAAGAATGCTATAAAGTTCCCTTTAAAATCACAGGATCTGTATTTGTCTATTCAGGGATGACTGGAAGCTGTTTAGAATGCCAGTGGTTTTCCTGAACAGTGTTCGGCATTGTGATGTGTTGTGTTGTGTCCACATTTTTGTCCTATCCCTGTATATGGTAACGCTGCTTCACGGCACGTGTAATTCCTTCATTACCATGTGAACAACGGCCCGCCAAGTAGACAAACTGACGGCTTGGCAATACAACTCTATGGTTTTTGAAAAAAAGAAATTAACTTAGATGTAGTCACTTTTGTCGTCAGTGAACTTTGTTCAACGTATCTGAAATGAGTACCCATATTACTTAACTGTGGTTGTGGAGTATCTGCTAAATATTAATCAACGGACTCCATAACCACTTCAATGGACAACAAATGTTTTCTAACTATAAATTCCTTTACTTATGGGCATCGGTGAGAGTCAGAAACAGCAAATCTGACGTATAAGAAGGATGTCCCAGTAATTTTTATTTCGTATCACTATTTTCGGTTGCTGAAGCATCTCGCTCATGGGCAGATATTTTTTTGTGATGAAACAAAGTATCTTCCTTTCGTAATGTAGGTCGCTTTTCAAGTATTTTTCATTCAGTCGGTCCACAAGGCTAGTGAAGTTTTCACCGGAAATTGGTTTACCATTTGAAAAGTAAGTAGCAAAAGGAATTCTTGTTGAACTACAGAAAACACTAAGCATATGCTTGTTCATACCCCGTCCCACCGAACCATGGACACTGCGTTCCTCAGCGATACAGATAGCCGTACCGTAGGTACAACCACAACTGAGGGATATACGTGGAGAGACCAGACAAACGAGTGGTTCCTGAAAAGGGGCAGCAGCATTTCCAGTAGCTGGAGAGGCAACAATCTGAATGACTAGTCTGGCCTTGTAAAATCAACCAGAATGGTGTGGTGGTACTGCTAACGTCTGAAACGAAGGGGAAATAGCAGCCATAATTTTTCCTGAGGGCATACAACTTTATGGCATGGCAAATGAACTTCACGGGAAGTGCAAAATGGCGAGGCAGGTATGGTTAGATGACAAATGTAAGGATTTAGAAGTATATATCACTAGAGGAACGTTACCTTTGGAGAAAAGAGAAGTGTCTATATGAATATCAAGAGCTTGGATGGACAATCAGAACTAAACAAAGAAGGGAAAGCTGGAAGGCTGAAAGAGTATACAGAGAGCCTATACAAGCGAGATGAATTTGAAGACAATATTGTAGTTAGGGAAAAGAGCGTGAATGAAAATGTGATACGAGATATCTACATCTACATCTACATCCATACTCCGCAAGCCACCTGAGGGTGTGTGGCGGAGGGTACACTGAGTACCTCTATCGCTTCTCCCTTTTATTCCAGTCTCGTATTGTTCGTGGAAAGAAGGATTGTCGGTATGATTCTGTGTGGGCTCTAATCTCTCTGATTTTATCCTCATAGTCTTTTCGCGAGATATACGTAGGAGGGAGCAATATACTGCTTGACTCTTCAGTGAAGGTGTGTTCTCGAAATTTTAAAAGAAGCCCGTACCGAGCTACTGAGCGTCTCTCCTGCAGTCCACTGGAGTTTATCTATCATCTCCGTAACGCTTTCGCGATTACTAAATGATCCTGTAACGAAGCGCGCTGCTCTCCGTTGGATCTTGGTCCCATATCACTCCAACTGCACACGCCCCACTTCATTACCAAGCCTCCACCAGCTTTAATACTCCCCTGCAGACATGCAGGTCCATGGATTCATAAGATTGTCTCCATACCCGAACACGACCATCCGCTCGATGCAATTTGAAACGATACTCGTCCGACCAGGCAACATGTTTCCAGTCATCAACAGTCAAATGTCGGTGTTGACGGTCCCAGGCCAGGTGTAATGCTTTGTGTCGTGCAGTCATCCAGGGTATACGAGTGGGCCTTCGGCTCCGAAAGACCATATCGACGACGTTTCATTTAATGGGCCTCACGCTGACACTTGTTGATGGCCCAGCACTGAAATCTGCAAAAATTTGCGGAAAGGTTGCATTTATGTCACGTTTAACGTTTCTCTTCGGTCGTTGTTGGTCCCGTTCTTGCAGGATCTTTTCCCGGCCCCAGCGATGTTGGAGGTTTGATGATTTAACGGATTCCTCATATTCACGGTACATCCATGAAATTATCGCTCGTGAAAATCCCCACTTTATCGCTTCCTCCGAGATGTTATGTACCATTGCTCATGAGCCGACTATAACACCACATTCAGACTCACTTAAATCTTAATAATCTGTCATTGTAGCAGCAGTATATATGTAACAACTGGGCCAGACACTTGTTGTCTTGTATAGGCGTTGCCGACCGCAGCGCCGTATTGTGTCTGTTTACATATCACTGTATTTTAATACACTTGCCTGTACCAGTTTATTTGGCGCTTCAGTGTGGGATTCGAGGGGCATGAATGGGAAGCAATAACTGAGAAGGGAGTGATCCTGGGTTGTATCCTATGTCCGAAGTTATTCAATCTGTACATAGAGGAAGCAATACAGGAAACAAAAGAAAAATTTGGAATATGAATTAAAGTTCAGAGAGACGAAATAAGAAACGTTGAGGTTTTCCGATGACATTGTAGTTCTGTCACATACAGCAAAGGAGTTGGAAGAGCCTTTGAAAAGAATGGTAAGTTACTTGAAAGGAGGATGTAAAATGAATATCAACAAAAGTAAATCAAGGATGATGGAATGTAGTAAATTTAACTCAGGTGATGCCGAGGGAATTACATTAGGAAACGACATACTTAGAACAGAAGGTGAGTTTTGGTATTTGAGCAGCGAACAAACCGATGGCAGAAGTAGCGAGGATATAAAATGTAGACCAGCAGCAGTTGCTGAAGTGGAGAAACGTAACATGAGATTATAGATGCAAGTTTAAGAAGTCTTTTCTGAAGTTATTTGTATGGAGTGTATAGATATATGGAAGTAAAACATGAAAGATAAACCGTTTAGACAAGGAGGGAATAGAAGTTTTGAAATGTGGTACAGGAGAATGCTGAAGATTAGGTGGGTATACCACGTAGCTATTGAAGTGGTACTGAATGGAACTAAGGAGATAAAATATTTGTGGCACAGTTTAACTAAAAGAAAAAATCAGTTGACAGGACACATTGTCAAATCTAAAGAGATTACCGGTTTAGTATAGGGTTGATTTGGGGGGATGGAAACGTTAAGCACGGTACTTGGAGAAAATGCCGTATGAAAACAGGGGAGAGGAAATAGAGCAAGTGAATGACTTCAATTACGTGGGAAGTGTAATAATTGAGGATATTGCTCAAGAGAAATTAAGAAAAGAATTTGAATGGTAAAAGAAGGACTCAAGAGGAAACAGAAATTACTTTGCGGATCACTAAACAAAGATCTCAGGAAAAAACTTGCCAAATGTTACGTCTGGAGCTTTGCACTGTATGGTGTAGAGGCCTGGACAAGGAAAGAAGATGAAGGAAGAATGGAGGCACTAGAGATTTGGCTATGGAGAAGAATGGAAAAAATGAAATGGTAAGAACGAGTAAGGAATGCAGAAGTATTAACAAGAGTTGAAGAAGAAAGAAACATACTGAAAGTCAGCAGAAGCAGAAAACGGAACTGGATTGGACATTGTTTGAGGAGGGACTGTTTATTGAAGGAAGAAATATAAGGAATGGTGGAGGGAAAAAGGGGAAGAGGAAACAGAAGATATCACATCCAGGACAATATCAAAGGAGGTAAATATTCAGAAATGAAAAGACTGGCTATGGACAGACAAAAGTGGAAGAGGCTTAACCCATGATAAGACCTTTCGTAAGGCAGAATACCATAATGCTACTAGTACTACTTCTACTACTACTGGGGTGGGGGTGGGGATTATAGATGCATAAGGTAAGCATACTCAGAAGGATGTAGATCAAGAGCATTGCACACGGTACAGTAGCATGGAGAGATGCATCAACCCAGCCTTCGGACAGACGACCATAACAACGTATGCTGTTTTCGCAGATGGAACCGGCTACGATTTACTTTTTAGGACTATTGGCCTCCACCCATGGCTTTGATTAATGTTTCTTAGTGTTGTCAGGTGGTGGAATTAAGTTCAATCCTTATAACTAATCGATGCAAAAAATATGCTGAATTATTTCGGAAACGCTCTCAACTGGTTTTTACATTAACCTCTGAACAGAGAGTAAAACAATGTGACAGCCATCTTGCGCAAAGTTATCGCAGATGTAGTTTTCCTCGTAAAATGTACCGTTCTCTCTCTTGTCATACGCCTATAGGGTCAGCTATTTTACACACTTTTAATTACCTATCGGCTAATTCCAATGAAAAATGGTGTATTTGCAAAATTCTTCCACAAATCCTATTGGTTCATCTTACTGAGCAACGTATACCAACGCAGTAAAAATTAAATTCCATTAAGGGGAGACGGAAGGCAAATGGGTTTCAAAAATCAGATTTTTAGATTTTAGCATATCTGAAATGCCTGGTCTTTACAGCGTAAAGCAGGTATTGTTTTATGTAAATACGAGAAATTTTTCGAGAGATATGATGGTTTTCCTGACACTCTGTGCAGTCTGAGGACGGTGACAGCAAGGCTTATGACCGGGTATGTGCAGGACAACCCTATGGTCCTAATGTCACAATTTCTAAGTTAGAGTGCATTGGGCATGTACAGAAGAAAATGAGGTGCAAACTGTGAAGAGTATTGAAAGAAGAGTAAAAATTGCATTGGAAGGTGGTAAGAAGATGAGTGGTAAAGGTCGCCTGACAAACGTTGAAATAGATAGATTACAGAATTATTATAGCTTGCCTGTAAGAAGAAATGAAGGTAATTTAGAAAACATGTAAAAAGCTGTATGGGTATTCTTTTCCATAAGATTTCCACAAATGAAAATCTAGTGCACGGTCTTTCCCTAAATGACCCTAACATTTGGTGCAAGTGCAGGAGAAGTGCCAGATATGACTACAAACATTCTTTACCTGCATCAGTAATGAATGAAACTGAACCCATATTTAGAGACCCTTGTAAAGATACCTTGTTGAAAAAATGTCTTCTTGTGAAAACCCAAAATTTAAATGAATGTGTGAATTATGTCATTTGGAACCGGTTACCGAAAACTGTATTTGTTCAGCTTATAATCTTCAAATTTGGTATTTATGATGCTATTTTATGCTTCAATGATGGTGTAATTAGAAAACTGGATGTTTTTGAATTATTTGTCATAAAATCTAGTGGAAATACTGCAAAATGCTTGGTGCAAATAGATAAAGAGAGAATCCGCAAAGCAGATATTACTAACTTAAAACGCACAAAAGAAGCAAGACAGAAAAGATGAGGGACCAAGAGAAGAAAAGAAGATCAGTATGATTCAGATGATACTCACTATGCTGCAGGATAATATTAGTGGTAAGTAATTCTCATCAATAACTATACCTTAATTGCAATATTGAACTTTAAATCGATTTTTCTCAAAACTACATTTTTAATTTCAGTTACCATATTTGATAAACTAATGGTGTTAGAAACATGAAATTTGGTCAATTTGTACTGCAAATGGTAATAAGTTATTACAAGCAAATTGAGAACCACCAAACAATCAGAAACTGTTTTATAATAATTAATGTACAAAAAAAGGCAAATTTTACTAGTGAAAGAATAAATTTTTTTTCTTCAAAACCATAAGAGGTATTACGTGCATTTTATTTGCAAATTGATGCATATATGTTATATATATACAGTAAAAATTTCATTGCTTTATCACTTATAGTTCTTTTGAAAAGGGTACCTATTCACAGGGTAAAATGGCATTGGCACAATAGGGATAAAAATTGCACTCCGTGTCCCCTTAACGTATTCTGACACGAGCAAAACGTCTTCCCTTGCTGACTCAAGTAAGAGTGTAGATACACTTTAAGAATGCACAGTTGATTGTCGCTATGTTCGCAACCGAACTGCTAAGACAAGTGTGACCTACACGCCGCTTTTCGGCTCCTCGTAAGTCTGACGCTTAACATGGCACACAACCAATATTGACGAGCGAAGGTTGTGTTGTTTACTACAGTCGCAACGGCAAGGAAGCTTTTACTCTGGATTTCATGGGATTAGAGTGTAAATAGCGCCACCGCTCGCCCTGAAGCAACAAACTAGGTTCAGTCTTCAACGGGTCGCAGACTGTCCTTCGCCAAAAGTAGGCAACGCCAGGTCTTCGTATGTACTCATCATGTTTTCTCCAAACCTCTGAGTACGCTTTATCTCATATTCGTATAACTGAGTCAATAAACATTTGAGTTAATTAATGACCTGCAATTGAGGCTATCGTTGATTAGAATGTTTAAATTTGGGAATCGAAAGTTCCGATTCTATATACCACATCGTTTAGAACAATATATACTTCACCTTGGGAAGTTTTAAACCATTTAAATGTGCTAAAACTATTTGCTTACCTACAGACTGAAAATATACCTTTTGAGTACAACTTGTCACTGAGATCAGTCTCACTTAAGCATTATTACTACAAATAAATATACATTTTATGTTAAATATTATGGGACAAATACATGATATTCCTCAAACAGTTTTTGGCACTCTTAAATCAGGATTAAAACATACAGATGTTTAAACCCGTATTTGGTTCATCCATTTGAATAACTGTGCCAGTACTTTCCTGGTCGATCTCGTCAGAAACAGAGACGTAGCTTGTCATGACCATCCTCCACGAACCAGAAATAGCAGCTGCGACCTTGGCAGCTTACTGTTCTTTAATTTATAACTGACAGGATACAATCCGACGTGATTACAACGGCAAAACGGGAATAAACAGACTTCGAACGCAGAATGGTAGTTGGAGCTGGACGCATGGGACATTCTATTTCGGAAATCCTTAAGGAATTCACTATTCTAAGATCCACAGTGTAAAGAGTTTGCCCAAAATATCAAATTGCAGGTATTAACTCTCACCACGGGCAACGCAGTGGCCGACGGCCTTTATTTAACGACTGAGAGGGGTTGTTAGTGCTAGCAGCCAAGCAACACTGAGGGAAATAACCGCCGAAATCAAAGTGGGATGTATGACGAACGAATCCGTTAAGACAGTGCGAGGGAATTTGGTGTTAATGGGCTACGGCAGAAGACTACCGAAACTAGTGCCTTTGTAACAGCATAACATCACCTGGAGCGTCTCAGTTGGTGTCGTGATCATGTCGATTGGACCCTACACGACTGGAAAGCCATGGCCTGGCTAGATGAGTCCCGGCTTCAGGTGGTAAGAGTTGATGGTAGAGTTTAAGTGTGGCGCATACCCCACGAATCCACGGACTCAAGTTGCCCACATGGCACCGCTAGCTGGTGAGGACTCCATAATCGTGTGGGCTGTGTTTGCATGGAATGGACTGCTTCGTTTCGTCCGACTGAACGGATCGTTGGCTGGACATAGTTATTCATGGACTTCATGTTCCCAAACGACGGTGTAATTTTTATGGATGACAATGCGCCATGTCTCTGGGGCACAATTGTTCGCGATTGGTTTCAAGAACATTCAGGACAATTCGAGCGAATGATTCGGCCACCCATATCACCCGACATGAATCCTATCGAACGTTTATGAGAAATAATCGAAAGGTTTTTTCGGGCACAAAGCCCTGCACCGGTATCATGTTCACAGCTATAGACGACTATAGACGCAGCAGTATTTCTGCAGGGGATTTCCTTCGATTTGTTGAGTTCGTGCCTCGTCGAGGTGCTGCACTACATGGAGAAAAGGAGTTACGACCCGATATTGCGTGGTTTCCCATGGCTGTTGTCACAATAGTGTATACCATTAAAAATGCCACTACTGTATGAAGTCTCAAACGAAAATTCAAAATATATCCTATTTTATTGTTACGTTGCTATATTGATAACATCGGTCTTATGGAATTATACTGCTGTACCTGATTCATTTTCACTATTCTATCATTAGTGATTGTGAACTATCACAGCATATTGTCCCAAAGGCAATGATTTCTAATAGACAATTGATGTTTCTAAGACAAAAATATGTGGATATTATGAATGACAACCGCTATGTGAGCGACTCTGTAGAGTATAAACATGTTTTGTTTCGTTAGTACACTACAATGAAACCGCTGTGTTCTGTCACGAGGGTGCCTGCTTGTGTGTTGATAAGTGTGCTCAGGCTTTCTTTACAGTTCAACGAACACAGACATGATTATTCACACGCAAATCGAGTGGACTATCAGCTGGCAGCAAAATAGTGTGGAAGAATATTTCACCTTCATTTAGTCACCCTCGTATTACATGCTATGTTGTGACACGACGATTTATCTTTGCGGTTTCGCAGAGTACAGGTTTTGTACCGACACAGCACGAAACAGTCATTGGCATTGTGGTCTTCTTCATTTTAGCTTTTAATTTGTTTCTTGTTCCGTCTTCACTACCTTTCCCTCCTTGGTCTTCACACTGATTTTCTTCCTCTAATCATAACGCAGAACTGCCTCTGTCAGCCTGATATTCTCCATCCTCATGACATAATGCACCTTTATGCATCTCTATTCTTGCGTTCTATAGTTGGCTGCTTCTACTGTTAATTCGGTCTTACATTTTAATCCTTAAACTGGTCTTACTGTGCGAGTCCTTTAGTTCTCTTTAATAATTTCATTTCACAGTTCTTTACCCTAGTCATTGTTTCCTGTATTAGTACGTAGCTTTAATACCTAAACAGCAACGTAGGAACTGCCCTAGTTTTTTTTTCAAATTCATTTCCTCTTTCCGATTTTGTTAAATTCTAAAAGTGTGGTTGGACATATTTCTCACAAGGTTTTTCTCTGTATATCATTAACTCACTTCATTGATGTATTATAGTTCTCCCGGCAAAAAATTAAGATTTATATTACCTACACTATGCACGTCATCGTGCGAGATAAGAGTCATGTGTCTTAAACGCAGTTGCTCGGTATAGATGCTCAGAAGGACATGTACAAGGTATAGCGACATTCTTTTGTTGTTAACGATGGAAAGGAAAGATGCGTATAAGTTAATCCTGGTGCACAAACTTACCTTATTTCTCTCGAAAGCGGGTAATATAGATAACGAATCTAAAGTTCTCATCAGATCAGACGAACTTCACTCAATGATATGACAAATATTAAAGCTGGGGCAGTCGCGTACAGGCAATAGTTGAGAACTGTGTACTGCTGCGTGTTTGCTAAATTCATACAAAGGGAGTTTCCCTCACCAGCAAGGTTAGTACAGGGTAACTTCAGATACACCACCGAGTCAACGTGACCTATCGGCTACTAAGATAAAGGATTATTTTATTGTACTAATGTTATATAGACTGAAAAATTACTCTTCCATTTTTTTCACTGTCAATCATACGCTTGAGACATTCGGTCTTCTGTGGTTGTTACGAGTAATTTATTGTTTCAATTAAAAATGGATCATTTACTGTTATTTTTCAGAGGAATGACATGATCACAAAACGGAAGAAATGTAACTATTTTCGATATATTGATGATTATCGAGTCTATTAGTTATACGGTTAATAATCTGTTCCTGAGTGGAGACTCATTACGATGATAATATCTGGAGCATATCATACGTAATGTCAACATATCACGAGTCTGATGTGGGATGTACGCAATCAGTTTTTGGAAACTTTTATAACAGTGGGCCTCCCGAGACGAACACAGTAGACTCACTGCGCTGGGTCTACATTCGATCATGCGTTGTTCTCTCAATATTAGTCTCGTGTAATACGCAAACTTTTATGAAAATTGCTACAGAAGAAAAAATGACCCGAATGAAAACAAAGTCGGACAATGTCTTGAACAGTGCTCCAGTAATCGCAAGTGTCTCCTGTCGGCGTCGATGGCTGTAAAGCCGTAGTGTTGGCACATGAGTGACGCTTACTTACCTGTGTGCTGAAAATAGAATTGACATACGGTGGTCTTTTACCTCGTATGAGGCAAGCTGCTAGGAGGCTCATATGAACGCCGAACCAGGGAATCAAATAGAGCTGTACATAGTCACAAGAACATGTGGAACAACGCAGTATGAGCACAGAGCGGAGTACTACCACCCTCACCCATATTTCCACCTTCACCTTCATGGTCGCCCACAGTGCTGGTTCTGGAATTCTGCGACGGGAGTTAAACTGTCTGAGCAAACGATTCACCGCCGTAAACACGAGCTTGTCTGCACTGGTGCTACACGTTGTCTAAACAACATAAACTCAACATAACGCAATGGGTGATCACGAGGGATGGCGTGTTCGATGGAAAAAAATGGTTCAAATGGCTCTGAGCAATATGGGACTTAACATCATAGGTCATCAGTCCCCTAGAACGTAGAACTGCTTAAACCTAACTAACCTAAGGACATCACACACATCCATGCCCGAGGCAGGATTCGAACCTGTGACCGTAGCAGTCCCACGGTTCCGGACTGCAGCGCCTGGAACCGCAAGACCACCGCGGCCGGCGTTCGTTGGAAAGTTGCACTGTTTTTCGGTGTGTCTCATTTCACACTGCCGTATACTTACCGTTGTTATGGCCTACAGTCCGAGGACTGATTTAAGTCAATGCTTCACAATAGTCTACCCTCTACAGTTTTCTTCGTCTATTTATAAACACTGCAGCCTCCATGTGCTTGAACCTGTGTACTGTATTCAAGCCATCGTCACCTTTTAGAATTTATACCCCTCATCATTTGTTCCATTCCCAATGTATCTATTACTTCATGGCTCAGGTTGTGTTCTATAAATCAGTCCTTTCTTTTAATCTAGTTTTCGCACAAATTTCATTTTTGATCATTTAGACGATACATTGAGGCTGTGGACGTCTATATTAAGAAATTAATTCTTCATTTTTTTATCCGGTCTAGCCATCTTACATCGATCTAACAGTCTAATGTTCACCCATCTTCTCTGTCGCCACATTTCAAAAGGTGGAATAACATCGGGGATAGAATAAAACACTATCACACTTCATTCTCAACAGTTGTTAATCTTTCACATATCCTTCGTCTATTTTAACTGCAGTCTGATTTCTGTGCAAGATGTAGGTAACCTTTCGCTACCTGTATTTTATGTTTGATAACGTCAAAATTTAAATGAGGGAGTTCCAATCAACACCGGAGGAAGCTTTGTCTAAATGTGCAAATGCTATAAATGTGGGTTTGCCTTTCTTCTATCAGTTTGCTACATTTTTCAGTTTCGTCCTCTCGTGAGTTAAATACGTCATCTCGATTGTTATTGCAGGACTGCTGCCGGACCTTGTCTTTATGCCTCTTTGACGCTCTGCTGTCTTCACTGTCTAAACTTCTACAGGTAAGCAATCGTTTCTTAACGTGATCCATTGCCCTGTTTCAGGCAACAGTTGCCTAAGACCTCTTTAAAAAGCTCAACAAACTTTTATTGTTATAACTATCTAGATTTCATTTCCTTAACACAATGAAATCGTACTTAAATTTTCTAGTGGTTGCTGGAAAGTCAGACTTAATAAATGTCGACTAGTACGATAGGTTTACATACCGGGTGATCAAAATGTCAGAATAAATTTGAAAACTTAATAAACCACGGAATAATGTAGATAGATAGGTAAAAATTGACACACATGCTTTGGGTCTTATTAGAACGAGAAAAAACACCCCATATTGCTAGAGGCGTGAAAGATCTCTTGCGCGCGTCGTTTGGTGATGATCGTGTGCTCAGCCACCACTTCCGTCATGATTGGCCTCCCAGGTCCCCAGACCTCAGTCCGTGCGATTATTGGCATTGGGGGTACCTGAAGTCACAGGTGTATCGTGATCGACCGACATCTCTAGGGATGCTGAAAGACAACATCCGACGCCAATGCCTCACCATAACTCCGGAGATGCTTTACAGTGCTGTTCACAACATTATTTCACGACTACAGCTATTGTTGAGGAATCATGGTGGACATATTGAGCATTTCCTGTAAAGAACATCATCTTTGCTTTGTCTTACTTTGTTATACTAATTATTGTTATTCTGATCAGATGAAGCGTCATCTGTCGGACATTTTTTGAACTTTTTTTTGTTCTAATAAAACCCCATATCATTCCAAGCATGCGTGTCAATTTCTACCTGTCTATCTACATTATTCCGCGATTTATTCAGTTTTCAAATTTATACTGACTTTTTGATCACCAAGTATGTGCTAGTATGATTGTTGGATATGGTAAACCTCAAAACAGTCTCCTAAAAGTAGAGCAACACTTCTTACAGTGCCATACGCTCTCATTTCTTTCTGATTCTTACCTATCACAAAACACATCTTTTTGTGAATATCTTTTCTCCTCAGTTAGGGGTATGTGCATCGGGATATCTGCTAATGTTTTTGCCTGAAATCTTGTAGCGTGTGGTACTCGCTGATTGTCGCCTACGACCGAAATATTCAGGTAGCTGTTCACTCTCTAGCAGGTGGTGTGCAAACATTGGTTCTGAGGTTGGTATAGCAGGTTTTTTTCCGCTGATCTTGTGATATCCGATGAATAAATTGAAAATATACATATCTGTTCCATAAAAATATTTTTCTATATCCCTTCACCGTGTGTCCCATAAATGGGAAGGGAGCAGTCATCTGGTCTTGTAGGTCAACGCCATCCATTGCCCTTTGATATTTAAGGGAACTTTGAACTACTGTCTACGGTTCTTCAGCATCTGAAGCACTGAAATACAAATCACTTACTTCATTACAACTGGTGAAAATACTATGAACTAGCTTCTGTGAACCGTTCTCATCATCACGAAGTTCTCTCATTGCCATGTCGGATGTTCACTAAGAACCGTGACACACATGGCCATCTTTTAGCTAGAAACTGAATTCCATGCATTCATATGGCGAAGTGCGCATTTGCGAGCTGAGTTCGTCACACGATTTAAATGACATGGCAGCTTCATGCTGCTACAGCTCGTCGGATGATGCTATTGGGTTAATTTCCAAATTTTCTGTACATTCCGTACTTTTAATCTGCATTTCATAACGAATAAATTATGGCAGCACTCCATATCTGTTCCTACAAATGCGTTGCAATTTAAAATCTGTTCTCTCTCTCTTTCTCTCTCTCTCTCTCTCTCTCTCTCTCTCTCTCTCTCTTACACACACACACACATACACACACACACACACACACACACAACACTATGATCCAACTGAAACTTTCCGGCGTCTCCAGGTCTCTTCCGCGTATACAAACTTTTTCTTTCACACAGTCCATATTCCCCAGCTATTTCCCTTCCCTTTCTTTCCAACTATCTAATTCCAGATCTCCATAACAATTAAATTTTCCTCTCTCTTAAGTATCCGAATAATTTCTTTTACGTCACCATATATTCTCTCGATAAACTATGGAACTAGTCGGCATGGGAGGGGGTTCAGTAAGTGGTGCAACACTTTTTTTTTATGAGAGCAGGTTGGTTGTATTCAGGATTCCAACAATCCACATTATTCCTCTTTAGGCTATAAAACCTTATTTCCCAGTATAGTTTCCGTTCAATGCGACGGCCTCACGCCACCCTACTGGGAGGCCCTGCATGTCCGCATGGTATCGCTCTAATTGTCGACGTCTTGCTGTAGCAATTATCTCCCCATCATCCACGTACTGCTTTCCGCGGATTGCATATTTCATTGGCTCAAACAAAAGTCCGAAAGTGTGATGTCCGGGCTGTAGAGAGGATTAGGAAGAACAGTCCAAAGAAGTCTTATGATATCTTCTCGGGTGCGCAGGGTTGCGTGCGGCCTTGCGTTCTCGTGGAAAAGGAGGAGTTCGTTTTCACTTTTGTGGCGACGTTTCTTTAATTTCCTGAGGGTCGCGCAATACGTATCCGAGTTGATCGTTCCAGCAAAATCCCATTCAGCGTCCGAGAAGACCGTCGCCATGACTTTACCGGCTGAAGGCGCGGCTTTGAAGTTTTTCGTCAGAGGTGAGGTGGTGTGACGCCTCTCCATCGATGGCCGCGTTGCTTCCCGTCCGAAGTGATGAACCCGTGTTTCATCGCCTGTGACAATGATGGGCAAAAAAACTGTCACCATCAGCACCGTAATGAATTTCCGCACAGATGATCCTTCGTTATTCTTTATTGTCTTCTGTCAGTTTGCAAGGAATCCCGCAGGCAAACACCTTTGAGCATGCCAACTGGTTGGCGAGTGTGTCAACTCTACCAACAGTGACGTCCAGCTGAGCAGCGAGGTCTTTTAGTGTGATCCGTTGATCAGATGGAATGAGTATATTCACACATTCCAACACTGCAAGAGTCACAACTGTGTGCGACCGGCCGTCATGCGGGAGAAATGGTTCAAATGTCTCTGAGCACTGTGGGACTTAACATCTGAGGTCATCAGTCCCCTACAACTTAGAACTACTTAAACCTAACTAACCTAAGGACATCACACACATCCATGCCCGAGGCAGGATTCGAACCTGCGACCGTAGCGTCACACGGTTCCAGACTGAAGCGCCTAGAACCGCTCGGCCACCACGGCCGGCGGTTCGTCACAATACGCGAGTCACTACTCTTGATGAACTGTGGTATCGTGTTGAAGCTGCATGGGCAGCTGTACCTGTACACACCGGCCGGCCATGCGGGAGATCCGATAGATTTACGCGACGTTGTTGCGATGCGCCCAGCGACTCGTCGAGTTCACGTTCTTCAAGCGCCTGTGAGAATCTGCGATGCTCTGGTTTTTCTCCAAATGAAACTCAATGATAGCACTCTACTTCGAACGCATCTCCGATACATACAACATTTTGAAGGCTCGGTATAGCACCGCCATCTGTCGGGACTTCCTGAAACTATAGGGGCTGAAGCGGGAAAATTCCAAGATGTCCCATAACAAATTTCGCAATTTTTCAGCCGAAATTGAGCGAGAAGAACATATATTGCATTATTTATTGAACGTTCCTCGTATAAGCACGTACTACACAGGTGTAGTCTCAGTTTTTATACTCCGTGATGACCGCAGTCTGACAGCCGCGTTGGGGAGCAGCGTGTCGGTCTAACGGTATGTGTGGTGGTTTGGAGCGCCAAAGGACATTATATATGTTCTCGCCTCCTATGCAGTGAGGGCGGCATGAACAGTCCTCGCTGAGTCAACGTATTTCCTTCTTAATCTGCCAACGCCCTCTTAATTAATGGACAGAGCTAACTGCCATGTGATTGTTTTACCTATCCGTGGTAATTTCCGTGGTTTCCTAAATAATCATTGGATGATTCTTTTGATGTATCAAGACATTCCAGGTCGTTGTTACTCCACCATAATACATTCGTAATTCAAAAATCTGATTTAAATATATGCTAATTACGCAGACGATTCAATATGAGGAAGCACATTCGGGTTCTTATGAACGACCTAGTTACAGCAGCTGTACGAGAATCATGATTTGTGCCAAATGAAAGTTTTTGATGAACTGCAGCACCACATCCGCGTATTGCAGCCTACTGTTAAATAAATCAGTAACTACAGCAGAAGGGATTCCAGCCAGTCTTTCAGTGGCCTTACAAGAAACGATAAAAATCACAGATGTGGTTCGTGTAGAAATTTGCTCTTCACCGTGGAAGAATCACCAAATCTCATTAACACGTAAAGCTATAACGCAGCGGAAACTATGTCCTATTTTGGGGACTCAAATAATATGTTTCGAAAATGAGGCTTCATAGAAGTGATGATTTCTTCTCAGAAGGAAAGGAGAAAGTGAACCAGTAGGATCACTAATGGTGACAGTGTCATGAGAAATAAGCACATTACTCATTCTGTACGAGTAATCACACTGACGTCACTACCGTAATTTGTAAACATTTTGTGACTACGCAATGCAGTACATACACTCCTGGAAATTGAAATAAGAACACCGTGAATTCATTGTCCCAGGAAGGCGAAACTTTATTGACACATTCCTGGGGTCAGATACATCACATGATCACACTGACAGAACCACAGGCACATAGACACAGGCAACAGAGCATGCACAATGCCGGCACTAGTACAGTGTATATCCACCTTTCGCAGCAATGCGGCTGCTATTCTCCCATGGAGACGATCGTAGAGATGCTGGATGTAGTCCTGTGGAACGGCTTGCAATGCCATTTCCACCTGGCGCCTCAGTTGGACCAGCGTTCGTGCTGGACGTGCAGACCACGTGAGACGACGCTTCATCCAGTCCCAAACATGCTCAATGGGGGACAGATCCGGAGATCTTGCTGGCCAGGGTAGTTGACTTACACCTTCTAGAGCACGTTGGGTGGCACTGGATACATGCGGACGTGCATTGTCCTGTTGGAACAGCAAGTTCCCTTGCCGGTCTAGGAATGGTAGAACGATGGGTTCGATGACGGTTTGGACGTACCGTGCACTATTCTGTGTCCCCTCGACGATCACCAGAGGTGTACGGCCAGGGTAGGAGATCGCTCCCCACACCATGATGCCGGGTGTTGGCCCTGTGTGCCTCGGTCGTATGCAGTCCTGATTGTGGCGCTCACCTGCACGGCGCCAAACACGCATACGACCATCATTGGCACCAACGCAGAAGCGACTCTCATCGCTGAAGACGACACGTCTCCATTCGTCCCTCCATTCACGCCTGTCGCGACACCACTGGAGGCGGGCTGCACGATGTTGGGGCGTGAGCGGAAGACGGCCTAACGGTGTGCTGGACCGTAGCCCAGCTTCATGGAGACGGTTGCGAATGGTCCTCGCCGATACCCCAGGAGCAACAGTGTCCCTAATTTGCTGGGAAGTGGCGGTGCGGTCCCCTACGGAACTGCGTAGGATCCTACAGTCTTGGCGTGTATCCGTGCGTCGCTGCGGTCCGGTCCCAGGTCGACGGGCACGTGCACCTTCCGCCGACCACTGGCGACAACATCGATGTACTGTGGAGACCTCACGCCCCACGTGTTGAGCAATTCGGCGGTACGTCCACCCGGCCTCCCGCATGCCCACTATACGCCCTCGCTCAAAGTCCGTCAACTGCACATACGGTTCACGTCCACGCTGTCGCGGCATGCTACCAGTGTTACAGACTGCGATGGAGCTCCGTATGCCACGGCAAACTAGCTGACACTGACGGCGGCGGTGCACAAATGCTGCGCAGCTAGCGCCATTCGACGGCCAACACCGCGGTTCCTGGTGTGTCCGCTGTGCCGTGCGTGTGATCATTGCTTGTACAGCCCTCTCGCAGTGTCCGGAGCAAGTATGGTGGGTCTGACACACCGGTGTCAATGTGTTCTTTTTTCCATTTCCAGGAGTGTATATATACTAGGGGCGCTCAAAAAGTAACACATTTTTTTCTAGACCAGTTTCGGTTGAAAAATACGCGAAGTTTGTTTTGTCACATCGTAGAATAATAACGCTTCAGCCCCTATGGTTTCAAGAAGTTCCGATAGATAGCAGCGCTCTAAAGAACCTTGAAAATGGTGTCTCTGACACAGGTGTATGTAAGTCGCAAACAGCTGTGACTTCTGCAATGTTGGAACATGTGGATACTCTCAATCGAGGGGGTCAACGGACCACAATCAAACACCTCGCTACTCAACTGGACTTCTCTGTTGGTAGTGTTGACACTCGCCCACCAGATTGGATGCTCAAAGGTGTGTGCCCGCGGGATTCTTCGCAGCCTGACAGAAGTGCATAAAGAGAAACGAAGGACCATCTGTGCGGAAATCCTTGCGCGTTAAGGTGCTGATGGTGACAATTTTTTGCCGACCATTGTCATCGGTGATGAAACATACGTCCATCATTCGGAAACAAAACGGCCATCCACGGAGTGGTGGCACACCAGCTCTCCTTTGACGAAGAAATTCAAAGCCGCACCTTCAGCCTGTAAAGTCATCTTCTGGGACCCTGCAGGGGATATTCTGTTTGATGTCCTCCCTCCGCCACAGAAGTGCAAACGAAGTTCTCCTTCTCCATGAGAACGCAAGTCTGCGCACCGGAGAGGAGCCCACAAAACTTCATTGGACTGTTCTTCCTCACCCACCGTATAGCCCAGATGACGCACATTCCGACTTCATCCAATACGTGGATGAGGGAGAAGTTCTTGATGCAGCAAGACGTTGGCTCCGACGTCGACCAGTTGAATGTTACCATGCGGACATACAGGCCCTCCCAGTAAGGCGTAAGGCCCTCGCACTGGACGACGATTGTATCAAAAATAAAATTTTGTAACCAAAAGAGTGGGGAATAGAATGGGGTATTGAATCCTGAATAAAACCAACCTGCATTCATAGAAAAGTGTTGCATTACGTATTGAACACCGCTCGTACATCCTCCACATACTACATGTTATACGTTCCACATGGCCCTAAAAGCGCTCGACACCATGCATAGTATAAAAATGAGGTGCGTATGCCCATACTACATGCCTTCATTCAGCTACTGTCCATTTCCTGTCTCGCTCGGCTCAATGAAGACGTGCAGCTGATGTGCCACCGCGAGAAATGGTCGTTTCCAACACACCCGACTCCAAATGTCCGTTGCATGCAGTTCCAATCGCACTGTTCGCTTTCAGCCTGGTAGCAGCAATTTCTGCTGGGTTCGAAACAGACTCGTTTTTGAGGCTTGTCACTCGCCTCTGCTCTCCGTCAGTTAGGATTTTTTACGACCACTGTTATATACCGTGTTACACGGTTACGAGTGGTACACCATTACTTATAAAAACTTCGGACAGTCCGCGTTGTCACAACAACAAATCGGGCAACTTAATTTATGGTCACATCCAATTACTATATCTTGCGTCTGCCATTCCGTGACGTCTACACACTGATACACCTTATTGTGCTGTTCCCATGCTACGACTAGCACCACGTCATTGCCGCGACTTACATCGGAGGTGGATAGTGACACGATTGCCTGACACCATTTCGAGGCCATCTACAGTGCTCCAAAACGAACAGTGTGTACTTTTAACGAGTTCACGAATATTTTGTCCGGGAAGCTTACCGTTATTACTCAAACGGAACCAACGTTTGTCTCATGCTTCTAAAATTACACTCCAAGACAAAAAAAAAAAAGACCCACAATGAAGGAATATTCCGAATGGGACGGAAAATGATTGATTTACAGAGTTTTACGATATGCTCCTGAGGGATACCGTGCCAAATTCTATCCGATTGGCACGTAAGATTGGCAGAATATCTAGATGGTTGGAGGTCCCTGCCCACAATGCTCCAAACGTTCTCAACTGGGAAGAGATCCGGTGACATAGCTGGCCAAGGTAGCGTTTGGCAATCACGAGGATATGCACCGCATTCGGCCAGGAATTCTCTTGCTGAAATGTAAGCCCAGGATAACTTGCGAGAAGGGCAACAAAAGGGGGCACAGAATACTGTCGACATACTTCTGTACTGTATGAGAGCCGCGAATGACAACCAAAGGGCTCCTAGTATGAAAAATCATGGCAGGCCAGGAACCACTCCTGGCTGTAGCGGACGACAGTCAGGATGCTATCCCACTACTGGAAGTTGAAGACCAGCCTAGAGACGCCGTTGGATACCAACCCGTCGCAGATTGGAAATGTTTCGAGTTCGGGATTTTCAAGATCTAACGCGCCTGTTGTACAGAATTTGCCACTACGTCACTCAGGAGGGCATTCAAAACTCTTTCAATCAATGCCAAACCGAATAACTGTTTTCGTAAGTCCAAAGGTGGACCAACGCGTTATTGACTTCCTCACTTTGTGAAGCTCTTTCTCTCGAATAAATCATCTAATTTTTCTGAAAATATAACCATTTGTTTGTCTGTACATTTGAATCATATCTTCTGATTTCCGTCCCATTCGGATAATTCCTTCGTGATGCGTCTTTTTTTCCGTAGAGTATATTTTCCGAATACAATAATTATATGGATTTACAGTCCCATCTCTTACGGGAACGACCTTCAAGAGAAATGTGGTTAAAATCCTGTGCAGTAATACAAATAAGGCTGCCCATGGCTTTCACAAATACATCGAGGAGTGTTTCGGATGATTAATTAGGAAATCGTTTTCCTCCCCCTAGTTGCCTTATCCGAGCTACGTTTCGTCGCCATTCGACTCGAACTGACGTTCAATCGTAAGCTTCCTATCCTCAGAAGCAAACGTTGAATACAGCAAAGCAGATCTTTACAATCTATGTACTCGGGGAGATAGACATTCCTGGTACGCTCCAAATACAGTTCTATCATTGGTATCTAAATCACTAACCTCGGATCTCAGTTGTAAGAATAGAATTTACAAGTTCAGTTTAACTGTGAAATATCCTCTGCTACAGGTATTATCACTGTCACAGAGAATTTAAGTTTCCTGACGTACAGTGAGTGTTCCATTATCGTACTGCCAACGCACATTAACCTAACAGTGAGTTTCCAAATCAACGCCTAGGCAATTGCGCAGGTCCGTTACCAAGCAGAACACGAAAAAGCACTTAACAACGGACTGGAACATTACAGTTTCATACGAATGAACTCGCGATTCTGATCACCAACAACTCTCCTTAGCAAACACTGTTACCACCAGCATCATGGCAAAGAGAAGGATTACAAGATTTCGTTGAGGTGTTTAGAATACGTCTCTACTGCCCTTTATGTGATTTATTCATTCTATGTATAAGGTCGTATTCTGCCCATATCACACAGTAGATAATTTTGAAACAGAAGGATAACAGTCTGACGTAAAATATACTAATGGTCTAACACAGGTCCACTTACGTCAGTAACTTCAAACTTGCTATAAAATGCAAATAAAAATCAGTTAAATCAGATTTAAATTTATCTTATTACAGGAATAAGTGGAGCGAGAAGCTCACAGGCCAACTCGAAAAGTTTCTAACATTAGCAAGACCTTTACGGACCACTAATGGCACTTTTTTAATAATAAAGCTTTACATTACGTGATCGAGTATGGAGCTGCCACCTATGAGCCAATCATATGTGAACGTAAAATTATTTCATGCCTGGAGTACACCAAAGCATTGAGACAAAAATGTTCCACCCGCACAGGATTGACTTCAAAGACTATAGAGAAGTGAGCGTACCATCCATATAATGATATTCTGTCAGAGCGTTAATGCACACAGTGCACCGAGTGAGGGAGAGTGCAGAGAGGCGATAGATTCACAATCTGCATGCATGTGCTTGAAATCCTGCACCGCCCATCCTCGACTAGGGCTGCTACATTTTCCGTCGAAGCAGATGTAAGGACGATGGCGAAGGCTACAACAAGGCAAATATTCCTACCATATTTATCGAAATAGAACTATTAGACATAATCTGATGGTGTGACTGAACGGAAGTTAAAGTCCACAGACATGTTCAAGACTCGCAAGTTATGTCCCTGATTTAAGTCTTGAAGAATCAATTGTTGATATCAGAAGTATTCCATTCCAGCCCTACAAGCAGTTACATGGACGACTACAATTTAATACGTAGTTCACTGTTCCTCAACGGCATGAATGCTTGTGAAACATGCTACTGCTACACGTATGATCCAAATGAGCTTTTGTTGCAGTTTAGGCACCTGAAAATGTGTGAATGATATGACACAGGTGAAGTACCCTCAGACTTCAAGAAGAATACAATAATAAAATTTCCAAAGAAACAGCTGCAGACAACTGTAAACATTAGCGAACTATCAGTTCAGTACGCCATGATTTAGAAATACTGACTGGAATTATTTACATAATTAGAGAAAAAACTAGCAGAAGCTGGCGTCGGGAAAGAGCAGACCGGATTCCGCAAAAATGTAGGAACACGTGAGACTAAACTGGCCCTGAGGCCTTTCAAAGGAGCTAGGCTAAAGAAAAGTAAACCTACGTTTATAGTATTCGTAGATTTAGAGAAAAATTTTAACAATGTTGATTGGAATGCACTCTGATATTCTGAAATTAGCAGGGATAAAATATAGGGAGTTAATGATCATTTACAATTTGTACGGAAATCAAAAATGCATTTATAAGAGTGAAAAGATACATAAGGAAAGCAGTAGCTGAGAAGAAGAGAGACACAGTTGTAGCCTATCCCCCCACTGTATCTGTACATTGGGCAAGCAGTAAAAGAAACCAAACAAAATCTGGAGAAGGCATTAAAGTTGAGGGAAAAGAAACAGAAAATTTTGAAGTTTTCCAATGACATTGCAATTCTGTCAGACACAGCTAAGGACTTTCAAGAGCTGTTGAACGGATAGGATGGTGTTTTGAAGAGAGGTTATAAGACGAACATAAAAAAAGTAAATCAAGGGTAATGGAATATAATCGATTTAAATCAGGCGATATTGTGCGAATTAGATCAGGAACTGAGACATTAAATGAAGTTTATGAACTACACTGTTCGGACAGTCAAATAAAGGATGGTGGCCTGAGTAGAGAGGCTAAAAAATGCTGATTGACTATAGCCAAGAAACAATTTCTGAAAAAGAGAAATTTGTTAACATTAAATGTACATTTAACTGTGAGTAAGTCTTTTCTGAAGGCATTTGTCTGGAGTGTGGCTATGTACAGAACAGTAACGTACGTGATAAGTAGTTGAGACAAGAAGAGAATAGAAGCTTTTGAAATTTGTTGCTAGAGAGGACTGTTGAAGACTAGCTCGGGTAAGTAATGAGGGGTACTGAATCGAACTGGAGGGAACACAAATTTAGGGCACAACTAGAACAAAAGCAGGTAGATTAGCAGGACACCTGAAGCATCCAGGGAGCCTTAGTCTGTATTGGTGAGAAAAGCGGAAGAGTGTTGTAGAGATAGACTAAGGGACGAAATGTGAAAAAAAAGTTGTCGAAACTGAGTGACTGTAGAAAGATAAAAGTCTATTTAGATAATATATCCAGTTTGTGTGATGAATGGCAGTTAGCCCCAAATGTGGAAAAATGTAAGTTAATGCTGATGAGTAGGGAGAACAAAAAATCGCTAGTGTCCTGCTTCACACAGTCAAGTCGTTTAAATATCTGGGCGTAACGTTGCAAAGCTATATGAAATGGAACGAGAATGTGAGACCTGTGGTAGGGAAAGTGAATGGCCGACTTCTGTTTATTGGGAGAATTTTAGGAAGGAGCAGCAAGGCCACTGGTGAGGCCTATTTTTGAGTATTGTTCAAGTGTTTGGGATCCTTACCAGCTCGGATTAATAAAAGACATGGAAGCAATTCAGAGGTGGGCTGCTAGATTTGTTACCAGTAGTTTCGAACAAGACGTAAGTGTTACGTAGATAGTTTTGGAACTTAAATAGGAATTCCTGGAGGGAAGACGACGTTCTGCTCGAGAAACACTATTAAGAAAATTTAGAGAAGCGTCATTTGAAGCTGACTGCCACACGATTCTACTGCCGTCAACATATATTTCGCTCAAGGACCACAAAGATAAGATACGAGAAATTAGGGCTCACACGGAGGCATATAGCCAGTCGCTTATCCCTCGCACTGTTTGCGAGTAGAACAGGAAAGGAAATGGCTGTTAGTGGCATAGGATACCCTCCGCCACGCACCGCACTGTGGACTGAGGAGTATCGATGTATGTATGGTTGGTGAATACAATGAACACCATCAAATGGTCGGATGTTTGAGTAGTTCTTCGAAGATAGAGAGTCTTGCAAAGGATAGATCAAACCATTCGTCGGACCCAAGACCACAACAACAATATATAAAAAAAATATCTGTTCTTAAAAATTCAGTACAGTCTGAAGCCTCCAGCTGTTGTGACCAGATCTTCGTGACTTGGCACTAAGCAGAGACCAGATTTTTATCTGTGAAGTCTTTCTGCATGCGAATTCTGTGGAAGTGCACAAATCCTCAACAGTAATTTCTGGACAAACCCGAAAAGTAAGTGTCAATTCAATCATATGTATCTTCGATGGGCGATAAGTGAGCAAAACGAGCAAGCCTGTGAAACAGTGGTACTTGTTATTCCACGCAGAAGACTAATTGAAAGTTTCTTACTATAAATTGCCTAAGGGACAGAAACTAATTTGTGGTCTGGAATCTCAGTGACGTAGCTACTTCTGTTCAGACTGCCCTCTATACGAAGAGGAGATAAAATGTTATGTACAATGGCGAGCAAAGTAATGAGTCTTAGCGTTTATTCAAGCAGCCGCTTAATAATTCAACCAACCTGTATAGGTTCACGACGGTAGCACGTAATAAGTAAGCGGCCATAGCTGTAGTCGATACGGTACGCCCCCTCTCCACCACTCTTTAAAAAAATTGCAACTTAACTTCCCAACGACGACAGCCCGAGGCGTTAGTGGTTTCTGTAAATGAGAAGAAACCACAGAGCTTTTGGGTGCGTTTTAACTTTTTTTAAATTCATTACTGCCTGTTGCATATGCCCTGAACACGTGAAGTTTTACTACAGGTTATATACTTACATTCTTAAGTCACATATTCCTTCACTTATGTAAAATAAAGAAATTAGGAAATATACAACCTATGTTATTCCACAGATGTATCGAAATATAGGCGTCAAAGACAACTAAAAAACGAACAATAGTATGCGAGTGCGAAGAATTTTACAGACACTGTCAGTTTCAATAAAATCGTTTTGGGCATTAGACCGAGTGTTACTGAAGCAAAACCAGTATTAAAAACCGACGTTTCGACTGTCTTTCCAGCGACCCTATTCGGGGTGACAATCGAAACGCATTTATTTTCAGAGATGCTTTAGTTTCAAAATTACCTATACAAAAATTACAGAAATTATGAAATTCGAAGTCAAACATCCGACTAATTACACAGTGCCAACAATAATGTACCTGAAACTTCCTGGCAGATTAAAGCTGTGTGCCGGACGAGACTCGAAATCGGGACCTTTGCCTTTCGCGGGCATTTGCCCAAGAAAGGCAAAGATCCCGAGTTGGAATCTCGGTCCGGCACACAGTTTTATTCTGCCAGGAAGTTTCGTATCTGCGCACACTCCGCTGCAGAGTGATAACTTCATTCTATAATGTACCTATTTAACCTACACCTTCCCAAGATTTATGTTACACAGCTTTACAACGAAACGTTTACCAGCATTAAATTACATGTAACACTGACACATGATTTCGAAATTGCCACCTTTTGAACTTCAAAAATATATACCCATCATCTTATTAATACATTGCGAAAAAACACCAAGGAGGAGTTGTGTGACATAAATGAAAGATGGTAGGCGTGTTTCTACGTATGAAGGGTGATGTCTGTTAAAAATTTGCGCCAGTCGCATAACAGTGGCGCTAGTGGCGTCTCTGTGAGGATGCAAATCATTTTCGCTTTAAATACACGCTGCAAGGTCGTGGGAGTCAGTTACTTTCAAGACTGGACGTGGTCAGCTGTTGTTAGTCAATAATGCCTTTAAGGCGACAAAGACGCCGTTATCAACACCTCACTGCGTTTGAACGACGTCGTGTAATAGAGCTAAGAGTAGCTGGATGTTTCTTCTGCGGCAATGCAGAAAGACGTGGCAGATATCTAGCCACAGTACATGGCTGCTGGCAACGGTGGTCACTAGAATGTGCGGTCGTAAGAACACCGGGCTCCGGACGGCCAGTTGGCATTACCGGGAGCAAAGACCATCGTGGTCGGCGTATGATTCTAGCATATCGTACCGCATCTGCAGCAGCAATTTGGGCACCATTTGGCACAACAGTGACGCCCCATCCGATCAACCGCAAACCACCGCCATTTGGGACTCAGTGATGTCAAGCAAGAGCTCATTGGAGGTCAGGGTGGAGGGCTGATAAGTTTTCTGATGAAAGTTGGTACTGCCTCAGCGCCAGCGATGGCCGTGTGTTGGTTAGAAGGAAGCCAGTTGAGGACCTCTAACCAATCTTTCTGGACATACATCTTCAGTTATGTTCCAGGGTGCATTTTCACATGACAGCAGGAGCACTATCGTAGTTATCCCACGCACCCTAGTGCAAACTTATACGTCAGTCTGATGATTCGACTTGTTGTGCTACCATTGATGAACAGCATTCCAGGGGACATTTTCCAACAGAATAAACCTCGTCCACTTACCGTCGTTGCAACTCAACGTGCTCTACACAGTGTCGACATATTGTCTTGACCTGCACGATCACCAGATCTATCTCCATTAGAGCACATACGGGACGATAACTCCAGCGTCACCCCCAGGCAGCATTAACAGACCCTGTATTGACCGACCCAGTGCAACAGGCATGGAACTTCATCCTACAAACTGACATATGGCACCTGTACAACACACTGCGTGAACGTTTGAATGCTATCATTCAGCATTCTGGCGGTTAGATTGGTTGTTAATGTACCAGTATTTCACATTTGAAGTGGTTTATTTTGCATATAAATTAGTTTATAATCTTGCAATGTTAATCGCTGAAATATGTCACCGCGACAAATATATGCCCGAAATTTTATTACGCTACATTAATTATTTTTTGGTGTTGTAATTTTATTCCTTCAGTGTATATATTGGAAAGAGCCACCACTGTCTGTAAAGGCGATGGGACCCACATTCTGGAAAATGAACTGAGGAGTTTTTCAAAAATGCCGTAAGTAATGGCCATTTTGTTGAGATGTTTCACGAACTCTTATCGTATGTTGTACAGTCATGGCCCCACATGACTACCCAGTGTCATACATAAGATGTGTCACTGTTACAGCTATAAACTAAAAGGACAAGTAGAGGCCAATGACCCAAGCAGATAATCCTTTTAAACATAGACCCTGAAACCAAGGGTTTCCGCCTAACGATCTATGAAGGTATAAGTAAAGTCATTCCAGTTTTACAACGCTGTTATTGATGTTCTTTATGTTAAAAGGATGCGTACGCGGTACAAGCATGAGAGCACAGCGGCACATTTTTAAGTGGCTGTTCGCGAATACGTTGCACGAATCTTCGACAAGTGTATTGGTCGTGACTCGCAAATAAGTGGTCTCTCAGTTCTTATTTAAAAGCTTTGACGTATTCAAGCGCTGTTGATAGTGTCGCTGAACTCCGGGGGCGCTTTGTGGATGGTTGTCACTGTCAATGCTTTCGGGACACTCCTGGGTTTTTAACGCATGCGAGCATCGATGAGGAGACGCACTGACTCCTACCTTCACATAAGCGCTCGCCATGTCGAACACACTTAAGGTGTCTATCCTCAGGTGCACATCTGCAGTTTCGATTGCCAGAGGCGCTGTTATTAGGTTTTCATGTACTCAATCGTAATCTCTCGTGTCGCCGAACCCATTCCCTTCCAGGCGTATGTTTATAAGTATTATTTGCTTCTTTCATTGTCTTATACTTTCTCCTTTGGTTTGTAACTATAATAACCAAACATCATATATATACTGAGTGTTGAAGCATTTACAAGTGAGCTAATGTTTATATGACGCTCATCTTGTGCCTTAATTATGATGTGATAATATGGTGAGACTCTGAAGTGCCAATCATCTGTGAAGGTAATATGAATACATAGTGAAGGATAATGTGGCATGAAACCAGTACTAAAAATATGCAACACGGCACTCAACGGAGTGAGGTCTGGAGGTTCGACAACCAAAGAAGCCTTAGGACAAACACACGCAGTGTCAGCGGCAAACATAAATACATATCAGCGCAGCTATATGACAGAGAAGTATACAGTGGTTTTAAATAATATACACAGAATCGTACAGTCAGGTATTCCTGCTAAGACCTTCACAACTACTGCATAGGCATTACCTCAATGCCAACTAAGTCACTGATGTCTGATAATGTAAAAATTGTTATGTGACTTAAATACGTTATCGATGCTTGGTGATGAGCATCAGAGGATCGAAACTCATTTCTAATAAACATACGTGAATAATAACACCCCGATAACAGCAAATCACTATGGTTCCACTTTACCACAACTTTCCTACAATATTTGTATTTTAAGGATCCTAAATCGCTAATTGTTTACAAACTATCAAGTAAACACTCTCTTCCACTGACAAAAGCCTAGTTTCATTTTTTTAAATAGAAGAAGTGGGAGAGCTAATAATCTTAAGTGTGTCGTCTCATTTACGAACTCCATTGACATTCGTTGGAAATTAGCACTATCTTTAACACTACAAGCCGGCTGAAACTCAGAGAGGTTTTTATCAGTAGTATACATCGGGAAAGTCTATAATGAACACACATGTTATTTGTCCTCCCGCCATTCGCAAAACACGGTAGTCAGGAAAGCTATTTACATTTTAATTATATACTTTCAAAGAAAAGAACAAATTGTAATTAAACAGTATGTGTACACCACTGCATAAGTAAGTGCAAATAAAATCGCAAAAGTGACAGCTGACGGTAATCATCCAGAGAGTGGCTTTGTGTTTTACTTCGGTGAGGATATCGAGCTATGACGTTATAAAATTTAAGTGGAATCTGCTAAGTTTGATATTCACGCTAAAGACGTAAGCAGTTGTGTGAACTGGCCGATAGCTGAACGGCTTCACGACGAGGCGGGGGAGGAAGCTGCAGTTACTCGGTAAACAAGCTTCGTTTCAAACTGAAACTAATTTTAACTGCAGCACAGAAAAGCCATTAATGTGAACGTAGTAGCAGTTTGCTAGGCTGTTTATACAGCTATTGTTGATATGAGACATTAATTAATAGTGTTTTATGTGAATTTAATGAAACTGAAAGCAGTCGATTAGTTAATATTAATTCATTAACTTGTAACAAAAGTTGTCAGAAACAATTCGGTATTTATTCTGACTACTGTGTCTTCCTTTTATATAATACTTCTTTTTATATTGTGCAAGTAGGAAATGAACATCTTGACTTAATGTGCCCACAGAAGTAAAGTTTTATTAATAAAGTTTAGAGGTTTTAGTGACTTAACAATAACTCCTGTGGACATATTAGGTGGTGAAACGGTGCGAGTATTTTTTATAGGGTTCTTTGGTTACATTGCAGTCCTGCAATAGTGCATAAAGCCGATTATAGAGCTACCTAACGTCATAATTAAGGTCTATTTTTCGAGAGATCGATTATCTGCTGGTCCCACCCAGAAGGTAAGGTGATCACCTACGTAGGACAATAGAAATCCGTGCTAATACATGACTGACTCCCCCCGTGTTAGTCAATTCTTCAGAAGCACCACCCAGGCTCAAGCAGGCAATAAACGTGAAATTCCGCGAACTGCTTGAATTATGTGTGCTATACTGACGTGTTGGTAACATTCCTTGTCGCAATAATAAACACTAGATCACTATTTCTGCAACTGAAACATAGTTTTTACGGACTCGATGTTTTCGTGCTCAGTGTACGTCTCCTGCTGTGTACACTGGACGGCGTTTTCAGTTATCTCGAACCTGAGTCATATCAGCCTGTTTGCGCACAATTTCGCTTTGTCAGACCAGAGCGTCACTCCACATCTCTGCAATACCGTCAGCAGCTACTTTATGTGCCACATAGGATCTTCAAATATTGCAGAAGCGACAATTATGTCGTCGTTGTAGGCAACACAACATTTCCTCATCTCTGGTATGACCACACCATACAGGACCTTCACAAATGCCGAACGTGAGTCTTTAAGCCCGGATGGTACTCGATTGTACACGTACTGTTCCCCTTCGAGTAGGAAGGCAGTGTAATTTCGGCAGGATGGATCGAGCTCAACTTGGTTGAAACCGGCTGTAATTTAAAAGGTCCACAGGAAAATAGTCCTCGGGAATTGGAGCAGTATGTCCTCGATGGGTTCAAATGGCTCTGAGCACTATGGGGCTTAATATCTGAGGTCATCAGTCCTCTAGTCTTAGAACTACTTAAACCTAACTAACCTAAGGACATCACACACATCCATGCTCGAGGCAGGATTTGAACCTGCGACCGTAGCGGTCGCGCGGTTCCAGACTGAAGCGCCTAGAACCGCTCGGTCACAACGTCCGGCACAAAATGGTACTGAGCACACCTATGCCATGTACAGAATCTGTGATGGGATACGACAGGTATATAATACGTGCCATGGATACACGGCACGTCACCCAAATATGCGCTGTGGGACGTAAAAGTAATGTGCTGTAGAGCAATCTCATCAGCGCCTATTTGTAGCCTTGCATTGTTACAGAAAGTGACCTATATTATTTATGATCAATAACTGATTGATAAGTACCCCCAGGGACTTCACATTTTTAGCGAGTCAAATGCCAATGCCATACATTCTGATTCTTCCACTAGCTCCCTTCGATTACGCAAGGACACTGCTGAATATTCACTGTGTGACTGTATAACCTTATGAATCAGATTCCAATAAGAGAAAGTTGTCAGTCGCTCAAAAAGTGAGGATGAAAAAGTTACACCATACCGTCTTTTTGTCACTGAGGTTATCAGAGATCTCATATAAACAACAATGGGGAAGATGAACGATCTAGGCGTTTTTGGAAGCTGCTGTTCCCGAAGTTATTTAGCAAATAACTGCAAACCTAATTTAGGATGGTCAGGTAAAGACTTTATTACATATCGCTCAGAGTTATAACATTCAGTGACCGCGACTTGTAAAAATGCAGTTTTCAGACCTAAGGGATATTCCACAGAAGGAGAGCGATGAAACAGACGGTAATCTGCAGAGGGAAGGTAACTGGGGGAGATTAACGGCAAGGCTTGCGGTGTATTCAGGTTGTGGGGAGCGCCGTTGGCCATGACCTTGCTTCAATGATTGCTTTACGAGACGTGCAGAGGTAAGTTTCTTGTATGAGCGAGTACTTAGGTTACGGGTACATGCCGATGAATTATTTGATCTCCACGTGTAGACCGCAATGGAGTTCATAGATCTGATATAGTAGATGAGCTGATCTTGATGAATGAAAATAAAACTGGTACCCTTTTTTGGATGTAGGTGATGCGACCGTTGTACACTCCTGGAAATTGAAATAAGAACACCGTGAATTCATTGTCCTAGGAAGGGGAAACTTTATTGACACATTCCTGGGGTCAGATACATCACATGATCACATTGACAGAACCACAGGCACATAGACACAGGCAACAGAGCATGCACAATGTCGACGCTAGTGCAGTGTATATCCACCTTTCGCAGCAATGCAGGCTGCTATTCTCCCATGGAGACGATCGTAGAGATGCTGGATGTACTCCTGTGGAACGGCTTGCAATGCCATTTCCACCTGGCGCCTCAGTTGGACCAGCGTTCGTGCTGGACGTGCAGACCGCGTGAGACGACGCTTCATCCAGTCCCAAACATGCTCAATGGGGACAGATCCGGAGATCTTGCTGGCCAGGGTAGTTGACTTACACCTTCTAGAGCACGTTGGGTGGCACTGGATACATGCGGACGTGCATTGTCCTGTTGGAACAGCAAGTTCCCTTGCCGGTCTACGAATGGTAGAACGATGGGTTCGATGACGGTTTGGATGTACCGTGCACTATTCAGTGTCCCCTCGACGATCACCAGAGGTGTACAGCCAGTGTAGGAGATCGCTCCCCACACCATGATGCCGGGTGTTGGCCCTGTGTGCCTCGGTCGTATGCAGTCCTGATTGTGGCGCTCACCTGCACGGCGCCAAACACGCATACGACCATCATTGGCACCAAGGCAGAAGCGACTCTCATCGCTGAAGACGACACGTCTCCATTCGTCCCTCCATTCACGCCTGTCGCGACACCACTGGAGGCGGGCTGCACGATGTTGGAGCGTGAGCGGAAGACGGCCTAACGGTGTGCTGGACCGTAGCCCAGCTTCATGGAGACGGTTTCGAATTGTCCTCGCCGATACCCCAGGAGCAACAGTGTCCCTAATTTGCTGGGAAGTGGCGGTGCGATCTCTTACGGCACTGCGTAGGATCCTACGGTCTTGGCGTGCATCCGTGCGTCGCTGCGGTCCGGTCCCAGGTGGACGGGCACGTGCACCTTCCGCCGACCACTGGCGACAACATCGATGTACTGTGGAGTCCTCACGCCCCACGTGTTGAGCAATTCGGCGGTACGTCCACCCGGCCTCCCGCATGCCCACTATACACCCTCGCTCAAAGTCCGTCAACTGCACATACGGTTCACGTCCACGCTGTCGCGGCATGCTACCAGTGTTAAAGACTGCGATGGAGTTCCGTATGCCACGGCAAACTGGCTGACACTGACGGCGGCGGTGCATAAATGCTGCGCAGCTAGCGCCATTCGACGGCCAACACCGCGGTTCCTGGTGTGTCCGCTGTGGCGTGCGTGTGATCGTTGCTTGTACAGCCCTCTCGCAGTGTCCGGAGCAAGTATGGTGGGTCTGACACACCGGTGTCAATGTGTTCTTTTTTCCATTTCCAGGAGTGTATTTCGTTTTCAAACTAAGTTTCTGCGTTAAAATACACTGAGGTGAAGAAAGTCATGGGATAGCGATAAGCACATATGTAGATGGCGGTAGTATCAAGTACACGAGGTATGATAGGGCGTTGCATTGGCGGAGCTTGTAGTTGGAGCCAGACCCATGGGGTGGTCCATTTCGAAAATCTTTAAGAAAATAAATATTCCGAGGTCCACAATGTCAAGAGTGTGACGAGAACAACAAATTACAGGCATTATTTCTCACCAAGGACAACGCAGTGTCCGACGGCCTTCACTTAACGACCGAGACGAGTGGCATTTCCATAGAGTTGCCGGTACTAACAGACAAGCAACACTGGCTGTAATAACAACAGAAATCAACGTGGCACGTATGACGAGCGTATGCGTTACGCCAGTCCCGGGAAATTTGTCGATGGGCTATGGTAGAAGACGACCGGCACGAATATCTTTGGTAACAGCACGACTTCGCCTGCAGCGCCTTTCCTGGGCTCCTGACCATATCGGTTGGACCCTAGATGACTGACATACCGTGACCTAGTCAGACGAGTCCTGATTTCAGCTGGTGGGACCAGATGGTAAGGTTCGAGTGTAGCGCAGACCACTCGAAACCATGGACCCAAGTTATCACAAGGTGCTGTGCAAGCCGATGGTGGATCCTTAATGGTACGGGCGGTATTTACGTGGAATAGAATGGTTCTCTGGTCCAGTGGAACCGGTTCGGCTACTTGGAGACGATTTGCAACGATTCATGGAATTCATCTTCCCAAAAAAGGATGGAAGGCTAAGCTGCAGTTGTTCGCGATTTCTTTAATGAAAATTCTGGCCAATTCGATCTGGCCACCCAGATCGCCTAACATTAATCCTATCTAACATTCATGGGACATAATCGAGAGGTCAGTTTTTGAACAAAATCCTACACCGGAAACACTTTCAAAATTATGAACGGTTATAGAGGCAGACGGCTCAATATTTGAACAGGGGGTTCCAGCGACATGTTGACTTCATGCCTTGTCGAGATACTGAACTACGCTGGGCAAAAAGAGGTCTGACAAGATATTAAGAGATATCCCACGGTCTTTGTCACCTTAGTGTGATGTGCTCCAGTGAAATGAATACAATATATGTTGCTTCATTCATTATTTTCGGATCAATACTTAATAGACGTCACCTGGAGATGTTGAGGATATGAGAGGTTTAGACACGCTATAAGTTGGAGGTCCTGTTCTGTAATGAAGAATTGAGTGGGATGGTAAAATTATTTCTAGGTTGAAAACTGTCAAGGAGGTTGTTTATTCCAAACCTCCCAGTAAATGGGTTTCATGCAAGTTGATGATTATAGCTTTACAGGGAGAGACTGGTACGTGCTTCAGAAATATAGAGAATATTTGACCTGTTCCTACAGTGTAACATGGAGGAGGCTAGCTTAGGAGACAGGGAGCAGTGCGATAAAATTTTTCCAACAAATGTTTTTAAAAAGGTACTGGAGTGAAGCAAACTAGTGCCGGATCGAATACGCACTAAAGCCGTCGGCACGCGGGAGGAGGTAGCTAATGTTAACGTGCATGCAGACACACTATCTACATCTACATCTACATGATTACTCAGCAATTCACATTTAAGTGCTTGGCAGAGGGTTCATCGAACCACAATCATACTATCTCTCTACCATTCCACTCCCGAACGGCGCGCGGGAAAAGGGAACACCTAAACCTTTCTGTTCGAGCTTTGATTTCTCTCATTTTATTTTGATGATCATTCCCACCTATGTAGGCTTGGCTCAACAAAATATTTTCGCATTCCGAAGAGAAAGTTGTTGACTGAAATTTCATAAAAAGATCTCGCCTCGACGAAAAACGTCTTTCCTTTAATAACTTCCATCCCAACTCGCGTATCATATCTGCCACACTCTCTCCCCTATTACGAGATAAAACAAAACGAGATACCCTTTTTTTGCACCCTTTCGATGTCCTCCATCACTCCCACCTGGTAAGGATCCCACAGCGCGCAGCAATATTCTAACAGAGGACGAACGAGTGTAGTGTAAGCTGCCTCTTTAGTGGACTTGTTGCATCTTCTAAGTGTCCTGCCAATAAAACGCAACCTTTGGCTCGCCTCCCCACAATATTATCTATGTGGTCTTCCCAACTGAAGTTGTTCGTAATTTTAACACCCAGGTACTTAGTTGAATTAACAGCCTTGAGAATTGTACTATTTATCGAGTAATCGAATTCCACCTTCAGGAGACATAGCGCCTCGACACAAGGCACGAGCAGGTTAACATGGTTTCCCACTCTTAGAGAAAATTCAAAGGAAGATTATTTAACTAAGATAAAATATGTGACACATTAACGAATGACCTATACAAAAATTACAAGTGTTGTTCATAGAAGAAAATAAACTGAACAATACGCATGTATGACGTGTTTCAAAGGTGTAATGAGCAACATAATCTTATCTTTAATAAAGCCTAAATTAAAAACAGATACTAGCGATATTAAGTAGGGAACTGAAGCAGCTGTGATTATGCAGAGTTAAAATTTTTAACACAACAAGAAAAATTATAATAACTGAAATAAAAGAGAATGGGACATGTTAGCAGTTGTGAGTAATTTAAAACATGGCTTGGAGGGGATTATGAGTAGAATCTGCAGTTAGAAGTAGCGAGTAAGGGAACTGTGTCTGGTCATTTAGTACTGAGCTTGGGCTAAAGTACATATGTTTATTGATTTCCAGTACACTAGGGAGCCAAAGCAACTGGTACACCTGCATAATATCGTATAGCGGCCCCGCGAGCACGCAGAAGTGTCGCAACAAGACGTGGCATGGACTCGACTAATGTCTGAAGTAGTGCTGGAGCGAACGGACACCATGAATACTGCAGGTAAGAGTACGAGGGGATGGAGATCTCTTCTAAATAGCACGTTGTGAGGCATCGCAGATATGCTCAATAAACTTCATGTGTGGGGAGTTTGGTGGCCGGTGGAAGTGTTTACACTCACAAGGATGTTATTGGAGCCACTCTGAAGAAATTCTGGACATGTGGGATGTCGCATTGTCGTGACGGAATTGCCTAAGTCCGTCGAAATGCACAATGGACAAGGATGGATGCAGGTGGTCAGACAGGATGCTTACGTAGATGCCACCTTTCAGAGCCGTATCTAGACATATCAGGGTCCCCATTTTACTCCAACTGCACACGTCCCGCACCATTACAGAGCCTCCACCACCTTGAACAGTCCCCTGCTGACGAGAAGGTCCGTGGATTCGTGAGCTCTCTATACCCGTACGCGTCCATCTGCTCGTACGACCAGGCAACATGTTTCCAGTAATCAACAGTCCATTGTCGGTGTTGACGGGACCGGGGGAGGCGTAAAGCTTTGTGTTGGTGCAATGAAGGGTACACGAGTGGGCCTTCGCTCCGAAAGTGCATATCAATGATGTTTCGGTGAATGGTGCCCACGCTGACACTTATTGATGGCCCAGCGTTAAAATCTGAAGCAATTTGCGGGAGGGTTGCACTTCTGTCACTTTGAACGATTCTCTTCAGTCGTCGTTGCTCCCGTTCTCGCAGGATCCTTTTCCGGACTCAGCGATGTCGGAGATTTGATGTTTTACAGGATTCCTGCTGGTCACGGTACACTAGCGGAATGGTCGTACGGTAAAATCTCCGCTTCATCGCTACCAAGGAGATACTGTGCCATATAGCTCGTGCGCGATTATATCACGACGCTCAAACTCACTTAAATCTTGATAACCTGTCATTGTAGCAGCAGTAACCGATCTAAAAACTTCGCCAGGCACCTGCAGTATTAGGTAGGTGTTGCTGACCGCAGCGCCCTATTGTGTCTCTTTACATACACTCCTGGAAATTGAAATAAGAACACCGTGAATTCATTGTCCCAGGAAGGGGAAACTTTATTGACACTTTCCTGGGGTCAGATACATCACATGATCACATTGACAGAACCACAGGCACATAGACACAGGCAACAGAGCATGCACAATGTCGGCACTAGTACAGTGTATATCCACCTTTCGCAGCAATGCAGGCTGCTATTCTCCCATGGAGACGATCGTAGAGATGCTGGATGTAGTCCCGTGGAACAGCTTGCCATGCCATTTCCACCTGGCGCCTCAGTTGGACCAGCGTTCGTGCTGGACGTGCAGACCGCGTGAGACGACGCTTCATCCAGTCCCAAACATGCTCAATGGGGGACAGATCCGGAGATCTTGCTGGCCAGGGTAGTTGACTTACACTTTCTAGAGCACGTTGGGTGGCACGGGATACATGCGAACGTGCATTGTCCTGTTGGAACAGCAAGTTCCCTTGCAGGTCTAGGAATGGTAGAACGATGGGTTCGATGACGGTTTGGATGTACCGTGCACTATTCAGTGTCCCCTCGACGATCACCAGTGGTGTACGGCCAGTGTAGGAGATCGCTCCCCACACCATGATGCCGGGTGTCGTCCCTGTGTGCCTCAGTCGTATGCAGTCCTGATTGTGGCGCTCACCTGCACGGCGCCAAACACGCATACGACCATCATTGGCACCAAGGCAGAAGCGACTCTCATCGCTGAAGACGACACGTCTCCATTCGTCCCTCCATTAACGCCTGTCGCGACACCACTGGAGGCGAGCTGCACGATGTTGGGGCTTGAGCGGAAGTCGGCCTAACGGTGTGCGGGACCGTAGCCCAGCTTCATGGAGACGGTTGCGAATGGTCCTCGCCGATACCCCAGGAGCAACAGTGTCCCTAATTTGCTGGGAAGTGGCGGTGCGGTCCCCTACGGCACTGCGTAGGATTCTACGGTCTTGGCGTGCATCCGTGCGTCGCTGCGGTCCGGTCCCAGGTCGACGGGCACGTGCACCTTCCGCCGACCACTGGCGACAACATCGACGTACTGTGGATACCTCACGCCCCACGTGTTGAGCAATTCGTTGGTACGTCCACCCGGCCTACTGCATGCCCACTATACGCCCTCGCTCAAAGTCCGTCAGCTGCACATACGGTTCACGTCCACGCTGTCGCGGCATGCTACCAGTGTTCAAGACTGCGATGGAGCTCCGTATGCCACGGCAAACTGGCTGACACTGACGGCGGCGGTGCACAAATGCTGCGCAGCTAGCGCCATTCGACGGCCAACACCGCGGTTCCTGGTGTGTCCGCTGTGGCGTGCGTGTGATCGTTGCTTGTACAGCCCTCTCGCAGTGTCCGGAGCAAGTATGGTGGGTCTGACACACCGGTGTCAATGTGTTCTTTTTTCTGTTTCCAGGAGTGTAGCTCTGTATTTGAATACGTATGCCTATACAAGTTTCTTTGGCGCTTCAGTGTATTTCAAGATAGTACGTCTTCCGTAATTTATGGATGTGATGTAATTTTCCATGGTTTGACTTGCAACTATGGCCTTCTTTAACGGGTGATCTGCAAAAGTAGAGTCATTCTTCTAAGCTGCAGTCTCCTGTGTTGTTTCTTCAACGGGTTGCATATTGCCTTGCCAGACAGAACTATATTTAATTTGCCACAACTGCGTGTACTTTTATATATTCCGCTCTTTTACAAAGCTGGAATAGTGTCTTTACCATTGGGCAAAATGTACCCAATAGTGTTGTGCTCGTAAAAAGGTTTTACGTGCCTGTATTTATCATTTCTGGCAACATCAAAGAGACTTACTTAAACGAGGAATTGTGCACCATTTACTGCGTTCCTGAGGTGGTGAGTCGAAAACAGGATAAAGAAGAGAGAACACTTGTTTTTGCTTTTTGTGATTATGGTGTCCAGCAAGGTGGAAGGGTAACCATTTTTTATGCTATTTGTTTGACTGCATTTAATACAATTAGGAAGTAATTTTCACTCATGGGGATGGATACGCATCTGTAGGTGTATCTGATGATAGTGTAACAGCGGTTTTTAGATTAAATAATAAACATTGTAGAATATTAAATCAGTGTTTGTGTTTTCCTTCATAAGGTATAAAATATTCTAGCGAGAACCAACGGCACAGAAAAAAAGACGCGTACTGTAGAACGGAATACCGTCTATCGATCTACACGAAGCACCTCAACCATCTACGCCATGATGCTACTCATTCACATTTGTTTATAACAAATCCTAAAAAGAACGACAGGTTTTCATGAATCTTCAGTGGGTCGTTGCCTTAAAACGACGTCATTTTACTGCAGCAAGTCATTCAAGTAACGATTCGTTCTCGAGACATTCAGTGTGATGGTGCTTAGGAACAGTATATACCCATAAGGCGTAACGTATACATACAGGGTGGTCCAAGGATAGTGACCGGACCAAATATCTCACGAAATAGGCATCAAACGAAGAAACTACAAAGAACGAAACTCTTCTAGTTTGAAGGGGATACCAGATGGCGCTTTGTTGGTCCGCTAGATGGCGCTGCCATAGGTCAAACGGATATCAACTGCGTTTTTTAAAATAGAAACTGACACTTTTTTGTACATATTCGTGTAGTACGTAAAGAAATATGAATGTTTTAGTTGGACCACTTTTTTTGCTTTGCGATAGATGGCGCTGTAGTAGTTCCAAACGTATAAGTACGAGGAATCACGTTACATTCCGCCAGGGCGGACGGTATTTGCTTCGTGATATATTACCCGTGTTAAAATGGACCATTTACCAATTTCTGAAAAGGTCGAAATCGTTTTGATGTATGACTATTGTGATCAAAATGCCCAACAGGCTTGTGCTATGTATGCTGCCCGGTATCCTGGACGACATCATCCAAGTGTCCGGACCGTTCGCCGGATAGTTACGTTATTTAAGGAAACAGGAAGAGTTCAGCCACATGTGAAACGTCAACCACGACTTGCAACAAATGATGATGCACAAGTAGGTGTTTTAGCTGCTGTCGAGGCTAATCCTCACATTAGTAGCAGACAAACTGCGTGAGAAACGGGAATCTCACAAACGTCGATGTTAAGAATGCTACATCAACATCGGTTGCACCCGTACCATGTTTCTATGCACCAGGAATTGCATGGCGACGACTTTGAACGTCGTGTACAGTTCTGCCACTGGGCACAAATGAAATTACTGGACGATGACAAATTTTTTGCACGCGTTCTATTTAGCGACGAAGCGTCATTAACCAACAGCGGTAACGTAAACCGGCACAATATGGTCTATTGGGCAACGGAAAATCCACTATGGCTGCGACAAGTAGAAGATCAGCGACCTCGGCCGGTTAAAGTATTGTGCGGCATTATGGGAGGAAGGATAATTGGCTCCCATTTTATCGATGGCAATCTAAATGGTGCAATGTATGCTGATTTCCTACGTAATGTTCTACCGGTGTTACTACAAGATGTTTCACTGCATGACAGAATGGCGATGTACTTCCAACATTATGGATGTCCGGCACATAGCTCGCGTGCAGTTGAAGCGGTATTGAATAGCATATTTCACGACAGGTGGATTGGTCGTCGAAGCACCATACCATGGCGCGCACGTTCACCCGATCTGACGTCTCCGGATTTCTTTCTGTGGGGAAAGTTGAAGGATATTTGCTATCTTGATCCACCGACAACGCCTGACAACATGCGTTAGCGCATTGTCAACGCATGTGCGAAGATTACGGAAGGCGAACTACCCGCTGTTGAGAGGAATGTCATTAAACGTATTGCCAAATGCCTTGATGTTGACGGACATCATTTTGAGTATTTATTGCATTAATTTTGTAGGTGGTGGTGGTGGTGGTTAGTGCTGAACGTCACGTCGACAACGAGGTCATTAGAGACGGAGCGCAAGCTCGGATTAGGGAAGGATTGGGAAGGAAATCGGCCGTGCCCTTTCAAAGGAACCATCCCAGCATTTGCCTGAAGCGATTTAGGGAAATCACGGGAAAGCTAAATCAGGATGGCCGGAGACGGGATTGAACTGTCGTCCTCTCGAATGCGAGTCCAGTGTGCCAACCACTGCGCCACCTCGCTCGGTATTAATGTGGTATTTACAGGTAATCACGATGTAACAACATGTGTTCTCAAAAATGATAAGTTCACAAAGGTACATGTATCACGTTGGATTCCCACGCCCGGGTTCCCGGATTCGATTCCCGGAGGGGTCAGGGATTTTCTCTGCCTCGTGACGGCTGGGTGTTGTGTGATGTCCTTAGGTTAGTTAGGTTTAAGTAGTTCTAAGTTCTAAGGGACTGATGGCCATAGATGTTAAGTCCCATAGTGCTCAGAGCCATCACGTTGGAACAACCGAAATAAAATGTTCAAACGTACCTACGTTCTGTATTTTAATTTAAAAAACCTACCTGTTACCAACTGTTCGTCTAAAATTGTGAGCCATATGTTTGTGACTATTGCAGCGCCATCTATCAAAAAGCGAAAAAAGTGGTCCAACTCAAACATTCATATTTGCTTACGTACTACACGAATACGTAATAAAAAAAATGGGAGCTCCTATTTTAAAAAACGCAGTGGATATCCGTTTGACCTATGGCGGAGCCATCTAGCGGGACAACCATAACCCCGTCTGGTATCCCCCTTCAAGCAAGAGAAGGTTCGTTCTTCGCAGGTTTTTCGTTTGACGCTTATTTCGTGAGATATTTGGCCCGGTCACGATCAATGGACCATCGTGAATACACAGCAAACATATTTGTACATCACCTCGGTTTCTGAGAGTTCCGGAACCTGTACAGAAAACTTCAATAGAGATCAACATAACACATCATTTCCGCCCTTTTTATTACTCATGAAATCCACTCACAGCACGTTGAACCAGCATACAGCGAGATCTTCAAAGGTGGAGCTCCAGATTGCTGTACACACCGGTACCTCTAATACCCAGTAGCACCTCCTCTTGCATTGATGCATGCCTGTATTTGTCGTGGCATATTAACCACAAATTCATAAAGGCAATGTTGATCTAGATTATACCACTCCTCAACCGCTATTCGGTGTAGATCCCTCATGGTAGTTGGTGGGTCACATCGTCCATAAACAGCCCTTTTCAATCTATCCCAAGCATTTTCGATAGGGTTCATGTCTGGAGAACATGCTGGCCACTCTAATCGAGCGATGTCGTTATTCGCCTGCATCTCGTGGTCGTGCGGTAGCGTTCTCGCTTCCCACGCCCGGGTTCGATTCCCGGCGGGGTCAGGGATTTTCTCTGTCTCATGATGGCTGGGTGTTGTGTGATGTCCTTAGGTTAGTTAGGTTTAAGTAGTTCTAAGTTCTAGGGGACTGATGACCTAAGATGTTAAGTCCCATAGTGGTCAGAGCCATTTTTAATGTCGTTATTCTGAAGGAAGTCATTCACAAGACGTGCACGATGGGTGCGCCAATTGCCGTCCATGAAGATGAATGCCTCGCCAATTTGCTGCCGATATAGTTGCACTATCGGTCGGAGGATGGCATTCACGTATCGTACAGCAGTTACGGCACATTCCGTGACCACCAGCGGCGTACGTGGGTCCCACATAATACCACCCCAAAACAGCAGGGAACCTCCACCTTGCTGCACTTGGACCTCGCCATGGACGTCGTGAGTGAAGTTGTGCGTCATCCAACCTATTGCGCACAGTTTGAGTCGTGACACGACGTCCTGTGGCTGAACGAAAAGGATTATTCAACATAGTGGCCTTGCTGTCAGGATTCCTCCGAGCCATAATCCACTGCAGTACTAGCCCTTGGTCGGCCTGAGCGAGGCATGTCATCGACAGTTCCTGTCTCTCTGTATCTCCTCCATGTCCGAAAAACATCGCTTTGGCTCACTCCGAGACGCCTGGACACTTCCCTTGTTGGGAAACCTTCCTGGCATAAAGTAACAATGCGGGCGTGATCGATCCGCGGTGTTGGCTGTCTAGGCATGGTAGAACTACAGACAACACGAACCGTGTACCTCCTTCCTGGTGCAATGGATGGAACTGATCGGTTGTCGCCCCCCCCCCCCCCCCCCCCCGTCTCCACCTAATGGGCGCTGTTCATGCGTGGCTGTTTACACCTTTTGGCGGGTTTACTGACATCTCTGAACAGTGAAAGGGACTGTGACTGTGATACAATATACACAATCAACGTCCATCTTCGGGAGTTCTGGGAACCGAGATGATGCAATATATGCTTCCGCTGAACACAACAAATATAGTGTGACTGCTTGCTTCATGCTTGTGACATGGGGAGGGTTCTTGCTTCCTACTGGTTATACTTCGCGTTTCACTTTGCTGAAATATCGCAGAACTTCTTTTGTGTTTCACTTGACGAAATGGCTGCTCAACGTGAAACAGCAGGAATTACGTCACGAAAGTTGTAGGGCGCCACGTCAGCGGTAGCTAACTCATCCCATGTGATCGGGCGAGGTGGCGCAGTGGTTAGCACATTGGATTCACATTTGGGAGGACGATGATTCAGACCCGCGTTCGACCATCCAGATTTAGGTTTCCCGTGATTTCCCTAAATCGCTCGAGGCAAATGCCAAGATGGTTCCTTTGAAAGGACACAGTAGATCTCCTTCCCATTGTTGCTACATTCCGAGCTTGCGCTCCATCTCTAATGGCCTTGACGTCGACGGGACGTTAAACACAATCTACCTTTCTTCTTCGTATCTTGCGCCGAGGCTTAAGGGTTAACCACCGATGTATGGTACGGCTGCCTGTCAGCCTGAGCGCTGTTTAGGCTAACCATGGGCTGGTTCCGACATTCCGTCTCCGAGAACACTATACAATAAGTAGTTACAAATGATTACATACATAACTGCGTTTACACGATTAGCAAACTGATCACGCATACGACTTGCCTCGGGCGCTTATAACCTCGAAGCTGAGCTCCCATAAAGTCACAACACACACACGACTGTCAACCCATAGGTTACTTGACGACCGTGGCGACAGGAAAGGCATCCCTCCATAAAGTTCAGTAATTAAGTCAAATTTTCCAAGTCCTGGGAAAGCAGACACTGTACTAGACGCGATGTACGCTACAGAAGAGAAGATAAGGAGCTGTATAGAGCTTTTTTGCGAGATAAATGGTTTCTGGCTAAAATTTTTTAGAAAGCACCCAAATGAGAGCTAGGGCTGTGTTTCTATGATAGCATGGTAATGAAAAGTGATTTGTGTCATTCGGCGTATAAGTTCAGGTTCTTTGATGAGTAAAATAATAAAATGTGATACGAGAAGTAAAATGTCAAACCTGTTATTGACCTTGAGTAAAAACCACTATTTTGACGAAGCACCTTCACCTGAAACGTGTGGTGGTGTGAGACCGATGGTGAAGCAGACAGCGTCGGCTGGTAAGAACGCTTTCGTTTCGTGAAATCCGCTGGCCTGGTGCGGCCTTCCACCGGCAATCCGAGTAACAAAGGCAATTAGCCAGCCGGAGTGCGCGCCCGCTGCAGAAGAGCTTATATGCGGGTCTCCATTTCACGGATCAGTGGTAGGCCCACAATGGCAGTATTCCGCACCAGATGTAGCGATGGAGCAGGCCACGTCGCTCATGCAGCGTATTACTAGCCGGAAACCCGACGTGCCCCCGTAAACATGCACCACAACGGAATGTAACCGTCGAGTTGTAGGATGATTTTGAAACTTTATATAATTTCATTTGTAGCCTTCCCCCTTACTAATCGGTTAATGGGGTATTACGAGTGTGATCGCCTATGCCCAGTGAATTTGCTTTTGGACGACGCTATCGTCTCGAAAGAAATTTTTGACTAGTTAGTGGACACAATTGTACAATAAGTTGTTCTAATGAACAACCTATTCGTCTGCAATTTCTGTTGACTTGGATTTGGCTTAATACTTAAAACAGTGCCAACTCTAGCATAAAATATGAAACGAAAACGAATACTACATGACTCAGACAGCCCACGAAAATTTAATTGAAAGAATACAGAAATTAGTTACTACGGTCACCAGCCCAGTTGGGCACAGTCTGTCCAATATCTAAGCGACAATGTGTACAGCAATGAATACGTAACGGTTTCGTTGTACGTGTCGCAACAGAAGGTCGACACATGTTCCTGACGAGACAAAACATTACGAAACAATAATGAATATAGAGAACATTTATCTAATATCATTAATAATCAGATACACTCACCAGTCGCCATTATTTTTGTTTTTACGTAGGCACAACATATTAGTATAGATTTTTCAGTACTTCTTCAATTTTTCCTTATCCGTACTTTTCTCGTCATACTTAGTTTTGACTAATTTGAGGCACTCGCCTTCGCTTTGATGCCGATACATGCTTTTGCTGATATTTTCAGTTGTCTTTTGCCCTTCTCCCCTCCGTCCGAACAGGCCTCGGATGACCTAACGGTACAGATCGATCGCCGTGCCACCCTCAGCCGATAGGCGTCACCGAATGCGGATGTGGAGGGGCACGTGGTCAGTATACCGCTCTCCCGGACGTTGTCAGTTTCGGTGACCGGAGACGCTACTCATTAATCAGTTAGCTCCTTAAGTGGCCTCACAGGAGCTGAGTGCATCCCGCTTGCCAACAGCGCTTCATAGTCCCAGATGGTCACCCATCCATGTTCTAGCCGAGCCCAACAGCACTAGCCAGTGGTGATCTGGTGGAAAGCGGTGCGGCAACGCTGTTGAGCCTTCCGCCCTTCTAATGCCTCAAAATAAAATAGTTTCAATACGCCCTCGGTATAATCTTCAATGATTCGTCTATTGCATTCAGGTAAACGTGTCAGTGCATCTGGTATGTAGTTGTTGTCCGTACTTCCCACGCAAGATACGTCATCATTAAGTTGTTGCAAGAAAAGCGAGCACCTAGTCGCACCTTCCTGCAACAAATGACACTTCTTGAGATAAGTAAGCGCCTTATGGTCTTCGTGAACTATCACATTTTGTTCCCACAGGTAACTTTTAAACTTCCTGAAACCTCATACGGCTGTCAGAGCCTGTTACTCTGTAATTGCATAGTTCCGTTGATTCTTCGTTAACGTCCTACTCGCGAGCGCAACCGCTCTGTGTTCTTTTTCTTCTCCTTCTACTTCTTAAAATAATTTTACTACTAAACCATAACACGACGAATTCGTTCCCATGTGGAAGTGTAACGAGTGGTCAGGATCATACAAGATATTACTCTGTAACAATCACTCTTCAACTATTCAAATCCCATCTGACATTCTTCAGTCAATATAAGGGCTGTGTTCCTCCTCAGCAAGTTTTTGAAGTTGGGGTCTTTAAACGCTTGCCCTTGCAGGAACTTGCGATAGAATCCGGTTACCCCTAAGAAATTTATAAGTTGTTTTCGCGTCTTCGATGGCACGCAATTTTTAATTGCTTTTAACTTCTCTGGCTCTTTAGCAAACCCTGAGTTCGCAATAATATGACCAAGAAAGTTCAGATCCTGTCTAAAAAATTCAAATTTTCTGAGCTTTATTGTCATTCCACCCTTGCATAATGCACTGAACATCTCATCTAATAGTTCACAATGTTCTTGCCAAGTTGTAGTTGCGAATAGCAAGTCGTTGACACAAACGGTTAGCCTAGAACTTAACGTAGCACCCAAGAAACTGTCGAGTACTTGCCTGTAGACAGAAACGGGGTATATTTGAGCGATCTCGTTTCGAGAGCAATCTGCCAGTACCCTTCCGTGAGATTGACACTCGTCATAAATCTTACATTGTGAGACCTTTACAAGGTTTCCTCCATACTCTCCAGGCGATCTGTTTCACGTCCACCTACCTTGATTAATATGCGTGCACCAATCACCACTCTGACACTACCATCTCCTTTTCCTACTATTATTAAGGACTGTTAAGGGGACTGGTACTCCTCCCTATAATATTCACTCTAACATGCGATGTATTTCTTGCTGCATGGTTTTCTTCCTAGATATCACAATGTACTATTATACAAAGAATGCTCCGTGCGGTACCACACACAATTGACACTGATACCCATTAACAAGTGCTGGCTTGTTCAAAAATACTCTTAGGTTTCTCAGTATCACTTCATTCAAATACTTCTTTTGTTCGGGTGTGACATCTGATACTTTCCCTACAATACTTTTCAACTCATCTTCTAAGCAGCTGTCAACATTTATTCCGAATACCATGGTATTCCTTACGCCTGCCTAATCCTGCCTCTTTAGGCCATGAAACAATGTCTAGAATTAAATACTGACTACCCAACACCATCACTAGTGTTACCAAACGTTATTTGTACCCTGCTTATATCTTTTAAAACACTGATCTTTTTTATTGTTACAGTCGATGACTGCCTGCTATTTTATTAACCACTCAGGCTATAGAATTATTTCTGTGCTCAGATACGGCACGACTATAAGTTTGCGTTCAACTCTTGCTCCTGTATAAGTCAAAACATACAAACATTCTATGCTTTATGGGTTAACTATTCCTCCCGGTAGCCCCAGTTATTTTTACTCCCATTAGCGTCATTACTACCACTTCTGGATTTCCGTTCAAAGGATCAAATACCTTTTACACCCCTATTTCTATCAAAATCTGAATTTACAGTCCGTATATGTCAACAGATACTACAATTTAAAGCCAATCCTTGAATTCTCCTCAGCAAATCTTGGTCAATATCTATGTCATTCCAGAAAGAAATCATACCGTTACTGTTTCCGATGGCGCTTTATCTGGTGCATTTTTCGTTCTTCTTTTGTCAACATATTTAATTTCTTTCAATTGATTCCGCGACTCTCGTTACGATCCCCATACAGTAAGATTCCTATCCACGTTATCGAATAACGATCCTTGTTGTATTGTAAAGTCACTAATTCTTAATTCCGGTCGTGATTCAATGGAAAGATGGTTATCATCTTCCAGTTTACCTGAAGGAATGCGTTCTGTTTGTAACAGTACTTCTTCTTTAGAGCTGCTGTTATCCGCTTCACTGTGGTCACTCTTTACTATGTCTGCTTTTACCTTGTAAACATTATAGTCTACGTGACTTTCAAGAATTCGTATCCGGTTATGCCATGAAAAATCACTTTGCACGTTCTCCGTGTTCTCACCATTGAACTTGCCACAACCAGCTTGTCTACGTTCGGTCATCACCTGCATTCCTTCGGGAAATGTCTGCTCTTTCTGTACAGTGTTTTCCTCTTTAAATTCCCTAATCTAATGAGGGATGAGAGGCGTTACATAATGTTCCTTCTCCCAATTAGCACAACTCCAGTACTTCCCCCTATACTCCTTTAATCCATCATATATCCGACCGAACTGATCTAACCAAACGTCTCCACTCGCCGTTTCGTCGTGCTCAATAATGGAAACTTTATACACTGCTGGTTTTCTATTTGCTTTGATGAAACACTTCCTGCTGGAGCTTGCAGTTCCGTTGTTGTTTCAAATACGTCTGACGCTTCTTATATGACCGATACTACCTAATGTTCATGCGTGGCAAACTCTTTCCTTGCGTCTGCGTGTAGCTCGGTTTTGTAACTGCGGGTACGTTACGCTGTGTGCTAACGCACTCTCTCTCAGATCGAAGTTCTACCCAATCGAGTTTATCACAGCGATATTTTCGTTGTTTGTTTTTGGGCCTCTAGTGTCTACCGACGCCCGATGCGCCCTTAGCTGGCGCGGTTGACGGTTCTTCTGGACTGAATGTAATATTGATTCTTGCTCTTCCAGTTATTCCCTCTTTGTGACCCTCGTACTATGTTTACTTGGTACTGGCTTCTTCCATTCTTATCACAGTTATTATTATTACCGCAATTCCTGAAACTTTCGTGGTTATTCCGCCAGATGACTGCGTGTTCCACTTCCTCTAGAATTGAAGTAATCGTTCTGGAGTTACTAACAATACGTCGCTCAGCGTCGTCAGGAAGGTTCTTTTTACAGCTTCCAAATGATCTCCTATTGCGAACGGCGTTCATGCAAATATTACAAACTGCGGACCCAGTTTTCGCAAAACTGTCTCATCGAGATGAGCATTCTGGCATGGTAAGATCCTGACACTACAAATCTCCGCTACAAGCTCTCTTGCTTCTGTTCTGACTAATACTCTTTTAATAATGCATTTTTAAATTCGTGTCAACTCATATTAGTAATATCGAGGTTTAACGCCATCTCTTAGCATCTCCCATTAGCACGTCCATAACAGAATTAATTTTTATTCTCTCTCAAAGCCGGTGGCAATACCCTTTCACAATTCTTAATAAAATGTCTCGCACGCAATCCACCCCGTTACTTCGAGTGGGTCGAGGCGTCTTCTGTCGCTAGTATTTCTGTATTGTGTACGTGATACGATACATAGTTTTGCGTTTCCTGCAATTTATGTTCTAATTTTACCACATTACTCACTAGGCCACAAGTGGTTATAGTCAACGTCTCCACCTGCGACTTCTTCTTTTCACAAGTGTTGAGCTGTTGTCAATCTTAATATCTACTGCAGATACGACGGTTTTCAAATTCGAAATCTCTTTCGTGTTCCCCTTTTGTACTGGTTCCACCTGTTTCACTAGCTTCTCTCGAAATTTGCCGATTTTACTTTTCACAGCAGGTCCAGTGTTTTCTTCAGTCTTCACTGTTTCTGATTCAAATCGACGATTTGTGACACTAGATTGCGACTGTGCTGTCGCCATCTCAGATCTATGATTACCGATTTCGGTATTCATAGCTAGTATTTTTTTTTTGATAGTATCTACTTTTTTATTTACTGTATTCACTTCACACACCCTCCCTACCCTAATGTTGTCATAAAAAATTTTGATCACTTTACTCTGAGCATTCATTGTACTTTTGATCGATTGATTCTGAGCCTCCATCTTGCTTGCCTGCTAAACAACTTTTTAATTAATCATTCACATCCCCGTGAGGGTCTGGTTGTAACTCTAACTCCAGATCCCTATTAAATTTGTCACCGTGTCCATCGTCAGTTGTTTAGGTTTTAATATGCATCCTGTATTCAGTAGCATTTGCAAGTGCTAAGAATTCCATTTTTGTACGTGCCTGTGGTTCTACGGCAGCGCCTGTGATGCCTACTACCGGCTCCTCGACAATTGATTCTGCGGTAAGCGAGATTCTTTGCTCGATATCCTGTTCTCCGCGTAGTTCAACTAAATTACTACTTCGAAATTCTCCATCATTTTGTTCCCCTAATTAATTAATATAAATTTTGTTGTTGGGCGGCCGGGGTGACCGAGCGGTTCTAGGCGCTACAGTCTGGAACCGCGCGACCGCTACGGTCGCAGGTTCGAATCTTGCCTCAGGCATTGATGTGTGTGATGTCGTTAGAACTACTTAAACCGAACTAACCTAAGTTCTAGGGGACTGATGACCTCAGTAGTTAAGTCCCATAGTTCTCAGAGCCATTTGAACCATTTTTTGTTGTTGCGGTTTCTTTTCTCCACTTACTGTTACCTTAAGGGAGCAACTCTGTCTCCGTAGAAAATGTTTTTATTCGCATGAAAATGTAGGCTAATTGCAAAATTTCTGACTAACAGACAATATCAAAATTGATGTTGTCTTATCATCAGCGTCTTCACGTGTACCTGCCTCCCCCCCTCCCCCGACTAATCGATTAATTCGAAAACGTGACAGTGATCGCATGTGTCCAATGAATTTGATTTTGGAAAAACTTATTGAGGCTTCGTTATTAACTCTTCCAACTATCTTTTTATCCAACAAATAAAACAGGCAACGTAAGTCTTTTGTTACTCTTCTTTTAGCTATTTAAACAACGACACTGGCATATTCAGGGACTGGAAAGGAATGGGACCGTAAGTAGGTGACAATGACTGAGGATGATGACAGGATCAGGTACCTACTGTTTTTATGTACAAAATTGTGCATAAAATTCACTGACAATGTCACTGGGTAATGCCTCGCAAATTTAAAAAAACCTTATATTTCGTTACAGATGTTAAGCCGTTGCTCCAATGCAGTATTGCAGGTGCGCCTTGATTTGCAATGACCAGTTACGGGGCATGATCTTGATGTTATTGCATCCTCTAATATCCGCCCACACTCATGCCCTGGTGCCAGTAAAACAATTACCCCTCACGTAGTCCCAGCAGTGCACGCCTCTTGCTTGTCTTCACTCAACCAAGTCTGAGCTCTTTGTACTCTCCTCGGACGTTACACTCGCGTCCAGAAATGGCTCTGAGCACTATGAGACTGAACTCCTGAGGTCATCAGAACTACTTAAATCTAACTGACCTAAGGACCGTAAAACTTTGAACATAGCTGATAAGGTTCAGTGATCGTGTCAGGATTATATTGTAACAAATAAGCCCTCGGTCACAAATATTAAGTCAAAATTGACCTGGTTTCGAAGCTACTATGAGTGTCGTCTTCAGAATTAGACTAACTGTACTAAAACATTAGGTATATAGTACATTAATAAAATTAAAGTTTGTACTGACTCGAAAAGATGCAGTACTTACAAGTCACATATTAAAAAAGATCTCGGCCGGAAAGGCGACGTCATGAGCACTTGTCAGATGGCGAGCCGCTAACGGCTGCTCGTGCTGTGGACAGGGATTGCAACAAGACAGTTAGTCTAATTCTGAAGACGACGCTCATAGTAGCGTCGAAACCAGGTCAATTTTGAATTAATATTTGTGACCGAGGGCTTCTTTGTTACAATATAATAACCTACGAAAATTACACACATCCATGCCCGAGACAGGATTTGAACCTGCGACCGTAGTGGTCGCGCGGTTTCAGACTGAAGCGCCCAGAACCGCTCGGCCACAGTGGCCGTCTCGCGACCAGGGGCAGCGCTCTTACACAGGTCTTTATTCTCTGCCAACGATATTGATCTTCCTACCTTTCCCTAACAGCTTTAATCCAGAATAAATACATCATAATACCTCATAAAGATTTACGCAATAAAAGACGCACACAATATTTGCAGTAAACATAATGGACAAAAATTTTAGGTAGAACATCTGTATTATAGTGTCACACATTCTGTAACTACTAAATACGCAACTTGGGGAAGATAATTTTCTTCCTGGCTATCAAGGTTGGCGTTTCTAGGTCCCAAATGTACTTTCTTCAAATGGTTCAAATGGCTCTGAGCATTATGGGACTCAACTGCTGTGGCCATTAGTCCCCTAGAACTTAGAACTACTTAAAACTTACTAACCTAACGACATCACACACATCCATGCCCGAGGCAGGATTCGAACCAGCGACCGTAGCAGTCGCACGGCTCCGGACTGCGCGCCTAGTACCGCGAGACCACCGCGGCCGGCGTACTTTCTTCTTTCATAACACCATTGTAGTTCAAAAAAATTTGTCAAATATTTCTGCAGTGAATAGTCACACGAGGGCACGTAATAGTTAAGACTTTAGACATGCATTCAGAATGAGTGGATTAAAATTCTCAGATATGGGTGATTTCCCTCAACAGAGAAAATCGAAGGTCGATATGGCTACTTTCAAAAGAAAAAGAAAAATTTCCTTTTCCATCCTTGTCCCAGCTGACCATTTGCCCAGACAGCAATGATTTCATCCTCGACGGGTGCTTAAGGCTTACATTTCATCCCTGAGCTTTGATTCTAGAAGTTACTTTAAGACATATCTCTTTCGCAGAGATTACAATTTCAGTTGACTTCGCTCGTTTCCAGCCTTTAATTTCTTTAGTTGCCGGAATTATTGGAAGACAGTGGAGCCAAATATGGTTAATAGGGTGGACAATGTACGTGTAGTGTTTTGAAACACACTTCTTTCCATTGTCAAAGAAGCTTCTGGACATACGCAATTTCCAGAAGAAGAATTGTTTATTTTATTGCAATCGAGGGCTCTTTCACATTAATGTTTCATCCATTTGCTCAAGTGAGCTTCAGTAGCGTTTGCCAGTTAGTGATTAATTATTTTCTGGGTATTCGACAAGAAGAATATTTTTCCACCCGCGAAAACACTGACCAGAATCCCTTGGGTAAACACAATCGGCTTCGCCTTTGTCAGTACAGTTACTGTGCTTTGACAGCTGTTTCCTTTGTGGCGTGGGATCGTTGACTCGGGTATCACCCACTATACGCCGTCCAGCAAAGAACTTCTCGTTTTTTAAGTGTAAATCTTTACTGAGAAATTCTATTTGTTTTTGAGCAGCATTCATCAAAATGTGGCACCAATTTTGTACAAAGCTGAATCATAACACGTTAGTCACGCAAAACATATTGTACTCACGCCTGAGAAATGCTCGTCGCATTAATGATTTCATGTTGATCGTACAATACCATATTTTGTACTTACTATTTGTTGCCATCTGTGGATACAGTTTCGGGACGTCTTTCATATGGGCTATCTACAATAAAAATACCGCCACGTTTCATGAGCCACTCATTCTCTAACCACTGAAAACAAAGAGGAATTCTCCTAATAAGCGTTCAAGGACAGTGTATGAATTTGCTTTGGTGATAATCCTTATTAAAGTTATTTTGTAGTGGAGGGATATTCCATTTCATACTTTTTGAAAAACAAACAAAAACACACATACAAAACCAATAACAAATCTTTACGGACATAACTATCCCTCTAGTACAGTGCCCACTTGAGGAACGTTAAGACATTATACAAGAAAAGACACTTAATTATGTTGGTGTTAACGCCATATCTACACTAGGCTGAGAAACTTTTTGTGGTGTCGTATGAAGAACGAGGTCCCATGTCAAAGTTTTTATAGTGTTCAAACTTTAATAAAGTGATCTAATAGTTTGTGTATGTTGCAGGATCCTCTCGACCTCCTCTAGAAGTAAATCTCGGCTTGCTAGGACCCACTGCAGTGCAGACGCAAATGTCTCTAGGGGCTTTTTCGTCCGGCAGTACAAGTTTGGTTTCTCAAATACATTCACAGATATTGTCAGATGGCAGTTATTTTAGTTTGGACCCAGAAGGCTTTTAGTTTTCGTAGAAGCCACGGTAGCGGCAGTTAAGCTAGTTTTTGGACAAATCTTAGCTTTGGAAACATTTTACGGTATACATTATCGCCGTATGCATGAAAAATATTTGCGAATACTTCCAATCTTTGCTATAAAACGCAATGCTGACGTGATACCCAGCAGCACAGACATGTGGCTAACATCTTCCAGTAGCTCCATATATCGTCCTAAGACCAGCTTATCAAATAATAAACAAACAATAACGTTTGAAGCAGAAAAATTATCAATTTTTGTGACATCCTATTTGGGGGAAGGAGAGGAAATGAGAGAAAACTGTTAACATTGTCATTAAATCGTTTTCAACTTATGTTAAAAAGTAACGCTTGACAGGTTCATTGCCTTAAATATTACGTAGTATACATTCGATTATTAGCTGTTAACGTAATCAATCAGACTGTAGGTGTGATCAACTTCGGTATGATTTAAACCCTAATGATGAAATAGTCTTATAAATATTTGAACCGATAGCAGCTGAGTACATACTGTGGCCTAGGTGTGAATTTAATCCAGTCTTCTATTAGTCCATCTCCTCTTTCCCCCTCTCGCTGACCATCAGCTTCTTAACCTCAGGCCATCTGCCCCTCCCCCAACGTCCATTTCGACATCCCCTATTCCAAGTCAGTCTCATAATTCCTACTTTCTCCCTACCCTCTCTTCGTCCATTCCCTCCTCACACTCTCTCCATCCATCTTCCCCTCATCCTCAAATCGCCTGTCTCCCCCTACCTACTCTCCCTGTCTATCTCCTCCTCTGCCTGTCCATGTCCTAATGTTTCCTTTCTCTGTCCTTTTCCTCCTCCCTCTTACTCTGTCCATCTCCTCTTGCTCCCTCTACCTGAGCATATCTTTCTCCTCCCCCTCTCTGTCTCTGTATGACTCTTTCCTTTCTCTGTCAATATCCTCCTCTGCCTGTCCATCTCCTCATCTTTCCTTTCTCTGTCCATTTCCGCCTCCCTCTCTCTCTCTGTCCACCCCTCCTGCTCCCCCTAACCAATCATCTCTTTCTCCTGCCTCTCTCAGTCCATCTCCTCTTCATCCTCCCTTCGTTCATCTCCTCCTCCGTCTGTTCATCTCCCCATCATTCCTTTCTCTGTCCATTTCTTCCTCCCTCTCTCAATGTCCATCTCTTCTTGCTCCCTCTACCCAAACATCTCTTTCTCCTGTCTCCCTTTGTCCATCTCCCCCTAACCCCTCATCCCGTCCATCTCCCGCTCTGTCTGTCCATCTCCTCATCTTTCCTTCCCTGTCAATTTCTTCCTCGCTCTGTCCATCTCCTCTTGCTCCCTCTAACCGACCATCTCTTTCTTCTGCCTCTCCCTGTCCCCTACCCCCTCTCCCTGTCAATCTCCTCCTCTGTCTGTCCATCTCCCCATCTTTCCTCTATCTGTCCATTTCTTCCTCCCTCTCTCTTTCTCCATATCTTCTTTCTCCCTCTACCTGAATATTTCTTTCTCCTGCCTCTCTCTGTCCATCTCCCGCTACCACCTCTCCCTGTCCATCTTCTCCTCCGTCTCTCTATCTACTCATGTTTCCTTTTGTCTGTCCATTTCATACTCCATCTCTCTATGTCCATCTCCTCTTACTCCCTCTACCTGAACACCTATTTCTCCTGCCTGCCTCTGTCCATCTCCCCCTACCCCCTCTCCATCTCCTCCACATTCCTTTCTCTGTTCATTTCTTCCTCCCTCTCTCTCTGTCCCACTCCTCTTGCTCCCTCCACCTAAACATCCCTTTCTCCTGCCTCTCTCTGTCTATCTTCTCGTCTTTCCTTCCTCTGTCCATCTTCTCCTCTGCCCTATGTGTGTCCATATCCTCTATCCCCCTCTTTGTCTGTCCATCTCCTCCTACCCTCTTCTCTCTCCACGTTATAATGCTCACCTCAGTAAGGGGTTGGTTGTTCTTACCCCCAAAGTACCCCCTTTCCAGATGATAAAAGTATGTGTACCAAGTTTGGTTGAAATCGATCCATGGGGCCTCTGGAGGAGCATTTCACACATTGTTGTGAACACGTACCTATGTGTTTAATATACTTCACAGTATTTAGCCTTTTTTACACTCATATGTACACATAGTTCACCTGTATCTCTAGCGAATTTTGTTTTGATGTTTCTTTTTCACGCTGCTTGTGTTTACGACATTATATCTCCTGATTTACATGTCGTACTGTGATGTAATTTTTCTGGTACATTCTGTGGCATATGCGAATACTGTCCGAGAAATGGGTCCCGCATACAGTTAGTATTAAAGGAGTGATAAATTATAACCTCATGCTTCATGCAGTAATTTTCCCGCATGAACAGTGAAATTTTAGTTAACGATAGCATTTTTTTTCCTTTCATCATTTTGTGGGGTTATGAACGAAAAAATGTTATGGAAATTATGTGTAAAGTTTTTTGCAAGTCATTAAGTCTTCATTCTTATGTAATGGATGAATAATTTCTGTGTATTCGCACTCCCAACTACTCCTCTTTGATGGGGAGGTAGTTCTCACCCTCAAAACACTTCTTTCCTAACAGTAAGTTATACGTGTAGCAAGTTTGGTTGAAGTAAATCGGTCCAGTGCTTTAGGTGAATATGTGGAACATGCATACATGTTTGTAATATGTATGGATATGTGTTATTATGAAATCATCCTCTAAAACGCTAAAAAAAACTCTTGCGTCTTTTTAGGTTTATTAAAGAAAAGTATAATCGAATGCTAAGATTGAAAACGCTCTAAAACCATATTGGCCAACATGCATATGGTCTATTTAAGACATTGGTACGAATTTTAATACAATTACACAAAGCGAATTTTCGTACATTTCGTGTATCGTGCCCAACACGTAGGGAGACTCTGTAGTGTATCGATAATTGCAGAGACATTTTTTAACCAACAGAGATAGTATTAATAAATGAAGTTAAAAATGAATTTATGGACATAGTCCTTCTCTGAAATACAACCAATCGTTGTTCATCTCAATCACATTTGGAGATCTTTGTTTACAATCATCAAAAACAAAAACAATTAATAACGCTATATCCGTGTCTGATTAATAGACCCAAAGTTACAGTCTTTAACAGTTTCCTTGAGGCCTCTCGTTCAAATCCGAATAGGTAATGGAAAATAATATACTAGGTGTAGCGCTAAAATCTCAAGGAAGCGGGAAAATAATATATTGTACAATAAAAAAGTTTCGCTTATTTTTGTCTGATCATCTGTACTTGGTATATAACGTTATTTCTACTTCCTCTGAGAACTGATAATGCATGTCGCAATAGGGTTACTCATATGAATGCGTCCACTGCTGTGAATGTTACTAATTATATTGCATTAGAAAAGGCGAGCCTCAACGCAGACCCGAGCGCCTCCTCTTGTTTCTTCGTGAGTAGCCTGCATAATTCTGGTGTTACCCTACAGCACCTTTTAGTTCCTATTTTATTTTATTTTCTAGTTCGGAGCCATTCATTCTTATTCAGTACGAACTGTCATTAAAAAACTGTCCTGTCATCAAACGGACAATGTCTGAAATGAGCTATGCAGCCGTAAGCACTCGGAACACGTCTTGCATCTGTTGCAGCTTTTTGCATTCACGGCGTCATAGTACAAGATTTCCGTCGATTAAACGCAGGAACCTACTGTGTCGGCAAGTAGAAGTTGGCTTTCACTAATCCACTGCATCATTTCACCAGTAAGCCGGTGTAATTGTGTTAATAACTTACTGAATGACGAGGATGTATAGCGCAAATTCAGAAGAAAATGTTATATAGTGGAAGAGCCAAGTTTCAGCACAGCGTGCGATCCAGCACCCAGCCAACTTAAGTTAAAACGTCTCGAGAGCGGCAGAAGCACCGACAGAACCGAGTTCGTGCACTGCGTCTGATGATCGCGACACCGCACACACTTCCTGCTGTGGCGTGTGACCAGACAATGGGAGAAAGTGTGTGCCACAGCTAAAATCATAAAGGAGACGAGACGTAGCAAAAATACTCATTCTATAGGTATCACCCGAAGATGACAGCAAGATAGACTGTCGAAATACACCGAAGAGCCAGAGAAACTGGTACACCTGCCTAATATCGTGTAGGACCCCGCGAGCACAAAGAAGTGCCGCAACACAACGTGGCATTGACTCGACTGATGTCTGAAGTAGTGCTGGATGGAACTGACACCATGAATCCTGCAAGGCTATCCATAAAACCGTACGAGGGGGTGGAGATCTCCTCTGAACAGCACGTTGTAAGACATCCCAGGTATACTGAATAATGTTAATGTCCGGGGCGTTTGGTGGCCACCGGAAGTGTTTTAACTCAGAACACTGTTCCTGGAGCCACTCTGTAGCAAATCTAAATGTGTGAGTTGTCGTGTTGTCTTGTTGGAATTGCCCAAGTCAGTTGGTATTCACGATGAACATCAATGGAGGCAGGTGATCAGACAGGATGCTCACGTACGTGTCACCTGTCAGAGACGTATCTAGACGTATCATGGGTCCCATATCACTACAACTGCACACGTCCCACACCATTACAGATCATCCACAAGCTTGAACAGTCCCCTGCTGAGCTGCAGGGTCCATGAATTCATGAGGTTGTCTCCATACCCGTAAACGTCCATCAGCTCGATAGAATTTGAAACGAGACTAATTCGACGACGAACGTGTTTCCAGTCATCAACAGTCCAATGCCGGTGTTCACGGGCCCAGACGAGGGGTAAAGCTTTGTGTCGGGCGTTTTTAAAGGCTACATATCGATGATGAAACTTCCTGCCAGATTAAAACTGTGTGCCCGGCCGAGACTCGAACTCGGGACCTTTGCCTTTCGCGGGCAAGTGCTCTACCATCTGAGCTATCGAAGCACGACTCACGCCCGATACTCACAGCTTTACTTCTGCCAGTATCTCGTCTCCTACCTTCCAAACTTTACAGAAGCTCTTCTGCGAACTTGCAGAACTAGCGCTCCTGAAAGAAAGGATACAGCGGAGACATGGTTTAGCCACGGCCTGGAGGATGTTTCCAGAATGGGATTTTCACTCTGTAGCGGAGTGTGCGCTGATATGAAACTTCCTAGCAGATTAAAACTGTGTGCCCGACCGAGACTAGAAATCGAGACCTTTGCCTTTCGCGGGCAAGTGCTGTACCATCAATGACTGTTGGCAGAATATGGAATTGGTGGGTTCAGGAGGGTAATATGGAACGCCTCGTATCAGTAGCAGTCGAGATGACAGTTATCTTATCCGCATGGCTGTAACGGATCGTGCAGCTACGTCTCGATCCCTGAGTCAACAGATGGGGACGTTTGCAAGACAACAACCATCCGCACGAACAGTTCGCCGACGTTTGCAGCAGCATAGACTATCAGCTTGGAGACCATGGCTGCGGTTACTCTTGACGCTGCAACACAGACAGAAGCGCCTGCGATGGTGTACTCAAAGACGAAACTCACCAACGGCAAAACGTAATTTTTTCGAATAAATCCAGGTTCTGTTTACAGCATCATAATGGTCGCATCCGTGTTTAGCGACATTGCGATGAACGCACATTGGAAGCGTGTATTCGTCATCGCCATACTGCCCTATCACTCGACGTGATGGTGTGGGGTACCATTGGTTACATGTCTCGGTCACCTCTTGTTCGCATTGATGGCACTTTGAACAGTGGACGTTATATTTCAGACATGTTACGACCCGTTGCTCTACCCTTCATTCGATCCCTGCGAAACCCTACATTTCAGCAGGATAATGCACGACCGCATGTTGCAGATCCTGTACGGGCCTTTCTGGATACAGAAAATGTTCGACTGCTGCCCTGGCCAGCACATTCTCCAGATCTCTCACCAATTGAAAACGTCTGGTCAATGGTGGCCGAGCAACTGGCTCGTCACAATATGCCAGTCACTACTCTTGATGAACTGTGGTATCGTGTTGAAGCTGCATTGACAGCTGTACCTGTACACGCCATCCAAGCTCTGTTTGACTCAATGCCCAGGCGTCTCAAGGCCGTTATTACGACCAGAGGTGGTTGTTCTGGGTACTGATTTCTCAGTATCTATGCACCCAAATTGCGTGAAAATGTAATCACATGTCAGTTCTAGTATAATATATTTGTCCAATGAATACCCGTTTATTATCGGCATTTCTTCTTGGTGTAGCAACTTTAATGTATCAGGGATCATTAGGAACTGTCTGCTTGCAGTTGGATTTAGATCCTGTGTGACTGTGGCCAGGCTACCACTGACACTACGACACTATCAAGCATGGCTACTGTAATAGGGGAATGGCCGTCTGTAGTATTCAATGACGGGAGTAGGTTCTGTCTCCATGCGAGTAATGGGCGTACACAGGAATGGAGCAAACCTTGTGGGCTAGCTATTCTCGAGTACATTCTCCCGGGACACACAGGTCCCATTCCAGGCTTCATGCTGTGGTGGTGGCGGAAATTTGGAAATTTGTGGTAAGTTCTTGTGGGACCAAACTTCTGAGGTCATCGGTCCCTAGGCTTACACACTACTTAATCTAACTTAAACTAACTTGCGCTAAGGACAACACACACACCCATGCCCGAGGGAGGACTCGAACCTCCCACGGGGAGAACTGCGCGAACCGTGGCAAGGCCCCACAGACTGCGCGGCTACCCAGCGCTGCTGGTGGTGGTGGCAAGGGTAGGCATCAGTTAAACAGACGGTCACATTTGTTGTTTGTGGTTTCTGTTGGATAAACTAACGAGCGCCCGCTGAATTACACGAGCTGTTATCCCCGTGCTATTGCCGCTTCCTCTACAGGAAGGTAATGTGCCTTTCCAGCAGGGTGACGCACGTCCACAAACAGCTGTAGCTACGCAACATGCTCTCGTGCAGTAGAATAACTGACGTGGCCAGCAAGATCATTAGATTTCGTATGAGAGAGGATGAAACGGGAACTTAGTTATTCTCCAGGCCAGGGGGGGGGGGGGGGGGGGGGGGAGGGCAGGGCGAGTTTGGCCACTGTGTATTTAATACTTGAACCGTATTCACATTTGCGAACATGGACAATCATCAGCTTTATAATGGAATGATGGCAATGAAAATTTGTGCCGGACCGTAACTCAAACCAGGATTTCTCACATCGCGAGCATTCGCCTTACCACTAAGCTGTCCAAGTACGACTCACACCAGACCCATTTTTTCCAATGTCGTCAACGTACGCTGAATACTACGCCTGAACAACACAGACACTACAACATCGTACTGTGTGCTGATGGGACTGCTCGGCCACCCTCTGTTGTGACATGTGTCCTTCATTTGATGTGAAATTTTTATAATATGTTCATTCAACGATGAACTCACGTATCAGTAAAATTAGCTTGTCCTAGAGATTGTCACATTTTTTTACCATCAGTGTACTTAACAGCGCTCAGAAATCTTCTGGTCGTCAATGGCGATTTTTCCGAGTTTTTTCAATATTAAATTGCGTCGCAGTGCATTAGCAAACTGGTGTCCGGGAACAGCTTGAAGTCCTACGAGAACAAGTATCAAGAAAATCGAGGAACCTTAAAGTTCCCTCAGTAAGAGCGAGCACGAGAATCCTGGTAGATAAAATACAAAATGCTCGTTTCAGCTATTTTTAAGTATCTGTTGTTCTGTCTAGGACCCTTAACAAATATGATTATCGGAAGAGACAGAAATGGACGGGGTTCTTCGTCATGAGCTTGCTAAATGGACGCGGGAATGTGACAGGCTGTACCTCGCAGAGTCCACAAACCTCGCATAATGACTACGGGAATACACTACTGGCCGTTAAAATTGCTACACCAAGAAGAAATGCCGATAATAAACGGGTATCCAGTGGACAAATATATTATACTAGAACTGACATGTGATTACATTTCACGCAATTTGGGTGCATAGATACTGAGAAATCAGTACCCAGAACAACAACCTCAGGCCGTAATAACGGCCTTGGTACGCCTGGGCATTGAGTCAAACAGACCTTGGATGGCGTGTACAGGTACAGCTACCCACGCAGCTTCAACACGATACCACAGTTCTTCAAGAGTAGTGATGGCGTATTGTGACGAGCCAGTTGCTCGGTCATCATTGACCAGACGTTTCAATTGGTGAGACATTTGGAGAATGTGCTGGCCAGGGCAGCAGTCGAACATTAGCTGTATCCAGAAAGCCCCGTACAGGACCTGCAACATGCGGTCGTGCATTATCCTCCTGAAATGTAGGGTTTCACAGGGATCGAATGAAGGGTAGAGCCACGGGTCGTAACACGTCTGAAATGTAACGTCCACTGTTCAGAGTGCCGTCTGCGCGAACAAGACGTGACCCAGACGTGTAACCAATGGCACCCCATACCATTACGCCGGGTGATACACCCGTATGGCAATGACGAATACACGCTTCCAATGATGCTGTAAACAGAACAAGGATTCATCCGAAAAAATGACGTTTTGGCATTCGTGCACCCAGGTTCGTCTTTGAGTACACCATCGCAGGCGCTCCTGTCTGTGTTGCAGCGTAAAGGGTAACCCCAGCCATGGTCTCCGAGCTGATAGTCTATGCTTCTGCAGACGTCGTCGAAATGTTAGTGCAGATGGTTGTTGTCTTGCAAACGTCCCCATCTGTTGACTCAGGGATCGAGACGTGGCTGCACGATCCGTTACACCCATGCGGACAAGATGCCTGTCATCTGGACTGCTACAGATACGAGGTCGTTGAGATCCAGCACGGCGTTCCTTATTACCCTCCTGAACCCACCGATTCCATATTCTGCTAACAGTCATTGGACCCCGTCCAACGCGAGCAGCAATATCGCGATACGATAAACCGCAATCGCGATAGGCTACAATCCGACATTTATCAAAGTCGGAAACGTGATGGTATGCATTTCTCCTCCTTACACGAGGCATCACAACAACGTTTCACCAGGCAACGCCGGTCAACTTCTGTTTGTGTATGAGAAATCGGTTGGAAACTTTCCTCATGTCACCACGTTGTAGGTGTTGCCACCGGCACCAACCTTGTGTGAATGCTCTGAAAAGCTAATCATTTGCATATCACAGCATCTTCTTCTTGTCGGTTAAATTTCGCGTCTGTAGCACGTCATATTTGTAGTATAGCAATTGTAATGGCCAGTAGTGTAAATTAGAGATTTTCGGGAGGAATCAGACTGGTCCCGTGAATCGAACACGAATGTGCAGACTGATTCTCGTACACCATATACCCTGTCTTACAAACTGAAGCTGCAGATTTAGATTCTGTACATATCCCAGCGCGTTTTCGTGCAACTCAGTTCCAATACGAGGTAAGAACACTAGGCTTCCAAAGGAGTCCCATGGTGCGATTATAACCAAATGTTTATAAAATCCACGGTCCAATTTATAGTTTAGCGTAAATATTCCACAAATCCTGCATAGGCAGATATAGAATAACTTGGAAATAAGATTACTATTTGACCGTGTTTGACGATATTTTTTTATCAGTTTCCTTATAGATGTTACAATTTCCACAAACATTCAACAATATTTCCTCTTCTTTTTACACCTGTATGAATAGGTAATTGGACAGTTTTAGTACCTTTAACTGTCTCTGCACAGTAGCGGTCGCTCTTCCTTTTGCTCAAGTGAGAAACGATTACTGAAATAATAAATGCAATATTGTTACTCTAGAATAGATGAGCCATTGAATAAAATAATAAGAAAAACTAAAGTCTCCCATTTAAAATGAGATTAGCTAAGTTACCATATTGGTAACCTATTTCAGACACACTACCAATACCGCTTCATACCGTGAAAAGAGTATGAGTAATTGAACTGCAGGTCACTGTGAACGGCATCACACAGATGTTTCACAGAGGGCTTACCAGTGGTGACACGCTGGTATCAGTTTCAGCCTGTGATGGAAAGTATTTGCACCGTACGCTACTCCGTAATTTGTATGACTGTTTGTCGAAAATGAACAATTTTCAGCTTCGAAGGGAAACAATACTGCAGCAATATCAAGAATCACTAATGAACTGCTATTTGGCTCCCCTAATTTGTTTCTCGTTCCTGTATGAGGTCATTCATTCGGAATATGGAACTTCATTTGTTACGGAAATAAACTATATGGAATTTTGAAATACGAGTGTTACGCCGTTATTTGTGAATACTTCATAGAACCTGTGTCTCATTCGATGAACTTGCTAAATGGCAATTGGAATGTTTCGGAATTTTTTTATCGTTTGCGAACAATATGTGATTACTTGCAAACTTGGCGAGACAGTATTGACGAACAGCAAATGCTTAAAAAAGACTTTTAACCGATTCTTCTCATTTCATTAAATGGAGTTTCATAGTTCACGAGATCATCTCTCTCTCAGATAGTCTAGAGAAAAGTTCTGTACTATGTGACGTTGATAAGATGATGTCGAGTAACCAAACCAAGATATACACAGCGAAGGAAAACTTTCCCTCTTGAACTCTTTTGAGATCACTTAACGAAAGGAAATTTTAATTCTAGAGACAATGAGAATGCAGTCGACGTGCGGCAGCGATGTACGAGGACAAACTTACACCGCCCCACAACGCCATCGCAGAGCTAAGCTGCTTTAATAAAGACTTGTGGCTCTCTGACATTCACGGCGCGAAAACACCAACCCGTCCGGGTAGCGTGGGATGGCCGCATATTTCACCGTCACCACAACCCGCTTACTTCTGCCTCGCATTAGCTTAATGTTAGCTTTAAATGCAGTATTTCACGAAACTTTACCTCCGCAGGTAATCACTTACGTCTCCAATTCGTCCTCCTTTCATTGTTGTAGCACTAAATGAGCTGAAAAAGACGGACTGGAGGTGTTGGCATCTGTCGCTCCACTGCCAACATTAACATTATCAAAATATGCTGCGCACCGTTCATACAAAACGAAAATGCGTTCTTTAGCAGTCGAAAAGTTAAACTAGGAGCCAAAATACAGAATATGTGGCAGAGAAAGGAGAAGGGCATGAGTTTCTCGCGTGTTGACGTTTGAAGGATTCGCATTTATGATGCTACGGTCATATACAAGGTGCAGATTAATAAAACCGACAAACTACAGAGACGGATTCCTGAATGGAAACAGAGGAAAATAGGTCCTATGAGCATGAGTCCGGAAATGTGTGGTAGCCACGGTAGATGACGCTGGCGAATGGAAGTTCCTCTGACCACGTGCGGTGTGTTCCTTGTGTGTTGCAAGCTGTGTGACTGACGCAGCGTACTGTTAGCAGCAGAATGGTCCGGTATGCATGTCGGGAACAAGTCGAGATGATGTTCGTGTACGACCAAGCACACTTAAACGGTCAAGAAGTATCACGGCTATATCAAGACAAGTACTCTCACAGACACCAACTACAGCACACAGCGCATCAAGCCTGTTTTGTGCGATCGTGTGATCATGCGTCCTTTGAGAGACAGAGGAACGTGCAGAGAGGCGGCGGACTGTGCGTACACCAGCTTTGGAGGACCGGGTTCTACAGGATATTGAGACGAACTTCAGTACAAGCACCAGGCAAGCGGCCCGCCAACATGTTGTAAGCCGAAGTACGAATATGTGTATCCTGCGTGACAACCGCTACTATCCCTATCACCTGCAACGAGTGCAAGGATTATCAACAGCGGATTTCCCTCTAGTGAAAGGATTTTGTCGATGGTTTTTGCACCAGACCATCACAATTATGGGATTTCCGTCATCAGTCCTCTTTACCGACGGAGCAACCTTTATCAAAACTGGCATCATCAATCAGCATACGAGTCATGTGTGGGCTGCAGACAATCCTCGGGGAATGGTTGAGGCGTATCACCACCATCCATCCTTTCTGAATCAATGTGTGGGCAGGGATGCTTGGCGACCATGTACTTGGATCAGTTGTTATTCCCCAACGTCTCGAAGGAGGAACATACCTGGACTTGCACCAGGATACTCTGCCCGGGCTTCTTGATAATGCGCTTTTGTCAGTACGACAGGTTATGTGCTTTCTGCATGACGGAGCATCACCTCACCTCAGCATTACAGTTCGCCGACACCTCAACATCATCTTCCCCGGATATTGAATAGGACGCGGAAGCCCTGTTGCATGGCCAGCTAGATCACCGGACTTAAACTCCCCGGATTTTTACCTCCGGGGGTTTCTGAATAGCGCTGAGTAATCCGAACCAGTTCCTGACGTGCAGACCCTTCAACAGTGTGATCATGACACCTGTGAAGTTACTCGGAGAGAGGCGAAAGAGTGCGGCAATGCACACAGTTCATCATGCGACGTGTGAACGCTTGCATTGCATCCCATACAGGCCACTTTGAACATCTGTTGTGACGTGGAGGTGATGCAACTCTGTAACGCGTTCTGGGACGATCTGTAGTCGCTGCACGCACACCGTCGATTTCCGGACACGTGTTCACAGGTCCTTTATTCCTTCATTTCCAGTCAAGAATCTGTCCCTGAAGTTTGTAGGTTGTATTAATGTTCACCCTGTATATCCTCTAAGGACCTAAGTAATGATCAATTTCTTGTCTTTTTGCTGTATGATCCAACCCCTATCTTCTTCCTGTAGCTGAGGGCAAATTTTGAGGTAGAATCAGCTGATACAGAGTGACTCTCGTAAGAGTCGTCAAGCACCTTTTCTCTGGTGGTCCGGCAGATATTTTCAGTTTCGTTTTTGAAACATATAGCTGGGGTCAGTCCAAATAAATACTAGCACTCATGTATTTCATGTGAAGGCCATCGTAGATGGAAAACGTCTGTTTGTTTTCTGTTACAAAAAATATGGCTTATAAAACGGATTTTGCGTGACCATTCAAAAATGGTTCAGATGGCTCTGAGCACTATGGGACTTAACATCTGAGGTCATCAGTCCCCTAGAACTTAGAACTACCTAAACCTAACTAACCCAAGGACATCACACACATCCATGCCCGAGGCAGGATTCGAACCTGCGACCGTAGCGGTCGCGCGGTTGCAGACTGAAGCGGCTAGAACCGCTCGGCTACCACGGCCGGCCGTCATCATTCGAGAGAGCGGTCCCAGATTAGCCTAGTTTAATGTTTCTTTTATCGGTGTTTATTAACAAGGACAGTACATCACGAAGAATAATTAGTACTACAGCAGCGACAGGGCCGCTTTGGCCACGCTGACTGCTACCGTCATCAGAAGCGCTGTTCAATCGCTGGTGGAGTAAAGACCATTCTTCGAGTTTCACTGTTCCTGTTGGTACTTATCGATAAAAAGAATAACTCAGTGGACTAATTTGGGACCACCCTATCGAGTGGGCACGTAAAATTTCACTTTAACAATCGTTTTGTTTGTAATGGGAAACAAGCCGACGTTTTCTGTTGACGCTGGGCGCCGTATGGAAGACGAGACGAGCAGGATTTTTCTGGACTTACTCCAGCTACACATTGCAAAAAATGGAATTGCCAATATCTGCCGAAACATCACATAAAATGCGCATAACGACAGATAGGAGGGACACCCCGTAGGCTATGACATGAAAACGTGTGGAGCTGCAGCAAAGACATTGCTTTCCGTTAAAGCTCACCCATGCTGCTACGGCACCGTACAACTGAATATACGTTATGTTCTCATGTTACGTAAATGAAACAAAAAGAATCAAATACTTTTTCCAAAAAATTAACGGAATCGTGGTGAGGTAAAAATAAAACCATTAGGTCAAAGATTGCAATAAATTTCTTGTAAGACAAGCAGTCACCTTCCTCGGAATAACGATACAAGCCTTGAGGTATAATTTCATGTCCCCAGCCTTCTTGGCTCTTATCGGCTTTCGTTTCTGTACGAAAACTCTTGAAAGGCAGAAAGGTGAATAGGGTGTTGGGACTGATGAAAGGGCTCTGAGAAAGTCATCTGCGCAACAGATAAGGTGCTCCTATATTTTTTTATGCCACTTTACGCTTCAGATACCACACAGATAATATTAGGCGTATATATGACACGATGTTGACAGGCAGTATCTCCTTGAACAACATTGCTTGTTCTTGTGCAGACCGTCTAACACGTGCACGGTACACGCAATCTCTGAGCAATAATGAATCGTTAAAATGATACAGCATGGTGTGTGTATGTCAAAGAGAGGTGTTGCCTTGCGTTTCCTCATCTATTACATCCTACCTTTCACTTCAAGCGATCTTGTATGGATGGTTTACGTGTCACCGTTCGTCCCATAAGAAAAAGCCGTCGAGATAATCCTTACGTCATACTGAAAGAGGAATTATTGGCACTTCTCTTGGATCGCCATTACCGTTGGTGGTAATTACAACACAATGACGCAATTATTAGTATTGAACGTACCTTACTAACATGCGAAATACATGACAGTATCATACTAAACATACGAAATATAGGGTACAATGGTTTATGTTTCTACACCTGAATACACTACAAACTGAAAACCATTAATAAGAGATGCTACCGCGAGCTGAAACTGGCATTGTCATACTTTGAGGCATAGAACCAAAACCCTTGATGAACGACGTTCCAGAGGGCTTGCGAAGTTCAGCTGTATGCCCTACCAAGCAAGCTTGACGACCAGCCAATGATCGACGAAATTGACGTTTTGTTGAATATGTCAAGTGCAAGACGAAGCCACGGAGGTGATGATGCCTGCCTCAGCGGGAATTAGTCACGAAAACGCCATACAGAACATGGAAGAGCATTCTCATGTAGGACTAGAGCTCCACTAATTCTTAGAAGCAGCTGTAACACTGTACCCTGTAGTCCTATGATGTAGCAATCATAGGGTGTACGAAGGGCAATATGATAACTCTTCATTTTTTTAGTAAAAGTAACTTTATTAACATTCTACAGCTGAATTCTTCATGTTTACATATGAAGATATGCTCGGAAAAACGGGCTAACCCTAAAATGCTAAAGCTTAGACGTAAGTGTTTCCATGTGTTTCTGGGTACGGGAAGAATCAAAACTGATATTGATCTCACCCCTAAGTGAGTGGACTGGAAACATATTGCCTGGTCGGACGAGTCTAGCTTCAGATTGTATGGAGCTGATGCACGTGTACGGATACGGAGACAGCCTCATGAATCCATGGACCCTACATGTCAGCAGGGGACTGTTTAAGCTTGTGGAGGCTCTGCAATGTTGTGGGGTGTGTGCAAAAATATGTTCAAATGTGTGTGAAATCTTATGGGACTTAACTGCTAAGGTGACTCCTACGTAAGCATTTACTGATCACCTCCATCCATTCATATCCACTGTCAATTCCGATGGACTTGGGAAATTTCACCAGGAAAATGCGACACATGACACGTCCAAAACTGCTACAGAGTGACTCCGAGAACACTCTTCTGAGTTTAATCACTTCCGTTGGCCACGTAACTCCCCAGTAATGAATAATATTGAGCATACCTGGGATGCCTTGCAACGTGCTGTTCAGAAGACATCTCCCCCTCTCCTACTCTTATGTGTTTACGGATAGTCCTGCAGGATTCATGGTGTCATTTCCCTCCAGCATTACCTCAGACATTAGTCGAGTCCATGCCATGTCTACGTGCTCGCAGGGGCCCTACGCGATATTAGGCAGATACCAGTTTCTTTGGCTCTTCGCTGTGATTTTGCAGAGTCTCTGATACATTTCCCCTCACAGAGACAGTCATGACAATAAAACTGTGAGTATAAGGATGACCTCACACTCTAATCTACATACTCTGTTTGGCATTTACACTTTCTGAAATGGTTCTACAACCTCCAACTGTGTGGTGAAAGTGCAGAGTCGGTTATCTGTTCTACTGCAATATTCAGTTACTACAATTTTTTCGCCTAGAATATGTCACAGTTTCACTGAAACATGAGCTGTATATTTTCAAATTGTTTACAGAACAGCCTTATGCCCTTAAAAGTACTCTCCATTACAACTAAAACATTTGTGCCACCGGTGCTTTCACTGTTCGAAACATTTTTGTAGCCATCTTTAGAAATGGCTAACAGCTCCTCCCTCGTTTTTTCTGGAATTCTTCAATATTTTCTAATCGGTGCCCTTTCATGCTCCTTTTCATGCGTCGAAATAAGAAGCTGTCGCACGGAGCCCGGTCAGGTGAGGAAGGTGCGTGGGGCAGCAGAAGCATGCTAGTTAGTGGAAGAATCAGTTTCCTGTGTACCAGAAATCGGGTACTTTTTGACGAACATTTTTGCGAAATCTTCTTAAAACTTACAAATAATTGATCAACAGTCTGTCGACGGTCTGTCGATATTTTCCTCGGTTCGGTCAGTTGATGGACGTCCAGAACGAGGTTTGTCATCATTCGACATGTCGCCATTTTTAATTCGAGCAGATCACCCGTACACTTCAGTTTTTCCCATAGCGTCATCTTCGTACGCTATTTCCAAAATTAAAACAGTTTCAGCGCAATTTTACCAAGTAGAAAACAAAATTTCACAACTGCACATTGTTCACTTAAACTTTCCACCATAGAAAACGAAACAAGAACAAAACAGCGATAGCAAGAACAATAACAGCAGAGGAACAGAACAAACCAGGTCGACAATACGGGCGGCATTGAACTGCATATACCACGTCTAGCAGCAGAAATGCGTGCTACACAAGCTCCGTTCATGGCAATGTTGTTCCGGCTTTTCTTTTTTTTTTTGGGTACCCCTCGTATACTACATAGTGTACTCCGATTATTTGCTGTTTGCTGTTGTTCACTGCCATCATGGCAAATATTACCAAATGAAGAGGTGTACATCCCTGATCCGTATACCAGATGGCGACTTTTCTACGCGTTTTATCGTCTTTTGTCATTAAGTCAATCCCTTTTCTTTTGAAACGGTATAGTATGACTGGAAACAACAGAATAAATGATGAAGAAATGCAAATTTTCCTTTAGCTCTTGTCTTAGAACTGGTACATACACCAAATGAAACATTTCTAGCATTAATGAAAATACTCGAGATCTTAATTTATGGCTTCATGCGTTCAGAAACACTGAGGCATCCCTGTAAATGTTACGAGCATTGAAAGGATTAACGGTTTCCTCTGAAGCCGCTCCTCAGCTTGGTCAGCCCGATAGCAGCCATTGTGCTGGGTGGCACGAGATGGGCCGTGCGTCCTAGTTTGCGAGCTCTCACGTCAGTAGACTCCTTATCGGGCTACACGAAAATCCTCGTTTATGGAACACCTGTTGACACGGAAGGATCCTCGTCGGTAGCTGCGGATATTAAGTGCAATGTTGGCGGCTTTGAAAACAGTCCGAAAAGTGTCCGGGGCTTCATTCGACTACAGACCTCTGTCATTTGTCATAATAGTGCTCAGTAACTATTACTGCGTAGGTCGAAGGTGCAAGTCACAAATTTCCTTTGAGTTATTTCGTAATCTCCCACAGGTGTGATTTACTTAGTATTATAAAACTCACAGAATCGCGCCCTCCCTTACATTACGTATAAAGTTTTTGAGGATTTTTTTTTTCGTAGAGGCAGCGAAATCAGTTCGAGAATTAGCCCTATTATCCTTTGGACCAGCACCCTTGAAAAACAGCTCCTAAGAAGCACGGGTGATCGTGTACGTCGAGAAAATTAGTTTCTTAGTACACTCACAAGGAACCACTGGATTGTGAGGTCGCAAAAGGTCAATGATGTTCAAAGCATTCCACGCCCCACATATTGCATACCTTGCAACTGCAACTTTTGCTGCCAACGGGAATAGGAGGCGGACTAGAGATATAAAATGGTGAGTACAGCATGAGGCTGCGAAGCGTAGTCGGACTGCTTAGCCCTCTAGTAACTCACAGCAGTACTACAGTGCTGGTTGAAATGAGACAAAGCAGATCAATCTCAACGGTAAACAAAGAAAACAAATCGTTCAAATGACTCTGAGCACTATGGGACTTAACTGCTGAGGTCATCAGTCCCCTAGAACTTAGAACTACTTAAACCTAACTAACCTAAAGACATCACACACATCCATGCCCGAGGCAGGATTCGAACCTGCGACCGTAGCGGTTGCTCGATTCCAGACTGTACAAACCAAACATTACATTATGTCTACAGCAACTGTTGCCGAAGTTGACATTTTGTCAGAAAGGAACCCAAGGACTTTCGCAGAGTGAGAAAGAAGCCGCATATGAAATATTAGCTTTTCTGTAAGGTGAGTCAGTGGAGCGTGTGTTGCTGCGCGGGATTAGCCGATCGGTCTCGGGTGCTGCAGTCATGGACTGTGCTGCTGATCCCGGCAGAGGTTCGAGTCCTCTCTCGGGCATTGGTGTGTGTGTTTGTCCTTAGGATAATTTAGGTTACGTAGTGTGTAAGCTTAGGGACTGATGACCTTAGAAGTTAAGTCCCATAAGATTTCACACATTTGAACATTTTGGAACGTGTGTTGTCGTATACGATCGACTGTGCGGATAATGTACATGAGAAGTACAACGATGACGATACGAGCTTAACAAGTGGAAGTGATACTGAAACAGGTGTCGAGCCATGTAGTTCATCATCCTTGTCGGACAGGGAGCCACAAATCCCGTCTCCTGGAGTACTAAACATAATTAAGTACATGGAAGATCATCCAAGCACAGTTAAAAAGCTATGAACAGATTTCGAACAAGTCCGCTGCAATATGACCTTGTAGTGCATAAGAAGAATTACGTATATTCAAAGGAGAGCAAGGCTCGCTTGTTACAAAACCTGGTGTTTACGCATTTTAAGGATGCTCGATACAGTTTACAGGATATGCATGAAAGTGGTCGGCTACGTTAATCACATCAGATTGTACGCTGCATAGATCGCAATGATTTCAAGGAGAACAGTGGGTGCTTACATCACTTCAAACAGCGCTACAGAACTGGAAGACGTTAGATAACGAAAATTCAAACAAAGAGCCGACTAGACGATGCACAACAAACTGCGGAATCGTCCAAAAAATTTGTAGATGAGACAAACAGACTTAGCCCATCGTTTAGTAAGCAATTAGTTTCCAGCTCCAGTCAATCGGGATTTGAAGAGGAAATGCATATGAAAGGAACCCAGAACACTGTTGCAGAAACAACTAAAAAAGCATGCAAATTTAAAGGTACGCAAAATCTCCGAGATTGTCTGTCTTTTAGAGAAGCTCGAAATTTAGCCCGGAAATCATTGCGAGGTTCTTATAATATTTTCCACAACGAAACTTTGTCATGAAACGCGGCATAAAATCCAAAGAGATTCTGGTCGTATATAAAGTAAGCTAGTGGCAAGACGCAGTCAATGCCTTTTCTGGGCTATAGCAATAGAAATACTATCGACGACAGTGGTACCAAAGCAGAGCTACTAAACACAGCCTTCCGAAATTCCATCACCGAAGAAGACGAAGTAAATATTCAAGAATTCGAATCAAAAACAGCTGCCAATAAAAGTAACTTAGAAGTGTTACACTCAGTGTAGTGCAGCAACTTAAATCACTTAATAAAAGTGAGTCTTCTCTTCCAGACTGTATACCAGTTAGGTTTCTTTCAGAGTCTGCTGATGCAGATACTTATAAAGCATATACAACTGCTCGCTCGACGAAATATCCGTACCCAAAGACTGGAGAGCTGTACAGGTCACAGCAATATTCAGGAGAGGCAATAGGAGTGAGCCACTAAATTACAGGCTCATATTATTAACTTCGATATGAAGCAGGGTATTGGAACATATTTGTGTTCGAACATTATGAATTACCTCAGAGAACGATCTATTGACACACAGTCAACTCATATTCAGAAAACATCGTCCTTGTGAAGCACAAATAGCTCTTTACTCACAAGAAGTGGTGAGTGCTATTGACAAGGGATTTCGGATTGACTGTGACACTGTGCCTCACATGCGCCCCGTAGTCAAACTGCGTTCTTATGGAATATTGATTCAGTTATGTGACTGGATTGGTGATTTCCTGTCAGAGAGGTCCGTAGTAACTGACGGAAAGTCATCGAGTAAAACAAAAGTGTTTTCAGGCGTTCCCCAAGGAAATGTTGTTGGCCCTCTACTGTTCCTTATCTACATAAACGATTTAGGAAACTATCTGAACAGGCGTCGTAGGTTTTTTCAGATGATGCTGTCGTTTATCGTCTACTGAAGTCATCAGAAGATCGAAACAAATTGAAAGCGATTTATAAAAGATATCTGAATGGTGGGAAAATTGCCAATTTACCCTAAATAACGAAAAGTGTGAAGTCATCCACATAAGTGCTAAAAGGAGTCTGTTGAACTTCGGTTACACGATAAATCAGTCAACTCTAAAGGCCGTAAATTCAACAAAATATCTACGACTTACAATTACCAACAACTTAAATTGAAAAGAACAGATAGATAATGTCGTTGGGAAGGCAAACCAAAGACTGCGTTTAATTGGCAGAACACTTAGAAGATGTAACAGATGTACTAAGGCGATTACCTACACTACGCTAGTCCGTCATCTTTTGGAGTACTGCTGCGCTGTGTGGAATCCTTGCTAGATAGGACTAACGAACAACATCGAGAAAGTTCAAAGGAGAGCAACACGTTTGGTATTACGCCAAAATAGGGGAGAGAGTGTCACGGACATGATACAGGTTTTGGGATGGTCAACATTAAAACAAAGGCGTTCGTCGTTGCGGCGTAATCTTCTCACAAAATGTCAATCACCAACTTTCTCCTCCGAATGAGAAAATATTTTATTGACGCGGACCTACATTGGGAGAAACGATCGTCACAGTGAAAAAAGGGAAATCAGAGCTCGCACGGAAAGATATAGGTGTTAGTTTTTGACGCGCGCTGTTCGAGTTTGGAATAATAGAGAACTACTGTGAAGGTGGTTCGATGAACCTTCTGCCAGACACTTAAGTGTGACTTTCAGCATATCCATGTAGATGCATAGGTACCAAGAGAGTTGTATCAAGATCACGTAATATCAATGCTTTAACGCATTGTCGTGATACAGAACCCAAGTGCTAACAGTATTTGAACAGGTACAAACAGTTTGCTTTTTTCTTCATCGACGTATAAGCCCCGTATCTCATTGTCAGATTGCTCCAGAGATACCAATATCATACGATAAGGCATTGTGATAAACGGGAAGCGAAAAATGTCTTATAAAATTTATTGTAACACGTAGTGAGGTCAGTATCCACCTGGTATGGTAGGAAAGGAAGAATCGAAAAATTCGAGTTTAACTTTGTCACGACAACGAGACGGTTATAGTCTAACGATAAGCTCGTGTTTTGACAAGGAAATCAACTGTGTCTTTTTCAAAGGTTCTGTTATCTTAACACCTTAATCGATTTAAGGAAGCTACGAAAATCGTAAATATTTGGGTTGGCTCATCTCTCCCGCTGAATGCAGTATTTGTAAGAGTTGTCACTTCACGTCCGTTTCCTTGTAGGGTATATTCCGTTTTTCCATTGGACTCGCCTGTATATCCGAACGCGTTTACGCGCCGCTTCAGGGGTTCGGGGAGTCGAGCCTGCCCCGGATCGAATCCTCGTTTAACAACGAAGGCTGACGCGGTTCTTAGGCGGTTTCTCCCATCCAGTTAAGTAAATATTTGGTTCGTAGCACGTTCCGCATCATACACGCCACGCAAACATTTCGAAAACGTTTCCACACTTGAGGATGAGATTTACTCTAGACGCAGACAGATGAGGTAAACAGATTCGGTCACGCGGAGGTGGGGGGGGGAGGGGAGGGGGAGGAAGTGGTGGTGGTGGTGGTGGTGGTGGTGGCGTCAGGAATCGTATCCACGCGCCAACTCTAGCAAATATTGCAAAAACACGCTTCACAGTTCTGATTCTACAGAATGAAGGGAAAAGGCAAGGGACAACAATAATAAGAAGATATACAGTTTTCCATTCTTCTTCTAGTCGAATACTAATTCTGCCATTAGCAGCACCTATGAGACTGTCTTTGTGCATTCTAGTGTATATATGTCTAATCGCTTGTCGAGTGTACAGCTGGCGTAGAGTGTAAAATTTAAAATTTTGCCGTATGTCGGACACGAATAAAAGCAAAGGTAATATCTCGCTTAATTCAAGTTCTAGCGTTACAGTTAATAGAGTCTGAACTATGAATGCAAACACACAAAACACTGCTGTAATATTCTATAATATTTGTAGAATATTACACCAGTACTGTGTGTGCTTTCATTCGTAACATATAAAATATCATACCAACAATCGACGCGATAGTCTGCCAACGCAAAGTCTGCATTTTCAGTTGATGAGCTGAAATAAGAGTGGTCATCGCGATCATAAGCGAATCTTTCTGGAATGACAGACAAGCTGAGATGTACCAAAATATTACAGGGAACGTCAGACAAAAAGGCCCAGTGAAAGCTTTTAAGATAAAATAGTTCCCAATATATATTGGATATAGCACTACCCACTGGCACCCAGCACGTGTTTGGAATCCCAATGACGTACGGCACGTGGCGAGGGTGTGGCGTGCACTGACCTGCCCTGCTAATCACGGCACCAGATAGGAAGAGCGGCGCTCTCATCAAATCATGTACGCGCGTCACTGATTAAATGACAATGCATTTAGCAATTTATTAGCGGCGCTCGCCGCAACTTACCACTTTAGAGTGAAGCAGTTAGGCATGCATGACGTGGTCAAATGGGGATGGCGCGCAGGAGCCCACAGCTTTGCCACACCTGCCTGTGGAAGATCGTCTACAGTTGCGAGCCATTTTATCTGGCTTGTAGGGAGCATGCCTTGTCCGCGGAAAACAAGGCATAATTTTTAACCAAACAGAGGATGACGGCAACTGACAGAAAGAGACAGTAAGTCTTCACGTGGATCTGCTTTGAGGCATACATATAATTTTAGTTGATCTGTCACGAAGTACAGCACCACGTACTTTCGTTCAGGTAGCTCGTTGAGCGTCATCTCTCAGAACCTTAGAATTTTTTTTCTTTTTTTAGATTTTTAGCGCAAAACGGCTAAGGTGACAACAAGTGCCCAATTCGGCATGTAAACTAATAATGATGTTATATTGCTAGGCTGGTAGCAGCAAAGGGTAGTTTTCGGTTTTTTAGTCTGGACAGCCCGCATCTCGTGGTCGTGCGGTAGCGTTGTCGCTTCCCACGCTAGGGTTCCCGGGTTGGATTCCCGGCGGGGTCAGGGATTTTCTCTGCCTCATGATGGCTGGGTGTTGTGTGATGTCCTTAGGTTAGTTAAGTTTAAGTAGGTCTAGGTTCTAGGGGACTGATGACCATAGATGTTAAGTCCCATAGTGCTCAGAGCCATTTGAACCATTTTTAGTCTGGACACTTGTCTGTTGTCAGAATGAGACAAACATAAATCGTCCCTCTCTCAGTTGGTATTCGTAGTGGAGAAATAAACATAATTAATGAATGACTGTATCACCATATCAAAGCTCAAGCTGAAAATAAAAGAGTCCATGAGACAGAAAAGTGAATAGAAGTCATGTGATGTGATGGGTACACCTTTCCTGACTGCGGTATTGCTTAGCATTATGACTGTATGTAACAATTATGTCACTAAATAGTACCTACTATTTCATATTATTGTACAGTACGTTGCTAGGGTATTGTGTATGAAAGAGGGTAGATGGCGCGACAGTTTGCTGGTGTGATACGGCAATGCGTCAGCCACGTGAAAGAACGCCATCAGTGGAGATGGGTTGCAATGTATATATAGGCAGAAAAAATTTCCGCGTCGCTGATAGCCCTAAAAACAAGAAAGAATTTACGTTCCCTGTATCGCAGGAGCTGGACGAGCAGTCAGGCGGAGGAGGCCATCGTGAGCACTGTCAGTCGTAGATCCTGCTCATTACGCGAATCACGCTCATTTCGTTAATGATAGCATTTCTAATTAAAGATAGACATTAGCGGTACCCTCCATAATTATCATGTAGATAATGGGTGCTCAATGATTATACCTATAGCTCACACGGTTAATTTGAGTTGTGTGAGTGGAAGATAGCTTTAATTTGCGCTTGGATCCTTAGATCTTCGAAATAAAGTTGATACGCAAATTGTAGTTAGGGTAGCAGTGTGTTTGTCATCAAAAGGTTCCAAATCTGACACCTGATTACTTATCCTTTAGTTACTTATTGACTCATCCTTTGTTTCCAGCCTTGTGCGGCCGCCCATGCGCTGTTCACTGCACGTGGCATTCTTTGGAGGGTTCGTAAGGCGATGTGTTCTCACTTTTCGTGACGAACAGACGCAATCTACTCGGTCGCAACACTGTGACGGTTGTGCAGTGCAAAGAACTGTGACGTGCGATTAAGAAGCTAACATCGAGAGCAGATGACGGCGTTTGACTTCCTAGAACGAGGTAGGGGTGGACAGCGAGAACTTGGCGCAGGTGCAGTAGCAGGAGCGGCGGGACGCTGCGTCCGTGAGATGCCCCACGCAGCAGAGGACGCCGACGGAAACGAGTCATCAGCTGAAAACTCACACTCCGTCTCAATAACAAACGGTAAGGTGTCTGCTCTCGCATGAAAAGGCTCTGTCGAGCTGTGCAGGCAAGCGGCACCAGTGCAGAGACGGCCATCACACACGGCCATAGTCAAACAGCGCTCGCAGACCGTAAAGGAAAAGTAGATGCAATTTTAAATTGTCGAGTAAAATATTAGATTTAAAGTTTGACTTGCGAGTAAAATTGAGTGCCAAAGTAAAGGTTATAGTCCTCAGAAACAGAAAAGCATGAGGACTGTTCGGAAAAGTAAAAAATATCGGTCGCGAAATAGAAACCATAGTGAAAATGAAAACTGTTTTATTTTCAGTGGTTGGCTTCACCTTTCAGCTGTTCTTCCACATAGTCTACATATCGCAACGTTGTACCAACTTTACAGTACCCTGCTCATAGATGGCAGCCTCCTGTGTTTTCCGACAATTTTCTACGCTGGACTCCAGTTCGGTGTCTGTGTCAAAATGTTGTCTTCATAGCCAGCGCTTCATTTGAAAACACTGCAGGAGCACCTCCTATTCCCCTGCAGTTGGCGGCCGAGAATTGTCACGAAGAAGGAATCGCATGGCAGTTACGTTATGTGGGGTTGCACGAAATCATGCAAAATTTCTCAGTGGGCACCCATACTTGGCGGGAGACACCATTTTTTAGTGATCTTTACACCCTCACTGTGCGCTCATAACTTAAAAAGCAACGTGACGCTATCTTCGCCCATACGAGAGACACTGTCCAACGCACCTGTGGGAAGGTTCATCGGATATTCACTGTTGCTCACATTTCGCGACCGATTGTTCCTTACTTTTCGCATAGCTCTCGTACGTTACTCAGTCAGTGGAATAAACAATGAACACGAGATTTCGCGAAATAATGAAGACAAAATTTCATTTGATCCACTGAAAGTGGATCAATTATTCGGTCAACACAATATATTTTAGCAACACAAACAGTACCTGAAGTATACAACGTCAATCATCAGTTAAATATTCCTCAAATACATTCGGATCAAGGATCTGAACCAGTTGAACCTATTCAAATTCATCACATTGCATCCGTAGAGACTACACCTATTGATAGTGAATGTATTTCACCGTAACAGGTGGTAATGATGTGAGGAGATTTCTCAGGCAATTTCAGAGAAGCACCCTTTAAGCATTTACTAATTCAGCTAAAGAGAAGAAACAAGCAGTTGGAAATTCTACATCAACATCAACACAGACACGCCGCAAGCTACCGTACGGTGCGTGGCGGAGTGTACGTTGTACCACTACTAATCATTTGATTTCCTGTTCCACTTGCGAATAGTGCGACGGAAAAAGCGACTATCTATATGCCTCAGTATGAACCCTAATTTCCCGTATCCTATAACGTGGTCCTTGCGAGCAATATATGTTCGCGGCAGTAGAATCGTTCGGCAGTCAGCTTCAAATGGCAGTTCTCTAAATTTTCTCAACAGTGTTTCTCGAAAAGAAAGTCACCTTACCTGCAATGACTCTCATTGCATTTGCCCGCCTCTGAATTGCTTAGATGTCTTCCTCCATCCGTCCTGGCACGGATTCCAAAAGCTCGAGCAGTATTCAAGAATAGGTTGCACCAGCGCCCTATATGCGGTCCCCTTAACATGTGAACCACCATTTCCTAAAATTCTCCTAATAAATCGAAATCGACCATTCGCCTTCCCTCCCACAGTTCTCACACGTCTGTTCCGTTTCATATTGCTTTGCAACGTTACCCCCAGGTATTTAAAGTACTTGACTGTGTCAAACAGGACACTAGTAGCAGAAGAACTGCAACACCATAGGATGATTACTAGTAATACTACTGTATCCAGACTAAGCGCCTGCAACTCTCGCTTCCCGCGAAGCAGAACTGTACAGCGGGCCCCGAACTACGTAGGGGTCAGCCTGGCCGATCGTCCCTTAAACACAGACGCTTCCCAGAGACCACCAGGAGGCGTCCACGGCACCGCAAGAGGTCGCTACAGCCGCGAACCTCTTTCCTTCCGCTCGACACGGGACTGCAAATAGAGCCAGCCATATCCGTGCGCCAAGCAGTATTTTGGCTGGCGCAGGATCCTGTAGAGGCGCCGGAGATAATCGCCATCAGTGTCTAGTGTGTGCCGTCGTGTTTAGTGTTCAGTGTTCACCTTCACACTCCATCGTTCACCAGTGCCATCGACATCTTCAGTGTTTGTGTTTCGTGTCAACAGTTTGTAGTGTGGATTGTCATCGAGTGTACGTGGCTTCCTGTTTTTTATGCTCACGTGTCTACTGTTGTTTCGCCGCCGTTTTGTTCCAACTCATTTGTCTTCTCTGTTTTATCATTGTACTATCTTTGGCTGAAGAGCGGCGTATTGTGCTGCTGCCAGCCTACCTGTTCTACGCGTATTAAATTCACAATAAAGAAAAAAAAGACCTGTAGAGGTGGTTTACGCCGCGCGAGCCCACTGGTGTCATCGTAGCCGCCGCGTCATCGTCCACCGCCGACAGCGTACCGGAGGGCGTCTACTCGTTCTCGGACGCAGGTGACGGCCAGGAGGACTTCGCGCCTTCTTCACGAGACGCCCGGGGCATGGTTAGGTGAAGTTGTATGGTTACTCAAGACAGTTTATGGTTGGAGGAATCTCTGATTTAGTTGTTGGTAGGCTTGGAGGATCAGTCCTACCACACGAATATTGTTTTGTAAATTTTGAAGAAGGACTTTGGTTTAAATGAAAACGCTATAACTCACACTCTTAGATTTTCCTGTCCGCGGATGGCGGATATATTATATACTGTATCCGAACATTATATGTTTACCCTTCCTACTCATCCACATTAACTTACATTTTTCCACATTTAGTGCTAGCGGCCATTCATCACACCCACTGTAAATTTTTACTAAATCGACTTTTATCTTCCTATAGTTACTCGACTGAGACACTTTTCCGTATATCACAGCATCATCAACAAACAGCAGCAGATTCTGCCTACGCTGTCCGACAGATCATTTACACATAAAAAAGTTTTGCATCACCCTGGTTCCCAGAAACTCCTGAAGATAGACGTTGACTGTGGCTACTGTATCACAGAGTCCCTTTGACTGTTCACAGATGCCACTAAGCCCGCCCAAAGACGTAAACATGCATGAAGAGCGTCTATTAGACGGAGGGGTTCCACAGCCGATCAGTTCCCGTCATTCCACCAGGAAGGAGGTACACGGCTCGTGTTGCCTGTGTTGAACCAAAGCGATGTTGTTCGGACATGGAGGAAATAAAGACAGACAGCAACTGTCGATGACATGCCTCGCTCAAGCCGCCCAAGGGCTACTACTGCAGTGGATGACCGCTACATACGAATTATGGCTCGGAGGAACTCTGACAGCAACGTACTACGTTGAAAAGTGCATTTAGTGCAGCCTCAGAACGTCGTGTTACGACTCAAACTGTGCACAATCGGCTGTATGAAGCGCTACTTCACTCCCGACGTTCGTGGCGGCGAGATCCATCTTAGCAACCACACCATGCAGCGCGGTAGAGATGGGCCCAACAACATTCCAAATGGACCGCTCTGGATTGGCATCACGTTCTCTTCACCGATGAGTATCGCATATGCATTCAACCAGACAATCGTCGGAGACGTGTTTGGAGGCGAGTGCAGTAAGGTGGAGCTTCCTGATGTTTTGGGGTGGCATTCTGTGGGGCCGACGTACGGCCCTGGTCGTCATGGAAGATGCCGTAACGGCTGTACAGTATGTGAATGCGAAACATGACTTTTTTTTTGTAATAGCTTTTATGGACCAACACTGTTCGAGTAGCGCTCAGAAGCGCGTGAGAAGAGATCTAGTTGTAGCCATTTTAATAGCAGTGGCTGTAAAATTATGAAGTGCTTTTTCAAGTATATCTAGAGTAGAATTTGTACCTTATGCATTCGAAGCTGATCACAATTATACTGATTAAGCTACCAGCTGCAATTTAGGAGAAACTAACCTGAATATCAAAATCTGATATCAATACAATAGTGCAGGTGTTAGATCAGTTAAATTGACGTGGAAATAGATGCAGAGGCCACAGACAGAAGATGTACCAAGAAGTGAGGCAGTCACAAAGAATTAGCATGGTTCAAATGGCTCTGAGCACTATGGGACTTAACATCTGAGGTTATCAGTCCCCTAGAACTTAGAACTACTTAAACCTAACTAACCTAAGGACATCACACATCCATGCCCGAGGCAGGATTCGAACCTGCGACCGCAGCAGTCGCGCGGTTTTGGAAAGAAGCGCCTAGAACCGCTTGGCCACCGCGGCCGGCGAATTAGCATGATGCCGACACAAGTAAACGCACAACGAGAGCGAGAAGAGAGGGCACAATATGACACACAGGGTCCGCATCACTATTATAATACTCCGGGTCAGAGGAATTACTACAATAATTCTCCCAGAAGGGGAAGGGGCGATTTAATAGAGGAAGACGAAATTATCATAGAGAATCGAGACATTTTCATGACAACGGATACTATGAACAAGAAGTGTCACCTGACGGAAACCAACATAAAGAATAATATGAAAAAGAACTTCATCTCAGGGTAACCCACATGACGTTCGAATGAGGACCTGTCACGAACGGCAATAAATAAGGGACCACTTCAGACAAATTTCTTGAGTTTACTGCAAAGAATAAGACCAAGACGACTCAGGAAAACAAACTTTGACAGGGGACATGAACGGGAAACTTCTTTTTAAGACGAGCAGTGGAATTACAGTATGATCACATAAATGAGGTAATTCATATATCTAAGGACGACCTGCAAACAAAGAAGAATGAATTGACAATGTCGGCTGAGCAGAAAGAGAGTGAAAACAAAATAAAACTAGAGCGGTAAAAGAACAGAAATCCACCGAATTTAATTGTATAGCAATCGAAGGCGAGATCCATGGAAGGATGTATCTTTAAATTTAATTACCTTAGAAGTTAATGGGTGTGATAATGAAAGTAAGGACAAGAATAAAGAAATTACTAATAACTGACAGCAATTACGTTCAAGTTACGGTAATATGTCATCCACATATGAGAATATGGACATAATATGGAGCCGGCCGCGGTGGTCTCGCGGTTCTAGGCGCGCAGTCCGGAACCGTGGGACTGCTACGGTCGCAGGTTCGAATCCTGCTTCGGGCATGGATATGTGTGATGTCCTTAGGTTAGTTAGGTTTAAGTAGTTCTAAGTTCTAGGGGACTGATAACCACAGCAGTTGAGTCCCATAGTGCTCAGAGCCATTTGAACCATTTGAACCATAATATGGAAAGTAATTAAATAATTAAAATTAGACTTGGCAAAGGAAGACAGTGAGTTCACTGATGAGGAACAAGAGAACAACATTGCTATATCAGAAAAATGTGAAACAATAAACACTAATTTACGTAACAACGAATGTCCATACAACGGAAATAGTGGTGAAAGCCATGAGTCCAGTAGACGGCAGTAAAACATCTCAGAGGACTCAGTCATTTTGTGAGTGTGTAGTTAGCGATTGCAGGGCCTCGAGCTATAATAGCGCTGTTTCCTCATCTAGATTTCTGCACTATTGTCTACTCTTCAACTTCTATAAATCTATCAACTATACTCTTCAACTATCGATTGGAAGTCGTATGGACAATCGCACAGACACACGGAAAAACATAGTAAAGTCACTGTACAGCCCAATAAGGCGTTCTTCAAGTAATTGAAACATAATGATAAAAAATCTAAAGGTATGGAGAACACGGACAGCAATACATATGGAGCAAAACAATTCATAGTGAGTGTAAAGCGTAATGAAAACGTCATATATCTGCTCGACAAAGAACATAAAACAGTAGAGATAAACAACTATCAATAAATTATTATGATGCTTGGCACACAGGACATACTGTTTAAGCGTGCACGAAACACAACGTAGGTATAATAATAAACCATGAGCTAGCAAGTAAGTATGTGAGATTATGATAGAATACTCGATACTTGCGTAAAACAAAGATACGTTCTGAAACGAAACCAGCTGCAGCACACAGCTCAAATTATTAAGGTAGGGAAAATCGAGAGAGCAAAACACATAAAGGTGAAAATAATGAGAGATTAGAAATGCAGAAGTCTATTGTTGGTCCGCATTAAGTTAAAGATAATTAATGGGGTAGGTACGTAGGTAAGGTAACACCCATTAATAAGGAAATAAAGTAGAGAAATGAAGTCGCCAGGTATGATGCCATCCATCAGTAAGAAATTAGTTGCGAGGGGAAGCTTATCCCAGAAAAATCAGCAAAGCATTGGCAAAGCGGTACACGTCAGAACTTAACTCACGAACTTAACTCACGGAATCGAACGTGGTCAGGTGACTCTTGTCACTTCTGTCATATGCCTGTACGCGAGATTTCCACACTCCTAAACATCCCTAGGTCCGCTTTTTCCGATGTGATAGTGAGAGGGTACGCAGAGGGATTGAAAACAGAGATCGTGAACCAGTGTCATACTAACGAGTAGTTAAAGATATGAAAAGTAAAGGTAAACACATAAGAAAGCATCCAAAAAGTATGTGCGAAGTATCACATTTGCAAACATAAATGTGAAGAACGTACTTAGTAAATATCAATAGTTAAATTCTCAGAAAATACAATTAGGTAGTACGAACATCAAACAGTAAGTCTGAAGTATATATTTTCACTAAACATTCTGAGAGAGCGGAATTATGTATTTAAAATTGTAAGGCACAAGATTAGGCAGTGAGTACCAATAAGCAATCTTGCCAGTGCAAAGGACAAAGTAATTGCAGATTAAGACAAAACGCATGCATTCCGCACAAAACACATTACAAAAAGAGCAATGAATCGACTTCACGGTGTGCACCAAGGGCAAACAAAAAGGGAATAATATTGGAAGTGACAAAATACAGGCAAAGAACGATATTTTGAGATTGAGGAAGTGGTTGTCAGGTGAGCGGATGCCTCAAGGCGTCGTTAAAGGCTCACAGACGGAGTTCCTAGTCTCAACCCTCGCGAGCGAGCAGGAGCAAAACACTGAAAGTGGGTCAGTAGCGAAACCTCACGAAGGAGAGACAGAAAAGAGGGACAAAGACTCTCAAATAACGCTGTATCAGAACACTGTACAACATACACTATATGATCAAAAGTAATCGGACACCTCCCAAAAACACACGTTTTTCGCATTAGGTGCAGTGTGGTGCCACCTACAGCCAGGTACTCCTTATCAGGGACCTCAGTAGTCACATCGTGAGAGAACACAGTGAGGCGAGCGCGGAACTCACGGAATCGAATGTGGTCATGTGACTCTCGTCACTTCTGTCATATGTCTGTACGCGAGATTTCCACACTCCTAAACATCCCTAGGTCCGCTGTTTCTGATGTGATAGTGAAATGGAAACGTGAAGGGCATGTACAGCACAAAAACGTACAGGCCGACCTCTTCTGTTGACTGACAGAGACCGCCAACAGTTGAAGAGGGTCGTAATGTGGATCTACTGCAAGTACTATGTCACTTAGGCGCGAGATGAGAAAACTTAGATTTCATGGTCGAGTGGCTGCTCATACGTCACACATAACGCCGCTAAATGCCAAACGACGCCTTGCTTGGTGTAAGGAGCGCAAACATTGGACGATTGAACAGTGGAAAAACGGTACACAATGTGGCGATCCGATGGCTGGTTTTGGGTACAGCGAATGTCCGGTGAACGTCATGTGCCAGCGTGTAGTGCCAACAGTAATATTTGGAGGCAGTGGTGTTATGGTGTGATCGTGTTTTCATGGAGGACGCTTGCACCCCTTGTTGTTTTGCGTAACACTATTACAACACAGACCTACATTGATATTTTAAGCACCTTCTGGCTTACCACTGTTGAAGAACAATTCGGGGATGTCGATTGCATCTTTCAACACGATCGAGCACCTGTTCGTAATGCCAACAGAGGGAGTTCCTAGTCCAAACCCTCGCGAGCGAGCAGGAGCAAAAAACTGTGCCAGGGGGGTTACACAACAATAACATCCCTGTAATGGACTGGCCTGCAGAGAGTCCTGACGTGAATCCTATGAAACACCTTTGAGACTTTTTGGAACGCCGACTTTGTTCCAGGCCTCACCGACCGACATCGATACCTCTCGTCAGTGCAGCACACCGTGAAGAATTGGATGCCATTCCCCAAGAAACCTTCCAGCACGTTATTTAACCTATGCCTGCGAGAGTGGAAGCTGTCATCAAGGCTAAGGGAGGGCCAACACATATTGAATTCCAGCATTACCGATAGATGGTGTCATGAACTTGTAAGTCATTTTCAGCCAGGTGTACAGATACTTTTGATCACATAGTGTATAAATAGTAATCAAATGTAAGTTCAAAAAATGGTTCAAATGGCTCTGAGCACTATGGGACTTAACTTCTGATGTCATCAGTCCCCTAGGACTTAGAACTACTTAAACCTAACTAACCTAAGGACATCACAGACATTCATGCACGAGGCAGGATTCGAACCTGCGACCGTAGCGGTCGCGTGGTTCCAGACGGAAGCGCCTAGAACCGCTCGGCCATCCCGGCTGGCTCAAATGTAAGTAATCAATCTGTATTTCCCTTATAGGTTTATTACCATCGTTTATCCCAGATCTGAGTAAAATTTCAATGTTTCATATTGGTGTAATCTGTGACAAGGGGAGGAAATGGGCGACGGACGCCTGCATGGCACAGTAACCGCACTACAATAGACGGTAACATCACAAAACAAGTTCACTTCATGTAAAGCCAGCCACAGAGTAGAGTGAATATGGACAGCAATATGCTGAAACCCTTTATGTTATGTGGAAACTAGATTAAATGATATTAATATTTAAGTGATAAAGAACGGCAAAACGTCCATGGGTTAAATATGTACGAAGGCAGCAATGCCCTGCAGTAAATGTAGGAAGCAAATCCTTGAAACTCAAATAATCAAAGTAGGCATAATAAGTAACTACTAGCAATGTCTGAGGGTATGGTTGGTATATACGGCTGAAAGACACAAAGCAGGTGGTTGCTACCTTTCACACACCTTTTCAAAATTGTTATTGCCCTTGAGAATTACATACTTTAAAAAACAATAAGGGGAGGAGTGTGTGACAATTATTTCAATAAGTGGTACCTACTCTTTCATAATGTTGCGCAGTATGTTACCAGAGTGTTGTGTGAGAGAGAGGGTGGATAACTTGGATGACACAGCACTTATAGCGTGGTACCTTACTGACGTAGCATTGCGTCAGCGTCATAAAAGAACTCACTGACGGAACTGGGCTGCAGTGTAAGTACAGTCAGACTAAATTTCTTCGGCGCCTAACCTGTGAGGCAGAGGAGCCCATCAGGAACAGTCGTGTGTGGGTCGCAGCTGCACCTTACTACGTGAGTCACGTTCATTATGTTGATCATACCACTTCTAATTAAAGATGGTTACCTCCATAATCAAAAAGCAGGTATTGGTTTCTCAGTGGTTTAACGTACATGGTAAATCCGTGGTCCGTGAGTGCAAGATTATAAGCAAGCAAGTGCGCGTGCGCGCGACACGGCACATGCACGCGCGCCGACGCACACGCTTTTATATATACACACCTGGAAATGGAAAAAAGAACACATTGACACCGGTGTGTCAGACCCACCATACTTGCTCCGGACACTGCGAAAGGGCTGTACAAGCAATGATCACACGCACGGCACAGCGGACACACCAGGAACCGCGGTGTTGGCCGTCGAATGGCGCTAGCTGCGCAGCATTTATGCACCGCCGCCGTCAGTGTCAGCCAGTTTGCCGTGGCATACGGAGCTCCATCGCAGGCTTTAACACTGGTAGCATGCCGCGACAGCGTGGACGTGAACCGTATGTGCAGTTGACGGACTTTGAGCGAGGGCGTATAGTGGGCATGCTGGAGGCAGGGTGGACGTACCGCCGAATTGCTCAACACGTGGGGCGTGAGGTCTCCACAGTACATCGATGTTGTCGCCAGTGGTCGGCGGAAGGTGCACGTGCCCGTCGACCTGGGACCGGACCGCAGCGACGCACGGATGCACGCCAAGACCGTAGGATCCTACGCAGTGCCGTAGGGGACCGCACCGCCACGTCCCAGCAAATTAGGGACACTGTTGCTCCTGGGGTATCGGCGAGGACCATTCGCAACCGTCTCCATGAAGCTGGGCTACGGTCCCGCACACCGTTAGGCCGTCTTCCGCTCAAGCCCCAACATCGTGCAGCCCGCCTCCAGTGGTGTTGCGACAGGCGTGAATGAGGGGCGAATGGAGACGTGTCGTCTTCAGCGATGAGAGTCGCTTCTGCCTTGGTGCCAATGATGGTCGTATGCGTGTTTGGCGCCGTGCAGGTGAGCGCCACAATCAGGACTGCATACGACCGAGGCACACAGGGCCAACACCCGGCATCATGGTGTGGGGAGCTATCTCCTACAATGGCCGTACACCTCTGGTGATCGTCGAGGGGACACTGAATAGTGCACGGTACATCCAAACCGTCATCGAACCCATCGTTCTACCATTCCTAGATCGGCAATGGAACTTGCTGTTCCAACAGGACAATGCACGTCCGCGTGTATCCCGTGCCACCCAACGTGCTCTAGAAGGTGTAAGTCAACTACCCTGGCCAGCAAGATCTCCGGATCTGTCCCCCATTGAGCCTGTTTGGGACTGGATGAAGCGTCGTCTCACGCGGTCTGCACGTCCAGCACGAACGCTGGTCCAACTGAGGCGCCAGGTGGAAATGGCATGGCAAGCCGTTCCACAGGACTACATCCAGCATCTCTACGATCGTCTCCATGGGAGAATAGCAGCCTGCATTGCTGCGAAAGGTGGATATACACTGTACTAGTGCCGACATTGTGCATGCTCTGTTGCCTGTGTCTATGTGCCTGTGGTTCTGTCAGTGTGATCATGTGATGTATCTGACCCCAGGAATGTGTCAATAAAGTTTCCCCTTCCTAGGATAATGAATTCACAGTGTTCTTATTTCAATTTCCCGGAGTGTATTTTTTCTGCTAAGGCATCATTGCCGATGGGTTCCGGCAGGCAGAGGTACTTAGCGAATTAAGCATATTACATATAGCCGACTCGACAAAATGCATGAGTACTTTTCTCAGACAGTTCGAGGCTTACAAAATGTATATACATAGATGAGATTTTCTGGTATCTAATTGGGATGCACATCGTATTACGCCAAGGTGAGACTTCGTCACCTGTGTGAGATAGCCGTTGTGGAGAAGTTGTGTGTTTTTATGTTACACTTTCAATAACCAGATTTCTTTCATTTCCAATAGGCGCTCTAAACTTCGATGGGAAATTGGATGCTTTGGAAACTGCATCTTCTCATGATACCATCTGTAAGCTCTTAATGTCGTGGATGGAGAAATATCTTACGAATTATCGAATAACTACCTACCTGGAGTAAGTTTCATCGCGACACTCAACACTGCAGTTAAACGTTCGAGAGCACACGTACATTATGGGTATGCTCCTAGAACCTCACACAGAAGTGCGAGAAACTGTGTTTTTAAGTGTTTGAGTAGACCTTGTACCTCTTGGCAACGCTGTTGGTTCTTGCTTGCGTTGTACCATTTTCCTCTTTGATGTTGTCATTTGTAGTTGTAAATGCTGGCAAGGAAAATGTCCTACGGAATTCTGAATTAGTACCTTAAAAACTGTCCCATATGGAGAGATAGTGTTTAAGCCATAAATGTACACCACTGGCCTTTAAATTGCTACACCACGAAGATGACGTGCTACAGACGCGAAATTTAACCAACATTAAGAAGATGCTGTGATATGCAAATGATTAGCTTTTCAGAGCATTTACACAAGTCTGGCGCCAGTGGCAACACCTACAACGTTCTGACATGAGGGAAGTTTCCAACCGATTTCTCATACACAAACAGCAGTTGACCGGCGTTGGCTGGTGAAACGTTGTTGTGATGCCTCGTGTAAGGAGGAGAAATGCATACTATCACGTTTCCGACTTTGATAAATGTCGGGTTGTAGCCTATCGCGTTTGCGGTTTATCGTATCGCGACATTGCTGCTCGCGTTGGACGGGGTCCAATGACTGTTAGCAGAATATGGAATCGGTAGGTTCAGGAAGGTAATAAGAAACGCCGTGCTGGATCCGAAAGGCCTCGTATCAGTAGCAGTCTAGATGACAGGAATCTTGTCCGCATGGCTGTAACGGATCGTGCAGCCACGTCTCGATCCCTGAGTCAACAGATGGGGACGTTTGCTAGACAATAACCATCTGCACTAACAGTTCGACGACGTCTGCAGCAGCATGGACTATCAGCTCGGAGACCACGGCTGCGGTTACCCTTGACGCTGCAACACAGACAGGAGCGCCTGCTATGGTGTACTCCACGACGAACCTGGGTGCACGAATGGCAAAACGTCATCTTTTCGGATGAATCCAAGTTCTGTTTACAGCATGGTCTCATCCATGTTTGGTGACATCGCTGTGAACGCACATTGGAAGCGTGTATTCGTCATCGCCATACTGGCATATCACCTCGCATGATGGTATAGGGTGCCATTGGTTTCACGTCATGGTCACCTCTTGTTCGCATTGACGGCACTTTATACAGTGGATGTTACATTTCAGATGTGTTACGACCCGTGGCTCTACCCTTCATTCGATCCCTGCGAAACCCTACATCTCAGCAGGGTAATGCACGACCGCATTTTGCAGGTCCTGTACGGGCCTTTCTGGATATAGAAAAGGTTCGACTGCTGCCCCAGCCAGCACATTCTCCAGTTGTCTCACCAAATGAAAACGTCTGGTCAATGGTGGCCGAGCAACTGGCTCGTCATAATACGCCAGTCACTACTCTTGATGAACTGTGGTATCGTGTTGAAGCTGCATGGGCAGCTGTACCTGTACACGCCATCCAAGCTCTGTTTGAATCAATTTCCCAGGAGTATCAAGGCCGTTGTTACCGCCATAGGTGGTTGTTCTGGGTACTGATTTCGCAGGATCTGTGCACCCAAATTGCGTGAAAATGTAATCACATGACAATTCTAGTATAATATATTTGTCCAATGAATACCAGTTTATCATCGGCATTTCTTCTTGGTGTAGCAATTGTAATGGCCAGTAGTGTAGAAGTAAAGAAATCACACAGTTGTAGTACTGTTCACCAGGAATATCTCTCGATTGTACTGCGCATGCCGCCAACATTGAACTAGGGGTGTAAGGTGAGCTTTGTATGGCATTGCTTGTTGAGCTGCGAGCTAACCTGTACAACTGCGTGAGTAACAGAATGATGTAAATCGAAATAGGTCGAAGGTACTTTCCACACATACGTACCAGAAAAACATAATTATTGTTATCAAAGTCGTAAGAATACCTTATGTGTTAAAGTAGTAGGAATAGCTTTAGATGTTGTCGAATATAGAGACAAATGAACCACATATTCTGTCGCCTCACGAAACTGCACTATAAATCTACATTAACGAGTTTAAAGACGTGTTGAGAAACTCTCTACTGCTGCGTGATTGTCACTATAATAAATATCAAACAAGCGGATCGAGAAATTTCATCTGAGTCAACGAATAACTGCCTACATGTAGACTACCAACACGACACACACACACACACACACACACACACACACACACACACACACACACACTGCATTCGATTATCTACACTGATGGGCCAAAGTAACTAGTACACCTGACTAATATCGTGTGGGACCCCCGCGAGCACGCTGAAGTGCTCGACTAATGTCTGAAGTATTGCTAGAGGGAACTGACACCATGAATATTGCAGGGCTGACGATAAATCCGCAAGAGTACGAGGAGGTGGAGATCTCTTGTGAATAGCACGTTGTAAGACATCCTAGATATGCTCAATAATGTTCAAGACTGGAGAGTTTTGTGGCCAGCAGGACAGTGTTCTTGGAGTCACTCTGTAGCAATTTTGGACCTGTCGTGTGCACATTTTCCTGTTGGAATTGCTCAAGTCCGTCGAAATGCATAGTGGACATGAATGGATGCAGGTGATCAGACAGCAGGCTTAGGTACGTGTCACCTATCTGAGTCGTATCTAGGTATCAGCGGACCCATATCTCTCCAACTGCACACACCCAACACCATTACCAAGCATCCACAAGCTTCTAACAGTCCCCTGCTGACATGTAGGGTCCATGGATTTATGCTGTTGTCTCCATAACAGCACACGTCCTTTCGCTCGATACAATTTGTAACGTCACTCGTCTGACAAGGCAACATGTTTCCAGTCATCAACAGTCCATTGTCGGTGTTGAGGGGCCAGGCGAGGCGTAAAGCATTGAGTAGCGTAGTCATCACGGGTGCACGAGTGGGCCCTCGGCTCCGAAAGCCCATATCGATGATGTTTCGTTCAATGGTATGCACACTGACACTTGTTGATGGCCCAGCACTGAAATCTACAGTAATTTGTGGAAGGGTTGCACTTCTGTCACGCTGAACGATTCTCTTCAGTCGTCATTGGTCCCTTTCTTGCAGGATGTTTTTCCGGCGCAGCAATGTCGGAGATTTGATGTTTAACCGGATTACTGATATTCACGGTACCCTCGTGAAATGATTGTACGGAAAAATCCCCACTTCATCACTACCTCAGAGATTCTGTGTCCTATCGTTCGTGTGCCGACTATAGCACCACGTTCATATTCACTTAAACCTTGATAACGTGCCATTGTAGCAGCAGTAACTGATCTAACAACTGTGCCAGACACTAGTTGCCTTATATAGGCGTTGCCGACCGCAGCGCCGTATTCTGCCTGTTTATATATCTCAGATTTGAATACGCATTCCTGTACCTGTTTCTTTGGCGCTTCAGTGTATTATATTGTGTGGCGTCTGCCTGGGCTTAGCCTTCGATGCTGCCAACCCGCAACGCATCTGCACTTAGCGGGTCATCGTCAGCTCATTCCCTGCGTGCAGGCTGCTTTCCGCGGTATTCGAGTCAGCACTCAGAGGGCCTCCCGGTAACCAGCCAAAGGGCGCAAAATATAGCAACAGGGGTCGCTCTGCACATGCAATTGTTTATGCATCCGCTGCAAAGTCGATAGCCAATAGGAAAACTGTAACCTTCCGCCGAGCGACTATTTCTGACCGAGTCTTCGGCAGACAGCGACTGATGTGCCCGCACCGTTTGGATACCACCTCGCACCAGGCGTCTCCTTCTCCACCCGGGCGGCTGCGCTCCTGTTCTCCGATTCTTGGTGTTTTGCATCGTGGACACGTCATGCTGTTCGTGATATAGAACTTAAGAAACGAACTTCGTGTGGAAGGTAGACTTTTTATTGGTCAAGAGAAAGCCTTCTAAGTTGTCAAGAATTTTTGTTTCGTTTAAGAACATCTATTTGTGACGAACTTTTCTTTCACATCACCAGGAGGAATGTCTGGACAACGTATATTTACTTTTGTTGCACTGCATCAGAAACAGCAGACTGTTTGTGTTTGAAGTTAAACTGTTCAGATAAACAAAGTTTAATTGCAGTTAGTTGTGATCTTGTGGTAGTATCCCGAGTGAGAAATACTTCATTCCGTTGGTGCTCTAATCTAGCAGGTTCTATGTCGTTGCCACTCTGTGTCTCCTCCACCATTTAAAGTCTAGGTTCGCTTAGACATCGATCGCATCGGCAACCTTCCATCGTCAATGAGCGAGTTTTGTTAACTGAAATTATTATAGCTGCAAACTTTTTAAAAATCTGATGGCGCAATAGTTACAGATTGATATTTATCCACACGCGCTTCAAATAACGTCACAAATGATTAGTAACTTCTCGTTTCAGATCAAAAGTGTCTGCGATACACTCTTGTCACCACAGAATCTAATTCTCTTACTGAAAATTCTCGCAGAACAAATGCTGCTTGTCTTTGATATTCAGGCGATTGTTTATTTGATCGAAAAAATTCTGAGCTGCATCGCAGAACACTATGATAGGCAGCACATTTTACGAGGCATAGCTCATATGACTGTGCTCTGTCTGTGGAGAGTGCACTCGAGATACTGGCTGACAGCAGCCTCCATAAAGCCTACCGCCAACTGTTGTGTCCGCTGAGGCGTGACAATGTAAAAGCAAAGCTGCCTGAGGAGCATACGTCAAGGTGGCTGCCTGTAACTCACTAAGTAGTTACATTATTTCTCGCTCTACAGATACCCAACATGACCCTCTGAATAAATCATGGATTCTATTATGAAGACGAGAAATGATAGTCAAATTATTTGTCAAAACCGCTTAAAACCAGTATACAGGGTGGGCGTAGTGATGGCTAATTTACAAGGCGATACAGACATGTGAAAGACGGTACATGTTACTAGATTTCATCGCTAAAATAAAATTTATTTTCGACATCACCAGGGAGTGGTTGACCTTGTTTCAGTGGATGTCTAGGTTCGATACATTGAGTTTTAGAGGAACTCTGGCGTGTCTAGTTTGAAAAGGCCGAGCACGGTGGGGCTGACGAGGGAGTGAGACACGAAAATGGGTACTTCCTTGCAGAGGGAAGAGGTAAATGTGAAGTTGAAGTTACCAATAAGAACTTACATTGTTCATGTAGGTTGCATCAAGTCTTTTAAAGGAACTGTGGACTTCTTGCCAAAAGATCCAAAAGCGTTACCAATGAAGGACGTTGACTAATAAGGTGAGAAAGGAAATGGGTGTTAACATGTACGAGATACGTGAAGTGCGTCATGCACTAAGTTCAAGCCAATACATATCAGCGAAGCAGGATACATGAAGTAGTTTATATAGCAATTAAGTTACTATCATATTGTACTGGGGTTATGTTGCACTTAGAGAGTTTGGTTATATTGCGTTACGTTATGTGGTGGATGTACAGTTTCTAAGTGAACAAAGGAATTGTGATAGAATGTTAATGTAGTAATGAGTCTTGTACGCATAGTTTTGTGAGACGAGGAGGAGAATGGTGCGAATTCCTATCCTCCAGAAGGGGCACGAAAATTCTAATGATACTGCACCTCTTTGGGGAAGACGTAGTAGACGCTAACGACTTCAGGCAGGAGTGCTGTTTTCCAAACAGGAAGACATCGTGCGAACTTGTCATTAGTGACCGTTTATGTTAACCAACAATATACGGGAAATAAGAAATGAAATGCGGACATCAAAAAGAAAAAAAAAAAACACGTTCGCTAGGCTGTATCTCGACGCCGAGAGGGAAATAATGCTAAGAGAGATTAAGGCAGAGTATCAGGAGTCGTAATTTTCGTATGAGCGGTTAAGGGACCTATCACGTTAGGTGAAGCATTTGGCACCATATACGTTGTTACAGACGCATGATGTAGTAAGGAAGAACAGAGATAAACGTCCCGTCGACAGCGCTGTAATTAGAGAAGAAGCATAAAGTCGGATTACAAAAGGATTGGGAAGTAAATCGGCCGTGCCCCTTTCTAAGGAACGATTCCAGAACTTTTCTGGAGCGATTTACATAAACCACGGAAAACTTAAATCTGGATTGCTACACGGCGATTTGAACCACCGTCCTGACCGATTTTGCGTTTAGTTATCGATAAAACTCCTCACTCGATTTACGGTTGAGGGGGGAAAGGTTAGATGAAGGCGCCAAGTTACTAAAGACGGTCTTTGATACAGCAGATAATGACGACATCCAGCAATTAAACAAGTTGGTTGCTTGGTTTGGGAGAGGGGACCAAGTAGCGAGGTCATCGGTCCCATCTGATTAGGGGAGGATGGAGAAGGAAACCGGCCGTGCCATTTCAAAGGAGTCATTCCGGCATTTGCCTGAATCGATTTAGGGAAATCTAAATCAGGATGGACGCACGCGGGTTTGAACCGTCGTCCTTCCGATTGCGAGTTCAGTGTGCTAGCCACTGCGCCACCTCGCTCGGTCAATTAAACAGCGTATGATACAACTGAAGGGAGTAGCGGACACTTAACAGAGCAACTGTGGAATGGCATACCACGCAGTTGGCAAATTTGGAGTGAGATATGTTGAATAACACATGGATAATACAAGAATTCATTGTGGAGTTACGGGGTTCCATATAGACGATTGTGGGAACAATTAACAGGATGAGAGTATGGCAGCAGCAAGGTTGCTGCGATCCTTGACCGACTACCCAGGTGATGCAAGGTGGAGGCGACATCAGTGTGGAAGGCAGTAGATCACGGTCTATATGCGCAATTACGTTCTATGTTGCTACTTCCACCACAATTCTTAGATGGACTGCAGAAGGCGTAGCAAAAATTGGCGGCAGAACTGCAGCACACAGTTGAACCAACGGAACACAATTTGTCATTATTTTATCATATGTCCGCCGTCGGCTTTATCACTGATAGAGTTAATCTTCATGTTTAATTCTGTTCCTAGTGACTATTGCGGATACCCATTACCACTGCTTTACAGTTTGTCCCTAACCAGTTAAATGGGAAACCGTGGGAAAGTTTGTTGAGGTGAAAACGCAGGTGGTGTTGATAATGTCTAAGGAGATGAGTAAATATGTACTGGTGTGTGTATGTATGTATGTGTGTGTGTGTGTGAGAGAGAGAGAGAGAGGGAATATCACGGTATGTCTAAATAGGATGGTTCATACCGACACACATTTCTTTTAAGACTATTTGTCTATAACTTGACTCTAACCTAAAAAATGTGCCTCTGTGACTCCAGCAGTCACAGGCATGGAAGACGTTCAATTAATCTGTCCTTTACCCCTATTCGGCGGCAGGTCATAATTTGTGTATCACCATCTCCAAATTGTAGCAGAACAGATATGAGACTTTGTTTCAATCAAAACCAAACCACTCAGTTCTTCGTTTACACGGCTAACAGCTGTTTTCACACATTTCTTCAGTGTTGCGTTCAGACCACACGAGGTTTGTAATAATTTGTCTTTTCCACCAACAGTTATACTAAGCTTATTTTGGCTGCATTTTGTGAAGTTTAATTTCGAGATGTGTGTACGCAACACTGGGAAGAAATAGGTTAAACCGGGGCTGATTACAACGCTGTAAAATGTCCACAAACCGTACACATGTGAGTGCAGATGCTGCTCCTACTTCCTCCACGTTCCCCTTAACACAGTGCTTCGAACTGCTAGCTAGCCTGATTCCTGCTCCTCCTACTATAAGGAGCCCACTTTCTTTATCTAAATATCTGCACAAAGCTCCATGTTTGTGACTTTGTATTCTACGCCTAACATTTCCTGCAGCCTTTGGTGTACACCCTGTGACTTCTGCTTACCAGAAGGAAACGTTCAAGTTTTCTACCGACCTAGCTTTACAGTTGTTACTACTAAACTGCTGCACTCTGCTTTGCACAAAAACTGGTAGAGGCTTTCTCCTATTTCACGTAACAAGTAAAATTCATTTATAACCGTAATTTTAAATGTGATTCATGAGGTTTTCTCCGTTTGTTGATTAGTTGTGTGAGTTAACGAGCACTAAGTTCTCATTAAAATATAATACCGAAAGAGTCAGCCTACAGTAATTTCGAAACAAACCCTGTCGTCCAGGACCACGTGCCACAAAGAGCTCAGATTCACCACGAGATGGGGAAACTCACAGGCGCCTATTGCATATCGAGGCCTACGCGCTTTAGTGTGCGAGTCAGACAGACGAGAACCTACGTCATAGGTAAACCCAGTAGAAGCCGTTTATGGCCAAGGAGATGTAGCAGTGTTAAATATGGCGGACCCAAGATCGGCCATAAAACATTATAAAAACTATTTAATTATGTAATAATGCAGGGATTCAAGCCACAGCCATTTTAATCTGCCATACTCAATACATTTTGATGATGATCTCAATAAAACTTGAACACCGATCATATCTATAACAGTTTAGGATTTACTGTTAATGTTACATTCACAGGTTTCGTAACAAAGACCTGTAACTTTATTTGTTTAAAAAATATAGTAAATTTAAATTATCAGTGTTTTCAGGTAAGCATCAGATCATTTTCTCCACACAAAACACATTGAAAGATGACAGTATGACATTTTATTAAATCATTAGGTAATATGGCTCAAATGGTTCAAATGGCTCTGAGTACTATGGGACGTAACTTCTGAGGTCATCAGTCCCCAAGAACTTAGAACTACTTGAACCTAACTAACCTAAGGACATCACAAACATCCGTACCCGAGGCAGGATACGAACCTGCGGTCGTAGTGGTCGTGCGGTTCCAGACTGTAGTGCCTAGAACCGCTCGGCCACCTCGGCCGGCCATTTGGTAATAAAATATTTATTTTAAATTTTAGTGCATAATAGTTACTTATGTTCTTTATTTATTTACCTGAAAGCGCATTGGTGCAAGGCTATTGGCTGTGACATTAAAAATTAAGAAGGAAATTGCACTGGTTTTATGTAAAAGAATTTAAAGTTTATAATGTAATGGATATTATTGTTAATTTATTTAGAAAGTGAAAGTGGTCAAAACTTTATTATTTAAATATGTTAAAATGTGAAATGATGTAGCAGAAGCTGTAGCCAATCAGATGTACTGCTTCAGGAAAGTGAACTGCCCTAGTCAGTTGAGCGAGGACTTTCGGTGCGCAGGAAACGCGGCCGGTGACAGAGCGCTGGTACAGACGCGAAAGCGGACAGTTCGGCTACAGACACCAAAGGGTACAGTTCGAGTTGCGACACGAAAGCGGATAGTAGGTCTTCAGGCAGATAGGAAGTGAAACGAATCAGTCCATTTCGCGTTGTGTCGAATCGCAGGACTTGTAGTCTGAGCAGTGAGCAGCCGCGCGTCTCGTGTGAACTCTAACTTTTCGCGTAGATAACTTGTATTTCGCGACGAGCTTTTGAATGAGCGAACTGTGTCACATGTAACTCTAAATACGACCACTTTCGCTATTAGTTTGCTTTCTGAATAAACATTATTCTAACCAAATAGCAACTGTGTGGCCTACATCATTTATGGGTCGTTCATTTAGTTCCCGATATTATTATTGCTGTTATTATACGTTATGTTAACTTTGTATTTCGCAAACTTGTCATCAGCCAGACAATTTAACCCAAGGGTCACAAGTGTCTAATTTGGGGAGTGTAATGCGACACGTGCGGTTCAACCCGTAGACGAGTTTGAGCCAAGACATTTCGAAGAAGAGAAACCGCATGTGAGCCCCAACATCTTTGGGATGTTAGCTCACAGTTGTTGACTTTTCCCACCTTCCATTGCCTCTTTACACCTTCAGTCTATCTAATCCAAATATTTCTTCCTTGTTCCACGATTCTCTTGTCTCAACTGAAAAATCTACAGCTCTGTGGTAGAATCTCTTCTGATACTTATTTACCCTTCCTACAACAGTCGCACCAATGGCATATCTACCCTGATTCCAGTCATGTTTCTCCCATACTGACTAACGTACGGCAACATTTGAAATACACATTTAAAATACAATAAAGTAAGAACTAGTGAGTACTTATATTTCGATAGGTTGCGCAGCTAATTGCTGAACGGCAGGTGGAAGTACAAACGAGAACGTAAGTTTTAGGTCGCAGAAAACACGAACTGAATGAAAAGTCAAAATCTAGATTTTAAAACTGAATTAAAAACTCTCTTTATGGCAATAATATATTTATTGGCAGTGGTAACCGGTTTCGGTCAAAATGTTGTAATATCACATTTTATTACGGAAATAACTGTGTGAGATACTGTGTTGTATGTAGGAACCAGAGACATTAATCTTTGCACAAGAAAAGGAAACATTATCATTGCGTTACCTCTGTTTTTCTATTATCTTTGTTGTTGAACGTAATGTTAATGACTCCGATTTTGTTCTTGCTCTGATAAACACGAAGGGAACTTATAATTGTGGATATTACTGTTACAACCCAATAGTAAGAGTAAAAGTTTTATTCGAGGAAGAAATACACGAGTGCTCATCTCTGATATATACACTCACGTTCAGAGAAAATAGAACACCTTGAACAACTGGACACAGAACATTCACAGGACATGTACACCAGTATATTCTGCAGAAATGATTAGCATTTCAGTCATCTCGATTCAGCGTACGTCCTGTTGCCTACTAGGTACAGCGTCCGCGATGGGCACTGATAACTTATTCCATGCGTGATGGCATCGACGTGCATAATTGGCACTGGGTCACAGCGCTGCATCCGTCTTTTCACCGTATCACACACATTGGGGACAAGTCTGATGACCTAGCGGGTCCGGGCAGAAGCCTGACATCTTGTGACACCAAGAACGCACGTGTCCGCACAGCAGCAGGTGGTCGTGTACGGTGTTGGTGAAAAATGGCGTCTGAGGTGTTGTGCAGAACGGGTATGGCTACGGGTCGCAGGATGTCAGTCACTTTTCACAGTGCCCTGGACACGCACGATATGTGACTGTACCCAATAGCACCCCACACCATAAGGCCACGAGCTGGCGCTGTATGTCTCGTGCGAATGCAGTCACTATGATACCGCTCCCATGTCTGCGGCAAAGTAAAATGCAGCCACCATTTTCAAACAACGAGGACATGGATTCGTCCGAAAACACTATCTGACGCCATTCCAGTCCTCAGTGACGTCGTTCGATGCACCATTGCCGTCGAGTATGTTCCTGCACATTCGCAAAATGCGGAGACGGGGACGACACACACGTAACCCGTGACGTAATAAACGGCGACGGGCTTTCGCCCCTGGTAGTGCACTATGCGTTACACTGTAGACTTAGGGGCAGGGCCGAAGAGGTCGCAGATTCTTCCTGCAACGCCATTCGGATGAGGTGCTCAACTTCTCGGGCGGTGGTCTGGATGGTGCGACCTGACCCACCTCGTCGTGTATTACGGCATTCCGTGAACTATTCAGCACCCACCCGTTGCACTACCGAAACACTTCGTCCCAAGCGAGCAACAATTTCTAGGATGGATGCATCACATTCTCTCAAGCCAATAATGCGCCCTCTCTCAAACTCACTGATTTGATGGTACGGTTCGCACATACGCATGGGAGGCATCCTACACCTCTGCTCAAGTCAAACCGACCCATTAACTTCGATTTATAGCGACAACGAGAGCTGCAGACACATTGTACCTGTAGGTTGTGTTGCGCCATGATATCGATGTTGACCTTGAACCCGTATGCCGACATGTTTCAAATGCTAATCATTTCTGCAGAATGTACTAACGTACATGACCTGTGAATATGAACGTCCTATCTCTAATCGTTCAAGATGTTCTGTTTTTCCCTCAACGTGAGTGTAATGATGTGAGACCCAAATGTAAATATTACTCTTTTCAGTCATTCTAATTGCTATAGAAAATTTCAGCTACACTATGTCGACGTGGTATTGGAGAGACGCTTTCGAGATTGGCGAACGAACCTGAAAATAAACACGATGACCTCCAACGGACTCACGAGAAAGCAAAAAAGAAATCTGCCACAGATTACCACACGAAAAAACACACACACAAGATGAGTTTAGTTTCAATGGACTTTTCAATACATCATTTAAAAATCAAGAATACATGCTAATCTGGGCTATAAAACAATAAAAGACAATAACAATATTACGTGACCATGTTACACCATGATGAGAGGCGGTGGCGGTGAATTTAGCAGGTATCGTCGATCGACGAAAGTCCACTTCTCATCCACGATATTTGCTGCAATCATAGCCACCGCATGCCGTTATGGTGTAATATGGTTTGAAGATGGTCACATTTTGACGGAGTCATGTTACCATTGGCAATAAATATTTTATTACGGTCAAGACTGTTTTTAATTCAATTTTTAAATATTTTATCAAGACCGTCGATATTCTCCACGAGAAATGTTCTTAAAACTTACTAAAAAGCCCAATATTTTTAACAATGATCGTAAACAGACACTATCACGAAATTGCGAAAAATAGTGTAAACAATGCGTAGTGTTCTGCAACTGCCGGTGCTGGTTGCAGAGCGCATAGAGAGCATTTTGTGCTTCCTCCTCATGATGGCTTGACTGTCATGCTGACGCACTATACATGATGAACTGTCCCATTCTCTGTGGCGGCTGGAACGTTCTCTCTCCAACATGGCATTTATCAATAATTCAGTTAACCGTGAGGATAAAGTTTTGGAGAACCAGTGCATATTTTTGAAATAATTGAAGGCAAAGCATGCACTCTGCTACACCTAAAACAAACTTCGTTTGTGATATTATCACCACAGACAGGGATGGTAACAGTAATGCTTCAGCTAAAATTATTTTCTACTTTGTTTAGTAACATAATCTAACCCATTTTGTCCAAGACTCACCTACAGGTAAATATATTCCTACATCATGTCCTCGAACTTCGAACCGTCCACAGTTTCTTTCAGGTGATCAGCTGAGGTGGCGTAGTGAAAGAATTACTGGAGATGTCTTTAATGCTTAAATTTTACTTCGACCACTAGATTTAAATTTCCCTAATTTCCCTATATTACTTAGGCTGAGTGCTACGTTGGTTCCTTTAAAATGGACTCGGCAGATACCCTTCCCTCTTCTTGTGCTCGGTCTCTAATGATCTCGTTCACCTAAAATCTACATAAAACTTATACTGAGGTGACAAAAGTCGAGCCGGCCGGTGTGGCTGTGCGGTTCTAGGCGCTACAGTCTGGAACCGCGTGACCGCTACGGTCGCAGGTTCGAATCCTGCCTCGGGCTTAAATGTGTGTGCTGTCCTTGGGTTAGTTAGGTTTAAGTAGTTCTAAGTTCTAGGGGACTGATGATCACAGATGTTAAGTCCCATAGTGCTCAGAGCCACTTCAACCATATTTTGAACAAAAGTCGAGGGATACCTCCTAACATTAACAAGTCATTGGAAGTCCCTTGCAGAAACCATTAGCCACGTTGCCTCTATGGCCGTTTTTAATTGCGAAAGTTTTGTAAGTGCATACTTTTATAGATGAACTGACTTAACGATTATGTCCCATAGATGTTGGATGGGATTCATGTCGCGCATCTATGACGTGGTGTCACGGTGACATTGGCATCCATAAACATTCCATCGTTGTTTGGGAACATGATGTCCATGAATGGCTGGAAATGGTCTCCAAGTAGCTGAACATAACCGTTTCCAGTGAATTGTCGGTTCAGTTGGCCCAGAGGATCCGTTCAGTTTCATGTAAACACAGCCCGCAGCATTATGGAGCCCCCTCCAGCTAGCACAGGGCCTAGTTAACTATTTGCGTCCACGGTTTCGGAGGGTGTGCCTCACACTCGAACCCTACCATCAGCTCTTATCAACTGAAATCGGGACTTATCCGACCAGGCCGCGGTCTTCCAGTCCAACCGATATGGCCACAAGCCCAGGGGAGGCAATGCAGGCGATGCCGTGGAGTTAACAAAGGCACTCGCGTCGGTCGTCTGCTGCCACATCTAATTAACGACAAATTTCGCTGCACTGGCCTAATTTATACGTTCGTCTTACCTCCCACATTGTTTTCTGTGGTCATTTCACGCAGTATTGGTTGTTTGTTAGCACTCACAACTCTACGCAAGCGTTGCTGCTCTCAGTCGTTAGGTGATGGCCCTCGGCCTCTGTATTGTCCGTGGTGAGAGGTAATGGCTGAAATTTGGTACTGTCGGCACGCTCTTGACACTGTGGACCTCGTAATATCGAATACTTTAACGATTTCCGAAGGTGAATGTCCCATGAATCTATCCCCAACCAATATTTCGTGTTCAGAGTCTGTTCATTTTCGTCGTCCAGTTATAATGAGGTCGGAAGCGTTTTCACATGAATCATCTGAGCACAAATGACAGCTCCGCCAATGTACGACCCTTTCATACCTTGTGTACTTGATACTACCGCCATCTGTATGTACGTATATCGCTAGCCCATGACCTGTGTTACCTCAGTGTATGGTGGTGCTGATCAGATATGATCGTGCATAATTGATTTCTGTTTTTGATGGGTGTCGGATCTGCTAATCTGCTAATGTAGGTCGACATTTTTTTGTAACAGCTTTACTGTAATAGCTAGGTTAGTTATTGCTGTAGTTATTTGAAATTTAATGTTTACGTGACTTGATAACAATACACTTGCAGAGCTCTAAATGCAGCCCTTACAAATAAGTACTTGTAAACTTGTTATAGTAATTGCAACTTCCAAGAGCGTGATAAAGAAAACGGTATTTAAAACTCTTTTACTCGTTCATACTGCTAGAGTGAAATACTACCAGACGGTCTCCGTGTTTTCGGATTAGCGTTGCTACCTCAAGAAACGAAGGTAATCGGTTCTACCTGGGGTGAGTTAAATGCTTTTAGTATATGTATAATCTCTAGAGGTAGGAGTTAATTATAAGTATACTGACCGAAAAGGATAAATTGTGTTGTACTTAAATATAAACATGGTTGACCTCCTAACGGAAGAGCTAACGGTGTGGCCTTATCAACAAACACCATTTGGAAGCCAAGAGAGAGGAACCTACCACACGTTGCAGCTGCTGTGGAGGAAGAAACTCCAGTATCAATGGCAAATTCCTGGCGCAGATCTCTGTCACAGGCAGTTTCTTGTTGGCAGCCATTTCCCGTTCATTGTCTTCCGTTTTCTTTTCTGTCGAAATCTCTAATCCTGGGCCGTTGATTGACTTCTTCTGAAGCATCATAACTTCTCCTGCCACTATAATGAAAAGTATCACATATGACAGTAGGTAATTTGAATTATGACTTCAATGGATAATGTTCCGTGACTTATAAAGCTTTATCGGCCACTGACTGACGATATATTTGTGTAATGTATTCGCAGTCGCTGATATGAACCACCAGCTGCTGCAAATCAGTATGACGAAAATGGAAATTTGTCCGGACAGGGATTCGAACTTTACGTGAGCGAATCACCTTAATAGTTTCGGTTACCTGTGGAAGAATCACAGTCAGACCCATTCTTCCATATGTCGTCGTCCTTGTGAGACAACCTACACTCGTACGTATAGAAAGGATATATTTATGTGCAAGTTGTGACACAAGGACGATGAAGAGTTGTGCACAGGTAACCGAAGAGCTTGAGGTTACCTCTCGCGTAAAGCGGGAGATCTGGTTTCGAGTCCCTGTCCGGCACAAATTTTCACCGTCGGCACTTTGATATACATCCCAAGGTGGTTCATACTCGGAACTGTGAATAGATTTCTTGTATTTCTTGATGGCCGTACTCGTTGCAGTGTCTGATCCTTCGGACATGGGTTGGGTTTTTTGGGGGAGGAGACCAAACAGCGACGTCATCGGTCTCATCGGATTAGGGAAGGACGGGGAAGGAAAACGGCCGAGCCCTTTCAAAGGAAATATCCCGGCATTTGCCTACAGCCATTTAGAGAAATCAGGGAAAACCTAAATCAGGATGGCCGGATGCGGGATTGAATCGTCGTCGTCACGAATGCAAGTCCAGTGTGCTATCCACTGCGCCACCTCGCTCGGTCCCCGGGACATGCGTGCATGGTAGACGGAAATAACACAGCCACTGCGGTTTCGTATTGCACATAATCAGCACGTGAAACATAGAGTGGCAATTTACTTTCAATATTAAAAAAAGTTATGTATCCCTGTAGGTAGACGAAATGCCTTGTAACGTTTGACTACAAAAAACGGCTCTGAGCACTATGGGACTTAACATCTGAGGTCATCAGTCCCCTAGAACTTAGAACTACTTAAACCTAACTAACCTAAGGACATCACACACATCCATACCCGAGGCAGGATTCGAACCTACGGCCGTAGCAGTGGCGGGGTTCCGGACTGAAGCGCCTAGAACTGCTCGGTCACCGAGGCCGGCGTTTGACTACAAGGATGGCGAACAGAATCTAGCATCCGTAAAAACTTCAAATATCCAAGAGCAGCTGTCCGGAGTGATTTAACGACCTCGTCAGTCTGAATACGAATAAGGCAGGTTACTCAGATGTGTTGCAAGAAGATTCATATCCGAGAAAGATCACTTACAAAACGCGCGTTCGATCAGTTCTTGAGTACTGTTGGATGAAGAGGGAATCATACCAGATTGGATTAACGGTGGAGATAAAGAAAAAGCAAAGAAGAACTGCGTGCTTCGACATGCTGAAATGGTTCAAATGGCTCTGAGCACTATGAGACTTAACATCTGAGGTCATCAGTCCCCTAGAACTTAGAACTACTTAAAAGTAACTAACCTAAGGACGTCACACACATCCATGCCCGAAGCAGGATTCGAATCTGCGACCGTAGTGGTCGCGCGGTTCCAGACTGAAGCGCCTAGAACCGCTCGGCAACATCGGCCGGCCTTCGACATGCTCAACAAAATATAGCGCGACGTGCAACACTGAAGTGTTGCGAATTGCGTGGAGCTTATCTCGCAAAATTCGAAAAGATCTCATTCCACGGCGTATGAAGAAACACGCATCTAATGTAATGGCACGATGTTGAACCAGGGTGATGGACGAGGGCTGGGGGGCGAAATCGACAGCCTCTCTCTTCCCATTTATCGTCCGAGAATACAATAGGAAGAGGTGGAACGGCAGAGGGAATGAGATGTTAAGTGTACCCTCTCACATACACCGAACCGTCTCTACTGCAGATGAAAACGGTTCACTTAGAAGGAACGAAGGTTCATTGAGCAGCTTTGCCATTACCGCCGCCGTGAAATACATGGCGGCTTCATTCTCCGTCGTAGACAACTGAATTAAGGTTGCTCAGCTGTCGCATGACTTTCTTGTCACTCGACCGCTTGCTTCGACTGCTGCTCTATCTACTTGTTGAGCCTGCTCCTACTAAGAACGCTTCGCTTCGTCGAGTTAATGGATTCTATACGATGAAGTTCATAAAGACTTCTACTTCCAGTACCCAACGACCTTTAGCCTTTGCATATTGCAGCACAAGGATAATTCCAAATGAAGTTCGACTTCTTAGCTGAGTGGTCAGCGCGTCTTAGTGTCATGCAGTGGATCTGAGTTCTATTCCCGGCCAGGTCGGAGATTTTCTCTGCTCGGGGATTGCGTATTGTGCTGTACTCTTCATACTTCCATCATCATCATCGACACGTAAATTCCGCAATGTGGCGTAAACGGAAAAGGCATGTAACTCGGCAGTAGAACTTCCCCCAGGTGGGGACTCCGGGCCTTCAATGACATACGATCATCGTTTATCGTTGACACCATACTACAAACGACTGAGTCTTACATGTTACGGAGCCAGTCTATTGGGAAATAGTCACGTTCTGTAGTGTACAGCGATGAGTTTCGCTTTTGCCTGTAGTGGTTCTACCAAAGCCAACGTGTCTGTAGACGACCTGGTGAAAGATCATAGAAGGCAGTCCCACGCCTCTCCAATGCCTCCAATCATGGTAGGAGGAGCTATCGGATGTGACAACAGGACTGATTTGATATTTCCTGGAAGGCGATTGAATTCTTGCTTGTATCGGGTGAGAACGGTAAACTCTGTTGACGTATCCCTCACGGACAGGATACCAAATGGCGAAATCCATTAGCATAATGCAAAATCACACTACAAATCAAAAATGCCTCGAGGAATGAATACTTCCTCAACTGGCTCACTCATTCCCGACTCGTTACCGGTAGAGCATGCCTGGGATGTGATGAGCATATGTATACTTTCATTCCAGGCAGCAGTATTCATGAACTGAGGCAGCATGCCATTCAGGCTAGAATTTCTCAAGATGACATTCAGGGAGTGTTTGTTTCCATAGCACAGTGAATACAACAATGAACTGGAAAGTAACTTTAATCAGTTAATATGTTACGCGTTAAATACCTCTACCAAATCTGAGAGATTTTCGACTAGTACTTCCCGGTGTAACATTTCCGATTTTCGCCACTGTTAATACTAAATCTAGGATCAGCCAAATCTTTTTGCATGTGATTCGTATGCAAGTTTCTAGACCTATTGCTAGATTCTTTCACAAAGGTTCCTCGTAAACTACATTAAAGTGTAGGGAAATATAAAAACGCCACACCGATTGAAACCATGAATACCGATGGAGGTTCATAGCCTTTGGACACGCCTGAGTGGAGACAGTGCACTGCACATGCGATATTACAACCGAACAGTGTGCTTCAAAACTATAATGAACGGTTAGGACGGTAGGTTTATGGTTCATAGGAAAGGTACTCACTACCTGGAATTCGAGCGCTTGCTGGAGTCCTTCTTGCCCGCCTGGAGGTTGGGCAAGTCCTTTTGGCGTTTCTCCGTCTCCCTCCAGATCCGCCAGTACAGGATGCACATGACGGTGACAGGCACGTAGAAGGCGGCAATGGCGGTGCCGAACGTGATGTAGTGGTTGGTTTCGATGAACTGGATGTAGCACTCGTTGTCCGGCACGGTGCGTTCGCCCTCGATGTACGGCCACGAGTAGATCCAGGGCGGCCACAGGAGCAGCGAAATCCCCCACGCACAACCTGCACACACCACGCACTCACTCACCAACCGTCCGCACAAAAACAACACACGTTTTTGTTTCGTACTCAATGCAGCCACAATTTTTTGTAAAATATGATACAATCTTAAGTATATGCATGGAGAGAAGCAACTTTGACAAAGATCAGATTATTATTACTCAGAGCCTGTGAACGAATCTCTTGAAAACGGCGAAGCTGGTCGAATGCGCACGTCGTGAGCATCTAAAGAAAGAGATAGAATGACAGTGAAACTACCACTTGGTGCGGTAGCACACCGTTTATCGTACACGGGTTAACATGGAGCTACGCCGTAGACCACCCCTACGTGTTCACATGTTGACCCAACGATATCGTCAGATACGATTGCAATGGGTGCGGGATCGTCGGGATTCGGTCAATGGAAACGTGTCGGCTCTTCGGGTGAATCACATTTTTGCTACACTACGTCGCTGGTCGTCTCCACAAACAGCATCATTGAGGTGAGAGTAGGCTGGAAACGTGCACCGCGCCACGGATGCAGACAGGTGGGAGCAGTGTTAGCCTGCGCTTGCAATTGACCTGTGGTAGTAATAGAAGACATGCTGGCAGCTGCGAACCACCTGCATCCCTTCATGCGTTCTCTTCTGTCTGTGTCTCGGGGCCAGAACCGTACTACAGTGGTTTGAGGAACATTATAGTAAACTGACGTTGAAGTCTCGCCGGCCAAATTCGCCTCATGTAAGGTGTGTGGAAGTCATCCGGGTCGCTATCGGGCGCCCTCACCGCTAACGCTATTCAGCGACCCGTAATTTATGCGAATTACACGACCTGTGCGTAGACATCTAATACCACATACCTCCACAAATCTACCAAGAAACTGTAGGATCACTGGTACGCAGAATCAGTGAGGTATTTCGTTCCAAACAAGCTATTAAGCAGGTGGTCATAATGTTTTGACTCATCAGTGTATATTGTAACAGACTAGTGTAAGCTGATTACATGCCGTAGTTAAATAATATTCAGAAAATTTCGTAGCCCTATAAATTTCACACTTCGTAACTTTTTTTTGCATGAGATAAATGGTATAGTGCCTTCCATACTGACGATTAGGGTCCTGCATGTCCGAGTAAACGAGCACAATATCCGAAGTGGGCAAGCACAGGCTAACTGAATAGGCTGCCCACACAATTTTGGCCCAAGCATAGAAGCCATGGCCGAATCCTACATAATGCTTGCCTCCAAAGACGTTAAACCCGTCTTTATCCATGTACGACTACAGCCAGCACAGGCTTCATATTCGTGATGTGTGTGTCTGTAACAATGCATCGTCTGCTAGTCAGTGCAGTAAGACTGAAACCAACGCGTAAACATAGAGGAAATGAGAGCGTCTAAAACGCAATGTATGGAATAAATTTCCTTTGTTGTATACGATAACAGTAAGTCTACTGGATACGTATCGTGCATAAATTTCTGTGCATTATAGGGTTTCCAGTCGGGAAGGAGGCATTTCAAGGCTAACAGTTCTAAAAAGTACCACAATGGCACGGTTCCTTCAGGAATATCGGTAGTAATAGAAAATTAGATACCAGCAAAGTGTGTTGCAGTGTGTGCTAAAGACATGAGACATTTTAATGCTGTTTCTGGGCAGCATTTCAAAGGCTAGGCCTGGAATAAACAGGTCTAGGTGCACAGCAAGGAGACGTCAGCTTGGAATGACGACAATGAAAACTGTGCCGGATCGTGACCGGACCTGGATTTCCCGCTTACCGCTCGCGATAAGCGGGAAATTCCGTTCTGCAGCTGATGGTAGTCCTTATTCGCAATTGTGAATTCATTTGAAGTGTTTCGTAAGGGCTGTGGTCCCAGGGGGCCTGTTCCTTTGGACATGCATGCACGTCGAAAGCAACTTTGCATCGTAATCAGAATAACACAGGCACTGCAATATCGTATCGAAGAACAGGTTGATGCAGTTCGGAACTAAGTAATTCCTTCTGTTATTACGGACGTTATTAATAAAACACGTGCTGTAACAGTTGACACGTGGATTGATTCGCACAACCAGGTACATTCTCTAGCGCTTACAGCACGTAAAGACAATTTTGTCTCTTGTGAGTAACGTTCTATTTAGAACTAAATTCCAGATGTTAAGAAGCCAGGATTAAATATTATGAAAGAATCAGGAGAAAGGACGGCTGATTAGAACCTTTCGACGGATATGTTGCTTAGCTTTGCTTTTCATTCTGGCGAGGGTGCCAATATAATAAAAGCTTGGAAACGGAGAAAACGACGATAATAAAAGCCGTGGAAAATCACGAAATGCTTCGTTGTGCTGCTCACTGTATAAACACAGTATTTAGCTATACTTTCGACGAAGATACTTTTTTCTTAAATCATGCCTCGAGCATTCCAACATCAATAAATACTGCAAAACGCACTGTACAGTACATGTAAAAAAGGATCCTCTGCTCATGTTTGGAATAAGAACCAAGCACACGATGGAACAAACTGTACACTGCGCTAGAGTCCTTACACAGAGTATAACGAAGTTGCAGCTTTACTTACGGAAAAGAATTCCTCTTACAGATTACAGGGATGTCGCAATTAGCTCGCAGTAAGAATTTTGGATTTCCTTAAACCATTTCAAGAGACCACAGGTGAATTAGAAGACGAAGAAGGACCTACAATCCAATTAGTTAGTACTTTGGTTTCACAAAATACTACAAATCTGGAATGTCCATGAGAATGACAGTAAGGTGAGTTTAAATAGTGCAGTTACAAGAATTGGTTTCATTCTGATACGAGGAAAGGAAAGATTTTTAATGGAATAGTGTTACTGATGTAAACTAGTAGATATTTACTTTAAAAGGAGTTCAAGGAATTAAAAATCGAGTGCTGACTTTTCACGTGAGAAGGTTGTAATTATTTTCAAGCATAAAACTGCCTCGTTCTTCAGATCGTTCTTCTCTAATCTCAGTATCTTTCATATAAATGAATAGAAACACAATTATTTGTTTGCGACGAATGTGTGCAAGTTGCGAATGATTAATGTAATTGTGTATGTGTAGTTAGTGCACAGTTTTTTAGAGCCGAACGGAAGTATGAAGGCGTGCTGAAAAGTAATGCCTCCGTACTTTCCTTCTGTTTCAATATCGGCTGACGTATAACGTGTCATGTATACTGGCTGAAGTATAACGTGTCATGTATAACACTCGGTCGACATCCCGCTTCGCATACGGGAGTTGCAATCTTCTGCCGCTACAGGGCTCCAAATTGTGGCTTGTAACACGGAAGTGTGTAATGTAACTATGTCGGTGCCTGAGAAACAGCGTGCTATAACCGAGTTTCCAACCGCAGAAAGACTTGATCGACATATCTCCTTCAGCATGAAAAAAGGGAGGCCACATACGAGCCCTGCGGCACCTACGACGAACCGACGCCTCGAGACCAGTATCATGATCATCCCGACCTGGCACCATCCGATTTTCATATGTTTCCAAAAGTGGAAGAATACCTTCAAGGATTTAACTTAGACAGAGATGAAAAGATGCGAAAAGAGATGTGGTCGTGGCTCCATCAAAAGCATCAAACATTCTAGAACGACGATATCAACAAACTGGTCTCTCGTTGGGTGAAATGTGTTCGTCGCCACGGTGACTGTATTGAGAAATAAATATATAGACATGAAGAATAATGATGTATAATTATTGAGAGGCATTACTTTTCTGCACGGCCTTGTATTATAATTCGTAAAACACATATTTTTCTGGCACGACTCCATGCTTTCCACATCAGTTCTGTATTACTTCTCTCTCTTCTTCTTATTATCAGAGGGCCTTGAAGTGTATTTTCATTGCCTACTAGAAACAGACATCGTTTCGAGGACGGGAAGAGTAACAAATCCTCCGCAGCAGATAAAGTAGATGTTTTAATAAACACCTGCGATAACTGTCACATACCGGTGGAGCAGACATGAAAAGGTCTAGCAGGCCTGGCTGCAGTTGCAAGACGTATTTTACGAGGGGCGTTTGAAAAGTCCGTGTTAAGTCCGAGAGATGGCACCACCAGTGCGTATCGAGGTCATGTTTAGTTGGTAGCATCTTTGGAAAGAACGCACACCAAATTTCAGCTATATTGGTGTATTTCTTTGTGTTTGGCATTCGTGCGAATCAAGGAAGTTGAGTGATTGTCAAAAAATGGACGAAAAAGAATTTCGTGTGGTGATTAAACATTACTTTATAAAAGGCAAAACGACTCAGGAGAGTAAAGAAAGCTTGGTAAACATTATGGTAAGTCTGCACCTTCGTTTAGAACAGTTTACAAGTGGTTTCAAAATTTTCGGAGTGGCCATTTGGGCACAAGTGATGCAGAATGATCTGGACGCCCTGTGGAGATTAAAACTCCTGAAATCATTGATAAAACCCATGATATGGTGCTGCATGACAGAAGAGTTAGTGCATGAGATTTCTAGTGCTGTGGGCATCTCGAATGAACTGGTACATAATATTTTGCACAAACATTTGGACATGAGAAAGCTATCCACAAGATGGGTTCCGCGATTGTTCACGCTTGACCGAAAACGGAATCGTGTGGATTGCTGCAAGGATGGTTTCCAGCTGTTCAGGGAGAATCCGCAGGACTTTAAGCGTCGTTTAGTCACTGTGGATGAAACATGGGTACAGTACTGTACTCCTGATACCAAACAACAATATAAAAAATGGTTCACCAAGGGAGAATCTGCACCAAAAAAGGTGAAGACCATTCCGTCGGCCGGAAAGGTTATGGCGACTGTATTTTGGGATTTGCAAGGGATAATCCTCATCGACTATCTGGAAAAGGATAAAATTATTACAGGTGCATTTTATTCATCGTTATTGGACTGTTTGAAAACCGAGCTGCAAGAAAAACTCCAGCGATTGGACGGCAAAAAAGTCCGTTTCCATCACGACAATGCACCAACACACACCTCAGAAGTTGTGGGTTTTCAGAATTAATGGAAATACGATTACAACTCGTTTCACATCCGCCCTATTCTCCAGATAGGCTCCTTTGGACTACTATTTTTTCCCCAATTTGAAGAAATGGCTGGCGGGACAAAGGCTTTATTCAACGAGCAGGTGATTGCAGCAACTAATAGCTATTTTGCAGACTTGTATAATTCCTATTATTCGGAAGGGATCAACGAATTAGAACAGCGTTGGACGAAGTGTATAAGTCTAAAAGGACTCTATGTCGAAAAATAAAAAAGGTTGACCCCAAATACGTAAGTAGCTTTTATTTTTGCACGGACTTTTCAAATGTCCCTCGTATGTATACCAGTAAGAAGTGCCCCGTGTGACCGGTGCGTTGGTAAAGCTAGCATTATTAAAAATTCGCGGCACCCAATTAAATCCAGAACGCTTCAGCGATCTGCTGCTGATCAGCAGTAACTATAAAATATCTTCTCTTGTAAATAAGTGAAAGGTCAAAATTTACTGCTGTAAATATATAATGTTTCTCGTTTATTTTGTTCCCAAAGACTTCCTAGTTTTCAGAGGAGTTGTTTATTTAAGGGGACACGCCCCTGAACTGGCTGCATTTTTATTTCTATCTTCACCCTCGTATTGCAATTGATCTATAAATAAGAGATTGCTCAAAATTCTTACACACAATGAGGGTCATTAGTCAAAGAATTTTCCAGAAAATTATTGAGATGTTTACTATCTTTTGGTACTGACAGCAATATTTATAACAGTATAAAAAACAGAACACTGTTTCACTGTGGTACCATTTTCTTTGAAACCACTGACTGCACAGCTTGGAGAAAGAGTCATAGTACAGATAACATTCACGTAAGTGTTTTATGCTTCCAATTTCCTTCCCTGATACTGATCTGTGAAAAAGACAGGTAGTTTATTTTATTACAACAAAAATATTTAAAAATGTAGCTCAAATATCACCGATCTCATCGTCATGTTATAAATTTTGTTGGAAATAGTAGGCAAGGGAGGTAGAGGCGGTACTTCTAAATATCTGTACCAATTTTTGTGAGTTTAACTTCAGTCAGTTAGGAGAAAATTGTACCTGAAATATCAAAATTCAAGTTTTCGGTGAATCGCAAATGAAGATTTACAGATTTATTAACCTACCACTATGCTCTTTCAGAACATTCCAGCTGCATACTCCAGTTGTCCTCCTGTTTTCTTATCCACCATACTCTTTCTCTTCATTCTTTTCTTTATCCTTGACTCCTTGGTAGAAGCTTCTGCAGCTGTGTCTGCTTCGCTTACCCGCTGCTTATGAATACCAGTCAGAGCTTAAGCCATATTCCTTCCGGTCTGTTAAGTCGCATAGTGCTCAAAGCCATTTGAACCATCCTTCCGGTCTGGATGTCCAATTTCTTCATAACATTGATCCTTGAAATTGCATCATCACTGAATGTTATTATTGCATCCATTACAACAATCTTCAGTACTGTCAGCCCAACAGATACAGTTTTGGGTGTTCTCTCCCATATACAGTTGTTGAAGCTTTCATTTGCATTCTGAGAGAGACCATGCATTAATTTCCTGAGTATACTTTTATTTGCCAGATCCCTATACATAGGCTTAATTGCCTCCATTACAGCAAGTGGTAAGGAATGCTTGTGGGTATATTGTATGCCTATAGCATTTCTCAACCAGTACTTGCACCACGATTCTTCCCCTTTTGGACACAAACTATGCTGTGGGGTTTCATCTGTTGACACTCTGTCAAACCACGTTACTCAAACAGCTCGTCTCATGTTCTCCAAATCTCCTACATTTCTCCTTATTGCTAGTCCATAGTATTGAGTTAAAGAATCAATTTCACTTTTTGTAAGACGACCTGGAACACCTGTGTGTTTTCAGTCTGACAGTTCTTTTCCACTGAAGTCTTAAAATAATTTTCTCAGCCGAGCTCCCATTCTTTTTTAAACATGCCCAACACATTCAAGCTTTTCTATCAGTGTGCCCCTATATGGTCTGTAATTAACAACAGTAGTGTGTTCTTTACAGTCTCCATTCCCAAGGTTGCCTACATATATCATACCACGACTGACCTCTGATCTTCTAAAAATGTTCAGAACTCCTTTCGTTTCCTTGTTTCCACTTGGACCATCAAAGCTCTTCACACAAACATGGGTGCCAATAAATTTGCTTACCAGTTTCAATAAATGTGGCACTTACAACCTAATTCAGAGAAGTATGACTTCTCTTCTGCCAAGATCCATCAAATGCTCCTACAATTTATGTATTCTCAGACAAGGCTACTGCTTTCTCTGCTGTTCGTTTCATTGAATAATTACTTACACGACATAAGCATTATGTATTAATTTATTGTATCTCTCAAACCTCAGTGGAGGTTGAAATAAATCCATCAGTGTACCGAAGTCTGGGCAGCTCTCCTTCCTCTTCCAATACATCGCATTACATAAGCAATCTGAATATTTACACTGCAATGGTGACTATCAGTTACTGGCGATGTCATAGTATCGCTGTGCATCTTACACGAGTTATAGGCAATCACTGACCGACTTGAAAGACCCTTCCTTGGTGAAATGTCCTCAGAAACGTCAATACTATCTTCACTATTGCAGTGCATATACTGCAGAGCACTCTTCAAAAGTCTTGACAGCATATTTAGGTTCACAATAAAATTTCCGTCGTTATTGCTGCTCACAATACTACTAGGCTTGTTTTTATTACATTCAGAAAGCGAAAGCTTACGTCTAGAAGCACTGCTTGTAGACACAGTTTCCGCGGACGACATTTGATGCAACTGGTGTATATTATTCGGTTGTGTTTGGAACTGGTTGCAGCGAAACTTTCGTTTGGGGCTACATTTATTTACTGTCGTAATTTTTACCACAGGAAACAAACACACAGAAACAATCCAACACACAATTACTACAAAACCACATGCGTATGAAATTCCGAAATCATATATTCTCAGGTCTTTCTTTACATTCGAACCATAGCGTTCTAGACAAGCCTGTACTTTGGTTTCGGCAGTGCCTTCTAGAATACACCTGTGTTAACGATCCTTAACTAACGACGGACCGCAATTTTAAAACGAAATGATAATGCCCATAAACTATACATTTCTGAAATCAGCATGAAATGCTATTTTCTATAGACCATGAAATTTTTTGTCCTTTTTACGAGCATGTTTCCTTAATGTACACGTAGTTCTTATTAATGACAGACAGAATGAACCTTCTGTTTGGAAAAGAGCTTTATCTTCTCTCTGTAATTTTATTCAAATAACCAATTAATCTCCACGCGCTGTATGATGGTAGCTGTTACGTATGCGTTCTTGGAAACTTCATAGATAGAGAGAGTGAGAGAGAAAGAGAGAGAGAGAGAAAGAGGGAGAGAGAGATGCGTTGAACTTGTACAGTGCAGGGAGGCGACACGAGGCGGAGCTTGACGTCAGCGAAGACCGGTCTTACTCGATTATTCGCGCATCCCGTGTCCGGACCAGAGACATGGACGACCGAGCAGTATTATCTGGGGCCAACGACGGACGACTGGGACCAGCCTTCAGCAGGCGAGTTGTAACCGGTCAGACGAAGAGCGTGGCAGCACGTTACTAAGAATAGAGACCCCCTTCCAACTCAATCAACGTAAAACAGTGGTTCTCTTTCACAGAGTACAAATATCTATGGAGTGAACATTCGGATGCGCAGAACGACAATCCTGTCCGCAACCTTTACTTCAGCTTCAAGTCATTTGATTCTGGGCCGGCGCATTTTAGCTCGTATCGCGCTTACCGTATTTTGAGTGTTATTACTTCGCTGCTACAGATAGATCAACTTCAGAAATAACATGAAATTTTCTACATGCGTCTTGCAGAAAACTTAACAGTTTGATACTGCGAACTTCACGTTGGCTTAAAGATGTGAAGCGCAATGATATTATGCCTTTTCGCCAAAGTATCGTGACTCAGATTCTACTTTATTTACGTTTTTTCGCTAACGGGGTAGGAACTGACAGTGACAAAAACTTTCCTACCGTTTCTGTTGCACTTATTCACTGTCGAATCTCTGTTCTAGTTAATCACGTTACAGAGACACAGTAGACGGCGCCGAAGTGTCATGAAAAAGCAACGCATTTGGAACTATGAGATTGTTACACTAAATACAGCAAGCGATGTGCACCACCTACTTGTCTATTGTCATTTGCAATTTTTCTTTATTTACGATTCTGCTATTTATAGACAGGTAAAATATCTACAACACTTTTTCGCCACCTCACCAGAAAAGTAATGCCACACACTACGCAAAAAATAAAAGAATACAAGCTCAGTTCTCGAATTTTGGAGTAATAAAAGACGTGACAGCCAACAATATTTTTTTATGTTTTTTATTGTACTGATTCATATTGTCGAATCTGTTCTAATTAATTATGTCACAATCACACTCTGTAGGAAACTGTCCCATACAGAAATACTTAGATACACACAAGGGTTTGAGAACCTGCATAAATTGGAGGAAACTTATCAGAGCGTCATGTACAACTTTTATCTGCGTACGAACATAGCACCAATATGTGTACACGGACTAGCAGTTTACTCACACGTACTTGCAAATTTATCTAGCAGTTGTCTCGAAAACACAGTAGAAGACTTAATAACACAGTGTCACGATATTTTTCAACATATAAAGTGTCTTATATCAATATCACATTTACAATCATACATTTGTTGTACAAACCTATAAAACATAACTGGCCCTCCTTTCACACACTTTTCTTTGTATCCGTAGCAACTACAATACTGCGCCATAGCTGTTGCTAAAACGCAAATGTGCATAAAAGTATATAAAACACGGTGAAAACGTATGATATTCAAATTTCGCTGTTGACGCAAATTGTAGACAAGCTGCATCGTCACAGAATCAAGTGACTATCCCGGTCTGATGTTGAAAATATGTGCAGTAGACTATGCTCACGTCATAGATATACATACTCTACGTTCTCGTTGAGTATTTTTAAGTCTACAATGAAGATAATCTTTGCAAATCAGTCAGGAGAATGTCGTTTGTTTTGTACACCCAGTCTATTTATCATTGCTAATAATATTTCAAATTGTACGTACACAGGAGGTAGTCAACAGCTACAGTTTTATATTTTGTGCCTTCAAGATGCCCTTATAACACTGAGCATACGAATACGTTAAACTTCCTGATTTTCAGTTATGTTCTAAATATATCACTCAGTTTTGAGAACAGAACCCGTCTCGGATATAGCAATCTCATCATATGGTGAACGAGCTCTGTCGCTTTCATTGAGAGGAACTGAATAATTACTTTTAGTTTATGTAGAGTGATCGGACATTATAGAGCAAGTCCGCCACTTGTTTTAAGTGATAGCTTTAAAATATTTTAACTCTTTACAGTCAATAATCTTCTTTTAGTAAATTAACTTTTAGGACTAATACAGAACAAAAGTTTACGATTTAATTACCACTCGTTACATCAATTTACTCAATACTAAATCGGTAAATGAATATAAATAAATGCGAATTCACATTTTGCTACGCGACTGTTGACAGTCAAAAACGATAATATTATCGCAGAGCTTTATATCTCTCCTCCTTATACAGTTCTCAACTAATACAGCGTTCACATGCAAATGATGGATATGCCACTGAACACTTTAATTGCAATTATCTGACAGACAGACGCCACACTCTACGGAAATATTTGTGCAATAGAACTGGAACACTGCAGTACGTAAATAATTAAGGCTAAATAAGGCTTAGATGAACGATCATGGGGACAGACGTTTGAGAGTGACGGAGACATATGAAAATCGTTCTCAAATTCCAACGAAGAGCACACGCCATGGCAAGGGTAGCAAGCTAGGAACGAGCGTCTGTTAACCCTCGCTACGGCAGCTTTAGTTTGGTATTTAGGTCGGTCTGTGAAGTTATTTCGTAACGTTAAAAGCCTGTTGACACTGTAATATTTGTAGGCGAATGTCTGAAAGGAGAGTGGTAGACTCTTATATAGGATTCCGTTTAATGCAGCGTTATTTGCCCAAGATTGTTTTCCAGATTAACTCGAGGGTGTTTATGCGCGTATTATTTGCAATCGCATTTAGATTACACCTCGATATCATATTCAACAGCTTACTGAAGCTAATGTTCTGCAAGCATAAACGTCAGACAATGTTCAGAAACGTCTTCCTGGATCAGTCAGTGAAATGGTGTGTTCACCATGTACCATAAAAATGTAGTCTCTATACATCTAACATGTCTCAGTATTTCACACATTTTCTGCTGCTGTAAAAACTTAAAAAAATGAGTCTGGCGTTTAGAGAAACTAGATGTTGCATGACATTCGCGCATGTGTTTCGTCTCTAAAGAACTCGACGGCAACCGGACGCTAAAATGCAATTTTTCTTCCTCTCTATCTCAGCTGAAGAAAAATGAGACGTGGTCTGTTAGGGACACTAGCGCATGGCTACATTAGCCTGCAGATATTTGGGCAAAACGTGGATAAATGCGGGCAGATGACCGTTTTATCCTTGTGCTGTGTATAAGAACTCCGTTGCTTCATTCAGATGAAGTCATAGAGAAACGCAGGAACAAATTCTTATAGTCGCCGGAAAGAAATTGAGAGTATGAAATGAAGACTCGACGTGCAACTGTGTGCGAAGACAAGTATAATAGGTAACTTGTAACAGTTTCCGACATTTCTTAACCATGGACGAAAGACGATAGTATGGATGTCAAATTCGTTTTGTGATATCATTGCACATTAGTTTTCCGGTGAGTGGGCATTACATTTTCTTACAGTCCATGATTACAACTTCTCAGGACGTTTTATTTAACCACTGTAGTGAATGGAGTTAAGTAAAAGTATAATTTTTGTCGGTGAACTAATGTAAACACTTCGAACGATGAGCTGAAAAATTAGAATACGGTATAGTAGTGTTGTGATCTGTGTGTTGTTTGATTAATTATGAATCCATTATAGGTGACCACTGTCGTAGTTATACGATTCGTTAAAAAACAGGAGTTTCAGGACTGAGTATTTAACTAACAGATGGCATAATTCACACCAGTTTTGTAACTTCCATGCATCATGAGACCTCGTAATTAGAATGGTAAGTGCCTATCGAGAGGATCGGTGCCTTCTAGTCCCTTTGAATAGATCCATATCTTGAGAGTCGATAATAATTAGCGCTGGAAGAATGTGAGAACTATGCAAATTTTGCGAATTTCTTGATGTCGATTTTTTTCGTTTATAATTTGGCTACTGGATAACACGAAAATTTTACACAGGGAATGTTTTTGAAGATCTAGATAAAAATTGTGATTTTTGTGTCAGTTTGAAGAATTGAAGATACATTTTGCTATTATGAGTAAAGAGCACTAAAAAACTCCGCAAGAGAAGACGTATCATTTAAAACATGATACAATAAATAATTAGCTTCCACGTTTTCCTTGCATATTGAGTAATTGATGAAATTATGGACATGCAATGGATGCAGCAAATTTTTCGTGCTGAAATTTTCGATAGTGTGCATTTCATTTTACATTAGCACTCAGAGACAAATGGTATGTGGGCAGTGATATTTATCCACACAGATATCTATAATCGGTTCCGAAGAAGTATTTGGTATTTGTTTGTTCAAACTTAGGGCGAATCCTCAAAAACGTCAGGCCCTTCCAATTAATACTGTAGATTTACTTGGTTCTCAGAAAGAGGATCTCCTTTACTTAATGTAACTTTTAACAGAATATTCTGTTAATAGAGATAGCAGAAAAATTAGATATAGCAAGGAACATAATGTCTAGATGCTGGAATGGTGTGAAACACACCTCTTATTTTTACTAAGAGTATCTTTCACAGACACAACTGAACACATGGATTCCAAGAACATTCAACACTGTACCACACTCAGGACTGAAGAAGGTGTCTTAAAAATTAAAGCACTGTTTCTAACAATCTTTTACGGTATTCACGAAGAATGTTCACCAAAAAAGAAAATAAAGAGTGTGGGACAAGGAAATGTATAGATACACAATGCACTGGAGTGTAGAGAGTCGCACTGCCAGACTGCTTGCTGAAGATGATTTTGTCTGCAGAAAAAGCTGGATGACTGTAAATAAATTCACTACGAATCAAAAAATATAGCAGCAGGTTTGCTGAATAGTAGCTCTCTTTAAAAGCTGATAAAGCTGGATAAATCATATCCATAACCATGGTAAAGAGATAATATTCCATTGTCACGTGCAAGATGCCAGGGCGACCTAGTTTAGAGTCCCTCTCCAGTACGTCGAGAGCGTACAAAGATACGCTGCTAGGTTTGTAAGAAATCGGTGTAAGTCGTACGAATGTGTAACAAATGCGCTCTGGAAACGTAAGTGCGACTGTTGAAAGAAAGGTGAGTTTGCTATCAAAAAACTGTATTGAGTAGATTTGGATAATAGGTATTCGTAGTAGATCTTGGAATGCTTCTGTGATAGGCGTCAACTAACTGCTAAGATAGGTAAATGCGCACAGTGCGGGAAAATTAGAACAAGTAACTTATTACATCCACTGGACGTGTGATATCTCTTCAATCACTCAGTACACCATGAAAAATAAAAGCAAGTAAATATGTGAAGACGTCATCCAGCATTTTACAAAATTCGAGCAGATGTGATCTACAGAGTAAACCACAACACCGACAAAATTTTAAGAGGTTGTTTAGGGATGTCTTTTGAGGATTTTGGTATAAAGGAACACAGTCTCCTGCGGTTCGTTGCATAGTTATTGCATTTGAATTTGTTTTCTCACCCCAGTTAGCTTTGTATCTCCATTGCACCGAAAATACTGCAAAACAGTGAAAATGTCGACTATTTGCACTGTGTGTCTTGTTTGTGTGCACTCACAGTACTTGCTGTTGAAAACAGTAATGAACTCCTTACCTTTTTGCCCCAAGTCTGCATTCAGTACTGCTCGTTTCTGTGTATGCATGTGTTGTCAGCCAGTGTTAAGAGTGTACGCAGAATAACGTGGCCGGTGGCCGTGCAGTCGGCTGGTCAAGCGTGGGGACAGTGGTAGTTGTGGCGGTTGTGGGCACGCGCTGTAGGGGGAATACCGAGCGCTCGACGGAAACTTCCATACTAAACTCAAGCCTACTCTCACATTTTTTGTAAATATTAAGTGGTGCACTTCCATTCTTAGTCCTGCGTGGTGTCCATTCAAAATGTCTACTGTCACCTCTGATTTCATCAGAATTCCGCTGAAAATGCAACAAAACGAGAGATTTATTTTCGCCTGACTTGCTAACTATTTATAACTTCCAGAGAAGGGTCATAAGTGGTATCCGCTCGGTCTGGGGCACCTTGCCACGGTCCGCGCGGCTCCCACCCGTCGGAGGTTCCATTCCTCCCTATGGAATGCGCGTGTGTGTTTGTGTGCGTGTGTGTGTGTGTGTGTGTGTGTGTGTGTGTGTGTGTGTTGTCCTTAACGTAGGTTAAGTTAGATTAAGTAATGTGTGAGCCTAGGGACCGATGGTCTCAACGGTTTGGTCCCATAGAAACTTACCACAAATTTCCAAATTTGAAGAGTGGTAAATCTCGAGAAATACCTACATTTCTCTGGTTGCTATGCTGAAATTTTCTTCTTTTGCCAGAGCACATCGGAATTTACACAGCGTCACCTCACTAATACATTGTGTAGACACAGTTGCTAGAGAATTCTGGCTTACTAAGTTTATTGAGTGAGGAAATGAGAAAAGTAAGGTCAATAGCTTATGAAAAATCACATCCTCAGTACACAATTAAACACGTAACTTCTTCACTGGTGTTATTCCAAAGTTCGTAGCATTTATCGTTTCACCAGCTATCGATGGCCCTTAAAAATTAAAAAAATTCTATACTTGGTGGAATAACGTGGTAGATAACGAAGTTCCGCGTGATAGCCATATGGGAAAATACTCTTCTCTTAGCCTGATATCATTTGAAAAAAATCTGATTTCGATATATTAAACCGTTTATGAAACATAAGGAATGTTGTGCATATTTCACTCTAGCTTTACCACTGGCGCGCGCGATTGCAAATGAGTGTGCTACATCATATCAATTTCCTCGAGATTGGTGACAGATGGAGACCTCCATGCAAGTCTAAAGAAAAATTGTGTCAGCTAAATTCAGCACGCACAAAAATATTAAATAACACGCACCAAAAGCGAAATCATAGTGACCTCAATTTTTCATTGAAAACCTTTTTCAATTTCACACAGTATCTTACCTACATGCAATAACTGTGACTATTAAAGAAATGATGGGTGCATCATCATGAAGCTGAGATATAAAGCTGTAAGTAACACAACAATGAAATGTTCCTACCGGTTAGTTTGTGTTAAATCGTTTGAGAAGACTGCAGGGCTTGCACCTCGATTCTGCCATCGCCGACCGGCCCAAAGGAGGCAAACATTGTCGGCCTCCACTTTCAAACCAATGAATCACAGGGCGCCGGTGCACTTGCACTTAATCTTATTATAAACCACACTGAAGAACAGTTTGGACGACAGTGGATTGGTTGCGGTAGTCCTGTTCCACGGGCACCTCAGTCACCACACATGACATAAATGGAGTTCTTCTTTTGGGGGCATGTTGAAGAGCCTAGTTTACATGGCTCCAGTCGATATTCTCACGGACCTGGTTGCTAGGAATATCGCAGCAGCGCCATTCCCTATCCTACTCCACTATCAAATAGACCGAGAGAAAAACGACAACGTATTGCTTCGTCTCGAGCCCTGATTTATTTTCTCGCGTCTTCGCAGTCCTAACACGAATTTATGTTGGAGTCAATAGGATCGTTCTGAAGCCAGGCATAAATGTCGGTTCTCTAATCTTTGTCAACAGTCTTTCAGGAAAGGACGTCTTTTTCCCGCCAAGGACTCCCATTTCAGTTCATCGAGTATATCAATAATACTCGTGAGTTTATCGAACCTGTAGGTAACAAATCAAATAGGGCACCTCTGAACTGCTCCGACGTCTTTCTTTAATCCTACCTGTTTGAAATACCAAACACTCGAGCAGTAATACAGAATGGTTCGCAAGAGAGTTTTGTACTCGGAATACTTAATAGATGACCTACACTTCCCTATAACTCATCCAATAACATGAAGTCGATCATTCGCATTTCCTGCCACCAACCTCAGATACTCGTTCCATTTCACATCGCTTAGCAAAGTTGAGACTAGATATTTTATCGAGGTGAATATGTCAAGCGACACACTACTAATACGGTATTCAACCATTACACGATTGTTTTTTTCTGCTCATCTGCGTTAATTTACAGTTTTTCAAATTTAGAACAAGCTGCCATTCTTCACACCATAAAGAAATTCATTCAAGTCATCCTGTAGTCTTCTGTAGTCGTACAAAGACGATAGTTTCCCGTCAAATCTCGTCCTATCCATCACATCGTTTATGAAAGTAGAGAACAAGTTACACATCCCTGGGACGTTCCTGACGATGTCTTTGCATCTGATAAACACTCGCTGTCCATGACGAGATACTGAATCGTATTGCTTAAAAAGTCTTCGTCACTGGCACGTCGGAGAACCTGTTACATATGCTCGGACCTCTGTTAACAGTTTGCAGTATGGCACTGTGTGGAGCACTATTTGGAAATGTGATAATATGGATTCCCACTGTAGCCGTTCAACCACGTTTCTCGGGATACTGTGCGGGAAATTGGCAAGAGTTTCTCTCAAGCACTGCTTCTAAATCTGTATAGATTTGTGGATAGAAGCTTTCCACTCTCAAGGAAATTTATTATATCTGAACTTAGAATACGCTCAAGTATGTTGCAGCAAACCGATATGAGGGACATTTGTCTTCAATACTGCGAGTCCGTTCCTTTACTCGTCTTACATACGACAGTCATCTGCGCTTTTTTCCACTCGTCCGGTACTTACCGCTGGGCGAGAGATTCGCTATGAATGCAAGCTAACAGGCCAGTGTCTTAGATTACTCTACCTAAAACTGTATTGCGATTTCGCCTCGACCTGGCAACTTATTTATTTTCAACTCTTCTCAAATCCAGGGATGGCTACGTCTATCGACTCCATACGGGAGTTTGTGCCGTGGTCAAACAATGGTATGTCTGTTCGATCCTCCAAAGTGAATGATATTTTAAATGGGAAATTTAAAACGTCATCTCTTCTTTTTCTGTGTTCTGTTGTCACACGACTGTGGCCCACGACAGGCTGAATAGAAGCTTTCGACCACTTTGACTGTTTTGCATAGGGCTACAATTTTCTAGGGTTCTCAGCAAGGTCTTTCACTAGCGTGTGACAGTGGAAGTTCTTGGCTTGGCCCATAGAGGTTTTTGTAGACGCACTGATTGCTACTACCATTTGCCTGTCAGTATTCCTGTTTTCTGGTTTGAAGCGAAAGTGTGACCATCTCTGTTTTGTAGTTGAACCACAATGCATTTTTTCCGTCCTTCGTCAACTTATTCAGCATGTAAGGCTCCACAGCGTGATTTATAGTAAGTTTAACGTTTGCCCATAACTCCTCTACGTCCATCATATCCGACCTAAATTACGTCGGTTTATTGTATGATTAGAATGCTAACCACTGTTTTTCTGTTATTTTCAGTGTAGAAACTGCCAGCCTTGTTGATGGATTTATTAACTTTATTAACCATCATGGCTATGATAACATCGTGATCGCTAAGCGTCTCTATACCTACCCTGTTGGAAAGCTCGAATTCTTAACAATTTGAATTGTGTGCAAGACAGTTATCCCAGAAAACGACCAGAACTACCTCACAAGACAGCATACTTTACAGTCTATACTCGGAACATTAAAGTCACCTCCAATTAATGTTGCATGATCGGCACGCTTCCGTGCTACTGGGCGTAGACATGCTTTGAATGATTCTACTACAACTTTTGCAGCAGAATCACTGGCCGATAGGAACATACAACGATTAATTTGAGATTACTTATGTCCATTACTCGCGTCCACACAACACTGCAGTCAGACCCAGTTTCGTCCTCGGTAGACATAATATTTCTGACGATTGCAGGGAACACTCCTTCTCCTATGATGTATAACCTGTATTTTCGAAATACATACCATGTCTTGTTTAATGCGAAGGTTACCCAGAAAGCAATCCACCGTATTTTTTTCTTCAACAATTCTTTGTTGAACATAATGAGACTTACACATGAAAGAATGGTGCTTTATCTACACATCCTAGGTTTCCACGTAATCTCCATCTTGGTATATGGCCTTCCTCCAGCGCGGAACAAGGGCGTGTGTTCCATGTCGGTACCAATCCTTGTCCTTGTGGTGGAGCGAGTGCTGCACTGTGTGAATCACTTCCTCATTTTCCTCAAAATGTCTTCCACGAATGGCGCCATGTAATGGCCCAAACAAGTGGACGTCCGACGGGGCTAGGTCAGGCTGTAGGGTGGATGGGGTAACACTGTCCAACCTTGTTTTGCGATGTGTTCAGCAGTCCTCACACTTGCGCATCCACACTTCCTTTGCTGATTGACAGATGCTGCGGCAACCGACGAGTCGCAATGCGTCTGTCTTCGCGAATGACAACATCAGCTCGCTGCAACGTGTCATGTGTGACAGCCGTGGATGGTCTCCCTGACAGCTGCAAATCGAGGAGCTCCGCCGAACCGCCTCCTGATCACCTCACCCCTCGTGCCTAGAAACTAGCTGTACTTCTGTCGACAGCGTAGACTTTGCACAAGGGTTTGTGAATATTCCCCACAGTTTCTTTGTCTGCAGTGAGAAAGTCAATGATGGCTCGTTGCTTGTAACTTGTATCACCTATACACGCCATTTTAAAAGTGTCCTGCAGTTACGCCATCTGCCGCTCACTCAGGACCCTTCAAATGATACATACATAACGTTTCGCAAAGGTAGCATTCATTCCGGCTGAGAAAAAAAAATGCAGTGGATTAATTTCTGGGCAACGGATTTGAAAGCAATATTTTATCTGTAGATTCTGAAAATAACCCCCAAAACTTTTGGTAGTACGTAAAATCTATGAACGCTACAAATAATTCAATACATTCTCTTGCTGACATTACTGGTAATGTAACGGATGATGATAAACAGAAGGCCGAAATTCAAAACCTAGCTTTCAAAAACTCGTTTACGGTATAGGATTGCAGCACCATTCCCCCTTACAATCATCGAACAAACGCAAGGGAGGCTGACATAGTCTTTAGTGTATCAGAATGGTATCTGGCCCAGATGATATCCCCTTGAGATTTTATGTTGACTATGCTACAAATATAGCACAATTCTTATCCATCATCTATCAGACATCATTGGAACAACGGAAAGTTCTACGGGAATGGAAGAAGGCCCAAGTCATAGCAATCTATAAAAAGGGTAGAAAATAGGATGCACATAATTACAGGCCAATTTCACTGACATCGATTTGTTGTAGAATCATCTGAGAAGCTCATCTGCAGAAACCAGCACGGTTTTAGGAAACAGCGGTCATGTGAGACAAAGCTGGCCCCCTTTGTGCATGATATACAACAGGCTCTAGATACCGGCTCCCAGGTTGATGCCATATTTCTCGACTTTCGAAAAGCTTTCGACTCACTTCCGCACTGTCGCTTGCTCCAAAAAGTGCGCGCTTAAGGTCTACCCCATGGCATATGCGGTTACATAGAAAGTTTTCTAACAGACAGAGAGCAGTATGTCGTCCTGAATTGGGAGACTTCAACAGAAACAAGCGTAACATCAGGTGTGCCCCAGGCAGCATAATAGGTCCGCTGCTTTTTACGATTTACATAAACGATCTGGTAGATGGTATTGACAGCGGAATTAGACTGTTTGTCGATGAGGAAAGTAGTATCACACGAAAATTGTGAACTAATCAATGATGATGCGTAGTGTAATGGCTGGCAGCTATTTCTCAATATTAGTAAATGTAACGTACTGCGTATAACAAAGTGAAAATCCCCATTAATGTATGAGTACAAAATAAACGCCCAGTCTTTGGAAGCGGTAACATTCACAAAGTATCTGGGTGTGACTATTCTAAATGATCTCAAATGGAATCATCAGATTGCAAAAGTAACGGGTAAGGCGAACTCTAGATTCCGACTTAGTGGTAGAATCCTGAATCGATGCAGTCCTTCAACAAAGGAAATTGCTTACAATACTTTAATTCGTCCAGTCTAAGAGTATTGTTCGTCTGTATGGGACCTTTACCAGTTGGGTCAGATTCAAGAGGTTTAGAAGGTCCAAAGAAGAGTGACAAGATTCGTGACTGGTACAATTAGCCATCGCGAGAGCGTTACAAATCTCATAGAAAGTTTGAAGTGGGTCACACTTGCAGATAGACGACGCGCTAAACGGGAGGGGCTGCTCACTAAATTCCAAAATGCGATCTTCGGCGATGATGTAGATCATATATTATTATCACCAACTTTCAAATCGCGCAATCATCACCATTCAAAGATAAGGGAAATTAGAGCTCGTACTGATGTTTTCAGACAGTCGTTTTTGCCTCGCTCGATCCACGAGTATAACATAGATGGGGAAATATGACTTTGGCGCGAATAGTGCCATTCGCCGCACACCACGTGGTGGATAGAGGAATATATATGTAGATGTAGGACCCTCGTATTTCGGAACTATCTAATCGGTTTTCATGAAGCTCTCGGTTCACAATATAATCTGAATTTGATAACTTTCGTGGTGTGCGGTAAATTTATGGACTGTGTTACGAATGCTTCGCCAGTTTACCGTCAAAATCTTGGTATTCGGACTTCCTCTACTTTTTACTCGATGTAATTTCGCTCTCGGCGTACTGACTGGCGATCGTTAATAAAAAAAGCCTCAGACTATCGCCTAGCCTAAAAAAAAAGAAAAGGATGTGTATTGCACATGTACCCGAATAGCTGCTCCCTCTCAGTGTAGTGCACTCCTGACGTGCCAAGGGAAATCCTACAATTCTTAACCCAATAATGCAGTTTCAGAAAGCTGCAGCCAAAACCGTCACAAAATCGATAGATCCCGTTGTTGAGGCACTCCACTGAGTTTCAAACTACGGACCCTGCCAACTTTGCGTATTATTCGAGGGTTGTTCAGAAAGTAAGTTCCGATCGGTCGCGAAATGGAAACCACACTGAAAACCAGAAACGTTTTATTTTGCAACAGTTAGGTATACCATTCACCTACTTCTTTACATAGTCGCTACTCCAAATTCGAGTGTTGTCGAAGTGTTGTATCAACTTTCCAATATCCTCGTCATAGAAAGCAGCCGCCTGTGCTTTCGGCCAGTTATATGCACTGGTCTGTCGCTCGTTGTCTGTGGAAAAATTTTATCTTCATAGCCAGAGGTTCTTGTGAGCAGAGATCAGATTCAGGGGGAGCCAATTATGGACTGTATAGTGGGTGATCAAACACTTCTCATTGGAAACGGTGCAGGGGCCCCTTCATTGCCCCTACCGGGTGCGGCCGAGAACTTCCATGGAAAAGGAACTGCTCGACAGTTGTGGTATGTGGGCTGCATGACAAAGGCGAAATATCTAACCAGACCCTCATACTTGGCAGGAGACGCTATTCCCAACGCATCTTTACGTGCTCACTGTTCACTCAAAACTGAAAAGAGCGACGCGACACGATCGACAGGCATACTGAAGACACTGCCAAACACATCTGTGCAAAGCTTTACCGGATTTTCCCAGTTGTTTCCATTTCGCGACCGATCGGAACTTACTTTCTGGACAACCTTCGTTTCATAAATCCTAAGTTCGGCTTGCACCCCACGAGCAAGGCCGCTAGTCTTCACCACTTCCGCCAGCCGCCGGTTGGAACTGAGGATAGGCTCAGAATCCAAGCGACAGGACTCAAAAAAAGTGGCTCCAAACACTATGGGACTTAACATCTGAGGTCATCAGTCCCCTAGACTTAGAACTACTTAAACCTAACTAACCTAGGGACATCACACACGTCCATGTCCGAGACAGGATTCGAACCTTTGACCACAGCAGCAGCACGGTTCCTGACTGGTGCCTAGAACTGCTCGGCCACAGCGGCCGGCCAGGAGTCATTAGCTCCGAAATGTATCCTCGATAGCCGACGGCAGAACCTCTCGAATGTGGCACACCGGCAGACATCCCTGTGGCGGCGGCCCAAATACGCCGCCACCACCGCCGCAACGTTCGTACTCGGCACTGGCTGCGAGAAGGCAATACGAGGGAGCTTGCTTCAATCGATGGCAGCGCCACCCCCGGACGGGTGTTCACAGTGGCACGCCGCTAGCGCGGCCTCGCGGTCCCGTGCATCTGCTGTGCTAGGTGAAGGTTCCACTCACATACTTGCACATTTACGTGTCACTGAAGTGACAAAAGGCGTGGGTTAGGGAAAGGCACATATACACACGGTGGTAGTATCGTGTTCACAACTTGTGAACGGCCAGTGCATTATCGGATCTGTCATTTGTACCCAGCTGATTCATGTACGAAAAGGTTTCTGACGTGATTATGGCCGCACAACAGGATTAATCGATTTTGAACCCAGAACAGTAGCTGAAACTAGACGCGTGGGACATTCCATCTCGCAAATCGTTAGGGCATTCATTATTCAGAGATCCATTGTGTCAAGAATGGGCCGAGAATATCACATTTAAGGCATTACCTCTCATCTCGGATAACGCAGTGTTTCGGCCTTCACTTAACGACCGAGAGCAGCGGTGTTTACGTAGAGCTGTCAGTGCTAACAGTAAAGGAAACATCTTGAAATAACCGCAGAACTCAGTATGAGATATCCGACGAACTTATCCGATAGGACAGTGAAGTGAAATTTGTCGTTAATAGGCTATGTCAGCAGACGACCGATGCGAATGCTTTTGCTAACATTTCTCTACCTCGTGATGGCTGGGTGTTGTGTGATGTCCTTAGGTTAATTAGTTTAAGTAGTTATAAGTTCTAGGGGACTGATGGCCATAGAAGTTAAGTCCCATAGTGCTCAGAGCCATTTGAACCTTTGCTAACAGCACGAGAGCGTCTGAAGGGAACCTCCTGGGCTCGTGACCATATCGGATGGACTCTGAACGACTGGAAAACCATGGACTGGACAGATGAATCCCGATTTCAGTTGGCAAAAGCTGATGGTTCGAGCGTGGCGTAGACTCCACGGACCCATGGACCCAAATTGTTAACAAGACACTGTGCAAGCTGGTGGCGCCCCCATAATGGTGCATTGTTTGTTTACATGTAATGAACTGGATTCTGGTTATGTTCGTCTACTTGGAGACCATTTGCAGCCACTGGTGGACGTTTTGCTGTTAAAATACGGTGGAATGTTTATGGATGACAATGCGCCATGTCACCGGGCCTCAATTATTCGCGACTGGTTCGAATAACATTCTGAACAATTCGAGCGAATTATTTGGTGACCGAGTTCACCTTCCTCTGCCTCGTGATGACTGGGTGTTGTGTGATGTCCTTAGGTTAGTTAGGTTTAAGTAGTTCTAAGTTTTAGCGGACTGATGACCATAGGTGTTAAGTCCCATAGTGATCAGAGCCATTTGAACCATTTGAACCGAGATCACCCTTTACGAATCCCATCGAACAGTTATGGTACGTAAATGGAAGTCAGTTAGTGCACAAAATTCTGAACCGGCAACACTTTCGCAGTTATGGACGCCTATTAGAGGCATCGCGATTTAATATTTGTGCATGGGACTGCCAGCGACTTGTTGAATCCGTGCCTCGTCGCGTTACTGCACTACGGTGGGCAAAAAGATGTCCAACAAGGTATTAAGAGGTATCCCATAACTTCTGACACCTCAGTTTATAGGATGACATAGCACGTGGTCGGACTCTACCCGGACTTTTATTCTTCAGCTAATATTCTCTCATTCTTGTGTAATTCCGGTACCCAGCTCACCGCTGTTGTATAAAACTGTGTGTTGTTCTTGCCAATAAAGAACTGTAGGTACTGTAGTTTTCGGTGTCGAGGCTGTTTTGTTTCCAGACGTGTTTCACATGTACGATGGATTCGGCGTTAGTTCAGTTGGTAGAACAACAGCAGCAACAGCTTACTCAGCAGCAACAGCAGCTTGAACAACAACAGCAGCAGTTAGATTTGCTTCGTCAGTTGGCTACAAATTCGCACAGTGCTAAGTTCCTTCCACAACTCTCGCTTTTCCACCATTGGAGGAAGCGAATTTAAATTGGGACTCGTACGTGCGCTGTTTGCTGCAACATTTCACAGCGTCTCAGGCAGAGGGTCCGTCTTTGCAAAAGTCTTTCTTCTTGTCTCGGACTGAGCCCAGAACACATTTGCTTCGAAAAGTTGCTCTATTAAATGACCCGGCAGCGCTATTGTTTTCTGAACTGTGTGAGTTTCTCAGTGTTTATTACCTTAAGCAAAACCTACCTCGTTGCTTCCCGTATGGAGTTCCACCGGCGACAAAAGAAACCGTTCCAGTCCTATCAGGCGTGAATGGCCGATCTCCGCGGTTTAAGGAGGAAACTCAAGTATACCTGTGCTCATTGACAACATTCCTATGCCGACTCTCCGACATGCGACGTCGTTGTCCGTTCTGCACCGGACAGGCGAGTACGTTGCTAGGCTTTCCGGTTTGATGATCTGACAATGGGTGAGGTTTTGGCTACCACTCAGGAGTTTGAGGTGTGTCAGGCTGCAACGGAACAGATTGAGGGCGTCACGTACGGCACATTGGTGCGTCGCCTCCGCAGCAACGACGGCGCTCAATGACACCCTAATCTTGGTCATCTGTTTCGCGCTGTTCGCAGTCGAACGGCGTCCACTTCCGACGCCTATTCCCCTCGAGTCGTGATTGTTTCTGTACACACGCCCGTAGTCGCTACTCGCACCGGCAGCCACTGTGCGCGGTTATCACAAACAACGCGGTGCGGCAGCTGTTTGCCGTAGCTGCCCGGACAGCCAGTCCTCGGTAGCGGACGTGGAGTCCATTCCTTACGCCCGTGCGCTGCCAGGAATTCAGCGTTCCCAGTTACAATTGTTCCGTTTCCAGCTCGATACCAGGGCCACTGCGTCTCTAGTCAATCTTGAAACCTATCATTGCTTAGGTTGCGCCGCTCTTTCGGTTACGGCGAGCTGCCCATTCCTGTTCGCGGGCAGTTCGTGATCGACATAGCGTATCAATATGTCACGGGGGCGATCACGTTTTCGGCGGTCGACAGTGCAACGTCACAAACATTTTTTGTCTCGATGCGTTCACTTTTTGCATTTCCCTTTCAGGATTTTCTGCATCTTGTTTCCTATTGGAATCCATTCCAGACGTTGGACGGCCTCTACCACGGGTTCACGTCTCCGATTTCTCATAGATTGGCTGCTGCAAAAACGTACGAGGCCCACATCTGCCTTAAACCTACGGTCATTCCCAAGTTGCGTGGTGCTCGCCTGTCACTTTTGCTTTGCAACAGGCTGTCGAGGAGGTTGGAAGACCTAGGCATCATTGAAGCAGTTCCTCCTAGGCAGTGGGCTACTCCTCTCGTTGTTATTCGCAGGCCTATTGGTGCGGTAATTTAATTACACTATTAACGCCCAGTTGATAGTCGATTACTACCCCGTTTCACGCACCGACGACATTTTCGGGAAGCTGGCGGCCAGTGAACGTTTTTTTGAAAATTGACTTGGCAAAGAGGTACCTGCAGCTTCGTCTCAATTTATGGTCGTTAACACTCCCTTCAGGTCATACCAATGTACGCGCGTGCCTTTCGACATCGCGAGAGCTTTCGCCATTTTTCAGAGATTTTTCGGATACAATGTGGTGTGAAAACCGTCTGGATGACACCATTTTCACCAGTCCCTTGCGGCAGGAAATTCCCGCTAACCTTCGTATCCTCTTCACAAAACCGCAAGAGGTTGGTCTTAAGTATAATGCGCGAACGTCGTTTTTTTCCGGACAGATATCGAATATATGGACCATTTTATTTCGAGGAGCGGCGTCAGACATACAGAACAGGCACATAGCGGTGGTTGCAACCTACCTCCAGCATGGAAGCTGAAGGAACTCGAGTCTTCCTGGGTGAAGTTACGTTATTGTTCCAAATTTATCCCAAACACGGCAGATATGAGATGTCATTCATCCACTCAACAACTTGCTTTAAGAAGTATGTTCCGTTCCTTTGGTCGGTAGAATGTGACAGAAAATTGGGTGGTACAAGTCACTACTCAAGGTACTGCCGTCCCTCGGTACTTTCACGCTAAATAAAGAGCTTGTCTTTGCCACAGATGCCTCCCCGTATGGGGCTGGGACAGTCGTGGCTCACAAAAATGCTGATAGCTCTATCGTGCATGCCTCGAAGACGTTGACAGTGCACGATACAATTATTCTGAAATCGAGAAGGAGGCTCTTGCCAATTTTTATGCAGTCTGAAAGTTCCACTTCCATTTAATGACCAATCATAAGCCGCTTGTCGCACTTTTCGGCCCTCCTTCACACCTTCCCGACAGGACCGCGCAATGACTCCAGTGCTGGCCTTTGTTTTTGAGTGTGTATGACTATGAGATTCACTACATATCAGCAATACAACATGTAAATGTGGATACGTTGTCATACTTGCTCACGGGACTCAACCAGGGTTTCGATGAAGCAGTTGATCGACTTCCATTTAAGGCCCGTCGTATAGTTTAGACCATCCATCAGGATCCTGTGCTCTATCAGGTTGCTCAGTTTATGCACGATGGTTCGCCCAAGCATTTGTCCACTGAGGTGTCTGGTCCACTCCGCCACTATTCCCTTCTCCATCATCGGCTTGCAGTCGTCGACGGCATCCTCCTCCTTAACACTGACTCTGATGACCTCTGCGTCATTCTCCCTCTGGTTCTGTGAGCTCGTGTACCTACTCTCCTACACCGTGGTCACTGGGCATGACCTGCACGAATGTTGTTGCATGGCGATTTGTCTACTGGCCCGGCATCGATTCAGAAATTGAGAATGCCGTTCGTAAATGAAAAAATGCACCGAGCAACAGACAGCATAACTACGGATTTACGCTCAACGGCCCACGTCAAGTCAGCCACTGGAATATGTCCAGATGGACTTTGTGGGCCCCCTGTGTAATTCTATGTGGCTGATAGTTGTTGATTCACTGTTCAACATCCATATGTCATGCGCATACGGACCACCACGATAGAAGCTATTCTGTGGGCTCTCACACAGGTTTTCACGAGCAAGAGCTGCCCCGGATAATCATCTCTGATAATGGCACACAGTCTAGTTCGTCGTCGTTTCAGACTTCCTGCACCCACCACGGTGCGGAGGTCTCACTTATTCTCTGTTTCACCTGTAGTCGAATAGGGAGGCAGAATGTATGCTGCAGATATTTAAGATTCAGTTGTAAAAGTCTGCCGGTCGGAGTGGCCGAGCGGTTCTAGGCGCTTCAGTCTGGAACCGCGAGACCGCTACCGTCGCAGGTTCGAATCCTGCCTCGGTCATGGATGTGTTTGATGTCCTTGGGTTAGTTCCGTTTAAGTAGTTCTAAGTTCTAGGGGACTGATGACCTCAGATGTTAAGTCGCATAGTGCTCAGAGCCATTTTTTTGTATAAGTCTAGGCGTTGCGTCTGTTTCTCAGCGCCTACAGGACTACCCCACCGAATGGCCGCAGACCAGTGGAAATCTTCCACGGCTGCCAGCCTCAGGCACTACTTCATCTGCTCTGCCCTGCACCGCAACCTGAGCAGTGTTCGTATCCTTCGCATTATGGTCCAGATGACCGTGTGCGGTGCGCACTTCCTGTCGGCAAACGTGTGGGCAGTGTCGACGGTGCGAGCGACATGCGATCGGGAGATGTTAGTTGTGGACGCCGGCAGTGTGCCATCAGAACTAGCCCTCGTCCACAGCTGATGCAACCGCTAGCGCCGCCCCACCCCAGAGAAGAGACGTGGCGCTAGCGTGCGACTCCGGATTAATGCATCTGACGGCTACTCCGCTCTCTCTGGCAGTGTCCCACGGCAGGAGCACTGGGTAGCCTCGTCCCCGTCGTTACGGTCTGTCTGCGTCGTCGCCAGCTGCAAGGCCGTAACCGAGCGCGGGCCGCCATTGCCGGGACGTATACAGCTTCTGGTGCAGACGAGGCGGTGGAGACGTACACCGTCCATCTCCTGCTAACGTCGATACGCTTCCGCTGCCACCGGGTCATCTGAGAGTACCGTGTGGGCCAGCCCGACTCCTCCGTCTTCGTTCACGGACGCTTGTCATGTCAGATACCCGGTGGAGGGGTAGGGGATGTGGCGGCGCACCCACATACGCCGCCACCGCGGTCGCAACTTTCGTACCCGGCACCGGCCGGGAGAAGGCATCACAAGGGCGCCGGCTTCAATCGACGGCAGCACCACTCCCGGGCGGTATTTACATTGGCACGGCGGGCAGCGCGGCCACGCTCTCTTGTGCATCAACCGTGCTGTGTGAAGGATCAGCTCACAGACTGGGACGGTTCAGTGTCTAGTGACACAGCGTGTGATCGGACTCTCCCTGGACATGTATTCTTCAGTGAATGTCCTCTCACGCTAGTGTAATTCCGCCGCTCGGCTCACCGTAGTTGTATACAACTGTGTGTTGTTGTTGTTAATAAATAACTGTAGATACCGCAATACCGGTCACAAAGTGTACCTCTACCCAGCCGTGGACGTTATTTCCCTAAGAGGCCACGTAACGCACCTAAAATTGAAGCTTGCGATAGCAAAAAAACCCTCCTCCTGGCAGCCCTCTCGGACTCTTCTGAAGGAGCGGCCATTAGTTCACTCGTCGGGTGAATGAGCGGTGTGAGACAGCCAGCCTCAAATTCACTCTGTAGCTAGAGCGACGCGAATGGCTTCTAGCCTGCCATTTACCCTGATGTGAGTGCGTTTCCCATACACAGGTAGCGTAGGTCCTAACCGAAAGAAGCAAAACTTGAGATGCCCTGTGCGACGCGACAATTTCTCCGCCACTGCTACACCCTAGGGCATCAGCCTGCAGATGGCTGACCGGGCCGACAGTGTCTTTTGCTGTTTGCGAACTGCAACCATCTCCTCTTGCACACACTCACTATTAAAATACTCCTTACCCACACTATTACTAGAACTTGTAATAAAAGACTGCTCTCTATGGGGCATTCGCAACTGTACAAGTCCATTTTTAAAAATGATGAAAACCGCAGGATAGTTGCTTAATACAAAATCTTTTATTGGATACACGACCGGTTATGGCACTGTTACAGCTACATCATATGGTGTCAGATGCAAAAGTAAAAATATTCTCTTACACATGGAAGAGAGGTCTGAAACGTCAGATGAGGAACTATGCGACTAAAATTTCAAAATTAAAACGAATTACGATAGAGAGAATAGGGACCTAAAACAATCCGAAAAAACAGGCATCACGACCGGGCACCAAAAGTTACCAGAATAATGAAACATGTAAAACGCAATACAAATTGGGAGTGGGAGGGTGGAGGGGGAATCAATAATTGCGTGTAGTTAGTTACAAAAATTCCATAACAGCCGTTCCCCGTGCTGCGTGATCGGGTACACGAACAGGAAAACTATGCAATAGTAAATACTAGCCGTGACTACTGAAGCCGCACAATACCCAAGGGCAGGGGCGGTACGAAACAGACATGAGACTGGTGAATTGTTTTAAGTGGAAAAGCGGGAAGTAACAGCAGAAAGGAGACGGAATCATCACAACGTTAAGAGGAAGAGGGCCTGTACGTTTATAAAAATAAGGAAAAATATGACGATACATGGACGCCTTAACCTGCCTGGGCAATGCCATAATTAACTGTAGTATTTTTGTGATACAGGTATGTTTGTTCATTAATTGTATGTAGAGGATGGGAATGAAGACTTCTTCAGATTTCAATTTCTTCGAGAACATTCAGTATCCGATATTTCTCTGCAGCGTGTAAGATAGTTAAGTTATCGTTAACTTGTTGCAGCTAATACTTGTTCTCAATCAGATTCATTGTCACAGCTGACCTGGGAAAGGCCAGGTTTTTATGTTCTTTAAATCACCCATAAAAATTCCTGCCTGTCTGCAAGTGTATCGGCTCTTACACAACTGGCTTTTATCAGACTCAATACGATACACTGCGGGATAGGAGAAAGGATCCTTTTTGCAGATATCACGGTTCCTTAATCAATTGGCCGATTTTTATTTTTATTTTTTCTATTTTTTCATTGAAAATGCCGGAGCTATGTTTCCCTCACATCAGACGCATATGAAAATGATTTCAGTATAATCAAGTATATTGCCAGGTATAATTGGTATCTGGAGTCTATGACTGAGAAACTGAACAAGAAAATAGTAGCGAAGTGGGGAGAAGCGTGGAAGGGAATCACTCCGAGAGCTGTAGAAAAAAATTCATAAGACTGCATATCATGAATACGTATCTGAGAGGAATGGAGAGAACTTGATGTCAGCCAACTTAGCTCCGCAATTTTTGATACAAAAATAAAATAAAATTGGGCAATAGATTAAGGAACCGTGAAATCTTCAAATAGGATCATTCCTCCTATCCCGCAGTGGAGTGTGATAAAATCAGTTGTGGAAGAGCAGTTACACTGATGAGACATGCAGGAACTTTTATGCTTGATTTAAGGAAACTGAAGACCTGGCCATTTCCAGGTCATCTCCGACAGTTCACCTGAATGATAACAAGCATCAGCTGCAACATGTTAACGACAACTCGACTGTCTCACACACTGCAGAGGAAGGTCGAATATTGTGTGTTCTGGAAGAAATTGAAATCTGAAGAAGTCTTCATTCCCCCCGTCCCCCAATTTGCATTTTACAAGTTTCATTATTCTGGTAACTTTTAGTGTCCGGTCGTGATTCCTGTTTTTTCGGATTGTTTTAGATCCATTTTATTCTTTCGACACGGAACCTTTGGTTCCATGACAACACTGGGGTCAGCATGATCTCAGATGATTAAGTGATTTTATTTGTAAGTAATGTCCTGTTCTGTCTCTCGTTATTTGTTTTAATTTTGAAATTTTAGCCGTGTAGTTCCTGATCTGATGTTTTATACCTGAGGATCCCCTCTCTTCCCTGTTTAACAGAATATTTTTACTATTGCAGCTTACACCAGATGACGGAATTCTGTCCTGCAGTTTTCTTCATTATTCAAAAGTGTAATAAAACAATAAACGAAAACTAACCCTGTCGTCTTTTAGTTACGGACTTGCTCTACTAAACTTATAAATATAACAAACGCAAACTTGTAGAAAGTGCTGAGATTCTTGCGGAACAACTGATTCACTGCAATCTGACAGACAAGGATGTTACTGCGAAATGCAATACAACTGGTGAAGACAAGTAAAGTTGACGAATTGGAAGTGATGTCGATGCAGATATTTGCAACGACAACTGCCGACAAAGATGTCCTTATGCAGTGATATGCCAACATGGTAGACGTGGATTCCTATTGCAGTTGAAGGCTAAAGTAACGTTTAGTGTATCACCTAATTTTACGCATCAACAAGGACGATATCAGTGGTGTCGACCAAGTGTCGATCTGTGACAGCTCAGGTAGGGTTTTCCAGATCTTCTCTATTATCTGTCTTAACCAGTAGTTTTAGACTGCAGTAAACATTACAAACAAAAATAATTACTGTAATGACAGGGGATTTTTTTAAGACATTTGATTTACTAGAACGTTAAATAATTTCTGTGAAGTGCACCCAATTTCGGTCAGTTAAAAATGTGCGTGGTGTGTTTTCCATGTAATGCTACTTTCTTGTAACACCACTGTGATTTATTTGGGTGGAAGGATTTTTTGTAAAAGACAGTTTTTAAAAGTATTTTCGTCTAGCCTATTACTGCAATGTTTAATCGTATAAATCAAATTGTTTAAAATGTCAAAAAAGGAATTTTTGACCTGACGTTGAAACAATTGTTAAGTTGGGTCTCTACCTGTGTGTGTGAAAGTTCGAGTTGAAAGCTGAAGAGTAAATGGTATCGTGCTGTATGGTGTCATTTCAATTATCTAAATAACTGGCAAGCGATCCCTACGTCACGTGTTTCACATATTCGTGACGGAAGGTATTGATTACCATGGGTGTAGTAGAAGAAGACTGCTTACTAGGTTGAGAGCCTATAACAGTAATAAACGCATTACGAGATTTTTAGGATCACGTAAAGCTTTACGAAATAGATTCACATTTTGCGACTATGCACTGGCGTCAGCTGTTTGTGACAAATGAGAATTTGTACCGGACCGGGACTCGAACCCGGATTTCCCACTAAAGAAGGCAAGTAATATATCGTCATTTTTGTACATTGAGGCGTGGTTACATCATTGGTGTTTATAGTACCTGTGTTTATACGGTCTGTGTCTCCAAAATACATCGCAGTTCAAAGAGACACAGTGTAACCCTGTCTAAAACTGTGTAAACTGTATAGACATTGTAACCATCAATGATCAAGTAAAACAGTACAGGGCAAAGTTGTACTTGCATTCTTCACGGTAGATCACCAGAACATGCAGACCTATGACGTACAATGCTTACAATGGAAAAAAATTTATATGTAATGTTAAGTGTTTATGTTGATAAAATTACTGTTCGTAGCCTGCAGTACAGTTTCCCTATTGCTCCACCACAGCATCTTATGACTGCGTTGTATTTTAACTACTATGTGCTTTTTGAGGCCAACTTTAACTCCTTAGCCGGCCGCTGTGGAAGAGCGGTTCTAGGCGCTTCAGTCCGAACCGTGCTGCTGCTACCGTCGCAGGTTCGAATCCTGCCTCGGCCATGGACATGTGTGATGTCCTTAGTTAGGTTTAAGTAGTTCTAAATCTAGTGGACTGATGACCTCAGATGTTAAGTCCCATAATGCTTAGAGCCATTTGAACGATCTGATTTGAACTTAATTCCTTCAAAGCTAATGGAGATAAATTTGAAGGCAGTTCTAGATAAAGAAGAATTATTATGCATCGAGGGGCCGCAGTAAAATGAACGCATATGTTGAATGTTTAAATGAGAAGTGGCGTATACCGATGAAGGATGTAGTTCCGTAAACGATGCAGTGATTTCAATACCTGGCCGTAGTAGCCGTGCGGTTCTAGGCGCTACAGTCTGGAGCCGGGTGACCCCTACCGTAGCAGGTTCGAATCCTGCCTCGGGCATGGATGTGTGTGATGTCCTTAGATTAGTTACGTTTAATTAGTTCTAAGTTATTGGCGACTGATGACCTCAGAAGTTAAGTTGCATAGTGCTCAGAGCCATTTTTTTTTTATTTCAGTACAATCGCTAATGAAGTAAACGATTAAAAATTCAAAGGAAGCAACGATGGTTCAAAAATGGCTCTGAGCACTATGGGACTTAACTTCTGAGGTCATCAGTCCCCTAGAACTTAGAACTACTTAAACCTAACTAACCTAAGAACATCACACACATCCATGCCCAAGGCAGGATTCGAACCTGCGCCCGTAGTGGTCAAGCGGTTCCAAAGTGTAGCGCCTAGAACCGCCCGGCCGCGCCGGCCGGCGGGAGCAACGATGCTTTTGATTTAATTGAGAGTGAACATTAAGCTGTCTGCAGCTCGTGGCCTTGCGATAGCGTTCTCGCTTCCCGCGCACGGGGTCCTGGGTTCGATTCCCGGCGTGGTCAGGGATTTTCCCTGCCTCGAGATTACTGGATGTTATTGTGTCGTCTTCATCATCATCATCATCATTCATCCCCTTTACGGTCAGACCTCCGCTAGGACCTAGCTTAGTCGGTGGTGCGGGTCTCCCGTTGTATGGGACCTCATCATCATACATTAAGTTACCCCGCCCGGTTAGCCTTACGGTCTAACGCACTGCTTTCTGCGCGGAATAGTGTGTAAGTCCGGTGTGCCGGCCGGTCTGTGGATGGTTTTTAAGGCGGTTTTCCATTTGCCTCGGCGAATGCGGACCGGTTCCCCTTATTCGTCCTCAGTAACGAATGTCGGCGATTGCAGCGCAAACACTTTCTCCACGTACGCGTACACCATAATTACTCTACCACCAAAAACTGGGGTTACACTCGTCTAGTGTGAGACGTTGGGGGCCCACTGGGGGCCGAACCGCTCAATAACCCTGGGTTCGGTGTCCGGCGGCGGTGGGGTGAGTGGACTGCTGTAGCCTGTTTTGGGGCTATGTACCACTGCGGGCTACGGCGGGGACAAAGCCTCTCCCTCGTTTCTACGTCCCCAGTTTCATATAATACAATGCAACACATTAAGTTGCTCACGAATACTAAGTGAATAATCTATAAGTCTGTCGTAATAACTTATTCCATTAGTTTGTATAAAGAATTCAGCTGATTAACTTAGTATACTCCTCCAGTGACGCCTGTCGGTTGAAGATGACGCGGCGGCCGGTCGGTACTGTTAGACCTTCATAGCTTGTTCAGGCGGAGAAAAAAAAACTTGAAACAAATAACTGAATATATAAATCGAAAAAGCTAGCCTAGTAAAATGATTGGAAGCATATTATTTTTTACGATTTGTCATTCATAACGTCACATGTATGACGCAGTTAACTACATATAATATTTTATGATAGAAATCTATTATTTTGCATGTTTCAACGTTAATTTGTGTATTTTGGTTTTGTTCAGTTTTTGTAATTATTTTAGATTTTCATGTCTTACAAGAGTAACGGATTTTCACTTGGTGAGAGCTAAATAGTCGTAATCTTCTGATGTTATCGCTGCATTGTATTCCGTTGTTTGTCCTAAAAATATCAAAATCTATCGATAACGGATATTCGGTGACTGTTTCCTCCCAGGCATATTGTTTGAGAAATGTGTTGATAGGATCAACAAGAATCGGCTTTTAGTAGAGGAACCGCCTAAGTTGTTTTATACTAATCGATAGGTTTACTCCGCTAAGCAGTAACAGTTTCGCACAACTGACATGTTATTGCCAGGTTACAATTAAATATCTATCAGTGGCGTACTTGTGCCTAGGCTGAGAGAGAGTGGCTCAAATGAACTAAAAGAGGAAGCTACAAAAGCATCAGGGGCTGATTACGTCGCTTGTTACATGCGACATGAGCCCATGGCAATAGCAGTCAATGAGAAACTGCGATTGTGGAAGTGGAGTAAACTAATAAGGTGAAAAAAGCTCCTAGCGTTACAACGTAACAAATACCAGCTACGCACAGCCTGAGGCAACAGCGTAAGCAAATGGGCAAATTTTTATTGCAAGTATCCGCCTGAGACCAAAACAAAATGTTTAAACTTCCAAACAGCATTTTCAGAAAGGCAATAATATTACCTCTGCAGTAAAAGTGGTATTTTAGGATAATTAAATACGTTTTGAAGATGTGCACGGCAGATTATTTTAAATCACGATGAGGAGAATTTGGAGTGAGGAAAACAAAATAAAGCACTCAAAAATGTGTAAAATCTGTTTTTAACTATCGAGGTAATCGCCATTCTCTAACCAGCCTACTGCTTTTTTTCTAGTGCCTTAGGTTTCACATATGTCAACGGCCTTGTCGCAGTGGATACACTTTCCCGTCAGTTAACCGAAATTAAGCGAACTCGGGCGTGGCCTGCACTTGGATGGGTGACCGTCCGGGCCGCCATGCGCTGTTGCCATTTTTCGGGGTGCACTCAGCCTCGTAATGCCAATTGAGGAGCTACTCGCCCGAATAGTAGCGGCTCCGGTCAAAGAAAACCATCATGACGACCGGGAGAGCGATGTGCTGACCACACGCCCCTCCAATCCACATCCTCAACCGAGGATGACACGGCGGTCGCATGATCCCGATGGGCCACTTGTGACCTGAAGACGGAGTGCGTTGGGTTTCACATAATGATTATTAACTTATCCTGTCACAGTTATGAATAGATGAGACTTGCTGTAGTTAACAACACGGACGCAATCAAGAAATAATATGACGTACTGGTTAAGATGATAGACACGTTTTCGTTCGGCAAGAGTAGAATGCAAACCCAGCCAACTACAGAGTCTTACGTTTTGAGTGATTTTTCCTAAATTATTTGCAGCTAATGCTACGATAGTTCCTGAAAAGATCGTGGCAGATCACTTCCTGTATCTACTTTCTGTTTAAGCGATGTCGGCGACGACAAGACACCAGATTCTTCCTTCCTTTTCTTTTTACCAGTTCCAATGCTATTGTTGCAAAGATGTCTCGAGCAAGCAACATACCTCCTCGAATGTCATTCATAGATCATGTCACCATAGTTTCCACGTACGCAACGAGCGTTTAGGTTTAAGTTTGTGGCCAGGGCAAGATTTTATTTCCACACAATTCTCTGATCTGTGAATGACGCTTAATGCCGATGCAACCTGTGATTGTGAAATGTGATGTTATTTATGTGTTGGTACAGAGGCATGAAGGACGAAAGGAATGAAGAAATTGATCTCCGTAGTCAGCAATCATTTTTAGAGCGCTGAGAGTCACCATCTGCAAAATTATTTGCCACGATTTCGTAATACACTGCACAGTCAAGGCACATGTACACTGTTCGATGATCAGGAATTGTATACTAAACCATCATCTTCATTTAACAGGTAATTATACAGTATTAAAATTTTTACCATTTCAAGGACCCGAAATAGCTGTCTAATATCTAGTACATCAGTGTAAACCATCGATCTAACCTGTCGCTGAGGAGAGGCCATCATAGTCAGATTTACTGTCTTCTTTTCTTTCCACCGCTTATAATCATTTTAGAACACCTTTGTTGCTACACATGTCGCAATACATATTATGAGACTAACACTGCGCAATGAACGCATTGGTATATGATTACGCTCTTATGACGTGACAGATGACGAGCATGTGCGGGGGAGGGGGCTGCAAAGAGGCACTGAAAGTACTTTATTCTTCAAGATTTCTTTGACACTAGTTAAAAAATAAACGGACATATTGTATGAGCCTAAACTGTGAATACGATTATACACTGTTGAGCCAACGAATTATGGCCACTCCCTTCCGGGGCACTGAATGACGGCTGATAGCATTAAATACACTTTACGCGTTAAGAAAAATATGCATTTAAAATTATTTTGAAAATACCTGAAACACCAAAAATTCGGATTCAAAAAGATTCTATTAAAAGTTATTTCGTTTCCAAGGGAGACATCCAATGACCCCAAATTCGACCCTCCCTGCCCTACACCGAGTAGGCGTGAGGGGACTTAGTAGGCGTGAGGGGATAGTTTTTCAGTCTATCCCAGGCATGTTCGAAAAGGTTCATGCCTGGAGAACATGCTGGCCACTCTAGTCTAGCGATGCCGTTGACCTGAAGTAAGTCATTCACAAGATGTGCACAATGGGGGCGTGAATTATCGTCCATGAAGATGAATGCCTCGCCAATATGCTGCCTCGCCAATATGGTTGCACTATCGGTCGGAGGATGGCATTCACGTATCGTACAGCCGCTACGACGCCTCTTGCTGTATTCGCTGGACAGAGTGTCTAAGGCGTTCAGCCTGACCGGGTTGCCTCCAAACACGTCTCCGACAGTTGCCTGGTTGAAGGCATATGGAACACTCATCGCTGAACAGCAATGTATGGTGTCGTCGTTGCAAAGATGAACCCCGCCATGGACGTCGGGAGTGAAGTTGCGCATCATGCAGCCTATTGCGCAGAGTTTGAGTCGCAACAGGACGTCCTGGGGCTGCACGAAAAGCATTATTCAAGATGGTGGCTTTGCTGTCAGGGTTCCTCCGATCCATAATCCGTAGGTAGTGGTCATCCACTGCAGTAGTAGCCATTGGGCGGCCTGAGCGACGCATGTCATCGACAGTTCCTGTCTATCTGTATCCCCTCCATGTCCGAAAAACATAGCTTTGGTTCACTACAGACAACACGAGCTGTGTACCTCCTTCCTGATGGAATGACTGGAACTGACCGGCTGTTGGACCCCCTCCGTCTAATAGGCGCTGCTCATGCATGGTTGTTTACATCTTTGGGCGGATTTACTGGCACGTCTGAACAGTCAAAGGGACTGTGTCTGTGATACAACATCCACAGTCAACGTCTATCTTCAGGAGTTCTGGGAACTGCGGTGATGCAAACCTTTTTCTGATGTGTGTAAGTAGTCAATGTAGTTCTCGATATCGTGCACTGCGATACTTTCACTCTACATACCTGGCACGTGCCTCTTAATTTCTTGCCTTTGCAGGTCTCTCATTATTTCACACTCTGTAGTGAGTTGAATCTTCAACTTTTTGCGGCTCAAAGACTGCTCCATTAAGTTTCGGGAATGCAGCCGCAGAATTCATGCGGCTGCATTCCCGACACTTAATCTGTAGTGAGTTGTTTAACGACTTATAGTTTTGATAGAATGCAATACGTTGCAACAACCCAGTATATTTTCCTCGACTGCAAGTGTTCGTCAGAAACAAGGGTATCGTCAGAAGTGCCCCAGGGAAGTGTGATAGGACCGCTATTATATTCTATATACAAAAATGGGCTGGCGACTGAAGGAGTGGGCTGTAATCTGCGGCTGCGGCTATTTGCTGATGATGCTGTTGTGTACGGGACGTTCTCGTCGTTTATTGACTGTAGGCGGATACAAGAAGACTTTATACACTCCTGGAAATTGAAATAAGAACACCGTGAATTCATTGTCCCAGGAAGGGGAAACCTTATTGACACATTCCTGGGGTCAGATACATCACATGATCACACTGACACAACCTCAGGCACATAGACACAGGCAACAGAGCATGCACAATGTCTACTGTACAGTATATATCCACCTTTCGCAGCAATGCAGGCTGCTATTCTCCCATGGAGACGATCGTAGAGATGCTGGATGTAGTCCTGTGGAACGGCTTGCCATGCCATTTCCACCTGGCGCCTCAGTTGGACCAGCGTTCATGCTGGACGTGCAGACCGCGTGAGACGACGCTTCATCCAGTCCCAAACATGCTCAATGGGGGACAGATCCGGAGATCTTGCTGGCCAGGGTAGTTGACTTAAACCTTCTAGAGCACGTTGGGTGGCACGGGATACATGCGGACGTGCATTGTCCTGTTGGAACAGCAAGTTCCCTTGCCGGTCTAGGAATGGTAGAACGATGGGTTCGATGACGGTTTGGATGTACCGTGCACTATTCAGTGTCCCCTCGACGATCACCAGAGGTGTACGGCCAGTGTAGCAGATCGCTCCCCACACCATGATGCCGGGTGTTGGCCCTGTGTGCCTCGGTCGTATGCAGTCCTGATTGTGGCGCTCACCTGCACGGCGCCAAACACGCATACGACCATCATTGGCACCAAGGCAGAAGCGACTCTCATCGCTGAAGACGACACGTCTCCATTCGTCCCTCCATTCACGCCTGTCGCGACACCACTGGAGGCGGGCTGCACGATGTTGGGGCGTGAGCGGAAGACGGCCTAACGGCGTGCGGGACCGTAGCCCAGCTTCATGGAGATGGTTGCGAATGGTCCTCGCCGATACCCCAGGAGCAAGAGTGTCCCTAATTTGCTGGGAAGTGGCGGTGCGGTCCCCTACGGCACTGCGTAGGATCCTACGGTCTTGGCGTGCATCCGTGCGTCGCTGCGGTCCGGTCCCAGGTCGACGGGCACGTGCACCTACCGCCGACCACTGGCGACAACATCGATGTACTGTGGAGACCTCACGCCCCACGTGTTGAGCAATTCGGCGGTACGTCCACCCGGCCTCCTGCATGTCTACTATACTCCCTCGCTCAAAGTCCGTCAACTGCACATACGATTCACGTCCACGCTGTCGCGGCATGCTACCAGTGTTAAAGACTGCGATGGAGCTCCGTATGCCACGGCAAACTGGCTGACACTGACGGCGGCGGTGCACAAATGCTGCGCAGCTAGCGCCATTCGACGGCCAACACCGCGGTTCCTGGCGTGTCCGCTGTGCCGTGCGTGTGATCATTGCTTGTACAGCCCTTTCGCAGTGTCCGGAGCAAGTATGGTGGGTCTGACACACGGGTGTCAATGTGTTCTTTTTTCCATTTCCAGGAGTGTACTTGGTGTGATGAAAGGCAGCTACCTCTAAACGTAGAAATATGTAAGTTAACGCGGATGACTAAGGAAAACAAATTCATTGTGTTACAATACACCATTGACATACTCACATCGTATAAATGTCGGGGCATAACGATGCAAAGTGATATGAAATGCAACGAGCATGTAAGGATTGTAGTAGGAAAGACGAATGGTCGACTTGAGAGAATTATAGGAACTTGTGGTTCATCTGTAAAGGAGACAGCATATGGGAAACTAGTGCGCTCTGTTATTGAGTACTGCTGGAGTGTTTGGGATTTCCCCCCCCCCCCCCCCCTCCACAGGTCGAAATAATGGAAGACATCGAAGCAGTTCAGAGGCGGGCTATTACGTTTGTTACCGGTAGGTTCGAACAACACATAAGTATTACGAATACGCTTTGGGAACTCAAGTGATAGTGGCTGGAGGGAAGGCGACGCTCTTTTAGAGAAACACTATTGAGAAAATTTAGAGAACAGGCCTTTGATGATGTCCGCAGAATGATTCTACTGCTGCCAGCGTACATTTCGCGCAAGAATAGCGAAAATAAGGTAAGAGAAATTAGGTCTCATACGGAGGCATATGGACAGTCGTTTTTCCCTCGCTGTATTTGCGAGTGGAACAGGAAAGGAAACGACTAGTTGTGGTACAGGGTACCCTACGCCACGCACCGTATGGTGGCTTGCGAAGTATATAAGTAGATATAGATGTAGAAGTCGATGCTACTAAGCTGTCAGGTGAAAACTCCTCATCAAAGTAAAACCGGTATTTCTGCCGATAATGATGAACCGGCAAATCGCTCCCTCTTTAAAGTCAGCAAGCTCCAAGAGACACTATTGCAGGGCGAAGGAGTGTGTGTGTGTGTGAAGAGCATGTCATTACGCGACACAGATTTGTCGTGAGTCTTTCGGTAGCAGAACGGAATCAGATGCCGCCGTGTGGCGGCCTTGAGTAAAAGGAATTTTCACGTGGACGTGACTCCCGCCCACTTGTGTCCGACGGGTTGCAATCTGTCAGCTCCGCGCCCTGACGCATCACAGAGAGCAGACCACGTCATGAAAGCAACTATCTACCCCGCTGTCCTCGCCCGACACTGACATCCGATTAGCCCTTTCCGTTATAGGATCAATGGGACTGCATGCCGCATTATACCACATTTTTCTAAAAGATGCAGACTCCATGACGCATTGACGTAGTGTTTCTGACGTAGTTTAAACGGCCTCGATGGAGCGTTAGTGCCAATTTACATATTTCTTACAGTGAACAACGGGAATGTGTGGACTGCACAGATTGTTTGAACTCGCTAGCCCCTCCCTGCCCCTGTAAGTTGCACATAAACGGAGCCACGCCTATGTCCGTGCGTGAAAGTTGATACAATGATACACGAGTGCTGCTGAAAAAAGCCGTGGCGTATATTCACACATGTGCTTCATGCTGTGAAGACCGCCCGATCGCTCAAAAGCGTGTCGTAAGTGCCAGAGGACCCTTCCCCCGTTCGTCTTCCGACAGCCTAGTAATGGAATGAGGGGTATGACCGTCTATATTCTCTGTAAATCTCTGTCAGTCCCTAAAGTGTCGTGTGAGGATCATTTTCGATCGTCTGTGAAGCAAATTTAGGGATTTTTGGCCTAATGATCGTATAAGATGTTGATGGTATAGAGAATGAGGTGAGTGTCTGTTTGGTGATGCTAGTGGTTTATGGCTGCCCTAAGTGTTGCCTCACGTCAGTGCTACGAGTGGAGACCGTCGTAAGTAAGACGTAAACTGTAGTACTTTTCCAATTAGCTTTGGTCACTTAAGGTCGTATGCATGCTACGGTGCGTTAAGTGCTTTACATACCTGTCGGGGGTTACCTCATAACAATCTCTTTCTTTATGAATGCCATCAGCGTCTACTAAATTCCTCTAAGAACGGAAGATGTGAACCGTCAATAAACTGAGTTATGACATCTAAAGGGCCCGGTAACCTACGGAACATTTTTGTTCTACATAGTTATCTCCTATCTCTTACTTAAAAACGAGCAGTATTTATAGCGAAATCAAATTGTCTATGTTCAGATCAGGTTTCATTCGAAAATTGTTGATTTATAACGTGAAACAGAAGGATTTTTTAGTAAAAGAAACAATGCAGATTTATCATGTAGAGCTAGAAAACGCAATTTCTTCAACAATAAGAAAACATAAAAAAAATAACAGTACATCGAACATCGCTTCAATACATCGTCGAACTTACATAAAACATGTTTCTGTTGTTCATAAACACCTTTCACATTTACCATTAATAACAGGACATTCTTGCCTTTGATCATGATGGAGAGTGTAAAATGTAGAGTGCAAAATAACATTAGTAATTGTACATCAAACCTTATGTTTCTGCATGTAAATTGTACTTGCATCAAAAGTAATTTCTTTGGTTACATGAAAGCGTAGAAGCTACGCGATCAGCTAATTTTTATTACTTGCAAAATGTAATTTTGTTTTCTCTAAGACTCTAAAATACGCAATGAACTAACACTGAATTATGTGCGATCCCAATAATGTGCAAAACAAGCAAACAAACGAACAAAAAGCTAAGAAAATTCGTGAGTTGCCAGTTCCTCTCTTAAACATTCATCTGTGTTTCTTTCCCTACCAATACTACCATTACTATCGGTAATCAAACCATTTAGTACGTCATTTCTATAGCTTCGGTAGAGAGAAACTATAGTTATGAGAATACCAAGGATCGTCCTTGATAACATTGAATGCCTTATTTAGCAATACCTGCAAGTGTTTGATGTACTAGTCGGCGACTATCGACCAGACCTTCGAACTGTGCAAAACAGCAGGTGGTAAGGCCACGCTCCAGTCAGTTTAGCGTCAGGAGAAACGGCATCAGTGTGAAGAAGCAGGTAAGCTTTGAAGAGGTCTACAGCCGTTCACTTCACCACTCCCGTGGAGAAAATTATTTCTAGAAGAAGGAATGCATAATATGCCAACTTGATGCCAAGAACATGTGAGTATTTTAATCGACAATATTAAGGCAAACTGTGTCTTTTTGATACGAGGGCTATCCACAAAGTACATTACGTTTTGGAATTAAAAATAAATAAAGTATTGGATATTTTTTATTATATACAGATGAAAGCCACACTTAAATACTACTTTTCTACATAGTTGCCATATAAATTAAGGCACTTATCGTAGCGATGGACGAGCTTGGAAATTCCTTCGTCGTAAAATTCGGCCGCCTGCGCCTTCAACCACGTAATGACTGTCTTTTGGGACAGGAAAGGTGTGATTTTTGTGGATTTCCTGGAAAGAGGCACTACAATAAACTCTCAAAGGTATTGCCAAACTCTGCACAACCTCAGAAGAGCAATACAAAACAAGCGCAGGGGAAAGTTGGGCTCAAAGATCTTGCTGATTCACGACAACGCCCGGGTCCACACGGCAAATGCCACTCGTGAAGTTCTCGAATCTTTTAAGTGGGAGTTGTTTCCTCGTCCGCCGTAGAGTCCCGACCTGGCACCCAGAGACTTCCACTTATTCTCAGCAATGAAGAAGTGGTTGGCTATGCAGCGTTTTGATGAGGACGCACAGCTTCAAGAAGAGGTAACCCCGTGGTTGAAGGCGCAGGCGGCCGAATTTTACGACGAAGGAATTTCCAAGCTCGTCCATCGCTACGATAAGCGCCTTAATTTATATGGCAACTATGTAGAAAAGTAGTATTTAAGTGTGGCTTTCATCTATATATAATAAAAAAATTCCAATACTTGATATATTTTTAAATCCAAAACGTAATGTACTTTGTGGATAGCCCTCGTATTGGAAGTAAAGGTAATCAAAGCACGAACAAACGTGATACAGCATTAAACGGTATATGATGAACGTCTAAAAACGTTGGCTTCAGACGTCAGTAGAGGAAATTAAAATTAAAACTGGATTCACAATATTGCGAAGAAAGTAATATCAACAAAAACGGCGTTGTCAGTGAGGAAGTCTACGCAGAAAATCATTCGTTTTTTGACAGGCTTCGATTCAGCACTGCTGGGGAATCTTAGAGTAGCCAAATACTTAATTTCTGTTACAACATGTCTAGCATAAATATATAATTATACTCGTTCATCCTCATTTAATTTCTAAACGAGTATTCTTTCCCTAAAGTAAGTTGTGTTTGAAAAAATATCCGTTTTCCCTCTCCTCCTCCTCGCTCATCCATTTTTCATCCATAGTGTCCTTTTTTTCGTTTCATGTTGTTCACTGTCACGGCAAATAATGCAACAGCCGCAGAGAAAGCAACAACTGCGAATTCCCTTTCAGTACTCAACTTCGGAATAGCTTGTTCTCTGTGCTTGCAGTCCCACATGCGCTCTGTTGAGCGGCTTACCACACGCGACTTTTCCCGATCGCCTTAGTGCTAACTTCGTTGTGTGCTTTAGGGATCGTGTAAATCGGCAATTAGGGAAATGTTTCGTCGAGCGTGCTAGCGCTCTTCCACCGCAGCAATTCTGCAGTTACAGGAACACCACATGGAAATCGGATTTTTGTACTTTTTTATTTTTAAGTACTGGATTTCGGAACCAAAATATCAATCTGACAAAGAAATCAAGCAACTTTCAACAGTTCTCGAGGGCATCGATTTTGAGGTTTCCCGAGTGAAGAGGTTTTTTCGATGGGCAGCGTCTCTGTGTGGTAGAACGCTCGCCTGCCTCATAGGGGTCCTCGGTTCGATGCTTTTCCTGGCTGATGGAACCTTTTCAACAAATGCGCATATTCTACGAGCATTTCTGTGAAGTGTAAAATACATAAAGATGGAAAAAATCAGTAGCCCTGAGAGACTGGTTTGAGTATCGTTTCGGTAATTTTTTCTTTTTCCAGTGAGTTTGAATACCTGTGTCATTTATAAATGAAGTTCATCTTTTTAGTATTTATATTAGTGGAATGTAAATACTAGGTCACTAAGGCTTGCTATGCTAACGATATCGCTATAGCCACTCAAAAGAAGTGGCCAGAAGGAGAAAAAACTTTGACAGCTGACCTAGAAGTACTGTGCCAGTATTACAAAAAATGGAGACTGTGCCTATATCTTAACGAAACAAAGACTCGCACCTCCATTTAAATAACCGACTAGCAGACAAAGAACGAACCATAAGCTTCTGCAGAAATCGAGTCGCCGGCCGCGGTGGTCTTGCGGTTCTAGGCACGCTGTCCGGAACCGTGCGACTGCTACGGTCGCTGGTTCGAATCCTGCCTCGGGCATGGATGTGTGTGATGTCCTTATGTTAGTTAGGTTTAAGTAGTTCTAAGTCATAGGGGACTGATGACCACAGCAGTTGAGTCCCATAGTGCTCAGAGTAGTTTTCTTTAAAATCGAGTCAAACACAACAAATATCCCCTATATCTGCGCATAGCTCCTGACAGATCAGTTACTTCCATAAAACACCTTGCACTAACTAGCCAGAAACTGATAACCCTAAATAACATCGTCCAGAAATTAGTGCGTACCACATGGGGAGTAGATGCAGTTACAGAACACGACGCAGCAGAAGCACTGGTGTATTCCGTTATTGAGTACTGTGCCTCTGTGTGGACTTGGAGTAATCATGTGAAGAAAATAGACGTTCAGCTCAGTTATACTACGAGAATAATAACAGGAACGTTTAAGTCGACTCTACAAGCATGGTTTCACGTTCTGTCAAATATTGCTCCACCAGAAATCCGAAGAAAGCAAGTAAAAATCCTGGAATGGCAAAACACAAATCATCCCGACTGCTGTCTACACTGGATGAACACTGCGGAAATTGCATGACAACAATAGCGCCAATACGCAAAGACAGAATACATGTCCAACGAACTGCCGATGACAACCGTAGATCCTGGAAAACTAAGTGGAATAACAGTGATGTTAACCGTCACATCATAGAAACTCCAACCACAACTCCTAGGAATGAAACTTCCTCTCAAAATATGGTGTCAATTAAACCACGTAATAAATGGACACGCAAAAACTCAATCCATGATGCTCAAATGGTGTACCAGTAACTGCCAAATGTGTGACTGCGGAACCACTGAACAAACATTTCCACATATAGTAACAAGATTGCCCATTTCGTAGATTCTCTGGAAAATGGAACACTTTTAACGAGGGCAGCCTGGCAGCTGTTGAGTCGCTGTCTGGTTTGGATTTAACTTTATTGTGAATTATGGCTGTCCTTCTGCCACAACTATGTTCTCATATAAACATTCAGTTAATCAAATTCGAATTTGACGCAGATGCAGTACAAACAGTAATATAAAATCCAATATACGTATTATTCATCTCAATGTTTGTACCTGCACTTGTAAAGCCATACGATAAATAAATCAAATATTAACACATATCTCTCACTATTATGAAAAAATGCACACCTTCTTTAATTATAATTATTGATTGCACACAAAAATCCAGTTTTCATTGAAAATAAAAGTTATTAATCATCGATTGTTAACAAAGACTGTTCAAATAGAAAAAAATTACAAATTATGTATTTCGATCCAAGTACTTTAAGCTTCACGGAAACATTCAAAGAACACAAACCTTTAAACAAAAATTGACGAAAGCCACGAATCGAACCCATACCGACAACATGGCAGACGAGCATAATCCCTCGGAGCCACAGCAATCATCGAAAAAACGATCTTGCTTTAGGTTCTTAAAGGCGCTCACAAAACTTGACAATTGATTTCCTCAAGAATTTTTCAGAATCGTATCTCCTGCTATGGCTCATCGATATTTGAGTGCAAAACTTCACGTATCATACATACAAATATAAAAACAGGAAAATCCAATGCCGTGTTGTCTCTTTCTTAGTTGAGTAATCAGGTCTGTTGACATCCGCTCTTAATACAATGGTATAATAATGATGTGAAAGTATCGTTGTTTCTATGATTTAACATAACTCTATCAAACACCAAAGACAATATTTGGAAGTATACAGCGAAATTTGCCAGGTCAGGCATAAAAGTCACGCTTCAAAACAGAAAAAAATTTTAGACACCTCCTCAGGTACAATTCAATACTTGCAAAAAGTTACAAATTTTAAACCAGCAATGATAACGTACGGCTTAATGAGGGTGGCGCGCAGTTTGACAAAATCAGTAAGGGGTACAAAATGATCAATTCGAAATTATACAGTAAAGTAGGCACTGAAAAGCTGATAAGTTGTCTACTTTTTATAAAGTAGCTTCAGCATTAAAAACTGTCCATCCTGGTCAAAGTAGCAGTTCAATGTGGTTGAATCAGTTTTAATACGTCTTGTCAGGAATAAGAATCAACTATAAACAGAAATATTTGAAATACGTGATTCTGAAGTAATGAAACCCAACAAGAAGAAATTATTGTAAAGTTGGAAAATACAGAAATAACAGAAACCTCCCATAAGATGGCCGATTCAAATTGTAATTTGATAACTGCGTCAGAGTTTATTCAGAATATACAGTTATAGATCCCATCACTGGAGTTCACACGTTGAAACGGCATTCTGTTTCTTGTGTTCACATCAGGTTCGCCAGTACTGGTTGTTTATCTGTTTGGCCAAAGAATTTTGTCTTCTCATAGACGGAGTATTTCAAAGCAGAAGACAACACACTGATAAGGGGACCTTAGTGACTGCCTGTGCTCCATTTCCTTCGTACTTAAACGATTTGTGCCTAGTGAGTCGATATCAGTTTGACAAAGCAGTAAGACGCAGTTCTAAAACAAAAATTACCTTTGATGATTATAAGATATCCGAGCGGTGTTAAGAACAAACATTCCAAATTAATGATTATGATCGCCAGTAACAGAGTATGGTGTACCGCTGGAGTAGTAATCATGGCTGAAATCACGCTAGAAGCTACTTTTTTTAAGTTGTATTTAAAATCTGTATTTATTATGAAATCGAAATGTTAAGTAACAAATTTTGTTTCATACTCTTTAGTAAAAATAACATCTTTTATCTTTCTAATAAATGCGCGTATAACAAAATTAAACTTTGATACAGACACGGGAAATGGCTTATTGTTAAATGATCCAAGTATATAAATCAATAATAACCAGATGTATAAGAAGTATTTTATTTCCGGTGTGTTGCTTCATACTTTTGTACCCGATTTTAATTTATTGTGAATACTCACGTTTAAATAAGATTAGCAATTAAAAATGAAAGGTCGTTGTTTATATCAAAAATTATGATGCAATAAATAATAATTTGAAGTTCAGTTTGTTAACGAATATGAAACTGAAATAAAAGTAAAATAACCTTTGCTAGCGAGATTCGAACCACTGACTTTACAACTGCAAGTCCTTTGCGATTTACACTAAGTTACCGACAACTATGTTAATTATTTGGAAATTTTTTGTACCTAACAATATTTCGAAAATCTTCAAACATGTATTTTGGAGTTTTGTGTATTACTGCTTTAGGAAACTGATGTTCGGGCACTGAGTTTCAAATCGAATAAATACGAAGCAAATCCGTTACGGCCTTTGTGAAACTAAATTCGTTGATTACTAGAACCTCAGGTGTTACTGGCTAATTTAATTGCAGCAGTAGTGTATAATGAAACTTCAACTGAAATTTAGGTTGAGTGTGGTTGGTTGGCTGATTTGGAGGAAGGGACCAAACAGCGAGGTCATCGGTCCCAACGGATGAGGGAAGGATGGGGAAGGAAATCGACTGTGTCCTTTGAAAGGAACCATCCCAGTGTTTGCCTGTTCAGGAAATCACGGAAATCCTAAACCAGGATGGCCGAAAGCGAGTCCAGTGTGCCAATGACTGCGCCACCTCGCTCTGTGGTTGTGTGAGAAAAAACGGTTAATGTATCTGTGTATGTCCTGAAACGCAGTGAAGCGCATGTAAATTATAATTGATTTTCCCGTATTATTACTGGACTTCTTGATCAGCTTAACTGACCAACACGTAGCAGCTGCGGCCGCTTCAACAGTGAGTTGGCTTGGGGAAGGACGAAGGCAGTGGAGGGTGAAACGGGCGCCGGCGCCTCGGCGCGGCTTCTCGCTCTCTCGGCCACATACATTCGCAGACCGCAAAACCCACCCTCCGGCTGGGAATTTCCACTCGAGTGCTGGAGCGGCCTGGGCTGATGGTCGACCGCTGTCGTGCCGTTTATGGTCGCAACCGACACTGCTCCACTCCCTGACCCAAATAACAAACAAGGGAGGCTGCCTGACCTCGCGCTTTCTCCGCCGACCTTCTGACCTACACCAGATACGGGCACAGAACGTGGCAATCAAGGTTAGATCTTCAGGACCGTAGATAAGAGCTACGAAGAATAACATCTAGGAATCTGAGGGAAGGTGCAGTGCAGTATAACGACCGTTCACAGACGAGGTCAGTAATGACGTGGCAAGAGCTCTGTAGAACCATTAGACACTCTTCTTAGGCTAATTTGGGGAACTATGGTAATCCTGAATATTACGACGGGAGGTGTTCAATAAGTAGTGCAACACACTGTTTTTCTCGGCCAATATCTGTGGAAAAATGTGGAATTTGTTTTGGGACATCATATAATATTCCCACTTCAGTCCCTATAGTTTCACGAATTTGCAATAGATGGCGTTCAAAATGGATTTTGTGACGGAGATGCGTTCCAAGCAGAGAGTTCTCAGTGACTTTATTTTGTCGAAAAACCAGAGCATCTCAGGTACTCGTAGGCGCTTGAGGAGCTGTCAGTGAAGAAAAGCACGGCGAGTCGTTGGGGGCGACGTCTGTCATCATCATAACAAGGCCGCACAAACTTTTCCGATCTCCCTCGTGCCGGCTGGTCCACACAGCTGTGACTCCTGCAATGTTGGAACGTGCGGACACTCTCATTCGGGGTGATCGACGTATCACAAACACCTCGCTGGGCTTCTCTGTTGGCAGTGCTGACACACACTTCTACCAGATGGGGTACTCAAAGGAGTGTGCCCCTGAGTTTCTCGCAGCCTACCAGAAGAACATAAAGAGCAACGTGTTACGAGGTTGATCGTCACAACTTTTTTATCGAATATCGTCACAATCATTGAAACATGTGTTGATAACTTCAAAACGGAAACAGAACGGCAATCCGCGGAGTGGCGGCAAACCATCTCTGCTCTATAGAAAATGTTCAAAGTGGCCAGTAATGGCGACGTTCTTCTGGGGTTATTCAGCTCGATGTTCTCCCTCACAGTGCAACGAATAACTCTGCAACCTTCGGGAAACTGAAGAAAGCACTTCGGCGTGATTGTCGCCACAAAAAAGCAAACGAACTTTTCCTTCTCCATGGCAACGCAAGGCGTCCCACAAATCTGCGCACCTGAGGTTTTTCACTGATTTTTTCACTGAACCATAACGCATTTCTTATGCCTGTATCAAATTTTGATTTATTTTCATACGACCATCATTTACAAATAAACAGGTGTTATTTTTATTGAAAAATACTACAAAATTTTTGTTAATATATATGAAATTTAGAATGAAGTTAGAAAAATATTGTTTTAACTTTGTTAATTAATGTTTTTATTTGTAAATAAACGCAAAATTTAAATAGGACTAAGAAAAATACTCCCTCTAGCGAGATTTGTTACAGCGACTTTACGATTACAATATTTTTACACTACGCATTTAGATACAAACGATTATGTTAACACTTTACAAATCTTTTGCACCTGATAGCGCTAGAAAATGTACTAATTGTTAAAAGTTATTTTTCATTTTATTTGAGCCGTACTTCTTCAGTATGACCGGGCAGTGACCTTCAAATCCTGTAAATAAGGTATAAGAAAATCTAAAAGAGAAGAGTAGTCCGTAAGAATCCTCTTCCAGATCTTCTTAAGAAATTTAGATGTAGAAGCTATTATTGCATTTTTAAATAAGATGTCCGTATTACTTATACGTTATTTATACAAACCTCGATAACATACAGCTTGTAAAGATCAGCGGTGTATAATACAGCTGATAAACTCTTATTGTATACAGAAATAAATTCAGCCTAAATGCGCCGTAACGAATATTTTTCTTGTGACTGAGTGTTTATAAAATGCTGATTGATCTGTATCCCAGTGATCTGGATTGTTGTAGCAGCGAGCCAGACACCGGAGTTTTCATCTGTAACGTGTCTGCATCTACATGTCGGCGATTTGTGCTTGTTGTAAAGAGTAACAACCAGTGCTGGGAAAAGTACATCATTGTCGTTGTTCTACACAATCGTCTGAAACTTGTACAGTGAAACGCTGTCGTGAGAATGATTAAACCGTCGGGTGGACCACCAAAAAGGAACCAAAATCAAATGTCCCCATAATGTAGTCTTGAAAGGAAGGCTGTCTCCCTAATGACTGAGTACCGAGCAGCAGACACGACCTAGAACTCTTACTTTTCTTTCTTTTTTTCCCAGCGTACGGCCTTCTCATGATAATTCATCGTGTTGAACCATAGCTCCTTTACTGAATATTTTGTCAGACTGTATGCAACTCGGTAAATCTCGGCAGATACCAACGTAGGCCGTTTTTGACGAATTACGGAATCCTCTACCTGGATAATATATTGCTGTACGGCACCAACAGACACCTGGGTTCAGATGAGAGTTAAAAACACATAGTGACTAAATTAAGGAATAAACTAAGCAAGGGCGCAATACAGGTAAACTCTCCTGCCTCCTGTGTCACTGGAGGTACGTTATATATTTATCCCTACACTCACTATACAAGTATGTATTCAACGAACCCAGGAACGAAATTGTTATCTAGCTTTATAAATTACTATTGTAGACGTTACAGTAATGTTGATGATTATACAACTGGACCACTGTTTCTCTTGTTGGCTGGATGCTAGCTGCAACATTTGTGGAAAGAAATATGCTGTGTGTGTGTGTGTGTGTGTGTGTGTGTGTGTGTGTGTGTGTGTTTGTGTGTGTGTGTGTGCGTGTGTCCATTTGTGTGTTGTTTGTTAATAATATACTAGATATCTAAGTTTTCATTTGCGTTTATTCCAGCATTCTGCATAAATCTGCAGATTTACGTGGAATCCTACAGGAGCTACAGTTTCCTAGTGAAATTAGCCAAAAACATCTAATCTCTTGCTCGACACCCAGCTATACTTCCATAGTGTATGAAAAGACAGTACGAGGATTCTCATGCCCGCAGTTTCCATGTTGTTTTACTCAACAGGGGAGAATCATGTCAGTTGTATGAATCTGTTTTAAGTATACCTGCCCAGGCTTCGCGCCGTTCATGTGCTGTCTTCGGGCACTCTTCGGGCCATCATAGGCTCGTATACTACGCACAGGGTTGTCGCCGCCTACTGACGTTTTATCTGAGTTTTAGGCCAGAGAGAGCGGCTAGACCTCGCGACTAGCGCTTGACGTAGCAGTGTGTGTTACATATTATCATACGAGGGATGTTGCCTCATGCAGACGCCTTTTCTATTTAGTTCAAGCAAAGACAGCATTTGCTCCTCTCTCTGTCTTTCGTGGTCATTTCTTTCACGCATTGGGCATAGTTAGGACAGGGAAAGAAACTGAGAAGAGATTGTTTTAATGTGTTCGCGTTAATTATTATTTTTACTTGTATGATTTCATTTTGAAGATCGCATCCTTAGAAACAAAGTATAACAAACCGTTACTGATTTATGTGTCAACTAACGTGAATACTGAAAATCAAAAATAATACAGAAAGAAGATATTCTGTACCGTAGGCGTTTCATATGTATTTCCCGATATGACGGCTGCCGTATATTCGCAAAGTTTTGATTATACCTAGGAAAGATTTTTCAACCAGTTGTGAGACGTTTATGTTCCTCTGTATCATGTCATAAGACTGTTGTACTTTCTTCACTGATTGGTGAAGATGAAAGTCTCCTCTTTGTAAATTAAGAAATTCAAATTGCAGCTGAAAAAAATGAAAATAGAAAAGGAAACATTGAGGTCTGGAGAACTAACACCTCATGCAACAGTGTGAAAAGTTATAACACCAGACATTAACCGCAAGAAGTCTCTGGAAAGCGGTGTTTTGCGACAGAACGTAGAGATGCACTGAGGCCAAAACAACAATGGGCGACAGTTTAAAGATCCACAATTTACGGAGTGCAGCACTGAAGTGACAAAAACTGATCCGTCAATGATCTGTCAGTGAACAGTTACAGTGACAATAAGACTGGTTTGTTTTTACGCCTAGCAGATGAGCCTAGCACTCTTCAGGAGTAATGGAGCACAGTCGTGTCACATTTTAAAATAGAGTGAAGTGATGAATCTATATGTTCCATGAACTTGAACATCATACTCCACTTAGGGGTGCTATTTAGCAAGGGGAACATCACAAGGAAAGAAAAGATTTGTCATGTGGCGTCTCAGTAAGACACAGGAGTGATCAGCGCTTACTCGCGCATATATGATATAGAATCAAAAATTATGTCCCTATAGAAGCTGACTCCAGTTTTGTAGCTGCTGTCTTACGTGTATGGTTTTAGAGTTCGCTTCTGCTTACTCGTGTATGGTACAAGAATTCGCGCAACCGTCCTTCTGCGAACAATCTTTATGAGTGAAAATGTTTGTTCTCGGACAGCGCTGTCTCTCAACTGAAGAATTCCAGTTCTCTTCCTTTTTGGTATTCTTCCAGTAGAAAGGGTTCCACATTCTGAGTGTGAAAAGGAATGGGAATGGTTTTTTGTGCAATATTCATGGATGTGAGCTCGGTGATATTCCTAATGCACTGTAACAGACGCGTTTATTCTTCATTTATGTGCAAAAGTACGCAATAAATTCTTATCATTATTTTCACTGTATTTCGATGATCGTTACCGGTAAATATATCTTATAAATACCATAAATTGCCCAACCATTCAGGTTCTACAAGGTCCCGTTCATCTGTTAACCCTATTAATAACTTTGTAAAAGTTAAGCACGTCCAGGGGGAATTAGAAGCAACAGTTCTGCGATTAGTGGTTGTTTAGTAGTCCGATGTTCCGCCAGCACGAGTAGTTGACATTTTCGAAGAATAATCGTCCATTGCTCACAAGGCTCGTAATGGAATGAAGCCAAGCTTGCAGGCAAAGGTTATATGCTCTCCGTGCGGGATCGGCCGAGGGCGTTTTCGTGAACATTTTGAGCGTGGATTCCTAGTTGCTACCTAAGGTTGTCGTTCAGTGTAAGACAGAATTCCACCACTTCTGTTGAGGCCGTTGAAGATGTTGGACTATCCGGCTATCCGGCCACGACAGTGTTGCACGTGGCCTCTCGTGTCGTTATCAGAAACATGCGGTGACATTACAGTAAAAAAGTGCAGTGGAGACTGGGGAAAACGCAGCCGACTGTCAGTGTATGAAAGTCAGTTGTAAGTTTTGTGTCAAGTCGTTTAGCATGTCCTCGTTAAATATCGCCAGTAGTGCAGTGCTGTATTATTCGTAACCGTCAATACTCCTCAGACTGGAAAACAAAAAGATGTCACCCAGAGGGACACATTCAGGGGAAAAAGAGCTTATTTTCAAAGTTGTACAGTTTTGCCGAGACTCGGGTAATGATACCTCTACAGAAAGTAGTCTTGCGGCCGGCAAAGAATGGAAGGTAAGTCAAAAATAACAATAAAATACATTCTGAAAGACTTTAAGAAAGCGGGAGAAACATGGAAGAAAGTTAAAACTCCTAATAAACAAAGGAATTTTAGAATAGTAGTTTCCCTGGATGACATCGACAATGCACTTATGAGAAGAAGTTTTCGAAGTATTATGAGCGGAAGAAAGAGATTCCAACGTTGAGAAAGTTGCTTAAATTAAAAAAAAAAAACTGAGACACATGTTGAGTGGAGAAAAGTACAAAGTAAATATTTCGGAAGCTTTGAAATAGATGATATTCGTTTCAAAAACTTTAAAAATCAGAGAACAATTCTAACATAATTTCTCGACATTGTGGCAAAACCTGCGGAATACTTGACAGTAGTTAGAAATAATAAAAAGGACCCAATACACCAGTGGTATTTACGAACGAAACGTAGGTGCATACGCTTTATACCATAAAAAGTGCTGCCAGCATGAAGGAATTCCAGGTGTAATGACTAATACCAGTGCAGGCCGAAGTGGTGTTGTTGTCCACGCTGGTGGAGCAATGGGTTCCACAGGAAGAGCAGAGTTAGTTTACCGACTGACTGACTCACTCACTGCCACATCATCGCCAGGCCAAGTCACTAAGGATAGGAACTTCAAATTTGGAGAGGCTATTGATCTTGTACTGCAGACGTCGTTTAAGAAGGGATTTTTCGAAATTCCACCCCTAAGGTGGTGAAACAGGGGATGAAATGTTTTTTTGAAAATATTTCGGTATTAAGTCAATTTTGAAGGTAAACGAACGACAATGGGTATTTGGTTTCTAGATCTGAAATATGTGTTTCAGCACTTCTTGAAATTTAACCCCTACTGGGGTGAAGTAGTGCGCGAAATATTTTAAAAAAATAAACTGTTATTAAAGAACTGCTACTGTAATTTGAAAACTGCATCTATGAAAATTAGTATTTGAGTTTACGGTTACAAATGAAAATAACACTTTTTTCAGTGTTTTTGGAAATTCAGACCCTAAGGTGAAATAGAGGATGAAATGTTTTATGAAAATGTTTCGTTATACTAAAAAATGTTTGGAGCAAAATGTATGAAAACTGGTATTTCACTTGTCGGTAAGATATAAAGAAATATTTGTTACAGTATAAAAGTTTCTATGGAAATATCAGTACAAGAACGCATCAAACATGATTATCCATACCTTGGACTCCCGCTATCAGAATCCCGTTTTGGTCAGAAGTACATTGGGAAAATACCAAGCTTCTATGGCCATAATTAGAAGGAAAAGTTAAGAAAGCGTTGCAGTTTGTGAAAAACATAAAGAATCTGTTAAAGAAAAACAAACAAAAAGTCTGTGCAGACCATACAGTATAGAAAAGTAGCGGGCCCTAAGCTAATCTGTAATGCAATGAAATAAAACACTGAAGAAACAAACGTTTCCTCCATTAATTTGACTACCCTGAAACGAACAGCCAAGGAGTCCTTATTTAAGATTGGTTAAAAACTTGCGAACACGTAAAAGGGATTAAAATGAATTTGGCGCAAAGATGGGTTAATTGAAGAAGCAACAGAGAGTATAATAATTAATTGGCCTGGCGAGTCAAGCTAAATAGCAATGACGGCGACAGTGATACTGATACCGACAGAGAGGGTGAAACTGGAACGGATTCCAGAGGAACAGGTAGAGCAGACGACGATATTGGCGTCTGCCCCTTGTGTGCTGGACCATCCACTTCATACCTCTAATCAGCAGGGTTAGTGAAGCTCCCATTGCATGACTGTAGCTGCACCGTATTTCCGCTCTCCGCAGCCCCGATTACGCGCTGATTCACGATAACCCCACCAAAGCTCCCTCACTCTTTCTTGCAGAAATATTGTGGTCGACTAATAAATCACGACGAGTTGGTAATTTCTTTCCATACGTACCAAGTCACTGACATGCCCTAGTGATCTGAAAAAGAATGCAGTCTTCCTCTGTGTCTTCTTCCAACCGCCTTCCCCAATATTTAAACAAAATTATAGTCTGTTAAATAAGATCGTGGAGAGCATTACACACAGATGGTAAAATATATCGCCTTAGTTATTTCATAGTCCAGTAGAGGGAACCTTTGTTCTTCATGGTATGTCCATAAAGTATCAGTTTACTTTGAATCCTTGCCTGAAATACATAAGTAGAGGTATGAGCGCAGCATGAGCGTCGTGTTTGTTAACGATGCTTTATGCCGACTGCTAAACATTGGTTTACTGTAAAAAATGAAGATTGGATACTGCAAGAAGACAATGATCTGAAGCACCACAGCAGGCTTTGCAGTGACTGGCAAAAGGAGAAAGATATGAAGGTACCGAATTGGCCCTCACAATCGTCTGACGCTAATCCAGTTAGAAATAAGTTGCAAGGAAGAAAATCTTCACCTTGAAACAACCGTCAACGCAAATTGGACGCATTCGGAGGTCTCTTACACACGAATACGCGGAAAAATTGGTTTCAAGAATGCGTCGAAAATGCCAAGCAATTATAGTCGTTGCGGGTGACTGGACGTATTATACAGTGTGTAAATATTAAGTTGACAAACCATAATAACTCGAAAAATAAGCTTCACACGAAAAATTGTGTGGAATCCAAAGTTGATTATTTTCGAGGGGGACATCTGCTGGTGCAAAGATTAGTCCGCCACCCCAGCCCCCTGGGGGTGAAGGGGGAGATAAATTTTAAATTTCAGATGAGAACCACCCATTTTTTATTGTATAATCAGATTCTACATAAAAAACTACATACATTTTGTCTTAAACATTTGTGTTGATTCTTGGTAGTTGGCGCTGTAATTCAAAGAAAATCAATGTTATCATTTTTGTGTGGAAAATGGTAACGGATAAATAAAAACTAATTATTTACTTCGTAAATTTTGATTCGCTAAAACTAAAAAAAATTGTAAAACTCTAATTCCTCTCTCTCTGACCCCACCCTATTGCGAGAGAGGGAGAGTTTTAGTTTTGGCGAATCAAAATTTACGAAGTAAATAAGTACTTTTTTATTTACCCTTAACCATTTTCCATGCAAAAATGAGAACACGGATTTTCTTGAATTACAGCGCCAACTACCAATAATCAAAACAAATGTTTAAGACAAAATGTAAGTAGTTTTTTTATGTAGAATCTGATCCTGCAATAAAAAATAGTGGTTCCCAATTGAAATTTTAAAGTTGTCTCCCGCCCCACCCCCCAAAGGGCTGGGGTGGCGGGCTAATTTTAGCACAAGCAGATGTCCCCCTCGAAAATAATCAACTTTGAATTATACACTTTTTTTGTGTGAAGCTTATTTTTGAGTTATTCTGGTTTTTCAACTCAAAATTTACACCCTTTATATTGCAACTGGATTTTCTTTTGTTCATATATGATGTCTGTATATGTTTTAGTTTGTTTTCAAATACTTATTTCCACTGATTAACCCGTCCACAATCTTATTTAACAGACTGTAAGTCAACCACGTGAGGTAGGGTGTTCGAAGTTCGTTACCTGAGTACGTTCGGACCAGTATAAGTCCAGAAAGGTTACGGAAAAGGCTAAAAATGAATTTATGCTCCACTTGTAGGCAAGTTACAATTAAATTGATGGGACATATTAACGCCAGTATTTGACATAAATGTAAACACTGCAAGAAGATAAATAGAAATAAGTGTTCGTAATTTTGTACCCCATAAAAATTCTCTAAAGAACTATTAACTTAAATGTATTTTTCCTTTCTAGCATTGCCAAGCTGTTTCACTAAAATGTATCACTTGAATGTCATGAATGTACGATCTTCTCAAGTTTCTTCAGCCCTCCAAAGATGTGTACCATATGAATTTGTCCAAAAGTAGCGTATGTGCCACACTCGAGAGAAGAAACGTGTTGAATCCTGCCCAGTCGTCCAATGTGGGGTGTCCAGGAAACCTGCTTTCTCAGATCGTTAGACAACAACTCAAACAAATCCTGTTAATAAGTTTCATTACGAAAAGTTAATGACAGTACTTAACTTTGGGACAGACAGACAAACAACCGATGTTCTTCAGTATAATATTTCCATGACTGAGCTACATAGAAGTAAGAGGAAAGTAATGAGCTTTGACGCGGCGCTTATGTTCTCTTCACACAGAGGCCGCTGCTGTCGCGTTGTCGTCCTGGAGAGGGGTCGGTCAGCCTGCAATTGGCTGACATATTCTTCACAGTCCCCTCTGCTCTCGCGTTCCCGACTGGTGTGTCGGAGCTTGACTTTACACCGTAACAAATCACGTCCCTCAAGGAACATTTCAAAATGTGTTAGCCGCAGTCATGAGAATAACACCAGACATCTATGTTCAACTTTTACAGAGTCTTTATACGACTGGGATCTGATGACGGATGTCAAATACTAGCAGACTTGACATATCAGAACATCTGCTGTATAATGTTCTTAAGCTGTCTACTGGAAGTGTTACGTTTTTGTCTTGTTTTAAGAAACTAGTTGATTTTTGAATAATTTGAGCACTTTCGAGCACATTTAAATATTTCCGAACTTTATGTGTCACATGCTTACTTAAGCCGTGGGCACGCGGGACGAGGCAGATAACGTTGACGTGTACGCAGATCGGTATATCCCGAAGCCCACGAGAAAGACAGGTGCCACGGAGGCAGGCCAGAGCGCGCTCGCTCGCTCACCTCCGCAGACAAAATGCGTTTCTAAACCTGTTAACTCGCACCGGGTGTGTACGTACTAACGAGAATTGCATATTCTACTAGAATCAGTTATTATGAGGTCTTACTGATTACTAGACGAGTACAATACATATAAATGACCTAGTAGATAGTGTCGGAAGTTCCATGCGGCTTTTCGAAGATGATGCTGTAGTATACAGAGAAATTGCAGCATTAGAAAATTGCAGCGAAATGCAGGAAGATCTGCAGCGGATAGGAATTTGATGCAGGGAGTCTCAACTGATTCTTAACATAGACAAATGTAATGTATTGTGAATACACAGAAATAAGGATCCTTTATTGTATGATTATATGATAGCGGAACAAACACTGGTAGCAGTTACTTTCTGTAAAATATCTGGGAGTATGCGTTCGGAACGATTTGAAGTGGAATGATCATATAAAATTAATCGTTGGTAAGGCGGGTGCCAGGTTGAGATTCATTGGGAGAGTCCTTAGCAAATGTAGTCCATCAACAAAGGAGGTGGCTTACAAAACACTCGTTCGACCTATACTTGGATATTGCTCATCAGTGTGGCATCCGTACCAGGTCGTGTTGACAGAGGAGATAGTGAAGATCCAAAGAAGAGCGGCGCGTTTCGTCACAGGGTTATTTGGTAAGCGTGATAGCGTTACGGAGATGTTTAGCAAACTCAAGTGACCAAGTCTGCAAGAGAGGCGCTCTGCATCGTGGTGTAGCTTGCTGTCCAGGTTTCGAGAGGATGCGTTTCTGGATGAGGTATCGAATATATTGCTTCCCCCTACTTATACCTCCCGAGAAGATCACGAATGCAAAATTAGAGAGATTCGATCACGCACGGAGACTTTCCGGCAGTCGTTCTTCCCGCGAACCATACGCGACAGGAACAGGGAAGGGAGGTAATGCAGTGGCACGTAAAGTGCCCTCCGCCACACGCCGTTGGGTGGCTTGCGGAGTATAAATGTCGATGTGGATGTAGAACAAAATTGAAGATCAATTCTCGACATAAACGGTCTAACGGCTTGTTTACGGCATTTAGTCTCTTCTGATTAACAGTCCTCATGTCATGCAAGATGTGGTACCTTATGCAGCAGATAACCATTTTGGCATGATTTTAATTTTATTATATCCCCATAGAGCCGTAATAAATTACCAGTAAGGTTGTGGAATTCCTATCATTGTAGGACTAATAACAGTAAGACTCTGTAGTAGTGGCTTCCAGTAGAAGATGCAATTCTCTTTTGTACATACACGTCTAGTTAAGAGTTAATACGTGTAGTAACACAGTTTGTGTTTGATGATGATGAGAATGTTTGGTTTGTGTGGCGCATAACTGTGCGGTCATCAGCGCCTATACAAATTCCCAATTTTTACACAGTCGAATTTGTTCATAATCCAATCTAGCCACTGTCACGATTGATGATTTGACAAGGAGAACATAAATACCCAGCCCTGAGCAGAGAAAATTCCCAACCCGGCCCGGAATCGAACCCGGGACCGCGTGATCCCGAGGCAACAACGCTAGCCACTAGACGACAAGCTACGGACACAGTTTGTATGCTAAGCTAAACGAGCTCAGCCTATCTTGGTGACGTACGCGCAGCGGCCTGTCTTTCTCGAGTGCTTCGGGATGTCCAGCGTGACGAGACACTGCGCTATCGACACACGAGACTACCTGCTTAACGTGATTTTGCGCTCTCGGCGCTCTCCAGCGGTTTCCAGCTTTACTTGGCTGGTAAATATCACAGCTTGTTTACGACAATGGGCGCGGAAAATTCGTACCTTAGCTCTATTAAATCGCAGCCCTCATCTCGTGGTCGTGCGGTAGCGTTCTCGCTTTCCACGCCCGGGTTCCCGGGTTCGATTCCCGGCGGGGTCAGAGATTTTCTCTGCCTCGTGATGGCTGGGTGTTGTGTGCTGTCCATAGGTTAGTTAGGTTTAAGTAGTTCTAAGTTCTAGGGGACTGATGACCATAGATGTTAAGTCCCATAGTGCTCAGAGCCATTTGAACCCCTTTATTAAATAGCACGTTTCCTCCCTTCCCCATATGCTGGTCGTGTTGTTCTGTTTGTGGCATACATAAATAAAAAGTTCAATATCCGTGAACTTTTAATAAGACAAAAAGGAAATATACAAGTTCGTGTCAATGAGGACATCAACTTATACAACTTCACCAAAAAGAACATTCACTTCTGACAGAGAATGCATTTATATTTACATAACATTAAATATTCAGGAATTATTTATAATAATTTCGTAAGAAAGCCCCAAACACTTTTGGAAAACGTGAAGGTGAAGAAAAAAATTAAACTCAACAGGAGTCGGATCGTACATCGATCTCATCTCTGCATTGTAACATCGTGCCTCCATGCACTGTTCTAGGCCGTAGCTCCGTTACAAACTACTATGGATATATTCGTCTTTTGAATCTGCAGCTTTTGTCCTTTCTTTCAGCATATGCAGTTAAATTCTTGCTTCTCCTTAGTTCCTATTAGTTCTACTTTATGTGACACGTGGTTGAAATATCGCAGAACTTATTATGTGTTTCAGGGAACGAAATGGCTTCTCAACGCGAAATAGCAGGAAGTGACGTCACGACACTTGTAGAGCGCCACGCCAACGTTAGCTAGCTCATTCTGTGCGCCGATGGTTTCAAACGCGTGTTTCCCACTGTCTTGCGATCAGTTTCGGCAATAGCTATGGACTTCTGGGTTATCTTGTACGGAGATAGAGAGTTTCCGTTACGGATATACGGTGTCTGGGAGGGAGGGGGGAAGAGAGTTGGGGCTACAGAAACTGGGAACAAGGGCGCTTACCAGGATTCAGTACTCCACCAGCCTAGCTCATTTACACATACAGCAAACCAATACAACATCCCAAGTAAGTGACGCTAGGAGTTCATAGTCGGACTCTCGACGGCTATAATGGCAAAATAATAAAGGACACTCGCTGATACAATGTAGCGCTTGATGAGTAAAAAGAACTGTAATGTTCTTTGAAGCGCTTAAAGAACAGCTTGCTGATCTGTGGAAATGTCCACCGCTTCACCGATGCAAAGCAACTAGTACAAATATTCATACATAAACTAACAATATTACTCATATCTTGCAAAAGTAAACAAATTTAGAAAAAATTATGTTGAACTCTTCCGAATTTTCTTGTCACGTTGTTAATATCAGTTGACAAATAACGAAATCCTGCATACTGGCCACTTAAACTGCATGAAAATGAAATAAAAGAAAAATGGACGGCAGAAGGCGACCCGGAATGGAAATCAAGTAAAATTTCCGTTTCCAGCGAAGGATCTAAAAGATAGCATAATATCTTTCTCGTTGTCTTATTAACTGTAGTGTTATTCCAGCGCAAACTAGGCGCGATTCAGTGATAGAGTTTTTACGAAGAAGCAACATCCAGAAAGGTATACAAGTAACAGAATAAAAGTTTCTTGTGATAATGTAGACAGTGGTACTAGCAATAACAAGGTTTTATGTGATGAGACATCAACTTAGAGAACCGGTGAGAAGAGGGTTCATGGATCTGAAAATCAGACTCTAGTCCAAATCACGTTGTTCACCCCCTCATAGTGATTCTGTTTACGGCCGTAAAGACATTTCTTCAATGACTGTGTCAGACACATTGCTTAATGTGAACTTTATAACGTTGATGACAGCTCTGGTGGGCGATGTAAGAAAATACTCTGTTCATTGGTATTTGTTGTATTTGCAGCAAGTGCCTGGTCCATTAGCCCCTATCCACGCTGAAGACGCTGAATATTTGTAGACAGAGTATATTACACTGAACGGAGTATATGATGGTATCGCCACATACAACAAAGGAAATATTATTAACTGCCATGTGCTGTGGGAAACAGTCGACCAATGACATTTCATTCATTGACAATATGAGGATGCGAAATGCAAAGTGAAAACATAAAGGAGCATGCTAGACGAAGGGCAAACGCTGCTAACATAAGAGTAAATGAAAAAATTGTATTCCAACACAGAAAATCCTTCCCCTCGATCTGGAATTTCATGAAACTGAGATGAAACTTGAAAACGCTGTTCTGGCAAATATGCTTCTTTGGCATATGAGGTACCATTTGGAGCCAAAGATGTAAAAATATTTTGTGTTTGTAAAGCATTATCAATTATGTTATTAAAGCCTTTTCAAACCTTCAGAAGATGATAAAAATTCATTTAATTCTTCCAACTATAAACATTATTTCTATCTGAAGAATAGTCACCACTCTGTTCAAGTCCATTTGAAAATTGGTTGACACATAACCAACAGATGATTTTAAAAAAATCTTCCTTGTGCATGCGCTGTAGCAAAAATGTTAATTGAATTTAATATCACAGGTATAGGAGCGTCCGCACCTCCTCCATCGCAGACGCAATCCTGTGTAAATATGATTTTAATTGATTTCAGTGACTACGATACCTTCAAAATAAATGACATACGGTTTTGATTGAAATGTTCGTTCTCGGAGTTTCCTTGGAGTCGCACGAGACCGGTTACCTGAGGGGCAAAACGGCTTAGAGGATGTTTTGTTGTTTGTCCTGCAGTACTGTCACCTGATGAGTGCGAGTCGCAACGATCATCTCTGCGGTATCACACTGGCAGCTCCGGCCTGAATCCACGTACTGCTCACGACGGGCGGCGCGCAAGACAGACGTCTTGATCCGTGAGCTTCGTCGAAAATGTTTTTCGACGGATCCGAATTATTTCTATGCACTCGTATATATGATGCTGTCATGATAAACATGGGTCGCCAAACTCGCTTTGACCCACTATACAGGGTCAAAATAGACTTTACTCCTATATCACTAAACAGTACCCTGTGGCAATTCAACTTCGTTATAAAGACTCTTAGATCTGACCACTTAGTTGAAAAACAAGCACCGCAAACAGCCACGGTGACGTCTCCAGCCGTCTTCTTCGTTGAAAAAATCTGAATGACAGCCTAAAGTTTGAAGAGAGAAGTACAAACGTAAAAGCATCACCTAGAACCGCTCTGCCACAACGGCCAGCACGACGTTTGTCTTCTCAGTGTATAGCACTTGTTGATTTGGAGAAAACGTTTGACAATGTTGACTGAAATTCACTCCTTAATCTCTGAAGGTAGCAGGGGTAAGATACAGGGAGCGAAAGGCTGTTTACAGATTGCACAGAAACGAGGTGGCAGTTATAAAAGTCGGAGGCGTGGAAGGGAAGAAATGGTTGAGAAGGCTGTAAGACAGAATTGTAGCCTATCCCCTATCGAGTCTGTACATGGAGCGAGCTGTGAATTAAACAAGGAGAAATTTAGAAAGGGAATTAAGGCCCCGGGAGAAGAAATAAACGGTTTGCGGTTTGCCAACGACATGGTAATTCTGTCAGAGACAGCAAACGACTTGAAGTGCTCTTGAACGGAATGGACGGTGTCTTAACATGAGGATCTAAGATGAACATTAACAAAAGCAAAACGAGGTTAATGTAACGTTCTCGAATCAAGTCAGGCGATGCTGAGGAAGTTGCATTAGGAAATGGCTCTGAGCACTATGGGACTTAACATCTGAGGCCATCAGTCCCCTAGAACTTAGAACTACTTAAACCTAACTAACCTAAGGACATCACACACATCCATGCCCGAGGCAGGATTCAAACATGCGACCGTAGCGGTCACGCGGTTCCAGACTGAAGTGCCTAGAACCGCACGGCCACACCAGCCGTCCATTAGGAAATGAAAAAATTAAAGTAGTAGAGGAGTTTTGTTATTTGTGCAGTCAAATAACTTACGATGGACGAAGTAATGAGGGTATACAATGTAAAATTGCAAGAATTCTATTCTGAAGAAGAGAAAATTGTTAACATCGAATAAAATTACATTACTGTACAAGAGTCCAAAAACTCAATGACGAATTCGCTTCTCTTAATTCTGTAAAACTAGTGATTCTAAGCATAAAACCCGGTCTCCCTTGATGTCTGTGTGCTCCTGTAATACACGCTCATGCCTGTGTGTCAATCCTCCGTCGCCGTACCAGTACCGGTGCCTAACGGCAAGTCATGACACTAACACTACTAAAAACGCAAATCCTGCACGCACGTAGCGAAAGTTTAATAACAACCACCCTATTGACGATTCCCGCACGTGCTCCTCCTTCTCTGTTGATGTTCCCGTCCGACCCGTTTTCGCAGCGTCGCGTAAACAGCCGCTTTCCCGAAATTTGTTGTATGGATCGTTTGGTCTGTTGGGGCTCTTACCTGATACATAAACGAAATGGTCGCTGAGACGTCAGAATGGGTTCGCATTCTTCGAACTCGAGGACAAAAACCACACATATTGTTCCACTGTGTATCATATTCTTCACACTTGTCCCCTAGTGCTGCTTTCTGGAACTACGCCACGGTTTCTATTACGGGTCGAACCTTGGAAGGATGGTCTGTCCACTTTGCGTGTCATTTTTCTATACGTCTCTTAGTTTTCGCGCTGTCGTCTTCTGAAATCCCACGGGTCCTTATGAGTAACCCTGTCTTTTCTGTTACTTATTTTTTAAGTATAAGCGGCGGTCAAAAAGTTTCCGTTCGAAGGCCACACTCATTTTTGGCTACATGTCGGTTCTTATATGCCCGCATCGGAGTCGTGCTGGATTGCGCTGCAAGATCGTCCTCTAATTGAAATTTTCCGATCGGTGCTTGTAGTATCCATTCATCTGCAATATATTCCAAATGTTCCAGACGTTAGTTACAAGCTGCATTAATTGTGTGCTTTGTTAAAAAATCGAATTCGTGTGTTCATTCGCAACAATATCAATGTTCGGAGCTACGAAATATTGGCACAGCTGAGTAGCCGCTAAAACTGATAACGCAGTCCCCGGCAGGATAGTGCAGGGCATTCTGGGTAAGTGCTTCTTCCAGTGGGCAGAGGCGCGGCGCGCAATCAGATTACGGCGGCCGGGCCTTTGTAGCGCCTGCCGGCTGCGGTGTGGGCGCGCGCCGTGCTGGCTGTCGACTCTCCCCGCAGCTTGAGCCTCCCCCTCCTCGCGTAAAACAAGTTCCCGCGTATCTAAAGTCGCATCGGCAGAAGGTATCTGAATATTTGTCGCGGCTACGACGTTTGCGACATAGCGTATTTTACGGACTGTTTCTCTTCGAAAAATTGCCTCCCAAATACAGGTGTGTCTTATCCTGGAAATTAATACAAAAGCGTCCAGTGTTCGATTTCAAATTGCCGCCAGTCTAAAAAATGGCTATATGATCCGTGCCGTGGGAAACCTATCTCCAACTCGCAACATTGGATTCAACTGGCAACAGCAGTGCACCGATGCGACGAACATGAGTTGCGGGGATTCACAAGCTTGCTAATACAGAAGGCCCCGCCATCACAAACCCAGAACACTGTCTACCCTATGATGTGGCATTCCAGTCAGCGGTGCCAGTGAACTTGAATCGAAAGTGTTAAATCTTTCAAGAAGTGCGGCATAAGTAGAGCTCTCGATGACAGTGAAGACATTTTGGATATGAAGAGTAAAACGATCACGACGAAGAGGAAGAAGAAGTCTGGCTTTGCAATCTAATAATAAAAATGGTAAAAACTCTGTTTAAAAAAATTGATTAAAAATTAAAGAGCCTCTTGTAGTCCGTAAAATAGGGCTGAGAAAGGGGTTGCGGAACGCGGACGAACATGGAGGAAAACAGAATTCGCGTCAATCGACGAAATCGCACTACGAAGATAATGTTCGATTTGTGGGGTGCTCAAGTGCGCGGTCATCAGCGCCCGTACAAAGTCCCAGTTTTTACATTGTCCGATTTTTTTACACAATCCAATCTAGCCATTGTCACGAATGATGAGAGTGATGATGAAGACAATACAAAACCCGGTCCCTGGGCAGAGAAAATCCCCAACCCGGCCGGGAATCGAACGCAGGACAACGTGACCCAGAGGCAGCAACGCTCTCCAGTAGACCACCAGCTGTGGACATCGCACTATGATGATTTGACCATTCTAGACGGTTTTTTCACTCCCCCCCCCCTCCCTCCCCCGCCCATGCCTCTGCCAGACGGCCACAGTCCAGCTCGGCGATCGGACTAAGTAAAGTGTACACTGGATCTGCGATGCTGGTAGAAAAACAGAGCAGTTACGGAGAGTTGTGATTTTGTTACTGATACGTATATCTAAACAGGTGTTTTGGTGACGAGCCATATTTTATTTACAACTGTTTTATCAAAACAACAGTAATAGTGTTGGTGCTGTCCGCGAGTGTCGATACATTAAAAAAATACGGAGAAGTTCTCTTTCCTCACCGGGTTTGTAGATAACATGATGCGGAAGTTAGTTCCAAACTGCTTGCAACCACAGTCATGAGAGCTAAACCCGTTTGATTTCTGCCTGTGTGGTTTCCTGAAAGACAGGGTTTATCAACGAGGCACAAACACACGTTGGACGTTGAAGACGAGCATAACAAGGACGGTAGCCAGCATCCCACGTGAGATATTTCGGCCGTAAACAGAGCGACCTCTCGTACCGTTGCGCGCTGTCGTGGATGCAGATCGTCGTCGACATTGTGGCCAGGAACGTAAATATGGGACGCAGTTACCTTCTGTGTGTGGAAATTAAAACGTGTTTCTTTCAATGGTTTGTTCGTTATTTCTCTTTCGCATGTCCTTACAAACATTTGCCAAATGTTTCATTGTCCTACGATAATTAGTTTTTCATGGGGGCGAAAGTTTAACTATAACCACCCTGCACATCTTCATCTCAGTCTATATCCGTACTTTACAAACCATTGTTAAGTGCATAGCAGAGGGTACTTCCTATTGTACAATTTTTAGAGCATATCCCTATTTCATTCAAGTATGGAAGTTGGGAAGAATGATTGAAAAATGTCCAAATGTGTGTGAAATCTTCTGGGACTTAACTGCTAAGGTCATCAGTCCCTAAGCTTACACACTACCTAACCTATATTATCCTAAGGAGAAACTCACAGACCCATGCCCGAGGGAGGACTCGAACTTCCGCCGGGACCAGCCGCACAATCCACGTCTGCAGCGCCCAAGACCGCTCCGCTAGTCCCGCGAGGCAAAGAATTATTGTTTAGATGCCTTTGTGTGCGCAACAATTAATCTAACCTTGTCTTCGTGATTCCTGCGAGACCGGTATGTGGTTTTTTAATATATTCCCAGATTCATTTCTTACAGTTGGTTCTGGAAGCATTGTATGTAGGCTTTCACGTATTGGCTTGCGGCTGTCTTCAAGCATCTGCCGCAGCGGCCGGCTCTGAGTTAAATAATCCTGCTACTATTCGTGGTGCTATTCTCTGTGTACTTTCAGTATCTCCTGTTAGTCCTGTTTGATACGGGATCCACAGTATTGTGAGATGGATCACACGAGTGTTTTTTTGTTGCATCTCCTTTGTAGACAGACTGCATTTGGAAAGCATTCTGTCAATTAGTTAATTAATTTCCTCCCCCCCCCCCCCCCGTCATAACGGGTAGGTTCGTTGTACGTCCCACATTGATTTCTGCAGTTATTCCACTGCAGTATTGCTTGCTTTTTAGCATTGACAACTCTACACAAACGGACTGATTTCGGTCGTTAAGTGAAAAAAAAATGGTTCAGATGGCTCTGAGCACTATGGGACTAAACATCTGAGGTCATCAGTCCCCTAGAACTTAGAACTACTTAAACCTAACTAACCTAAGGACATCACACACATCGATGCCCGAGGCAGGATTCGAACCTGCGACCGTAGCAGTCACGCGGTTCCGGACTGAGCGCCTTAACCGCGAGACCACCGCGGCCGGCCGTTAAGTGAAGACCGTCGGCCACTGCGTTGTCCGTGCTGAGAGGTAATGCCCGTAATTTAGTATTCTCGGCAGACACTTGATCCTGTGGATCACGGTATTCCGTAACTAATTTCTAAATTCCGCGTTCAACGTCTGTTACTTTCCATTGTGTGGGCGCAGTCACGTCGCAAACCTTTCCACATGAATCATCTGAGTACAAATGGCAGCACCGTCAATGCACTGCGTGTTATACCTTGTACACGCGTCACTACTGGCACCTGTATAAGTTCATGTCGTTATTCCCTCATTGTAGTACAGCAGCCGATGCTGGACACAATGGCCCCAACGAGGCTACGTGAAACGACAAACAAGAAGCTCCGCTGGCGGGTACTCCGCTGGCCACGGCGACAAACAAACCCGCAATATGAAACTCGCACCAAGTAACTAAGACTCGTAAACATGACGACCAGTACCTCCATAATGTGCGGACAGCAAGGTGCACAAACAACGCGTCTGAGAATACACAGAACCAGCCTGACGAAGAAAGGCAAGACTTGGAACTAAACGCTGACAATCCTTAACTAAATCTTTGGCCTTGACGAGACTGACACTTGGATGCATCTTCGTCCAGACATGACAGGCTTCACATTCAGAGCAAGTCGATTAGATCGGTTTTACCGTACCATAGATATGCTAGCCAATGAGGCAGCAGATGTTCCGAGGACGTGGGATTCGGCAAATGCATATATCCTTACTGAAAGAAAGGAGATGACTATACAATGTGTGAAGGTAAAACCGTATTGGCACAGACGAATGGTTGAATATTACAACATGTGTTTACGAGAACTTAACAGCGACCTGTATAGCTTACAGAACAACATTGTTAAAATGGAACAGCTAAAAGCAAACGCGACAGTTACTAGAAGGTAAGAACATATGCACCCGTAGCGCGAGTGACGTCGGACAAGTGACTGCTCCCATCTTTCATATAGTTAGGGAAACGGAAAGAGTCAAACAAAGACATCGTAACGCACTTGAAGACGAACTGGGAAATATAAATATGTGATGTCTGTTCTTTCGGAAATATCCGAAAGAACAAATACCACATATATATAATTAAGGCGAAGGCGAACAATGATCTATTCAGTGTAGATACACATAAGACTCCAACCCTTACGTCCGCAGTTCGTGGTCTCGCCGTCGCGTTCTCGTTTCCCGAGCACGGGGTCCCGGGTTTGATTCCCGACGGGGTCAGGGATTTTCACCTGCCTCGAGATGACTGGGTGTTTGTGGTGTCCTCATCATTTCATCATCATTCCTGAAAAGTGACGAGATTGGACTGAGCAATGGTTGGAAATTTGCACCGCCCTGATAACGGCGCAGTTGAGCGCCCTACAAACCAAATATAATCATCATCGAACCCTGACGGGAATCGGTGAAGTGTCGCGAGCAATGAGGATAATGAGCAAGGGGCACAACATTAGCAGTGTGTGGGTAGGTGGAGAATTCCAGTGTGGCCAGAGGCCTGCTGGGGAGCCACGCTGTTGCAGTGAGCACTGTACGCAGATTACGCAGTTGTCAGCGCATCTGCCCACTAAGCGAAAGACCCTGGTTCGAATCTCAGTCCGACCACAATTTTCGACTTTCCCCACTGATTTAAATCAATGCCCACTCGCAGGCATTGTCTCTACTTCCTTTGTGACTCGAACTGTTACATGTATACGGCACACAGACTAAAATCACGTGGTACGTTACGTTATCACACTTTACCCAGAAACTGAAACGAGTAATGAAGATGAAAAAAAATCCTTTCCAGCATCTCAACAGAGATAAACCAATAAGATAAACGGACCCTATCAGAGGAAATCACCAAATTAGAAACACAAACGAAGATCAAAAGTACACAAAAAAAGTACCAGGTATGTATGGCTTGCCGGTAGAATCCCACGAGTGTATCTGGGATGCAATAAACACGGAAATGACTTACATGTACGATGAACTATTGGCAAACGACGAACTACCAACAATTTTCAAGGAAGGTCTCGTGGCACCTGTACCAAAAACTCCACAAATGTCTACGTTAAAGGATTTCACACCGATAACTCCACGTAATGTGGATTTTAAAGTCTACACGCGACTCACTAACAACAGAATGGAACTATTTCTGTATAAAGCCTCGGAATGATGTCAAGCAAGTGCAGAAACAGGAAAGACAATGACTAACATACTCGCAGAAGAAAAAGACATCGTGGATATTTAATTGTACTCATCTTTTTAGATTTCGACATAATTAGTCACAGCTTCCTCATCAACGTCATGCGAAAAATGGCATTCCAAGATCATTTTACAACAACTATGCAGAAATGTATTGCAGGCGTTTATTCAAAGATCAAATGAAACGGGTAACTAACCATCCTGGTCACACTGAAAAGAGCTGTGCGACAAGGATGCCCTCTTCCCACGTCTTTATACGGAGAACCTTTACTTACAACAAATTATACAGACTCTACCCTTTTCTGATAAAATGGTTTGGTAAGCTTAGACTCATGAAAGCTTTATAGTGAACAGTCGTGCAATGTTAGATGCAACCAGAGAAATCGTTGCTAAATATGTGATTTCTTGTTTTTGGGAACTTAGACTACAAAACTAACATTAATGACACTTGACGCTAACACATACTTCCTGCAGCAAGACTGGTTACGGATAACTAGAGCCAGAAAGCATTTAGGACACATCATAATGGCAAACACGAAAGAAACGAGTAAATCGAATTCGTTCCATAAGTTCGACATTTTGAGGTTTACGCTCAAACAACACAACATCGGACCTCAAACCGGCTTCAAAGAGTAGATTTTGTGAATATGTACGTCATTAACAAAGTACACCACTTAGCGGCGATCCGACCGATTCCCTCCGGAATTGCAGACACGATACTGGCGGTATCATGCTGGTACATATGGCGTGGAAACATATTGAAAGCAGAAAATTTGCCGAAATGCGACGGAGGATTAGAAATGAAAAACGTGTATGTGCAATTATGGCTATGTTCGTACACTTTACCTACAAAAGCTGAAAAACGATCGCAACTTGCTAATGAAATGTCTTTTTACCTACTTAGCACAACCACACACTCTAGCTCCAAGCGAGGATGTCCCAATAAGTGGAGACCTAAATTACCTTCACAGTTATTACTTAAAAATAAAATATACACCAGAAACATGTCTGGACTGAACATCAAGAAATTGTATAGTGAATTAGCAAACGTCAGGCGCAAAACCCAATCGAACTAAAATATACGACCGTCAACTGCAAGAACGTAAGGAAGAGCATACGTTTTCATCTCAACAGCGAGTTATACTTGGTACGACATAGTCAGTGAAATCATCTCCACTGTTGAAAAATATCATATACATTTAAGACCTACTCCAAACTGTGAGCGATGGTAATTAATAGGCTCCTTGGCACACAGATTTTGAGGCAGGAAACAAATATGCAAATGAATTATAATGAAATTGGTCATTCTAATCATTGGCCTAGCTAAACGCAGATAATCTCTAACTAAATTTTAAAACCAGATTGACAATAGTATCCTTAAGTAAAAGAGAACAGCTACATTTGGCTTAAGGAACAGTTGAAACATTATGCAACAACATAACAAAATTTCTCGCTACATATTTTTTGTGCTATATGTTAATGGTCTACGAAACATTAAATTCCAATAATAAATCCAGGCTATGGGTGTAAAATTACTTTATTGATACTCTACCCAAGGTAGGAAAGTATCTTAAAGTGTAATTTTCATCAAGATGATTTGTTTCTGTTAAGAGACTGACAATAAGAGAAGAAGAAAACTTTTGAGTTCAGGTAAACTTATAAAGTTACTTATTTGAGGTGTTTAAAAAAAAGACGTTTGGCAGTAAGTGAGATGTTTGTACCCACCTGGGGATGGATTCGGTTTTGTATTTTCCTGCTGCGAGAGGAGACTCACAAATACCTCATTTATGTAAACTATTTTAGCATCCCACTATCCAAGGACGAAGCAGAGGACGTCTATAAAAGTAAAGGAAGGTGTGGTTGATCTGATATAATAAATAAAAAAAGAACTGCGCCGACTAAGGAGGAACTAGCTATAGTAAGGTGCGGAGGATGGAGCTCCGAGAGAATAAAATGAAAAACCCTGTGCAGTTTCGCTTGACTCGAAGGAACGTCGGATCGAATCCTAGTGGTATATGACTTTTTTCTGCCACTATTTGTTTAGCAGGAGTAGGAGGGGTGGTGGTGTAAAGTTTTTGCTGCAGTGTCCTGGATTAAAAATACCAAATCGCTCCGTGGCATTTCATGATGAGAGGTCATATGACAGTGATTATGTTGATCATTGCGTCGAATGGGGACGTTAAGCTCTGCTGCCCCCTCGGTGTTGCCTGCTGGCTCACGAACTAACACATTAATTAGTCTCAATCGTTGTCACTCTGGATACTATGATGCAGAGGCCCCCACGAACCTAGCAGTCACAAGTCTGTCACGTAAGAGGAAACGCTATGAACTTAGTACTGTGCAAATTAATTATTAACTGACATTGGCCGTAACGACAAGGTTAAGGTGGATGGCAGCGGAGCTACAATAAAATAGGTGAAATAAAAAACACTGAATAAAAAACATGATCAAGATTATTATATTTTATTCTCTTAAATGTTACAAAGTTTGCGGTCGCCACAAGCGGCACACAGGCCTGGATAATGAATCAGTCTCAAAAGCTTAATGCAAGGAATCATACGAGGGCGTACTGAAAAGTAATGCCTCCGAATTTTGTAGGAGGAAACTCTTAAAAGTTTTTAAGTAAAAAAGCTTTATTAAAGTTCTACATATTTAATCTTCATGTCTACATATTTGCAGCCCTCTGCCTCTGGAGGGCTCCTGATGGTAGCGTGGCTGTATGTAACTTAACTGTGTCGGTGGGTGAGAAAGAGGCTGATGTAGTCGCGTTTCCAGTTCTAGGAGTTCGTCCATACATGGAGCAGCCTCTCCTTCAGCAGAAATGCCAGACCATACAAGAGTGCTGTCGCATCTTCAACAATCCGACTGTCATCGACAATCCTACATGCAGTCAGGACCTGGCTCTATCCGATTTTCATCTGTTTCCTAAACTTAAAGATCTCCTTCGAGGACTTCACTTTGAGCCTGATTATGGGGTGAAAACAGAGACGAAGTCAAACTTTCTACAGTGACTGTATCAAGAAACTGGTTTCTCGTTGGGAGAAATGTAGTAGTCGCCAGGACGAATATTCTGGGAAACAAGTATGTAGACACGAAGGACAAAGATGTACAATGTTAAAAATTTTGTTTTATTTAAAAAGCTCGAAGAGCTTTCACATAAAAAATTCGGAGGCATTTCTTTTCAGCACGCCGTCGTGTAAGCGTGATAATCGAGAGAATAGCTACAAATTGACACAGATACGTAACTGGAAGACGAAAACCCGTGGCTGAATTCAGGAATTGAACAGCCAGGTGGCTTCAAATATCACGGCACACGAACTCACAAGTCTAATTCATTAAATGATGACCACGTAGCTGTGGCACAGTAGGAAAGAGATAAGGATTAACACCACCTGACTAGGATAGATTCTCCCCTTCACCCGTATTAAAGTATTGTGCGGCGTTATCTAAACTGACATCCATTTCTATCGCTTCTGATGTGCACTAAACTCGTCGCAATGCAGAGCTATCACCACAGTTGATTGGCTGGTTGCAGCATCAGGAATCAGCGGGCAATTGCAAATCGCGCCTTCGCCTCACGCGCGGGTAGCGGTTGCCAACTCCGTGCTCCCGCAGTCTGTCTCCATCGTCCAGTGAAAGTCTCCACACCATGTTTTATCGAGATTCGAACACCGAGTCCGACCTCTACCAAACCCCACGTGCAAACGGATGCCACTTGAAGACTGTGGGCCGAGCGGAGTGGCCGTGCGGTTTGAGGCGCCCTGTCACGCACTGCGAGGCCCACCGATGGCCTCAGCAGTTTGGTCGCTTAGGGATTCACAGACATCTGAACATTTTTGAACACTGTCGCTCTCCACCTAGTCTCAGAGCAATGTCTTGTCGCCTCATCCCCGGCCAATCGTTGGGCAGACACGGACGCAGGCCCCAATTAGAATAATTTACAATAATTTGAAGCTACCGACCGCTTGCCCAAGAGGAGAGAGCCAATCCGATTCTCCCTCGCTTAAGGCAAAAAGCGCGACCAAAAAGCACCGTTCCAGCGACATGCCGGCGCGTAACTTCCTCTCCCACAAGCATTTAAACAAATACCGAGCACGTTGCACTATGTTGTTCATCTGATCCCTCGAGTATAGACAGTATGCTGTCGTGCACTGAAAGCTGTGTCGATTGCGTGCTTCTGTCCCACGAGAGACCCAAAAACAGCATTACCTGGGGCGAGTCGCTCGACTTCTGCAACGGAAAGCGCATGTTAATGTCCCAGCTCATCCCCTCTGCGTCTAAGAGAAGTGTCGGACTGTCAGTGCTGCCAAGTACAAGCAGAACAATTACACCCGGATGTCTGCGTGGCCTTCGGGGTCCGCCTACGCGGAGTCGGCACGGCTCCTAGGCGCATGGCTCGTCTGCATTGTTTTCCCGGACACCTGCCAGACAGAGAATCACTTTTAAATTCGCGTTGCGCAATAGAGCCGAGAGAACTGAAATCCTGACCAAAAGCAAGCTACCTCTGACGAAGACAACACGGCAAGTGCAATCACGCGAATTCCCAGAAAGAGGAGTCAAAATAACCAAATACGTGTCTTGCCTTATCTGTACGTACACGACCGTTTCTGAAAAAAAAAGAAAACGACGGTCAAAGTTATCGAGATATTTTCTCGGTACTTAATGTGCCTTTAACCGCACTGTATCCTCAGACGAAATTATGACACAGTTGTTAGTGTCATGGTTTCTTAATTTTGCGCTCCGTGTTCGGATCCCCATTATTGGTTTTATTTTATTTTTATTGTTTTCATTTATCTGACAATATCCGTAGAAGGTTCCTTCACGAATGTTTAGTATAAAAATAAGGGAAACAAGGGCGTTACAAGAATCGTAAAATTATGACGGGATTTCACAAGTGTCATACATTTGTTATAGAATATATGTGCGTATGGTATGTAAAGGGGTCACAATCTTTTTAGATTCTCATGTTGTGATATTTCGTTCTCTTATCAGTTCTTATATTTCATTCATTTCTTTATTCTTCGGGATGCTTTGATGATACCGATCGTAGAAACATTCGAAACAGAAACATTCCGAACGCCACGAGCATCGTGCGACGGCAGGATAGCCACAGTGACTTTATTTCGTATGAATCTCAGTCGGGAAAGAAACGTCATTAACAATGCTTAAGAATTCGCACGTTGACAATATTTTCGCAGCAAACCGTGCGTAACTGATCACTTTTCCGCAAACCGGCACTTGTAGATGATTATGAATCAAGGTACACTACAGACATTTCAATGAAAACAATTTCAAACAATTTTCTCAATCAGTTTTCTGAAATTCATTCATCTGACATACAATTAGCAGATGAATAAGGACAACGTTATAGCAATATAAAATGGAAAACAATCGTGTGGAAACCTTCTACAGACACGTGTATATAAATGAAAAACAATAATAAAAGTGATAATCGGCTTTAGAATTTTGGACGCGAAAATAATAAGCCACGACGCTAACCACTGTGCCACCATTTAAACTGAGGATATTGCGCGGTAACAGACACGTAGACTAACTGGAAAATACCTCGAAAACTTTGACCGACGTTTTATCAGAAGCGGTTGAGTATCTACGGATAATCCGAGACAAATGTTCGCTTATGTTGACCCCTCTCCACTAAACGAAGTTTATGGGAAATCGGGTTATGGCACCTTCCATGTTCGTATCATGACTTGTTGAAATCTTTATTTGCGAGATGAAGTTGTGAAAAGAAATTACTGCAGAACGATTTCACCAGAACTTTGTACCTCGAGTTTGTTTTATATCAAATTCGAATTGAAATGAGAAAATGGGAGGGAGTGGTCATGATTAGGCCGCCGCTCGTTACTAACGAGAAGTAGGCTATGTACGGGAACGGGAAAACCTTCTAGCTTCCCAACAATGCAAACACAACACTACGCTATTCTCGCATCAATTGCACACACATATGACAGAACTCTCATGCATCCGCTAGGAAAGTGGCCAATGTTTGCGGCGGACAAACACCTATCCCGCTAGGCGGTTGAGCTCAACGCAGCATATCCCAGCCAACAATGCCATTCGAGATTTATATTTTAACTAGAGATTTTATTATGAATTCTGCCTTCTTCATTTTACTATATTTCCACTTGCTACATATACTTTTCCATATATCCACAATAAGTAAAATTTCGTTATTTGCTGACCGTCCTGGAGCTGCAATTTTAGTGGTAAGTAGTGTACGTTGTTATTCTGTTACAAATAACGCAACACTTCTATCTCGGCATTAATTCAGACTGTCTTCTGGTACAACATATCCCCCTATGCACCTCGGTGTATGTTCCAAAACTATAACTGTTTGGCAATAGGCAAAGCAGCAATGCGCACATACGCTATAACAATAATCGCAAGATCTATGCACAAGAAGCTGACCTACTAAGATATTCGAGCTTCTTCGTGGCCCGAAGTGAGAACATTAACATGGTTAATTTGTAATTATATAACGTATATAAGGAGACATAATAAAACAACACGCAGAGGTTTCCAGGACGACATAAGGAAATTAAGAAGGAAAATTCTGACAAATCCAGAACTGGCAACAAAATATAAACCATTCATACACGCAGTGACATAGAACCAAAAACAAAGGCGAATGTCAGTGATAACGCTAACATTTTACAGAAAACTCCCTTCAACTAACTTATAAAATGATAGAGTTTCACGTTTACTACACTCATAAAGCAAAAGATGTATTAGATTAACAACCTAAAAACACAAAAAATTGGCAACTGACATTTTTACATACCCTATAAGACTCAGGTATTATTTACAGTTTCATTCTTCTAATGTCTCAATCAGTTGTATTAAGTTTCGTAATAAAAGTTTAGTTATAAAACTCGATTCGTCAAGATGGCGTTAATTTCACATTTTCTTTTCCTTTACATTTTTCCACTGTAGAAAGTGGTTTTTCTCTTAATGGAAGAGAGAAATTTTAATTTATTATGTATGAAAAAATGAACTATTATTTCGCATTAGGGCAAAGCTGTAAGTCTAACAAGATGGTGTGTTTCCATTTGCTTGGGATATGTCACAAAGAAGTGCTACACCCCTATATTCATTCTATTTCTACAGTTTCTAGGAAGATACGAGGACTATTCGGAAAGTAAGGAATGAACGGTCGCAAAATGGAAACCACAGTGAATATGCGACGAAGCTTTGCATTCAAGTGTTCTACAGTACCTCAAGTGCCCATAGATAGCGTCATGTTATTCTTCACAGTTCTGATTACATAGTGAGCACGTAAATGTGCCTAGATAATAGTGTCTCCCGCCGAACATGGGTACCTGCCGAGAGATATCGGCTGATTTCATGCAATCCCTACATTACATAACTGTCATGTAGTTCCTTCTTCATGACAGTTATCGGCCGCACACTGTAGCACTTTCGATGGGAAGTGGTTGATCACCCATCATTCACCCAGGACTTGGTTCCCTTTGATTTTCATCTCTGCTCAGATGAACCGCTGGCTATGATTACAACATTTTGGCACAGACAACGAGCTGCAGTCCAGTATAGAAAATTGTAGAAAATCACAGGATGCTGCGTTCCGTGACGAGGCTATTGAAAAGTTAGTTCAACGCAACAACAGATGTCTAAGTCAGAGCGACGACTACGTAGAGAAGCAAGGTGTAGCTAAATGTTGCAAGTATAACACTTTTTATTTTCACTGTGGCTTTCATTTCACGACCGATCGTTCCTTACTTTCCGAACAGCCGTATCTTCAGAAGCACGGTGGGAAAGATTTTGCACGGTGATAGATTACGGATGTGAGGCTGTAGCCCAACTGTAGTACAATAAGAGGCGACTACAGACTCAGTTAAATTGTATAAATTGATAAGGACTCACAGGTACACTAATGACGAATGTCATAAGACTGACCAAGATAAATAGACACTGAAGTACAAAGCAAAAGTGGCTGAATGCTAGATAGTCTCTACTGGGCCAGGAGACAATGCTCAGTCAGTGAAGAAAAAGCACAGTGTACACGTGCAAAATAAAAAGGGTGTCGTGTGAAACTGTAAGCTGGGAGACGCCCAAGGGCAGGATTAGACATCTAATTGGATAGGTCATTCTGTCCTCTGCGCACAATGGCAAGTCTTCTTTGCGAAATGTAGAAATAGTGTGTTAAAGAGTGAGTGCGTTTGGTGTGGGGTCAGGTTAATGTTGGACACGATGAGAGAAAAGAGAGTGTGAAAATCGGTGCCGACACATAGCCCGCTATTCTCGAAGCCTGTCGACCTTAACGCCCTCGTCTGATGGACGGATCAGTATCAACAGTGTGACATGCCCTCATTTCATGAGGTGCTGCCGACAAGACATTAGCACGGACTGTGGTGGTCCATCACCCCTCCTCCCCTTTGCCGTAAAAACAAAGGGAAAGCAGCCAACCACACATGACGCACCCAGGCGGTTACTCTTTGAAGTATTGGCCACGCAAAACGTTACTTAAACTTGGTGGTCTGACGAGAACCAGTGTATTCGGCGAGGCAAGGACTTTGCCACATGCAAAGTGAAGAAATAAAAACAGTCACTGTCGACATGACGAAGAGACAGGGCTAAATGATCGGGAGACTGTACAGGCCACGGATAATGCCTCTTGACGACAGAACAATTTGGCGCCTAGTGAAGCAAAGCTCTAGCTATGGAGGCTATTTCAAACCTCGTGTTTGGAAGAAAACGGTCGACTACGCAGTGGTTCCTCTTTATCATAGCCAACCTAGCAGTGCTCATTTGCACAGGTTTTGGCAGATTTCTTGGTTGAGATAGGTTGCCAGACACTAACTTCTTTTAACGACCAGAATCTTATCTATGGTGCCTCTCTTGTGCATTCGTGAGCGAGAAACCGTTCAAACTTATCACAAAGTGCAGGCAAACAAAGGATATCTCCCTGTTGGTGAAAATTACTAACTTATGAAATAACTGCAACTACGGCCAGCAGAAATTACGCACAGTACCTCCTTACCAGACGTCAGTGCTGTCTATTTGATATCTCTCGTCCGACCTGGCAATACAAGGATCAGACCTAAAATCAGTTACCTTCTCTTTATACAAGGTGGCCAGAAACAATCTGAAATGCGTATGAGGATGTTGCAGTATAGGTCATGCGAGAAATAATAATCTAAGAAAAATTCGATACGTTGACCCGTTTCAGAGTTGATTATTACTGAAGTTAGCCAATCAGGGCGTTGCGAGCTCAGATTCAAGTGGGCCCCCACATACAATTAGTTTCATTTGTTCTCATAGCGTAGACGACAGCGCACGAGACTGCTCAGCCTGTAATTCGGGTTCAGTCCTTGCTACAGTACCATGTCCATTTCTGTATCGCTCCCTTATTCGGTTTTAGGAAACCAAACGAGGAACACGTTTCGCGACACCGTCTCTTGCTTGTCTAACTTCAACATTAATTAACTCTGGACCTGTGCCACATTTTGAATTTTTTTCTTGACAGTTATTTCTCAGCACAATCATCCCTTCACCATCGTTACAAGCTTTTCAGACTGTTTCTGGCCACCCTACATATATAGATATTTAAGTCACTTGCTCTTGTACATATGTACACGTAGGCTAATCGCAGGAACTGTTGTAGGGATTTTGATCCAGGTCTGACTAATAGATACTCTGATTCACGAGGAATGCTTTTGAATATAATTTATAAATACTGCATACATATCGTCTGAATGATGATAAATAAAGCTAAGCTCTGAAAACGATGCCATTGTCATCTAGTGAACAGTCCCCAAATCTCGAGAGAGCGCGGTACCTCGGGAATGCAGAATGTGAGATCTATTTTGCACCTGGAGTGGTGGTCTGCTAGTAGAACACGTGGCTGAAAACCGAAAGCTAATCCTGCCTTTTAACCTAGCATTCATCTCTCGATGATGTGGGGATACACATTTCAAAATATGACCACAATTTCAGACGACCACATTCTGGTTCCCTGAAATTATGATTCGCAATTCGGATTTTCAGTTCACTGTAAATTCTTCGAACAACAGACAGTGAGTTACACAACTTTGAAGTATCGTAATAAACATACCCAATAACGAAAAGATATCCACCTTATCATCAGACTGTGAAGTGAGACTTACAATAGCCAAACATTTTTAATCAGAGAAGGCCGTGGTGGCCAAGCGGTTCTAGGCGCTTCAGTCTGGAACCACGCGACCACTACGGTCGCAGGTACGAATCCTGCCTCGGGCATGGATGTGTGTGATGTCCTTAGGTTAGTTAGGTTTAAGTAGTTCTAACTTCTAGGGGACTGATGACCTCAGATGTTAAGTCCCATAGTGCTCAGAGCCAATTGAACCATTTTTTAATCAGAGGTGCCCCTGTAATCGTTTGAGAACAACTGTATAACCAAAAAACTGGTGAATTCAAAAAACTGTGTGGTGTTTTGTTTTTTATCCTGCACGTAAAACATTTTCCGAAAAACTTCAGCAACACTGCTTCGTTTACACACAGTAGCGCAGCAGATGACTCAACTTTCAGCTTTCCATGAATCAAACCCAGATTTGGACGCGATTCTTTTCTTAGCACAGCTGAGGGGTCTGCCAGTTAGAGTCGAAGGCAAATAATTGCGGCAATAAGTCTCAACAGAGCACAGATAAGAGTTACAAGAGGAGTGCTGTAACACGAGCTAAATATGTACGTTATACGTGTTTTTTCTTATTTCTTCTTTTATTTATGCCACCTCAGCAAGCCTCCGAAACATACTGAATCACACTCATATACAATATTCTCTTTGGTTGTAAACATTACTTACGTCATGATATGCTGCCATCGTTTCTATGAGATGTAATTCGAAACGCCAATTTAGTATGACACACACAACATTCATGTCTCCAGACACTTTCCTGACGAGCGCTGCTTACACCACGTAAGTTATGTGAAAGTGGTGACATTCAGTGACATAACACTGTTCTCTGAAACTTATTCACAACTGTACGCAGTGGCCCGCAAATAAAATAAGATGCGCCACAGAAGTGCTCGGGCCGTAGATACATAATTCTACAAGTGTGAAGGAGGGCTGGGTCCCTAGTTTCATATGAGACTTTGATTAACCTCTAATTAAGCTAATTCTGATGTGGTGATAACAGTTATCCACCCATAGAGAGTAAGGCAACACAAGGTTTCACTACATTCCATGTAAACTTCCCTCACATTAAAATACCTGCTGTAACTTCCTCAACAGTGTCATACTGGCATCCGAGAATCTCGAATAGTACGATTTTCGAAGCATTCGTTACTTACTGTGTACCAAAGTGTTTCGCCGATTCGATAGCCACGGCGAGTTTCTTAACTGATTTATACTAGAAACATTTAACCTGTAAAGAAAACGTGATCGATCGTTATGGAGGTTTCAGATACCACCAGCACAAACTTATAACCGAAAGGAATTTTGACCGAAAAACTTTCCTATTTTCATAAATCCAAAAAAGTATGTACCTAAGTTATATGTTTGACACCGTCGAGCAACAGACAGTAATTGCATTTTTTGAAGGCAGCCTTGGATTTTTCTAAGTAGGAATGTAGCATGGTTATAATAAAGGCGTCCCCGGTGCAGTTTTGCACGAACTGCGTCTAATGCGCCAAAGAAACTGCTGGAAGTACATGCCGCATTTTACTTTGTTCACCAGTAAGCTGACAAGCGGGTTCGATATTGTCTGTGCCTGGGCCATCCTGCTGTGCAGAGAGAGACAAAATAAGTTTTACGTAGCGCAGCTTCGCTATAACTTGTAGAAAACTTGGCTGCCAGGTAAGAAAGGAGCGGCGTCCAGGAAGTTTACCGCGAAACGTGTCAGAGGGCTACTTTGCAATCTGTTTAAAAGCTGACGTCAATTTCCGATAACTCTCTACGGTTCCACGATAAGATGCTTATGAAGGAAGTCCCTTCAAAACAACAAGGCAAATGTTCTTTCGAAGTAAGCCCGCGTTTCCCACGACTTGACAGCCGAAGCAGAGAACCAGACACACTTTACTGGAGAAGATTGCAGCATTTTCGTATAAGCTCTCAAAGAAGCTGTTAACATTATGCACCACAACAGTTTGAGTAAAAGGGATTTCAATTTAAGCGTTCTTCTGTGGTGACTGGACTGAAACTTCTCCATGTTTCCTTTTCAAACTATTATTTATCAGTCACACCTTCAAATTAGATTTCCATTCTAATGACTAAAAATTATTTTAAATTATAGAAACGTAGGTACTGAAATTTATTTACAGATGAAGTATCAGAATGGCTGTGAAAATTAAGGCATCGAATAATTCTACCATAAAAATGAGACATGATTTGTTTACACAATTTTTAGTTTTTTTGTTCACGTGCCTGTTAATGTTTCTCATAGTCATTTCTACAATAAGTTAGTTCAACGTTTTTGATAACGAACAATGTAGAATGTTGTCTCCGAATTTTTGAATGCAATATCCTGTTAATAAGAACAGCTAGTAGATCGTAAAGCAGCTTGTTTCAAATTGATGGCTGTGTGAAGTTACATTCCCTACGCACAATTAGCACAATAGGAAAGTTAACGTTATCACATAGTATTACATTCATGTTTTAAATTGTTGACACACATATCTTAAACACGATAACGCTATGGCACTGTGTCAGTTACCGATGCAACATTGTGTTATTGTGTATTCTTATAGATGCTAATGCACATTGTTTGCGTGCGGTTTCCCTCATAGCGTCGTGTGGTGGGGCTATACCAGAAGCGTAGAAATTCTGTTTCAGCCTGCCTGCTCCAAACTGCGCTGCAACCATTAAGGCATCTCAACCTTCGACGACGAAGACACAAGAATTGCATGTATACTAAAGCACAGTGGCTCAAGTTGGCCTGCTCGTGTTTCCGCAACCCTGGCAAGCTTCACGGGAATCGTTCAGCCTGCTGCGCCTGATAACAGGTTGCTCTGTCAGTCCATGGTGACTACAGAATAGCCAGGTATGTGTTTACGTAGATAGCTTTACTGCGTCTCAGCTGTCTTAACGGTGGGAGCAGTAAAATCAACAAACCAAACTTACAGGAGACTGCGGAAAATTAAGGATGGGGGAATATGTACTAGTCACGAAAGAGATCCCAAGTTAAGCATGGGAAAAGTTTTTCGTGTGTTTATGGGGCAACTTCAAATGAATCGCAGGTGTCTCGAAATGCAAATTCTGTAAATAGTTAGTAAATACTCATGCGGGAACCTCGAGTATGTTACGACATGTTTGTAAGGTTGAGCAGCAATTTCCTCACTCTCTAACATACCCTTCTTACCAGTTTCTAGCTAAAAATGTTCGATTAACGTACTCGTAGATTACGAGTCTGTGTTCAGTTCAATGAAATGCTTGGAATGTGTACTTATCTACTTGGCTTCGACGACTGTTCTCCATCAGTTCACTGTTAGTTGGGGTGCATAATATTAACTGCTTCACTGCTGTAATACCAGGAGTCAATGTGAGAAACTGATTATATTAAATAATTTAAAGCAACACATAGTTTGAAGTTTGTGTTAAAGTATACATTTTTCCAGAACATTCGTACAATGTACAGCCCAAAAAAAAACTGACTTTACAGATTATATACTCTAACTGGAAACAACTGCCACTTTATTGAAACCCTCCACCCTATTGGCTCCCTACTGCCACCACCCTAGCTCTCAGGCTCACTCTTATATCGTTTCTTAACAATGAAAGTTCTTTGAAAGTATTGTTCAACAAGGTCACATTAATAAAAGTCGGTTGTTTCGTAAGAAATTACAGTTACAGTTTTGAAGATAGTTATGACTTCTTATAATAAATGTGATTTCTGAAATTACTTTTCAAAATTAGTATCAAATTCTCCTTGAGAAACGTGACTAACAATACTTGATACAAAAAATGAACATCTTGTTAATTACAATAGGAATTTTGATGCTAATATATTTGGAGTAATAGAAATAGATTTTGAGGTTCGAATTTTACATAATAATCTCGTTTTGACCAAACGATAGAAATAATAGTTTGTTTATGACATAAAGTTGCAGAAATCGTAATTACAGAATTAATTACAATGAATATGATTTGAGTTTTTATAGAAATACAATCTCTTGAGAGTGAACGTAACTTTCAGTCCATCACTTAGCCAGAAATCTACAAAGTTAATTTCCAATTTAATGACTGAACCCCTTTTAGCACAAACATGTCTACGTGATTATTGTCTGTTACTGAAATGAAATTATTAGTTTTAGCCTAAACTTCGTAAAATTGATGATTACAATAAGATGCTTTTCCAATAATTAAATATTCCTGTAAATTACATTTAAATAAGCAGTGGTTCAACTGCCTCTGAGCGCTATGGGAGTTAACATCTGAGGTCATCAGTCCCCTAGAACTTAGAACTACCTAAACATAACTAACGTAAGGACATCACACAACTCCCAGTCATCACGAGGCAGAGAAAATCCCTGACTCCGCCGGGAATCGAACCCGGGAAAGAGAAGCGAGAACGCTACCGCACGACCACGAGCTGCGTACGATGAGAGGAAAGCAGTCAGCCCGTTCTGCTGATAACGTGCGGCAGCTTGCCTACCTTGCTAATGGACAAGCTTGGGCAGGTTGAAAGCGGAATGTGCACACCTCTGGCCTATACACATGTGAGCGTTTCTGTCTCTTTGACGTTAACAAGAGTTCTCATAAAATGACAAGCGATGAGATTACTTTATAATGATATTATTATATAGGAAATGTGGCTTGAAAAGTTGCGTCTTATACGTCAAATCCAGTATCATCAATTTTACATCCATCCACGCTTTTGCGACGGTTTCTGGTTGAAGCTGTAAGCGTGACAGCAGGATTGCAGAATTCGATGTCAAACTCGTCCCCATATTCAGGAAATGGAATCTCGCACAGCCACCCTTAGAAAAATCCTAGTAGGTGATATTTCCCGTTGCCTCCCACTTACCAGATATTAAGTGTGAGGTATGTATTTGTGTCGTGTGACTGGCGGAGATGAGCAATTATAGAGCTTTTTGTTGTGGTTTTGTTGTTATGGATGAAGGGAAAGAAGAGCTGACGGCATATAGTAGCAAGCGGACTGTCGGACTTTACGTCCTGGACTGGCGGACGAAGCATCATCTAGAGTGTAGCCATGAGGGGCTGAGCGAAAGTTTTGAATTTAATTTAGGAGAGTTTGGTGAACAGCTCCTCCGAGCCATCACCTCTCCCCCCCCCCCCCCCCCCTCGCCCGCTGTCGTAATACGGTCAGTGAAAATTTATTCCAACATAAGGATGTTAAGCGACTAAACATGCGGTTACTGACAAAATTCCTGCATTTAAAAAATTAAAATAACTCTTGATATCGATCATAAAATGAGTGAAAGTTCTTGAACCTGTATCACCAAAACAAAAGTATCATTCACTCATGCATTTTAAGACAGTAAGACAGACACATGGAGACTCTGATTCAGTTGTCGATAATACATAGGAGCTTCCTTCGTCCATTAAAATTTTTGAATGCTTGTGAGAAATTACACAATGGACAAGTACGGTTTCAATTTCGTAAGATATCACTAACGAGTGAGGGTTCGTTAGGTGGATGATATCCGACTAAATTATTGGCGTCCAATAATAATTAATTCAGAGGAATTACGCCAATAATTTTAAATTCGGATCAACGTGCTCTTGCTGTTCTAGGCTTATGTTCAATGGCAACATATTGTTGCTGTGCCAAAATTAATGCAAAATGAAAGGCAGACTCCTCAGGCATCAAACAGGAGAATCACACCTGTATGGGGCACAGACAGAGGGTAGCAACGTCAATTAATCAATGTGTCGCTTTCTAGATGTAGTACCAGATTACCAAAGCGCATAACTTAAGTACAGTTCGCGTGTTTATCTGTGGGATTGAAGCGAATCACTCTGTGCTCTGCTGTTGAAGCGATTTGAAAAGCTGCTCGTGAAGCTTTACAGGCATTCACAATGAATACAACAGTCGAAAAACTGGATGTGCTTTCCGTTCATGGCGAATGTCACCAAACTGTACGGGCAGCGGTTTGGTCGTAAGCCAAAAGGAGCCAGCCGTTGTGGTCGGGCGGTTCTAGGCGCTTCAGTTTGCAAACGAGCGACCGCTACGGTCGCAGGTTCGAATCCTGTCTCGGACATGGATGTGTGTGATGTCCTTAGGTTAGTTAGGTTTAAGTAGTTCTACGTATTAGGGGACTGATGACCTCAGATGTTAAGTCCCATAGTGCTCAGAGCCATTTGAACCATTTTTATGCCAAAAGATACTCTGATAGTGCTAAGCCATCACGATCTATCATTGCAACTTCTAAAAGAATCAAGAAATTGAAAGACTGAATAATAAAAAAATACGCCGATGAAAAAGAACTGCAACTGCTGAGAGAAATTCAACGCTTCAGCGGTGTTAACACACAATCGACACGTCACTATGAGGCAGCCAAGGGATCGCTCTGCGAATACCAAATTCCAAAGAATATCATCCTTTCCACCCTTCACTTCATCAACAGCATCTAGGCAGTAACTTTCAGTATCAGTTGCAGTTCTTCGAATGACGTCTACTAGAACTCGAAATTGACGCAGATAATGTTTGTAGCTGAAGTATCGATTACAGGCGGCTAATCAATTTTTGCAATATATTCTACTCATCACTCGAATAAGACGCTCACTGAGGGAGGTGGATAGACAACGCCCCTGTTTTATTGGCGTTAAATAGACGGAACTGTCTACAGTTCTTGACAGATATGCTGCTGCAGCTATTGGAAGGCATCTCACTGGTTCAAAACTGGCTCTGAGCACTATGGGACTTAACATATATTGTCATCAGTCCCCTAGAACTACTTAAACCTAACTAACCTAAGGACATCACACAACACCCAGTCATCACGAGGCAGAGAAACATCTCACTGGACATGGCAGCGTTCTGACAATGTAGAAACCGCAGAGACAACCGCGGACCATCTTAAAGGATAATTTGGAGATAGTGGTATGAATCGTTCGGGAAACACAAAACGACCTGGGTAAAATTAAAACAAGAGTTCTAAATTGAAATACCGACCACTATCGAAGACAAGATATGTCATACAACACAAACCTCGGCTGAGTTACTGCCAGATAAAAGGCAGCGTGCGCCGTTGCCTGACCGGGATCGCGGTATGGTTCAAATGGCCCTGAGCTCTATGGGGCTTAACTTCTGAGGTCATCAGTCCCCTAGAACTTAGAACTACTTAAACCTAACTAACCCAAGGACATAACACACATCCATGTCCGAGGCAGGATCGAACCTGCGACCGTAGCGGTCGCGCGGTTCCACACTGTACCGCCTAGAACCGCTCGGCCACCCTGGCCGGCGCCTGGCGTATCAAAGTAGTTCCTGGGCTAGCTGCGAACTCAGCTAAAGCTGTTCTTCAGACTCCGCTAACGGGTAGCAGTCCCCAGCGGCCGTTAGTGAAGACAAGGTGTTGTGATGTGTTGTAACCGCCGGATAAGTGTTTGCTTTGACAACGCAGACGATGTAGGTTTTCCTGGTGAATATACGCCCTGTGAGGCAGGCATGACATGTTGTTTTGGACGTGAAGTGGGATGCCGGTTCAGTAGGCTGAACGATGTATGAAGTGGGCGGCCACAGCACAAGCGTCTAGGATTGCTGCACCCGTTATATCTATATATAGGTGGGTACATTTTAGGTACATTCTAGAAGTTCTGAGTAAAGGAGGACGGTTGCCACGGAGGGTGTTGCCGAACTGTGGGACCCTTAGAGAGACCCTTTGCCGTTTCATTCACGAATGTGCCATTCTCTCTCCCCCTCCGCAGCGCCACAGGAAGGCTGAAAATGCATGAGCACCATAAGCTGCTTCGGATCACGTTCCAGTATCGTCGAATAGTTTTGAACGGTTTCTAGTGGTTCCACCCTGTACACAAGAGCAAAAATTGCGGTCACGCTGCACTCCAACGGGGTGCTATGAGAATAAATGGGAAGGCAGCCCTTTAGGGTCCATAGAGAACGGTTGAAACTTCGGGGGATATCACCATTGTCACACTTAGTCCAGAACGTCATCTCAGTGCACCGCCAGCTCAGACTTCCGGCAGCGACATGTGTGGGAATGAACGCCCCAAGGAAATGGGTGGTTTCATTGCCACCCTTTGTGTCACACTCTGAGGCTTTTTCGTGTCGATTCTGAGCGGCGGGATTCCTGACGTGATTTCCTCAGTCACCCTTAAGAAAACCGCGTGATTCCAACGCTGGGAGTCGCTGTTCTGTTCACCTTCGCAGAGGCATCAGTGGGTGAAATATCGGTAACAGGGGGTCTGACGACCTACCCATCGCGTGACACATCCGCGTGGCGGGGGTGGAATTTTGGGGAAATTTTGTGCCAGTGAGACACGTCACATGAACTTGTGAGCTGTAGCATTTTTTCCGCACGTGTCGACACGCTGTGTCTTTCAAGAGTCATCGAGCCCGAGGGTGACGTCGCAAGGCGCTACCGTTTTTCTCCATTACAGAGAAAGGTTATACGCACCCCCGACACAATTTTCAAACATAAGCGTCGCCAGGGTTGGGAGTTATGGGTTTCCGAATAAGTTATTCTTTAATTGTGCTGCGCAATCTGTATGATGTTATACACTGAAGTACCAAAGAAAGTGGTATAGGCACGCGTATTCAGATACAGAGACATGTAAACAGGCAAAAGATAACGCTGCGGTCGGCAACGCCTATATTAGACGACAAGCTTGGTATGCCCTGCCGATATGTTCCTAACGTTCTGCATGGGGGTGACAGACGGCGAGCTCGCTGGCCAAGGTAGGGTGTGGCAAGCACTAAGACAAGCAGTAGAAACTCTCGTCGTGGGTGGGCGGGCATTATCTTGCTGAAATGTAAGCCAGGGATAGTTTGCCGCGAAGGGCAATAAAACAGAACATAGAATATCGTTGACTTATCGCTGTTCTGTAAGGGTGCCGAACATGACAAACAAATGGGACCTGCTATGAAATGAAAGACCATCATTCCTGATTGGCGGACGACAGTCAGGTTGTCCCGCCGCTGTCCAGGGCGTCTCCAGACACATCTTCGGCCTTCAACCTCATTGACTGGAGTAGAATTGTCCTCAGTGATGCGTCCTGTTTCGAACTGAGCCCCGATGACCAGTTATTGGTAAATTCAATTAATTCGTTCCTGATGACCTGATCATCTTGAATGATATCAGTTTGCCGCACTGATGTCATTGTTAGCATTAAACGATCCTTTTATTTCATATTGTTTATTAATAAGTAGTTTCGCCTGTGCAGGCATCGTTAAGTGTCCGCACTGCTAGTCAGATGTAACTTATTTGAAACGCTTCTTGGCTGTAATTCATCAATACTGTTTTTTACTTGGAATAATTTAAAAACTTTATGTTTAAGCGTTAATATAAAAAATGTGATTGAGTGATAAATGAATGTTTCGTTGTGTTTCCTTTCGAATTGTTACCCAATAACTTTGCTGCGTCACGCCTAATTCACCTCCTCAAGCAGAAGTGGATGAGTTAAACATCTGAAATGAAACTGTCGTAGAAATACTATGTACTCACTCCCCTCTACAAGTCCTAGAAGTTTGTGACTGGAGTTTCCGAACACCCTGTATAAAATATGTAAGTAAATTACCGGACTTTCGTAAAAGAAGTGCAAGGTAGTACTGAACTGTGACAGCACCACCTTGTGGCTAAGACACAAACTTGGGCAGAAGGATAACCTCTGTGTACTACTTAATTAACCACTAAACTGATATAGTACATTATATGAGTGAGAAGGAAAAGATGGTTCTTGTTTGTTTGTGCGAGGTTTATACGGGAGACCTATGTACATTTAGGCCTATCTTAACATATAAGTAATTAATAGTTACAATACTAACTGGTTTGTGAGAGCTGCGTACACAGTATACTAGAATGAGATCTATGAAACGACTAATCTCATCTTCTTGTATTTCGTCTTCACAATGCCAGCAATAACCGTTTTCATCCTAACAATAACAGTCCGAGCAGCAAACCGACACCATTCGAGAAATGCATCATACCTTCGTATGTGGGTGGGGTCGGGGGTGTCCCAAAAGCGACATTACTTTACTTAATTTATCACAGTATCCAAGCATTCTACGATAGACTTATCAATTCAAAAGTTTCAAGTGGAGAAAAACTACCTCTTTCTTGCTGCAGATCGTGAACGGACAATGTGTGTTGAGAACGATGGCAGCAATATCGTTGGGTCATCATTTCACTCAGAATGACAGGAATTGGAGGCCATATTTCTTAGAGTGCTGCCAATTTCACACCGATACTATATGGCATCAGTTTTATGTCTCGCATCGACTACTTTCAGCGTCCTCTTTATGTCCGCCATAAGAGGGCCGTGAACAGAGCCAATATTGACACCTAAGAAAGGTTCCAAGCTCCCATTGAAGTTCAGGTAAGTTGCAGAGCAACAATGATAACCATCAGTTTTTTTGTGTCAGGTTACCTTCTTTCCTGATGTAAATAGAGGTCCTTCATTTGTCCGTAGGTGCTAGAGACGGAATGACAGGCTAACGTGAAGGAATTTGTATTTCTATTTTCCAGCTTTATTAAATGAAAAAGGAATGTTAACTCTGTAACCACGCCATTATTTTCGACTTGGTTTAATAAAGTGGAAATCAGCTTACGTCATCTGATTCTATCATGCATCAACAACACATGTAGCATATGTCTTAACTGAAATGGAGTGTGGAAATTAACTGACCTTTCCCCACTATACCCTGTCTGTCCACACTGATTTAGTGTTTCCTTGGTTTTGCGTCCTTTTTAATTCCTTCAAAGAAAGCTTGGATGGTTTCTTAAACAAGGCCACAGATAATTTCCTTCGCTATCTTCGTCTACCGGAGCTGCGTTCCTGGGTAGCGATATACGAGCGGCATACGTCATCATCGAGCATCCAGTAACATACTGACGAAGAGTAATTAGTTCCGCGTGTCCTTGTAGAAACAGTATTGTACTTTACTAATCGTTTTTTTTCAGTTACTGCAATGATTCACCGTGTAGCCTCTATCGTATTACTCGCAATGTGCATTTGGCAGCCAAGGTCTTCAGTATACTTGAAGCCATTTTTATTACGCAAATGAGGTAACTGTGCAACAGCTAAAGTCTTAGTTGCAACAGGACGTAGATTATAGCTGTCGAGGCGCATGGCCAAGTATCCGCTGTTATGTCCGAAAGATAATGCTAAATCACTGCCTTGACAACGCGAAATGGAGACTGATTCTCAGTGGTTGCATTGTTTCCATGGTTGTTACGTCCAATAGCATGTCGAACTTTTCATAAGAAAGAGTGCTTACAAAGTTTCTGGAGCACAGTGCCGTATTAGTGCAACGCCGCCCACAAGCCGCTGATGAAGTGGATTTTACACTACCCGCATTTCAGTCCTCTAAGCATCGATCCAATTGACCTCAGTTACATTTTTTCCTTTGGAAACGAAGAGGTAGAGGAAATGCGTGTAGAACAAGCGTATGTGGACAGTTCCTTCCTTTTATGCAATATTATTTTACCCACTAGCGTACAGCGAAAGGCCAGTTAGTTTCTCAGTACGAAGCGACACTCACCACTGAAGACGATTCTACTCCAGTCAATGAGATTCCAGGATCCGATAATCAATGAGAACGTGCAGGACCCGCGAAACAAGCTCGGGATTTTAACGATCTATCTCGGCAGTTGGATGCCGGCACGGTAGCTCAGCGTGTTCGGTCAGAGGGCTGCGTGTTCTGTGTAATAAAAAAACTGAGTCAAGGAAACAACGATCAACTTGAACGGATGTCTTGTGACGTCAGACCAGACCAAACGCAACGAACTATATCGAACAAAAAGATGAAAAAAAGTGCTAAGCGCGGGTTCGATTCCCGGCTGGGTTGGAGATTTTCTCCGCTCAGGGACTGGGTGTTGTGTTATCCTTATCACCATCATTTCGTCCCCATCGACGTGGAATTCGCCGAAGTGGCGTCAACCCGAAAGACTTTCACCAGGCGAACGGTCTACCCGACGGGAGGCCCTAGTCACAAGGCACTTCCATTTTTCCATCAATGCCAAGCAGAATAACTAATTGCATAAGGGTCAGAGATGAACCAGTGCCTTATTCACTTGCTGAATTTGTGATTTGTGAAGCTCTTTGTCTGGAATAAATCATCCCATTTTTTTGAAATTGTAATCATTTGTTTGTCTCTTTACATGTACATCACATCTACCGATTTCCGTCCCATTCGCATTATTCCTTCATGGTACGACGTTTTGTTTTTTTCTTTTCTTTTTGTAATATGAAAAGATCTGAACGGCCCATTACACTGTCAGATAAAAATCTGTTTAGTTAGATTTGTGTGTAAAGTTCAGCAGTGAAATATACCAACAAAAGTCTCAAAAATAATTTCAACAGCAGGTCACAATTTGAAAAGGCCGTAGTGTTCATGAATACGACACTCTGTAACTCGATAAAAGAAAATTAAATTGTTCATGGCTTCGAAAAACCGTGTCAAATAAAGGAAAAATTTTGCATCCACAAAAATATTTTACCATCTACACAATAAACTAGAGATTCCTACAGGCAGCCTTAACACTTTGAAAGATATATTGAATCATCTTTGATTTAAAACTGCAATAAATTCATACCAGAAATTTTGATCATACATTGTGTGTGTGTGTGTGTGTGTGTGTGTGTGAGTGTGTGGACACGTGCGTATGTTGCAGACAACCAGCTTAAATATACTTTACAAACAAATCTAAATTTGTAATTTTTTAACACGTGGCAGTATATTCATCAAGTAAATGTATGTTTCTACAGCTTGTTTGACACATTCTGTATTGCACCTGGTTTTCCAGGCGTTTCGTATCCAGATTTCCCCAGCAACGAACAACCCTACATCCCTATACACCAGAGGCTCTTGTATCTCGTAAAACCATTTGCCTACCTTCTCATCGCTACTGTGACTCCTGAGGGCATTTCTTGGAGATGCACCTGAGAAATATAGCATTTCTTTCACTGGATGACTATCGGTGCACTTGAAGTTAGCTGTTCCCTTTACTCATTCAGTTACGTTGGTGTTGTCCCACGTTGCCTATCGATTCGTGTACTTTTACATCTACATCTACGCATTGCTAGCCACCTAAAAATACCTGACATTATTATATTGGACACGTCCAATGATCAGTTTCATGTCCGGCAATTACATATTTTTAAATAAGGCTTATGCTACTGGATCCAAATGGTGCAATATTCAAATGCAATAACTCAATCAATATTTTGACATAACTTGCTGGTTCAGCTCTATCCTTGACTGCTAAATACTTCCTGTAAGCAAAAATCTCTTATGGAAGGAAGTTTAACGCCTGTGTTTCTGATGCCTGCGACACTGATCAAATTTAATATCGGTCTTATTGACGTTATTAATGAAGAGAACTTCACAAAATGTGAGGTTATTGAGCAAAACAGATTTTCTGCTACAACAGACCATGACTTTCCGTGTCATCTAGACATCTCTTTCAGTTTTCCTTAAGAAGATGCACTAAATTTTCATTGTAGATTGTTTGTATACAGGATGATTCAAAGACAAGGAACAGATTTCTGTAGTTTATTACAGGCAAACCATAAAAGATAGAAACACAATCCGCATGTCACTGGATAGAGGAAGTTTCAAAGTTTTGACACAACTGCGCTGTTGTCTGTTTGTAGCGACTGGCGATTACACCACAAATCATGTAGTGTATTAGAAATTGCGCGAAGTCAATCCATTGCTCCAGTGCAACGTGCATTTCCCCATCGATTCAGCAGGAAGCTCCCTTTGCACAAGCAGATTTATGACTAGCATAACAAATTCCTGGAAGTTGGTTGCACATGCATGAATGCGTCCCGTATCCCTTTCACCTTCAGGTGAGGCGTTATCTTAACAACACCATCCCACTACGTTGGATTGGAATAGGTAGACAACAAGATCTTGTTCCTTACTTTTGGCATCCCACGTCACCAGAACCTACATCTTGATATTTTTTTCTATGGGTGTACATAAAAGTCAGAGACTCTGTTCCACCTGTAGCAGCAAGATATGGGAAATCGAATTGTTGAAGCTGTCGATTCAATGGACGGGGACTTGTTGATTCGTGTGTGGAATTATACCGACTACCGTTTCGATTTTTATCGAGCAACGCGTGGTGCTCATTTTGTTTGTCTGTAATACACAACTGAAATCTGTTCTTTCTTCATGAAGCACCCTTTACATCATAAGAATCTGAAGAACAGTCTCTTTTACTTTGCACAGAAATTACGCTTTTAATACATTTGGGGTGGTAAAACACGTTTTCCATGTAAAGACACTGGGTTGCGCCAGAGTACCATAAGGATCGTAGTGTCTGAAAAGGCATAGCAGTTAAAAATCACTCTTGTTTCTCGAATCTGGCTATGCTGTTTCTGTTCCCCCATTTCTCAAGGTTGTCAAAGACTGCTCTGATGCGATTTCCAAATGAAACAGTAGGTATATGCAAACGTTGATAGGTTTTGAGCATACACACAGAACAGCGCGAAACTATGACGGAGTGCCTGTCCTGTGGGGTGCTGTCGGAGTTAAAATGCAACCTCCAGTCCCGCTCACATTCTATGAATTAACAACGCCTGCCGCGGAACACTGCTCCAGATTATCTCTAATAATTAACACGGAATTAAAACGACAGAATTACGTACGACATTTCTCTGTGCAGAGAACTACAGTCTCAGCTCCAGTGGCCCTACCGATCTATGTTATTTATTTATGCGAAACACGTCAGAGATATAATTTGTTCCCTAGCATCTTAGTTAATTAAAAGGAATTTACGGTGAGGTAGTACGTATAATTCTACTGTATCCTTCATAGACCCTAGATTCCAACAAAATCTGACGTTTAGTTGAAATTCTTGTCCTTTTGCTGCGCACGCATCTCGTGGTCGTGCGGTAGCGTTCTCGCTTCCCGCGTCCGGGTTCCCGGGTTCGATTCCCGGCAGGGTCTGGGATTTTCTCTGCTCGGTGAAGGCTGGGTGTTGTGTCACGTCCTCAGGTTAGTTGGATTTAAGTAGTTCTAAGTTCTAGGGGACTGATGACCATAGATGGTAAGTCCCACAGTGCTCAGAGCTATTTGAACCATTTTTTCCCCCTTGCTGCCAGAAAGACAAGTGCGCCATTTCGAAGAACTAAGTCCTTTTAGAAGAACTTTTACGTTATTGTTGGTTCTTGCTACTAAAGAGCGCAGGCATAGTTCGATGCCGTGTTGGTTTGTAAGCCATTTTTTAAAAGTTCTTCCAATACTAAATTAATCTACCGAGGAATAGTGTGACGAATATGTCATGACAAATGTGTTTTGACTTTATTTCGTTATTGTAACTTCACGTCGATGTCTTCCTAGAAATCCTACTGTTGCTTATAGCAGGAAGGTCTGCTTCTTCTCATCAGTGCGATATTTCAACCATAAAAGACCTGTTTAAAATTTTATGCGGCGTTTGGAAAGCTCGCAATTTTTTCCGTTAGATTCTAATTCTGCTAAGATTAATACACTTACTTGCTTTTACTCAATACAATGTATCAAAATGATCCCTTCATTTGAAATACACTGTGGGGATAGAAATCGTGGGAAAGAGTGTCTGCTCATACACAGATGCGTGGTAGTATCGCATACACAAGATTTAAAAAGGCAGTACGTTGGCGGAGCCGTTATTTGTACTCAGATGATTCATGTGCAAAGGATTCCGACGTAATTATGCCCAAACGACGGAAATTAACAGACTTAGAACGCGGAGACGTAGTTGGAGCAAGATGCATAGGACTTAACAGTTCGCATAACGTTAGGGAGTACAATATTGCGAGATCCACAGCGTCAAGAGTGTTCCGAGAATACCAAATTTCAGGCATTACATTCACTTAATGACCTAGTGCAGCGGCGTTTTCGTAAAGGTTTGAGTGCTAACAGACAAGCAATATTGTTTGAAATATCATCAGAAATCAATGTGGTACCTACGATGGACATATCCGTTAGGACACTGCGGCGACATTCGGTATTAATGGGCTATGGCATCAGATGAATGACGTGAGTGCCTTTGCCAACAGCGCGACATTGCCTACAGTGTCTCATATGGGCTTATGACCAAATCGTTTGGACCATAGACGTCAGGAAAACCGTAGCTTGATCCGGTAAGTGCTGATTTCAGTTGGTTAGAGCTGATGGAAGGGTTCGAGTGTGGTGGAGACCTCACAAAGCTATGGACTCAGATTGTCATCAAGGCACTGTGGAAGTTGGATCCATGACGGTGTGGGCTGTGTTTACATGGAATGTACTGGGTCCTCTGGTCTAACTGAACCGATCATTGACGAAACGGTTATATTCGGCTGCTTGGAGACCATTTGCAGCCAATTTTTATGAATGACAATGCGGCATGTCACCGGGCCATAGCTGATCGGGATTGATTTGAAGAACATTCTGGACAATTTCAGCGAATGATTTGGCCAACCATATCACCCGACATGAATGCCATCGAACATTAATGGTATGTAATGAAAGATCAGTACGTGCACAAAATCTTGCACCTGCAACGCCTTCGCAATTATGGACGGCTATTGAGGCAACATGGCTCCATATTTCTGGAGCGACTTCCAACGACTTACAGAGTCCATGCCACATCGAGCTACTCCACTATGCCGCGCAAAAGTAAGTCCGCCACAATATTAGGAGGTTGCTGTGGTCTTCAGCCCGAAGACTGGTTTGATACAGCTCTCCATGCTACTGTATCTTGTGCGAACCTCTTCATCTCCGAATAATTACTGCAACCTACATCTTTCTGAAGCTGCTTACTGTATTCATCTCTCGGTCTTCCACACTTGCCTTCAATACTATATTAGTCACCCCTTGATGTCTCAGGATGTCCTCTCACCGATCCATTCCTTTGGTCAAGTTGCACCACTAATTTCTTGTATTTCTAATTCTGTTCAGTACTTCCTCATTAGTCTTGTGATCGACCCACCTAGTCTTCGGAATTCTTCTGTTGCACCACGTTTCGCTAGCCTCTCATTTACTTGAGAAGGACATTCAGTGAACAGTAGTTAAAGATGAAATATGTTTACGAGATGTTTTCAGCAACCCACCACCAACCAAAAACTCAATGAAGTTGAAGGCAGTGTTTTTGGATAATTTACTTCATAGTCACTTGGTGCGTGAATTGAAGCAATTATGTTAAATAATGTTCGTATTAGAGACACAAAATACGATATCAGTATTTCATGAAAGGTGATTGGGATGTGTAGATGGATATTTTGTTCATCCCATGAACTGAAGATTAGATTTTGACATCTCGTTGACAATGAGGTCATTAGAGACGCAGCACAAGCTCGGTTTGGGGAGGGACGGGAAAAGAAATCGACTGTGCATTCCAAGGGAAACGTCCCGGCATTTGCCTTAAGCGAATTAGCGCAATTACGGAAAACCTACATCTAGATGACCAGACGGAGATTAGAACCGTCGATCTCCCGAATGCGTGCGTAGTGAGCAATGTTTAACGCCATGGAAGAAAAAAATGGATGTCCACAAGAACTTGGAAGAACGCAGTTGTTCGGATGCTGGAACAATAAAGAGAAATCGAATTCTGAAAGATTTAGCAGTACCATGTCATGATAAAATGAAGGAAATGAATGGAGTAACATTTAGAAGAACCATTGAAAAAATGGTATTCTTGTAGGAATGTGGATGGATAACAGTGTAGTAGCTATAGCCTTAAATTCATTATGGAAAAACCCAATCAAGCTCGTAAAAATATTCTGTCCCAAACATAAAAACACACAAACGTTCTCCAGTACCAGTAATTGGTACGTATAGTTAAAACATGGTTGGGATGAACATGATGGTCGAGAAAACCAACCGGTATCCTGTTTTTACGATAGATGAAATACAGTACTGGTCAATGCTGACGAGGCTCTTGCATACCGCAATAAAGAAAAAGACAGAGAAAATGTCAATGCTTTATTACTTACGCTGACAGGTACAAGACTCGTGTAAAATCAAAAGTTGTGTTGAGGGCATGGGATCATCGAAACTGGACCTCTGATTGACAGAAACCTGTCGTCTGGATGAATCAGGTTTCCTGCTACATTAGGCTGATGGTCGTGTCCGGATGCGCTGTCTTCCAGGCTGATGTCCGAAACATGCACCGCGCTATGGAGACAAAACAGTGGAGGCAGTCCATGGACATGTGTTGGCATCATGGCAGCTGTCAACTATCTCAGCTTTATTGTGGACCGCCTGCATCCCTTCATACTCGATGTTTACTCCGGCGGAGATCGTATCTCCCGGCAGGATAAATGTGCATGCCACAAGGCCAGAATACTGCTACAGTGGTTTAAGGTGCTTGATAGTGAACTCACTTTGATATCCTGGGTGATACATTCGCCTGATCTGAACTCGATAGAACACATCGGGAACGTTATCCGGCCCCAGGTCCGCTCCCACAAAAACCACCGGCCGGCAATTTACGGCAATTGCATGACCTTTGCGTACACATCTGGCGCAACATGCCTTCAGATATCTTCCAGGCACTTCCCAAATCCATGCTACGCTTAATCACAGTTGTATTGTGGTCCAATAAGCTATTTCGCAGGCGTTTTAGAGCACCATGGTACCTCAACCGTAAAGTCAGTCGGCTGCCACGGTTACTCTATTACGACCTCATTTCGAGGCCGGTCTCTTCGGTGCAAACAATTGTTCATTCATTTCTTGAGAGAATTTTAGTCTCTTCAGACTGTGCATTATGTTGTATGTACAACATATGATGTGTCCTATAGGGTCACTATGACAATTTTTGTGTCAGACTGAAACAGGTGATAGTGGGTCCACAACCAGTTGTATTGAGACAGGGAAACAATGGTCGGAAATACATGTTTACTGCGTTATTGAAATAAACAGCATACACATCCCATAATAACACCGTAACTCATAGCAATTGTTCAGAGTGACAACCGCCAGTCTCAATGCACGCATGGCAACGGTGCATGAAGTTCCGCCACGCTTTCTCAAAGGTCCCTGGTGTCTGTTGTGCCAGGAGACAGGCAGCTTGGACCTGTTTCTATGAAGGTTTCATACACCAACGTCTTGACCTAAAGCCAGAGGAAAAAGCCCAGAGATGTGAGATCGCACTGCCCATAGGACAGGACCTCCCATTTCAATCCAACTATGACGGTGCATGTTGTTCACATGCTCGCGGACATTATCATGGAAGTTGGTTGGAGCACCGTTGTATTAAAACCACATCCCTTCGCGGACAACAAAGGGTACGGTCTCCTAGGCCATTGGCTGCATATCAGGAAATGGACCAGCCAAAGGGAAAGGCAGCAAATAAGATCGTATTAGGTATCACTGACGGTGGCCACTCATGTGGGTGGCATGCGGATTGTCCTCACTCCAGACATGGCTGGTGCATCTGTTGGAAACACCATTACGGGCGAATAAGGTTCAAATGGCTCTGAGCACTATGGGACTCAACATCTGAGGTCGTAAGTCCCCTAGAACTTAGAGCTACTTAAACCTAACTAACCTAAGGACATCACACACATCCTCGAGGCAGTATTCGAAACTGCGACCGTAGCGGTCGTGCGGTTCCAGACTGAAGCGCCTAGAACCGCTCTTCCACTCCGGCCGGCGGTGAATAAGGCCTTTTCCGTGAACAACAGAAACTGTACGAGGTTTGGCACTTCAGCACTGCGTTGGATAATTCATTGACAGAAGTGAACGCTGGGCTCAAAATTTATTGGTCCCAGTGCTTGCACGCTTTCTGTATGATAGGGGTGTAATATCTCTTTCACCAGTACTCTCCAGACTGCATCCTTCGAAGTGTGCGTTTAACGGTCTAGTTGTTGGGTGCTTATTGCTAGGTGGTCGGCGACACTATTCAGCACCATCTCCTCGAAATCTGGTGTTCGCTCATGTCTTTGGCGGGAACCTTGGCCGGCGGGAGCGAGTACGGAGAGAAACTTCCAATAAGAGTGGCGCCTGCGTTCTCTGGTGATTCGCACTGCTTTACAGGCATACATCCTTCCGCACCGTACATTAAAAGCGCGTTTGCCAACTCTCGTGACGGGCAACGTTCCGTCGATGACTACCCGTCATACAGTGCACACAGTAACGCACCTCACCATGCACACATCACAAGCTTTATGATCAAATAGACAACTGTCACCAGGGATAATGGTGTGCGTGCGGAACAGATTAACACGCTGGTGCGATGCATGCGGTCGCGGTGACACACGTGCTATGAGCTAGGGTGCGTGTAGTACGTCTGTTTGGTGGTCAGGGTTGTACGGTGATTATCACCTCCTGCCTGTTCCAGTTTACAATAGACACCCGGGATGTTTGCGAGAGTGCGGCAGAACTGCATGCGCCGTCAGTTGCAATACATGCACTGAGACGCGATCGTCGCTTTGAACCATTATTATGAGCTACGTTGTTGTTACGCGGTGTACACCGTGTATGCACAAAACACAATAATAACGCATTTCCGACCGTTGGTTCCCTATCTGTTGTGGAACCACTAATCCCTGTTCCAATTTGACCAAAAATATTTGACACTCTTTGTATACGGCACAAGACACGTTCAGTTTTTTGTTGAAAAGTGCAATAAAGGTAACAGAGCCTGAAGTAGATAAGTGGGTCCACATTATCTTCTGATTTTATTTCATAAATAGCCTCCCAAATTGAAATTCTCTCAGCTTGTTACGTATGTAATCCTCCGACTCTAAATTTATTCCAAAATTATCAATGAGATGTTCAGTAATGTGATACGTTTCTATTTGGCACTTCTGGAGTCATCTGGAGGTGGTAAACTTATTCCACTGAATGACAGAGAACTCGTTGTCCTGAAGAGCCGAGAGCAGTTCGATTTTACGTCTATGACTACTCTTCGCAAATGACTGAAGTTCGTGCAGGGGTGTATATATTGTTCTGCCGTTTATTGGACTTTCTGTCTATTGTTTTCAGCGAATGAGTGGCGTTACTAGACTAACCTAGTCTTCACGTTTCATACCGAAGCGATATCTAGGCGACAGAAGAATATCCGTAATTTGAAGCTGGAAAACCGGCAAGGTTTGTAAATAGATTTAGGGAGCTGTTTGCATCTTTTCCTTGGCTGTTTCACAGCTCGTATGTTACGACCACTCAGCTGCACTATCTCTTCGGTGGCTGTAGTGTGGATCCCATATACGTAATGTCTTTAGAAAGTACGTTATACATTCTACGACCAGTGCACAGCATTAGTGGTATACAGTCAGAAGAGAGGACGTCTTAAGGGTTTCCTGCAGACACATATGTGCTGACATCGCACCCCCTTCAGATTTAGTGGTAAGGTGGCCCAGTGGATAGTTCGTCAAAAAGTGAACATAGATCAAGCATGAAAACAAGAAGAAGGTGTACTGTGAAAAAGGAAGGAAAATAGAAAGGGTGAACGGTCCGAGTTCAAGACGTGCAATATCGAACTAATTTGAAGAGCCGAGTTGTGATCCTTGTGTGGGCACAGTTTTAGACTCCAAAGTCGGAGAGCCGTGTTCAAATCTCCCTCGTGCCACAAGTTTTTTTCACCAAATTGTGAACTGTCCGTCCGGTCATTGACGTGTGTGTTCGCTGTATTTGTGTCTGTGTCGTGGTATAAAGTCCGTCTGCCACAGTGCTGTGTACGGAAGCGACCTCTAGAAAGGCGTACCTCCTATTTGTTCTATACAAGTACCATATGTTATAACTCTTACGTTTCGGTTTGGAAGTTGTGGCTCTTGAATTCGTTTGTTGTAACATAGTTTTCACTCGTTGTTTTGTTCTTTTCATTACTGTGGGAGGTTTATGTGGCATCTCGCCTGCTCCCACTATTCATTACATTTACTTGCGACAGTAATATATTCTGACAACATGACTCTTAGTCTACAACCAATTAATAGTATAACAATTGCCAAGACTACAGAAAGAGAACAGACACGTCAGCAACCAGATCGGAAGTTTATAATTCCGTGAAAAAAAAAATTGGACACGAGGTAGATTTGAACACCGTATTGTAGTACAATATGGTGACCACACAACCACGACGCAGTAATTCGTACAAGGTCTTCAATGTTACATGTATTGACTCTGACCGTTTATATTTTGCTTCCTTTTTCACAGTTCAGTACACCTACTTCCTGTTCTCATGCTTGATCTGTGTTCAGTTTTTGACAAGATATCCACTAGGCCATTTTACCATTTAATCTGAGGTGGCTGCAATGGGCAGTTCCCCTTGTCCGGCACGGATAACAGATGCATTACAGTGATGGAGTGTTGGAGTGGAGCGGCATCTGCCACTCCAAAATTGAGGTGCGCAGAACACTAGGATGTGGGCAAAACAAATTGCACACACATTCTGGAAACATATGGACCAAATGAAATTTGCCGTCCAGGCATAGTGAAGTGTAGGCAGCACTTTGACCGTGTCCACACAGACGTGATTCGCCATACAGTCTAGATCTTGCACCATGTCATTTCCATATTTTCGGCAACCTGAAAAAACCATTTCCAATGGTGAGGACGTTAACACGCGGTTATCGAATGGCTTTGTGACAAAGGCGAAAATTTCTGTCCACGAGGATTTGAACGACTGGTAGAACGTCCAGACCGTTGTTTACAGAGACTTGGAAATTATGTTGAGAAATAGTGTCATGTACCAGTGTCGCCCTAACCGCCGTCTGCTTCACGTCTGCTGTGCAGCGAGCTACCTTAAATTAAGTATTAACTGTATTTTTCTTACTTGTCACTTTTTCTTCTGCGTGTTTTTGCTTTTAGGAAGCTTTAATAGTCGAGTGCTATTAAGTGTTCCATAGATCTCGTGTTTGTTTAGAATACAGTCAGAGAGTCCCTTTAGTCAGCCATAGTGCTAGTAGTGCTAGTGTTTGTTTTGAATACAGTCCAGAGACAGGTAGTGCTATTTTCCTTGTTTTCTACAAGAAGTGGTTAGCAATCACAGTTTAGTCAATAATCAACCGCCTTTAGTGAATTAGCAGTCTATTTAAAAGTTTATTAACACTCTATAGTAAATTGATTTCTTAGGATGGATAGGATGTGTGGCTGCTGTGTACGGACGCAGTAGGAGCTGGCTACTCTTCGCGAACAGCTGAGCGTGTTGATGGCCGCGGTCAGCCGTCTTCAGGCTGCTGCCTCGGAGTGTAGCGGCAGTGGGGAGTCTGGTGCGTCGCAAGGTACACCCCAGGTGTTACATGCTTCACCCACTGTCCCTGCTGTCGAGACATCTTCGCGGGTACAGGGTGCGGTTGGGCCACCCTCTCCCCAAGGGGAGTGGCGGGTTCAGCGGCGTTCGCGGCGCACGAGGCGGAAGGTCAATGTGGAGGCTGGCTGTGTGGCATCGCCCGCTCTGCCTGTGAGTGGACATGTGGCTGCTCCTTCAGCAAGGTCCGAGCAGGCACATGGGGGGGAGGGGTTTATTAGTTATTGGGAGCTCCAACGTTAGGCGGGTGATGGAGCCCCTTAGGGAAATAGCGGAAAGGTCGGGGAAGAAGGCCAGTGTTCACTCTGTCTGCTTGCCGGGGGGTCTCATCCGAGATGTGGAGGAGGCCCTACCGGCGGCGATAGAGAGCACTGGGTGCACCCGACTGCAAATTGTTGCTCATGTCGGCACCAATGACTCCTGCCGTCTGGGTTCAGAGGTCATCCTCAGTTCGTACAGGCGGTTGGCGGAGTTGGTGAAGGCGGAAAGCCTCGCAAGCGGGGTGGAATCAGAGCTAACTATTTGTAGTATCGTTCCCAGAACCGATCGCGGTCCTCTGGTTTGGAGCCGAGTGGAAGGCTTAAACCAGAGGCTCAGACGATTCTGCGGAGAGCTGGGGTGCAAATTTCTCGACCTCCGCTATCGGGTGGAGAAATGTAGGGTCCCCCTGAATAGGTCAGGCGTGCACTACACGCCGGAAGCGGCTACGAGGGTAGCGGAGTACGTGTGGAGTGCACATGGGGTTTTTTTAGGTTAGAGAATTCCCTCCCTAGGCCCGACAAGACGCCTCCTGAGACGCGGCAAGGCAGGAGTAGGCAAAATGCAACAAGGAATAACAATATTAATGTGCTTATAGTAAACTGCAGGAGTGTCTATAGAAAGGTCCCAGAACTGCTCTCATTAATAAACGGTCACAACGCCTAGGAACAGAAAGTTGGCTGAAACCAGACGTAAACAGTAATGAAATCCTAAACTCGGATTGTAATGTATGCGAGAGGCTTTCAATGAATTCGAAAGTAAAGTTCTGTGTACTGACTTGGCAGAAAATCCTAAGAAATTTTGGTCTTATGTCAAAGCGGTAGGTGGATCAAAACAAAATGTCCAGACACTCTGTGACCAAAATGGTACTGAAACAGAGGATGACAGACTACAGGCCGAAATACTAAATGTCTTCTTCCAAAGCTGTTTCACAGAGGAAGACTGCACTGTGCTTCCTTCTCTAGATTGTCGCACAGTTGACAAAATGGTAGATATCGAAGTAGACGACAGAGGGATAGAGAAACAATTAAAATCGCTCAAAAGAGGAAAGGCCGCTGGTCCTGATGGAATACCAGTTCGATTTTACACAGAGTACGCGAAGGAACTTGCCCCCCTTCTTGCAGCGGTGTACCGTAGGTCTCTAGAAGAGCGAAGCGTTCCAAAGGATTGGAAAAGGGCACAGGTCATCCCCGTTTTCAAGAAGGGACGTCGAACAGATGTGCAGAACTATAGACCTATATCTCTAACGTCGATCAGTTGTAGAATTTTGGAACACGTATTATGTTCGAGTATAATGTCTTTTCTGGAGACTAGAAATCTACTCTGTAGGAATCAGCATGGGTTTCTAAAAAGACGGTCGTGTGAAACCCAGCTCGCGCTATTCGTCAACGAGACTCAGAGGGCCTTAGACACGGGTTCACAGGTAGATGCCGTGTTTCTTGACTTCCGCAAGGCGTTTGACACAGTTCCCCACAGTCGTTTAATGAACAAAGTAAGAGCATAAGGACTATCAGATCAATTGTGTGATTGGACTGAGGAGTTCCTAGATAACAGAACGCAGCACGTCATTCTCAATGGAGAGAAGTCTTCCGAAATAAGAGTGATTTCAGGTGTGCCGCAGGGGAGTGTCATAGGACCGTTGCTATTCACAATATACATAAATGACCTGGTGGATGACATCGGAAGTTCACTGAGGCTTTTTGCAGATGATGCTGTGGTGTATCGAGAGGTTGCAACAATGGAAAATTGTACTGAAATGCAGGAGGATCTGCAGCGAATTGACGCATGGTGAACGGAATGGCAATTGAATCTCAATGTAGACAAGTGTAATGTGATGCGAATACATAGAAAGATAGGTCCCTTATCATTTAGCTACAAAATAGCAGGTCAGCAACTGGAAGCAGTTAATTCCATAAATTATCTGGGAGTACTCATTAGGAGTGATTTAAAACGGAATGATCATATAAAGTTGATCGTCGGTAAAGCAGATGCCAGACTGAGATTCATTGGAAGAATCCTAAGGAAATGCAATCCGACAACAAAGGAAGTAGGTTACAGTACGCTTGTTCGCCCAATGCTTGAATACTGCTCAGCAGTGTGGGATCCGCACCAGGTAGGGTTGATAGAAGAGATAGAGAAGATCCAACGGAGAGCAGCGCGCTTCGTTACAGGATCATTTAGTAATTGCGAAAGCGTTACGGAGATGATAGATAAACTCCAGTGGAAGACTCTGCAGGAGAGACGCTCAGTAGCTCGGTACGGGCTTTTGTTAAAGTTTCGAGAACATACCTTCACCGAAGAGTCAAACAGTATATTGCTCCCTCCTACGTATATCTCGCGAAGAGACCATGAGGATAAAATCAGAGAGATTAGAGCCCACACAGAAGCATACCGACAATCCTTCTTTCCACGTACAATACGAGACTGGAATAGAAGGGAGAACCGATAGAGGTACTCAGGGTACCCTCCGCCACACACCGTCAGGTGGGCTGCTGAGTATGGATGTAGATGTAGATGTAGATGTAGATGTAGATGTAGATTTTGTAGTGCAGTGGTGCATTCAATAGAAGATATTTGATCTTCCATAATAACGTGTAATTTAATTTTTGAAGTCTCCTCACACAAGAGCAGTGATCAAGTACAGGTCGTACAAAGCGTCTCTAAACAGTCCCTTCCATAGTATGTGAAAAGTCAGAGATTCAATGTAGTACCGCTCGCTAAGTAACCGTATAACGCGAGAAACAATCCGCCTTATACTCTTTCTTGAGGACCATGCAAACTCATTTTAATATCTGTGAATCACCATCTGTGCAGGATAGCGCTCTGCGTTCTGCCAGTGAAGAACTTCTCAGTGTATTGTGTATGGTTAACTTTACTGAGATGCTGCAATTTGTCTACTACTGGTGCAGTTAGGCTCGTAAGTCGGTCATGTACGAGAATAATATACTTAATACAATTGCACAGTTCTTCACCTTCAGTTGAAAAGCAATTAAAACCTGCCTTATTGATGATTTAAACTGGAGGAAGCTTTCAGCCTTCTTTGTATCCAAACAATCTGTTCCACTACAAACACAACTGAATACATTAAATGTGAACGGGTAATTGTCAGAGGTAAAAAAAAAAGTTCTGGTCTCCTGTTACGTCACATCGGCGGTAGAATTTGTTACGGGGAATCTGATTCCTGTAGAAAATGTGTGTTGGAAAGATTATTAACAACCTTCAGTTTCTTTTTTTAAATTTTCCTTTTTTCACTAGTAAAAGACTTTAGTCAAATACACTATAATATATTCTCTCTCTCCCTCTCTCCCTGTCTGTCTCTCTCTCTCTCTCTCTCTCTCTCTCTCTCTCTCTCTCTCTCTCTGTGTGTGTGTGTGTGTGTGTGTGTGTGTGTGTGTGTGTGTGGGTGGGTGGGTGTGGGTGTGTGTGTGTGTGCGTGTGTTTGTTTGAGCGTACGCGTCTGCAGATGTTGCTGTTAAAACGGAAGTGCGAATCTGTGAATACGAGGCTATGTGTAGGTGTTCCGCGAAATCTGAAAGCAGCCCTCGTTCATTAGTAACTAATTAGACGTGGAGAGGTTCGTTGCAGCAAGAACGAAGTATGATGTAGGTTTCTGTGCCAAAAGGAATCGAAAATAGTCGTTTATTTTTAATCATGGAAAGGGCTGAGCGTGGCGTTGACGTCGACGTCACTCATAACAAAAGGGACGAGCACAGAGCATGGATAGTTCTTAAGCTTGTTAACTTTGTAGAACTGTAGCTGTGCTCACTCATGTATGTGAAACGGAAAAGAGGAGTGGATGCATTTTCTCTGTGTACTGAAGCATTCCGGATTTGACAGCAAGGTGTTTTACTCTAGCTAGTCCTGTTATAGATGCTGAACCATCGCTTTCAGCCCCCTTTCAAACACAATTTTCTCATGCAAAAAGCATTTCCTAATTTGAAAGGCGCGTTATATGATACAATAATTACTAGAGAATATCTAGAATCGGAACCTGACGTCCTGGATTGGTGGAATGACATTTGTTGTGAATGTGGTAAGTGAATAATTCTCTTAATTCACCCAAAACGTCCACGGTAGCAGAAAAATTTTTCTTTGCTACCGTTTCTTTGAAGATGGTTGTTGCATACTACGATTATTAACTACTTGTCTGGCAGTGTTGCAATATAAAAAATATGTGGCAACTCAATATGAAGGAATAAATAACATTACTAAGAGTATGTTACAGCCGGCCGGTGTGGCCTTGTGGTTCTAGGCGCTTCAGTCTGGAACCATGTGACCGCTAGGGTCGCAGGTTCGAATCCTGCCTCGGGCAAGGATGTGTGTGATGTCCTTAGGTTAGTTAGGTTTAAGTAGTTCTAAGTTCTAGGGGACTGATGGCCACAGATGTTAAGTCCCATAGTGCTCAGAGCCATTTGAACCATTTTTTAGTATGTTACAAAATTGTACTTTGGTGCACTTAGATGTTTGGCACTCGATGTTCTAAACCCAAAATAATGATATATAAATAACTTTGCTCTCTGTTGGCAGTCTATATCACTGATATTAATGTTTCCAGACACTTTCTTACTGATCGTAGTTCGCCACGAACGGTGACTGCTACGTCGGAGTGTAGTCTTCAGATTACTTTAGGGACCTAACTGCAGGCGCTGAAGTTAACTGTCTAACGGTGATTTGTGACTGTGTGTGTGCCCACGTTTTGAGCTTGTCGGTGGAAGGATATCTGGGTCCGCCCGCAGGAGGTAGAAGCAAAGTAGTTGGTGGTTGTCAGCGTTCCTTATCGGCTGTCCGCACTATCGCTGGAGGAAGAGGTTTGTGGGGGCCATCTGGAGGACGCCGCATGGAGCTAAGAGGCGCCACGCAAGTGCTTCTACCTGCACGACGACGACCGCTTAACGTACACAACATTTGTTTACTTTCGTTTTTAAAACTTTATTCTTCAAAAATACTTATATGAATAAGCAGAGCCTTATAACAACCCTAGGTAAGGATAATATATTCATACCTCACTCCGCTGTGAATTTGATCGCTTATCGAGATAACTAGGTTTTTTTATCAGCAATTGCAAGCAAGCGCATTTATTTACACAGTTAGAAACGAGGATTGCAGTTTGACGTCCGATCTACTGTACGTTGTGAACGCTAGAAACGAGGGAAGAGATTAACTGGAACCGCGCTGGATTAGCCGAGCGGTCTGAGGCGCTGCAGTCATGGGCTGTGCGGCTGGTTCCGGCGGAAGTTCGAGTCCTCCCTCGGGCATGGGTGTGTGTGTTTGTTTTTAGGATAATTTAGGTTAAGTAGTGTGTAAGCTTAGGGACTGATGACTTTAGCAGGTAAGTCCCATAAGATTTCACACGCAGTTTTGATTAACTGGAGTACCCTCGGTTTCTCCAGAAGACATTCAGTGAAAGCACGGGAAGCCCAAATCAGTGATGGCCGGATTGTGCTTTATATAGCTTTCTTCCCAAATATGAACCTAAGGTCTTAATCGCAGCATCATTTCTACTAATAAATACATGCACAAAATTTATACGTATTGCAGATGAAGATCTTGTTCTTCTTATCACTGAAATAGCATAAACAAGCAAATTGTGGAGAACATGAGTAAGTATAAATCGTCTCAGAATCCAACAAAGAGTTTCCTGTTGCATATGCAGTATTCAACTGCTTTGTAATCTCGCTGAGACTAACCAAATGTGTTAATAAAGGAAAAATACTTCCTGAATGCATTTATTGTGGATATTTTGTAAGTAAAAACATCTTGATCGGTTAGTATGTCACTTCATTTATAACGTCGATTTGGCTATCTGTAACTGAGAACATTAGAATGAGAAGTGTTTGTTACACAGTATCAGGCCACAAAAGACGAAAACATAAAGGTTAACTCACTGAAACTTAGAACTTGTAGAGTAACGTTTCGTGTCAATCAGTGAAAGCTGTATCTAAGCGAGGTGTCAGATGTCAACTTGAATAACATTCTTTTTTTACAAAGATACAAATGCTAGTCGAAAGGAGGGGAGAGTTCCATTTTTTCCTCTTTTTTCTTTTTCCCTTCAGTTCACACACATAAAATGACAGACCTTCTTTAAAATTACAAACGTACTAAGTCAAGACGATTGAAATGATTACAGCTGCACATTCATAATTTTAGTTTTCCTGAGAGCAGCAATAAGTTTATATGGATTTAACCAAAATATGACAACCAATTTTCATTAAATTTACTTTACACTCGTTTCTATACAGTCTCCGCATAAAGCAGCTGTTTCGAAAAAATTCAAAAATCGATTAGGGATCAATTCACTTTGTTCGTTCAAATTGTTTGCGGATTTCTGTTATATGCATCGAAATTGCAAGGTCCACCAGCTCTTTTCAGGCGTTAGTCAAAACTACGCAATAAATTAAAGTTATATATTAAGCGATGTGGACGATTTTATTCACAAAGCAACAAAAGGTAGCTGTGCCGTAGTTCAGTTGATCAAGGGAAGAAAGGGTGCTCTGAGAATACAGACTCTGTCGGACGTGGCTTCCTGTTCTTTGGGCCATCATGTCGCGGAGTGGGCGTCCCTCGCATTGCGCGACTCCTGGTGTGACGACAGAACAGCTCTCGGTGCGCTCACAAAAGCTGGCGTCACAGGCATCGCGAATATAGGAACGTTACGGGCGATCGGGAAAGTGCCCCCTTTGTACCTTAGATGGCTGCTGCGAGAGACTGCACAACGTCATCCTCCATCGCCACTACACCATTCACGGGGAAGCGGTTTCGTTCGCGTCATTCCAGCAGCATCTTACCTCAAGGCCGGCCACAAACTCAGACGGTGGTAGCGAACGATGCTGCGCAAGAAAAGCCGGATGTTTCAAAACGAGAGCGTACTTTCAACCTTCACTTGGAATTAAAGATGCAAGATTAAAATTTAGTCACAGATGCTTTCACAAAAAAGGGGTTATGTTTTGTACCATTTGTGACTTTTTAGTAATAGTGTATTTCTTAGTACTTGCGAGTGCTGTATTCACTAAATCCACTTCGAGTTAACCATACGAATGTGGGAGGAAGAAAATCCCACTACCCGTGAAATGCGAAGGGCGTTCAGTAAGTAATGCAACAATTTTTTTTTTTTCGGATGCAAGTTCCTTTCATTCAGGATTCCAATACGCCGTACTACTCGTCATTCTTTTGGCTATAAAACCCTATTTTTGAACATAATCTCCGTTCAATGTGAAGTCCTTACGCCACCCTACTGGGAGAGCCTGTGTGCCCACATGGTACCATTCTAATGGTAACGTCGGAGGCAACGTCTTGCTGCACCAATGACCTCTCCGTTATCCACATACTCCTTCCGCGGAGTGCATCCTTCATAGGGCCAAACAGATGGAAGAGCCGGGTTGTGGGGTGGATGACGAAGAACAGTGGGATGAGGTTTTGTGAGCTCCTTTCGGGTGCGCATTACTAGTGTAATGCCTTGCGTTGCCATGGAGACGGAGAAGTTCGTTTGCGTTTTTGTGTCGACGAACTCGCTGAAGTCATTTCTTCAATCTTCTGAGGGCAGCACAATACACATCCGAGTTGATCGTAGCACCGTGAGGGAGGAAATCAGGCAGAGTAACCCCTTTACAGTCGCAGAAGACCGTCACCGGCTGAGAGTGTGGCTTTGAACGTTTTCTTTAGAGGAGAGTTGGTGTGGCGCCGCTCCATGAATTGCAGTGTTGTACCCGGTTCGACAAAAATACTGTCCCGATCAACCTCGTAACATGCATGCAATTCCGCACAGATATTCCTTTTTTGAACGAGCGAGGTGGCGCAGTGGCTAGCACACTGGACTGGCATTCGGGAGGACGACGGTTCAACCCCGCGTCCGGCCATCCTGATTTAGGTTTTCCGTGATTTTCCCAAAACCACTTCAGGCAAATGAAGGGATGGTTCGTTTGAAAGTGCACGGCCGACTTCCCTCCCTAATCCGATGAGACCGATGACCTCGCTGTCTGGTCTCCTTCCAAAAAACAACTACAACATTCCTTTGTTGCTCTTTTTATGGTCTTCTGTAAGGAAACCAGCAGGGACACACAATTCAGCAACACACGTCAGATATGTCCAGTTGTCCAGCGAGGTATTTGATTGTCGACCACCTCGAATGAGAGTGCCCTCAGATTCCAACATTGCAGGACACCCGCGAAATCGGACAGGTTTGAGTGACCTTGTTGCTATGATGAAAGAAGTCAAGACTAAGGACTCACCATGCTTTTGTTCTTGTCAATTCTCTATATACGTTCTGCAAGCGCCTGCGAATGTCTGCAATACTCTGCTTTTCCGTGAAAAGGAACTCAATGACAGTTCTCTACTTGAAACGCTCCGCCGTTACAGAAGCCACTTTGAAGGCTGTTCAATGGAAATTGGCAGAGTAAAAAAGGGTTGCATTACAAGTTTGCCGGCCTGTGTGGCCGAGCGGTTCTAGGAGCTTCAGTCGGGAACCGCGCGACCGCTACGGTCGCAGCTTCGAATCCTGCCTCGGGCATGGATGTGTGTGATGTACTTAGGCTAGGTTGGTTTAAGTGGTTCTAAGTTATAGAAGTTCAACTACATCGATGAGGAGGTTACCACTTGGAAGCACATTCATAGTGAAGTGTTTTGTATCGAAGAAGGTGAAACCGTGGCTCGGGGATTAGACACGTGTCAGCTGGTGTCGGGTTTAAGTCTCCAACAATAGACAAGAATTTTGATTTTCGGTATTATCCCCAAATCGCTTCAAAGCAATTGTGGTTTCGTTGTGTATCGGCAGTAGCCAGAAATATCCGTTGCCAATCCGACGAAGTTGCCTACCAATCGCCCGTAAGTGTCTCCCCTCCGGCGATTATGTAACTGTACAAGATGGGCATCAGATGTCACTAGACTTATACAAGTACGATAGGCTGCCGTAGACTATCGTAAGTAAGCGTTAGACTAAGGTAGTTTTCCGAGTAGCTATGGTCAGTGAAGATCGTAACCGCGTTACCTGTACGTTAGGCGCGTTGCATATACACTCCTGGAAATGGAAAAAAGAACACATTGACACCGGTGTGTCAGACCCACCATACTTGCTCCGGACACTGCGAGGGGGCAGTACAAGCAATGATCACACGCACGCCACAGCGGAGACACCAGGAACCGCGGTCTTGGCCGTCGAATGGCGCTAGCTGCGCAGCATTTGTGCACCGCCGCCGTCAGTGTCAGCCAGTTTGCCGTGGCATACGGAGCTCCATCGCAGTCTTTAACACTGGTAGCATGCCGCGACAGCGTGGACGTGAACCGTATGTGCAGTTGACGGACTTTGAGCGAGGGCGTATAGTGGGCATGCGGGAGGCCGGGTGGACGTACCGCCGAATTGCTCAACACGTGGGGCGTGAGGTCTCCACAGTACATCGATGTTGTCGCCAGTGGTCGGCGGAAGGTGCACGTGCCCGTCGACCTGGGACCGGACCGCAGCGACGCACGGATGCACGCCAAGACAGTAGGATCCTACGCAGTGCCGTAGGGGACCGCACCGCCACTTCCCAGCAAATTAGGGACACTGTTGCTCCTGGGGTATCGGCGAGGACCATTCGCAACCGTCTCCGTCCCGCACACCGTTAGGCCGTCTTCCGCTCACGCCCCAACATTGTGCAGCCCGCCTCCAGTGGTGTCGCGACAGGCGTGAATGGAGGGACGAATGGAGACGTGTCGTCTTCAGCGATGAGAGTCGCTTCTGCCTTGGTGCCAATGATGGTCGTATGCGTGTTTGGCGCCGTGCAGGTGAGCGCCACAATCAGGACTGCATACGACCGAGGCACACAGGGCCAACACCTGGCATCATGGTGTGAGGAGCGATCTCCTACACTGGCCGTACACCTCTGGTGATCGTCGAGGGGACACTGAATAGTGCACGGTACATCCAAACCGTCATCGAACCCATCGTTCTGCCATTCCTAGACCGGCAAGGGAACTTGCTGTTCCAACAGGACAATACACGTCAGCATGTATCCCGTGCCACCCAACGTGCTCTAGAAGGTGTAAGTCAACTACCCTGGCCAGCAAGATCTCCGGATCTGTCCCCCATTGAGCATGTTTGGGACTGGATGAAGCGTCGTCTCACGCGGTCTGCACGTCCAGCACGAACGCTGGTCCAACTGAGGCTCCAGGTGGAAATGGCATGGCACGCCGTTCCACAGGACTACATCCAGCATCTCTACGATCGTCTCCATGGGAGAATAGCAGCCTACATTGCTGCGAAAGGTGGATATACACTGTACTAGTGCCAACATTGTGCATGCTCTGTTGCCTGTGTCTATGTGCCTGTGGTTCTGTCAGTGTGATCATGTGATGTATCTGACCCCAGGAATGTGTCAATAAAGTTTCCCCTTCCTGGGACAATGAATTCACGGTGTTCTTATTTCAATTTCCAGGAGTGTATATTGGGCGTTACCTAATTTCGATCTCTTTGCTTGCATACGTGGTCGGTGTCTTATTAGAGTCCCCTAGAAACCGTAAGTGGTGAGCCGTTTAGAAACTAAGTGAGGATACGCAGTAACCTAAGGAACATTTTTGTTCTACATAGTTATCCTCCTATCTGTTACTTAAAAGTAAACAATATTTATAGCATAACTGAAACTCAGGTTTTATGTTGCTTTTTAACGTGAAACAGGGGTATGCTGCAGTAAAACTAAAGAAATAGAGATTTATCATACAGCGATAGAAAACACAATATTAAATTAAATATAAAATTTATAAAAAGATACAAAACAAAAACTTACCAAACACCGTTTCAATACTTCAAAGTGCTTATGTGAAACACGTTTCTGTTACTCATAAACAGGTTTTGCACTTATTATTAATAACAAGACGCTCTTTCCTTTGCTCATGACGAAGGATGTTCTACTGAGTACAAAATAACACCAATAAGTATATAGATTTTTTTTAATATTCTTGAATGTAAACTGTAATTGCATCAAAAGTAACTGCTTTGCTTACATAAAAGCGTAGACGTTAAGCAATCAACAATTTTTTTTAACTTATGAAACGCAATGTATATTTAGTAAAGATTTAAAATAGATAGTGAAGTAGCACGGAAATATTGCGCTTCTAAAATGTGCGAAACAAACAAACAAAAAGAAGAAGTCGTCGGCTCCCAGTTTCTCTATCACACATTCATATGTTTCTTTTCGTAACAACGCTATCAATCCTACCGGTAATCTTACTGTTTACTACGTCATTTACATACTGTACCAAAAGTACCGAACAGTAGTTTAGGTAGAGCGCAGGTCTAATGTCAGATACCGTGCTGTATATTAATCGACCACGATATTATCCCACCTTGGAGTGAGGGCGCTTCGGTCGGCTTATCGTGAGTTTTTATCGTGACGGTTCACGAGGACGTACTTAAACACTTGACAGCATACGCACGTGTCTCTTGAAACCTTTCACAGCAAGATGCGTTTTCCTTTGTCACCACTGTACTTATTTGCCGGCCGCGGTGGCCGAGTTGTTCTAGGCGCTTCAGTCCGGAATCGCACTGCTGCTACGGTCGCAGGTTCGAATCCTGCCTCGGGCATGGATGTGTGTGATGTCCTTAGGTTAGTTAGGTTTAAGTAGCTCTAAGTTCTAGGGGACTGAGGACCTCAGATGTTAAGTCCCGTAGTGCTCAGAGCCATTTGAACCATTTCTTGAATAGTACTTGTGCACTTCAACGTCACCAGGTGTTCCCAACAACGGCCATGCGAGACCGTGTATATTTTAACCCCCAGCGTCTCCCTTATTATGTTCTTATGTACCATTTTCAATATTTTATTAAATGTATCACTGGACCGAAGAGCGGCGGATTGTACCGCTGCCAGCCCTCCCCTGGCCATGTGCAGCAGGGGAATGAAATCACAATAAAGGAAGGAAAAAATCCAGCCGGCCAGTTGCAGTTCTAGTTCCAGTTCCAGTGCAGAGCAGCTCAGCTGCTCTCGCAGTTCATCTGACGGACGCCACCGAGAAAACCAGGACTTTGGACTGTGCTTCGCACCACCGTCATGCCTATGCTACTCCGCGCTGGGCGCTCCCTACAGCCATACCGGATGATACTTCTCAGGCAACTGTTATCATACCGGTAAACTTTGTGTTACTCAGTTCAAGGGATCTCGAACGACCTTTCAGTTGTTGTTTTCGAGACAACGTTATTGTGAATCTGTGAAGTTAGTAGATAGTTACGTTTTACAATTCAAGAATCATTTTTTAACACAGCAAGCAACCACCCATAATGTGGAAGGATAGAAAAGTTTGATTCTTTCAGTATAGACACGGTCGATTGCTTCCGCGTCCCTGACCTTTCTGAGCGAGTGCTCATAGCACGATGCCGGAGAGGTGGCTCAGTGCTTAGTACTTGGGAGGGTGACTGTAGGAATCCTTCTCCAGTCTTCCTCATTTGGGGTTTTGTTTGTTTCCTTAAAATCGTATAGCGCAAAAGCTGGGTCCATTCTGTTCAGTAGGGCTTTCGGCCTTTTTCATCCCCGTCTTTATATCTTCTCTTCCTATCCAGCCTTCCTCCATACCTCCTCTCTCCCCCTAAGCCGTGCCACCCACTTGCACCTCCTCCTTCTGCCCACCACACCTCTGCTACGTCGTTTTACATGTTGTACACGTTTTTTAGCTTTTATATTATGACTATTTTTTAACTTAATGTTTGAAAGTCTTATTAATAGGATGGTGTTCTAGGCGCGCAGTCCGGAACCGTGCGACTGCTACGGTCGCAGGTTCGAATCCTGCCTCGGGCATGGATGTGTGTGATGTCCTTAGGTTAGTTAGGTTTAAGTAGTTCTAAGTTCTAGGGGACTAATGACCACAGCAGTTGAGTCCCATAGTGCTCAGAGCCATTTTGAATAGGATGGTAACGGAGAAGTCAGACTGAGATATAGCAAAACTGTATGATGTACTGGTTACTACATAAATTACAGATATCTGGAGAACACTAGAGTCGCGTACTAAAGATGTTCGCAGGTAAAGGAACCCGAAAGAGCAGAAGTCGCTGTGAAAACGACCCTATGTAACAGTTAGTTATGACCAGTATATTCACAAGAGCCATAAATTAACTATTATTTGATCAGAAGCAAGTGCTTGAAATTGTACAAATGAACACGTGCAGTAACTATAATTAACTAGGTGGGTACCCGTCTCCGCTGACGAAGTAAATATAAGATTGTGTGGTAGTTTGGATAAAAGGATAAACTTCAAAGTATAAGAGGCAAAAAAATTTTTGAACACATATTCAACTATTTACAATCCTCGTTTATAAACAAAATTTTTCATTTTGTTATCCAGGGTATGTATGTACATGTTTTTCGAATTACCTACTCGAGAGTAAACTATGCATAGTTGACTGTAAGATAAGCAGGGGTCTTTGGCGTTGATCCCGCAATATTTTAAAAATAGTTAGTCGTTTGTTAATATTGGTTCAAATGGCTCTGAGGTCATCAGTCCCCTAGAACTTAGAGCTACTTAAACCTAACTAACCTAAGGACACCACACACATCCAAGCCCGAGGCATGATTCGAACCTGCGAGCGTAGCGGTCGCGCGGTTCCGGACTGAAGCGCCTAGAACCGCTGGCCTTGTTAATATTAAAACTGTAGCCTAACTTGACTGGAAATTCCAGTCTTTTAAATTGGAATGGCAGTTCAGTAGAGATCAGTGGTATTCTGGGGATAAGTAGTGTGTGTGTGTCCTTTGTACTTTCCAGTCATAAGTTCGGCTTATTCGATAACTCTTTGGCGATCATCCTTGTTCCATCACATACTTTTGGTGAGTTGAGATTTCTGAGTAGAATGATCGGAGATCCAATTTTAAGTCGAAGACAGTGTACCGGCACTCCTGGTACTTTTAAAGAGAGTAGAAATTTTGCAGAAATTTTGTATAGTCCCTCTTCATCAGGAATTTTCTTCTCAATATTAAAGTTGATATCGACGATAATATTATTTTTAGTTGCCAAAATTGCCATTTCAAATAGCCAGTTGGTATGGTCGTGAACAATCTTTGGATAAATCTGGTCGACGTGTTAGTTTTGAGAAGTGACTATGTTCCAGTAATCATTGTTGCGTTTAATGAAGCCGGTCGTCTGGTCAGTAGGACACGTGCGTTTGCCTATTTGTAAAAGTTATTGAGCATAATGTGCTGTTTTTTCGTCTTTCTATAGTTCACCTTCCATATTTTGTGGTAGTCGCAGTTTTTGTATGTGTGGCCATAGATGTGATTTTTATAAGCTTGCGTTGATCTCGTCTGCTGGTGTTGACTTGCGAGTAACTGGGTGTGTTTGTCGGAAATCTCCTGAGAGTACGAGTAGAGCTCGCTTCCCGCACTTCGTCGGTTTCGTTATTTCGCCGGTTCTTTTTGTTTTCGCCGTTTTGCTTCAGTACTGGAAAGATCTCGTTCTCTTTTATCTTTAGGTATTTTCTAAAATATAAATAAAATTACCTTTTTACTAACAAAAACATTAAGTACACTTTTACACACCTTTCACACCTTATATTCTATTTGTATTCAGTCACTATAGCAGTTTGACTACTCGCACTTAACTGTTTGTTTTTATTCACTCACTGCACTACTTTTTCGGTTTCTCCCTTCGTCGCTGATAACACAGTGACATTCGAACCGACGACGGGTCTTGCTTTATATATTCTTACCAACAGATAGCCCCACCAGTCGCGAATTCCGGTACATACTAAAAAGGCTTCGATTAGTCCAGAAAGTTCCAGAACATTTCAGAACATTCGAGAGTGTCCTGGAATGTTACACAATTATCTACGATGTTCCGGAATGTTCTCGAACATTTTGGAATCTTCCCGAATGTTCCAGAATATTCCCAAACATTCCATGATATATCGGATCGTTATGGAACATTCCGGAACATTCTGGAATGTTGTGAAATGCTCTTGAATACCGTCGAATGTTCTGGAATGTCCTAAAAAGTTTTAGAGAGCGAAAGCACCCTCTTCAGGTAAAAATGGGAACCTTATTCATAGATGGGGGGCTACGGTCGCAGGTTCGAATCCTGCCTCGGGCATGGATGTGTGTGATGTCCTTAGGTTAGTTAGGTTTAAGTAGTTCTAAGTTCTAGGGGACTGATGACCTAAGATGTTAAGTCCCATAGTGCTCAGAGCCATTTGAACCATAGATGGGGGATAGAGGGCTACTGCACAATATAATTTCCTGGATCGTACCGGGACTCGTTTCTGAGTTTTAGCTGCACGCACATTTTACACTTATTTTTACAATATACAGTACTGGCCATTAAAATTGCTACACCAGGAAGATGACGTGCTACAGACGCGAAATTTAACCGACAGGAAGAAGATGCTGTGATATACAAATGATAAGCTTCTCAGAGCATTCACACAACGCTGGCGACGGTGGCGACACCTACAACGTGCTAACAGGAGGAAAGTTTCCAATCGATTTCTCATACACAGACAGCAGTTGAACAGCGTTGCCTGGTGAAACGTTGTTGTGATGCCTCGTGTAAGGAGGAGAATTGCGGACCATAACGTTTCCGACTTCGATAAACTCCGGATTGTAGCCCAGCGCGATTGCGGTTTATCGTATAGCGACACTGCTGCTCGCGTAGGTCGAGATCCAATGACTGTTAACAGAATATGGAATCGAGATGACAGGTATCTTATCCGCATGGCTGTAACCGATCGTGCAGCCACGTCTCGATCCCTGAGACAACAGATGGGGACGTTTGCAAGACAACAATCATCTGCACAAACAGTTCGACGACGTTTGCAGCAGCATGGACTATCAGCTCGGAGATCATGGCTGCGGTTACCCTTGACGCTGCATCACAGACAAGAGCGCCTGCGATGGTGTACTCAACGACGAACTTGGGCGCACGAATGGCAAAATGTCATTTTTTCGGATGAATCCTGGTTCTGTTTTCAGCATCATGATGGTCGTATCCGTGTTTGGCGACATCGCGGTGAACGCATATTGGAAGCGTGTATTCGTCATCGCCATACTGGCGTATCATTCGGCGTGATGGAATGGGGTGCCATTGGTTACACGTCTCGGTCACCTCTTGTTCGCATTGACGGCACTGAACAGTGGACGCTACATTTCAGATGTGTTACGACCCGTTGCTCTACCCTTCATTCGATCCCAACAAAACCCTACATTTCAGCAGGATAATGCACGACCCCATGTTGCAGATCCTGTACAGGCCTTTCTGGATAGAGAAAATTTTCGACTGCTGCCCTGGCCAGCCCATTCTCCAGATCTCTCACCAATTGAAAGCATCTGGTTAATCGTTGCCGAGCAACTGGTTCGTCACAAAATGGCTCTGAGCACTATGGGACATAACTTCTAAGGTCATCAGTCCCCTAGAACTTAGAACTGCTTAAACCTAACTAACCTAAAGACATCACAAACATCCATGCCCGAGGCAGGATTCGAACCTGCGACCGTAGCGGTCGCGTGGTTCCAGACTGTAGCGCCTAGAACCGTTCGGCCACCACGGCCGGCGGTTCGTCACAATACGCCAGTCACTTCTCTTGATGAACTGTGGTATCGTGTTGAAGCTGCATGGGCAGCTGTAGCTGTACACACCATCGAAGCTCTGTTTGAGTCATTGCCCAGGCGCGTCAAGGCCGTTACTACGACCAGAGGTGTTTGTTCTGGGTACTGATTTCTAAGGATCTATGCACCCAAATTGCGTGGAAATGTAATCACAAGTCAGTTCTAGTATAATATATTTGTCCAATGAATACCCGTCATCTGCATTTCCTCTTGGTGTAGCAATTACAATGGCCAGTAGTGTATATATTATTTCCAACACAGTAATTGCCCTGTTATTGTCCTTCTTCCCTTATTTGTCATCGAAACCAAAAACTGGAACTCCAATCAAGGGATTAAAACACAGCGGAATGCAGTTAGAGAATTGGCAGATATCTTTGTGCATGGTTAAGAACATGGAAAAGCCCGGTTTACTTGGCACCTATCGGGATAAAAGAGGACCTCCAGGCAGGAATTATAGAAGCCCTTGACTGTGACGAATACCAGGATTTCCCATGCGGTTGCAACGGAACTTTGTGCGGCAGTGTAATACTTCCATGGATTTTGAGGGACGCCATTGTAAACTACAGTTTTGAATTTAGCATTTTGTGGTGGTTGTAAAAATATATAATATTGTTACAAAAATGTGTTGACTTAGATTTTTATTATTATCAGCAGACCAGCAGTATATCTCAAATGTTCTCAATTTCGATTATAACATTCGGCTCAACAGTTTCCGGATAGGAATTTTTTATTTCGGACCGATTCGTTTCTTTTTCTCCGACGTCTCTTGAAAATTTGTTTCATTATTGCTTAAATACCGTGTGCAAGAGATGCTGCAATGTGGCTACCAACACAGGTTATTTTAGATCAGAGTGAGCCACCGAACATAGCGTGAATGCAGAGGCCATCAGACGAGAGTATTACGCAGTAGAGCGTCATTAAGAGATACAAGCTCCCTGATTGATTGGTAACGACGTTATTGTGAAGTAGAAATGGTTGAAAAGCACTAAAATCACCTATTGCTCTCACATGAATCATTAATTGACATAAACGCAGGATTCTAAGGCTTATTGAAGGAACAGTTGTTAGGCATCTTTATCAACAATTGCAGCTAACCTCCAATTGTTATGAAGCTTAGCGGGTTTGCTACTACATGACGCGTTGCTTCAGTTATTCCCTAACGTTACCATTCCTGCGTAGGTGACCCGAGTGTCGTGAAAATAGTGAAGTAGAACGTAGTGATAATGACCTTTAGCTAAAGTGAATTACGTGGCACCCAATTTACAGCCATCTAAAACTGTTTCACAAACGACGTATTTCATTACGATTAAGTAGGTCGTTTGTGAAACAGACTTTGATGAATGCGTTACGACGCACTGGTAACAGAGAGTGCGTGCTTCGAGCGCTTACGTTTAACTCACTGTTATAGCAGGTAATTCTGTATAGAGAAGAAGGAAGCACGAATGTGTGAAACGCTTTAGGTGTTGAAGTTCCATAACAAACGCAGCTAGTTGCCTTAGACCAACAAACAGCCCGCCATATGACGAGGATCTGCTTGAGAAGTTAAGCTTCTGAAGAGCTCTCGAGAAACTCGCCGAGCGCATCCATCGAGGGTGCGCAATTTGTTGGAATAGCCATAGAGCCAAGATCCTAACTACTTAATTTTACCGCTTTAAGCTTTCGATATTTCTGAATGGAATTATTCAACAGTTATACTTTTATAGACTTCTGTATTTCTTAAATGCAAAATTTTTTAGTCTCTCAAATACATACCGTTCTCGTTAGCTCTCAAACGTACATTATAAGTACTATCTCTTATACCTGACAAGGTAAGAGAGAATATAAATACAGAAAACTACAACCATTCACTTATTCAATATATATTTTGTTCCCATAAAGTAGTTTTCAAATCTTTTCAGGTTTATCGCCAGGTGGTGAACATGGGAATTACGTGTTTATTTCGAAATCGTGATACTGGGCACATGCTTGCGACACTGTTGGCAGCTTTGTAGTCGGTAGTCACCTGGCAGCTTCCACTGTGATTGCCAGTTGTCTAGAGATCACTCAACCGGCCGGAGGGGCCGAGCGGTTCTAGGCGCTACAGTCTGGAACCGCGCGACCGCAACGGTCGCAGGTTCGAATCCTGCCTCGGGCATGGATATGAATGATGCCCTTAGGTTAGTTAGGATTAAGTAGTTCTAAGTTCTAGGGGACTGATGACCTAAGAAGTTAAGTCCCATGGTGCTCAGAGCCATTTGAACCATTTAGAGATCACTCAGTTTTTACCGTGAATATAAATATATAAATATATATATCTCGGTATATATAAATATATACCGATTGTCACTATAAATCTGCGAGGATCCTGCATGTTCTCTGCCACTAAAGGGGTTCTCTACAACTTGTACTACATAGCCAAACACCTGTGAGGAAGTTTTCAGAGTAATTACAATTTCTGCTTAATAGAGGAGGCTTGGCTTGGTATTGTCTTCGCTCAGGATGACACGAACTACTTAAGGAGTGTTTGTTATACACCATACGCAGTGAATTCGAAATGAGAAACTAAAAGCACTACAAATTATTCCACGTTTCAAACTGAGATGTTTGTATGCACGTTATTAAATATCGCATTTGAAATACATAAAATAATAATTAATTAATCTGTGTGGCTTTCGGATGGGTACAGTTAGTTTAAAGGCGCTTTTATGTCTGCTGTTTGCGCAACAAACAGTAAAACGTTTGTAAACCTGGGTTTTACGATGTGCAAATAGGAAGTTGTTTCAAATGGGGATGCGCCAGTGCTTAGTCAAATATGAGATCGCACTTGATGTCTATTTTTCCTTTTGTGTGTCATGGCGATAGAAGTCGAGAAAAATAATAATTTTCTATCAGAAATTGTTTATAAAAGGTACATTATTCTCAAAATGGATACACTGATACGTTTTCCGGTAATACTTTCGCCATGTTCAAGACGTGTTTCGTTAGATACACGAATCTAATAATTTTATGGTGGTGGTGGTGGTGGTGGTGGTTAGTGTTTAACGTCCCGTCGACAACGGAGTCATTAGAAACGGAGCGCAAGCTGGGGTTAGGGAAGGATTGGGAAGGAAATCGGCAGTGCCCATTCAAAGGAACCATCCCGGCATTTGCCTGAAACGATTTAGGGAAATCACGGAAAAACTAAATCAGGATGGCTGGAGACGGGATTGAAGTAAAGTCGTCCCGAATGCGAGTCCCAAATTTTATGGTATCCGTTTCATTTGACAGTGATCCATCAAGTTGTAAAGAATTGTGAAATCCGCTTAAACTAATTTACAGAATGAATGCTTCCATAGAATTTAGTCGCTTTTCAGATACTATACGGGGTGGTCCATTGATAGTGACCGGGCTAAATATCTCACGAAATAAGCATCAAACGAAAAACTACAAAGAACGAAACTCGTCTAGCTTGAAGGGGGAAACCAGATGGCACTATGGTTGGCCAGCTAGACGGCGCTGCCATAGGTCAAACGGATATCAACTGCGTTTTTTAAAATAGGAACCCCAATTTTTATTACATACTCGTGTAGTATGTAAAGAAATATCAATGATTTAGTTACACCACTTTTTTCGCTTTGTGATAGATGGCGCTGTAATAGTCCCAAACGTGTAAGTACGTAGTATCACGTAACATTCCGTCACAGCGGACGGTATTTCCTTCGTGATACTATACCCGTGTTAAAATTGACCGTTTACCAATTGCGGAAAAGCTCGAAATCGTGTTGATGTGTGGCTAATGTGATCAAAATGCCCAACGGGCGTGTGCTATGTATGCTGCTCGGTATTCTGGACGACATCGTCCATTTAGCGACGAAGCGTCATTCAGCAACAGCGGTAACGTAAACCGGCATGGTATGCGCTATTGGGCAACGGAAAATCCACGATGGCTGCGACAAGTGGAACATCAGCGACCTTGGCGGGTTAATATATGGTGCGGCATTATCGGAGGAAGGATAATTGGCCCCCATTTTGTCAATGGCAATCCAAATGGTGCAATGTATGCTGATTTCGTACATAATGTTATACCGATGTTACTACAAGATGTTTCAGTACATGACAGAATGGCGATGTACTTCCAATATGGTGGATGTCCGGCACATAGCTCGCGTGCGGTTGATGCGGTATTGAATAAAATAATTCAGGAGAGGTGGATTCGTCGTTCACTTGATCTGACGTCCCCGGATTTCTTTCTGTGGGAAAAGTTGAAAGATATTTGCTATCGTGATCCACCGACAACGCCTGACAACATGCGACCGCGCATTGACAATGCATGTGCGAACATTACGGAAGGCGGACTACTCGCTGTTGAGAGGAATGTCGTTACAGGTACTGCCAAATGTAATGAGGCTGACGGACATCATTCTGAACATTTATTGCATTGATGTGGTACTTACAGGTAATCACGCTGTAACAGCATGCGTTCTCAGAAATGGTAAGTTCACAAAGGTACATGTATCACATTGGAACAACTGAAATAAAATCTTCAAATGTACCTACGTTCTGTATTTTAATTTAAAAAACCTACCAGTTACCAACTGATCCTCTAAAGTTGTGAGCCATATGTTTGTGACTATTACAGCGCCATATATCACAAAGCGAAAAAAGTGGTGCAACTAAAACAGTCGTATTTCTTTACGTGCTACACGAATATGTAATAACAATATGGGGGTTTCTCTTTTTAAAAAATGCAGTTGATATCCGTTTGACCTATGGCAGCGCCATCTAGCGGGCCAACCATTGCGCCATCTGGTTTCCCCATTCAAGCTAGACGAGTTTCGTTCTTTGTAGTTTACTCGTTTGACGCTTATTTCGTGAGATATTTGCCCCGGTCACGATCAATGGACTACCCTGCATATCGGTTCTAAATCGCCTAGGTATTATGGGGGCAAACACGCCGTTTCAGTATCGCTAGTAACTTTACACCTTACGTAACTACACAGTGATATACGACAGTAATCGATGTTTAACACTCAACACTGAATAGACTTCAGACGCCAGCTCGGAAGGGATCATTTACGTGACGAGATTTAAAGGTTCAGCCAAAGAAACGGAGGAGCAGAGTAAAGAACTATAGTGAGGGTACTTAAATTAAAGTGTAACTGTTTAAAATTGCTAACTTACTCTAAGTACGAGGGGCGTTTAGTAAGTAATGCAGCACTTTTTTTCGATTTGAAAACTATTGAATTTGCTGTGGGACATAGTGAAATATCCCTACTTTATTTACTATAACTTCATGAAGTTACGATAGATGGCGGCGTAGCCTTCAGAATCGCGTACGTAACGGAGGTGCGTTCCAAGCAGAGAGTTATCATTGAGATTCTTTTACCGGAAAATCAAAATGGTTCAAATGGCTCTGAGCACTATGGGACTTAACATCTCAGGTCATCAGTCCTCTAGAACTTAGAACTACTTAAACCTAACTAACCTAAGGACATCACACACTTCCATACTCGAGGCAGGATTCGATCCTGCGATCGTAGCGGTCGCGCGGTTCCAGACTGTAGCGCCTAGAGCCTCTTGGCCACCTCGGCCGGCCTGTAAATTCAGATCATCGCAGATATTCACAGGTGCTTGCGGAATGTCTACGGGGATCTGGCAATGAACAAAAGCCCGGTGAGTAGTTGAGCGAAGAATCTGTCATCGCAAAGAGTTCGCAGACACCTGTTCGAGCTCCCGCGTGCCCCAGCTGTGCCTCCTGCAGTACTCTACATAGGGACACACTTATTCGAGATTACACAACTGGACGTTTCTGGTGGTGGTGCTGGCCATCTCGTCCACCAGTTGGGGTAGTGGAGGGTGTGTGCCCCCTGGGTTTCTCGCTGCTTAGCAGAAGACCGGAATTGGTTGCGCGTTACGAGGCTGATCGTCACAACTTTTTATCGAACATCGTCACACGCAGTGACACATGGGTTCATCACTACGAACCGTAAACAAAACGGCAATCATTGAGTGGCGCCCCACCACCGCTCCTTCGACGAGAAGGTTCAAAGCCGCATCCTCAGCCGTTGTCCTGGGCTTCTGAAAGGACTATTCTGTTTGATGCCCCTCCTCAGGGTGCTACGATCATCTCTGAACTATACTGCACTACCTCACGAAAACTGAAGAAACAACTTCAGCGTGTTCGTTGTCACAAATATGCAAACGAACTTCTCTGTCTCCATGAAAATGCAACGCCTCACACAATTCTGTGCATCAGAAGATCTCACAAAACTTCATTGAACTTTCGTTCCTCATCCACCCTACAGCTCAGATCGCCGACTTTCATCTGTTTGGCCAATGAAGGATGCACTCCGCGGGAAGCAGTACGTGGATGGTGGGGAAGTTACTGACGCATCAAGACATTGGCTTTGACGGCAACCAGTAGAGTGGTTTCATGCGGCCATGCACGTAAGGTGCGTAAGGCCGTCACAGTCAACGGAGATTATGATGAAAAATAGCGTTTTGTATCCAAAAGACTGGAAAATAGTATGGTATATTGGAATCCTGATAAAACTAACCTGCTTCCACAAAAAAAATTCATTGCTTATTGAACGCCCTTCGTAGTTTAAAGTCTCCTGAATAGAACTCCAATGTTTGCCGGGGCCATCTGCTAGCTGTCATCCAATATTTTGGACTCTTCCTGACAATTTGAAAACAAATTTCTAGTCCACGAGGTTATATATCTATTTAGTTAGCTAACACTGAGACTGTGAATATAACCTAAGGTTTCTGAGATTACTTTACAGACCTTTACACAGACGTTGCTACATAGTCCTCGTATAATACCAAAAGAAAAGGAGTAATACATAAAATTTAAAATAACGTCCTCATCTGACAAAATAATAAATCAGCACATGGCTCCACATTCCACACAAAATTGCGGACAGGGATGTAATGTAGCCCAGGAGATTGAACGTTGATCTGATAACTAGAAAACGCACGCCGTTGGTTCTACCTTCCTCGCTACGCAGTATAGAATGTACCGGACAAGGCGTCACCGTTATTGAGGTACTACAACCGTATTAAAAATGAGATATTTCGAGTAAATTGTTTCATGTTTTCCCGAAATCACTTAAGGTGAATGCCAAATTTGTCCGTCCGTGTGGCAATGGGAGATTTCTCCCATCTTTCTCAACTAACTAGACTCATTGCACCGTTGAACGTCATCCATACGTTAACCCATGAACCTACATTTTTTATATAATAATTATCGGCAACCGAGGCGCATTTTAGAAGAGTGAATATATGGTGAGAGAACATACCAGTCAAATTAAACACTTGAACTGAATTCGAACTCGGTATTCGGTTTCATTCTTCGAAAGAACCACATAACTATGTACGCGGGTGATCGCCGTTCAATAAAGTGACACCATACGCAAAATAAGATATTTCGAATTAAGGAGAAGAAATAATATCATCACAGTACACGTAGATGATATTTCCATATAGTCGTAATAAATACAAAATGTTTCGTGATGAATACACAGCGAATGGACAAAAATATGTGGACGCCAAACACACAACACATTTCCACACCTAACACAGTGTAGTAGAACCGTTAGTATTCAAAACAGCTTCCAGTCGTCTCGAAATGGTTAATTACAGGTTCTGTAGGGTTTTCAACGGAAAGCTTTACCCTTCGTCCAGCATAATAATGTAAAGTCAGGTAACAATGAAGGACGTGGATAGCGATCACAATAGCTTCTCTCCAAAGTAAACCACAAAGGCTAATTAATATGAGTTCATTAGAATGCAAGCTTCATCTGGGATTAGTCAGCTTTAAGAAAAGAAATCAGCCACATACTTTTCAAAGTTACTTTCCTGGCATTTACCTCAAGTGATACATGGAAACCACGGAAAACGTAATTCAGGATAGGTGGACGGGGAATTGTGCACCGCTCTTCCAGTGTGTGACTTCAGTGCCTTAACAACTGCGTCATCTCGCTAGTTATGTGCAAACGGGAAAGAACGAAGAACATAACTGAAAGGAAACAGAACCGTTATGGTCTTTGAGTCAGTCGAAAGTACATGTGCACTTCATGAACAATCACTAATTAATTGATCAACCTAGCTCGGGCTCAGCCTAAAACATAAGTTTATAATTTCATTTTTTTCCATTATGAGATGGTTGTTGGAAGCTGCAACTGTAACAGCAATAGAATAAAACAGTAAGTTTATACTGCTAGTTCCGATTTTCCTTTATTCTATTTTTCGCATGCTGCAGTTCGTGAAACAGTTCCCATTATCACATGCGTTGTCCTTTCTAATGATACTTTCAGGCACGCTGGTAGCGGACGTGTGAGCTGCTGCATTATCCTGATGACTTTACTATCTACATCTACATCTACATCAATACTCCGCAAACCACCTAACGATGTGTGGCGGAGGGTACCCTCAGTACCTCTATCGGTACTCCCTTCTATTCCAGTCTCGTATTGTTCGTGGAAAGAAGGATTGCCGCTATGCTTCTGTGTGGGCTCTATCTCTCTGATTTTATCCTCATGGTTTCTTCGCGAGATATACGTAGGAGAGAGCAGTATACTGCTTGACTCTTATGTGAAGGTATGTTCTCGAAACTTTAACAAAAGCCCGTACCGAGCTACTGAGCGTCTCTCCTGCAGCGTTTTTCACTGGAGTTTACCTATCATCTCCGTAACGCTTTCGCGATTACTAAATGATCCTGTAGCGAAGCGCGTTGCTCTCCGTTGGATCTTCTCTATCTCTTCTATCAACCCTATCTGGTACGGATCCCACACCGCTGAGCAGTATTCAAGCAGTGGGCGAACAAGCGTACTGTAACCTACTTCCTTTGTTTTCGGATTGCATTGCCTTAGGATTCTTCCAAGGAATTTCAGTCTGGCATCTGCTTTACCAGCGATCAACTTCATATGATCATTCCATTTTAAATCACTCCTAATGCGTTCTCCCAGGTAATTTATGGAATTAACTGCTTCTAGTTGCTGACCTGCTATTTTGTGGCTAAATGATAAGGGATCCATCTTTCTATGTATTCGCAGCACATTACACTTGTCTACATTGAGATTCAATTGCCATTCCCTGCACCAGCGTCAATTCGCTGCAGATCCTCCTGCATTTCAGTACCATTTTCCATTGTTACAACCTCTCGATACACCACAGCATCATCCGCAAAAAGCCTCAGTGAACTTTCGATGTCATCCACAAGGTAGTTTATGTATATTGTGAATAGCAACGGTCCTACGACACTCCCCTGCGGCACACCTGAAATCACTCTTACTTCGGAAGACTTCTCTCCATTGAGAATGACATGCTGCGTTCTGTTATCTAGGAACTCTTCAATCCAATCACACAGTTGGTCTGATAGTCCATATGCTCTTACTTTGTTCATTAAACGACTGTGGGGAACTTTATGTAAAGTCAAGAAACACGGCATCTACCTGGGAACCCGTGTCTATGGCCCTCTGAGTGTCGTGGACGAATAGCGCGAGCTGGGTTTCACACGACCGTCTTTTTCGAAACCCATGCTGATTCCTACAGAGTAGATTTCTAGTCTCCAGAAAAGTCTTTATACTCGAACATAATATGTGTTCCAAGATTCTACAACTGATCGACGTTAGAGATATAGGTCTATAGTTCTACACATCTGTTCGACGTCCCATCTTGAAAACGGGGATGACCTATGCCCTTTTCCAATCCTTCGGAACGCCACGCTCTTCTAAAGACCTACGGTACACCGCTGCAAGGAGGGGGTCAAGTTCCTTCGCGTACTCTGTGTAAACGTAATCAAGCGCCCTTTTGTAATTACACGTCGAACTTAGCCTATCTGTAATAGGGAATATGGAATAATTTTTATTTTTGCTATACGTTTTTGAATGTTTTGTACACTCCGTGCTCTGAATGTCTCAACGAAACTAGGGTACTCCACTTTATATGGCTAAAATGTCGAAATAGGTTACGCAGGATTATCTTAAATTTGTAGACCAGACCGGTATCAGGCCATATGTCCATCTTCATCGGCACAGGAAGTATCGTCATGTCATTTTAACAACCGTTTACACAACTACTACGAATGAAAGTATGTACATGTAGCGCAGTACGAACTTCATGTTGTTAAAAACAAACGATGGCCAAATACATGAATGTCTACGGAATAACTGAGGAAATTTTTAAGCGTCTTATGAATACGAGAAACAAAAAATATCTATGCAAGACTGTAAAGTACTTCGCTGTTTTAAGTGATATGGTACATTTGAAGTTGAGTAAGTGCATTTAATTTCTTGTATACAACCCGTACGTATTAAGCAAAACGAAATATAACCGGATGATGTCAACATAAGAGATGTCCTAATACCATTGCGAGCTGCATAGATTCCCATATGGGCTGCTTCGGACTCCTTCTGCGGTCTCATTTTATGCTTCAGCCATACACATCGTCAATTACATGCAAAGTCAAACGGTAGGGAGACGATTTGCTAGTTATAATTTTTATGAAACAGAGCAGATTTCATGTGACTAGGTAGACTTCCCCGGAGAATTAACTGATAATATTTGTGTCGGCTCTGCAGCAAGACCATACAATATTCTTGACAAATTATTTCATCAGCCTATTTGGCCGCCGTCTTGAGGAGAGGATGCAGTTCAGAGATCCCTTATCTGCTTTGTAGTTACATACAGTATGTAGTGTGTCCACGTTGACTAGACGTGGAAAGCTTCCATTTCTGGAATGAAGAGTAGGACTCTGGGACACGCTGTTTATAGAAAACAGACGGATGCGCACCAGTATCTACATAAGATGGTTGGTCATCCACCATACCAACATTAAGAGGGTCCTGAGGAAGTTTTCAAGGAGATTTCACGCCATTTCGGCCGCGGAAACCCTGACACAATAGCTGAAAAACCTTAAGCTCGTGTGCTAGCAGAGTTCATAGACTGAAAAACAAATACGTCGTCTTTTACGGTTTCGATCTTCGGCAGAACCAGTAGAAGACGTATGTAGATTTTGTTTTAGCGCCATATGCTCGGGTGCCGGCCGGGGTGGCCGAGCGCTTCTAGGCGCTACAGTCTGGAACCACGCGACCGCTACGGTCGCAGGTTCAAATCCTGCCTCGGGCATGGATGTGTGTGATGTCCCTAGGTTAGTTAGGTTTAAGTAGTTCTAGAGGACTGATGACCTCAGAAGTTGAGTCCTATAGTGCTCAGACCCATTGTTCGGGAAGTGTCTTCAAACATAAAAAGAATTTTAAAGAACTCCTTGTCTCAGTTAAAAATGATGATCTAGGAAAGATTACATTCGACTGATACCAAATCCCTTGCTATTGTGAAAAACGTATACTGGCGAGACTGTTAGCACCGTTCACGACAGGAGTGCTGAACACCATCGCCACACGCGATTCCTACAACCTGAGAATTCAGCGGTGGCAGAGCACTGTCTAACCGAGAGGCACACAATGATTTATCGTGAGTTACTGAAAGTCTTACTACTGAAGCTGTGTTAAAGGAAACAATCGAAATTAGACTAGCAGATAATATAAATAGAGATAAGGGCCACTTTTTACGAAATCCTGTTTCACGTGACGTAAAACGACAGTTTTGACCAGGCCAGCAGAATGTATTGACCCAGACACTAGACAGTGATCCGTCGTATGTACCAGCTTTCCACCACAGGTGCGCTATATCTTCTGTATCTTACTCTTGAGGACAACAGCGAAAATTTCTGGTGCGTGCGGCGTAGGTGTTCCGTAGCAAAGGGCTGCCGATCACGGCAGGAATCAGTTTCCGTGAGACTTTCAAACAGGCTTGTCAGCTGAAGATGGCTGCCAGATGGCTCGCTGAAATATCGTCACAATATGACTGTTGATTCGGTTGTAGACCCGACAAAAATATCATAAGAGCGGATTTGGCTTGATATTAACTTCACTCGAAATGATGTGAACTAGATAATTAGTATTTAATATACACTGTTCAGCCAGAACATGATGACCACCGACCTACTAGCGATGTAAACCCGTCCAGGCGGCAGCAGCGTCACCCGGCGAGGAATGGCTGTTAGTCAGACACACGCACGGTGCATGTTGTGTCAGTGAGTACGCTGACCGTGTGTAGAATGGGGAAGGCTCACGGCTGTCTGATATAGACCGAGGGCATATTGTGAAGGCTCGGAGGCTCGGTACGAGCATTTCGGAAACTGCACGATTTGTCGAGTGTTTGAGGAGTGCTATGGTGAGTGTCTTCAATACGTGGCGAAACAAAGGCTAAACCAGGTCTAGACGTCATGGGGTTGGGCGGTCACCTCTCATTACAGATGTCGGATTTCGTAGGGTGGGCAGACTGGTACAACAGGACAGGCGGCGGAATGTGGCGGAACTAGCATCAGACTTTAATGCTGGGTCACGTACAATTGTCTCTGAACCTGCAGAGAACCGATAGTTCTAACGACGGGTCTCCGAAGCCGACGACCCACGCATGTTCCAATGTTAACACCACGATATCGGCAACTACGACTGAAACGGGCACGTGATAATCGGCACTGCATGGTGGCGCAGTGGCAAAGCGTTGCACGGTCAGGTGCATCCAGATATCTTCTTCATCATGCCGATGGAAGGGCGTGAATCCGTCGTCGTCTAGGGGAAGGGCTCCTTGACTGCGGGGCAGAGACAAGATGGCCCCGGCTCCATATCCTCAGGGTAACTTTCACGTGGGCTTTCATGCGTCCAGTGGAGCTCGCGCAAGGCACCACGACGGCTAAGGAGTTTCGTACACTGGTTGCACACCCCGTAGACCTCTTCATGCCGATCATGTATCCCGACGACTGGCATTTTTCAACAAGATAACGCGCCGTGTCACAAGGCCAGGAGAGTGATGGAGTCGTTCGAGGAACATAGTGGCGAGTTCCAGTCGATGTGATGGCCCACTAATTCGTCAAATCTGAACCTGACAGAACGCAGCTGGGATATGACAGAACGTGGCGTCAAAGCTCATCAGCCCCCTCCTCGTAATTTACTGCAATTACGTTACTTGAGTGTGCAGATGTGGTGCCCTCCAGCGACGTACCGAGGCCTCATTGATTCCGTTCTACTATGCGTTACCACCTTCATCCGTGCCGAAGATGGACATACCGAGAACAAATGTCTATACTTTATTTCAGCTTCTAAATAGCGGAATCTGTATGCAGTTTGCAAAACAGAAATATAAAATGAACTCGTATTTACGGTTAAAGTATCAGAACTGTATTTTTTCTTCTTTTTAGGTGATTTAAAGTTCGTATCAGACGGCAAAGACTGAAGTATAAGTTACCTATAGGCTTTACGCACGTGAGAAGATCTATTGTCTGTTGGTGTCGAACTCAGGAAAACATACGTCGTTTGTGTTCGTCTGTGGAAAGACAGAATGCCGTTTACGTGCGCCTTGCCGCGTTGTCGGCACAACCCTCATTTGCATCGCTGGGCACTGTCGGGTAATTGTGTTTACCGTTTAGGGCGACCGGCCAGCGCTATTTGGGACAGCGGGTGGGCGGGAAGAAGCGAGTGATTGCGTTACGCGCGCGGTAATCGCGCATCCATCATTGCGCAGAATCAGCGGCGTTGGCGCCAGCGCATTATTACGTCAGCCACACGCGGCAGCCCGCCATCGTTTCTATCTACGTTACAGTTCCGCAGATTCTCCCCGCTCTTATCAGTATAAACTGTAGCGAAAATTTATATCTTCAAACTGTAAAATCGATTCGATCGTGCCACAGAAATTTTCTACTACAGTTCTGGACATTGAAATTTCAACGCCAGCGAAGGGAACAAATACCGAAAATTTCTCATTGAGTGTATACTGTATAGTAGGAACAATTTACAGTTGTATATATGCAGACTGAAAATTTGTGCAACGACTGGGATAGGAACGCTGTTCTCCTGACACTAGGCAGATGCGCTAACCACAGTGTCACCCTGGCACAGTGGCTTTGCAAAAACAGGGAGCAGGAGACTCGGATTCGAAACCTGGTCTTGGTAAAAATATTCATTCATCCCTTTCATCTGCATTTATACTACACAGGTGTTTGAGACTTGAAAGTAGCAGGGCAAACTTCGTACGAGAGCATTTTGTTAGTGCAGGTTGCCAACATCAGGGGCAGGTATGCACTCAGGGGCGAACCTATTGCACTCCTTTGATTGACAGTTAGTTAACCTGTTGTTCTCCTTTGATTGACAAGCACCTAACCTGTTGTTCTCCTTTGATTGACAGGTACATAACCTATTGTTCTGTTAACTGCTTTTCCATGTCACCCCCATTTCATTTTGATTGACCAGCACTTATCCTATTGAATATTAGAGTGTGAAACCGAACTCCAACCCAGCAATATATCACTGTGTACCGTTTCGATGTAGTAAACATACAATTCGTATCCTGTGTCATAAAAATCACCCCTTGTACGTCATTCGTACATATACTGCGAAGAAAGACAGCATAAGCACATGCACCATAGGTATACTCGCGACACTAGATATTTCCAGCAAGTTAGGGTGGTCATCCATCCCAAACATGTGACCAGAGCACCCTTGGTGGATCGAAGTCACTCGCAGAACTGTTGTGCAAAGACTTACTAGTTTCCCCCTTGGCACAAAAGCGTTACTGTTTCTGATCTGGAGCTTCTTGCTTGCTTGCTTTTCTACACAGATGCCCAATAATCCATGTTGTGCAAATTAACATTTCCATGGTTCGTGAATGTAGCCTCGTCAGTAAATAAAATCAAATTAATAAATGTGTCATCTCTCTGAATCTGAAGAATTCAATGCGATGCATACAATCCGTACCAGCTAATTCTTGGTGGAGACTGATATGGTAAGGATGATATTTATGGCGATAAAGAACACGTACTACTGTGGCTCATGCCAGATTCCCTTGCGAATTGATGCAAACTAATACAAGGATCTCGAACCACAGTGGCAAGAGTACCAGTTACATTCTCCTCGTTAGTAACTTCCCTTTGCCGGGCACGTTTCCGATGCAGTTGTTCTCAATTTATCAAACACATATTAAAATGTACGACGTGTAGGTTGAGTACGTTGAGGATATTTTTCGGCGAATAAGTCTCTAACTCTTACTGAGTTTCGTTGGCATTCTCCGTCAATGAGAAGCATATCGACTTATTCTTCGAAGGAATATATCATTCACATTCGCTTGATTCGACAATACTAGTCTTACCGTTCCTTTTAGTGTTGTATCGCGAAACCGTCGAATGGTGTATACATGTCAATGGCGCGTTGGATGTATTCGGCGAATATTTACTATTTGCACGATATACAAGAGAAAATTGTCAGATCATGAGCTTCAATAAGTAACGATGTGATGAGGAATACAACTCAATAAAAGACAAGAAGATTGCACCACAGACTTGATATGGACGTTTATGACATCTTTTGGACCTTCGTTGACCTTCAAAGACCTTACTGTTAAACATCAATGGATTCGTTTCGATAGCCGCCATCAAAAAATAAGTACTAAACTATAGCATCCCATTTAAAAAAAAAAAGTTGACCTTCATTGCTCTGACGCGACCTCACCTAGCAACAAAATACCAACGTCATATTACGGCTCCGGTTGTCTCATGCAACATTCTTCCTACAAACTTTTCAGCTACTATTATACTTTCGGTTTTATTCTAGGTGGCAATAGTTAGTGACACCCTGTAGGAGGCAACCGCCTGTACTTTCCGTCAGTTCTCTACGCTGATCAGCAGCTCGTTATCTGTGCCAAAATTTTGTCTACATAACCAGCAGAGATGAAACTCGATGGGATCTGGCCGTATTGTGGATGATCAAACACGTCCCGTAGAAGACACTGCTGGAACATCTTCATCGTCCCTACAGAGTGCGGCCGAGAATTGTCATGAAGAAGGGAAAGAATGACAGTTATGTTATGTGGGCTGCATGACATCAGGCAAAACCTCTCACCAGGCCCTCATACATGGCGGAAGACACTTCTTTTCTAGGCATCTTCATTCGCTCACTGTGCTCTCAGAAATGAAAAGAGAGACGTGACTCGATCGACGGGCGCACTATAGACATTGTCCAACATATCTGTCTGTACAAAGCTTCATCGGAATTTCACAGTGGATATCATTTCGCGCCCTATCGGATCTTGCTTTCTGATTAGCCCTCGTGCTTTGCGCGGGTTACATATCAAAGCATACAGTGCCACGTGTGTTGCATGCCGCATTTCTGTTGCTTTAATTTTGACAGTCGAAAGACTAGATCATTTGAGTGCATGCTTCACACTTCTATATTGCATGCTCAGGATCCTCGGTACCTCATATCAATAAAACAACTTTTCAATACACGATTTTGTCCTCTTCAGTTGTAGTGCTTTTGTTGGCGGGAGATATTTTAGTCACCTGTATTAGTTCGGCACTGTAAATTTTCGGATCCATAGATTTTGCACCGGGGACCTGGACTAATTTCAGGTATTTCTGTAGTATCTAAATGGTGTCACTATTGAAGTTATGCCGGCCATCAGCTGGGGACGTGAAAGTCAGTGACGCCATCGACACTGTTAGGAAGCAGACTGTATACCAAATGTAACCCTCTCACTTCAGTTCATGTGCAACAATTCTACTCATCCATCCTGTTTAAATAATTACTTGGCAAATGAATTCATTACCTAAACAAGGCGTCAGCTCAGTCATGCTTATGGATGATAAGTGGAGAGGGAAGGTAGTGAGTAGTACAGGGTGATTCAAAAAGACGGACACGATTTTAATGGGCTATATTTCCTGCACTTTACATTGCACTTGAATTGTGTCAAGTTCACTTGAAAGAAGATGCTGTAAAGTTTCGAATACTAAGCAACATAAGATTTTTTGCATTCTTGAGTTCAGTAAACGTGAGTCTGCGACTGTGGTGCAACGTGCATTTCGGCTTAAGTTTAACTTTAAACCTCGAACGACGAAGAGCACTAATCGTTTGAATAAACAACTTGACGAAACTGGGTCACTATGTAAAACCCGGGCAGACCACGTGTATCGGATAAGCACGTGGGGCGCATTCGAGTGAGCTTTGATCATAGCTTATTCCTCAAATGAATAAAGATTCAGCAGATTAGATTTTCCAACAGGACGGGCAACTGAATGTTCGACGTCTTCTGAATCAATCTGGACAGGTGGTCGAGGTCTCCTACGGTTTCTTTGCATGGGGTCCGTGAAAGATGCAATTTACGTACCGCCTCTTCCCAGAGATTACGATGACCTAATAAAACGTATTGCAGCTGAAGTGAACTCAGGGACGCAAGAGATTTATCATCGAGTGTAGGATGAATTCAGCTACCGATTCATCAAAAAATTTCTACAATAGTACACGTGGAATGCTGCCACTGTTAAAATTACATCTGTAAAAGTGTAATAATTATATATTAATTCTCCAGGACATCCGGAATTATGTAGTTGTTGACATTATTGTTGTATAATTTATATATATTATTTATTAATGTTAGTCCATTAACAAAAATTTTTGAAAGAAAAATCGGTTACGTGAAAAAATGGGATCCCGTTGGCATGTGTTCGATCCCCGATTCATTCTAGGATTTTTATCTTTCATTTACTATTTCTTTGTTCTTTGCCAATGCTTATTAATTTGAAACATATCGACCTACGTCGTAGTTTTTAGTCTAATTAAAACTATGCGTCAGCCTGTAAGTCGTTGGCTAAGTCAGTGCAAAGGTCGGATGAGGGAAAAGGCATATCTGCTGAAGCACTGTAGTATTAAATCCATCTTCGGGTTGATAACAACTTTACCTGTGTTTTTACAGTGTCCCGTATAATATGTCACACTTCCATCTTAGATAATTCCAAATTTGGAGTAAAGACTAGAGTGCACTTTCTCCGATTAGGTATACAGATTTACTTTTTCGTCGTTCACCTCAAACATTTCGACATAATTTTCGAATGGATTTCTGAATAACGTTATTGTTGATATCTTTCCCAAACCTATCAGATTGAGTGCTCTTACGGTCTCTGCGCCGACGGTACGTCCAACTCAAATTTTACGTGTGCGTATATGAATATCAAAAACGTTATAAAATATATTAGAAAGGCCATTTTGGTTACGAATGTAAGGGCAGTTTCCCTTTAGCTTGGCAGTGATTTACTATCGAATATGAAATGTTAATATCGCATTCTCAAGATAGGAACGTTTGGTTTTTCTTTATTGGTTGTAGGCAAAGCTCTTGTCACCTGATACAATACTAAACTTCATGATGAGCTGATTTGAAACTCCGTCCAGATATTGAGCGCAACTGCGTGATATAATAAGGCTAAAACAGGTCATAAACTTAACAACATACATCGTACAAATGAAATGGTAAATACATTTAGCAACGGAAGAATACACGGAACTAAGGTAACTATACTCAGTAGCACTTAAGACTTTGTACATTGTAATTAAAGTTGGATGATTTTATTTATGCCACTGTGCTGAAACATATGCGTTTCATTCAAAGAGGCAGGAGTCGTATATTGTAGACGATATTAACCTCTAAGAAATGTCTTATCTTATTAGTCTAGTTAAAACGCGTTTAGTCCGTTATTCATTCTTCCTCTCCTCTTATCAGAGTTGTGTTGAATAAATTGTAGTATTGCCCCAACACGACTTGTATTTCAAGTTTCGGTCTAGGTGCACAATGTTTTCCATTCTGTCTTTGTTTTGGCGAACATATTATGGGAATCATTGAACAAGAGAAACCTTGCAACAGCTGTTCTGTACGTTCCGTTCCCCTTTACACCTACATTATCTGAAATGATCTTTGGGAACAAAATGTGATACCGACGTTACCATCCTAGGCAGGGTCTAATGGAGGTGATTATTTCTCCAACCTGTTTTCAAGTATCAGGCGAACAGGTTACCCAGACATAGAGGGAAGTAATTTTGTCGCATGACTAGGCACAGCCAGGTCCCATTTCAAAGTTGCTCGGGTTATTACCTCACACTACGACGAAGAAACGTGATCACGAAAATCATATTGGAAAATACTTCCGCCGAAAGCCGTGAACATTTGCCGGTAACGTCGTTAAGTTTACCGTCAATAAGAACGAGAGATGTGTAATGACAGAGAGCCAGACGGAAGGTGAAAGCAAACAACGACAAGAGGAGTTAGTTAAGTCAGTGGTGTGTAAATTACAGAAGCAGGAATACAACGGTACGTAGCAGAACGTAAATATCTGCCCTAAACCAGAGTAAGTAAACTGCATACAATAAATACCTCACGATGACATAGATGCGTTATTAGTCTATAAGTTCTTCAAAATTAAAAATAACACAAGAAAATACCATCTTTGCCAATACTTCACAGTTTTTGTCGCACAGTTCTGGACTTCCAAGACAGGAAAGAAACTATGAGAAAATCTGTTCCATCAGTGGGACTTCATTTTAAAAGACGGCACAATGAGTCATGCGCGGATAAGATTCTGTATAAAAAAGAAAACATTAGAATAAAAGCAGTCAGTGGTTTATGTAGACGAACCGAGGGTCCGTACACACTACACTGTGAATGTATGTTGCAAAGAGGCTGTGTGCGAAGAGTGTTGACAAACGACAGGTCCAGGGAAAGTTTCATTGTTGTGAATGCAGAGTTTCACTTCGTGTTTACGTCTCTTGTACGACTGTAACAGGAGAACTTCGGACTATTGTGCAGAAACAGACAGAAAGGGATTTAAAAAAAAGTAGGGACAAAAAAGGGTAAATATTTGGCATTAAACGAGGATCACCAACATTCTCGTCTTTATACCACTGACAAAAGTTGGAAAGATAATAGCTCCCCTCCCACTGCCACCATAACATACAAGGAAGGTACTTTTACTGATACTGCCAGACAGACAATAAGAGGAGGCAGTGTCAGATATACTGTATGTCCTTTTTCTGTTACTGTCCTCAACGGATTCTTCATTTAGTGTTGCATGCACACGTGTGGCGTTCCGGAGCGTACGCTAAAAACGATGGACACAGTTTCACTCACCCATATTTCCTGAACTATATTTTCTATCTTAATTCTGTCAATTACGAGGGGTATTCAGTTTCAGCCGAAAGAAAAATGTGGAATTTGGTGTGGGACATTGTAGAATATTCCCTGTCGGCCCCGTGGTTCCAAGAAGTTCCGATAGCTGGCGCCCCTATACGGAGCCTTCAAAACAGTGTCTGTAACGGAGGTGTGTTCCAAGAAGAGAGCTGCCGGAAAACAAGAGCATCGCAAATATTCATAGGTGCTTGCAGAATGTCTACGGAGACGAGGCAGTGAACAAAAGCACGGTGAGTCATCGTAGCAAGGTTGCGCAAACCTGTCCCATCTCCTGCATGCCTCCCTACGTCTTGGATCTCACACCTTCCGCCTTCTATCTTTTTGGCATAATGAAGGATGCACTCCACGGGAAACAGTACGTGGATGATGAGGAGGTTATCGGTGCAGCAAGACGTTAGCTTCGACATCTACCAGTAAAGTAGTACCATTCTGGCATACCAGTCCATCCAGTAAGGTGGTGTAAGGCCGTCGCATTGAACGGAGATCATGTTGAAAAATAGGGTTCTGTAGGCGAAAGAGTGAGGAATAATATGGTGTATTGTAACACAGAATCTCAGAGAAAAATGTGTTGCATTACCTTTTCAACGCCCCTGGTACATGTGATTGTACATAAATGGAAGTTTACAGATTGTGAATATGCCCTTGTCCGACTGCACTGTCTCCCTACAGTTTTGATTGAAGAAAATAAGTTTCTCACATTACCCAGTTTCCATTTGACTGGTACAGTAAATGAAGTAAAGCTGTTCAAAAGTAAACGTCTATGATTAAATAGAGTCGTTGGCACGAAAAAGGGGTCTGAGCCAGCTACCCACACTCATATCACCAAGCTGTTTCGTAAACCACCCGCGAAACGTGGAATAACAGAATGGCATTTAAGATGACGAACGTACGAGTAATAATCACTACCTTCCAAGATTTTTTTAATGTACATGGTTATATTGAATAAACAAATTTGTACATTCAGCGCCATTCTTACTATTCATTTCTCTGTTTAAAATTTATTGGATTACTCATCCTGCTCCACCGTTCACCTATAAACTTAAATATATTCCTCAAAATAAACAAACTTAGTCGTACTGCTGAAACATCGATGTCGACGTTACAAAAATGGCAAATTACGTAATTTTAATAACCTAGAACGAATCGTTCGTGTGCTATGGTCATACGAAACTGTACGTTTAAATCTAGTTAGAGAGTTTGGCAACGGTTATTTAAACATCAAACAAACACCGTCCAAGCATGCCTTGAAGGCCCAACCGTACCGAGTCATCCTCAGCCAGTACGCGTCACAGGATGCAGATATGGATGGCCTTGTGATTAGCACACCGCTCTCCGGGCCGTTGTCACTTACAGTCACCGGGGTCGCTACTTCTACTTCAAGTAGCTCCTCAATTGGCCTCACACGGGCTGAGTGCGCCCCGCTTGCCAACAGCACTCAGTAGGCCCGCACTGTGACCCATCCAAGTGCTAGCCAAGCCTGACAGTGCGTAACTCCGGTGATCTCACGGGAACTGGTGTTAACACTGCAGCAACGCCATTGGCTGTTTAAACAACAGAAAAGACTAAAATTGTACACCATGTGTAAGAACTGCTTCAGTTGAATATTGTTTACTGCTGGTGCGGGGGATGCGTCGGAGATTAATGGAACGAGATGGTATCGCTGCCCTAGGAACCCTGCGTAATCATTTTACGATGCACCTCGTGCGATTTATATTTCACTGGTGAGTTCCAAGAACGGGAACGTCTAAATCTGTTCGACAAACATTGCTCCATCCCGGTAAGGTGAGAAGCGAAGATGACAGAAGAGGTAGCAAGAAAGCTGGACTCGAGTTCTACAACACAGAAAATTTTGTATGTGTTTACTGAAAACTGTAATTACCCGTGTATATTTATGTCTCCATAAAGTCTCAGAAGTTCAAAAAGAATTAAATTAAAGAGATATTTTTTCGTGAGAGGATAAACGACGAGATCTTCTGCTTTTCGAACTAATGGATTGCAATTCTTCCGTAACGCTACGAGGCAGACTGTTTCGTACAAGAATTCGCGAAGATGACGGCAGTTTAGAGGGTAAGCATCGGGACTGTAGTTTATTGCAGCAAATATACACGGTGGTCCATTGATCGTGACCGGGCCAAATATCTCACGAAATAAGCGTCAGACGAAACAACTACAAATAACGAAACTTGTCTTGCTTGAAGGGGGAAACCAGATGCCGCTATGGGTAACCCGCTAGATGGCGCTGCCATAGGTCAAACGGATAACAACTGCGCTTTTTTTTAAATAGGAACCCCCATTTTATTACATATGCGTATAGTACGTAAAGAAAGATGAATGATTTAGTTGCACCACTTTTTTCGCTTTGTGATAGATGGCGCTGTATTAGTCACAAACATATGGCTCCACACTTTTAGACGAACAGTTGGTAACAGGTAGGTTTTTAAAATTAAAATACAGAAAGATGGTACGTTTGAACATTTTATTTCGGATGTTCCAATGTGATACATCCACCATTGTGTACTTATCATTTTTGAGAACGCATGCTGTTACAGCGTGATTGCCTGTAAATATCACGTTAATGCAATAAATGCTCAAAATGATGTCCGTCAACCTCAGTGCTTTGGCAATACGTGTCATTACATTCCTCTCAACAGCGAGTAGTTCGCCTTACATAATCTTTGCACATGCATTGACAAGTGCGCTGACGCATGTTGTCAGGCATTGTCGGTGGATCACGATAGCAAATATCCTCCAACTTTCCCCACAGAAAGAAATTCGGGGACGTCAGATCCGGTGAACGTGAGGGGCATGGTATGGTGCTTCGATAACCAGTCCACCTGTCATGAAATATACTATTCTATACCGCTTCAGCCGCACGCGAGCTATGTGTCGGACGTCTATAATGTTGGAAGTACATCGCCATTCTGTCATGTAGTGAAACATCTTGTAACATCGGTAGAACATTATGTAGGAAATCAGCATACATTGCACCATTTGGATTGCCATCGATAAAATGGGGGCCAATTATCCTTCCTCCCATAATGCCGCACCGTACATTAACCCGCCGAGGTCGCTGATCTTCCACTTGTCGCAGCCATCGTGGATTTTCCGTTGCTCAATAATGCGTATTATGCCTGTTTACGTTACCGCTCTTGGTTAATGACGCTTCGTCGCTAAATAGAACGCGTGCAAAAAATCTGTCATCGTCCCGTAATTTCTTTTGTGGCCAGTGGCAGAACTGTACACGACGTTCATAGTCGTCGCCATGCAATCCCTGGTGCATAGAAATATGGTACGGGTGCATTCGATGTTGATGTAGCATTCCCAACACCGACGTCTTTGAGATTCCCGATTCTGACGCAATTTGTCTGCTACTGATGTGAGAATTAGCCGCGACAGCAGCTAAAACACCTACTTGGGCATCATCGTTTGTTGCCAGTCGTGGCTGACGTTTCACATGTGGCTGAATGCTTCCTGTTCCCTTAAATAACGTAACTATCCGGTGAACGGCCCGGACACTTGGATGATATCGTCCAGGATACCGAGCAGCATACATAGCACAAGCCCGTTGGGCATTTTGATCACAATACCCATACATCAACACAATACCGACCTTTTCCGCAGTTGGTAAACGGTCCATTTTAACACGGGTAATGTATCACGAAGCAAATACCGCCCGCTGTGGCGGAATGTTACGTGATACCACGTACTTAAAGGTTTGTGACTATTACAGCGCCATCTATCACGTACTACACGAATGTGTAATAAAAAATGAGTGTTCCTATTTAAAAAAACGCAGTTGATATCCGTTTGACCTATGGCAGCGCCATCTAGCTGGCCAACCTTAGCGCCATTTGGTTTCCCCCTTTAAGTTAGAAGAGTTTCATTCTTTGTAGTTTTTTCGTTTGATGCTTATTTCGTGATATATTTGGCCCGGTCACTATCAGTGGACCACCCTGTATATACGCCGACACACTCCTCTACCAAAGTTAGTGTTTATTCAGCGCAGTCTGTTATATTTGTCTAATGGATACAGTTCGTAAGATAGGCTCATATTTAATTTCTTTTTGCTATCCTCCATAGAATCCAGAAATGTTGCCAAGGATAAGAGCATTTCATCTACTACTTAATGTGCTTTATTCTGAGGAAGATGGTCTATTATGTCTTCAAAATGATACTTGGTATTAATTGAATTTGGCCACTAGAGCGAAACTGTCACTTCGTGGTTGTAACTGGGACAGTATTGCAACACGCTCAGTAGTACCATAAACGTAACTTTTATTTTATTTCTGTCGTTTTTGGAAACATTTCTGGAGAAAGTCAGCGATCGAAATTTAATATTTGAAATTACTTATTAAACAGTCTATATCACTAGGCAATTTTATTGCATCGATCGTTTTGTAATTAATTTAAAATACGCTGTTAAAACCACGACCATTTATCGACGTAAAAATTGTTTCTAATATCTAATTTTTGTAAGTCCGAAAAATTGTGCTTGATTAACGTAAAGGACGTATGAAAAGTTCGAACACAGATCACAATGGCTGAGCAAAGTTGTGACACGGCTGACGTGATTGACTCGTGTTTGGGAAGAAGGAAGCTGAGGATCTATGTTTCCAGAATTTACGTAAATAATCCAGAAAAATACCCAGATAATATCTAAAGCAGTGACGTGCACAATAAGTTTCTCAGTAAATATGTTGTCACAAATGAAAATGGTTGTCCAGGCGCGACTCCAAAGAACAGGCTCCTTAACCATTAGGCTATCTGAGCACGCCTCCATACCTGACTCGGACATTCACTGTAACTGATGTTCCCACATATCATTTACAACAGGTACATCCAGACGTTCTGCCAACGGGTACGTGGGAGTAGCTCCACTGGGGTACTAATTTAGTGAAGTCCTATAAATTACGTTGTACAAAGGGTATACACTAACTGGATGAAGTCGCTGACATGAAGTGAACATCATTTCATTACATTGCAAGTTAAGCAGTTTTGACGGGTTTTCGCAGATATAATTTCTTGTCATTGAATAGTCACTGGTTTCATCCCCATTGACTCCATGTTTATGTATGTGATCCGTCTCGTTTACTAGATACTGTGCGCTGGTTTGAATTAAATATGTCTTTCTGCAATATCCCAGCATCGGAATCTATTTCCATAAGCGATACACGAACAAGGCACTTGTGGCCATTGTGTACACATAACTGAGTGCCAATACCACTAACAAACTTTCGGCCGGCCTACTGACAAACAATTTTTATTTTGAGGGATATCTTCTATACATGTATCCATATTACTAAATTAAAGTCTCCTCCTGCCTTTTGCTGTTTATATGTGAAAACTAGTGTTACGTACTGCTGTAGGAGTTTTGATACTAAAAGACTTATTAGCTGGAAATATTTGTGAATATAATTAATTATCGCTACGCCAGACAAGTTTTGTAGCGCTGACTTGTAAGCATTTCGCATCTGATTTGAAATAAACGGTAAGTACGAATATGTGCCGGTTGAGGTCGAGAACCGACGATAGTAGAGGAGCGGTCGATGGCGGTGTAATTGGCTAGAGAGAAGTCCCTTGCGGAACACTAACTCAATGTGTGTTCGACAAAGTAAAAGCGTGCGCTAAGCTAACCGTGTTCGAACAGGCTGCAGACAACGAACCTGACCCACGGTTGCTTTTTCTCTGAGCAGACACGATTACACGTCGCGGAAGTGGTTTAGTGTGGCCTAATGTCCACGGAAATTGGTTTCGCTTCTGTTTGGTGTTTTCGATATGTTGCTACCGTCGGACGCTTTTCAGGAAAACGAGAAGGGTATCGAATGAATAAACAAATTTAATGTAACCAGTCACATACGTGTGTATTAACCCTCATAGATCCGTCTAATGATGGTGGCTGAAGCGTCTGAAACAGACTGTGGCAATAAAGAAATTGTAATAGGCAACAGTGAGCGTTATATGAATGAGTGGTGTCTGTGGAGTCCGCAGCTGTGAAACATTATATGTAAATTGAGGGGGATCACTGATGTCTGTTGCAGCTGGACATTAGGCGGAATCAGCGGCAACGAGTGAAAATTCGGACCGGACGAGGATTCGAACCCGGCATCTTCTGCTTACTAGACAGGTGCGTTATCCGGGACACAGCGTTATCGCAACTGCTGTGACTATCTCGGCACGCCTCACAGCCCATCCACATTCCCACCGAAAGCCACCTGTCCGTAGTCCCTTTCCGTTGACTCCCTGTTTACTACTCTGAGATTGCCACAGGGACTGCCGATAGGTAACGCTCGGTGAGAATGTGGATCGGCCGTGAGGTGTGCCAGGGTACTCTCCGCAGTTGCGAAAACGCTGTGTCCCAGATGGTGCAGTGGTTAACACATCTGCACAGTAAAAAGGAGGTCCTGTGTTTTAATCCTGGTCCGGTACATATTTTCACTCGCCGCCGCTGATTCCGCGTAATGTCCCGCTACAGGTGACAACAGTGATGTCCCTCAATTAACATATAACAGTGAATCTGTCGTTTCATTCAATATCAATAACAGTCACGGTAAAACCTAAAAAAAATTTTCGTATTTAAGGAATGATTGTGTCTGTACATGCCTGCTGCTTCAAATCAATTTAAAAAAAAATCGTATTTAAAGAAAGATTGTGTCTGAACATGTTTGCAGCTTCAAATTTCCAATACTTTGATAAAAATAAAATACCGTGAATGGCAGTGCGAATACAGTGTAACGATGACTCTAATACACCAGAAAGGATTACAAATAACTAAATTTGCACAGTATAATAGAAGAATTTATGGTAAATTGTATATGTGATTTGGGTCTGTGGAGGGGGCGAAGTTTCAGTACAAAGTTGTCAACTATCACAGGGACAATGACTCTTCCAAGGCCGGGCAGGGAACCGAACTGAGCTTTGAAGACAGGTATGGGTATGCCAGTCTATGTTGCTTCAGATTTATGTAGGATCTTGGAATATACACCGTGCTCGAACTTTATGAATCACCTAGAAGAAAACGATTTATTGACAAATAGCCAACACGTATTCACAAAATATCGTTCTTTTGAAAGGCAGCTAGCTCTTTATCCTCACGAAGTAATGAATACCATCGACAGGGGACATCAAATTGATTCCATATTTTTGGATTTCCAGAAGCCTTTTGACACCGTTTCTCATCAGCGACTTCTAATTAAATTGCGTACCTATGAAGTATCATCTCAGTTGTTTGACTGGATTCGTAATTTCCAGTTAGAAAGGCCATAGTTCGTAATAAGTGACGGAAAGTCATCGAGTAAATCCGAATTAATGCCTGGCGCTTCCCAAGGCCCGGCTTCAATTCCTGGCGGGGTCGGAGATTTTCTCTGCCTCGTGATGACTAGGTGTTGTGTACTGTCCTTAGGTTAGTTAGGTTTAGGTAGTTCTAAGTTCTAGGGGGCAGATGACCATAGATGTTAAGTCCCATAGTGCTCAGAGCCATTTGAACCATTTTGATCCTTCCCAAGGAAGTTTTAGAGACGCTCTGTAGTTCCTAACCTACATAAACGATTTAGGAGACAATCTGAGCTGCCCTCTTGGATGGTTTTGCAGATGATTCTGTCATTTACCATCTTGTAAAGTTATCAAATGACTAAAACGAGTAGCAAAGTGATTTGGACAAGATATCTGTATGGTTTAGAAACTGGCAGTTCACTATAAATAATGAAAAGTGTGAAGTCATCCATATGAGTACTAAAAAGAATCCGCTTAACACACGTTACACGATGAGTGACACAAATCTGAAGGCAGTAAACTCAACGAAATATTTAGGGATTGCAATTACTAATAACTTAAATTGAACGCATAGATAATTTTCTGGGGGAAGCAAACCAAAGACTGCGGTTTATTGGCAGTACACTGAGAGTGTTACGAGTCTACTACGTTTGTCCGCCGATTTATGGAGTATTTCTGTGCGGCATGGGATCCACATCAGATGGGACTAACGGAGGACGTTAAAAAAGTTTAAAGAAACGCAGGTAGTTTTGTATTATCGCGAAATAATGGAGAGAGCGCCGCGTATATAATACACAAATTGGAATGGCAGTCATTAAAACAAAGGAGTTTTTCGCTGCGGCACGACTTTCTCATGAAATTCCAATCACCAACTTTCTCCCGAAAGTGTGAAAATATTTCGTTAGCGCCCACCTACATAAGCAGAAATGATCATTATAATAAAATAAGAGAAATCAAAGCTCGCATTGAAAGATTAAAGTGTTCTTTCTCCCGTGCTGTTCGAATGTGGAACGGTAGAAAGGTAGCTTAAAGTTGTTTCGATGAAGCCTCGCCCAGGCACTTAATTGTGAATTGCAGAGTAATCATGTTGATCAATCATAGTAGATGGCGTTTGGAGACACGCCACTCTGTAGGGAACCCGTGACCTGAACATTTTCATTACATGAGTGATCTGTAGAACGTGATGGCAAGGAACTCAATCGAACATCCTCTCTATTGATGTAGGTCAGCACGAAATAAATGTGGTCTTGCGTTTTCGGGATGAAACGTAACATCCCAGAGAACCATGAGGCAGGGCACATCAACCGGCCTCAGCACGCCACACATGTACCATCTGCTGTCTATATTAGCGGCTTTGCGAACCACACGTTACCGTGGTTTGTACCTAGCGGCACCCCATAGAATCAGTCTAGGTGTTGGGCCCCACGTCAGGATGATGAATGCAGTCTGTCAACATTAGCGCTCCTTAGAGCCTGCATTCACGAATGCATCCGTATCTATACTGTGCGCTAAACCGGCATCCGTCTGAAAAAATAGCGATATGATGCAACTCTTCCTTCTAGTGTTGTTTGAGGCATCGCCAATCACTGCTGCCGTGTGAAGCGAAACAGCAACAACGGTCTCCGGGCTGACACTCTGTGTCGTCGTACTGTCCGCGTGGATACATGTCTTGCTGCAAACGATCCCATTTTCTCACTCAAGGCATACGTCGTGTCACTGCTACCATGCACGGCTGAACGAAAGATATGTGTATTCTCTGGGTCGGTACTTGTGCGGAGCCGCTGAGATCGTTCTTGGTGTTGAGTGTGGCTCACCCGAACCCCGTTGATTCCACATTCACATGACAGTCGTAGCATCGCGATATTACCTGACGGCAGACCGCAATCTCAATAGGTTACAATTAAGGTTTTGAAACAGGGTCGTAACCGCTTTATCTGCGCGTTAAGTGGGTTGCATAGCTATTGGGCGTTACCTCATTTCGATCGCTTCGGCTGTGTATGTAATCAGGGTTTTACAAGCTTTCCCCAGAAATCACAAGCGGTTAACCGGCTAGAAACTGACTGAGGATACATAAAGGGCCGCATAACCTATGGAACATTTCTGTTTTACATAGTTATTCTCTTGTCTGTAACTTAAAAAACGTATATTTAGCAAAAGTCAAATTTTCAATGTCTAATTCAGGCTTTATTAGAAAATTGTTGATTTGTAACGTGAATCAGAGGGAAAACAATGCAGATTTATCATGTAACGCTACAAAACGCAATTTCCTATAAAACAGGTAAAATTAAAAAATTGAATGGGAAAGAGAAATATGTCAGACATTACTGCAGTACTGTGTCGAGCTTATCTAAATCGAATTTATATTATTCATAAACAACTTTCACACTTTATATTAATAGGAAACTATTGCCTTTGATCATTATGAAGTACGATATTTTGAATACAAGGTATTACAAAGTAATACAAGGCATGTAAACTGTACTTGCATCAAAAGTAATTGATTTGGTTACAAAAGAGCGCAGAAATTACTCGATCAACTGATTTTTTATTAGTTACAAAATGCAGTTTATATTTTGTAAGGATATAAAATGCACAATAGACTAACACTGAATAATGTATGGTTTTAATTATGTGCAAAACAAAAAAAAAAAAAAACAGAAACAAGGAGAAGCTGTCCTGTTCCGGTTTCTCTCTCACACATTCAGTAGTGATTCTTTCCCTACCAATGCTACCAATACTACCGGTAATCCTACCATTTACTGTGTCATTTATATATTGTACCAAAAAATTGAACCGTAGTTTCGGCGGAGTGCAACTCAAGTCACAATCCTGTCGGTGTACGTGCTGGAGGACGTTTCTCTTTCTTATACGAGGAAGAACATAATTTTCTCAGGAACAACCAACATTTAATACTATTTGCGAATGAGGAATCTGCTGCAGAGATATGTGGACAGGCAGAATACGGCTCTGCGGTCAGCAACGCTTATATAAGACAACAAGTGTCTGGCGCAGTTGTTACATTGGTTACTGCTGCTGCAATGGCAGGTTATCAGGATTTAAGTGAGATTGAACGTGGTGTTAGAGTCGGCGCACGAGCGATGGGACACAGCATCTCCAAGGTAGCGATGAAGTGGAGATTTCCCCGTACGACCATTTCACGAGTGTACTGTGAATATCAGGAATCCGGTAAAACATCGAATCTCCGACATCGCTGCGGCCGGAAAAAAACATCCTGCAAGAACGGGACCAAGGACGACTGAGCAGAATCTTTCAACAGAAGTACAACCCTTCCGCAAATTGCTGCAGATCTCAATGCTGGTCCGTGAACAAGTGTCAGCGTGCCAACCATTCAACGAAACATATGGGCTTTCGGAGCCGAACGCCTACTCATGTACCCTTCATGACTGCAAGACACAAACTTTTACGGCTTGCCTGGGCCCGTGAACATCCAAACTGGACTGTTGATGACTGAAAACATGTTGACTGGTCGGAAGAATCTCGTTTCAAATTGTATAGAGCGAATGGACGTGTATGGGTGTGGAGACAACCTCATGAATCCACAGCCAACATTTCAGCAGGGTACTGTTCAAGTTGGTAAAGGCTCTGTAATGGTGAGGGGAGAGTGCAGCTGGAGTTATATGGGACCTCTAATACGTCTAGGTACGACCCTGTCAGCATTCCGACGTCCTTGGGCAACTCCAGCAGGACAATACGACACCCCACACGTCCTGAATAGCTACCGAGTGGCTCCAGGAACACTCTTCTGAGTTTAAACACTTCTGCTGGCCGCCAGACTCCCCATCCATGAACATTATTGAGCATATCTGGGATGCCTTGCAACGTGCTGTTCAGAAGACATCTCTACTCCCTCGTGCTCTTACGAATTTATGGACAGCCATTGAGGATTCCGCGCGACCGCTACGGTCGCAGGTTCGAATCCTGCCTCGAGCATGGATGTGCGTGATGTCCTTAGGTTAGTTAGGTTTAAGTAGTTCTCAGTTCTAGGGGACTGTTGACCTTAGAAGCTAAGTCCCATAGTGCTCAGAGCCATTTGATCCTTAAGGATTCATGGTGTCAGTTGCCTCCGGCACTACTTCAGACATTAGTCGAGTCCATGCCACGTCGGGTTGCGACACTTCTGGGTGGTCGTGAGGGCCCTAAACGATATTAGGCAGGTCCACGAGTTTCTTTGGCTTTTCAGTTTACATACTAGGACAGTTCTTTTCAATAGCATAATAACCTTTTTTACAGAGCCCTATCCAGTTTCAATACCTTTGTTTTTCGTTTTCCTTACAGGCCCTCAAATACAGAGGTAAATGTTTTCAGCATTCGTGGCGAACAACAGCAGCGAATAGCAATTATTACATGCGGTAAATAATCATACGTAGACGCAAACAAGTGTCTCATGTGAGTGAAGTTTCCTGCACCGTGAAGAGGTGTGAATTCAGAGAATTCACTTAAGTAAGTACCAGAGTGAACGGAAAAACTCATTTCTATGACGGTTTGGATCATCTGCGTCAACAGCTTCGACATTTGTGTACAGTACTTAAGGACGAAAGTAACTTTCACATGGTGTGTCACTGGCAAGGAAACTTGCACCGTACATAGAAAGAACTGCTACACTACAGTGCAATATGGTACAGAATGTAACTGATAGAAATAAGCAATGAGATGACTTGATATGACACTTTTATACAAAGATCACACGTAAGCTGCAGTCACCCCGATTTATGATGATGTCCTAGAAATAACCAAACACGAGACATGGTTCTTAATAGAGTACGAGATCAACACGGAAGGTAAAACATACTCTGCAACGTCTTCGCCATAAGAGGGGTAGGAGTTCTTGTGAAAGATTTCTACCAGAGCGGTTGACGATTGCTGGATGGTCCCTGGTGAATGTGGACGTGCTGCATTAGGCGTGCATAACACATCCCACACGTACACGATGGGATGTAAGTCGGGGGAACGGGCAGGCCAGTTCATTTGCCGAATACCCTCTCTTGCAACAGCTTCTCCACCTGTGCTGTTCGATGCGGTCGCGCGTTGACATCCATAAAAACGAAGTCACGGCCGAATGCGTCCCTGAGAGGGTGCACGTGCGAAATGAGTACAGAGGCACAATAACGTTGACCCATTTGTGTACCGTGTTCAGAGAACTACATCTATACTCCTCAAGCCACCTTATGGTGTGTGGCGGGGAGTATTTTGTGCGCCAATGTCAGTTCCAACTTTTCCTGTTCAAGTTGCGAATGATTCGCGGGAAGAAAGATTGCTGGTAAGCCTCCGTATGCGCACGAATATATGTGGTTTTATCTTAACATTGTTTTCGGGAAATATTCTATGCGTCGGAGGATACACTGTATTGGTTGTCTCTTCCAGGAACGTACGCTCTCTCAAATTGTTCAAAACAATCGTTCTGCAAACAGCACAGAACACAATCTTCACTTATTTCGTGTTGCTACCAAAGGCATAAAATGTGATCCCGAAGAAATAGCAATCTTTATCATCAAACTTATAACACCAGATAGCACCAGGCTACCCCTTCTTAATGACTGACCTAAACTCAGAAAGATCTTTTTCCTATAGATCTTCGAAGTTGGAAGCCGCTAATCCGCCAACACCCCTTTCCCCGGGCCCCTCTTCTCTCTCACACAAGATCTTAATTACATTTACATCGTTATTACGAACCAATAACCTAGCAGAGACTAATTCTTGTACTACGGAGCAGAAAAAAATTAAAAAATCATTTTAAAATACCACTCAATTCTTATGTACGAATTATCACATTAGATGAAATAAAGTGAATGAGTGTTTACCATAAGACAAAATTTCCGGTCATGTTGACATAAGATCGGAAATAAAACAGTAGTTCAGTAAAACTTATAAACAGGGGCAGTAAATAATTCTCTCTGTGCGAAGTGTCTCATATCTTTGAGTAAACATCTTTAAAGCATGCAGCAGGTGTCGTTCGGTTGCTGGCAGAATGATTGTGACCCTCGGTACATATTCGTAATGAAAATTTAGTGATTCGTGGCCAATCGGTAATCACAATTGAAGCTGCCAGATGAAAACGAGCTACTGTCGCAATAAGTAAGAGAACCATTTGTCGATATTGTTTTTATTTACTTTCTCTTAGCAGGGTCAGTACGCAGTATCACGCTCTGAAAATATAAGTACAATTCTATATGCTCAATCTGACGATGTGCTGGAAAAGGTGCGAAAACTAGCCTAGGGAATAAGAGAATATTTCAAAAAGGTGACTGCTTACAATTTTTTGTGTTTATACTAAATACACAGTCACGGGTTCTAGAAAATTATTTACAAATTACAGTGAGTTTCTTCAGATAAACCTCAAACACTGTGAACGCCACATCATTTCTTTTTTTTTTTCATCTTATGCTCATACTTGATTGAAATAAAAGCTGTTAAGTTACATATCAATAACCGATTACAAAGTTCGCACCGTTCTGTAGTGGCAAGAATTTGGTACAAATGAGGATTGTTCTTCAAAGGGAAGATGGTAACAGACGTGTGAGACATTTGTGTATTAAATGTACTCATTATCGTGCGTTACCTGTTTTGTCTGTGGTTCATTGCGTCAAAATGTGCGGCACACTTGGAATTACACTCAAAAAGAAGATGAGGGTACGAAGTGCAACTGGTGCACAGCCCCGCTGCGACCATATTGACCGCAGCCCGACGACTGTCCCGCCAGCTAAGGTCAGCGACAGGCGTCACAGCTTGTGGCCCAACTGTTGCATATTAAAGGCACTTCCCAGGCCCGGACAATGTCAAGTGTCTTGCTGCAAGTGCACAGGGCAACTTCCTGAGGCAGTTGCCTTCCAATTGTCAAGAAAGGGGTACTACTCACATGGTGAACCGTAAACTTACATCCCGACATCTCAGGGAATGGTATACATCACACATAATGCCATAATTTGTTCTGGAGTGTTTTTTTAGTATTTAAACAAATTTAAAATTCCATTTTATTAGCAAATAAGAATGATGTTAGGTTGGAGAAAAGCTAAATCATAAATATTGATTAAACGTAGTGAACTACAGAAAATTTAACATTTCAGTCTCCATTATTTAGCTTACCTTTTATTTTGTACGGGTAAGGCGTTGATATAGCCATACCTACTCCCATTCAGTAACCATCTGTCATCAGGATTGATGATAATTTTAATTCTACAATTCAGTTCTCCTAATGCTCCATCCCAATGGCCATTCCAGCACGAGGACACAAATAATGTTTCTATTTGTGGTTTAGATGTTCGTGTTTCATATCTACACATCAATACCAGTACAAGTACTGATTGATCCAGGCGCTACAGTCTGGAACCGCTCGACCGCTACGGTCGCAGGTTCGAATCTTGCCTGGGGCATGGATGTGTGTGTTGTCCTTAGGTTAGTTAGGTTTAACTAGTTCTAAGTTCTAGGGGACTGATGACCTCAGAAGTCAAGTCCCATAGTGCTCAGAGCCATTTGAACCATTTTTTTCTGATTGATGGAGATAGTTTTCGACGTTTGAGGAGGCCTGAAAGTTTACGGTACAAAGGGCTACGAATGCCTCCATTTATATTTAATTTCCATAATCTTGCATAAAGAGACGTTCACAATTACTTTAAAATCCTGAATGAAATTAAAGTGAAGTTGTTTATAATCATGCCACTATGTGTTTGGTTTGTTTTACTAATAAAACGGTGTTTTTCGCTTCGCTAGCACGAAATGTACATTGGCATTGCAATTTTTTATATTTTCCATCAAACGACTAATAATCTATTCGAACACTACAGAACAAGACTGAGACTACTACGACACAGCTTGAGTAAAAGAAGGGATCGGTTGATTGCATCCTGAGGCATCAAAATAATCGCCGATTTGCTAATGTTGGGAACTGTGAGGGAAAGAGGAGGGGGGACGGGGGAACTGTATAGGAAACGAAGTCTTGACTACATTAAGCAGGTTCAATTAAGGAAATATCGCCGGAGTTGTGCAGAGATGAAAAGGCGTACACAGAACAGATTATCGTGGAGAGCTGCATGAAACCGGTCTTCGGACTGAAGACAGCAACAAAACAACAGTATCTGTCTTTATTTGGATATCTTTTCCGACATATTTATGTAGTTTAACACTACTCACCTTTAATATTATACAGCGAGATTATAATTAAAGCTAAACTTTCAAACCGCTGTAGAAATAACGCCATTGGTCAGAATGACATCAAATTGCTACGGAAGATTATCGAAGAAGGGGGGAAACGTACAGCTGAAGAAAAATAAATAGTAACAAAATGTAGGAACAGATGGTGCTGTAAGCATCATAATTTAATAGTGGTCGACTACAAATGACAAATGAATGCATAAGGTGTACGTTTGACGTTAAACAAACTGTACTACTCAATTTGCTTGGGTGTACTGGTGTGATACTGTTAGTTACGTAAACCCATCCACCACGGCAAGGTCATATCACATCAGATGGGAAAAATCGGTTTTGTGTTGTTCTGAGACCAAAAAACCGCATAAAAATCATCAATGACATCGATTTTTAATTGTTCCGCATCAATCAAAATCAGATCGGAGTATTAATTTCCGTGTGACTGGCGCAAAACATGATCAATATGCTGTCCACCGTTTTCTGCAACAAGTTGAAATCTAGCAACAACATGTTCCACCACTGATCGAAATGTTTCCGGGGTCACGTTCAGAATGTGTAGCACAATGCGTGCCTTCAATGCAGCTAAGTTTGCAATTGGAACACTGAACACAACACTTTTTAAATAGCCCCACAGCCAGAAGTCACACGGATTAATATCAGGTTATCGTGACGGCCAGGCAATAGGGAAATGGCGGCTGATAATTCTAACATTTCCAAAATGGCGCTTCGGCAGCAGCATGACTGGATTTGCAATGTACGGAGGTGCGTCATCATGCATAGAAATGATCCCATCCATACTCCATGCTGTGGAGAGCTGGAATGACGTGGTTGCGCAAAAGACACTCATAGCGCTTACCAGCGACGGTACAGGTAACAGGACCGGAAGCGACTGTCTCTTAGAAAAAATATGTCCCTATGATAAATGATGCCGTAAACCCGCGCCACGCAGTGACCTCTTGAGGATGAAGTGGTACTGGTTGATCTGTGTGTGGACTTTCCGTTTCCTATATTCGACAATTCTGTGTCTTGACATATCCTGCCAGATGGAAGTGGGCTTCGTCTGTCCACAAAATCTTCCACGGCGAGTCGTTGTTCAGTTATATGCGAGCAGGAAATTCTCTTCTCTCTTCGTAGGAAGTCAACAGGAAGTAACACGTGGACATGGTAAATTTCGAATGGATTGCGAAGAACGATGTTTCCTAGAATTTTACACACCGTGCTCACGAGTATGTCCAGTGTTCTGGCAATTCTCCGTGCACTGCACGTTTGTACACCACCACTCGTCTCCTCATGCATTGCTGTGGCCACTGCCTCCACTGAAGTCGAATCAGTAAGTTTGCTCCCTCTACCAGGTTGCACACCAAACGAACCCGTCTTTTCGAATTTCCGTAACATTTTCTCCAGACCCACGGCAGTCACCGGACCAACGCATTTTTTCAAAACCTTCAGTGTCCGGAACTTCTGCAGAGCGACATGTGCACAGTCATCATTCTTGTAGTACAGCTTTACAAACAGAGCGCGATTCTGTATAGAGATAGTCATGGCGAACGTCGCAGACGCGAAAAGAGGAAAAGCCGTGTGCCCGGCGTGTGTATACGAAGTTCAATGAGTTGTGCGCATGACAGATGTTTTCATTTAAGTATTCTGACACATACAAGTATTGATCAATTTTCACACTATTTTTTTTTCATCTGACATACGTTTTCCCCCTTCTCCGATAATATTACGTTGCAATTTGACGTCATTCTGATCAGTGGTGTTATTTCTACAATGTTTTGATAGTAAAATTATAATCACCCTGTGTATAATGTACTAGTATATCTGCTGCTTTTAAATAATTCCATTCTTTCAAACCCTTTTTTCATCTCAGCGTCGGGTACATGTATTTCCTCTCAGGGCCAACCTTTCTAGGGGTAAACTCTAGACTGGCAGTGGTAATTTGGTGCCAGCTATTGGGACTTTATATGATTCCCGTGGAAAAGAGTGGCTGTCACAAGCTGCCACATGGTCGCGAATTGAACAATAATTGTGTTTAGCATTTGACGATGCCATTGAGTCTCCAGTATATTAGGACACGTTTTTATGAAACAGATCTGAAGATGATCATTATAGACGGAAACCGTTAGTCTGATGACATAAAAATTTGCGACCATAGACGTGAAGTAAAGGAAAAGAGTGGCTATATTAAATGTGCTTCATAGCGTTAACAGTCGACAATCTAATAGGACGTTATTGGGACGCCTCTTGAGTAAAAGTTTGTGTCTCTTCAGCTCCAATCCTTTGCTTTTGCAGGAAACCGCGATACTTCCTTTTCCGTTTACTATCCGCAAGAGCACCGGCGAGAGATCCCAATGGCGTTGTGCGTACGTGTTACTGCACCAGTAGTAGTAAGAGAGTGAATTATTTGCTCTATGACCTCGAACTGTATCAGCTAGACGTTCCTGAAAGGTGATGCTTGTGTCAAGATCTGACTTTCGGAGCAATATACACGGTCCATTCATATTAATGTGACCACCTACGATGCTCGACGTCAACGTGCGGTAACCACTCAGAGATGGCAGGTGGCAGCTCAAGCAGGGAAGGATATACAGGGTGAATCACTTAATACGCCCCGGCAGCTGACTGGTAAGCGCAACAGAATGTCAATCCTTAGGGTCCGTGTTCGATTCCCGTCTGGGTCGGAGATTTTCTCCGCTCAGGGACTGGGTATTGTGTTGTCCTAATCATCATCTACATCTACTTACATAGTCCGCAATCCACCATACGGTGCGTGGTGGAGGGTACCTCGTACCTGTTCCACTCCCAAACAGAACGAGGGAAAAATGACTGCCTATATGCCTCTGTACGAGCCCTAATCTCTCTTACCTTATCTTTGTGCTCTTTCCGGCAGTAAAACTGTACTGCAGTCAGTCTCAAATGCTGGTTCTCTAAATTTCCTCAGTAGCTATTTACGAAAAGAACGCTTCCTTTCCTCTAGAGTCTCTCACCCGAGTTCCTGAAGCATTTCCGTAACACTCGCGTGCTGATCAAACCTACCAGTAACAAATCTAGCAACCCGCCTCTGAATTGCTTCTATGTCCTCCCTCAATCCGACCTGATAGAGATCCCAAACTCTAAAGTAGTACTCAAGAATAGGTCGTATTAGTGTTTTATAAGCGGTCTCCTTTACAGATGAACCACATCTTCCCAAATTTCTACCAATGATCGAAGACGACTATCCGCTTTCCCCACAACTGCCATTACGTGCTTGTCCCACTTCATATCGCTCTGAAATGTTACGCCAAAATATTTAATGGACGTGACTGTGTCAAGAGCTACACTACTAATGGAATATTCAAACATTACGGGATTCTTTTTCCAATTCATCTGCATTAATTTGTATTTATCTATATTTAGAGTTAGCTGTCATTCTTTACACCAATCACAAATCCTGTCCAAGTCATCTTGTATCCTCCTACAGTCACTCAACGACGACACCTTCCCGTACACCACAGCATAATCAGCAAACAGCCGCTATCCACCCTATCCACCCTATCCAAAAGATCATTTCATCCCATCGACGGGAGGCCCTAGTCACAATACATTTACTTAATACTTGCACTGCAGATATTTCGGAAACGAAAGGTGCTATCGATTCGTGGTTTTCATGGAGCTGAATTATAGGCAATTTCGCGTATTTGCAGTCAGTACACAGATTTTGAAACGTTGACGAAAGCGCAGTTTTTTTTTTAAAACAGCTACAAATTTGTAAATGGGACAATGCCTATTCGCAGTAAAATACTGAAAGTAATGTAAATAAAAATGTCAATGGTTTTCGTTGCAATAAACTAGTGCAAGTACTTTAAGAATTAACGTATTGTAAGAATTGTATACCCCGACACCTATTTGTTCCATTCTAACGTTTAGATGCTAGGCGACGTTGTTACGTATTGTAAAACTTGTATACACTGACAGCTGTTTGTTCAATCCTATTGTTTAGATGCTAGGCGGCGTTGTTACGTTCTTTTACATTATGTTATGGGTACACTGCGATTGCATTGCGACAGTTGTGTCACTTTTTGTGCGATAGTGGACGTTCGGAGACGTGTTTGGAAGATGATATTTTCCATGCGAGAAAAGCGGACGAGCTCATAGTTTACGGTGAATGTAGAATGTACTTCGTCCGTTCGTGTGCAGCGTAACCCGAAAGATAGTCCAGTAGAAGTCAATCTCTTCAACTTCTTGAAACAATTACAGGTGATATGAAACGGTAGTGGTGGTAAGTTCGTATGGGACCAAAGTGCTGAGGTCATCGGTGCCTATGCTTACACACTACTTAAGATAATTCACATGAAGGACAACACACACAACCATGCCCGAGGGAGGACTCGAACCTCCGAGGACGGGAGCTTCGCGAACCGTCGGAAGGTGCCTCACACCGCTCGGCTATCCCGCTCGACAGCGTATTACTGCTGCGTGTGGAATTTCATTGGAATGCTAGAAAGTGTGCAGCAATCACTGCATGGCAGAGGCAGCCTTCTATTGACGCTGGTGGTGGTTATTTTGAGAACATGTGTGAAACCCCACAGTGATACTACATTTACCTTTGTTTGTCTTTCGTTTGTGCCGGTAATGTTTCATTTAACGACACGTCACCTACGGAGAAAAAAATGGTTCAAAAGGCTGTAAGCACTATGGGACTTAACATCTGAGGCAAAAGACTACACAAAAGTTGACAGCGTTATTTCACGGGACTGGTGGTAGAACAGCAAGAATAGTATGTGAGGCAGAAGGGACTGCTGTCACTAACTCCTGTCTTTCTCATGATAAAAGTAGACTTCCTGTGGAGGAAAGTTCCTCAGCCACACTAACGAAAGATTAACAGCGTATGATCCCATTGTCTCCTCGACGAGTATAACTTTTCGAAAAGGCGAGAATTTTTTATATGAGTGTCTTCACACTTGTTCTGAGCGAAGATATTATTCAGAAGATGATGAGTGTGGTATTCATCAAAACGAATCACCTTTTAGACGAACTTAGCGTGCTGGAAAATCCAGATCCTTCTATTGCATATGTGAATATTCTTCATCATCCACCCTGCTAGCGAGTAACACATGTGAAGGCATATTACAGGAATTTTTGCGTGGAAAGCGTACCCCCTTTGTGCTTGGGGTTCATTTAGCAATCCAGTTTCAGACAATAACAGTAGCATGGGATAGTCATGAAGACATAATCTCAGCAGGATTAAAGTAACCACCACCCCACATTAACAAGAATGCTAACACTGTGTCTGAGGACATAGGGATTTGGATTAGTGCTGCAACGCTGCCACTCAACACTCAAACTGAGGAAACATATCGCTTAGCATTACGGGTACCTGTGCAGAATAGTATACCGTGATGGTAGCTCACCAGTGAGTGGAAAGCAATACGGCAGTGGGAAATAAATATTTTACCAGCAGGGTAAAAATCAGGCTAACAATGATAGACTCACACGGACATGCTTATATCAAATTAGACGACGCATACACACTGTACTTCTTCCAAGGAGCTCCGGCTTATCAGGCTCTGCTATCAGAGAATGTACAACCAGTACATTCGCCTATGGAAATCCACTGGAAATCACAACAGCGCATCCCCCAAATGTCTAGAATTTTAACTGGGTGATTCGATAAACACGTCATGCTACTTGCCTGGACTCAAAGATAGCCTGAATTCAATCATACTGACGATCTTTCCATTGCTGTCTAAATGAATTCGAGATCCTCTTCCTCTCTTTCAAACAGTTACGAGAGGTATCTATTCGGTCATGGACTACAGTTATTGCATTTTTTCAGTGTTTCACGCCTCGATCTGCCGTCATCAGGACGAAAAAATTTTGTGCGCTGCAACAGAGGTGCATTCTGTAAAATAGAAAATTGTAATATATTATACTAAAAAATTCCTATTTATGCTATGGTCACCATTACCACGCGCATAATGAATTAATGAAATGTACGTTTCGTTTATATTGCTGTATTGCAAAGACTGTACACAAAAGCCTGAAATTAATGTAAGGAACACTTTTTGTAATGCATTTATATTCTGCAAATTTTTAGAAATTAACACAACAAAATTTAATTTTTGAATTTTAGTTCCTAACGTTACAACGTGCGTCTATTTTCATACGTAGCGAGTTAAGAAATGAACAAAATTTGGTCTACCGATATCCACAAAATTAATCAGGATAACACGGTAGGAGCGTAAGTGTGTGCTCTGGGCAACAGCTCGCTCAGCCAAAGAACAAATGGGGAGGCGACTGTTTCCGAACAAGCGGACTAGCTCTCATTGAAACACACCTGCTTTACACCTCCATTTGTTTCATTAATGCATCAGTATGACTCTGCTCTGACTTCTCTAAAGAAGCACACAGTTCAGACATACTGCTATCGTTCTTATCCTGTTCACACCATTGCATGCCACTCGAGTGACATATCTTGGCCCTTTGACTGGTACGAGCTAATCGGGCAGGTTGCCTCGACAGTTTGTCGTTGTCACGCAGTAACTTAGGATCAGATAATTTATCTCAAGAACATATCTGTTACAAGATGTATCGGAATTTTGATCTGAATATTTAAGAAACAATTAGAATTACCTTTCACTATACGGAAGAAGGAACTGCCTCAGGACACAGTCAATTGTGTTGCGGGTATTTGACAGGCTGTCGGTGGGTACTGGTGCAACCACACACAATACGGCCTTAACCCAATCGGCACAGAGTTATGCATTAGGCGGTCGGTATTGCCACAATGGATTTCAGAGCAGAGTAACATATTAGTACAGAAAAAGAAATAACCATGTAAGGATTTATGGTTAAGAATGTATCCGGACTGTGCTGATGATGTCAAGATTTTTATTGCTCATTCCTACAGCCAAAACAGCTAGGTGGCAAACAGTAACATTTTATAGCAAAATTTCTCTGGCACTTTTGTCAGCACGAGAAAATTTACAAACAAAAAGAAACCATAAAGGATGGAACAAATTCATGGTTACATCACGGCAGCGATTTGTTTTATGTGAATGCTGAACAACTTTAAAAGATTCTTAAACGACGCCATCTTCGACGCTTTCGTTGTAGTTTACACTTCTGAAGTCGATGTTTTTTAGTAAGTTCAGCATTACCGCCAGACATGGATCTCACGAGAAATTACAAAAAGCCTCACAAGATAAAATTTTATTACTAAACTATGTCAAATTTGGCATTAATTGTCGCACCTACGTGTGTCGATAATGCTGTTCGATTAATCTAACATTTTGCGGCGGTAGGCAGTAAGCAGTACGTAATACTTCAGATATTTCTGACTTTAATTACGTGCGGTCCTGCACATCTAGCTATAGTAGGAAAATGTGATAGTAGTTGTAACCACATTTATGTAGAAAGCGGTATTAGGTAAATTGCTGAAAAAACACTTACGTTGATTTAAGCATACGAAACGCGTTGCCCTGAATTACGTGAAGATTTCTTAGTTTAGTTACCTCGGTGATAGACCACAATTTTATAACATAGTAATATTGAAAAGTAGAAAATCGCTGTGCGAAGATCCTACAGTTAAGCGACTCAGCTTGGCATGGACACTGTACGATTTGTAGCCGACCTGAAAACAAAATGCTCGCGAACCTCGTAACTTTTTGCGATATTGCAGTGTCCGTGTTGGAAAGAAGAACGATACAATATTCTTTCGGACATGCATGCATGTCCGAACATGCTGTACTATAAACAAATTTGAGTAAAAGCAGACATGTAACTGTGTTCTGGCTGGAAGATGAACCCTATCAATCATCACAATCATTTATTTTCAATTAGCGTACTTCTTCCTGAATTTCTTGTACGTTTTTCTTAAAATCCTTTTGCCAGTTTTTATCATTTTTAATTGGTTCAGAGTTCTGTATATCTATCTGTTCGTAGCCGTTCTATACATGTGCTCATAAAATTCTATCCACGTTTTCGTTGTGTATCCTATTCTTTACAAAACGTTATCGATTTCATATGATATATGAAATTCACTTTGTTCAGTATCCTTGTAATATTTTGACACTAAGATTACTTTTTGAATCTTTCATCACTCACTCCACATGTATAACATCCGTGGCTATTACTCTAGCACTTGAAGAACAGTATTCGAGAAATGTGTGCTGTGAAAAATAGTTTGATTATGCGCTTCCTGCAAAACGACTGTTAAATGCATTGCTTTTCTGTTAATGTTATTTAAATGCTATTACCAGAGTCACCATTTTGCTTCTGCTAAGTACCTAAATCAAAGTTGAATAACTGTCATACAAGGTATCCCAAGTAACTGTGAAGCTGTAGGAAATGGACGCAAAGAAGACAAATACGACACGGTAAAACTGGGCGAAAGAAATATGAGGTGATTTATTTCCGGGACAAGTGGACAAAATTGCCCCACTTTTGAAGTGGAGAAAGTGTGTCTTTAACGTCGGAAGCATCAGGGGGCATATTGGACGTACTGAAGGATTTATAATCCCGAACCACGCAAGAGAATACTGCTGCCCAAAGTTGTGTGGATGATATATACAGACCATTTCTGTATCTCGTAAAGTGAGACAGCAATGGAACGGCTTACTCTCTCGAGCGGGAGCTGCTGATTTAAATGTAGGAGGAGTTTCGTAATTCATTCGAGGCAAATCTCCTTAAAGTTCCGTTTAGGTCCGGAGAAATACAAGGGTCCAGACGAACTAGAGGTGGACGCGACGTTAAATGAGAGCTTATGGTAGTAGAAAGCCACATACTTTACACCACTGCGCTGTGACGCCTAGCAGAGGAACTCAGAAGTAGGAAATGAATGTAAAACAAATTCCATGCATGTGATTGGATTTAGAAATCCTCTCAACTTTTATAAAATATTTCAAATAGAAACCTTATTCATCTTCTGTGATATTTCTTTCGATTTATTGGTATAGCTGAAAAAATATTCTTCTGATGAAGATGACTTACTATTTTTTTATAAAGAATTACTAGCAAATGGTCGCTGCAAAGGATCTTAAATAGCTCAATTGTTCTGCGTGAAGTACGACACACCCAGTTTCACAGAAGACTTAAATGTCTTGTCAGCAACGAGATCGTCAGAGACGCTAGATTAGGAACTAGCCTCGCTGTTATAGAAAGAATTACCCTATAATTTCTCTTTCATCGCTTAGAGATTACCGGAAAATCTAGCAGATGTTGACTGGACGGCGATTAGTCACGGATTAGAGCCCAGTGTCATTGCGTCACGATGCTCTATTAACTTTCCACCAGAACCATGAAAAGCAACCAAGATATATTTGTACAGCATGTTTATACGTTAGTTACGTACAGGACTGAACAACATTAGACCATAATACAGTGGTAGTTCTCTCCATGACAGAGACAGTTACGTACTGGTGCGGAAGTAGACCTTAACTGTGAGCAGTCGTCAACACGAGTCAAGGCTACTAACAAAAAATGGAAAAATGTAAATGCAATTAGAAATGTATTATCGACGTATGTTTTCCAATGTTGTGACAGTAAAACAAGAATAGCTCACGAAATCATCGCAATTAATTTAGCTTGATATTCCTCCATATCTGCAAAAGAGTGAGTTCAGCGATCTTCGAAGACAGTCGAAGTCGGAACTTTTCCCGACAATTATCATACTGTTCAAATAGGCGATTGTTAATGACGTCTCAGCCGACTACAGACATTAAAGTAAAAAAAATGCTATTTTAAAACTAAACAAGAAAATAATGGAAATTTCGTCTAAAAATCAGTGACACGAAAATGTGCTTACCATTTTGTAACGTGCATTACATTGCTAGAGGACACCTTAAGCACTATTAATATGATCTAGTGATAGCTCTAAAATAAAACAAGTCACTGGTATCACAAGTTCATGCTTCCTAGTTCCCTAACAACCATCACGAGTCTGAGCGGACCAACACACTAAGTATGGTCCAGAAAATGACGCCATATAGAAATTTAGTGAACATTACTAAGTGAATTGAGATATCAATAGATAATGGAGAATGGTGACGGAAATGCGTTTCCGTCGAAATGTGTGAGAGCTAGTACACAAATATTATGCACGTACAGGATTTCAGCATACCTTCCAGCAAATGAATTACCTACATCAACGTTGTTCTCATAGCCCCTCATACAAATCCTATGATGAGTTATACACTACATATCAAGCATATCCTGCCTGTATGAATCATTTTCGCCCTGAGAGTGGCTTAAGATTTCAGCTTCGTCATTAAACTTATCCCAAGAACAACAGAAGATTTCCAGCGTTACTTGCACTTTACACTGTCACTTCTTATTAGGCCTACGAATTACTTACATCACTGAATTTGTCTCATCGAATATTATTATTCTGCAATTAGAACGCGGAACAGTATCATTAAAAAATGCTAACGCATTGTGCCAACCTATCTAGATGGAATTAGATTATCTTTATCGTATCTCATGATAATTAAGGTCAAAATTGTTACGTTCTTATCCTTTATAATACGAAAACAATAACTTCTTTATAAATGACAGACCTGGACGATGTAGTGGTTAGCTCACTGGCCTTGCAGTCTGGAAGGGGGTGGTTCAAACCTCCAGCCGGTCATCAATGTTTCGCTCTTCGTGTTTTCCTTAAATCATCTTTTTCTTCTTCTTCCTCAGCGTTTGGGCCGCGATGTAGCTGGGCCCTCTCGTTTGGCTCTCAGCCTTCAGTTGGCACCTTCTTGTGCTTGGTTAGGCTGAAGAGCCGCATCTTGAGGCCTATATGGAGACTCTACAGTGAACGTTGCCTCAGTCTCCCTATAGGCCGTTTACCATCGACTGTCAACGAGGACCCGCGTTTTGCTCTTGTAATTTGATCTGTTCGAAGTAGGCCTACATGTCTGTAGCACCATAGAAGACTTTCCCTCGTCCTCTCAACGGCAGGTTTCACTCCATATCACCTTCGAATTTCATCATTGGTCACATTATCACGAACAATGATGATTCCATAAATCGCTGATGGCAAATCCCAGGATGGTTCCTTTGACAAAGACGCGGCCGATTTCCCTCTACGTCACTGCGCAGTCCGAACTTGTGCTTCGTCTCTAATGACCTCACCGTCGAGAGAAAGTTAGACTCTCATCTTCTTTCCTTCTATGCAAATGAATTCAATGAGCTCTGTGATTCCTCCGCCGAAATGGAAGGAATAACGAAAATAGAGTTTCTGAATGGGAGACGATATCTGGATCTATTACCTGCGACTTACAAGGTAATACTTTCTACATTGCTTCCGGAGATAACAATACTACCTTTGTGATGGTCAACGAAGAACCAAAAAATAAATAATAACTACTTTAATATAAAATACGACTTTTTACATAAGGTCTCGCCGTTGCGAGGAATGTAACTCGCGAATAATATTTCTTTCTAAGTTCATGAAAGCTGTAGAGGGTGGCAACACTAAGCAGCTCTGCTGTTAGTACCAACAGAAATGGTATAAGCTGTAGTCGTATTACTGCCGAGATTCTTGGTTCAGTTGAGGTGATTATGACAGTGGTTCCTTCAAAAGTAGCACGGATGCCTAAATGTCAATCCTCGTCACATCTAAAATTTATTCATTCTCTAGGCACCTCTGAACCGACGGGTCTTTTAAAATGATTAACTGGGAATTAAAAGAAAAAAGGGAAATGAGATGTACTCGCAGCGAGACGATGTAATACTTTTTCACGTGAGTTCTTTTTTTCTCACCTACTAATTCTGAGTTATATAGAGCGCTGTCTTGTTACGGATAAATTATAGAAGCTAAAGATAGTTACATTAAAGCTGATATACCAGGTCGGTTAATTGCAAATACGAGAAATGATTCGGAGAATAGAAGCCACTAAAGATAGTTGCGTTAAAGCTGATGTAGCAGGCCGCTTAATTCCAAATACGAGAGCGAACTGAATCGGAGAATGCAAGCCTCTCTCCGATGTGCTGCCGCAGCTGCTCGCTTAAAGTGTCGCAAGCAAAATATGATTTCCCACGGAGCGATCGACCTGATGGGAAGGGAGCGGCTTGCTTCACAGAAGACCTTAAATTCGTTACCGGTGCCGAATGTCATCTCCGGCGAGCAGGAAATTTCACAGAACGAGGTGTCCCCGCAAACACCTGAAGCAGACAATTTCCCACAATTTCCTGTCTAGAGAAGTGAATAGAAAATCGACTGCATTTATAGTTACAGGAATAATTTCCGGGAGTGGTTTCGATGCTACTGTATATAAACGCGATCACATGAGATACTACGTAAGCCCTTTATCTGTTTTTATATTTTTTTCCTCAGATCACGATTACGTATTCTGTCTGTTTGTGAAACCTATGAGAGGGACTTTGTTTCCAAGAAGTTCAAAACCTAGACAGAATAAACTTTGGAAAAACATTGGCGGTTTTGTGTGGACTTGAAGCTTCGAGTCGCAATGCAGAAACATTACACAGTTGCTTCTTTGCAATTAATAACAACGTGCAAAGAATACATGCAGTACCGAGTGTTTCTAATTTTTATTTCTTCTTGCGATATTATAATATGCATGTAACAGCGAATTATTGCACGTATTCAAGTACAATATCCTGCATTGAAGTTCAATATCCTGCATATATGAATATGTTACGGTCAGTGGAAATCTTCTGCAGAATGAAAAGCACTCCCACGTCGTATTTTTATTTCAGTGACCAACAACCTGAGTACATGCTTCTGTTTGTAATCTACTACATTAATCATATAACTTTATGGTACTCATAATGTGCAACATGGATCGTTCATGTTAACTGAGTGCTTTGTTTCATGAAACAATCTGTAGGCTGTGTGTTTTTAATTCTGGTGTTAGCTAGTGTCAAACGTTAGGTCATTTCCCCTCATACATTTGCAAAAATCATAGATATCTCAAGCGTAACCTCATTAAATATGAACCGAAGCGTTCATCCGTTTAATGAGCCAATAACAATTGCTGTTCTGTAGTGATGACAAATTCAGTTGGACAAACATGATTTTTTTTCGTAAATTTTTTGTTGAAATTCACGTAAGGGTTGAATTTGGCCAGTATCGTTGATAAAGGAACTAACAACCATAAACAGAAAATGGTTTCATTCAATCAGAGCATCGAGGGTGTGGAACCATGAATATCGTAAATAGGTGACGGTTTTGTACTTTGCTTCAAAATCCAAATGAGGTAGCGCAGCACAATTAAGTATTTCTGTATTGGCGAGAAAGACGCCATGCGTTAGGCAGAAGACTTAAACGGTTTTGCTACAGATTCCAACAGTCACTGTATGTGGTTACTGACACAGTTCTTTTCCCCTGTTTGTCAAGAGTCATTTATTAATCTTCGTTTTACATTACAAAAACAAGCACTATTTCAGAATTTTCTCGTGAAGAAACAAAATAAATTTGAGAAGCAAACCGATTGTAGATTTACTCTGGAAACCATTCTGGCCCTTAGCTGAATCACCGGAAACCTAAATCGGATTACGGGATGTTCATTTTCCTGCAATTCGGTGTCTTAATGGCACCACTCAGCCACGGTATTCTGTTAGCTCGGACCACCCACGAGCGTACGAATACGTTCAGGGTAATCAGAGAGCTAAATCATAATCTAAACAATTCTCCAGTGCGGCATCAATTTTTGCTTCTAGTAGTCTCCTTACTTTTCTGCTTTTTGTTGTATGTGCTCCAAGGAAATGTGTAGTTATGCCGCCGTGGCTTGTTCTCAAACCCCTTTATGACTTCGGAAGGACACAGCTAACCGATTGAATTATAAATATCTCTCTTTCAGGATATATGGTGTTAATGTCGCCTTAGTGAATACAGTAGTCTGACATGTCAGATATCGCAAATAATTTCAGAGATTATATCCCAACACATCTGAGCACGGTGCACTCATCAGTAAACGAAACATGGAGAATAAAATCAGGAAACGTGCAGTTTGAGTAGTTCTCGAGACGTACTACCATACTTTGCTCTCAGTTTGTTCCTCGTGGTGGGTATAACCATAAAAATGTGTCGAGAAAAGCCTTTAAAGCCCCGTTGCTTTTACATATGTGCGATAGTGGAAATCAGTATAAAGGCAGGGTTCCTAGGCAAGTAATATACAGTGCATGAAGCATATTCCAACCGAATTTGTTATGCAGGTATTTAACACGTTATAACTCGTAAAATAATTTCCGTACGAATACCCAACTTGATAGCGTTAATGTCCAGAATATGCGCAAGAGTGCTACGGTCCAGTTCCAACTATGGCCACCACGAGCCGTGTTCAGTCATCGTGATTCATAGTCTCACACACCTGACCAGTCCCAGAAAACTTGTTGACGGTCAACATGAGCTCGGACAAAAGGAGCAGGGCATAATTGGTGAAGCTCTATTATCAAGCCACGCGGGCTAGCCGCGCGGTCTGCGGCGTCTTGCACGGTCCGCGCGGCCGCCCCCGTCGGAGGTTCGAGTCCTCCCTCGGCGTGGGTGTATGTGTTGTCTTTAGCGTAACTTAGATTAAGTAGTGCGCAGGCTTAGGGACCGATGGCCTCAGCAGTTTCGCCCCGTAAGATCTTACCACAAATTTCCAATTTCAATTATCAAAACAACAGTAATGCTGCAACTGCACTTCGAGAATATCGCCGGATGAAAGGATTACGGAAGGGTCCTCTTTCTCCACTTACTGTGCGGATCGTGATGAAGAAGTTCGAATCAAGTGGAGAACTGGGCGTCGCTCCGGGAAGAGGCCGACGGCCGGTGGTTGATGGAATCGCTGTTGCTATGGCAGACAACGCAGCGGGCAATTCCCCATCGTCACTCTGTGCGCGTGCTGTGTCACGACAGTTGAACATCCCGTGGCCCACTGTACGGAAGGTGCTTCGAACCATTCTCAAATGGTATCCGTTCAAGATCCGTATCGTACAGCAGCTCGCATCACAGGACCACAACGACGTGTTGACTTCGCTCTCCACTTTCTCGCAAGGACTGAAGTTGACGAGGGCTAACCGAGGACCATCCTATGGACAGACGAAGCTCATTTTTCTCTGAATTGCGGAGTGCTGGGATCTTCACCTCCAGTCACTGTGCGTGAACTTCCTCTGTGTGGTGACAGTGTCACCGTATGGTGTGGCTTCACTGTTACGTTCATCATTGGGCTATTATTTTTTGAGCAGGTTGATGCTCAAGGACCAAAGACGTGCAGTGTGACTGGCCAGTGTTACTACGATATGCTTCGCCAGCATGTCATACCCTCCCTGCAGGAGAGAGACGCATTGAAGCCAAGAGTTTTCATGTAAGATGAGGCCCCACCGCACGTCACTCGTGAAGTTGACTTGCATCTCCAAAATGCATCTGGAAACGGACAAATTATCTGCCGATCGTTTCCAAATGCTTGGCCAGTACGATCACCTCATCTCACTCCCTGTGATTTCTGGTTGTAGGGCTGCCTGAAGGACAGAGTTTACCAGAGAAACACACACATATGTTGATCTGTAGTGCAGCACATCAAGAGAGGTAGCCAGAATAACTACGGACATGCTTCCTCCTGTTGTGCGTAATGTAAACCTGCGCTTTCAGACTTCTGGACATTGATGGGCGCCGTACTGAGCTCCTTTTGCAGCAGTCATGGTAACGGTATGTAGTGGTATTATGTACCGTAGAAGCACATTAAAAGTGTTTCAGTTGTATTACTTCTGCATTATTTCTCTTCCGGATGTCACTGACATTAATACTACCAAGTTTGGTCTTCGTACGGTAATTAGTTTCCGTGTTATAACGTGTAAAATAGAGAAAGTTTAATTTTAACCACTCAGTAGATACATATAAGACACAAACAATCATGAAGGAATTACATGGTTTCTTTCGTAACACGAGTAACAATGTAAGGTATTTGTATTTCCCGCAGGAAGTTAATATAAAGGCACTCGCTGCCCTGTTGTGTTGTCGCATTTTTAGTACTTTGTCTAATCTCCATTCTTTCTAATTATCTCAAAAACTTCTTCGACTTTGATTTCGTTAGGGATTGCAATTCCTGCAGTGAAACTGTCGCCCACTCTTCTCATATCGCTCATTTCATCTCACATACGGCCTGAAATTGCCTTTCATTGCGATAAACACGCCTTGAAACTATTTCCCAAAGTTTTTCCACGGGGTTAAAACCAGCCTACATCCAGGGCAGGGCAAGACCATCGATACCTTTATCTTAAATTAGTTTTTTGTTCTGCAGAGACCAGGATAGGTTCATTACCTTGTTGACACGTTAGACTTTCGTCGCCTAGCTCCTCATACGTTCTAATCCATTCTGTCTCCAGCATATCAGTGTGCATTCTAGTGTTCACCCAAGCAGTAAATGATTTATCTTTAGTGCAGAATTCTGCCCTTATCATAACACTTCCGCCATCAAAATTTCTACTCATTCTTACCAGCTGCTCTGTTCTCAGATAATGTCAGTCATACTGAAATCCGTCTGGACCATCTAAATTAAACTACTTCTCACCACTGAAAATCATTTTATGCCATTCTCAAGTCTACGAAATATGCTTTTCAGCCAACTCAAATCTAGCCTGTTTACCTTTGGGCGTAAGAGAAAGTTTCTGTGGTCATTTCCTGAATGCAAGATACTTTCGTTTGACAAGATTTGTCGAACATGTCCGGCAGTTTCTGACAGCTGTAAATCAACAAGTGGAGGATAATAACTGTTTGTGGACCTCGCTTTGTACGAAAGTAAAAGTTTCGACGCTCAGATAATTTTGTAATTGGCCTATAATTACCGTTCAGTCCATATCATGGGAGAATGTAATGACATTATACCTCACTATACTTGAACGGTTCATTTTCTTGGCGATTTGATGATTAGAGGGTCCAGTGTCCTTCTACACACCGATTTTTTCTTTTTCATCACATGTCAACTGTTTTCCGAGTGATTGTGTCACATTCGTGGTTTATGTACGCAGTACGTACTGTCACACTCTACCAGCTGATTCGCTAATGTCTATTGACTGCATTTTTCAGTGTACTGCATCTCATACTACTGCATATACACTGTGCGCGGCTATTCCAACCGATAATGTTAATTTTCTGACAACTATCCATTCGTGTATACTGATTTCCATTACTGTAGCAGTCTTTCGGGTTGAGAAAGAATATCGACTATGTCCCATTCCAAGAAACCGTCCCGGTATTTGCGGTAAGCGATTTACTGGAACGACGGAAAATGTGAATCTGGATGGCCAGATGCGGATTTCGGTCGGCAACTTTCTGACAGCAAGTCCACTACTCTATCGAAGGCGAGCTCTTTCGATTAGCAATCCGGAGCGCTAGCCGTGCAGCTTCCGAGGCGGACGTTGAATTAGTTTACGTTCTCATATACAAGCAGCATTTCTACCTTCTCTTGGTTTAGACGGTACTCACACATACCTTAAACTGAAGATCTTTGACTGAATGACTAGTGAGCATTTTCCTTGTGTTTCCATTTGTTTACTGATGCTCAGTAACTGGACGAGGTGCATTACCCGAGTACTGGCACTAAGTGAAAACACATAAGAGTGAGATACAATTTTGTATTATGTTTTTCATAAGATCATGCTGATATGAATAGTACACTGTGATACGATTCTGGACAGGTCTTGAGAAGAACAAGCTGATAAAAGAATGAAGGATTCGGGGGTGATGTTTAGAAAAAAACCTATTGCTCTCTTAGTGACCAACAAAGCTACAAGAAAGGCCATTATTCTGGTTAATGCCTCCATGGTAACTTAATACACATTTGCTGATATACTCTTTATTTAGCTTATGGAAAAAAGGTTAGTAGTGGTGGTTAGGATAAATGGATCACACCGTATACAGGATGTCCAAGAAATAACGCGACAAAATTCGAGGGTTGTAGAGGCCGCTTTGAAGAACAAATCGAGGATAGAGTCCCGTGTCCCGAAATGTCATCCAACGACGCTAAAGGGCGTCGAAGTCATAAGCATCGGCGCCTACGACTAGGCCACCCCTTCGGCAGCAATCCGTGACTTTGTACGCTGAGCGACCGAAGGCGGAACGTCTCGCAGAGTTGATTGTTATACAGTGATCGCGATTGATTATCACGATAGCCAGCGGAGAAGATGGAGCTAGTAGTTGTTACAGCGTAAAGTCCCGGCACGCCAGTCGGGACCGACAGGGAAGAGAAGGCTGTGAGAGGAAGTTTCCCAATCGCACGCTGACCGAACCTCCCTCCAACACAACAACGCGACAGCAGCAGTCCCTAGGTGAAGAGGACACAAGCGCCGCTACCGATTAGTGACGCCCCAGTTCAGTAGCACCTTCAAGATTAGCGACTTCGATAGCGATGGAAATGTTACCGATGATGGTGCCACTAAAGCGGAGTTACTAAATACAGTTTTCCGTAATTCCTTCACGAAAGAAGACGAAGTAAATATTCCAGAATTCGAAACCAGAACAGCTGTTAGCATGAGTGACATAAAAGTAGTTATTTTAGGTGTTGCGGAACCACTCAAATCACTTAAGAAAGGCAAGTCTTCCGGTCTGGATGGTATACAATCAGGTTCCTTTCAGAGTATGCAGACACTATAGCGCCTTTCTTAGCAATCATATACAACCGCTCACTTGCGAAAGGTCTGTTCCTAAAGGGAAAGTAGCACAGGTCACACCAATATTCAAGAAAGGAATTAGGAGTAACCCATTGAATTACAGACCCACATCACTGACTCCCGTTTGCAGTAGGATTTTGGAGCATATACTGTACTCGAACATTATGTTTCACCTTGAAGAAAATGACTTATTGTTACATAAACAACACGGATTTAAAAAGCATCGTTCTTGTGCAACACAGCTAGCTCTTTATTCCCATAATGTAACGAGTGCTGTCGACAAGGGATCTCAGATCGATTCCATACTCCCAGATTTCCAGGAGGCTTTTGATACCGTTCCTCACAAGCGACTATTAATCAAATTGGGTGCATATAGAGTATCGTCTCAGTTGTATGACTGGATTCGTGATTTCCTCTCAGAGAGGTCACAGTTCGTAGTGATTGATGGTAAATCATCGAGTAGAACAGAAGGAATTACGAGCAATTTAAATTGGAAGGACCACATAGATAATATTGTGGGGGAAGCGAAAGAAAGATTATGCTTTGTTGACAGAACACTTAGAAGATGCGACAAACCCACTAAAGAGACATCCTGAATTACACTTGTCCGTCCTCTGCTGAAGTATTGCTGCGCAATATGGAATCCTTACCAGGCAAAATTGACGGAGGACATCTAAAAAATTCAAAGAAGGGCAGCTAGATTCGTGTTATAGCACAATAGGGGTGAGTGTTTCACTGATATGATACGCGAGATGGAGTGGCAGTCACTGAACCAAAGGCCGTTTTCTTAGTGGCGAGATCTATTTACGAAATTTCAATCACCAACTTTGTCTTCCGAATGCGAAAATATTTTGTTGGTACCCACCTAGGAAGAAATGATCATAATGATAAAATAAGATAAATCAGAGTTCGAACGGAAAGATTTAGGTGTTCCTGTTTCCCAAGCGCCATTCGAGAGTGGAATGGTAGAGAGGTAGTATGAAAATGGTTCAATGAACCCTCTGCCAGGCACTTAAGTGTGAATTGCAGAGTAACCATGTAAATGTAGGGTTGGGATGATGTGGAGAAGAGAGCCGGCCGGAGTGGTCGTGCGGTTCTAAGCGCTACAGTCTGGAGCCGAGCGACCGCTACGGTCGCTTATTAGAATCCTGCCTCGGGCATGGATGTGTGTGATGTCCTTAGGTTAGTTAGGTTTAATTAGATCTGATCTCTAGGCGACTGATGACCTCAGAAGTTAAGTCGCATAGTTCTCAGAGCCATTTGAACCATTTGAATCATGTGGAGAAGAGACCAAACGGCGAGGCCATCCGTCTCATCGGATTAGGAAAGGATGGTGAAGGAAGAACCATCACGGCATTTGCCTGCAGCGATTTACAGAAATCATGGAAACCTAAACCAGGGGGACCGGAAGCGGGACTGAACCGTCGTCCTTCCGAATGCGAGTCGAATGTGCTAACCACTGCGCTACCTCGTGCGCTGCCACTTCGATAGGAGCATCAACGGTAGTCACTACGCTTGACTAATTATGTAGCACAGACTTGTGATTGTCTATACTATTATTTATGGTATCTGTGTAGTTGCCAAAGTTATGTATTGTATCTTTTCCGACAGCCGGTGTAGCAACGCGGTTCTAGCCGCTACAGTCTGGAACTGCGCAACCGCTACGGTCGCAGGTTCGAATCCTACCTCGGGCATGGATGTGTTTGTTGTCCTTAGGTTAGTTACGTTTAAGTTGTTCTAAGTTCTAGGGGACTGATGATCTCAGAAGTTAAATCCCATAGTGCTCAGAGCCATTTCGACCATTTTTTTATGCAGGCTTCCTAGCCCCAAGCACATTGACGACGAGGCTGGAATAAAGAGGTACTGTGTAGACAGGCCTTGTCTCCTCTGAATGCGATGCTCTACTTCCTCGGAGAATGACGGGTTTTGACGCGGGTTTCCTTCTGCAGTTTATTTTTCTCCTGTATACCGAAAAACATTGGAGATTTTAGAGGGTATCAGGAGAAAAATAAACTGCAGAAGGAAACCGTGCACAAAACCGTCATTCAAGGAGGGAACAGAGCGTCGCATTCATAGGAGACAAGGCCTGTCTACAGAGCTACTAGCTCAATCTTTTCTATACTGACGAACGTGCTAATCAGTCGCTGTCAATGATTAAGAAACAACATTGTGATGCTTTGCGCATACGGTCCGTCAGCGTGCAAAGTCACGTTAACTGCCGAAGGGGTGGCCTTGTGCAGGCACCACCTGTAACTGCCTACAACTGCATCACGAAGGACACAAAAACTAGCTTGGAAGTAGGAACTGTTACGGCATAAAGTCAAGCGTCGTCACACCACTCGGGAACAAGAGAGACGAGATGGCTGTGAGAAGACGTCAGCCAGTCGCACGCTGACCGACCCCTCTCCAGGACGACAACGCGACAGCAGTGGCCTCTACGTGCAGAAGACAGAAGCGTCGTGCCTGACTTGTCTCGGCCTAGTTTACAGCAGTTTGGAGACTAATAACTTGGACAGAAGCGTCAACTCTATCACTTGCCTTTACTGGCTATGTAACATGGAGTTGGGAATTGTTATACGGAAGAGAATTCTTATTTTGTGTGTCGCCCTTTGCTTGCGGCACATCTACGAAACACAAAGTTAAGTATTGTAGTTTTTCATTTTGTAATAAAACTCATTAATAAGATTTGTTGGAATGTTGTCTAAGGATCCGAGAAAGCGGGTTTGCTAGACACCCGATATTTGACGACTAGGCACGATTTAACAGCAACTCCACAACTGGACATTCGAAGTTTGGAAATGAAATAGCGAGACGAATGAGTCACGGAACATAGCGTTACCAGTGACCTCCAACGCGCCTGCGACGCCGGCCGCGGTGGTCTCGCGGTTCTAGGCGCGCAGTCCGGAACCGTGAGACTGCTGCGGTCGCAGGTTCGAATCCTGCCTCGGGCATGGATATGTGTGATGTCCTTAGGTTAGTTAGGTTTAATTAGTTCTAAGTTCTAGGGGACTGATGACCACAGCAGTTGAGTCCTATAGTGCTCAGAGCCATTTTTGAGCGCCTGCGACGATGAATAACTGAGAAAAACCGCACGTACGCAATACTGGTGGTGGTAAATATGAAGGAGAATGTGTGATCAGGATAAAATACGCACTTTAGTTAGAACAACTAAAGGTACTGAATAAAATATATTGTGTATGCAAATGACTGCAGATTTTTGGAGCGATATGTCAGATGAGTATACCTTCAGCCATAATGGAATCAATCTATCATTTCCACACTCAAGTAGTGAGCGTTGAGAAAATAGCATTTTTGGACCAAGTGATTGATGAATTGGTTTGCTGTTGTCTTTCTCCAACTTCTTAACGAAGTCCCATGTGTCTATGTTCTGTGGACGTCTTTGGTAATTGTTTATGCACTATAGTATTGAGTTCGATTTATGGATAACTACGGAATGAAATCGAGGGTCAGCTGAAAATTTGGAGCCATCTCCTATGAAAGCGACGCTCTGTTGCCTCCTTGAATGACGGTTTTGTGCGCGGTTTCCTTCTGCAGTTTCTTTTTCTCCTGATTACCTTCATGGGTGTGTTCAGTTCAGCTTATCCATCCAGTAGATAAATTAACATTAGCTGTGCCACACACTCCCTCTCCGAGAGTCATTGTAGTCGTTTGGAATTACACTTAGGTCACGTAAATGTAAATTCTGTATGTCATTGTTTATCCCGTTCTACCTCCTATTGGAAAGAGTGTACTTTCTCAACACACGTTGGTCCGTTTCCTTTCGGATATTTGCAGATATTTGACGGTTGAGTAATATATTTATTTGTAGCGTGTAAGTAAGAGTAATGCATGTGTATGGTTTAATGTTACTTTTGAGCTTTATGCTGATGATGGGAGAAGGGGGAGGGTAAAACCAGGTGTCAGCACAAAGCCTACGCCCCTTCAATAGCGCTAAGGGGACAGCCGATCATAACGTCATCCGGTGGGTGGAACACCGCCAACAGTGTCACATGCCCTAAATTCGTAAGACACTGCGGACAGGTTTCGAATTTAATCCAGGACATTCGAGCAAAGAATGGTGATCAGAAACCTTACACCACCACTTCTCCTTCCCTATCCGACCAAATACTGGGACTGAATCTTTCATCTGCCAGTATTATTCAGTCTTACCTCCTAGTCCAGCGGTCCGTTCACGCGTACGATAGCGACCTAGCTTGTGGAGGAGGGTCACCTAGGGCACGATAAATTCTGGCCAACAGTGTCCCGGGAGGAATAGTCAATATTCAGGGATATGACAGGAACGATCATTTGATTAAAAAGCTTCATGTGGATATATGTCCTATTCCGAATAGTTTCCGAAAACGAAGTAATTTAATGTAAATTGTTATTGATTTTCTATATTACTCAACACAATGTCAGGTTTACACACCAACAACAGTTAGAAAAAATTATAAAATGCTTTTTACAAAGTATCAACTAAAAAATAAAGATTTTTTGACACATCTACCTCTAAACATTATCGCATATGTCTCAGTACAGCTGTTGCACAGTTCACAATAAATGTTCGAACATCACACCGTCAGCTCCGATGCATTTGTGCACTCTTGGGAGAACGTGTTGTGTTGCCTATGCGCGTTCCCTAATAAGGGCAGCAGTGTCCATGATGAGACCGAGCATTTCCTCGCGCGTATCCTCCTTCCGTAGGTACACTTCAGTGCTCATTCGGCCCCAAACTCTAATGTCGTAACGTCTGGCGATCTTGATGGCTAGTTAATTGTCCTACCACGACCAATCCATCGGTCAGTACCCTCACACGTGTGGTAATATGTGGAGAGGTCCGTCACGCTGGACGCGTGGCCAAAGGAACTTCTTCACGGCGCTCAACAAACCAATTTTCCCAAAAATGCAAGTGATTCTGACCCGAAATTCAGTCCTCTAAAAAAATTGGACCTATGAAAATATTACCGATCTTGCCGCACCAAACAATAATCAAAAAATTAATTCGGAAAGTGGTTTCCACTTAAGGTGTGGATTTTCCAGCAGCCACAACGCATGTAGTTTATTCCATTCCGTGCAATCGTAGCCTCACCAGCGAATAGTATCAATGAAAGCAAATGACGATTGTCATTTAACCACTGACAAAATGCAAGTGTTGCGACATTGTCCACTGCTCCATTACGTATACCCGTGGCTTCATCAGTGAATAGTATTAAGTGAAGCAAACGACGATTGTTATTTAACCTGTGACAAAATTCACGTCTTGAGGCATTGTCCTCCAATGTGAAGATTGTGAACATGCTGTGTGTAAAATGGTGCACAAGAAATCTGCACTACTTCGTGTTTTCCGACATTTACAGTTCCTGTCTTCCTTGTGATGAACATTCATTAAGAATTTGGTTTTTCTGAAAATATATGTAGAAGATTTGTTTTCCTCTCATAGTTTTTGCCACTTACATGGCTGTTAATGAGCGAAAATTTCCGTTTGACTTTTCTTGACCTGTGTAAATTATTCCTCAGGTATTCTGTACATGGTTCTGGCAATTAGGAGGTAGCATGAACGAAATTATTCTCAACCCCAGTTGCCTTTTCATTTTAGTTTTATCGTGAGAGAAACTACTGTACTTACTTGTGTTCACGATATGATACAAGTAGCCACAATTATCACTAGCCGACCCTGCCTCAGTGCGCTATGCCCTTTCCATTTGTCTCGAAAATTCTGTCAGCCAGTGTGCAATGTGCAAGCGGATGTGCCGGCTGCCAAGGGCGGAGCTGCAGGGCTCGTTTCTCCCCGGTCCTCCTACCGTGCTGGCCGATGCTGGTATAATCGTTAATTAGAACCGCAGTCCCAACGCGGTCATTGTTGCCCTTAGCTAACTGGCCCTTCGCACGCTGCAATCAATACGTTCATTAGAGAGACTTGCAAACGTTAGTGACTCTCTGAGAGCGATCCCCTCCAGCCTCGTGTGTCCATACAGCTCCCAGGACGTCACAATCATTATTTCTCCCTATGGAAAATTCTGCTATACAGGTGCACGATGTCGTGGATTATGTCTGGCAGCCTGTCAGAGCTATCTTCACAGGTAGAATTCCTGTTTTCAAGCCCTTCTCCAATGACTTTGGCCGCACAGGGTAGCCGCGCGGTCGAGGGCGTCTTGACACGGTTCGCAAGGCTCCCCCCGTCGGATGTTCGAGTCCTCTCTCGGGCACGGTGGTGTGTATTGTCCTTAGCGTCAGTTAGTTTAAGTTAGATTAAGTAGTGTGTAAGCCTAGGGACCGATGACATCCGCAGTTTGGTCCCATAGAAACCTACCACAAATTTCCAAAGAATTTCCAATGACTTTGAAAACTCGAGTTCTGCTCGATGAGATCAAATTAGATATCAAGAAACATGTTTACTTTACCTCATCGTACATGGTGTACTTAAAGCCTTTCTCAAATCAAACTAAATTACTTCCAAGTAACTACGCTAAATACAGCTACACGGTTTGTTGCAAATGGCAGCTTCACTCGTAACGCCTTTACGGACACACTTCCACATGTCTACGCGATATTTTGAAAGCGGTAGCTCAACTCGTTGAGTTTTGACGGACGGACATGTTAGAACTTTAGGTTGACCCTTAGTTACATGAATTTCAACCATGGATAGTATTTCAGCAAAATTGTGTCCGACACACCGGGGGTTATTTGTTTGCCAGTTCTTGAATGAAATCTTTCTGGATAAATGGATCTCTAGCGTCGCCCGGTATCACAGACCAGATATACAATGAACACTAAGTTCATTGAGTTACGAGGACACAATTTTCCCTCTGGGAAACAAGTCTTGAAATACTCACGAACGAATAAACTCTTCTGGTTTGAACGCGAATAGCACTGGAGTCAGAATGCCTATTAATGATAAATAAAGAAACATTTTTAATCTTACGTTAATCCTAATCATGAAATGTATTCGTAACAGCCAGTGTTTACAACCATCAGCTGTATAATGGAATGACTACAATGAAAATTTGTGCTGGGACGGAATTCGAACCCAGATTACCCGCTCATCTTGAGCGGTCGCCTTACAATTACACTATTTGTGCATGCTTCAATTACACTATTTGTGCACGCTTCAAGGCCGGCTGGGTTGGCCGAGCGGTTCTAGGCGCTACAGTCTGGAACCTCGCGACCGCTACGGTCGCAGGTTCGAGTCCTGCCTCGGGCATGGCTGTGTGTTATGTCCTTAGGTTAGTTAGGTTTAAGTAGTTCTAAGCTCTAAGGGACTGATGACCTCAGAAATTAAGTCCCATAGTACTCAGAGCCATTTAATTTTTTTGCATGCTTCAAGGCCAGACCTTAACTTCCATATGTCGTCAACCATGTGTCTACAACTTGTACACGTCCCCCCATTATGAATATTTTCGTACAGGGAAGAAATTTTAATTGAAAGTCGCTTAGCCAGTGTCGGCGGATAAATACGATCCTGCAGTGCCTCTATTGTTCAGAAGTACGATGCAGTGTTCCTTCGGACATGCACAAAACACTGCGCTAGAAAGAAGCTGAGGGGCTGACGGAACAGTCCCAAGTTAACATGTATAGAACTCAGACTCAGTTCAAGTTAAAGTCCCCAAACGACTGTCCGCTATTAACGTTCCAGTATGACGAAAACATAGCCAAATGCGGTGTATCGTAGATGAAAACAAGTCTGAAGTTCATACAATTCCACTCGCAGAAACACAAACAAAAAGCTTTTCGGCGTCGTTGCGGCTGCTCCAAAGCGAGTTCCTGATTGAAAAAATGCATAAGCATTCGACGCCTACCCCTGGAAGCGCAGTTGGAGTACAGTTGGGACAGTAAATCAACAACGCACTATTAACCCAACAGCTTAGCCGACTGTACTCGTGAGGTGAGGTACATGGTTTGGCTTTTCGTGTTTTAGGAATCGTCCTGGGTGCATGTCACATCTGAATTTTGTTCAACGTCAGAGGGTGCTGCGTACCGATGAAGTAGCGCCACTGGCCGCTTGTATCGGTCATGAACGCCGTTCCTCCTCCAGAGTTGGTGGATGAGGGGTGGCTGGGAAAGTAGGGACTTGGTGTAGAGTCTTCTCGCCGTCAACCACGTCATGGAGATAGTGTACCGGAAAGTCGTCGGAATATGGAACACTCGGAGCAGGATTTTGTTCTGGAGGACCTGTAGGCGCTTGATGTAGCTACGAGCTGCATTTCCCCATGCCTCGCTGGCGTAGTTCATGACAAGCCGAATACTCAACCTGTAGAGACCACAGCTGACTGACAGCCCTCTCATTGAATAATGGCTGGAGAGCGTCAAGCCTGTGCGTTATTTGCTTATGCACACGTTTAATACGCTCTCTCCATGTGAGCTTCTGATCTAGAAGTCCGCTGTTTATTTCTAGAATCTGATCCCTTCATTCGGATACCCAAAGAGCACAACATTGGCGATCGCCGGTGGATGGCGCTGGTTCAGGATAGTGCCTTGATTTTTGGCAGCACTGAAACCGATCCTCCAATTCGCAGCTCATTCTTTAGAGTAGTGGCAAGCTTCTTGCAGACGACGACTGGGCATCTGCTGCACGTGAGAAGCGCTACGTCATCTGCGACTACGGGAGGTCTGATATGTAGGCTACACGCACCACTGGACCCTACACGGAGTCCCATGGCACCCCCTCCTCAACGTCACGTTCGGTAGACATACCCTCTCCAGCACGAAGGATGAAGGTTCGGTGGTCAAAGCAGCTGCGGATGAGTTTGATAACGCTGACGGGAGTCCCTGTAGAACTGGATTCGGTGCCAGATGTTGTCAAACGCCTTTGACACACACAAAAATATGACTTCACAGACTCGACAACGCATAAGAGCAACTGAGTGGTCGAGTGCAGCTGGGGGAAGCCAAACTGATCATTATGTGATATAAACGTGACAACGCTCGAAAGTAACTTCAGTAAGAACAGAGCAGTTATGGAGTCTATAATCCTGACTGCAATGCATGCTGCTCAGCAGCGTAACCTACGTAAGGTGATTATCCAGCTTTGGTAGTACCCATTCCCATTCCCGAGCAAGATCTGTGTGGATGCCTTGGTGGCGGATCATGAACTTGCCTTCGTCTTCCAGTGCAGCGCATGTAACTATACATTATATGATGATCCTGAGACATTGTTGGGCAGTCAGTGGGGAGAATTTGTAACCTAAGAGAAATTAATCAACCAGAGAACCTTAATGGGAACTAGACTTGACCAACTTTACTTCTGCTAACTCACACTTTGTGTAATAGTGTTCCTCCGACCTGATCGAACGCAAGGCCTCCCCACACCAGTACCGCACTGCCACAGAACTGGTCTCTTTCCGCCAATGATTTGGCCCTCTATCGCTTTTTCACCAGACGAAAGTGCGGCCAGCATAATTCTGTATATTGCGGCAAGATTCATCGATATTGAACATAATACTCCACTCATTTGTGGCCACTATCGAACTTTCTGACTCCTCGATGAATGCGCTTTCCCTATTAAAACACATATTGCTGGATATCTGTCCCACGCACAAAGTGCTCTACTCCTCTGAGACAAAATTCGTTGGGAACTACAACTCCGTAGGCAGCTGCCAACTCTTGTAGAAACCACTAAGTTTCGTTGTGAATTCGAAACCACGTGCTGGTCCCGATATGGTATGATTACTATTGGTCGACCTTATATTGACGTTCTCTAACTCTTCCTCAGTCTCGGAACTCTCAATAAAACCTTTAAATGGCAAAAAATGGTTGAAATGTCTCTGAGCACTATGGGACTTAATATCTGAGGTCATCAGTCCCCTAGAACTTAGAACTACTTAAACCTAACTAACCTAGGGACATCACACACATCCATGGCCGAGGCAGGATTCGAACCTGCGACCGCAGCTGTCGCGCGGATCCAGACTGAAGCGCCTAGAACCACTCGGCCACACCGACTGGCCTTCAAATGACCGTTTATGGCAAATTCAAAGCTGCCGAGACTGCGGTCAGTGTACGACAAGCTTCGAAGCGTCCGTCGCTTTTAATTTGTAAAACAAGGTACCAATGGTATCTTCCTGTTCTGGTAAAACGGAACACCTTGAACGACTAGAAAAAGGACGACCATATTCACAGGACATGTACAGCAGTATGTGCTGCAGAAATAATTAGCATATCAGTCAGAAGTTCCATGCGTGATGGCACCCACGCTTATAAGGCGCGAATGGCGTTCTGTGGAATAGCCATCCACGCTTCATTCACATGATTCCAGAGTTCATCTGTGGTGATTGACATTCGGTCACAATGCTGCACCCGTCGTTTCACCATATACCACACATTTTCGATCGGTAACTAGTCTTGTGATCTGGAGGGTAAGGTCAAATGGCTGACTCCTGTGACACCAAGAAGGCACGTGTTCGTGCGCAACGCGTGCTCGTGCATTGTCTTGCTGAAGAATGGCGTGTGTGGTGTTTTTCAGAAAGGGTATGGCTACGGGTTGCAGGATGTTATTCACTTAGGTCACACTGGTCACAGTGCCCTTGACACGCACCAACTGTAATTTGTGGTTGTACTCAGTAGCACCCCAGGCCGTCAGGCCGTGACAGTGCGCTGTATGTCGTGTGAGATCGTAGGCACTGCGATGCAGGAAATCAAAATGTGGCCTCATTTTCAAAGAAGCAGAACCTGGATTCGTCCGAAAACATTAGCTGATGCTATTCCTGTCCTTAGTGACGTTGTTCCATACACAATTACCGCCCAGCATAGTTCTGCACATTCGCCAAAACCGAGCGAGGTGACGCAGTGGTTAGCACACTGGACTCGCATTCGGGAGGACGACGGTTCAATCCCGTCTCCGACCATCCTGATTTAGGTTTTCCGTGATTTCCCTAAATCGCTTCAGGCAAATGCTGGGATGGTTCCTTTGAAAGGGCACGGCCGATTTCCTTCCCCATCCTTCCCTCACCCGAGCTTGCGCTCCATCTCTAATGACCTCGTTGTCGACAGGACGTTAAACACTAATCTCCTCCTCCTCCTCCATTCGCCAAAGTAGGCGGAGAAGTGGACGACCGCACGTAACCCATGTCGTAATAAACGACGACGGACTGTCACTCCTGATGGTGTACGATGTGTTACACTGTTCCACTGTTGAGCCAAAAAATTGGTTCAAATGGCTCTGAGCACTATGGGACCTAACATCTGTGGTCATCAGTTCCCTAGAACTTAGAACTACTCAAACCTAACTAACCTAAGGACTTCACACACATCCATGCCCGAGGCAGGATTCGAACCTGCGACCGTAGAAGTCGCGCGGTTCCGGAATGAGCGCCTAGAACCGCTAGACCACCGCGGCCCTGTTGAGCCAGAGGGGAAGAGGACGCAGATATGTCCTGCAATGCCATTCGGATGAGGTGTCGATCTTCTCGTGGGGTGGTCTGTATTATGCGGCCTGACGCATCTCGACTTGTTCTACGGCCTTCCGTGATCCAATCGGCACATACCCGTTGCACAGCCGAACCTTTCGTCCCACACGGGCAGTAACTTTACGGATGGATGCGTCACGTTCTCTCATACCAATGATGTGCCCTCTTTAAAACTCACTCATTTGACGGTATGATTCGCGCATACGTCTGCGATACATCCTGTACGTCTTCTCCAGTCAAGCTGCTTCACATCTTCTCAAATCAATCTGGTCCATTTACGTTCGGTTTATAGCGATGAGAGCAGCAGGCAAATTTTACCGGTAGGTGGTATTGCTTCGCGATATCGATGTTGACCTTGAATCCGCGGTCCGAACTGGTTCAAAAGCTAATCATTTCTGTAGAACATACTAATGAACGTCCTATCTCTAGTCGTTCAAGTCGTTTTGTTTTTTCTGAACATGAGCGTTCGTAGTGAACTTCATCTAGAAGCTGTACTCTTCTCGGAAAGAAAGCGCAGACGCAATTCTGAAATTATGGATTTAACGCTCTATGTTTCGTTGTCGTTGTATTACATACCTAATTCGTTCAGGCAGAAGTCCTTTGCTATAATGACAGTACATTTCTGATTCATGAGAAACTCGTGACGATAATTTAAATTTTATCTTTTCCTATTCCTCTTTCCACAGATTGTACGCAACATTTCGACATATGTACCAGGAAAACCTACAGTGCTTTGGAGAGGTTTAGTTAGGTACTGTTTTCATTTTACAGTGACTGGCGTAAAGCAAAAGCAGTAGAACAATGACATTTCCGGGATTTTGTGGAACGCCAACGCTACATAGTAAGGAAGTATGGGATACGGACAAACGCCAGCATTCATAAATATTGCATCAACCGTAGCACGAAATCTAGCACTACTCATCTACATCATATAGTGAAACCTTAAACAAACGGATGCAGTATAGTCTGCAAATGTTTCACAGTTTCTCCATGTCATCTCTGTACACAGTGTCGAGAAGTAACGCTACCGAATTTAGTGCACATTTTTCGCTACTGATGCTGCAGTTTCATTCTAACTATTGGTTGAACTGAGTTAATTGCCTAGCCTGTACAGTCGCTGCACAATGCGCAAATTTCTGGCAGCCCTGGATTTCCTTTAAATACTATCATTAATATACATTACGATCACGAAGTTCAACAATTCATTTCCGCAAAAATCTTGAATGTGGTTCTTTCGTAAAGGGAACGTAATATTCATATTTCACCCAGAACATTTTCAAATCTATTGTTCTCGAGAATACCACAAAACTCTGATTGGTTTAAGAACAATAGCTAACATGATAAGAACAGAAGTGTCACACAATTCACGCAGGGAGCTGTTTAGAACAGGAAAAGGAATAACGAGCAGAAGAGATTTCGATGTTTACCATCTCAATCGAGCGCCACCTGCGTGTCCCCTGATTTAATATCCAGGTCTACGAAGTTAATGGTACCGACGGACCAGAGTAATGAAAGAAGTTTGCAGAGAGCAGAGAGTAAATTACACCTGCAGTTTCTTTCGACGCTTAATACCAGTATCGTAGTTCGTTCTTGGACTCTTCACCATCGCTAAGTTTTGCGTAAAGGAATTCATATGCCTCAATGCGGCTGCTTTTAGTTTCTATTGTCTATGAAAAGGTCGAGGCTTAATTTGTAAAGCTGGCTTTCTTTATAGCTACACACTGAGGTGTAGAAAATATAATGCTCTATGTTCGGTACACCTTACTTCACTTTTACCGACCCTGCGCAGTGGATCACAGCTAACATATACATACTAGCCTTCACCATAAACATGTTTCGACTTCATTTGAATGAATGTGAAGGATTAAGTCAAAAACTACTGTAGGGATTTTCATACGGTTTCCATTAATATATTTATTCACGAGGAAGGTTTGTGTACATAATTTACTGCAATTAATAAAATGTTCCGGGCTATCATGCCGTGGTCGAACGGACCCCGGTGCTGAAAGCTTCCACGGCGGGGTGACAGCAACAGGGGACGAAGGCAATCGACAACGGCTAATTGTGCTAAGGTATTAGAAGCACGTGACGTCATGCAGTGTCCGAGAGCACGCGTAAACGGAATTCTGCTGCAGTCAGCAGCGAGCTAGGGTGCCAATCGGACACTCAAAGAAGCTACGATCCCCCTTGAAAATGTCCTCCACAGCTGGAGACGAAACGCTTGGTTTAAATGTGAAGCCCGGTACATTCTATTAATTGTGACTCATCCGGCTGTGAAATTTTATGTTTTACATTTAATTTATTACTGCTATACTAGACAATTCTTCCGGTCATAGATGCTTAGTGCTACCCGTTCGAAGCTGGGACAGGTCGACAGCTGTAATGTGTAGTGTATGGATATTATTACAAGTAATGACAGTACTTAGCTTACTCATAATATATAACGCGACTGGCAGCTACAACTGCATTTCCAAGGGCTACATTGATGTTTTTGTGAAATAAATCTGCTTCGGTTAATTACCTACAAATGAATGAACGTTACGGGTGATAGTTTTTCAAGAAGTTCACCTTAGAAGAGATTACACAACACTTAAATTATTAATATGGGTTACCTTCATTTGGTTACAAGATTTCGTTTTCTAAATTTACATTTACAGTTCAAATGATTTACTATATTTATGACTGCTACACGACTCAAATGATGAAGCGCAATTTGTGATCAAAAGATTTTTTGAGGTACCATATTTATCTAATATAAACTAAAATAATCAGAGGGATAGAACTTAATTTTTCTACGTTCTTGTACTCACAGACCATTCACGAATGTTTTTTATTGCTCGGGGTGACTCAAACTATTCGTTTCAACTTCCTGCTCCCAGCGGTATGTCATTTTTGCATTTGTGTATGTAATCAGGAAACAGTATCATACTATTTTCGTTTATGAAAACCGATGAAGTGATATGGACAGCTCATGACGAGCTGTCTTTTAGCTACGTGTGATTACCTAATGCAGCATGCACACGAATACTCGTCTACGTAGCTTAGATGACTATCTCAGTTTGACACTACCCTTCTCGCAACCTTTTCCCTGCGCCCTCCTTCTTCACCAGACGTAGTTTTCCTAAATCACTCAACATGGTTTCTTTGAGCACACGGTGGAAAGATCATCCGATCCTTGTCCAGCAGAAGAAGTGGTCCGTCTTTAATGTACAAGCTGTTGAAAGGAAGTTATACCGTAATCATCCATATTCTTTTGCTTTCCTCGGTTGTATCCCGTTGAAACGGTTGAAATCGCTAAGATGAAAATGAATTTATAATTACAGAGTTTGCCTGACGAGCATCAGAGATGTATGACCCACAGTACATGAGGACTAATCTGTGTATCTGTGCCCCATGTGTGGCATGTGCGAACGTACAGTTTTTGGCGGTAACGTGAAATAAATGAGATATCAAAAAAGAAAATAGGCTATGTCTTAAAATTTCCATTTCTATATCTCAATGAGAACTATGGTACAGGAACAAACAACTTTTAAACAGAAGCGGAAAGACTTAGCTACGTTTGCGGGGAAAATTTGTAAGTAATGATTGAACATCACAGCCTCTCTACAACAATGAAAGATAAGACAAAGAATTTAATGAAGTTATGTAAAAGTGAGACCACCAGATGTTACTAATCGTCACTTGTTCTGTATTGTGAATATGCTTCAAAACTCTTTTTCGTTGTAGAATATGTTTGTCGTAATAACTTAATCAGCGGCGTAATCCAGTGAACTGGAAAATATTATGTATTGTCTAATGAGAACGGTTACAAAACAAATGCACAAAATAAACAACTATTTCGTATAATAATTTGCCTTGGGATTCAGGAACTTACGTTAGACTCAAGTTTGATGTATTTATTGAAGAGCCAATATCCTACGTGCTAACGTCTGCATCACTACAGGAAGAATTATTTCATGGACTTCGATCAGGATATATTGAAAACCGCAAATAATTACGTGTTGTACATACTGATTTAATAAAGTATTTTACTGTCGCAGTGAACTCTCTTCATACACTAAAAACATTGTCTTTAGGAATTAATCCCTGAGTACAGGTCGAAGCCATTACATACTGGATAACTTGACTTCACGCGTCACTATAGATTTTTGTTAATCTGAAACGATTGGCAGAAACAGCTTCAGATTTGGCAAGTGACCGGCCGCTATGCATAATTTAGAACTTCACAACATATGGACTAAATTGCTGTTTTTGGCAGGTGTTTCAAGTGGTCGGTGTCACAGGTTGCAATCTGTTAATTCCTGTAGAAAAATCAGAAGTGCTTTGAGTTCAAGGACGTTCGTGGGTACTTTTGACCTTCGCTAAAAATCGGTAATTACAGAAATGATTTGAAATGTCGTTATGCGGGTACTGCAGATTCCGCTATACGGCCGCCCGTTGGAGGTTCATGCATATCTACAACTGTACTCGGACAGATTGTACTTGCATTATCTGCCCTTTCTCTCTTACATTCTCGAATGGCAAGAATAACTGACTGCAAGCCACTTTAGCTTCTCTGCTTTTTTGCGTTTTGGGCAGTTCGCTAGATGTTTGTGGGCTGAATTGGTTCAAATGGCTCTGAGCACTATGAGACTTAACTTCTGAGGTCATCAGTCCCCTAAAACTCAGAACTACTTAAACCTAAATAACCTAAGGACATCACACACATCCATGCCCGAGGCAGGATTCAAACCTGCCACCGTACCGGTCGCGCGGTTCCAGACTGTAGAGCCTAGAACCGCTTGGCCACACCGGCCGGCTGGGCTGAATTAATATCTGGCTTGACTTATGGGAAAGTACGCTCTGTGAATTTCAACAGTAATACTCTCCGTGATGCAAAACGTCTCTCTTTCAGCGTCTGCAACAGGAGTGCGACGAACAACTCAATAACGTTCTTGTGTTATTAAACGACCCCTTGAGGAAATATGCCTCTTTCCTTGGATATTTTCTACCTCCTGTAACAATCCTACATGTTCATCATCCCAGATTAATATGCAGTACTTAATAATCGGTCAGAGGAGTGTTTTGTAAATCACTTCTTTAGTGGGGTGAGTTACGTTTCCTGAGAATTGTTGCTATGAATTTCATCCCGGCCCCTGCTTCCCCCATAACTTGTTTTTTAGGCTCGTTCCAGTTTAGGTCATTATGGACGAATACTCTTGGATACCTTTCGGTTGTAGATGTTTCCATTCATCTATCGGCTGTAGGGTAATTGGTCCTCCCATCTACTTACGCGTAATAACTTACATTCTCTTATGTTGAGTGGCAGCTGCAAGTCTCTCAGCCAAACATCGATCTAATACAGGTCGTTTTGTATTTCCATACAATTTCCTGACGTTGCAGCATTCCTCCATACATCATCATATGCATATATCTTCATGGAGGTTCCTGCGTAACCCACCAGATTTGTGTGTATACTGTACTGTCAAGGTACACCTTGGGGTATGATATAAGTTATTTTTACATCCGACGATTTCACCCTACTAATCGATACTGAGTATGTTACGCACCAGTTGTCAAACGCGTGATATTTTTCCCACAAAATGTTTCAGGACTACGTTCTGTCATTATCAAGTGCTATAAAACAAGGAACCAAATCCATAAATCGCAATACTTCACGTACTGACAGTCGTATAAAAATATTTATACCGTCCTATAATATAAAATACTTAAAGCTTCTGTGCCATTAGGCACCGTCAGAACTAAAAACACAGCAGCAAACATGCTAATATAAAACTCTTCCTAGAGCATCTCATGATGGCGTATTAATTTCTCAGGGCACACTCATAAACTCAAGACAGCCGCTTTCACCTACCAGCAATAGTACTTTCCTACAACACATATGTCACAGCCCCCAAAAATGCTACCGTCTATCATAAAATATACGAACATTATATTTCGAATCTAGTAAATTGTAAACCCCAATACTAAATTTCTGTTTCAAAGCGTGCATCCATATAGAATGACGAAAAGACAAAAACTGAACATCGATAATTCGAATAAAAATGCGCAGAAATATAGACTGACAGATTGAGGATTAATCTCATAAAACTTGACGAGATTATTTAATAACTGATGGGTGAAAATTGCATTCAGGACGCACAACAGACTCGAGAAGAAAGTAAAAAATTGGCACAGGGGAGAACTGGATGAGGAAAGCGGGAGTTTACGAAATAAAGTGTCAGGTTTGTTAAATGAAGCACGTGGAGAATACGGGAAGAAACTTCAATGTAAGGTTTAAACAGTATAATAATAAAGAGAATGGGTTATCGACGGGGGAGAAACGAAGCATCTCAAGTATGAATAGCATTCGTTGAGTTGCATCACAGATAGCATAGGGGTAATGCACTTTGACGATAAAGGGACGCTGTTGTCAAATTTAGAGGAAGTGAAATTTTTTAATGTTTTAATAAATGAATGCCTCACCATGAGAAGACAGAGGTGTCCAAGAGGCATTTCTGGGCCCACTTTAGCGATATCTTTCTTGGGAAACAGCCATCAAATTATTCGAATTAGCGGTGAGTTTTATGTCTGAAAATGCATGTTTGCTCCTGTCTTTGTATTTTTTACGGTGCCTAATGGTACAGAAGCTTTAAGGTATGTTATACTGCGGGACGATATAAATATTTGTATATGGTTGCCAGTACGCGTAGTACTTCGATGTACTGATTTGTTTCCTCGTTTTATAGCACTTCATAATTGAATAACGTAGTCCCGAAACATTTGGTAAGAATATCACACGTTAGACAACTGGTGAGTAACATGCTCAGTACTGATTCATGAGATAATCGTAAGATGGTTTCACAACAAATACCCTGTTAAGATCGAACAGTTGAGTGCTGCCTGTCAGGAACACCTGAATACACTCTCAAAGTCTGTCCAGTACTCATGAAGCTCGTATGTATTTCACTAAGCGACTGTACGGAACAGTATCGAATACCTTCCAGAAGCCAAGGAGCCCGAAATCAACTTAGCTACCGTTTTCTATGTCCTTTTAGAGGAAATGGACTAATAGAACGGACTGAGTTACACAAGATCTCTGTTTGAGGATTCCTTGTTACTCTCGGTATAGGAGTTTTCATTCCCTAAAATACGTCATAATGCGCTAGTACACTGTATACACCGACTTCTCAACTGTGCTGACATAGAAACACAGCAGTTTCAAAGCCAAAATATACATACTTTAGCTGTGTCGTGTGATAACTGTCCGTTATCGTAATTTATCATGTAGAAGACTACTGTAACACTTAGATGACCCATTTACCGAATACCAGTAATCTGTGGCACATAGAACATATGAAAATCCAAGATTCGGATTCAAACATGAACGATGAACTGGGAAAATCTTTGCAGCGACACTCAGCGCGATTTTTTCACATATACTGTTCTAGAAGATTCCTTATCTGAACAAGGGGCGATAGAAGCCTGATTACCTGTAGCTGACACCAAATCAGTGTATGATAGGAGTGTAGTGGCGAACAACTCTGAAGTATTCGCTATGGAAATGACGTTGTTTCAATTTTCGAGGCGAATCACGACACGTTCTTGGTGCTTACGAAGACCATTTACAATCTGATGCCGCAGAGGTATGCGTAAATATCACAAACATATCCGTGTCCTCAATATGGTCACGCCACCTACTGTGAAGGTGCTATTCGCTCAGGCACGATGGTGAGTCAATACTTTTTTAGTGTAGTAACATATTGCCATTTTCCTCCATTTACATAGCAGATACCAGTGACAATCGTAGCCCGAGATACAGAAGTGTAACAGCTCTCGCTGCAGCTACTGGAACAATATTCATTTACGTAATGCTGCCTATAGTTTATAAGTGGGCCTGGAGAATATAACACACCAAAATGAGATATTATAGGCAAGAAGAGTAAGATGTATATTAGAGAACTTTTGCTAAAGCGAGCTGGTGCTTTGCGCTCAAGTTTGTTTTCTTATGCGTTTATGAGGTCTACACTGACGCCGTTGTCGCCTGACTGAAGTAGGTCAGCGGCCATCAGAAATCTGTCTTAACACCAAGTCAGCTTTTGTTGCAGGAAGGAATACAAACATCATTCAGAGCGGCAATAGTTACTAGTTTAGACAAAACATATATTTTAGCCTCTCTATTACAGTTCAGTTTTCTACATTCTTTAATGTTCACTAGTTACTTTTGTAATCTGATAGCGTCCATAGCTAAGGACTATGTTAGTTGGGCTGGCGATATTTTTAAAATAACTAAAGCTGCGGTGGCCACAGCCGACACGTTTCAGGTTGGAGAATTGGCCTCAGTACTTCTCGGGCCGTAGGGTTTCAGCTACATCTGGTGTCTCTTGGGATTGGATTCCTCAAGCCACAGCACTTTCCGAAGAGCTTCATTCTCCATTTTGTCTTCACCTGAAGGCGAATAATACAACGAAGATTGGTTTCGGATGTCTGGACCAAAGACAAATGACGGTAACGGTCGCTAGGTTCCCCTACGAGATGTTGACTATTGCTGATAATATTGGTGAGCTACAGCGAGTCATTTCGTCTGCTGTTATTTGAGTCGATCTTCCAATTATTTCCGGATTTCCGGAATGTTGCTAAACAATGGGAACTTCTGTGTTATTGGGGAGGGAGGGTAGGTGATGATACCCTCCAAGGCGGATGGATAATTGATATGGATTAAGTGTAATAGCTGAGGGGGCATAAGCGTGGGCGAGATGTTGAACAGGAACTAAACGCTGCTCGAAAGCACCGTATGCAAGCCGCTGCACGTCGAACCCACCAGTAACGCCCGTCTCCCATGTTCTGAGACCATTTTCCAATTCATTTCGATGGCCGATTGAAGTTTTGACGCCAGCTACCCTCCCTAGCTTGCGATTGGTGATATCGTCTCCAGGACGGACGGCAGTTCTTCGATCTGTAAATATAACACCACAGAGTCCGTCGATTCTGTGATGCTACCGGGCGCAGATTTCCGGAGCTATACGAAGGAAAATATAACATCCCCCTAAACACATCAGGCAACCCACACTCAGAAAGCAGATAATCACGTCGCACAGAATGCCTGGTGCTCACGTGACGGTTTAATGGCTCAGAAAAACCGCTGTGTTCTAGTAACAAACAGTTAATTGTAACAAACCACAGTGAAATGAGCAAGGCACGTGTATGAATTATAGATCTGCCAATCCGAGAAGCATGTTGAACCAAGACCGCAAATTATTCTGACTTGTTAACGGTAGCAACGCTTAGGTATTACTTGGAACTCAAAGCTTGCAGAATCCAGAAATAAATAATAGTGAAATTTTAAACTCCGAATGGAAAAGATGCTGAAAGGAATGAATGAGCACTGCAGCGTAGAAATCAGTAATATTCAATGAGAAAAATGCAGAATCTGAACACCGTGTAATCCGAATGAAGGTACACGTCAAAGATATATCAGTAATAATAATCGGACACTTTGTCACCCAACGAGAGAGATGAAACTTGCACAGAAACCTTATAGAATATTGCGTGTACATTCCGAGTCCGCATCTGAGTAAGAAGGGAAGATTTCTACCTTTTAACTATAGAGCGGCAAACGCAGTCCTTTAAAACAAGCATCAGTGGCAAATTCACTCGACATATTTCCCAAAAATTACCTTCACCTGTCGGTTAAATAACGCATTTGTAAAACACAAGGTGTAACAATCGGCAAGAGATGTACGAGAGAGTTTCGAAAGAAGTGCTTGCGAATTTTTATGTGGAAACTCTTACAGCCTTTGAAATGAAACAAACATTATTAACATCCTCCATCTTTATTCTTTGTGTCTACATATTTGCTGCCCTCTGCCGCTAGGAGGCTCCGCATTGTAGAGTGTAACATGGCGTGGTACAACGTAACTACGTCGGTGCGTGAGAAACAGCGTGCTGTAATCGAATTCGTCCTCTCCTTCAACATCACAATGCCAGACTACACACGAGCGTTGCGACATGTGCACCAATCCGACGATTTGAGTTCACTGTCATCGATCACCCTTCATACAGCCCCGACTTGGCCGATTTTCATTTGCCTCTTCCAGGAATTCACTTGGATAGCAAGTACAGGGCAAATTTTGGCTCCCGCAAAAATGTCAAACATTCTACAGTGACGGTATCAACAACCTGGTCTTTCGTTGGTGACTACTTTAAGAAGTAAATATGTAGGCATGAAGAATATAGGTGAAGAATGTTAATAACGTCATTTATTGAAAAAGCTTTAACAGTTTTCACATTAAAAAATTTGATGTCATTACTTTTCAGGATTACTCCGTAGTGTAGTGATTAAGGTACGGGACCAACAGCCAAGAGGACAGTATTTTTAACCCCCGTATTGTCGTTCACATTAACCTTCGCCTAAACTCGTTGAGGGGAATCTCGGATTGAGTCCCCTGAAAATTACAGAAACCATTCCATTCCCTATCAGACCTTTGAATGCCAAATTCAAATTATATAGTGTTGAGATGAATTCAGTTTCCAAACTAGGTAGTAAATAAATAGATAAGAATATTCTTAGCAACCATTTGCTCTGATAGCCGTTAAAATTCCAACACCAGGAAGGGTAGCAGATAATTTTACTTACTGTTCGTAACAATGTAGAGGGAAGGAAACACGATTTTATTGGAAGATGATTCGGGAGTAAACAGGATGGGATATTTGGTACACAGAACTGCCACCTTTGGCAGCAACAGTGGCCTCTTGTCGGTGGGACGACCAGACGAACTGAGCTGGGATGAGTGCTTCAACCCTACGCCTGAGTTCATTGCTCGTAATGGTGGAAAAGTGGGCGTCAGTCTTTCGGCAACCCATGGCCAGATTTTTTCAGTGGGTGAGAGATTTGGAGAGCGTGCATACCTGTGCAACAGTCGAACACCTTCTGTACCGAGACACATCAGGACAGCACTGGCAACATACGCCTTACCTTATCTCATTCAAACATAAAATCACGGTGACCTAAGAGATAGGGTACAACCACCAGCCTTAACACGGCTGCTGTCCGAATTACCGCCTATGTGCACCTCTTGTGTACTCAGTGGCACACCGTACCATCAGTCCAGTTGCTGGGCCCGCAGAATAGTAACGAATGTTTTCTGGCAACTTTCATCCTACTCGAAGACTACACACACGGCTACATCCGTCGTGATGCTGCATGCAAAAAGGGTTCGTCTGAAAAGACGACATGAACATGATGAGGATGTTTGCTTTGTGAGGCGCTCAATTGCGCGGTCATCAGCGCTCATACTAAGTCCCAATTTAGTCCAATTTTCTTACACTGTCCAATCTAGCCACTGTCACGAATGATGATGACGATGAAATGACGAGATAACACAAACACCCAGTCCCCGGGCAGAGAAAATCCCCCCGATCCGTCCGGGAATCGAACCCGGCACCCCGTGATCCAGAGGCAGCAACACTAGCCACTAGACAACGAGCCGCGCACGCGACGTGGACAGTCGTTGAGGAGATGGTGTTGGCAGCCCCTGGGCGGTTTGTTTCTCCCTGCACTGCCAGTGCTGCCACCTGCCACCCTTGGGAGTGGTTACTGCACGTTGACGTCGAACATAGGTCGTGGTTACATTAATGTGACAGGAAGGTGTATGTTCCTCGATCCATTGTACAGCTCGTGGCAGAGGGTACATCGCATTGCTGTTAAAGATTTTCTTTCCTGTTCTAGTCGCGTACTGACCGAGAGAAAAATTCTTGTGTACGCACACAAATCTCTTTTGTCTTATTATCTTGATGTGATGCTGAGAGTAAAATATTCCTGAAATTTTGCCAACAGGCTTTCGCGAACATTTGTGTAATACTTTTTTATGGCCTACAGTCACATATTACAGTAGCGTGTGTCTGAATCCGTGTCTGTTGCAATGTTTACTTGCAATCTACATCTACACACTGTCAGTAAACAGCTATACGATGCACGACTGAGGGTACCCTTTACTATTGCTAGTCATTACCCTGCCTATTCCACTCGCAGAAGAAGTGAGGTAGAAGCTACTGTTTACAGAGTAATGACAGGAATCATCATTCGAAGCAAAAGACCCAGGAGACATGGACTTTAAAATACATACCACAGGAGCTATGACCACTTGTTTAGCAGAAGATATGTGTTTCAGTATATTGCACATGGCTCTTAACGTATCCACTGTAGAGCCTATGTTTACCAGAATGTTTGCATGTGGGCCTCCACAACACGCGACTGCTTAATGTAGTCGTGCTGACTGCTGTTCATCTTCAACGTAGACTGCAATCTGCACGCCAATACTCCAACTGGACATACGTTGCTTGATGAGAGGTGGCCTTTTTATGTTCCAAAGGGCAGCTGGCCATTGGCGTTTCTGCGTGAAACGTCTGAAAGCCAACGCCCTGCAATAACCGTCAGTAGATTCCAGGGCGGAAGAAGGAGCGATATGGTCTGGGAAATGTTTTCGTTACATTCCATGGGTCATCTCGTCATTCTGGGAGGCACAATGAATCAAGTCACGTATGCATCTATGCCTGGGGACCGCGCCCAGCAGTACACGCAGTATGTTCTTCCTCGGCACCATGGCATCTACCAGCAGGACAGTACAAAGCGTCATAGAGCGCGCAGTGTGTTCATGCGTGCTTCTAAGGGCACCAGGATCAGTTTACCGTACTCTCCTGTCCACCAAACTCCCCCCGTTTAAGCTCAGTAGAGAATGTGTGGTACTACCACATTCGAGCTGTACGAGCCGCGGATCCTCAACCGAGAAACCTTGCGCAGCTAGCTACGGCACTGCAGTCGGCACGGCTCAGAATCCCTGTCGGTACCTTCCAGAACTTCACTGACACCCTTTCTGCAAGCCTTGCAGCGGTCCGGTCGCTTTCTAACCTTTTGAAAGGTGGTTACATTAATAGACTGGAGATGCAGATGCGGAGAGGCTTACGTCCCCATTACTTTGAACCCTCCAATGTTTCAAACTTTATTACGTACTAGCGAACTCGGCAATGCTTCGCATTTGATAAATATGTATGTAAATCGGATATACGTCCTTTCCCCTTTATACGTTGGTTGGTTGTTTGGGGAAGGAGACCAGACACCGTGGTCATCGGTCTCATCGGTGTACGGAAGGATGTGAAAGGAAGTCGGCCGTGCCCTTTCAGAGGAACCATCCGGGCATTTGCCTGCAGTGATTTAGGGAAATCACGGAAAACCTAAATCAGGATGGCCGGACGCGGGATTGAACCGTCGTCCTCCCGAATGCGAGTCCAGTGCCTTACCACTGCGGCACCTCACTCGGTCTCCTTTGTATATTACGTGTATATCTATACAGGGCGTTACAAAAAGATACGGCCAAACTTTCAGGAAACATTCCTCACACACCAAGAAAGAAAATATGTTACGTGGGCATGTGTCCGGAAGAGCTTACTTCCCATGTTAGAGCTCATTTTATTACTTCTCTTCAAATCACATTAATCATAGAATGGAAACACACAGCAACAGAACGTACCAGCGTGAGTTGAAACACTTTCTTACACGAAATATTCAAAATGTCCTCCGTTAGCGAGGATACATGCATCCACCCTCCGTCGCATGGAATCCCTGATGCGCTGATGCAGCCCTGGAGAATGGCGTATTGTATCACAGCCATCCACAATAGGAGCACGAAGAGTCTCTACATTTGGTACCGTGGTTGCGTAGACAAGAGCTTTCAAATGCCCCCATAAATGAAATTCAAGAGGGTTGTGGTCAGAAGAGCGTGGAGGCCATGGAATTGGTCCGCCTCTACCAATCCATCCGTCACCGAATCTGTTGTTGAGAAGCGTACGAACACTTCGACTGAAATGTGCAGGAGCTCCATCGTGCACGAACCACATGTTGTGTCGTACTTGTAAAGGCACATGTTCTAGCAGCACAGGTAGAATATCCCGTATGAAATCATGATAACGTGCTCCATTGAGCGTAGGTGGACGAAACTAAAATGAGCTCTAACATGGAAATTAAGCGTTTCCGGACACATGTCCACACAACATCTTTTCTTCATTTGTGTGTGAGTAATGTTTTCTGAAAGTTTGGCCGTACCTTTTTGTAACACCCTGTATATAATATGTATGCTGTGTCCTTCTGAAAGTTTATTAATATATCATGTAAAACTTTCAGGTAAATCAATCAAGAATTTTTCTAGATTTTTGATAACAAATCTTCGCCTTTATATCTTGCATATGTGTTTATACATTATACACTAACGGAAAAAATACCGCAACACAAAAAAACAATTAAGATAGAGTAATGAAATAATGAAATCTCGGGAATGTCTTTGTCTCGGTAACAAATTTAGGTGGTTATTAGTGAAGGACCACATGTTAATGTAAGCACGAAATAAGCCAATGAAAATGTGTAACGCTGTTATATTGATAACGGGTGTAGCCGCCAGAATGTGGAATCCAAGGAAAAACCGTCCATGCACTGTGTTCTACAGGTGTTCGATGTTAGTTTGTGGGATGGAGTTTCACTTCCGTCGCACTTGGACGGTCACTACGGCGACGTTTAATGCTGTTTGTCCATGACGCTGAGGTTGTCGTCACACGATGCCCCACACGTGTTCGTCTGGAGACAGATTCGGTGCAAGGCAACATGTCGATACTATAGAGGATGCTAAATTACAACAGCGTTATGTGGGCGAGGGTTATCCTCTTGGAAAACACCCCAGGCAATGGTGTTCATGAATAGCAGCACAACAGGTCTAATCACCAAAATAAAATTCTAATTGGCAGTCAGGTTGTTCTGGATACCCACGAGAGTGCTTCTGCTGTCATACGAAATCGCAACTCAGACCGTAACTCCAGGTATAGGTCCAGTGTGACTAGCTGACAGATAGGTTGGTCGCAGCTGGCCTCCTCCTAACCGACACTCGGTGATCGCTGGCACCGAGGCAGAACCAGCTTTCATCAGACAATACAAACAGACGATCACCCAGCCCTCCAATGAGCTCCCGCAGGAAAACAAAGAAGTGGCAAATGGCGGTGGTTTGGCGTCAATAGGATGCACGCTACAGTGCGTCTGACTCGTAGCTGTCCTTGAAATAACCGATTTGTAACAGTTCGTTGTGTTACTGTGGTGCCAAATGCTGCTCACGTTGGTGCTGCAGATGGTGGTGCGATGGGCCAGAGACATACGTCTAACACAATGGTCTTCCCTCTCGATAGTGCCACGTGACCATCCAGAGCCCAGTGTACATGCGACAGTACATTCTCGTGACGATCACTGACAGAAATCATGTACAGTGGCCATATCCCTGCCAACCCTTTCTGCAGTATCACAGAAGAAATATCCAGCTTCTCGTAGCCCTGTTATACGACTTCGTTCAAAGTCAGTGATGCGTCGATAATGGCTGTCGCCTTACAGGAATTTTTGACAAACATCAACTCGTCGCGTCCAGACTGAAACGTAGCTACACTACTGGCCATTAAAATTGCTACACCACGAAGATGACGTGCTACAGACGCGAAATTAACCCGACAGGAAGAAGATGCTGTGATATGCAAATAATTAACTTTTCAGAGCATTCACACAACGTTGGCGTTGGTGGTGACACAAACAACGTGCTGACATGAGGAAAGTTTGCAAACGATTTCTCATACACAGACAGCAGTTGAACAGCGTTGCCTGGTGAAACGTTGTTGTGATGCCTCGTGTAAGGAGGAGAAATGCGTAACATAACGTTTCCGACTTCGATAAACTCCGGATTGTAGCCCAGTGCGATTGCGGTTTATCGTATAGCGACATCGCTGCTCGCGTTGGTCGAGATCCAATGACTGTTAGCAGAATATGGAATCGGTGGGTTCAGGAGGCTAATACGGAACGTCGTGCTGGATCCCAACGGCCTCGTATCACAGGCAGTCGAGATGACAGGCTCTTATCCGCATGGCTGTAACGGATCGTGCAGCCACGTCTCGATCCCTGAGTCAACAGATGGGGACGTTTGCAAGACAACAACCATATGCACGAACAGTTCGGCGACGTTTACAGCAGCATGGACTACCAGCTCTGAGATCATGGCTGCGGTTACCCTTGACGCTGCATCACAGACAGGAGCGCCTGCGATGGTGTATTCAACGACGAACCTGGGTACACGAATGGCAAAACGTCATTTTTTCGGATGAATCCAGGTTCTATTTACAGCATCATGATGATCCCATCCGTATTTCGAGACATCGCGGTGAACGCACATTGGAAGCGTGCATTCGTCATCGCCATACTGGCGCATCACCCGGCGTGGTGGTATGGGGTGCCATAGGTTACACGTCTCGGTTACCAGTGGACGTTACATTTCAGATGTGTTTCGACTCGTGGCTCTACCCTTCATTCGATCCCATCTAAACCCTACATTTCAGCAGGATAACGCACGACCGCATGTTGCAGGTCCTGTATTGGCCTTTCTGCATACAGAAAATGTTCGACTACTGCCCTGGCCAGCACATTCTCCAGATGTCTCACCAATTGAAAACGTCTGGTCAATGGTGGCCGAGCAACTGGCTCATCACAATACGCCAGTCACTACTCTTGATCGTGTTGAATCTACATGGGCAGCTGTATCTGTACACGCCATCCAAGCTCTGTTTGACTCAATGCCCAGGCGTATCAAGGCCGTTATTACGGGCAGAGTTGGTTGGGTACTGATTTCTCAGGATCTACGCACCGAAATTGCGGGAAAATGTAATCGCATTTGAGTTCTAGTATAATGTATTTGTCCAATGAATACCCGTTTATCATCTGGATTTCTGCTTCGTGTAGCAATTTTAATGGACAGTAGCGCCACTCTTATGCGACTGGTGCGAAACATAGACATCATCTTTAACATGTAGAAAAACGGCTATCAACTTTCGTTTACGTTGCACAACTCCTTCTTGGTGATGCGATTTCCTTTTCCGTTAGTGCATATACACTCCTGGAAATGGAAAAAAGAACACATTGACACCGATTGTGTCAGACCCACCATACTTGCTCCGGACACTGCGAGAGGGCTGTACAAGCAATGGTCACACGCACGGCACAGCGGACACACCAGGAACCGCGGTGTTGGCCGTCGAATGGCGCTAGCTGCGCAGCATTTGTGCACCGCCACCGTCAGTGTCAGCCAGTTTGCTGTGGCATACGGAGCTTCATCGCAGTCTTTAACACTGATAGCATGCCGCGACAGCGTGGACGTGAACCGTATGTGCAGTTGACGGACTTTGAGCGAAGGCGTATAGTGGGCATGCCGGAGGCCGGGTGGACGTACCACCGAATTGCTCAACACGTGGGGCGTGAGGTCTCCACAGTACATCGATGTTGTCGCCAGTGGTCGGCGGAAGGTGCACGTGCCCGTCGACCTGGGACCGGACCGCAGCGACGCACGGATGCACGCCAAGACCGTAGGATCCTACGCAGTGCCGTACGGGACCGCACCGCCACTTCCCAGCAAATTAAGGACACTGTTGCTCCTCGGGTATCGGCGAGGACCATTCGCAACCGTCTCCATGAAGCTGGGCTACGGTCCCGCACACCGTTAGGCCGTCTTCCGCTCACGCCCCAACATCGTGCAGCCCGCCTCCAGTGGTATCGCGACAGGCGTGAATGGAGGGACGAATGGAGACGTGTCGTCTTCAGCGATGAGAGTCGCTTCTGCCTTGGTGCCAATGATGGTCGTATGCGTGTTTGGCGCCGTGCAGGTGAGCGCCACAATCAGGACTGCATACGACCGAGGCACACAGGGCCAACACCCGGCATCATGGTGTGGGGAGCAATCTCCTACACTGGCCGTACACCTCTGGTGATCGTCGAGGGGACACTGAATAGTGCATGGTACATCCAAACCGTCATCGAACCCATCGTTCTACCATTCCTAGACCGGCAAGGGAACTTGCTGTTCCAACAGGACAATGCACGTCCGCATGTATCCCGTGCCACCCAACGTGCTCTAGAAGGTGTAAGTCAACTACCCTGGCCAGCAAGATCTCCGGATCTCTCCCCCATTGAGCATGTTTGGGACTGGATGAAGCGTCGTCTCACGCGTTCTGCACGTCCAGCACGAACGCTGGTCCAACTGAGGCGCCAGATGTAAATGGCATGGCAAGCCGTTCCACAGGACTACATCCAGCATCTCTACGATCGTCTCCATGGAAGAATAGCAGCCTGCATTGCTGCGAAAGGTGGATATACACTGTACTAGTGCCGACATTGTGCATGCTCTGTTGCCTGTGTCTATGTGCCTGTGGTTCTGTCAGTATGATCATGTGATGTATCTGACCCCAGGAATGTGTCAATAAAGGTTCCCCTTCCTGGGACAATGAATTCACGGTGTTCTTATTTCAATTTCCAGGAGTGTATTAAAAATACATTGGCTATATCCGTTCACATTTTAACTAGATTATATCGTAAAATTTTGGAGAAAATCAGTCAGCAGTTTACGTCATTCTCGGTACAACGTTACACAACGACTTTTCGTTATACAATAGTACAGAATAGATAACAGGAACGAGATAGAAACTCTACTGGTGCGAGCACTGACTGTTGGGCTATCAACATCTAGCTGGTCGCACGTGCACCACGAAGAACTACTTGGAGCGTCGGAGGCTGTAGCGCGATTATGTAGGAGTGCGTTGGGCACGCAGAACGTGGACTGGAGGTGGGAAGGCAGCGGCAGCGCCTCGGCGGCGCGCAGGCGCGGGGCTCGCACCTGTGTCTGCCGGCGGCGGCCGCTCGATGGCCCTCGTGGAGGGCCGCGTCCACTCTCGCCAGCGCCGCTCAATGGCACAATTACAGCCGCTTTACAACTGCACCCCACGCCAATTATGCGGCCCTCGGCAAAGGTTAAGTAAGGGAAGCGATATCTACACGTGGCCCACATTTCGTTACAGCGGCCTATCGATCCGGAGCACGGCCTGCTTATTAGCCCCGCTGCTCGCCGGCTGGCGATTCTTAAAAAAAACCTGTCTCTGTATTCTCACTGGGACTGCGAATCAATTACGAAGAAGAGACGAATAACTAAGATGCCTTATCTGAGCTTTTTCTTTTTCTCCTCATTCATTGTTCTCTTCTTGTTAGAGCCGCGAGCACGAGAAGAAAATTTCTCGTCCTCACTCGGAGATGACGTCGATATGAATGGTACGGTGTTTTATTTATGTTCCTGTATATTCCGCAATAACGTAAGTTATAAGTCAACTTAACCTTCACAGTAGTCAGAGCGAACCCAATCTGCACTGACGAAATGTCGATGATGGCATATGCCACCTGGAGGATAGGTAGAGGTTTCGACGTCGTCTGCCAACAGTGACATAGCTACCAGAGCGCTGTCTGTGTCCACCCTTTAATGGAAAATTCTGACAGCCAGAACGCTCAGTGTGGAGCAGACGTGCGAAGCAAGCAACGATACCGCGGAGACGCTCTCGTGTTCCCTACAGCTAAATAAGGGAGTTCGATAGGGGTCAAATTGCGGCCTTCAGGGCGGCGGTGTGGTCCTTTCCTAGGGCTGCAACGCAGTGCAGCGTCGGTTGTGCAACGATGCTGGTATCAGTGGTCACACGAAAATTCTCTCACCGTAGATGAGGTTTTCGTTGCCTACGCAGCACGGACACGGCCGCGGTCGTCGTATTGTAAGGGCAGTAGTGGCAGATCGTACAGCTACTACGGTACAAATAAGAGCACTTGTGAGCTCACTGTTGCAAACCGGTTCTAGTGGGACTACGGGTACGCACACCTCTAGCCATTTTCCAGTCACGCCACAGTATCGACGTGCACGGATCGACTGGTGCCGTCAGATGATCTGTTGGGAGATGGAATGGCACGCCGTAGTCTTCAGCGATGTGATGTTCGTTTCTGCATACGACATACACCTGCTGAGCGGTGTCTCGGAGGGTGCATTCGTCCGAGACACACTCTTCCCACCCGAGTCCTTTTGGTCTGTGGTGCGATAAGCTACAACTCCCGTTCACTTTTGGTGTTCCTGGAGGGGATGCTAACCAGCGCTCCGTACTTTGTTAGACCGGTTGTTTTGCCGTTCTTGCAAGAGGAAGGTGATGTGTTGTTCCAACTGACTGTGCTCTGCAAGACGTGCAGCAACGTCCCTTACCAGAACGGTCTCCGGACTTGTATCCAATCGAGCACGTATGGGATATGACGGGACGAGAAGTGATTCGTGCCACTCGTCAACCAACAACTCTTACAGAACTACGTGAACACGTATAGCAGACGACGAATAACGTATCGTATGACATCATTCGTCATCTGTACGATCGACTGTCTGCCAGAGTCCGCGCCAGTGTTACCGCCCTTGGAGGCTTCGTGCGTTGGTGTTTCAGCGTGGGTCGCTAACTGGATCCTCAGAACAGCTTGTTCTATTGATCTGTAAAGGTAATCATTTCACGTCCTCCATATGCAGTATAGCAACAATAAATCTTGAGTGAACTGGAAAGCTCTAAAAGGGTGTAATAATTTTTTCCTGCAATGTATTTACGATTTATTCTGCTTGTTATCACAGTTACCATTGCTTCTGTGAAATTAATTTCACAACGGCGAAGGAGTCTGCAATATGTAGTCAGGGATGGGTAGGATTTCCCATAGCCACGCATTTATAGATGCAAAAGTACTACACTCCTGGAAATTGAAATAAGAACACCGTGAATTCATTGTCCCAGGAAGGGGAACCTTTATTGACACATTCCTGGGGTCAGATACATCACATGATCACACTGACAGAACCACAGGCACATAGACACAGGCAACAGAGCATTCACAATGTCGGCACTAGTACAGTGTATATCCACCTTTCGCAGCAATGCAGGCTGCTATTCTCCCATGGAGACGATCGTAGAGATGCTGGATGTAGTCCTGTGGAACGGCTTTCCATGCCATTTCCACCTGGCGCCTCAGTTGGACCAGCGTTCGTGCTGGACGTGCTGACCGCGTGAGACGACGCTTCATCCAGTCCCAAACATGCTCAATGGGGGACAGATCCGGAGATCTTGCTGGCCAGGGTAGTTGACTTACACCTTCTAGAGCACGTTGAGTGGCACGGGATACAGGCGGACGTGCATTATCCTGTTGGAACAGCAAGTTCCCTTGCCGGTCTAGGAATGGTAGAACGATGGGTTCGATGACAGTTTGGATGTACCGTGCACTATTCAGTGTCCCCTCGACGATCACCAGAGGTGTACGGCCAGTGTAGGAGATCGCTCCCCACACCATGATGCCGGGTGTTGGCCCTGTGTGCTTCGGTCGTATGCAGTCCTGATTGTGGCGCTCACCTGCACGGCGCCAAACACGCATACGACCATCATTGGCACCAAGGCAGAAGCGACTCTCATCGCTGAAGACGACACGTCTCCATTCGTCCCTCCATTCACGCCTGTCGCGATACCACTGGAGGCGGGCTGCACGATGTTGGGGCGTGAGCGGAAGACGGCCTAACGGTGTGCGGGACCGTAGCCCAGCTTCATGGAGACGGTTGCGAATGGTCCTCGCCGATACCCCAGGAGCAACAGTGTCCCTAATTTGCTGGGAAGTGGCGGTGCTGTCCCCTACGGCACTGTGTAGGATCCTACGGTCTTGGCGTGCATCCGTGCGTCGCTGCGGTCCGGTCCCAGGTCGACGGGCACGTGCACCTTCCGCCGACCACTGGCGACAACATCGATGTACTGTGGAGACCTCACGCCCCACGTGTTGAGCAATTCGGCGGTACGTCCACCCGGCCTCCCGCATGCCCACTATACGCCCTCGCTCAGAGTCGGTCAACTGCACATACGGTTCACGTCCACGCTGTCGCGGCATGCTACCAGTGTTAAAGATTGCGATGGAGCTCCGTACGCCACGGCAAACTGGCTGACACTGACGACGGCGGTGCACAAATGCTGCGCAGCTAGCGCCATTCGACGGCCAACACCGCGGTTCCTGGTGTGTCCGCTGTGCCGTGCGTGTGATCATTGCTTGTACAGCCCTCTCGCAGTGTCCGGAGCAAGTTTGGTGGGTCTGACACACCGGTGTCAATGTGTTCTTTTTTCCATTTCCAGGAGTGTATAACATGGTTATCGTTGCTGTGGGGAAAGTTTAGTGCAACTTTGTTGTGCTGCTCTTTCATGGCATTCGGTGAACCCGTACACGAGAACCACAATGGCCAACTCTCCCTCTGTAATCCTACTGCACTGTATCACTGTATCACTGTTAACGTACGACTAACACTACCTGTACGCCAACTACGAGCCGTACTGAATACAAGCTAGAGGACAAAGAGGAAAGTGGGTGAACACCCCCGTACAAACCCCGAAATTTTGTCGGTAGAGTACGGTGTTACCTTGCATAGGTTTCACAGAAACGGATGAAATGGACACCACGCCATCATAGAATTTTTAATATCAGCCTGTTTATCGAAGAAAGAAATTCATTCTTGTCGTTGAATGTTTGTAAGAAATATGCATCTATATATGGATTTGTTCAGATACTGATGATTTCAAAAGTATTGCTACATTTTTGAAATGCAAGCACATATAGGAACACTGACAAGTGCAAATTGTGTTATCGGACGATCGACGATGTCAATTATGCAGAATAAAAGCTCCACAGGCGAATCAGAAGAGAGAGTTCGATACATTTTAAATAATGAAATAACTACGAAAACGTTTTGTGAAAAATGGGAGCCCCGTTACTTGAATGCCGAATAAAAACAAAAGCAAATACGAATTTCCCCGTCGATGTTGGGACTGGTATGAAAAGAATCCTACTGATTTTGTACGCCGATTTGATACTGTGGCTGACGCGTAGGTTCATACATTTACGCAAGGGACGAAAGCAAAAACCAATGGCCCCACATCCAGTAAGATGATGGTACTATCTATCAACTGCCAGGACATTACAGTAAATTTTTTTTTGAGATCCCAAAGTAATTTCTATTAATAGCTGTTTTATCGAGTATAAATCTATAAAAGCGCAAAACTAAGCCGGTTAGTCTAGTTGGATGAGAGATTTCGTAGGTAATTGCCACGAGAAATAATATGTTTCAACAAGACAATGAACATGTACACAAAGGTGCTTTGACAATAGGATTTAAACTGTGAATTGTTGGCACCGCTCTATTCACTAGATTTAGCACCCGCCGAATTTCACATTTGCCAGGAAAACGTTTCTGTACAAATAAAAGATGATGCCAGCCCCCGTTTTTTAATTTTTTCCTTTTCGGTAGCTAAGTTGCAAACTGCAACACTACCAATTCGGAGGCCTCGGGTTCGATCCCTGATCAGTCTTAGGGTTATTACCTGTCACTTATCACTTCCTTCACCCCTAGCAACGTTTCTTGTTGTGAAAAATGCCGTTCCACCGTGATTCGGTATACGTGTAAAACTGTAGGCTCCCATATAACTGGCTGCGTAAATCCGTTCAGATGTCGGAGGACGGCAACAACATAGCACCTCCAACAGGATCCGCCTAATAAATACTGTAGCATTCGATACAGTTTTCGGATTGACCACTTATTTATGTTCCGGGTCATTTAATAACGCACGTTAGAGCTCTTCTCGTTGGGCAGAGATCATTTATGGAGTTATAACCTTTCATATGCTGCTAAAAACACTCCCTGTTCCGAGGTTAAGGACGTTTGAGGTGTAATGCACGGTGTTGTGTGATGTCCTTAGGTTAGTTAGGTTTCAGTAGTTCTAAGTTCTAGGGGACTGATGACCATAGATGTTAAGTCCCATAGTGCTCAGATCCATTTTTTTTTGTAATGCACGGTCCAGTCACATTAGTATGACCACCGCCCATGTTTGACGTCAACGTGCAATAACCACTCACAGAGGAAGGCGGTAGCACTGGCAGTGGAGGATATATACATCGTGTCGGGGATACAGTGCAGTCGTTGTCGTAATACGGAAATGGAAAAATTTATCTGATGACCACGTCGGAAAGGGCATTATGACTGGGCTCCAGTGCAAGGGTGGAAGAATTTAGGAAATGGCGGAGCTTGTAAACTGTTCGATTGCATGGATGAATGGTGTTATCCATAAGGGGCGCCAGGACTAACGTGATCTGCGATGCACCACGGGCCACGTATGACAGGGTGATAGACGGCCGCGGAGATGTGTACGAGCGAACAGACGTGCAACTGTTGAGTAACTGACCGTCCAGATGAATCAAGGACTGCCAACACTGCTTCCACAACGACCGTACAGCGAACGTTGCTACGTGTGAGCCTCGCCGCGTGCCCCAGGTTGACGCACCCACGCTTACTGCTGTTCATTACACGCCAATACCGCATCTGGATGTCCAGTGAGTGGCTACAGGTGGTCTTCCCAAATGAGTCACGTTTTGTACTCTGTCACACAGATGGCCGCTGTCATGTCCGACATGAAACGTCTGCAACAGTCCTCGGAAGGCTCCAATCCGGATGAGGAAGCGCTGTGGCCTGCGGAATGTTTTAATGGTATTTCCTGTGTGATACTGTTATTCTGGAAGGCACAGTGGATCAGCCGATGCATACATCTATCCTCCATCCATGCAAAAAAAAAAAAAAAAACAAGGTTCAAATGGCTCTGAGCACTATGCGACTTAACTTCTGAACTTCTGAGGTCATCAGTCGCCTAGAACTTAGAACTAATTAAACCTCCCTAACCTAAGGACATCACACGCCTCCATGCCCGAGGCAGGACTCGAACTTGCGACCGTAGCGGTCGCTCGGTTCCAGACTGTAGCGCCTAGAACCGCACGGCCACTCCAGCCGGTCCCATCCGTGCACGCTGTATGTTTTTCCTCGGCACAATAGCATCTACCAGCAGAACAAAGCAACGTGTCACACAGTTCACGCCAGCCGGAGTGGCCGAGCGGTTCTAGGCGCTACAGTCTTATGGATCCGTGCGACCGGTACGGCCGCAAGTTCGAGTCCTACCTCGGGCATGGATGTGTGTGATGTCCTTAGGTTAGTTAGGTTTAAGTAGTTCTAACTTCTAGGCGACTAATGACCTCAGAAGTTAAGTCCCATAGTGCTCACAGCCATTTGAACCACACAGTTCGCGGCCTACATGCTCGGTTTGTAGTGCACCAGTATGGGTTCACCGTACTCCCCTGGCCGCCAAACCCTCCGGAGCTAAGCCAGTCGAGAATCTGTGGGACACGTGGATCGGACTGTACACGCCACGGACCCTCAAACGAAAAACCTTGTGTACATGGCCGCAGTTCTGGAGTCGGCACGGCTGCACGTACCTGTCGGTACCTTCCTGCACGGCTCGCAGCGGCCCACGCTACGAGAAGTTGTTACTCAGGCGGTTAACAAGTGGGAACGGGAAAGTGTATAACAACATATTTCAGTATTAGGGATTGTTTTTTAACTTTAGCTATGTTCGTTCACACAAGGTTTGTAAAAAGAAAAACAATCACTATGTTGGTGAAGGGAAGCAGTAATTATGTTTCTTTCTGTGGAATGCATTATCTCATTCCCTTTAAATAATACATCCGGAACATTTGTGCATATATTTTAAATGAAGTACTACACTAGAGTCAAACCAATGTAATATAATTCTGTTCGAAAGAATAAGATTAAGCCGGACGTTGTGACCGAGCGGTTCTAGGCGCTTCAGTCCGGAATCGTGCTGCTGCTGCGGACGCAGGTTGGAGTCCTGCCTCGGGCATCGATGTGTGTGATGTCCTTATGTTAGTTAGTTTTAAGTAGTTCTAAGTCTAGGGGACTGATGACCTCAGATGTTAAGTACCACAGTGCTTAGAGCCATTTGAGCCATTTTTGAAAAAGGTTGGACTAAAGGAATGGACGTAAGGGGCACTAAGTCTGAAAAATAACTGCATTTTTTTCTTAAGGAACACAGACATTCACTACCGCGCTGAAATATTTTCTCTTTGTCGCCATACTACAATTACTGCGTGCAGAGGTGACGGAGATATTTCTCAGCAGAATAAAGGGAAGCTTCCGGCAGTTCTTCTGAGAGGATGGCTGCAACGTGCTAGTCGTTTATAAAGCTTATCTCGTAGGTACTGAAACTGAAGGAAAGTAACCCATGTGGTTGTCATTATATTATAGTGCAAGGGACACAATCGTACGGGAAGAAAGATGTAAAGGATAAGACTATTAAGTATGGTAAAATCTAATATGGCGACACCATGTATACAGGGGATAAAGGTCAGAAAAAAGAAGAAAGATTGAACAAACAATCGACCATAGGGTTTGTTGCAGGAGCCGTAGAAGAACTCCACTAGGGTAAGTTGGTAAAAACACGAAAAACTGAAGAAGCGCGGCTGAATGGATCTCTGAACGTGAGTTTTTCTGAAAACGAGTCGAATATCTGAAACGCACGGTACTTCTACTTGAGGTGACATGAATTATTTCGTCCCACTTGTGAACTAGTTCACCGACAAAGTTACTACAAGAGCCCTATTTTAACATGGAATACGAAAAGTAAGTGAATGATATTTTTTACATCTGAACACCCTTCTCCATTATCAATTTATCGTAAAACACAAAATAAGAGAACTCTTTTTACAAACACACACAGACGGAAAAAATCACAAAGCCAAAAAATAATTAATGTAGCATAATGAAATTTCTGGAATCCATCTGTCCAGGTAACATATTTAAGTGTTTATTATTCCAGGACTACTTGTTAATGTAAGCACGGGATAAGTCACTGCAAATGTGAAATGCTGGTCAATTATAAACGATGTAACCACCAGAATGTTGAATGTAACAATGGAAACGTGCATGCATTGCGGTACATCTACGTCTGCATCTACATCTACATGGTTACTCTGCAATTCACATTTACGTGCCTGGCAGAGGGTTCATCAAACCGATTTCATACTACTTCTCTACCATTCCACTCTCGAATGGCGTGTGGGAAAAAGGAACACCTAAATCTTTCCGTTCGAGCTCTGATTTCTCTTATTTTATTATGATGATCATTTCTTCCTAGGTGGGTGCCAACAAAATATTTTCACATTAGGAAGAGAAAGTTGGTGATTGAAATTTCGTAAATACACTCCTGGAAATGGAAAAAAGAACACATTGACACTGGTGTGTAAGACCCACCATACTTGCTCCGGACACTGCGAGAGAGCTGTACAAGCAATGATCACACGCACGGCACAGCGGACACACCAGGAACCGCGGTGTTGGCCGTCGAATGGCGCTAGCTGCGCAGCATTTGTGCACCGGCGCCGTCAGTGTCAGCCAGTTTGCCTTGGCATACGGAGCTCCATCGCAGTCTTTAACACTGGTAGCATGCCGCGACAGCCTGGACGTGAACCATATCTGCAGTTGACGGACTTTGAGCGAGGGCGTATAGTGGGCATGCAGGAGGCCGGGTGGACGTACCGCCGAATTGCTCAACACGTGGGGCGTGAGGTCTCCACAGTACATCGATGTTGTCGCCAGTGGTCGGCGGAAGGTGCACGTGCCCGTCGACCTGGGACCGGACCGCAGCGACGCACGGATGCACGCCAAGACCGTAGGATCCTACACAGTGCCGTAGGGGGCCGCACCGCCACTTCCCAGCAAATTAGGGACACTGTTGCTCCTGGGGTAACGGCGAGGACCATTCGCAACCGTCTCCATGAAGCTGGGCTACGGTCCCGCACACCGTTAGGCCGTCTTCCGCTCACGCCCCAACATCGTGCAGCCCGCCTCCAGTGGTGTCGCGACAGGCGTGAATGGAGGGACGAATGGAGACGTGTCGTCTTCAACGATGAGAGTCGCTTCTGCCTTGGTGCCAATGATGGTCGTATGCGTGTTTGGCGCCGTGCAGGTGAGCGCCACAATCAGGACTGCATACGACCGAGGCACACAGGGCCAACACCCGGCATCATGGTGTGGGGAGCGATCTCCTACACTGGCCGTACACCTCTGGTGATCGTCGAGGGGACACTGAATAGTGCACGGTACATCCAAACCGTCATCGAACCCATCGTTCTACCATTCCTAGACCGGCAAGGGAACTTGCTGTTCCAACAGGACAATGCACGTCCGCATGTATCCCGTGCCACCCAACGTGCTCTAGAAGGTGTAAGTCAACTACCCTGGCCAGCAAGATCTCCGGATCTCTCCCCCATTGAGCATGTTTGGGACTGGATGAAGCGTCGTCTCACGCGGTCTGCATGTCCAGCACGAACGCTGGTCCAACTGAAGCGCCAGGTGGAAATGGCATGGCAAGCCGTTCCACAGGACTACATCCAGCATCTCTACGATCGTCTCCATGGAAGAATAGCAGCCTGCATTGCTGCGAAAGGTGGATATACACTGTACTAGTGCCGACATTGTGCATGCTCTGTTGCCTGTGTCTATGTGCCTGTGGTTCTGTCAGTGTGATCATGTGATGTATCTGACCCCAGGAATGTGTCAATAAAGTTTCCCCTTCCTGGGGCAATGAATTCACGGTGTTCTTATTTCAATTTCCAGGAGTGTAGATATCGCGGCAAAGAAAACCGCCTTTGTTTCAGTGACTGCCACCCCAACTCACGTATCATATCAGTCACACTTTCATCCCTTTTGCGCGATAACAGGAAACGAGCTGCCTTTCTTTTCACTTTTTCGACGTCCTTCGTCAAGCCTACGTGGTAAGGATCCACACGGCGCTGCAGAGGACGGACAAGGCTGTCTATTTGGTGGGTTTGTCGCATCTTCTAGGTGTTCTACATCTACATCTACATCTACATCCGTACTCCGCAAGCCACCTGACGGTGTGTGGCGGAGGGTACCCTGAGTACCTCTATCGTTTCTCCCTTCTATTCCAGTCTCGTATTGTACGTGGAAAGAAGGATTGTCGGTATGCTTCTGTGTGGGCTCTAATCTCTCTGATTTTATCCTCATGGTCTCTTCGCGAGATATACGTAGGAGGGAGCAATATACTGCTTGACTCTTCGGTGAAGGTATGTTCTCGAAACTTCAACAAAAGCCCGTACCGAGCTACTGAGCGTCTCTCCTGCAGAGTCTTCCACTGGAGTTTATCTACCATCTCCGTAACGCTTTCGCAATTACTAAATGATCCTGTAACGAAGCGCGCTGCTCTCCGTTGGATCTTCTCTATCTCTTCTATCAACCCTACCTGGTGCGGATCCCACACTGCTGAGCAGTATTCAAGCATTGGGCGAACAAGCGTACTGTAACCTACTTCCTTTGTTGTCGGATTGCATTTCCTTAGGATTCTTCCAATGAATCTCAGTCTGGCATCTGCTTTACCGACGATCAACTTTATATGATCATTCCATTTTAAATCACTCCTAATGCGTACTCCCAGATAATTTATGGAATTAACTGCTTCCAGTTGCTGACCTGCTATTTTGTAGCTAAATGATAAGGGACCTATCTTTCTATGTATTCGCATCACATTACACTTCGCTACATTGAGATTCAATTGCCATTCCGTGCACCATGCGTCAATTCGCTGCAGATCCTCCTGCATTTCAGTACAATTTTCCATTGTTGCAACCTCTCGATACACCACAGCATCATCTGCAAAAAGCCTCAGTGAACTTCCGATGTCATCCACCAGGTCATTTATGTATATTGTAAATAGCAACGGTCCTATGACACTCCCCTGCGGCACACCTGAAATCACTCTTACTTCGGAAGACTTCTCTCCATTGAGAATGACGTGCTGCGTTCTGTTATCTAGGAACTCCTCAATCCAATCACACAATTGATCTGATAGTCCGTATGCTCTTACTTTGTTCATTAAACGACTATGGGGAACTGTGTCAAACGCCTTGCGGAAGTCAAGAAACACGGCATCTACCTGTGAACCCGTGTCTAAGGCCCTCTGAGTCTCGTGGACGAATAGCGCGAGCTGGGTTTCACACGATCGTCTTTTTCGAAACCCATGCTGATTCCTACAGAGTAGATTTCTAGTCTCCAGAAAAGACATTATACTCGAACATAATACGTGTTCCAAAATTCTACAACTGATCGACGTTAGAGATATAGGTCTATAGTGCTGCACATCTGTTCGACGTCCCTTCTTGAGAACGGGGATGACCTGTTCCCTTTTCCAATCCTTTGGAACGCTTCGCTCTTCTAGAGACCTACGGTACACCGCTGCAAGAAGGGGGGCAAGTTCCTTCGCGTACTCTGTGTAAAATCGAACTGGTATCCCATCAGGACCAGCGGCCTTTCCTCTTTTGAGCGATTTTAATTGTTTCTCTATCCCTCTGTCGTCTACTTCGATATCTACCATTTTGTCAACTGTGCGACAATCTAGAGAAGGAAGCACAGTGCAGTCTTCCTCTGTGAAACAGCTTTGGAAGAAGACATTTAGTAATTCGGCCTTTAGTCTGTCATCCTCTGTTTCAGTACCATTTTGGTCACAGAGTGTCTGGACATTTTGTTTTGATCCACCTACCGCTTTGACATAGGACCAAAATTTCTTAGGATTTTCTGCCAAGTCAGTACATAGAACGTTACTTTCGAATTCATTGAAAGCCTCTCGCATAGCCCTCCTCACACTACATTTCGCTTCGCGTAATTTTTGTTTGTCTGCAAGGCTTTGGCTATGTTTATGTTTGCTGTGAAGTTCCCTTTGCTTCCGCAGCAGTTTTCTAACTCGGTTGTTGTACCACGGTGGCTCTTTTCCATCTCTTACGATCTTGCTTGGCACATACTCATCTAACGCATATTGTACCATGGTTTTGAACTTTGTCCACTGATCCTCAACACTATCTGCACTTGAGACAAAACTTTTGTGTTGAGCCGTCAGGTATTCTGTAATCTGCTTTTTGTCACTTTTGCTACACAGAAAAATCTTCCTACCTTTTTTAATATTTCTATTTACGGCTGAAATCATCGACGCAGTAACCGCTTTATGATCGCTGATTCCCTGTTCTGCATTAACTGATTCAAATAGTTCGGGTCTGTTTGTCACCAGAAGGTCTAATATATTATCGCCACGAGTCGGTTTTCTGTTTAACTGCTCAAGGTAGTTTTCAGATAAAGCACTTAAAAATATTTCACTGGATTCTTTGTCCCTGCCACCCGTTATGAACGTTTGAGTCTCCCAGTCTATATCCGGCAAATTAAAATCTCCACCCAGAACTATAACATGGTGGGGAAATCTACTCGAAATATTTTCCAAATTATTCTTCAGGTGCTGAGCCACAACAGCTGCTGAGCCCGGGGGCCTATAGAGACATCCAATTACCATGTCTGAGCCTGCTTTAACCGTGACCTTCACCCAAATCATTTCACAATTCGAATCTCCGTCAATTTCCTTCGATACTATTGCACTTCTTATCGCTATAAACACGCCTCCCCCTTCACTGTCCAGCCTATCTCTGCGGTATACATTCCAATCAGAGTTTAGGATTTCATTACTGTTTACGTCTGGTTTCAGCCAACTTTCTGTTCCTAGTACTATATGGGCGTTGTGACCGTTTATTAATGAGAGCAGTTCTGGGACCTTTCTATAGACGCTTCTGCAGTTTACTATTAGCACATTAATATTGTTATTCCTTGTTGCATTTTGCCTACTCCTGCCTTGCCGCGTCTCAGGAGGCGTCTTGTCGGGCCTAGGGAGGGAATTCTCTAACCTAAAAAAACCCCATGTGCACTCCACACGTACTCCGCTACCCTCGTAGCCGCTTCCGGCGTGTAGTGCACGCCTGACCTATTCATGGGGACCCTACATTTCTCCACCCGATAGCGGAGGTCGAGAAATTTGCACCCCAGCTCTCCGCAGAATCGTCTGAGCCTCTGGTTTAAGCCTTCCACTCGGCTCCAAACCAGAGGACCGCGATCGGTTCTCGGAACGATACTACAAATAGTTAGCTCTGATTCCACCCCGCTTGCGAGGCTTTCCACCTTCACCAACTCCGCCAACCGCCTGTACGAACTGAGGATGACCTCTGAACCCAGACGGCAAGAGTCATTGGTGCCGACATGAGCAACAATTTGCAGTCGGGTGCACCCAGTGCTCTCTATCGCCGCCGGTAGGGCCTCCTCCACATCTCGGATGAGACCCCCCGGCAAGCAGACAGAGTGAACACTGGCCTTCTTCCCCGACCTTTCCGCTATTTCCCTAAGGGGCTCCATCACCCGCCTAACGTTGGAGCTCCCAATAACTAATAAACCCCTCCCCCCGTGTGTCTGCTCGGACCTTGCTGAAGGAGCAGCCACATGTCCACTCACAGGCAGAGCGGGCGATGCCACACGGCCAGCCTCCACATTGACCCTCCGCCTCGTGCGCCGCGAACGCCGCTGAACCCGCCACTCCCCTTGGGGAGAGGGTGGCCCAACCGCGCCCGGCACCCGCGAAGATGTCTCGACAGCAGGGACAGTGGGTGAAGCATCTAACACCTGGGGTGCACCATGCGACGCACCAGACTCCCCACTGCCGCTACACTCCGAGGCAGCAGCCTGAAGACGGCTGACCGCGACCATCAATACGCTCAGCTGTTCGCGAAGAGTGGCCAGCTCCTCCTGCGTCCGTACACAGCAGCCACACATCCTAGCCATCCTAAGAAATCAGTTTACTATAGAGTGTTAATCAGCTTTTAACTAGACTGCTAATTCACTAAAGGCGGTTGATTATTGACTAAACTGTGATTGCTAACCACTTCTTGTAGAAACAAGGAAAATAGCACTACCTGTCTCTGGACGGTATTGAAAACAAACACTAGCACTACGAGCACTATGGCTGACTAAAGGGACTCTCTGACTGTATTCGAAACACACACGAGATCTATGGAACACTTAATAGCACTCTACTATTAAAGCTTCCTAAAAGCAAAAACACGCAGAAGAAGAAGTGACAAGTAAGAAAAATACAGATAATACTTAAATTAAGGTAGCTCGCTGCACAGCAGACGTGAAGCAGACGGCGGTTAGGGCGACACTGACACTACTGGCACTATGGCTGACTAAAGGGACTCTCTGACTGTATTCAAAACAAACACGAGATCTATGGAACACTTAATAGCACTCTACTATTAAAGCTTCCTAAAAGCAAAAACACGCAGAAGAAGAAGTGACAAGTAAGAAAAATACAGATAATACTTAAATTAAGGTAGCTCGCTGCACAGCAGACGTGAAGCAGACGGCGGTTAGGGCGACACTGACACTACTGGCACTATGGCTGACTAAAGGGACTCTCTCTGACTGTATTCAAAACAAACACGAGATCTATGGAACACTTAATAGCACTCTACTATTAAAGCTTCCTAAAAGCAAAGCGAACAAAGCGCAGTCTTCATTTCGCCTTCCCCACAATATTATCTATGTGATCTTTCCAATTTAAGTTGAACGTAATTATAATTCCTGCGTATTTAGTTGAACTGACAGCCCTCAAATTTGTGTGATTTTTCGTATACCCAAAAATTTTTGGATTTCCTTTGGTACCCAAATGAATGTCATCGCACTTTTCTTTGTTTAGTGCCAATTGCCACTTTTCGCACCATACAGAAATTCTCTCTAGATCATTTTGTAATTGGAATTGATCGTCTGACGATTTTACTACACGGTAAATTACAGCGTCATCTGCAAACAATCTAAGGGGGTTGCTCAGATTATCACCTAGATCATTTATGTAAATCAGGAACAGCAGAGGGCCTCTGACACTACCATGCGGAACGCCAGATACCACTACTGTTCTACTCGATGATTTACCGTCTGCCACTACGAACTGTGACCTCTCTGAGAGGAAATCATGAATCCAGTCACAGAACTGAGACAATACTCCATATGCACGCAATTTGACTAATAGTCGCTTGTGAGGAACGGTATTAAAAGCCTTCTGGAAGTCTAGGAATATGGAATCGATCTGAGATCCCTTGTCCACAACACTCATTACTTCATGGGAATAAAGAGCTATCTGTGTTGCACAAATACGATATTTTTAGAATCCGTGTTGGTTAGGTATCAATAAGTCATTTTCTTCACGGTGATTCATGATGTTCGAGTACAGTATATGCTCCAAAATCCTACTGCAAATTGAGGTCAGTGACATGGGTCTGTTATTCAATGGGTTACTCCTATTTCCTTTCTTGAATATTGGTGTGACCTGTACTACTTTCCCTTTAGGGACAAACCTTTCGTCAAGTGAGCGGTTATATATGAGTGCTAAGAAAGGTACTATTGTGTCTGCATGCTCTGAAAGGAACCTGATAGTATACCATTGGACCGGAAGACTTGCCTTTCTCAAGTGATTTGAGTGGTTTCGCAACACCTAAGATATCTACTTTTATGTCACTCGTGCTAACAGACGTTATGGTTTCGAATTCTGGAATATTTGCTTCGTCTTCTTAATGAAGGAATCACGGAAATCTGTATTTAGTAACTCCGCTTTAGTGGCACCATCATCGTTAACATTTCCATTGCTATCGCGCAGTGACGGTATTGACTGTTTTTTGCCACTGGTGAGCTTTACATACGACCAGAATCTCATTGGGTTTTCTACCATATTTTGAGATAATGTTTCATTGTGGAAACTAATAACAGCATCTCGCATTGACGTCCGCACTAAATTTCGAGCTTCCGTGAAACTTAGCCGGTCTTTGGCATGCTTTTGTCGTTGCTTCTGCAACAGTGTTCTAACGTGTTTTGTGTACCATGGTGGATCAGTCCCGTCTCTTATTAACTTATGCGGTATGAATCTATTTGTTGCTGTCGACACTATGTCTTTGACTTTGAGCCAAATCCGGTCTACACTTTCACAATTAGCTTGGAAGGAATGGAGACTCTCTCTTAGGAAGGTATCAAGCGAATTTTTAACAACTGTTTTAAACAGATACATATGGCGTTTACTTTTAGTGGTTATGTCGGCAGTTGTGGACGACTGGTTCTAGGCGCTACAGCCTGAAACCGCGCGACCGCTACGGTCGCAGATTCGAATCCTGCCTCGGGCATGGATGTGTGTGATGTCCTTAGGTTAGTTAGGTTTAAGTAGTTCTAAGTTCTAGGGGACTGATGACCTCAGAAGTTAAGTCCCATAGTGCTCAGAGCCATTTGAACCATTTCTTTAGTGGTTTTGGTTGATATGGTTTTGAGCCTCGCTACAATGACCTTGTGTTCACCAATCCCTGTATCCGTCATGGCGCTCTTTATTAGATCAGGATTATTTGTGGCTAAGAAGTCAAGCGTGTTTTCGCAACCATTTACAATTCGTGTGTGCTCATGAACTAACTGTTCAAAGTAATTCTCAGTGAAAGCATTTAGTGCAATTTCGGAAGAATTCTACCACCGCCTTTGAACATGTATTTTCGCCAACAAATCGAGGGTAGGTTGAAGTCCAATTTCGGAAGACGTTTTCTGTCTACCACCGGTTTGATCATGTATTTTCGCCAAAAAATCGAGAGTAGGTTGTAGTCTCCACCAATTATAAATGTGTGAGTGGGGTTCTTATTTGTAATGAGATTCAAGTTTTCTCCGAACTGTTCAGCTATTACATCATCTGAGTCGGGGGGTTGGTAGAAGGGGTCAATTATTATTTTGGTGCGGCTGTTGAGTATAACCTTTACCCACCGTATTTCGCAGGAACTATCTATTTCAACTTCACTACAAAATAAACTACTACCAAGCGACACAAACGCACCACCACCCAATTTATTTAATCTATCCTTTCTGAACACGGTTTGCGCCTCTGTAAAAATTTTGGCAGAATTTATCTCCGGTTTTAGCCTGGTTTCTGTTCCTATAACTATTTCGAGTTCAGTGCTTTTACTATAGCTTGAAGCTCTGGTACTTTTCCAACACAGCTACGACGATTTATAACTACAATACCGACTGTTGCTTGGTTGATTCTCTTCGTTTCTTTGCCCTGTACCCTTTGAGACTGGAGCCCTTTTTGATTTTTCCCGAGACTGTCTAACCTAATAAAATCGCCCAGTCCACACCACACAGCCCCTGCTACCCTTGTAGCCGCCTCCTGTGTGTAATGGACATCTGCCCAGAACCAGAAAACCCCACCACCCTACGGCGCAAGTCGAGGAATCTGCAGCCTACACGGTCGCAGAACCGTCTGAACCTCTGATTCAGACTTTCCACTCGGCTCTGTACCAAAGGTCCGCAATCGGTTCTGTCGACGATGCTGTATAGTTGCCGGATGTCAGTTTGTGGGATGGAGTCCCATGTCTGTTACACTGGGTCGGTCAAAGGAGGGCCGGTTAATGCTGTTTGTGGATGACGCTGGAGTTGTCGTCCGATGATGTCCCACATGTGATCGACTGGAGACAGAGATGAGGCAACATGTCAACACTCTGTAGAGCATGCCGGGTTACAACAGACTGCGTAAGACTACCAAGAGAGTGCTCTTGCTGTCATACGAAATCGCACCCAAGAATATAACTGCTGGTGTAGGCCGAGTGTGTGTAGCACGCAGACAGGTTGGCTGCAGGCCCTCAACTGGCTTCCTTCTAATCGATAGACGGCCATCAGTGGCATCGAGGCAGAGCCGGCTTTCATCAGAAAACACAACAGACCTCCACACAGCCATCGCCTCATAACACAGAAGTCGCAAACGGTGGTTGTTTGGGGTGACTGCTGTGTTCGCTACAGGGCGTCTGGCTCGGAGTTGTCTTTGAAGTAACCGATTTGTAACACTGACCTGGGTATCATCCCGGTATTCACCTAGTGGGATGCCGGATCTGTGACTTTCGCCATGTTTGCTTATTATGAGTAGAGATGATGGCTGACGCATTAACATTCATTTGTCACATTCGAAAGCGGAAAACGAGTGAATAGTAACCTATATCTGTGCCTGGCGCAGTTCTGATGCACATCTATAGTGGATCTAGAAATAACTGTCAGCTACATTGTAAATGTCAGCAATAGGTAAGGATAAAAAGATACACGATCAACAAAAAGTGCCCTTCCAAACACTCTGTGTCGTTTACATTACTGTCATCATTAAATTTTGCAATTGAATGATGTTAACCGATCCCCATATCCCTAAGCGTAAAAGAAAAATTCATTCCCTTGTCTCTACGTGTTTGCTGCTGCCTGTGGATTAAAGCAATTGTTGATTATACACTGTGGTGACGGAAGTCATGGGATTTTGCCCAGTGTAGTGCAGCAACTCGACGTGGCATGGACGCAACAAGTCGTTGGAAGTTTCCTGCAGAAGTATTGTGCTGCCTCTACAGCCGATCATAACTGCGAATATGTTAAAGGTACAGGATTTTGTGAAAGAATTGGTCTCTCGATTATGTCCCATAAATGTCCGATGTGACTGATGTCGGGCGACATGGGTGGCCATATTATTCGGTCTAATTGTCTATAATCTTCTGACATGGTGCACTGTCTTCCTTAAAAATTCCATCGCTGTTTGGGAAACTGATGTCCACGCATAGCTGGAAGTGGTCTCCAAGTAGCCGAACATAGCCATTTCCACTCAATAATCGGTTCAATCGGATCAGTTTGACCAGAAGACGTAGTCAATTATGTAAACACACCCCTCACGATTACGAAGCCACTACCAGCTTGCACAGTGCCTCGTCCATGGCGCCGTGGGGTCTACGACACGTTCGAACCCTACCGTCAGCTCTTACTGACTGAGATCGGGACTCCTCTGACCAGGCCACGGTTTCCCAGTAGTCTACGGTCCAACCGATATGGTCACGAGCCCAGGAGAGGCGCTGTAGGCGATGGCGCGATGTTAGCAAAGGCTTCGCGTCGGTCGTCTCTGCCCTAACTTCGCCGCACTGTGCTAATGGGTGCGTCAGTCGTAAGTCACACATTGATTTCTGCGGCTATTTCAAGCACTTGCTTCTCTGTTAACACTGAAGACTCCACCCAAACGCAGCTGCTCTCGGTCGTGAAGTGAACGGCGTCAGTCACTGCGTTGTCCGTGGCGAGAGATATTGCTTAAAATGTGATATTCTCGGCACACTCTTGACGCTGCGGGTCTCGGAATACTATATTCCCTAACGATTTCCGAAATGGAATGTCTCATGCGCCTAGTTCCAACAACGTTTCCGCACTCGAAGTCTGTTAATACCCGTCGTGCGGCCATAATCACGACGGAAACATTTTCACGAGGATGACTCTAGTACAAATGGCAGTTCCGTCAATGTGCTAACCTACTATACCCTGTGCACGCGAAACTACCGCCAACTGTATATGTGCATATCGCTGTCACTAGACGTTTGTCACCTCAGTGTAATATGAACCAATATCCTGATGACAACCATTAGCTGTAGATGAAATTACAAAAAAGATGCCCTTATCTTTCAGAATGAGCCTTTGAGGTTTGAAACTCGAGAAGAATCCGTAAAGTAAATAATAAAGAATTTTGAGTGGTTGTTATATTTTCTTTGTAAGACGAACGTACCGGTATTTGCCAACACTAATTCAGACTTCTATAAGCGAGAATCGTCACATGTTCGCAAAATTTACCAAAGAAATTAGTGTATCAATTGTCGTCGTGTCGGTTAAATTCCTGAATTGTGTAATACGACACGGAATTGTGTAATACGACACGGAATCATCTCGTCAAATATTTCACCAAGAACGAAAATAACGAAAAATGTGGGACAGATAGATGATATGTGGACAGTAGCAACTATGAGAGAACTGTTGTAAATTTAAGTACAAAATTACTGTCACAGTAAAAACAAATCCCGTTATTGTAATTTAGGGGACGGTTAGTACGGAATTAAAGTTCTCCTGAAATCTAGATTCATCCCCAAGTGGATCTTACTTTTCCTACTGCAGCTACCCTGGCTTGATGGTAGATAGAATTCGTACTGCAACAGCGGCCACGATCCGCTGCGTGGTCTTTAGGGCAATCAGAATGTGAGTGAGACGGGCAGCCACCCCTCGCAACTTCAAAGGCTGCCGCAACTCCCCCGGCCCGCGCCCACTGCCCTCCAATCCTCTGCAAGTACAATATTTGCATGTTTGGAAAATGTTGCGGTAGCCACAGAAATCCGAACTCGCTTCTGCTTTGTAGTTCACTTCACAAACATTCCGAGCTTGTGGCAATGCTGGCGCTACCAACACCAGAACGGCGCACGCTTCTTACACATATTTGTTAAGTTTTTTGATTTCGAAACGTAGCGTTGAAAAGCATTTAAACGTGACGGACTAGACCAGCAGACTACTTTAGCTATGGTTCTGCAGCACGTACGGACCAGCATCATTACTCCTCCTCCTGCGATGCCCGCGCATTCTAGGCATGATGAAAGTCTGTTCCACGCTTCTGTATGAACTCAAATTTCTCTAATTTTACTTTCTTGCTTATTATGCTACGAGTATGAGAGAGGTGTTAACGGAATTCCTGTTAAACACTTTGAGCTCATGTAACAGGTAAAGTGAGGTGTTATTGCGAACAAGATCTCATCCCGAGAAAAGTACAGAATCTATATCAATGAAACGACAGAAATTCCCTGTAATTCCCTCTACTAAAATTTAAAGTGAAGTGTGGTCACGACTCCCTACAGGCAGCTCACATTATTTATATATTTACTTTAATGAAATTATACCCGGCGTTTAAATCCTCGTGTGACCTTTCTGATTTGTGTAGTTCATGATTATCGATGTATCGGTAAAGGTAAATGTTGGAATAATTTCCTAAATATATTCACGATAATCGCATTAAGCGAGAGTTTAATCCATAAATGACCTCAATATGTAACTGTGTCAATATCTAGCCTTCTTGCTCCATTCGCTGTATGATTCATACTTTCTACGTTGATTACTTTGTCTCAGAAACTTACAGGAAAATCAGCTTCGTACAACGCAGTAAAATCCCTGTCAATTATTAATTCCATAGATTTCGATACCAGTCTGAAACCTAAAACATGTAGCTGTTATTGTCAACGTAATAGTGACGAGATAGAGGCCCTACTGGCTTTCAGAAAACCCTCCATCGCCGGCCGCGGTGGTCTAGCGGTTCTAGGCGCGCAGTCCGGAACCGTGCGACTGCTACGGTCGCAGGTTCGAATCCTGCCTCGGGCATGGATGTGTGTGATGTCCTTAGGTTAATTAGGTTTAAGTAGTTCTATGTTCTTGGGGACTAATGACCACAGCAGTTGAGTCCCATAGTGCTCAGAGCCATTTGAACCAAAACCCTCAATCGTAGTTATAAAGAAATATAGTACCAATAAATTACGATTTATAAAAGGTATACCTTCGGGTGTGCAGTTGGCCCGACGGTTCCATTTTAACATGCGGTATATCTACGTCTGACCTAGGCTTGTTGTTAACACATCCCATTAGTCAGTTACCGCAGGAAAACATTAGAAATCCTTCTTTTCGAATTCTTTGAAGTGATACTTCAGCCAGGGACTACACTTATTTGCAATCGTTACGAACATGCACACTATTTGTAACTAAATTGATGTTTACAGCGCAAAAGTCTCCTACTTCTTATTTACTATCTCTCTCTGCCTTGACGAATCCACATTGAGACAGGTATGCTCTCTCTGACATACATAAACTGCGGTATTCCGGAGGATTTTTAAGACGAATTTCTTATAGATATTTCAGTAATCATTACTGCTGTGGTACGAAGTAGCATGTCCTTTAATGAAGGTTTTGATGAACACATTTAGGATTAAGCTGGACAACTGTATATCTAGCAGGACTGTATTTAAGGTAGGCAGTTCAGAGGACTGATATAATCTTATTCGTTTCCTTACTCTCTTATTCCTTGTGATGTCGAAGATTTGTTCTTCGTCTTCACGACAGCGAAATAGATCACTGTCAATGGAAATGTGGTCACAAATACGCATAGTCGCAGAACACAGGGCATTAAGAGCCTTAGTTAACTCACTCAATATAAATACAATAATAGATAGAGAAAAATATCATGTTTCAAGAATAAGAATAAATAAAGCCCCAGACACCAATCGAATTGCTTCATAGAAAATTACAGCTATCTGATAACTTGCACCTAATATGATTTAAATAATTCTTTTTAGTCAGAGACCTTCATCCACGCAAATATTGTTGTTTCCTTCGTTGGTGTAAATTTATCTATTTCGAGTTCTATACTTGCATTATCCTTAGCTCCACGGGCGTACCAACTACGACAGTTTCGAAAGTTGGGAAATTGCATCTTGTACCCAGGTTTAAATTTAACGTATAAGATAGAAATAAATAATAGCAATTTAACGGTAAGCCATTTCAACTGGAAGTTGAAAGGCGTTTGCCTCTACGTCATTATGGTGATGTAGTCCGGCAGGGCGTGGTTCTTGGCCTTTCTCGTTAGATCTGGTGATGAAGTATCGACGTGTCTCGCCGAGGTAACTCTTACATCTTTCAGTGTGATCCGGTTCGTCACTTCGGGAGCGACGGATGGCTTTTTAAACAGGGACTACCTATGGAACAGATGCGTGTGCTGGCTAACAAAGGACGTCACGCCACTAGGGGCCAGTCTACAAAAATAATGATTTTGCTGTAAGCAAGAGCAGCTGGAATATGAGCAGCTATGCCCGTGTACAAAACACAAGGCTGCGGTCAATACGTACTACACTTTCCGCGTGAACCTTCCAGAAGCGCTAGATTTTCACATAAGAACACTTGAGAATAATGCTTTATTAATATGGAACCGATAGAGATATACCCCGAGCTAACACGTGAAAAACTACACTCCCTAGTCCAGGGACATCCTAATACTATTGACAAATATGATTACCTAGTTGCCTCAGAACGAAAAGCTGTAGTTTTATTTGTTGGACCACCTCTTCGTCAACATGCCCCATGGCCAACAACACAAACACGACACTACACTTAATATGCAAAAAACACTTTGTGTACACAAAACAGTTAATCTTAAGCTAGCCGGACAAATGGAGTCAGTTGAAAAGCTTTGCACTGGGCAACGATCAACACGTAGAATGAACTCCAAACGGATGTGGGAATATTACGCTGGGAAATTTTCATACAGGAAATAAATTTGCATCTGAAGTATTGTCCAATTAATTGCATCAGCACTCTACAAACAGACCTTAAATCTTTCGGTGTAAAATATTAGTAATATTATTGTTTAGCTCCGGTAATTAGTGTTCGGCCCCCAAACACTAACGCAATAATGCCTTGCACCAAAAATGAAGAACTTCATTGCACTCTTGTTTTGCAGCTGGTATCATTTACATATACACACATAAAAAAGTTTTGTATCACCTCGGTTCCGAGAGTTCCGGAGCCTGTACAGAAAATTGGAATAGAGATCAACATAAACATCATTTCTGTCCTTTTTATTGCTCATAAAAACCACACATTGCATGTTGAACCGCCTTACAGCAAGTACTTCAGAGGTGGTGGTCCAGATTGCTGAACACATCGTTATATCTAATACCCAGTAGCATGCCCCCTTGCATTGAGGCATGCCTGTATTCTTCGTGGCATACTATCCACAAGTTCATCAAGGCACTGTTGGTCCAGACTGTCGTACTCCTCAACGGCGATTACGCGGAGATCCGACAGAATGGTTGGTGGGTCACTTTGTCCATAAACAGTCCTTTTCAATCTATCCCAGGCATGTGCGATAGGGTTCGCGTCTGGAGAACATGCTGGCCACTCTAGCCGAGCGAAGTCGTTATCCTGAAGGAAGTCACTCACAAGATGTGTGCGATGGGGGCGCGAATTGTCCATGAAGACAAATGCCTTGCCAATATGCTGCCGATGTGGTTGCACTGTCGGTCGAAGGTTGGCAGTCACGTATCGTACAGCCGTTACGGCGCCTTACATGACCACCAGATGCATACGTCGACCTCGCATAATGCCACCCCAAAATAGCAGGGAACCTACACCTTGCTACACACGCTGGACAGTGTGTGTAAAGCGTTGAGCCTGACCGGGTTGCCTCCAAACACTTATCAGACGATTGTCTGGTTGAAGGCATATGCGACACTCGTCGGTGAAGAGAACGCGATGCCAATCCTGAGCGATCTATTCGGCATGTTGTTGGGCCAATCTGCACCGCGCTGCATGGTCTCGTGGTTGCAAAGATGGACATCGCCATGGACGTCGGGAATGAAGTTGCGCATCATGCAGCCTACTGAGCACAGTTTGAGTCGTAACACGACGTCCTGTGGCTGCACGAAAAGCTTTATTCAGCATGGTGGCCATAATCCACAGGTAGCGGTCATCCATTGCTGTAGTTGCCCTTGGGCGGCCTGAGCGAGGCATGTCATCGACAATTCCTGTCTCTCTCTATCTCCTCCACGTCCGAATAACATCGTTTTGGTTCTCTCCGAGACGCCTGAACACTTCCCTTTTGAGAGCCTTTCCTGGCACAAAGTAACAATGCGGACGTCATCATACCGCGGTATTGACCGTCTAGGCATGGTTGAACTACAGACAACACGAGCCGTGAACCTCCTTCCTGGTGGGATGACTAGAACTGATCGACTGTCGGACCCCATCCGTGTAATAGGCGCTGCTCATGCATTGTTGTTTACACCTCTGGGCGGGTTTAGTGACATCTCTGAACAGTCTGTGATACAATATCCACAGTCAACTTCTATCTTCAGGAGTTCTGCGAACCGGGGTGATGCAAAACTTTTTTGATGTGTGTATTTAAGGTGTTGTATCAGTCTATTAGTAACTTATGTAGCTGCTCAACTCTTAACCTGTGACTAGATTTAGGGCTATAATAACATGAAAAGTTCAAAGGAATAGTCACTTACGAATTACTCTGTGTGCTGAGTCAAGCCAGGTCCGTGAGTATCATAAAGTAATGAGTTCCTTGAAATTTGAGGAATTTTGCACCGCGCGAAGAGGGCATGTTGCGTCTGTAGGAACGCAGCACTTAAATATGCTGTGCATTTGTGTCTTCCTAGAAAACGCAACCGCTAGCGCATTAACTATTTAGTCGACTTCTGTGGAATTTGGGAGGTAAGAGATTAGGTACTGGCGGAAGTAAACCCGTGAGGACGTGTTGTCAGTAGTGTTTAGGTACCTCAGCTGGTAGAGCACTTGCCGGCAAAAGGCAAAGGTCCTGTGTTCGAGTATCGGTTCGGCACGTAGTTTTAATCTGAAAGGAAGTTTCTTGTGTTTACTGTCATTTATTAGTTGAGTTCCAGTTAAATGTTCACTATCCAAACTGGCTGTAAGAAATTTTTTTTTCGAAGAAACCCTAAACGATGAGTTGTGACAAGATGTTTAACGCATTGTATCACTTAAACTACAATTTTTGCATGACAGAATAACAACTTTATAATAAACTAAATAAGAACTACAAACCTACAAAATGTTTGAAGACCATTATGGACAATGTTCACACAAAGTGGATAGGTCAGTTTCTTGAAAATACGTTTACATTTATGGAACACATAAAAACTTTGAGAACAGATCAAATACAGGTTGCTTATCATAATATGCAAGTATAATTGCAGATCTCTGAACACAAACAAAAATTCAATCTTTCCACCAAAATAAAAGTGGCTCTATTGTTCTTCAAGACGATTAAAGATTTCGTGCACAAAACCCACATCGCACAACTGTCATAAACTAATTGGTCTGCAATATAAAAAAACCTGGCTTGCATAATAATACCACTAACATAACATACAGGTTTAGCTGCGTTGTCGATGAGCTTAGTTCGTTTATTGTACCACATTTCAAAGAAACCAAAAATTTTCTCTATTATTTACCAATATATATAAAAATTCGTTTTACAGCATTGCACTCCACATATGACACTACTGATGATGTAAATTACAACATAAAGTGCTGTTGTTGATGATAATAGTTTGCTCATTGTACTACATTTTAAAGAACTCAGAACTGAAAAAGTTGTCTGTATTATTTAGCAAAACGCAAATGGCACAACTTATCTATCTTTCAGGTTAAAATTGCACCTGTTGAGAAGTGCATGGTGCTTCGATGAAATAGTGTTAATTCACATTTGTACAGGAAAGGAATACGTTTTGCTTTCAACTACAAATACTTTTCAATGGCACCCAAACATTACATTAACTTTATCATGCGCTACAACTTGCTTTTCACCTTGTGCTGATAGTATTAAGTTTAGTGAAACTGAAGAGTTCAAATGTCTAGGTGTTCAGAAAGATAGTAAGCTGTCGTGGAAAGCCTACGTTCAGGATCTTGTTCAAAGACTTAATACTGTCATTTTTACTATTCGAACGGTATCTGAGGTGAGTGATCGTTCGACAGGAAAATCAGCCTACTTTCCTTATTTTCATTCGCTTATGTCGTATGATATTATATTTTGGGGTAACTCTTCCCATTCTAAAAGGATATTTTGGCTCAGAAACGGGCAGTTCGGGCAATAAGTGGTGTAAGTCCACAAACCTCTTGTTGACCCCTGTTCCCAAGAATAAGCAGCTTTCTCTTGATTAATACTCGGCAGAAATAAAACCGGACTTTCTTAACTCTTGTGCAGAAAGGTGTGCATCCATTTTCAATAAGCGTCGCACAAGTGATTCCCCATCCGTCTCTGATCCGCTTGTATACTTACCACATCATGTGATATCGACGCCACCAGGCATTGGTCACAACGTTTCAGATCATCAGTCTATAAGGCTTAACTCAGTGGGACCTTCAGTTTGGACCAGAAACGACGCAGAATACAAGCCAGTGTCCGCGACAATGTAAGTTGTGAGGTGTATATCTTATTTTGCTCTCTATGTAAATTCAGTTTCTTACTTAACTATTGCACCCACAGAGCAAAACCTGTAGCTGAGTGATCTTTGACTATTGCTACATCTATGTGCTGCTGCACCTCCTCTGGCTGAGATCGCTGGCAGAGTTCCACACATTCTACACTAATAACCCAAAATATTATGACCACTGCCTACCGCGACGTTGGATGCCGCTTGGTGACGCGGTGCCCAAAGTATGTAAGCAGATCAGACACGGAAGGGGGATCACCATAGCGAAGATATGCGCTGCAAATGGGAAAATCCATTGGGATACGCTACTTTGACAGAGAACAGTTTATTATTACGCACAACCTGTGAACGAGTATCACTAAAATGGCGAAGCTGGTCGAATGTTCACGTGCTACTGTCGTGAGCATCTACAGAAAGAGGCAGGACAGTGGAACTACCACTAGGTGCTAAACGGTTGACATCCACAACTCTTCACAGAACGTGGGGTTCGGAGGCTTGTCTGATCTGTAAAGTAGGATAGATGGTGATCTGTATCATCTGTGCCGAAAGACTACAATGCTTGTGCACGCACAAGTGTTTCGGAGTGCATCGTTCATCGTACATTGTTGAATGTGGATCTGCGCAGCAGACCACTCCCTACGGGCTCACATGTTCACCCAACGACATCGTCAGTTACAATTACAGTGGACACGGTACTGTCGATGAAAGTGGACGTGTCGGCTTTCCTTTGCTACACTAGGTCGATGGACCTGTCCACAAACGCCGCCATCGAGGTGAACAGCTTTTCGAAACGTGCAGCGCGCCACGGAGGCGACGGAATTCGCCTGATGTAAATCCTATGGAACCCATCTGTGTTGCTATCGGGCGCCTTTACCGCGTACGCAAATCAGCGGCCCGTAATTTACGCGAACACCTGTGCGTAGATACATAATCCGCATACCTCCACAAACCTACCAATGAACTGTTGGATCCCTGATACGCAGAATCACTGATGTATTTCGTTCCAAAGACGAACAAACAAGCTATTAATCAGGTGGCCATAATGTTTTAGCTCCTCAGTGTAAGTTGAGCAGTGTTGAGTAGCAGACGTATTTTGAAGAAGAGTCAGGAAATTTCCTTTATAAGTGTGATACGAGATTGATGTGACTGGAGTATGAATATTTTATGTAATTATGGAAAGAGAAGCTGAGGAGATTATTTGTATATTTTTCTGGAATGTTGAGAGAATAAGGTTGTGTTGTTGAGATTGTACCAATGAACCGCAGATACTAGGTTTGTTATATGGATTGCTCTGATAGGAAGATGAGGTTCCCCTTGCTTGAAGTTATTTCATAAAGTCACTTTAGGTAATTACTATTGTGAAGTCAGTTGATTTTTAAAGCACAGATTTGCGTTTGAATTTCATCGGAAATCCTTTCTTACTGGTTAAAATTTCCACCCTTCATTCGGTTTATTATGTACACATGTTTCTCATTAAACGTTAAACTTTTAAGTCCCTATTCCCCACCTGGAAAAATGGAGTAGGTAGACGCCCCGAATTGGCGTCCAGTTAAAGATTTGCACTCGGACACTGAGACACACGCTTTTTCTTTCGTTTTTGAAAAAAAATAGCTACAAGTGAATATGACATCACATAATAAATTTCTAAAATATTTGGATATTTAATACAAAAAATTAATATTTAGGTTCTTTTAATGTATAAAGAGTTACGTAAGTGAAGTCTGCAAGGTTGCCCAGAAAGTAATGCACTGCATATCTTTTCTCAGTCGAAGACAATGCTACGAATGCGAAACGTTATGTATGTATAATCTGATATCTCCTGACTGAGCGCGCCAAGTTTCCGTCACTTCCGACAGATAGCGTACCTGCAGGACTGTTTTAAAATGGCGTCTCTAGGTGATGTACGTTACAAGCAACGTACCGTCATGTAATTTCTCACTGCAGAGAAACAAACCGTGGGGAATATTCACGAATGCTTGTGCAAAGCCCACGGATCATCTGCTGTCGACAGAAACACGGTTGGTCGCTGGGCACGGTGATAAGGTCATCAGAAGGCGGTTCGGCGGAGCTCCACGATATGCAGCGGTCGAGGAGACCATCCACGGCTGTCATACCTGACATGTTGCAGCGAGCTGATGTTGGCATTCCGCGAGGACAGACACATTACGACTCGGCAGTTGGCGCTACATCTGTCAATCAGCAAAGGAAGTGTGGATGCAATTATCCGCTCTCTTGGATATTAAGAATTGTGTGCAATATGGGTCCCGCGATGTTTATCGGTGGATCACAAATCGCACAGAAAAACACTGATTTTGATTTGGTGCAACGTTTTCAAGCTGAGGAGGAGGCCGTCTTGTCTCAGATTGTGACAGAGGATGAAACTTGGGTTCACCATTTTGACCCGAGACAAAACGTCAGTCGTTGGAATGGCGCCATTTCCACTCGCCACAGCAGAAAAAAATTCAAAGCAAATGCTTCCTCCGGCAAAGCCAGGATCACCGTGGTCTGGGACTGTGAAGGTACGATTCTCATTGAGGCGGTAAGATTAATTCAGAAGCATATGTCAACACATTAACGAAACTCGAGACGCGCTTCCGGCCCCACATAAGTGTGAGGACTGCTGAACACATCGCAAAACAGGGTTGGCCAGTGTTACCCCATCCACCCTACAGCCCTGACCTCGGTTGGGCCATTAAAGAATGGCATTTGTGGAAGAAATTTTAGGACGATGAGGAGGTGATTCACACATTGCGGCACTGGCTCCGCCAGCAGGACAAGTATTGGTACCGACAGGGCATACACGCCCTTGTTTCGCGCTGGAGGGAGGCCACAGAAAGGGATGGAGATTACGTGGAGAAAAAGGTGTGTAGATAAAACACAATTTTTTGTGTGGGTAATTCTCATTATGTTCAATAAAGAATCGTCAAAGAAAAAAATGCGGTGCATTACTTTCTGGACAACGCTCGTAAATAAAAGACAGAACAGTTGTGAAATTTCTGACTGGGTGTTGCGATCTTCCGAGCTATAAAGAGTGCCAATGTAACGACTCCCTAAGGACTTTTGTATCTACTACAACGGCACGTTTGCGGTCTCTGAAAGAACCTTGTTTTCAGCGTAGTTCAAGGTCATGGCTGACCAGCTGCAGAAGTGTTAGGAGAACAACGCTGCTGTTCGAAGGAAAACCGCAGACTGCTCTTGTCCAGCATGCGACGTACGAAGTACCGCCGGGAGGGGTCCTGGCGGGGCTTTGCGAAACTCTGCATCTGTGCCAACTTGCATCTGCACTGCCCACGGCTAGACGCGCGCAGACGGGCGTCTGTCCCAGTGCCACTCCCGCAACACACGTACTGTTGCATACTGACCTTTAACACAGTATGTGGTTACGATCGTAAGTGAATGCCTTAAAAGTTCACTATTGGCTGATGTTCTTATACAGGGTATCCCACAAAAATCGCTACGCCTCATGCACAGCTTAATCGTCTCTACTCGGATTGCTTGTGACGCAACGACACTTCCTCGAAAGTTGGCTACACTGCATTTTATCGAAAAGTTGTGTCCATCTGTCTGTTCGAGCGTCAGTTGTGAGAAGCTCGTACTCTTGAGTGGGGCAGTTTGCATTAGAACAGCGAATTTATATTGTGGAGTTTTACGTAAAGACAGGCCCCGTCAAGGAATGCAAAGAAATGTTTCGAGCGAAGTATCGTGGTAGGAAACTCCCCATAACCAGCACTGTTCGAGATGTGTACAAGAAATGGAGGACTGTAGGATCTGTTCAAACTGTACAGAGGAATAGGCCACCGATAGTGAGGGCCCCTGAAACTACAGACAGAATTCGCACCGACGTTGCGAGAAGTCCCCGAAAATTGGTAAGGAGGTTATCGCAGCAGGGTGGTGTAGCTCGTACATCGTGTCATCGTGTACTGCATGTTATGGAATTAAAAGCCTATCGCGTGAGTGTGGTGCAAGATTTGAAATTTGAGGAACAGAAGAAAAAGACTTCATTATTGTAACTGCCTGCCAAGACCAACTGCTAACGGTTACCTGGACCCCTTACTTTACTTCGTGTAAGATGAAGCCTGGTTCCATTAGTCAGGTTAAGCAAACTCCTAGAATTGCAGATACTGGTCGCGGGCAACCCACATATTCTGCAAGAACAACCTGTCCACTTAGAGAAGATGTGTGTTTGCTGTGCATTATCGGGCTTGCGCATTATTGGCCAAATTTTTTTCAAGTAACAGTGTCAGATATCTAGAGATCTGTGGCTCTTCCTATGTACAATTAACAGATACAGGTAAGTTGCACGCAGTATTCCAACAAGATGGAGCAGAGGCTCACTCTTTCACCAATAGTATGGCTCAGATTACCAATACGTTCCCTGAAGACAGGCTTTTCAGTGGAGGCATCTGGCCCCCAAGTCACCAGAGTTAATATCGTGTGATTTTTATTTATGGGACACAGTAAAGAGCAAAATGTATGCTGATACTCCTCACACAATATACGATATTAAACGGAACATTGCTAGAGAAATTAATAACATCACGCCTGCAAAATTACATCATGTTGCTGGTAACATAGTCACACGAAGTCAACGATGTCTGGATGCCCTAGGGCACTACTTCCAATATCACTTATAACAGGTAACTACATGTTTTAACGTTACTATTGTCTATTCTTTTTTATTTAGTTCATTGTTACTTGAATCTCGGGCGTGAGGCCTACCGGTTTTCTGTGGAATATCCTGTAATACATAGGATCCATAGTTTACGTTTTTAATCTTAAATATGACTGTTTATGACGCTGTGTGGGTAATTGATTAGTTGTGCAGTATTATGATAGGTAAATTATGTATTTGTGTGTGTTCGAAACTGTCTTAATCCAAGATGTATGCAGCAGAAGAAGCAGTGCAGGTAGTTCTAGTTCTAGATTTCAAACCCGGCCAGCAGAGAATTATGGAAGATGAACGTTACCGTTTTTCCAGCTTTTCCAGCTCAGTTTCATAAAGTGTGTGCGTGACACTCATACACTCCTGGAAATTGAAATAAGAACACCGTGAATTCATTGCCCCAGGAAGGGGAAACTTTATTGACACATTCCTGGGGTCAGATACATCACATGATCACACTGACAGAACCACAGGCACATAGACACAGGCAACAGAGCACGCACAATGTCGGCACTAGTACAGTGTATATCCACCTTTCGCAGCAATGCAGGCTGCTATTCTCCCATAGAGACGATCGTAGAGATGCTGGATGTAGTCCTGTGGAACGGCTTGCCATGCCATTTCCACCTGGCGCATCAGTTGGACCAGCGTTCGTGCTGGACGTGCAGACCGCGTGAGACGACGCTTCATCCAGTCCCAAACATGCTCAATGGGGGACAGATCCGGAGATCTTGCTGGCCAGGGTAGTTGACTTACACCTTCTAGAGCACGTTGGGTGGCACGGGATACATGCGGACGTGCATTGTCCTGTTGGAACAGCAAGTTCCCTTGCCAGTCTAGGAATGGTAGAACGATGGGTTCGATGACGGTTTGGATGTACCGTGCACTATTCAGTGTCCCCTCGACGATCACCAGAGGTGTACGGCCAGTGTAGGAAATCGCTCCCCACACCATGATGCCGGGTGTTGGCCCTGTGTGCCTCGGTCGTATGCAGTCCTGATTGTGGCGCTCACCTGCACGGCGCCAAACACGCATACGACCATCATTGGCACCAAGGCAGAAGCGATTCTCATCGCTGAAGACGACACGTCTCCATTCGTCCCTCCATTCACGCCTGTCGCGACACCACTGGGGGCGGGCTGCATGATGTTGGGGCGTGAGCGGAAGACGGCCTAACGGTGTGCAGGACCGTAGCCCAGCTTCATGGAGAGGGTTGCGAATGGTCCTCGCCGATACCCCAGGAGCAACAGTGTCCCTAATTTGCTGGGAAGTGGCGGTGCGGTCCCCTACGGCACTGCGTAGGATCCTACGGTCTTGGCGTGCATCCGTGCGTCGCTGCGGTCCGGTCCCAGGTCGACGGGCACGTGCACCTTCCGCCGACCACTGGCGACAACATCGATGTACTGTGGAGACCTCACGCCCCACATGTTGAGCAATTCGGCGGTACGTCCACCCGGCCTCCCGCATGCCCACCATACGCCCTCGCTCAAAGTCCGTCAACTGCACATACGGTTCACGTCCACGCTGTCGCGGCATGCTACCAGTGTTAAAGACTGCGATGGAGCTCCGTATGCCACGGCAAACTGGCTGACACTGACGGCGGCGGTGCACAAATGCTGCGCAGCTAGCGCTATTCGACGGCCAACACCGCGGTTCCTGGTGGGTCCGCTGTGCGATGCGTGTGATCATTGCTTGTACAGCCCTCTCGCAGTGTCCGGAGCAAGTATGGTGGGTCTGACACACCGGTGTCAATGTGTTCTTTTTTCCATTTCCAGGAGTGTAGATCGACTTAACTTGTTTTTTGCACCGACTGATCTGCAGTCCAGCGATAATCGTTTCAGTTGATTGATTCACGTCTTCTAAGGTTTATTTTACTAGGAATAAATTTTATACCAACCAGTCACTATTATAATGTACGATCAGTTTGAGAAGAGATTGCAGTTTCAAACGGGTACGTTTTTACTTCATTAATGTGCATCTAACTGCAAGGCCACAGCCGATTCTTTTACTAACTTTTATGCAACTACTTTTACGTTCAGTTCTTAATTACCATACAGATTACAGGAGGCCAGTTTGTAACAAAGGACCTCACTCTCACACATACACACATATATATGACTCTCTCACACTGCCATAGCCCATAAGTCTGTTGTGCCCATATCACGTACAGTCTTACTCTTGGAACATGTAGTACACTAGTAGAAAGCATGCAACCATGCCACAGAGACGCACTCACTCTCTCTACAGCCAACTGAACGAGTTTGAAAAGGGTCAAACTTCAGCCCTCCAAATGGCGGGATGGTCCTTTCGGAGAACTGCCACGCAGGTTGGACGTACTGCGTCAGTTGTGCGACTACGCTGGGACGTCTACGCAGCACAGACACCCGCCAGGAGCGTCGTGTTCTGAGGGAATCACTGGCAGATGGTACAGCTACCACAGCACAAACAAGAGGACTTTTAATTCGAGTCGTGTAAACACGAACTGTTCCGAACCGGTTATTAGCAGTGGGAGTACGGGCACGCACACCTATAGCCCGCCTTTCACTCATGCCACAGCACCGACGTGCCACGCTCGAATGGTGCTGTCAGAGGATCATTTGGAAAGTGCAATGGCGCGCCGTGGTCTTCAGAGATGAAAACAGATTCTGCCTGCACGAAAGTCCCGATCTTTTACCATACAACGTAGACATGGCAAGTGCTGTCTCGTAGAGTGCATTCGTCCAAGACACACTGGCCGCACCCCAGCCCTTATGGTTAGGGGTATGATAAGCCGCAACTGGTGTTTCTGAAAGCGACGCTAACCAGCTCTCGGGCGTTGGACTCGTTCTTTTGCCGTTCTAGCAACAGGAAGGTGCTATGTTTTTCCAACAGGATACTGCTAGCCCATACACCTCCCGTAAAACTCAACGTGCTCTGCAAGACGTGCAGCAACCCTCCTGGCCAGCACGATCTCCCGAATTGTCTCTAATCGATGTCATGTGGGATACGACTCGCAAATTAACAACTCTTACAGAATTCCGTGAACAGGTCGAGCAAGCATGGTATAACGTATGACAGGACAGTATTCGCCATGTGTACGACAGACTGAATGCCAGAGTCAGCGCCTGCATTGCCGCCGGTGAAAGTTACAGCACTTATTAATATGTATGTTTCAGCACATGATGATACGTCGGACCTCTGAGCCGCTTGTGCTATTGATCTCTAAATGTAATTGTTTCATGTACTCCATGTGCACTGTTTCAACAATGAACGTTGAGTGAACTGGAACATTTTAAAGGGTGTACTAACGTCTTTTCGGCAGTGTATTAATACGGGGCAACTTTGCAGCAAAAAAGGATGTTCGTCCTCATAGAAGACATTCCCTCAGATAAAGGAATTCACAGCACTGATATATCCTTTTAAAGAAAGTATTTTTTTAAACTATGAAATCGACAGTGGGTGTGGAGTCTACAAAGAACAAGAGTTATATCGACAGAGCTGTCGCTAAGCTTTAAAGAAACGTTAACATCTGACAAGTTAATATCTGCATCTTGAGCACAACTAACTGTGCTCGGGCAAGTAATTTTAAAACTTGCAACTGTCAGCATTCGGCCTCACTCGTTGCACATAGGTCTTTTATTTATTTCTTATGATGACAGAGCTGTCGAATGTTAATAAGAAAAACCTGAACCCTGTTATGCTATCTTATTTTCACAGTTTCCAACTCCAACGGAAAGAGCTTGATGAAAAGATAACGTTGATAATAAAGTAAATGCATTCTCGACTGTAAATAATTAAAACTTCCATCATAACGATTGCACGAGATTACCTACTCTGCGAACATTTTCCATGGACTATGTTAATAGTAGCGTGTCGCATCACCAACATAACAGTAAGAGAGAATTTCACAAAATTCTACAACTTGATGGGGGCCCTCATCGGTGGCTTCGTCGCTTTTGTGCACAGCCACAAACGGTAGCTCCACAATAGTGTCTCTGATTAAAGCATCTAGTTCCCAAGTATTTCACTGAAGGCTACGCAATACGTCCTACTGTAAGAGAGCCTTGTGTGAGCCCAGATGCTTTGCGATACATTTTCTCTTTCCCATCGTCGCTGCAAACCTGGGGAGTCAAAGAGCCAATGTCGTACTCCAGGTGGGAACAGTAATGGTCTTATCTGCTAATATATTATTTGATAATTACTTATCACCCTTCCAACTTCAGTGTAAGCGTTCTATTGACGCCCAGGTGGTACCGAATAAAGGACTATTTCTGATGACAACTGCTGAAGTACGTTATTTTCTATGTTGCATTGTGGTGCCTTGCAAATTTCACAAACTTACCGCGTAAGGCAAATAAAAGTGGCCAGAGAACAGTTCCAGGGTACAAAGAAGCACAGCAGAGGAAATGAAATACAGTACTAACCTGACTATAGCAGATATTGAAAGGGACCTCCATTCATCTCTTGGCACTTTTGGGCCCTGGTCAGCAAGTTGCTGAAGGCAGATCGAAGCTGGGCTGCTGGAATTCTTGCAGTCTCGTCTGAAATGTTCTTTTGCAGTTCTTGGAGATGATAAGAGTAGCAATACACCTTAGACTTGAAGGCTGTCTACGCAAAGTCTTCGCACGCTGACAGATCAGGTGAACTAGTTGCCAGCTAGGGCTGCGACCAGACTAACCTCTGCTAACAACTATGTCAGGCGTGAAGATTATGTAAATTTGCTCCACGTTTCGGTCAGCTTTATGGGCAGTTGCTCCGTCCTGTTGGAAGTAACTTTAGGTCTTCTCCTCCTCTGTTAATGCTGACACAAGTGGTTTCAAAATGTTAGCAATGTAACGCATCGAAGACGGCGTATGATGAAAGAAGATAATAACACGGTGTGCAGACACTGCACACCAGACCCGAACCTTCTGATCGTGTGATGGTGTTTCGTGGAAGTTATTCGGATTCTTCGCTGCCCAGAGCCTGTGATCCTATGAGTTGACATAACGACTCACGTGAAATCAGGCTTCATCAGACATAAAGAACAGATCCATGTTCAAGCCGTTCATTCTTATATTAGCGAACAGCCATTCACAAACTGGAGCAGCTGAGGAGGATATTGCATAGGAAGGCGAGGTGGAGTATCTGTCAGCACGATCGACGTGATATGCCGCTCTCTTGCGACAGGCGTCAGGTTGATTTGGCAGGACTCTCAAGCATTTTCTAGTGGACTGTAGCCACATTTTCTGGCGATCAGGCACGTTGTGTAACGTTTTTTCACTTTTTCAGAACACATCCTGTGCGGTGCCATTTTCGGACTAAGCGTTGCATGGCCCTCTTGTGGCAATTTGACAGCATTTAACTTCTCAGCAAACAACTGACCACACCGTTCCCACGAGTTCATTGTCAGATAACTTTCCACAACGAACACACGCTGCTCCACTGTAAATACATTTTGCTCAAGTCCTATGACACCAGACACGTTCTCGCTCCTTGAAGCACGCCTGTCTCCTTCGCTTGGCCAGATCAGTATCAAACTGCAATGGAGTTTGATACTCCCTCGAGAGAAATAGCGCTATGTTAAACCATAGCGAGCGAGGTGACGCCGCATTCGGGACGACAACAGTTGAAATCCCCATCCGGCCATCCAGAACTAGATCTTTCATGACTTCTCTAAATCGCTAAAGGCGGATGTCGAGATGGTTGCTTTGAAAGGACAAGGCCGATTCGATTTCATTTCCCACATCTTTTCATACCAAGAGCTTGCATTGTTGTCCACGGAACGCTAAATTCCATACCTACATTCCTTCTATATGAGATCAATGCATGTGCAGTATTAAGATAGAAGACGTGCTTCATGATTGTCTGAAATCGGGATGTGTAAGATAAGGTTTAAAACACTTTCTTTACCGATGGTGTGTAATTACATCTTTTTACAGACATACTGGCTCTGAGCACAATGGGACTTAACATCAGTCCCCTAGACGTAGAACTACTTGCACCTAATTAACCCAAGGACATCACACACATCCATGCCCGAGGCAGGATTCGAACCTGCGAACGTAGCGGTCGCGCGGTTCCAGACTGAAGCGGCTAGAACCGCTCGGACACTCCGGCAGGCGCAGACATATTGAGTCTCGATTTCATCTTCGACAAGGACAGAAACTGAAGTAATGAATTAAAGGTTGTGCCGAGGCGGTCTCCTGCTTACTAGGCATATGTGCTGCTCACTGCACCACCCAGGCATCACACCTGCACCGACTACCTGACTCCAGTGACTTAACTGACACAGACTTCAATCGGGACCTCAGCCTATCTTCATTTTCCCCTTGTTAAACTGTCAACATCGCCAGGGCACTACGACATTACAACAGCACCTCAGCTATGAGGAAAAAGAAAAGATTTTTGCAAAGCATGTAGGGTCGCCAAAGGCTCTTTATGATATTGAATCTTGCGTAGCCTTCAGTGGAATACTGCGGAACAAGACGTTTTCATTCCGGCTTTGGCACAAATTTTAATTCATTACTAAGCTTCTGTTCTTATCGAATATGAATTTGACAATCAATATGTCTCCAGCAAAATTTAATTGCATCATCTCAGATGACCTACGCCTAAGGTACTGGAAAGATTTTCCCATTATGTACAAACCTGGTGTCCTATTCCAATATCGGAGAGCCTCAGCAATACTGACAATTTAAGAAATTCAAAATCGAGATGGACTGAGGTGCGAACTGAAGTTTGTGTTAGGGAGGGCACTGGACTAGGGTATTCCGTGTAGCTGTGTTAGCCACATTGCCAGGGGCAAACGTCAATATAAGCGTGCTATTCATTGAATTAATGACACGGATTGCCCACGAAGGGGCAAGAGCTGTCCGCTTCTGAAATCTGTTGATTGGTTTCTCCTTCTGTAGGTACGAATTAATTCGATATGCCCGCCTCGGTAGCTGCGCGGTCAGTGCGACGGATTGCAAAAGGAAGAGGCCTGGATTCGATTCCTGGCCGGGTTGGGGACCTTCTCCACTCGGGGTCTGGGTGTTGTGTTGTCCTCACTTTCGTATCGTCATAATGAACATTCCACCGCTGAGGTGGCTGGATGGGCATCTCCAGAAAGCCGACAAATTGATAAAAAAAGGATTCTATGTGACAATACGGAGCGGACTATTTGCCTACATAATATTATATGCCTGCCGCCTAGTGGTGCGCCTGCAACTACGTCACGACGAATATTACGAGTCAGAACTTGGAGAGAAACATTGTCTTATAGTTTTCGTACAGTTGTTCTCTCAATCTGTATATGCCCTGCATGTATCTGTATAATCCCGCATACATATTTTTTTCACTAAAATTTCATCTAATAGTGTTTTGTAAATGTGCTTACATTGTTACGGAATTGTTATTTGACAACATTTAGAATACCTTCCCAGGGAAGCAAATGTAGTTTTTGTGACGGTATCGTGAAGCTGCTATGCTGTTAGGAGGAGGAATGCATGGGTAATTAATCCACTGGGAGAGGGAGAAGTACGAGAAGCAAAATAAGGTGCATTCGCATGTGTAATTACATCGCGTTATTTTTGTCGCAATTATCTAGGTATTTTCAGGCTGCCAACAACATTTCTCCAGTCAGAAACTTTCCAATTTGTTGATACATAGTTGTATTATTCAGTTTGAAAAGAATGATAATGTCAGCTACGACACTAGCAGGGAAAATAACATAAACAGTCTGACGAGTAGAAAAGCAAAACCTAAATAGGCCTATAAACTAAAATAATTTATTATTGACAGCTCCGCCGATTTTATAAAGGAACTTCTGTGCTGGCAACTACTGGCATGTGCTCTACAGCTGAAAAATATATTCAATAAGTTCTTATGTTTATATATGTACTAATGACATTTATCAGACAAAAAGAAACTTGCTATCATTGTGTCTGACGTTATGTATGTTTCACTAATAGTATGAGTAATATCAAAGATTTACAAGTGAAAGCATAAATTTTTAAAGACTGGTAATGAAATAAGGTGTTTTGAAGGTAAAAATAATTTATTTAGGGATGTTCTAGTTTTCGCAGTCAACCACTTTGCCCAACGTTTTTCATTTTCTATACTCTATCCCTAAGGCATAGTTCTAGAAGCTCTTCAAGAAACCAATTTACGGCTTTCATAACATCTTCACTAGACTCAAAACATTTTGCAACCCCAGATTTCTTCAGGTATGGTTCTATCGGGGAACCTGAGGACGGCAATTACTTTGAGCAGGATGGATGTACTTCCATGCGTAATTTAGTTACTCACTTCTTCAGTTGTTAGTGCACCTAAGTGGCAGTTGCATTTTCCAGATGAAAGGTGAGATTTCTTCTTCTTTTTGCATTTTTTTTGCAATCATCCAAGAATTTTTCATGCAGTTTACATGGGTAGTATTTGCAAGTACTGTTATATCCTATACAATGCAAGCAATGAGAAAACTGCTTGCCGCCCCAAAAACACTGACTATTCTTTTTCTAGCAGATTAAATCTATTTCCCCTTTTGTGGTGCTCGAATACTAGTTTACAGCTTTGATAGCTATTTGGATTCTAGGCTGAGTTCAGGGTTCACGTGTCACGTACAGTGAAAAATTGGTAAACCAAATCGTTAGGATTATTTTCGAAGTAAGTAAGTCAAACATTTCTTAACTTAGAATATGAATCAATATGAGCCGTATAAGCAATCATTAAATTTGAATTATCTGCAGATGACGACAAATAGCACAAAACCGAGAATATTTCGACTGCAGGTATTCCAGTTTGTTCATTTGGTGAAACATATGCGACTCTTTATTTTCGAAAGTAGTACAGACAAAGCTATTGCGGAGTTCAGCTTGATACGTGTGTTGTGTTATGGCAGAACTTGCATCAACATAAAAAAGCTTTTTATAGATCGACGACTAAAAACTTCTACCTTCTCTTAACAAATTGCCCACTTTTCGTTGTTACTTGTAAGTGATTGTTGTATTTCGTACTTAAAAATAACCTACATGTTGCTACAAACAGAAAAAGAATCAAATGTAAGTAGCCTGTATCTTAAGTCGTTCTACATCACTAGGACTGAGCTCGAGTAAATGTTCTACATAATTAGGATTGTCTAATTCAGGATTGTCTAACTGAGTTCCTAGGACACGTAACAGAAATTTAATGCAAAATGACGGAACCCACATATACTTCACAGGAAAATAACTACAGATGTCCCTACTTTATCTGTGTTCCCTTTTCTAGCATATCTGTTTTTATTTTTTAACTCGAACCAATAAATGTAGTTATTCCACCCAGTCGGACAGATGAATTACTGTCTGCAATAGATTCAGAAGATAAATAAAAACTATTGGTACATCATTATTAACCGGTATTCCAGTTAAATAATTCGGGTAGACAACGCTACACATTTTTGTACGAGAATGTTACAAAAGTTTCATGTTAGTAGCACGATACCCCTCTGCTTACAAAAATTTGTAATAGGAAATCAATTAATTAAATTTTTCTACAAAGATTTCTATATTGGACGTTGCCTGCAACAAATCAAAATTATTTTAACCATGATTTTAAACAACAAAAATGATGCTTGCCATGTCCTGTACACAAATATTCTGTTCAGACAGAATGACACTTTAAAGCTCAAGATACCAAATATGATAACATTGTCGAAAAAAACAAAAATTGAATATTGCAAGATGAGCTTCGAGAAATTTTCAAATATTTCAGCTCTTCTCTCTTCGAGAAAGTTTGATATTTCGAAGAAAATTCTGATTTGACTTCTCAGTGTCGTTGAATCAACAGGCTACTTTAAAGGAAAGCTCAGTCTCTTGCATTTTTAACCTGTACGGAATGTTCTATGGCCAGATCGAATCTCGAAAGCTCTATACGGTCATAATCAGTTGTGTGACTCTCGTATATAGGGAGAGGAATATTATCTCTAACGACTGCTCTGCCAAATGGCTGTGAGCTTACACCTAATTAAAGACCCTACAACAGCTTAAAAAGCATTTTCAGTAACCCACGGCCAACACTTTGATTCAAAATATTAATAAAAAGAAGCATTCGTAAGGTCATATGACCCACAACAGCATCTACGAAATCCTTGGAATAGTCTCAGACAGTGAAATCTTTCATGTTTTCATTTGATACGTGACAGGGACCCAACCCATACAGTCCTTTCAAAGATAAATGCCCCATATCAATACAACAGGTCATTGGGAGGCTATGGCTATGCAGAACGAATTTAAGGATGAAGCCACTGCGTTACACAACTTGTCATTAAAAAACCTTCACTGAGTCCAGGAAACTGTTTGCACTTAATAAAATTAACTGGTGTGTTTCCTGAGAGATATGTGTCCTTTATTCGTAACATCCCTAAAAGGAAATCCTATCATCATGGATATTTTTCTTATAAAATGTGCAACATACAGGCATTACAGCAGTACAGGATAAATTTTCAGCGAAATAAGTAGTGCGCGATATTATTGGTTATACAAGGTTAGCCGTAAGCACCTCCAGGGTTTCAGAAGACAAATGCACAAAAATTATACGACATACAGAAAACAGATATATATCAGTGGACAGCCGATTTCTCCATGTTTTTAACTCACATTAAATGGTTCAAATGGCTCTGAGCACTATGGAACTGAACATCTGAGGTCATCAGTACTTAAACGTAACTAACCTAAGGACATCACACACACTCATGCGCGAGGCAGGATTCGAACCTGTGACCGTAGCAGCAGCGCGGCTCCGGACTGAAGCGCCTACAACCGCTTAGCCACACGGGCGGCAACTCACATTACAGATGCTCAGTACTGGTACCGTATGTGGCACTGCAAACGTCAGTACTTGCGTAGAACTCATTCAAGCTGCTGACACGAACGACCCAGAAGACGCGACAGCAGTTTGCCCTAGAAGTCTGTTCATTACATTGCCTAACTGGAGATGCGAACTACCCTGCCGGACGAAAATAGTACACCTGGAAAGACAACGTCGATTTTCATCCGATGACAGCACATGCCACCTGGGGGATAGAAGGTGGCTTCAATGTCGGCCGCCAGAAGGTAGCGTAGTGGCATAGCTACCAGAGTGCCATCTGTCTCTATAATGTAATAGGGAATGCTCACAGCCAAAAGGCTCAGTGTGGCGCTAAAGCGCGAAGCTAGCAGGCAACCGTGCCATGGAGAGGCACTCGTGCTCCCTACAGCCAACTAAACAACTTTGAAGGAGGTCAAATTATGGCCATCTAAGTGGCGAAATGGTCCTTTCCGAGAATTGTCACACAAGTTGGACGTGCTACGTCAGCTGTGCAAAGATGCTGGTATTGGTGGTCTCGTGAACGTTCTCACACATGTAAACGAAGTTCTGGACATCCAGGCAGCACAAACGCCCGCCAGGATCGTGCTACTGGAAGGGCAGCAGTGGAAGATCGTACAGGTGTCACAGCACAGATAAGAGGGCTTGAGATTCGAGTCGTGTAAACACGAACTGTTCCGAACCGGTTATTAGCAGTGGGAGTACGGGCACGCACACCTATAGCCCGCCTTTCACTCATGCCACAGCACCGACGTGCCTTGCTCGGATGGTGCTGTCGGAGGATCATGGAAGGTGGAATGGCGCGTCGTGGTCTTCAGCGATGAAACCAGATTCTTGTTGCACGCAAGTGACGGACGTCGCAATCGCTGTCTCGTAGAGTGCATTTGTACAAGACACACTGGTCGCACAGCAGCCCTTTTGGTCTGGGGTGCGATAAGCTAAAGATCTTGTTCACGTTTGGTGTTTCTGGGGAGGACGCTAAGCAGCGCTCGGTACATGCAGAATGTTGTTACACCCTGGAAAGCGTTATGTTCTTCCAACCGGATAATGCCCGCCCACACACTGCCCGTGAAACTCGACGTGCTGCGCAATACGTTCGGCAACTTGCCTGGCCAGAACTACATCCAGACTTGTCTCCAATCGGGCACGTGGAGGATATGATGAAGTGCCTCGAACGACTCGTCAACCAACAAGACATACAGAACAGGTTGGACAGACACCATATACACATCCAAAGAATAAATTTTAAATGTACTGTGAATCTCTAAATGGGTGTACTATTTTTTCCGGCAGTATGATTCGATGCGACAAGATAAAGCGGATAACTGTGAATCGAAACTTGGAGAGATGCTTTACCCACTGACGTGTGTCGTGCTTCAATATGTCTTGTAGGTTTCGCGCAGTCGTCTTCTGTAACCCAGAGGTACTTATCAATTGTCTGCTGGAAGATAATACGTGATTCCACAGTTAAGGTATCAAGTAAGCAGAATCACCCTCGACAGGCAGTAAATGAGACAGGAGTGTGTGTGTGTAACGACCTTCCAGATGGTTGAGTCTGTGGGGAAACAATAGGCTGGCGTCTGCAGCACCGGCTGCAAGAAACCGAAATGAAATCAGGCCGCAAGCTGTGTAGTGTGGCTGCCCGCGGAGGCGTGACTGGGCTTTGTGGCGTCGGCTACGTGAGGAGACTGACGCGGCCGCCGGGGCTCGTGTTTAAGGCTAGTGGTAATCCACTTCTGTAATCAACGGCCGACTTCATCTCCGGCAGCGGGCGCGCCGTTCTAATTGGGCACGCGTGAACAATGGCGTAGCTCGTCGCGTTAAAATCTCCGGGCCACACAATAGCGGCGGGCTCCTCTATACATTTCAGCTGCTTTAAACCCGCCTGCGCCACCAGCCTTTCGGTCTGGCCCCAGAGCAACGTGCGCAAACGTTGCGCAGCGCCCAAATAACGCACTCATCTCCCACATCTTCATCACCTGACAATCTCTACGTTCTAGGAATTCGTACAGACTTCGCATTATAAAGGAATCGAGCGAATTTCAGACTAGCTACCACTCTGGCATATTCACACATGACCATCGTGTCTAAAAGCGGGATCACCTAGATATACACACACGGTTGCTCACTACACCCCGTGGCTGAAATATCTAGGTATAACGTCGTAAACAGCGGTGAAATGGAACGGGCACGTAAGTTCCGTTGTGGGGAAGGCGAATGGTAGACTACGGTTTATTAAGACGTTTCTAGGAAAGAGTAAATCATCTTTTGTGGTGTACTGAGATACCACACGAGAAGAGTTTGCGACAGTTGGCACCAGAAGTGCCGCCGATGTCCGTCCGTAGCAGAAACATCGCTGCACGAAAACCAGTCAGGCTGCCCCCGAGAATCACGTCCCTGGAGGGGCAGCACCACCAGGTAGAGAGACCCTTGCACGAGTAGGAGTTGTCAGCTGCAAGTTGTAAGTCAGTCCGAGTCTCGCTAGGCAGTTCCTGTCGAGCGTTGTCGAGCGAGATAGAAACCGTGGTCGATAGTCAGACAGTGGTTAGTCTTCAGCAGAGACACAACAATTAGGACAATAAAATTAACGTGTATGTATAGAGACCGTCTGCCTCAAGATTTAACTGGGTACTGTTAGCTTGAAACTTTTCTTTGAATAATACACCAGGACAATAGATTAGTTCTGTTCCGACTTTAGTTTTGTGAACATTATTTATTTTTTGCTCGAGGATCTGTAGTCAAAAAGAGTTGGAAATTTGTGGTAAGAACTTACGGGACCAAGCTGCTGAGTTCATCGGTCCCCAAGCTAACTTAAACTACGGACAACACACACACCCATGCCCGAGGGACGACTCGAAGTTCCGACGGGGGGAGCCGCGCGTACCGTGACAAGGCGCCACAGACGACGCGGCTACCCTGCTCGGCGATCTGTAGTCAAAGGAGGATCAGATAGACTAAAGGTGCATTCTACAACTGCTTTAACCAGCGTTAACAAAGTTGAGAAATATATATTATTATTCAGTATTCTGTGTCACTGTCATTTGTTGTGTGCTGCCCTAGAACCCACTTATCTGTCCTACCAGCCCTCCGTTGTTAGTCTTTTACAGCGGCAGCGAGATTTTCATCAAAGTGGATGCCCCTAGTCCACAACAGATTTAACCTTTTGAGTACCAGTGGTTTCTACACCATTGTTTGGCGGTACCAATGCATTTCATATCAAACCACCGACGCTATTGCAAGACAGCAGAAACATCTAGTCGTACAGCCAGGTACTACTACTAATGTAGTGTACAGCAGCCATCAAATCAACAGTCGGCGCGGGGATCGTGCCACAAGATTGTGACATGTAGTTCTTTTTAAAGTGATCATATTCAGGAGATCATTGACACTGAAGGTAACTATATCTTCAGTTACTGTAACGTAGATTTGAGTTTGTACCACTGCTTTTATGAGTGGTTTCAAAATGAAAGCACTGGAGTAGTATGTGCTTTTGATGTATATTTATTAAATTTAGGGCCCACTTTTGATTGATATTTACGACTATAATTAATTTTACACATTATTAGTTCATGGAAGTTTCAATATGTGGGATTGGGTATAGGAAAAATACGAAACTGCTTTCAGATATATCTCATGACATGATGGGTGGTTGAGTACTGTACTTCCCAGTGGTTCCAAAGTAAAACCACAACAACTCAATGATTATGTTTTCCAATTTATTTTTTTTTGGTAATAAAGGTTAACTTTGTGAAAAATTTATAAATTAATTTCTTTTTCTTGATGGGACTCCAAGGGTTAAAGGAGACCACGCAACGAACATATCTGTGATCCATTCTTGAGTACTGCATGGGTGTTTGGGATCCCCAATAAGTCAGGTTAAAAGAAGACATCCAAGCAATTCAGATACTTTCTGTTGGATTTGTTACTGGTAAGTGCGATCAGCAAATATAGAAATTCTACATGATCTCAAATTGTAATCCCTCGAGAGAAGAAGACGTTCTATTCGCAAAGATTTTTTTCCCAAAACGATGCACCTCTGGGAGGCGGCAAAGTTGTCGAAATACCTCCTGGCTCTTACAACGATGATGATTTAAACGCCATTATTAAATGATCTGATTAAAGCACTTAAAGGAGAGATAAAAACGACAAAAAAGTTAATAGATATTAGCCGGAAGGTGCAATAGGACCACTACTGGGATTCTTAAACAACCAAGTTTTGTGAATTATGTTGAGAAAATTTACGTGTCGAATCAAGCTGTGCATTTACTTCAGGATAATACAATTCGTGTTAAATGTAATGTTACAACGAATTCATATTTCAATGAACCATTAATACACAGTATATACAGATTTTTCCCTACAGTGGAACGAGGATGAAAACTGGCTGAGGTGTCGAGCAACCCAATACGCCTCCCAGTAAGTATTCAGACAATGGACCATATAGAGCTGAATATTGTTGACCAGGAAAGAAATTCAGTCGATTTTCGAAGAATGGCAGAACGCAACGTCAGGTTAGCGGAGGGTGAGGAAAGAAATCGAAGGTGCCATTTCAAAGAAACCATCATGCGGTTTATCTTTATAAATCACGGAAAACTTAAATTAAGATGACCAGACAAGGATTTGAACTGTCGTCCTCCCAAATGTGCCGCGCAGGATTTGCCGAGCGGTCTCAGGCGCTGCAGTCATGGACTGTGCGACTGGTCCCGGCGAAGGTTCGAGTCCTCCCTCGGGCATGGGCGTGTGTGTTGTCCTTAGGATAATTTAGGTTAAGTAGTGTTTAAGCTTAGGGACTGATGATCTTACCGGTTATGTCCCATAACTTTTCACACACATTTGAACATTTTTCCTCACAAATGTATGTCCAGTGTGTTAATCACAGTGCCACGTCGCTCTGTATCTACAGGTATTGCATCCTTTCTTCTATTAGACTCCAAGAAACGAATAACGCGTAAAATCGCGGAAGAGAGCATTGAGGTTCTGTGAATAAAAAGGTTCATGTAAAATGTTAAAACAGGAAATGTGGAACGAGTAGAATTTAGCTAAGTGATTCCTGTTACTTTATGTTAATAGTAGGAACACTCTCACACAGTAGAGACAAAAGAAGCACGTAAACTACTGACAAGATAATTTGTACGTAACTACGCGAATGATGAAGTTAATCATATTAACAACGCGAAACAAAGGCCAGTTGTTTTCCTCTAGAAAATCTTTAAAATGTTAACAATGATGTTGCACATGGTATCAGTATATCACTGCAGCATACTGAGTTGACTATGTGCTAAAAGCACGCCAGTAGACGTCTTGAAAGCTTAGTTTAAGAAAACTGAAATACCGCTAAGAAATACAAACTATAATTTCCATATAACAAAAAATCTGACTTTTCAACAAGGCCATACATCATTGAGAAATAATCTATAGCATTTTTTACATTGTTTCATCTAGTGACACTGCTTAACACTTATAAAGTTCAGCCCTAGGAAAGAGGGCGTGGAGTTTGAAGAGGCACCTCAGCCAGCGCAATTATATCTTCCTGGCAGCGGGTGCAGAAGAAGCATGTGTACATTTCGCAGGCGCAGCACTTTAATGAACTCCGATCCTATTGATGGCTGGCGGTGGGCGGAAATCTCAGCCTGCGAGTCTCGTCATCGTCATAATGAAGCCTGAGTGGGCATTAGAGCTTCCTTGAGGGGATAATAAGAAGAGGAGAATCTCATGCCTTTCATAAGTTCAGAATGAATGGACCAAAGCGTTACTGCAATCTGTGCCACGTCGTATATTCTCATGTAGTCTGCATTCCATTAATTACTCTAGCAAATAACGGCACAGCTTTCATCATTATTTTGATAATCGCAATTTTAGGGAACGAAACATTCACATAGAGATTTTCAGGAAGGGTGAAATGTTGAAGTTTAACGTTCCGTTTCAGCCTTAGAAGAACAAAGTGTGATTTAGTTTGACAAAAACTGGGAAAGTAAATTAGAGCGTCCATGTTAAAGGAATATTGGGAAACAAGTGAACACCTGAATTCAGGACACACCAATTCCTCATCAATATGAGTTGATATCTCCACCTCTTTCGGTAGTCTTTATCTAGAAATCTATTATACGTTCAGGCCACCTAGTCTCTTGACTCATGGTTTGTTGGTAGATTCTGGGACAATAGAAAGGAAAAAATACTTTCTACTTCTCTGAAACTCAAATTAGGTTGCGTAAGCCAGCCGGAGTGGCCATGAGGTTCTAGGCGCTACAGTCTGGAGCCGAGCGACCACTACGGTCGCAGGTTCGAATCCTGCCTCGGGCATGGATGTGTGTGATGTCCTTAGGTTAGTTAGGTTCAATTAGTTCTAAGTTCTAGGCGACTGATGACCTCAGAAGTTAAGTCGCATAGTGCTCAGAGCCATTTGAGCCACGTTGCGTGGTCGGAAGTCAGAATCGTTGAAAATACCAGTCACAACTAAAAGGAAGTATTGTAATATATTTTTCGCTATTTTTTCCAGTTGTTAGCAGTTATCGTGTATACGGCTAGAAGAGAGCGTAACACGTTTAACCACGTAGCATATAATGAGTAGTGGTGTCACAGTTAACGGAAGTTATGATAATTATGCTTCGATATCGTCTTTGTCAACATAAACAATAACGGTTCAAAGGCGACATTCCGACAATGATTTTTTCTGTGTCACGGGGAATATTATAATTAAATGATTCGAAATCAATGTTGAAGATCGTTTCCCTATTGACACGGGTAGATCGGAAATACAGCATCGTCCTGTTAGCAGTGCCAAAACATTAGATTCGTTCCCACTTCATACGCTTCCTACTGGGAGGAGGATTCGACCAAAAAAAGAAGAACTAGTCGACTACAGCTGTGGTTCATCATACCGTGTGCCGATATCCTGGGCTTGACTAGAAAAAACACAGCAGCATTTCTTCGAATAAGAAGATGTGACACAGATGACTGACATTGATACGTTGCATGGCAAAAAGTTCGTCAACTCCTGACACTAATCTGGATGAGCTGGCTATATCTCAGCACACTCTGCCTTCTTTCACTTTATGCTGGGCTAGACCAACACAAATACAACGTTACACTGCACTAGCACGAAGGTAGAAGTAATTTCTCTACCGAAATGTCTTAGAGCTCTTCTTCACCGTCCATGTCATATACACTTAAACGAGAAAGGTCATGGGATACGTCCTAACAACGTGTCGAACCTTCGTTTGCCCGTAGGAGTGCAGCAACTAGACATGGCATGTACTCTACATGACGTTAGAAGTACCCTGCAAAAACATTAAGCCGTGCTGCTTCCATAGCCGTCCGTAATCACGAAAGTGTTGCCGGTGCAGGATTTTGTGCACGAACTGAACTCTCGATTATTTTCCATAAGTGTTCCATGGGTTTCATGTCGGGCGATCTGAGTGGCCATCTCATTCGCTCGAATTATCCAGAATGTTTCTCGAACGAGTCGCGAACAACTGTGGCCCGGGACATAGCGCATTGTCATCCATAAATATTCCATCGTTGTTTGGGAACATGTAGTCCACGAATGGCTGCAAATGGTCTCCAAGTAGCCGAACACAACCATTTGCAATGAATGATCATATAAACACAGCCCACATCATTATGGGGTGACCGCCAGCTTGCACAGTGCCTTGTTGAGAACTTCTATCCGTGACTTTGTGGGGTCTACGACACACTCGATCCCTGACATCAGCTCTTACCAACAGGAATCGGAACTCAGCCGACCAGGCCATGGTTTTCCTGTCGCCCGACCGATATGGTCACGAGTCCAGGAGAGGCGTTTCAGGCGATGTCGTGCTGTTAGCAAAGGCACTCACTCAGGTATAACTTCGCCGAACTGTCCTAACGGATACTTTCGTCCTACTCCCATATTGATTTATGCTGTTATTTCAATCAGCGTTGCTCTTCTGTTAGCACTGACAACTTTAAGCAAACGCCACTGCTGTTGGTCGTTAAGTGAAGGCCGTCGGCCACTGCGTTGTCCGTGGCGAGAGGTAATGCCGGACATCTGGTAATTTCGGCACACTCTTGACACTGTGAATCTCTGAATACTGAATTCTCTATTGATCTCCGAAACAGAATGTCCCAGGCGTCTAGCTCCAACTGTTATTCTGCGTTGTAGGTCTGTTAATTCCAGCCATCATCACGTCGGAAACTATTTCACATGAATCACCTGAGTACAAATGACACCTCCGCCAATGCACTGCCCTCTTATACTTTCTGCAGATGAGGCAGTTACATAAATGTAAGTTCTGACTGAAAAAATCCAGAACTTTTACAAGGTTTGACAAAGGTGCAAAAGTTGGTAACGTTCTTCAAATGTTCTAAATTGTAAAATGTGATACTCGCAAATCGTTAGAACGCTGTGTACCATGACTACAGTATCAGTGAGTCATAACTGGTGTCAAACACCTACAAATACCTGAGTTTTGCAATTTGTTGGGATATGAAAATTGAATGGTCGCATAGGCACAAGCGTAGGAGTTACAGGTGAAACACTTCGGTTGATTGATAGGATTATGGGAAATGAAAGCATGTTTACAGATAACGCTGCTTACAATACATTCGCGACATCTATCCTAGAATACTGATGAAGTATGTGGGTCCTAGAATAAATAGGACTAAGAGGAGATATTGATGTATACAAACGGCAGCGCGAATGGCCACGGGTTGTTCGACTCGGGAGAACATCACGAAAACTGAAAAGTCTTCGCTGGCGGACACGGAAAGACGCCAGCTATCCTACGGCCTGACGAAAAAGATCCAAGATTAAGTATTAAGTGAGAAATGTAGATGTTGTGTTGGCGGAAGAGCCAACAGCGTGTTACGCTTGGAGCCCGAAATGCACTTGCTTTACCTCACGTAGGCTGGCTTGAAGAGGGAAGAACTATACTGACGTGAGGTCTGGAACATGACAAGGAATGAGAATTCAGAAAGCGGACGTAATTAGTTTGATACTTAACTTTAATTCATTAATGATGGGCGGCCGCGGTGGTCTCGCGGTTCTAGGCGCGCAGTCCGGAACCGTGCGACTGATACGGCCGCAGGTTCGAATTCTGCCTCGGGCATGGATGTGTGTGATGTCCTTAGGTTAGTTAGGTTTCAGTATTTCTAAGTTCTAGGGGACTGATGACCACAGCAGTTGAGTCCCATAGTGCTCAGAGCCATTTGAACCATTAATGATGAACGTCGTTCTTGACGGTACATGATTCACAATATTATCTGTTCAGAATATGGCGCCTTGCTATGTCGTAGCAAATGACGTAGGTGAAGGCTATGCTAAACTGTCGTCTCTGCAAATGAGAGCGTACGTAGTCAGTGAACCATCGCTAGCAAAATCGGCTGTACAACTGGGGCGAGTGCTAGGGAGTCGCTCTAGGCTTGACCTGCCGTGTGGCGGCGCTCGGTCTGCAATCACTGATAGTGGCGACACGCGGGTTCGACGTATACTAACGGACCGCCGCCGATTTAAAGGCTACCACCTAGCAAGTGTGGTGTCTGGCAGTGACACCACAGTAGGAATATAAAACAGTTATCCATGTGTATCTCCTACGGGGACCGCGAAGAGTACATTAGACGAATTACGGTGCTTAAAAAGGCATTTAAGAAGGCGTTTTTTAAATGCAAATCACTAATAAAAGAATACACCCAAAAAAGAGTTAAAATTTCCACTGCACCAATCAACGTCTGGTTATGGGACTTAATTTGTATTTAAATTTCCGCTTCTTTACTTTATTTTTTGTCTTTAATAAAATCATGGAAAAGAAGCCAGGTTTCTCTATATATTTGGTATTCAGAATAAACCTCCCTCTGCATAGGTAGAAACGAGATCCAGTAACAAATTTCGGGATTATAAGGGAGAAGCGTAGATGTCCACTGCCCAAATAATATTCTCCTGGGAACAATTTCGAGTATAACGGTGCGAAAAGGCGCCACAGCACCTACGGTGGCCCCTAAAACACTACAAAATCAACTGAGTCACATAGGATAAGCCGAACACAGCGTGACTACTACAGCGAAATTACAACTGGTAGGTGTGCAATTTTCAGGAATTTATCAACAGCGCACACATGGCCAAATCCACGAATGATGTTTATGTAAGACGTACGTATTGTGATAGATCGCGATGGTAACACTAATCGTGTCATCTAGTAGAATCGGGTGTGTTGCCGGTGGTCCGCGCCATCCCAACATGATATTTTGTCGTCGTAACTCGGCGTCTTCATCAGGTGTTCCCTGAGACTGGATGACGAGCTGACCTTGTCCCATATTTATGCCTGCGTGGTGTGTGGCGCTCCCTATGCCGTCCGCGCCCACTGTGGGACAAGGTCAGCTCGTCAACCAGTCTCAGAGAACACCTGATGAAGACGCCGAGTTACGACGTCGAAATATCGTATTGCGAAAACGAGGACTGCCGGCAGTACACCCGATTCTACGAGATGACAACAAATCGCCGGGAAAGTCTTAGAAATTATAACACTAATCGTGTGTGGGGTGAGAGCCAGCAATTTTCACATCCTGGGTTTGCTGTTGAATGTCGTAAGTAACAGGAAAATTTCATAATCGTCTGAAGAGGAATCGTGGGAGACCGAGCGAGGTGGCGCAGTGGTTAGACACTGGACTCGCATCCGGGAGGACGACGGTTCAATCCCGCGTCCGGCCATCCTGATTTAGGTTTTCTGTGATTTCCCTAAATCACTCCAGGCAAATGACGGGATGGTTCCTCTGAAAGGGCACGGCCGACTTCCTTCCCCATCCTTCCCTAACTGATGAGACCGATGACCTCGTTGTCTGGTCTCCTTCCCCAAAAACAACAACATCAACAGGAATCTTGGAAGGACATGGCACACCTTGAGCCACATCAAAGCTATCATGATTGCAGCGAGTTAAGTATATCGTGCGTCCTCGAATTTCCTCAGCAACATTGGTATTATTCGTTTCTCTCTTGTAATCTGCAATATTTTTTCCAGCATTACTTTTTTGACTATAGAGTTCCGAGAAACAGCAGAGTGCCCTTACTTTGTGCTCAGTGGCATTATAACTACTTTATCTACCTATATATTACTCCATTTCTGTTTTATAAGAAACTGTACCCATTGCGGTAATTTCTTATAACCATTGTGATATGATGTTATCATGATTCATACCGATAATTTTGCTAACAGTGGTAGGACATGTGTTATATATGAAAACCATGACTGCCGCCAAGATTCAGCCTCCGCTATTGTGGCACGTTAACATTATATAACGAGGAGGCACCCATAAGCATGGAGCGGCTTGGTCTTCGTTTTTGGACATACCGCCATTCTTGTTACGACAAGTTTCAAATGCTTGACTCGCTCTACCCAAACGCGGATTTCTCTCGTATTGCAAAATGTATTTTTACATCTTAGGGAGCGGAAAGCGTTAAATAGAAATTTAAATATGTTTCCCTTAAGTGACAGTATTTACAATCCAAATAAATAGTGAAGTATAGTATAGCATAGGAATTTTAAAATTTTTGCAGTTCTCAATATGACCAATGTTTGCTGAATTCTTCCACAGTAACAGAACACTGTCTGCATGCAATAATTTACGTAAACTACGATACAATTCGTTCTGACGCTACTGCTACACATCTACAGGATTGGAAGGAGCAAATAAAGAGACGGAAATTACTATACTTGTGCGGCTTCTATCAAACGACGACGTTCTCTGTAGCCACTTTGCTTACGATACTGAAAGTACCCATGACTCTTGCGACCCCAATAAGGCGAGTGTCTCCAATGGAGAAGTATAATTTAGCATTCAAACCGAATATCACGAAAGTTCCAACTGGATGTTATGAGAAGCAGCCAACCCGAACTACATCCTCCTATAAAATGTCTAGAAGTAAAACACAACAAGAAAACTTTCGATAAACTTATTGCGCATTTCAGAATTGTTCACTTCAGTAAATAAATAATTACACTGAGACGTAGGTATACTATTGAGAAATTCATATTTTTCAAGATAAGACAGATTTATTGTGAGATAGTCGGACGAGGGTGTTAAGTGTGCAAAAATTTAAGCTCTATTAAAAAGGCAACCTGTAAGTAAGGCATGCAATGTGAAATTTTCCCTGCCGTAATAATCTACACGTACAACAGCATCATCATCATTAACACCACCACCAACACAATCATAAATCAAGGTTAAACCATATCTGGTTTATCCTACCTCCAAGTAGTTTGATCTCTCTATCTTTTCTCTGGCCACCCTTTCCGTCGAGACTTCGCAGCGAAGATACGTGTTTACTTTTCTTGCTCATAGCGGCTTCCGAACGATATCTTTATACGTACAGACAGTGTTCGGTATTCAGAGATTGATACAAGGAGCAGTCAAATGAAAACGAGGCAGACAGAAATCCCTTATTATTCACAACTGCAGCACTATTCCAGTCTTCAAATTTGGGAAAGATACCAACCTGATTTTATAATACCACGCCAGCTCGTTTTCCTCATGTGTAAGGACAACTTTATAACCAATTTTAAAGTGTCATGTGGAGTGTACTTAGAAAGGACCAGATTACCGTTTCACGGCAATGTTACGGCAAGGGAAGACTCATGCCGTCCCATTCTCACATCAGTGTGGGTGTGCGGACTGCGTCGAGGTTTCGAGATTCCTGGACCTACGCTATGGGTGGGAGATTGTAGGACGCCCATCGATAGATAAGGGTGCGCAACACACAGGAAGCACCTACATGGGTAGCACTGTACTTGTGGTGAGCACATGGTTTTTTTTTTTTTTTAGATTAGGTTCCTTCCCACGGGAAGCAAACGGTTGGCCTGAAATATTAGCAGTTCATGACACTGATGTGAGTGTGACAACTGTAAAAATTGTTAGTTCGCCTCAACGGGTCATTACAAAGGATTTAAATATTCTAAATCTCATGTTAGTAAATTGTCGAAGTGTCTGCAGCAATATACCCGAGCTGCTCTCCGAAACAAACAGTAGTAATGCCAATATTGTATTGGGTACCGAAAGCTGGTTGAAACCAGACTTACATAGCAGTGAAATTTTGAACTCGGATTGGACAGTGTTAAGGAAGGATGAGACTGATGGTATGTTCATTGCAGTTAAAAGCTGTTTAACACAGTTGAGATCGATAGTGTGTCTGACTGTGAAATAGTCTGCATAAAGCTGTCAATCAGACAAGGATTGACCATTGTATCAGGATGTTTTTATAGACCACCAGCATCCGCAACAAACGTCGCAGAACGTTTCAGGGAAAGTCGTGAGTACATAGGAATTAAATATCACAATGGTTCAAATGGCTCTGAGCACTATGGGACTTAACATCTGAGGTCATCAGTCCCCTAAAACGTAGAAGTACGTAAACCTAACTAACATAAGGCATCACCCACATCCATGCCCGAGGCAGGATTCGAACCTGTGACCGTAACAGTCGCGCGGTTCCGGATTGAAGAGCCTAGAACCGCTTGGTCACAGCGGCCGGCAAATATCCAAATTATCCATTAGTTATAGGGAGAGACTTTAATCTGGCGTCTATTCACTGGGAAAGTTACACGTTTATCAAAGGGAGCAAAAGCAAAGACTCGTGTGAAGTTATTCTAGGAGCGCTCTCAACATACAACTTTGAGCAATTGGTTAGAAAACCAACTTGAGACGGGAACATATTAGATATCTTGGCGACAAACAGATCTGATCTTTTTGAAGAAGTTAATTTGAAAGAAGATATTAGCGACCATAATGTCGTTGTGGCTTCTATGGCAGTGGAAGTAGCAAAAAACCAAAGAAACAGCGTAGTGTTTTTTTTTATTTGGGAAAGGAAATAAAAGTGTCATTAATGAATATCTTCGTAGTCAGCTCCAAGCATTCACCACGGGACACAAAGCTACTGAGCATCTTTGGCCGGAATTTAAAGGTATTATCCACCACGTGCTATAGAAATATGTTCCTAGCAAAAATATAGCGAAGGGAAAGGATCCACCTTTTTTCAAAAACCATATTAGGAAGATGCAGAGAATTCTGCACAGTCGATTTAAACGTAGTCACTGCCCCGCTGACAAACAGAAATTATGCGAGATGAAAACAGCTGTCAAAACGTCAATGAGAGATTCTTTTAACGAATTTGAAGGCAGTAATTTATCTGCAGCTTCTAAAAATAACCCCAAAAAATTTGGTTGTACGTAAAAACTAGGAACGCTACAGATAATTCAATACCTTCTCTTGCAGTACAGGTAATCTAACGGATGATGATAGAGGGCCGAAATTCTAAACCAAGCTTTCAAAAACTCGTTTACGGTAGAGGACTGCAGGGACCATTCCCCCTCTCAATTATCGAACAAACGCAAGTATGGCTGACATAGTGTTTAATGTATCTGAGATTGTAAAACAGTTGCGATCCTTAGACGACAGGAAGGCATCTGGCATAGACGGTATCCCCGTAAGATTTTATGTAGACTATGCGACAAATATAGCATCTTTTTTTTCCAAAATCTATCAGAGATCATTGGATTAGCGGAAAGTTCCACGGGACTGGAAGAAGGCCCAGGTCATAGCAGACTATAAAAAGGGTAGAAAATCGGATGCACATAATTACCGGCCAATTTCACTGACATCGATTTGTTGTAGAATCATGGAACATATTTTGTGTTCAGACATAATGACTTTTCTAGTCTCTGAGAAGCTCATCTGCAGAAACCAGCACGGTTTTAGGAAACAGCGGTCTTGCGAGACGCAGCTGGCCCTCTTTGTCCATGATATACAACAAATTCTAGATAGCGGCTCCCAGGTTTATGCCACATTCCTTGACTTTTGAAAGGCGTCCGACTCTGTTCCACACTGTCGCTTGCTCCAAAAAGTGCGCGCTTACGGTCTATCCGCCGATGACATATGTGGTTGAATAGCAAGTTTTCTAACAGACAGAGAGCAGTATGTCGTCCTGGTTCAAATGGCTCTAAGCGCTACGGGATTTAACATCTGAAGTCATCAGTCCCCTAGACTTACAACTACTTAAACCTAACTAACTTAAGGACATCGCACACAGCCATGCCCGAGGCAGGATTCGAACCTGCGACCGTAGCAGCAGCGCGGCTCCGGACTGCAGCGTCTAGAACAGCAGCCGTCTGTCGTTCTGAATGGGGAGACAGAAACAAGTGTGACATCAGGTGTGAACCAGGGCTGCGTAATAGGTCCGCTGCTTTTTACGATTTACACAAACGATCTGGTTGATGGTACTGACAGCGGTAACCGAAGCTAGACTGGATACTGATCTTAATGAAAAGCTGAATGGACGAACGAAGATCTCAAGTTTTCTACGTTAACCTCGACGGCAAACATTTATCGCCGAAAAATATTATTCCTTTATAATCTGAAAATCACGTAACGTACACTCACGACTTGGCACAATTCCGAACGAAGTCAGTTTAATATACCCAGTGCAGTACCACAAAACTAAGTCCCCGAGCGAGATGACGTCACAGCAGCAAGTGGAAACATGAGCGTAGACAGAGGAGTGGGTGAGCCTTTGACTGGCGGCCACTATGCCTTGCTAACCGATGCTGCTGCCAAACTTCCCTATAGGCTGAGTTCCGCCAAAGCAAAGATATTACTCGTGCCTTCCACCTAGAGGTGTACTACCCCAGCAGACACAAGTGATTAGCCGGCCGCGGTGGTCTCGCGATTCTAGGCGCTCAGTCCGGAACCGCGCGACTACTACGGTCGCAGGTTCGAATCCTGCCTCGGGGATGGATGTGTGTGATGTCCTTAGGTTAGTTAGGTTTAAGTAGTTCTAAGTTCTAGGGGACTGATGACCACAGATGTTAAGTCCCATAGTGCTCAGCGCCATTTGAACCATTTGAACAAGTGATTAAATTCTTGAGACAGACAAATGCCTAGTGACGCCTACACGTATACGCGTGGTAAAAGGTGTCAAGCTACAGGGTTCTTTAAAAATTGCTGAGGCTTTCCCCCACATTTTGGTATCTGCATGAGTCACGGCCGCTGGTACTATACCAGACAATGAAAGAGCTTTTTTAAACATAAATAGAACCAAATTATTTCAAGTCTAGCTTGACAAGTTTCCTTCGTAACATTCAGTAACAGTAATACAAATCGTCTATGACAGAACGTATATCTGAAGCTGAAAAAGAATTACACTTCACTGATCTAGATAAAGGAGTCATGTATCAACTAATCTCTTTAATGAGTATGTTGACAATGCCATAAATAAATAGCAATAATCTCAATACGCTTTACAGAGAGCCAAGTGATCACACCTATAACAGAATATTATGCAGAAAACGGGCTCTAAATACTAGTGAAAGTAAAAAGGACAATAATTTACATACATCCACACCAAAAACAAAATAGTTGATATTTCGAGTATGTCAATGAGTTAGAACTAAGACAATCATTAATAAGGAGACGGGAGGGGGTGAAAGCCGAATCTCTGGCGTTTTCAACCTGGCGCATTCTGACTGAGGGAGACAACCGTGAAAAAAAAAAAAAAAAAAAAAAAAGCGGGCAGGGCCGGAGGTAGTCCTTCACCGCACAACGCTCGCAACGTGGGCATGTAACATTCACTTACAGAAAAACTTCAAGCTCCCACGGACACAACTGGTCACAGAATAACAGTGTAGCAATTCTTAATATGGTTCTCGTTCGGCATACTGCCTCAGAATGTCACCAACACCTGCCTGAAAATTGCATCAGCTAATTCTTCCTCTAACTCAGTTGGTAGTGGTTTCGATAATTTAAATGGTAATAGTCATTTTCAAACTAATATGACAGTGGTAAGTGAAAATAAACATTCAAAATTCGTAATTTAGAGTCACCATTTTAGATTGGTCACTGGCACAGTGAAGAGAAGGTCGTTATGAGTGTATCTTATTTATAAAGGGCAATCAAAAAGTTGAAGTCCGTAAGTGCCTACTGCTCACCTCGCCCGGCAGGAATCGTCGATCATTCGAGGTCATTTTTAAGTGACCGAGTGTGTTTTAACAGCGTCGACCGGCGTCTTGTCTCGGACCATTACCAGCACGGAACGTGACTGACATTTTCACAGCGGTAGTTCCCGACAGTGTCTACCGGTGTTGGTCCTTCGGCAACCTGAAAGAACAGCACTTTGGTGCTGTTTGGACGCATTTGGTAATGCGTAGCCACAATTCACGTTTCTGCACCTACCTCGCGCACACTAATCACTTGCGGGCACGCCGGTGCTCATATACCCTCATCGGAGCCGCGCTACGTTGCATATACGCACCAGCAACGCCAACCGTCCCTGACAATAAAAGAGTCGTCCTATTGCATTCAGTATAATATTGATGTGGCAGTCATTGCAGACGCACAGTCCTCAGGCAGGAGCTTACTCTTTCGTTTTCTGTCAAGTCTTTACCGTTGTCGCCGTTAATGACACCCAAGTAACGTGAAGACTGGTTTTTATTTTCTTACTTTCATTCACCGTAGATTTTAGTTTTAGTAGTGTGACTTTACGTCGCCTACAGTATAACAGTCGTAGGTCTCTTGACACTACGATGTTCTTGTAGCTGAGTGCTTGAGTTAGTGCATTCGGCAGTATTATTGTACAATGACATGACAAAAGTTGTGGAATAGCAATATGCACAGAAAAAAATGGCTGTAGTATCGAGTACACAAGCCATAAAATGGCACTGCATTGGCGGAGACGTCATTTGTACTCAGGCGATTCGTGTGAAAAGGTGTCCGACTTGAATATGGTCACATTATGGGAATTACCAGACTTTGACTGCGGAATGGTAGTTGGAGCTAGATGCAGGGGACATTCTATTTCGAAAATCGTTAGGGAATTCAATATTCGGAGATTAACAGTGTCAAGAGTGTGCCGAGAATACCACGTTCAGCCAATACCTCTCACCACGGCCAACGACCGAGAGCTGCGGGGTTCGCGTAACGTTGTCAGTGCTAACAGACGAGTAACGGTGCATGAAATAACCGTGGAAGCCAATAAGGGACGCACGACGAGCGTATACGTTAGGACAGTGTGGTAAATTTTCATGTTAATGGGTTATGGCAGCAAACAACCGACGCGTGTGCCTTTGCTATCAGCACGCCTGCAGCGCATCTCCTGGGCTCGTGACCATATCGGTTCGACCCTAGACGACTATAAAACCGTGGCCTGGTGAGCTGAATTCCGATTTTAGTTGGTAAGTGCTGACGGTAGGTTTCAAGTGTGGCCCAGGCCCCACGAAACCCTGGACTCAAGTGGCGAACAAGGTACTATGCAAGATGATAGTTTCTCGATAACGGTGTAGCCTGTTTTTACATGGAATGGACTGAGTCCCCTGGTTCATTTGAACCGATCATTGACTAAGAGTGATTATTTTCGGCTACTTTGCAGCCATTCATGAACTTCATTGACCCGAACAATGATGCCATGTCACCGGAGCACAGTTCTTCGCGATTGGTTTGAAGAACACTCTGGACAATCTGAGCGAATGATTTGGCCACCCAGATCTCCCGACATTAATCCCATCGCACATTTAGGGGACATAATCGTGTGGTCAGTTCGTGCATATCATCCTGTACCGATAACACTTTCGCAGTTTCGGACGCCTATAGAAGCAGCAGGCCTCAATATATTCTGCAGGGGACTTCCAACGACTTGTTGAGTCCCTGCAACGGCGAGTTGCTACACTATGCCAGAAAAAAGAAGGTCCGACGCGTTATTAGTTGTCCCATAACTTCTGTCACTGCAGAATAGTGTCTCAAAAGAGAATATCCGACAACTCGGTGCACGACTGGAGGATTTGTTCAAGACAATGTGAGGTCTGACATTTGGTCCTGTTTAAATGATCGCATCCAATGTATAATGTGTATAATACGTTAGCAATAATTCATTCATGTAGGAGCATTCCAAACCAAGCATTTGCTTCAGTTTATAATCGCAAGTTTTTCTATTTAGCCTATTGGCTACCGATTTCGTTGCACAATACCATTCTCAGCCCCCTCTGTGATACAAAACCATACATAGTAAAAAAAATAATGAATCAAGAAATATTTACAGTATATTTTCTCTCTATGAAAGTAAACTTATGGTTGTTAATGATAGCATCCAATGTATATCGTGTATAATATGTTAGCAACAATACATTCATGTAGGAGCATTCCGAAAGAAGTATTTTCTTCAGCCTGTAATCGCAATTTCTTTTATTTTGCCTATTGGCTACCGATTTCTCAACACATTCTATGATACAAAACCACAGTACATAGTTAAAAGATTAATAAACCAAGAAATATTTACAATATACAATATTTTCTCTCTGTGACAGCGAACTTACGGTGCAGAGTGCAAGTTAGAAACATTGTACGTAGCCCATTTCTAATGGCACGCATTGCCGACCAGAGTGGCCGAGCGGTTCTAGGCGCTACAGTCTGGAACCGCGCGACCGCTACGGTCGCAGGTTCTAATCCTGCCTCGGGCATGGATATGTGTGATGTCCTTAGGTTAATTAGGTTTAAGTGGTTCTAAGTTCTAGGGGACTGATGACCTCAGCAGTAAAGTCCTATAGTGCTCAGAGCCATTTGAGCCTGGCACGCATTCGTCACCGTCGCTTCGCAAGCTGGTGTATCAAACACTACAAATAATGGTCTATGTACGGACATTCTATTTTCATTCATAAGAGTCACATTATAAACAATACCCAAACAATAACAGTAGCACGAAAAAATAAAATATAAGAAATCGCATAACAAAACAAAGAATAACAGTCTCCACTGTAATAGAACAATAAAAGCGAAATAGAAAATTTAGCTAGCCATGTTTACATTCATAGTTTATATACGGTTTATGTTACTATAAAACGTCGATGTGACTACGAAACATTTAATCCAGTAAATATCATCATAATGATAGCATTATATACTGAACTGCCTAAGAAACTGGTATAGGCATGCACATTCAAATACAGTGACGTGTAAACATCACGCCTATATAAGACAACAAGTGTCTAGCGCAGTTGTTAGATCGGCTAATGTTTCCACAATGGCAGGTTACCAAGATTTGAGAGAGTTTGAACATGGTGTTACAGTCGGGGCAAGAGCGATGGGACACAGCATCTCCGAGGTAGCGATTAAGTGGGGATTTTCCCGTACGACCATTTCACGAATGTACCATGAATATCAGGAATCAGATAAAACATCAAATCTCCGATATCGCTCGAGCGGAAAAGGATCCTGCGAGAACGGGACCAACGATGACTGGAGAGAATCGTTCAACGTGAGAGAAGTGCAACCCTTCCGTGAATTGCTACAGACTTCAATGCTGACAAGTGTCAGCGTGCGAACCGTACTACGAAACATCACCGATTTTAGCTGTTGATGGCTGGAAACATGTTGCCTGGTCGGATGAGTCTCGTTCCAGATTGTATCCAGCGTCTGGTCGTGTACTGGTATGCAGATAACCACCCGAATTCATGGACCCTGTATGTCAGCAGGGAGCTGTTGACGCTGGTGGAGGCTCTGTAATGTTATGGTACGTGTGCAGTTGGAGTGATATGGGACCCCTGACACAAATAGACACGAGTCTGGCAGATGACACGTACGTAAGCATCCCGTCTGATGAATTGCATCCATTCATGTCCATTGTGCATTCCGACAGACTTGGGCAATTCCAGCAGGACAATTCGACACCCTAGACGTCCAGAATTGCTACAGAGTGGCACTAGGAAGACTCTTCTAAGTTTAAACGCTTCCGCTGGTCACCAAACTCCCAAGGTATGAACACTATTGAGCTCATCTCGGAAGCCTTGCAATGTTCTTTCCAGAAGAGGTCTCCACCCCTCGTATTCATGGTGTCAATTCCCTCGAGCACTACTTCAGACATTAGTCGAGTCCATGCTTCATCGTGTTGCAGAACTTCTGCGTGCTACAAGATATTAGGCAGGTGTGCCAGATTCTTTGGCTCTTCAGTGTACATTGAAAACAACGAAGTATTTTTGTTGAAAGGATATTCAGCGTGTAGGGGGACTAGCGGCACATTGAGGCCAAGTGTTTCGCTGCAGCTGCGAACTGACGATATCTGTCCGCTTTTCCAGTGCTGCGTTTATCCCACTAGTTTACGTGTGTACGCTGGGGTCTGGGCAGCGCGGAATCGTATTTCCTCCACACCGTGTAGCAGTTTATCAACCAGCCAAGGCCTTGATAAACACTCCTCGTACGTATCGCGCAGTTGTGAGAGGTTGCATCGATCGGCTGCGGTATTGGGAGAAGGCCACAACACTCATTCATACAACCGCTCTGTGCTGTGGCTGTAATCCTATTACGGCACTTTAATCTAATACTTATGTTTAATGTTCTGATCCCGGCAGCGCTGTGAGTCCGTAAGTGATGTCATCACTTTACGTACGTGGTTAACTTGTCTATCCCAACTTAAAATAATAAGTCGAGTTTAAGATAACAGGGGCCTCAGAAACATACTATTTTAAATACATGGCATTGGAAGGGAGATCATAGATCATTAACTGACTCTCGCAAAGTAATACTTAGCCTCAATGCACTGCTGACCCCTCTGGATAATGAATATCTTTTCGAAAAAAACCCTTTCGAGTTTTCACTGAATGATGCTAATATTATGAAGACATTTACTCGATTAAATGGTTCATGCTCATATCGATGTTTTATAGAGGTAAAAAACCGTGTACAAACTGTGCATGCAAATATGGTGGCCTAAATTTGCTATTTTTTTATCTTTTTTGGTGTGGGGACTCTTTTATTCTTTGTTTTATTATGTGCTTTCGTAAGTTTTATTTTTTCGTGCTATTTTTATTCTTTGGTTTTTGTATGATGTGACCCTTTTTTTAAGAACGAAGAATCTCTTATCATTGCAGGACGCAGTATACTTCTATTTAAAACTTGGTTTGACCTTTACTTTTATTAGTTGAAACACCTGTTCGGAAAGCTAGCGTGACAACTGGTTACCAAGGCAATGGGGCTACCTACGTACATATTTTAAAGCAGTATTTCGTAACATATGTTTGCTTTCATAGAGAGAAAATATTTTGTAAATGTTTCTTGCGTTACTAATTTCAGTGTTCACTATGATTTTTTTTGATCATAGAGTGGCCTGAGGATGGAATTGTGTATCGAAAACGGTATACTCTAAGAAAAATAAAAAAAATTGATTATGAGCTAAAAAAAATTCTTCTGACTGTGTTGGTGGATTTAGTCGACTTACTAAACATATCTCACTCACTCACTAGAAGCAAGAAAACATGTTATTTATTTTATTTTATTCGAATGTGCAATCACTCTACAGACAGGAGTTGCGAGAGAGGAAATACAGCGAATAAAGAATGTTATTAAGTGTTTAAAATGATGGTGGGATGAGCAGAAATGTATACTGAAAAGTGATTCGTGAGGTTATGAATACTGAACGAATTATTCACTTGAAAAAGAATGACACTCATGAGAGGTCGCTGCCTATTCTTGGTGGACCACAGTGGCGCTGCAGTGAAAAACAAACTAGACATTGATTCATAGTATCAGTTTTGCATAACAGTCAGACAAAACAGAAGACTGTGCTGTTTGTTCCACTAGAACAGATGAACCTTTTTTTTCGACATTCGCTATTTTTTTGTTTATTGACTTACCGTTTTACATGTGTATTTTATTACTTGAAAATAATAAGTAACTCATTATTATGATTCAAAATTATTACAGTAGTAATAATCTGTAAAGAAATGCTCAGAATATAACTTTATAAGCCATGCACATAAAATGAATGAAGTTTCTCCACATAATACAAACAATGGGCAACACAGTATTAAACAAAATTCAGCAGGTGTCTCAAATTATGGAGGGCTATTTCCTAAATATTCTGATTTGTACCAGTATATTAGGCAAAAATTCGGAAGACTATTAATTATGTACTGGTGGCTGCAACTTGACTATATTGTTTCTCAAATGGAGATTGCCATCGTAAGTATTCAGCAGAAGTAGGTTTGAAAATGTTCACAGAAAGTTATTTCAAGATCGACAGCTCTATATGTCCAACGGCTGTACCTGCCCCGTCGAGTCTTTTGGGATCAACAGATGAATAAGTTGGACCTAGGATTCCAGAGGCTCTTTTTGAAGCCCCAAATATTCTTGTGACGCCATCAAAATCCTCTTAACTATTATCTGACGACGTCAAAGTACATTTGAGAGACGTTTCCTTTCCCTGTGGGGGAAAAGTATATGTATTATTTTAGTTTCTGGGGGTGGTCAATGTGAAAAAACCGTTTTGGGTGTCGTACCTGAGTCCAAGGACCTTGTCTATCTTGTGATCCAAAAAGACTCGACAGGACAGGTACATCAGTTGGATATACGTCGCCTTCGATGGTGGTAGAAGTTCGTAAGAAAAATTTCAGATCTAGTACTGTTGAACGATTATGTTTTCAATCTCCACTTGAGAAATAATATAATCAAGCTGCAGCCACTGGTACATTGTCAATTCTATTCGCAAACGTTTTCTATAGTACTGAAATATGCCTGGTATAAATGATGATATTTAAAGGATCACGCATCAAAATTTCCTGTGAAATTTTGTTTTGTATTGTGTTGTTCGTCTTGAGTAGTACATGAAGACATTTCATTCATTTCATGTGGATGGTGTAAAAAAGTCATGCTTTAAGCATTTAGTTACACGTTATCAGTTTTGATATGATTTCGTGTCATAGTGATGAGTTACTTGTTATTCTCAACTAACAAAATACATGTATGTGAAAACATAAACTAAAGAAAGATATAAAAACTTGATTGCGCAACGTAAAACAACAGTTTAAAACATAAAACAAAAATAAATAAAACAAATAAGTGCAATAATAATGATCGTCTAGATATTTTAACTAATGGCGTTGAAAATACTCTGACAGCACATTGTTTACACCTTATTTTCTAAATATTTTATTTCTAAATCCAGCTTCGTCACACTGGGGTGGATATGGTATGAAACCTCTTTAATTTATATTGTAACACAAGTTTTCAATCTTCAAAGTTAATTAATGGTAATGGAATATTTTCAAAAATTTCTAATTCTTACAAAAATAGATTATAAGGATTTCAGTAACGTCAGTTACATTTCAACTTTAATATGAAACAATTTTCTTTTCGATTTTGGTTTCAAGGATTCCTTCTATACCTAATAGGCCAAAGTATCTTTCGGGGTGTGTTTTTCTCCTTAAAAGTTAAATTGGGCGAACACAAAAAATACGTATCGCATTATTCTGACTCATACCATTTAAGTTTCATCAAGATCGTTAATTTACACCTGGGAATGTTCCTTGTGAGTAAAATGAGGAGGTGATTAACGCACTGTATTTCTCTTGCCCACCATTTCAAGTGAGTTATAGAGTCCTCCTGATTCCTGCCCATTTTGACGATACTACCAAAAAAGATAGTGATGTTATCTATGGCAGTCTGTTTGGCACCTGTGCCTTTCCAACATCACAGAAAGAATTTGGCAGTTGCTAGAACACTTTTCAAACTGTGTAAACTGTGCAAACGAGTCGAACCTTTTCTATCTTTCATGGATTTACGTACTGCACAACCTAATTGATACTACACGCAAATACTTCTAAAATACTTCATTGAGATTCATAAACAACCTGCAAATAGTAAAAATGTATTCTGCCGTCTAAGCTTGGTAAAACAATTTCATACTTATTAAAAAAATGGTTCAAATGACTCTAAGCTTTATTGGACTTGACTTCTGAGGTCATCAGTACCCTAGACTTAGAACTTCTTAAACCTAACCCAACCTAAGGACATCACACACATCCATGCCCGAGGCAGCATTTGAACCTGCGACCGTAGGCGCAGCGCGGTTCCAGACTGAAGCGCCTAGAACTGCTCGACCACAGGGGCCCGCTGCTTATTAAAGGAAACATAAACAGCGAAGACTAATCATCGAAGATTCACAATTTGTATTGTCATTTATAACACAATTTTGAAACCTACTTGGAGGGCCAAACGAATAAAAAATCAGGGTTTCGAAGAATCTTAAAATCTACTTCGCATACCCAGTCGTCACTTCTCAAACGCGTGTCGTCGTCATGTTGTAGCTCATAATGAAAGTTCCTAATATAGCGATACTGTATCTTAATTCAGTCTGAAACGTTGCTGAATTCTGGGCAACATGTTCTTGGACCTCTAGTGTGCAGAGGAACATATCAAAAACCATCTTAAAAGAATCGCACAACAAGATGGTCAATTGAAAGCGTTAGGACAACTGCAAAATACCGACATCTTAATGTTTACTTACTGCTTTAGAAGATGTAGATAACATATCATGCTGATCAGGCACATACAATCTTCTTCAGTGTGAAGAGACAAGTGCATCTCTCTGTTGAAGTCTCCTCAATCAGAACAACAGTCGGCCGCTGTGGTTCTAGACGCTTCAGTCCGGAACCGCACTGCTGCTGCTAGGTCGCAGGTTCCAATCCTGCCTCAAACATGGATGTGCATGATGTCCTTAGGTTGGTTAGGTTTAAGTAGTTCTAAGTCTAGGGGACTGATGATCTCAGATGTTAAGTCCCATAGTGATTAGAGCCATTTGAACCATAAATGAAAGTTGGTAGGCATGTTTCTACGTCTGAAATATGACGTCTAGTCAAATTTTGCCCCAGTCGCATAAGAGTGGCACTAGTAGTACCACTATGAGAATGCAAATCAGATTCGCTTCAAATACACGCCGTAACTGGGGTGAACGTCACTTAAAAATTCACATTGGAAGTGGTGAGTTGATGTTAGTCAAGAATGCCTTTAAGGCGAAAAAGACGCCATTACCAACTCCTCACAGAGTTCCAACGCGGTCGTGTGATAGGGCTTCGAGAAACTGGATGTCCCTTCTAGCTGAATGTTCCTTCTGCGATATTGTAGAAAGATTTGACAGAAATGTGGCTTCTGAACGTAACTGGTGGCAGCGGTGGTCATGAGAACGTACAGTCGCCAGAAGACCGGGCTTCCGAGGGCCACGTGGCACTATCGAGAAGAAGGTCCATCACGTTGGGCGTATGGCTCTGGCCCATGACACAGCACCTGGCACCACAGTGACACAACGAACTGTTACAAAACAGTTACTTCAAGGGCAGCTCCGAGTCATACGCCCTATAGCGTGCATTTCACTGAACTCCAACCACCGCCATTTGCGATTTCAATGGTGTCAAGCGAGAGCCCACAAGATGATGATGATGTTTGGTTTGTGGTTGCTCGACTGCTCGGTTGTCAGAAATCGTACAAATTCTCAACCTTTGCTCAGTCCGACCTCGCCACTTTTCAGGAATGATGATGACATGATGAGGACAACACAGTCATATCGAGGCAGGTGAAAATCCCTGACCCCGCGCTCGGGAAGCGAGAACGCGACCGCGAGACCACGTGCTGCGGGCAGCCCACAAGAGGGCAGGGTGGAGGTCTGCAGCATTTTCTGATGACAACTGGTTCTGCCTTGGTGCCAGCGATGACCATTTTTAGGTTATAAGGGCCTGTAAAGAACCTGATTGCGTGCTTGGGCCTACACCTGGAGTAGTGGTCTTGGGTGCGATTCCGCGATTTCGTTTCACAGCAGGAGCACTCTCGTAGTTACCCCACGGACTCTGACACCATCTGTGCATCAGTCTGCTGATTCGACCTGTTGTGCCGACATTGATGAACAGTATTCCGGGGGCTGATTTCGAACAAGATAACACTGGCGACACATACCGCTGTTGTAACCCAACATGCTCTACAGAGTGTCGACATATTACCTTGGCCTGCACGATCAACAGATGTCTGTCCAGTCAAGCACATCTGGGACATCATCAACTCCAGCGTCATCCGCAACCATCATTAACGGTCCATGTATTGACCGACCGAGTGGAACTAGCAAGGAACTCCATCTCACAAACTGAACATCCGGCACCTGCACAACACAATGCATGCATGTTTGCATTCAGGATTGTGACTTTGACGCCGTTTTTTGATGTACCAGCATTTCGCATTTCCAGTGGCTTATCTCGCGCATACATTAACTTGTGATCTTACATTGCTAATCACTTAAATATCTTATCTAGACGAAAGTATTCCCGAAATCTCATTACTCTACATTAATTAATTTTTGGTGCCTCGATTATTTTTCCGTCAGTGTAGTATAGGTAGGAACTTGAAAAGGTTAGTAACCCATCTCATGCCACTCTATGACCTTTAGGCAACGGGATTCTCGCATTGTCAGAAGACAGCAGATGTCCCGCGTTTCCTGCAGAGACATTTCTGTTGCGGTGCAGACAACAGGCGCATTGCAGTGTGAAGCGTACTGGAAAGCTCAATTTCAGGGGACAGTATTGTGAATAAGATGTCCACATTTCAAACCGATTCACCGTGAAATTCTTGCGATATATGAAGCAACTGCAACGTCGACTGCATCAGTAGTGATATTATGTGAATAGTTTGTCCAAAGCGTGGGTGACGCGGTTAGTGAAGTCCAGTACATGCACCATGGGGTTTCCAACTTCTCAGCAAGTTGAATGAACATAAGGGGAAATACATTTTCCAATGCTGAGGACAGTCACACAGCGGTTCTCGAATGGCTCCATCGCCAAGGAATGGATTTCAATGATCGAGGAACTTAACTGTTCGTAGAATGTTCCGGACTCTGCTTACAGAGATCTGGTGACTGCGTTGAAAAATAGTGTTATGTATTTGCATCACTTTGAAGTATAGTGTTTAACTTGGCCTATGATAATAATATGTAACTGAGTTTTGGAAGTTCCATCGCACACCTTATTCCTTTTATCTAGACCTCTCCAGATTACCTTTTCCGAGGAAGAAAAATAAAAGTTGGCCGCTGTGGTCGATCGGTTCTAGGCGCTTCAGTCCGGAACTGCGCTGCTGCTACGGTCGCTGGTTCGAATCCTGCCTCGGGTATGGATGTATGTGATGTCCTTAGGTTAGTTAGGTTTAAGTAGTTCTAATCCTAGGGGACTGATAACATCAGATGTTAAGTCCAATAGTGCTTAGAGCAATTTGAACCATTTGAGAAATAAAAAAAAACCTGTCAAGCAGCTGTTGTCTAGCAACCAGCACGAATGCCTTTTTTTCGTCTTTGTTAGTTCCGAAGATAAGATCAGCATGTAAAACAGCACTATTTCTTCAAGTATCACCGTACATTTTTTATTCCGTGGACCACTTCCTTGTCTCGATACCTGTTCAAAAACATATTACAGTGTACCATTCACGGAAACATGTCGTTGTCAGAAATGTAACAAAAAACTTACATGTATTCTCGTGTACTAGCACACAGCGCAGTGAATATAACTCGCCCATCTACTGGTTTTGAAAATAATAAAACATTATTGGAATTACTGTTCTGCTAACTTATATTCTCAGTAGATGAAAGGCATTTCTACCTTATCTTCGTTGGTTTAAATGTTACTCACACAAACCTTCAACTGATAAGAGTTGACTGAACTTAAAGCACATTCAGTCAGTTTTGTGTTTTGATTTTTTGCGTTATGTTTACATGAGTGATACACTGTGTACGTTTCTGAACGGGAGTTTCGGATAGCATGTGGATTATCGAATAAATATATAGAGTACTATTTAAAATATACGTACTGCTTTCCATAACTTTGTAACGAGCAAAGTTATAATAAAGGCAAATATGCTGAGTAATGTCCTGGTAGCTAAACGACAATGGCCAGATACATTCTTTATTTTGCTTCTGTACAAATTCGTACTAGGAGCGGTCTAGACAAATGGGGGCCCTTTGTATATGAAAGATATATCTGTAATGTATTTGCACAATGACCTTGGTTTTACTGTTGTAAGAACAAATTTTGGGATCTCAAAAGTTTTGTCCTAAACGTTCGGCTCCCCATCTTCTCAAAATGACAACTCAGCCCTGTTTACTTCTAATCAACCATTTTTTCTAATACTGGTAACCACTTGCATAACGAGTGTAACACATACACTATGTGTATCCGGACACCTGGCTGAAAATGACTTACAAATTCGTGGTGCCTTCCATCGCTAATGCTGGAATTCAGTATTGTGTTGGCCCAACCTTAGCCTCGATGACAACTTTCACACTCGCAGGCATACGTTCAATCAGGTGCTGGAAGGTTTATTGGGAATGGCAGCCCATTCTTCAAGGAGTGCTGCACTGAGGACAGGTATCGATGTCGGTCGGTGAGGCCTGGCACGAAGTCGGCGTTCCAAAACACCCCAGAGGTATCCTATAGGATTATGGTCAGGACTCTGTGAAGGCCAGTCCACTACAGGGATTTTATTGTCTTGTAACCACTCCGCCACAGGCTGTACATTATGAACTGGTGCTCGGTCGTGTTGAAAGATGAAATCGTCATCCCTGAATTTCTCTTCAACAGTGGGAAGAAAGAAGGTGCTTAAAACATCAATGTAGGCCTGTGCTGTGATATTGCCACGCAAAGCAACAAGGTGTGCAAGCCCCCTCTCTGAGAAACACGACCACACCATAACACCAACACCTCCGAATTTTGCTGTTGGCACTACACACGCTGGCAGATGACGTTCACCGGATATTCGCCATACTCCACACAACGTTTTTCTACTGTTAAATCGTCCAATGTTTACGCTCCTTACACCAAGCGAGGCGTCGTTTGGCATTTACCATCATGAAGTGTGGCTTATGAGCAGCCGCTCGACCATGAAATCCAAGTTTTCTCAAAAATGTTCAAGTGTGTCTGAAATCTTATGGGACTTAACTGCTAAGGTCATCAGTCCCTAAGCTTACACACGAATTAACCTAAATTAACCTAAGGACAAACACACAAACTTATGCCCGAGGGAGAACTCGAACCTCCGCCGGGACCAGCCGCACAATCCATGACGGCAGGGCTTTAGACCGCTCAGCTTTTCCCGCGCCAAGTTTTCTCACCTCCCGCCTAACTGTCATAGTACTTGCAGTGGATCCTGATGCAGTTTTGAATTCCTGTGTGACGATCTAGATAGATGCTGCCTATTACACATTACGACCCTCTTCAACTGTCGGCTGTCTCTGTCAGTCAACAGAGGAGGTCCGCCTGTACGCTTTTGTGCTGTACGTGTCCCTTCACGTTTCCACTTCACTATCACATCGGAAGCAGTGAACATAGGGATGTTCAGGAGTGTGGAAATCCTGCGTGCAGATGTATGACACAAGTAATATCTAGTCACGTAACCACGTCAGAAGTCCGTGAGTTCCGTGTAGTGCCCCAGTCTGCTCTCTCACGACGTCTAATGACTACTGAGTTAGCTGATGTGGAGTACCTAGCAGTAGGTGGCAGCACAATGCACCTAATATGAAAAACGTACATTTTTGGGTGTGTCCGGATACTTTTCATGACATAGTGTATGATAGCACTCTTACTATCGAAAATACAGTGACGGAAAAAAATCACAACGCCATGTGCGACATAAACGAAAGTTGGTAGGCGTGTTCCTACCCCTGAAAGATGATGTCTATTCTGTTTTCTCCTCAGTCGCATAAGAGTGACGCTAGTAGCGTCACTATGAGGATGTAGATCAGGTTTGCTTTAAATACGCACTGCAATGGTCGTGGGCGTTAGTTACTTTCGAGAGCGGACGAGGTGAGTTGATGTTAGTCAAGAATGCCTTAAGACGACAAAGACGCCAATATCAACTAACTGAACGAGGTCATTTAGTTGGGCCACGGGAAGTTGTATGTTCCTTCTGCGATGTTGCAGAAAGACTGCAGAAATGTAGCAGCTAAAATGATTGCTAGCAGCGGTGGTCTCGAAAATGTATGGTCCCAAGAAGACTGGGCTCCGGACGACAATGTGGTACTGCCGAGACAGAAGACCATCGTTCTCTGCGTACGACTGTTTCGCATCGAACTGCAACTGCAGCAGCAGTTGGCACCACGACGTCTCAACGGACCGTAACAATCGGTCACTCAGACCCACACGCCCTGTAGCGTGCTTTGCACTGACCCCAAACCTCCACCATTTGCGACTGCAGTCACGTCAGGCGAGAGCTCATTGGAGAGCGGAACGAGGTCTTTTGTGTTTTCTGATGACAGATGGCTCTGCCACGGTGACCGTAATGGCCGTGTGTTTGTCAGAAGGAGACCAGGTGATCGCCTGCAACCAGCCTGTCTGCGCGCTAGACACCTGGAATTTTGGTCTGGGGTGCGATTTCGTTTCGCAGCAGGAGCACTCTCTAGTTATCCCACGCACTCTGAATGCAAAATCGTACGTCAGTCTAGTGATTCGACCATTCATGAACTCCAGAGGCTGTTTTCCAGCGTGACAACGCTCTTCCACATGCCGATGATGTAATCCACCATGGTCTACCGAGCGTTCACATGTTGCCTTGGCCTGGTCGACCATCACATCTATCTCCAATCGATGACATTTGGGACATCATCGGACGATAATTCCAGTTTAATCCACAGCCAACATTAATCGTCTCTGTATTAACCGACCAAGTGGAAATATGGCATGGAGCGGCATGGAGCTGCATCCCACAAACTGAATATCCGACACCTGCACAACACAATGGATGCACATTTGCTTTCGGGGTTATGGCTTTTACACCAGTTCTTAATGCACAAGCACTGCACATCTGCCATGACTTATCTGGCGCGTACATTAACACTTGTGTCCTTGCAATGTAAATCACTTATATATATATATATATATATATATATATATATATATATATATATATATATATATATATATATACTTTCAGGAAACATTCCTCACACACAAAGAAAGAAAATATGTTATGTGGACATGCGTCCGGAAACGCTTACTTTCCATGTTAGAGCTCATTTTATTACTTCTCTTCAAATCACATTAATCATGGAATGGAAACACACAGCAACAGAACGTACCATCGTGACTTCAAACACTTTGGTACTGGTACTGGAATGTCCTCCGTTAGCGAGGATACACGCATCCACCCTCCGTCGCATGGAATCGCTGATGCGCTGATGCACCCCTGGAGAATATGGTATTATATCACAGCCGTCCACAATACGAGCACGAAGAGTCTCTGCATTTGGTACCGGAGTTGCGTAGACAAGAGCTTTCAAATGCCCCCATAAATGAAAGTCAAGAGGGTTGAGGTCAGGAGAGCGTGGAGGCCATGGAATTGGCCCGCCTCTACCAATCCATCGGTGACCGAATCTGTTGTTGAGAAGCGTACGAACACTTCGATTGAAATGTGCAGGAGCTCCATAGTTAGTGAACCACATGTTGTGTCGTACTTGTAAAGGCACTCATTCTAGCAGCACAGGTAGAGTATCCCGTATGATATCATGATGCTCCATTGAGCGTAGGTGGAAGAACATACTGACGAAACTAAAATGAGCTCTAACATGGAAATTTAGCGTTTCCGGACACTTGTCCACATAATATATTTTCTTTATTTGTGTGTGAGGAATGTTTCCTGAAAGTTTGGCCGTACCTTTTTGTAACATCCTATATATTACCTAGACAAGTGTACTCCCGAAATTTCATTAATCTACATTAATTATTTGTTGTTGTTGTGCTTTTTTCCGTCAGTGCATAATGAAATCAGTGCCTGCTATTTAATGCTGTTGCTAATTCAGACAAGAATATAAGGACGTACTAACGTACCTTGTCAACGTTTATTCAGATATACATGAAAGAAAATGGAGAAAACTTCAACCTGAACTTATCTGGGTAAAACATCGTAAAAATTCTATACAGTGTGGTCAGAAAATGTCTGAAACGCTTGTAGGGATGTTGCAGGGCAGGTTGTACTGAGATATGAATGTTACAAAAAAATTCGATACGTTGCGCAGTTTCCGAGTTATTTAGCATTGAAGTTAGCCAATCAGATCGTCGCGCGCGTAGATTCAAGTTTCAGCTAACGAAACAAAGCACTCGTTGGCCAACACCGCCCCTGGCAAGCCACTTGAATGCGAGCGCGCGACGCCTCGATTGGTTACATTCTATGCTAAATAACTCGCAAACGGAGCAACGTATCGAATTTCTTTCTCAACATTTATGTCTCAGTACAACCTGCCCTGTAACATCCCTAAAAGCTACTCACACATTTTCGGACCACCCTGTATATACGTACATATTATTCCGTAACTATGTTTGCTCATTGAGGGCAGGTGTTTTGCCAGTGAGTGTATATCTCTCTTTCTTTTAGGATATTTAATAATCTGCCTTTTCGGACCAGTGAGGAATTGTAATGTTGCTAGCGATTTCATTAGCAGTATGTATGTACTCTCTCAACTGAGCATAAAATGCTGCAGGATTGAATTCACTAAAATTACATGTTCCCTAAACTTAGTGTTGAAGGTCCTCCCTGTTTGCCCAACATAAACCTTACGTCGGAGGGTATTTATCTGTTAGCAGTAGTGCTATGAGCAGTAACTGGTCGATGCCGAAGTGTGAATTAACTCGGTAGACACTACACATTAGGAGAAGCAACGTGCAAGCAGAACTGCTCCGACACTCACCGATCATGATGGCAGCCCTGTTGGTGGTGCGCTTGGCCCTGTAGGTGAGCGGCCGTGTGACGGAGAAGTAGCGGTCGAAGGAGATGATGAGCAGGTTGAGCACGGACGCGTTGCTGGCCAGGTAGTCGAGCGCCAGCCACGTGTCGCAGATGTGCGGCCCGAGCGGCCAGTAGCCCAGGATCGTCGACACGGTGAACAGCGGCATCGAGATGAGCCCGATGGCCAGGTCGGCCACTGCCAGCGAGAACAGGAAGTAGTTGCTGATGGTCTGCAGCTGCTTGTCGATCTTGAACGAGATCATCACCATGGAGTTCCCGACGACGGTGACGAGGCTGAGGAAGCCGGCGACGATGGCGATGAGCACCATCTCCGGGATGGAGTATCGGCCCGACACCTCCGTCGCCGGGGGCGGCACCGTGCCGTTCAGCACCACGTCGGTGTCGTTCATTGCGTCTCTACGTCTTCATCTGCACACAACACGTACCACACACTCACACGGAGAAAGCAAACGCTCCGAGACATTATCAACCAATACCGATTATGAAAACACATGCATACACGTCTTTAATACGATACTTGAAAATTTTGGGTGGAATACGGGCAATAAAATGAGTAAATGCAACCAAGTACTGGTTGTACGTACATAGCAACATTTCTGAATAACCTACATTTTTCCCCGTTTTCCTTCGTTCCTTAGAAGCTTCAAAATTCGTGGAGGTATGCTCCATCATTGCAACTAAATGAAAGGCAGTCTGTGTTTTTACCGGACGCGTTTCACTTTTTTTTTATTTATGAAGCACCTTCAGTGGCCTGTAATACATAGGGATAAGCAAAATAATGTGAATACCTGTACTTATTTGGGAATAGTGTACTAATAACGGATTGGACTCCATTTGCCCGTAATACAGCTGCGATTCTTCTTGGAATACTGGCATATAATGATAGTATAGTCTCCAGTGGACTGTTATGCCACCCTTTGATCAGAACCTCTTCTGACTCCTGTAGTGACAAGAGAGGTGGGCTCTAATACCGCCCACAAGGCTTCGATAATGTTCAAGTCCCGAGACTGTGCTGGCCAGGGAAGACGCAGCAGTTCAGTTGCATGCTCCTCATACCACGATTGTCCTGCCCTGGCTGTGTGAGTGGGTGCATTATCTTCCTTAAATACAGCATTATTGTTGGGGAACAGCATTTGAATCAGAGGGTGCACCTGATCATCTAAAATATTCACATAATCGTTAGATGTAACGCGGCCTTTGATAGTAATGATGGTATCAGCGTCACTTCCCCCTCCATGCTTAATCGTTAGAATCAAGCAATCAGGGTTGTTGACTTCTTTTGGCATTCTCCAGACGGAAACCCCGTCCGATGTTCGAAAAAATGGAGACGTTGACTTGTCGAACCACTCTCGGCGAACAGTGACGATAGATACAAGGTCTCGAAGATGCTATTGAGCTCTGTAGATAATTTAACCGCCGTAGTTTTGTGTTGTTTTGACAAAATTCGTGTTAACGTACGACGATCTCTGTCGTTTAGTTTTGATTTGTGCCCACTATTACACTTACACGATGGTGTCTTCTAATGTTTCGTGTAGGCTGTCATGACTGTTGAAACAGTTGTTATTGAAACATTCAGTAAGTTGGCTGTCTTGGTTACTGATGCTCCAGCTAATCGGGCCCCCACAATCTGCTTCCTTTGGAACTCTGTTAGGTCTTTCAGTGCACGTCGACCTCGGCCTCTTAATGCAAATACTAAGTGCGAACAACTCGTAAATAACCTGCACTGATGCCTAGCCCGTACTGAACACACACAGTCCAGCGCGACACGTCCCTTATTTGCGTTGTTGACCGTCAAACCCGACCATCCCATTACTACCGCTATTCACATTATTTTGCCTACCCCTGTACGTTTACATATATTTTGCAGTAGTTACAAATATGTTACCATCTTACGTTTTTTCATGTTTTTTCTCTCTTATTCAGATCACAAAGAACTTTTGTGGCACAAGTTTCATGAGGTTACATTATCCCTTGGTGTTACTTACGACTTCCAATGTTGCTGGTTCTTGTGTGTGATCCTGGAGACGTGATCATTCGATCTCCGTAGGCCATGTGGCTGATTTACGTTGTTTTTTCACCGACATTTATTACAACAAATCACTTGCAATTTTTATTGACTGATTACTGTGTGTGTTTACAGTGTGTCGTGTTGCCAGCTGTGGCTCTGTGTTTATTTTTTGTTTTCTATTTGTGTTGAGCGTGAGTGTTTTCGAGCCCACGCTCGCTCGCTCGTGTGTGTGTGTGTATGTGTTTATTGTACTATGTATGAATGTGTCATTCTTTGAGAGAGTACTTTTTTTAATGTGTGTTTAGTGGATTTGTGTGTGTGTGTTTGGGGGGGGGGGGGAGCGACAGGAAGAGAGGCAGAGGAAGACTCATCAGTTACATACTCTAGTTATGTTTCACATCTCTGTTTGTTATTGTTTTAGTGGGTAACATGATCACTGAGTCACTGATTATATTGATTTGGTCATTAATTACTTTCTTTTTCATTGCAAGGGCTCTTTGTTTATGAACGTTTTCCTCCAATGCGAGGAGATTTTTGCTGTAACTGTTCACTCTAAAAATTTTGAGGTCTGTTTCCATGTTGGATGATCCACGTCCATGTTTTATCAGGTGCTCAACCAAGGTAGAACGGCTGTTTTCATGCTTTCATCTTCTTATAAATAATAGAAGTGAAATAAGTATGGCAAAGAACGAACTGCCTTTCAGTTAGTTGCAAAGATGGAATATACCTCTATGAATTTCTTCATAAGTGGGAAAATTATGGGATTAGGAGGAAAGCTCAAGAACAGTTCACTTGATATCTGCAAGGTAGGAAGTAGAAGGTCTTCTTCCAGTGTCAGTAAACAGGGAAGAGGTTTGAATTTGGCTGTCAGTAAACAGGGAAGAGGTTTGAATTTGGCTGGGGTCATATAAAGCTCATATGTGACAACGATCTGACACTATACTTGAGAGATGACACAAAAATTACTTTCTTTGCATATGACGGAAGTGTTTTTATGAAAGATGTGAAACGTAATGTAAGCACTGCACCTAATAAGGGAGTCATTAAATCAAATGACTCTGAGCACTAGGGGACATAACATCTGAGGTCATCAGTCGCCTAGAGCTTAGGACTACTTAAACCTAACTAACCTAAGGACATCACACACATCCATGCCCGAGGCAGGATTCGAACCTGCGACCGTAGCGGTCACACGGTTCCAGACTGAAGCGCCTAGAACCGCTCGGCCACAACTGCCGGCGGGAGTTATTAACATTAGTGCATACTTTTCAGACAACAGATTAACGCTTAACAGCAACACGTACTTCTTAAAAAAGCGAAATTTTACTGTCCGGAGCTGTTCAAGCAATTAGTGAAGTTGAACATTTTAAGTTTTTATGACTGTGGATATTTCGAAGACTTTTTGGAAGTATTACTTTCGAGATCTTGTGCAGGAATGATCGGTACTATATTCACTGTAAGAATGATAGCCATTGTCTCTGACAAGCACGAAGTCTTGTTACCTTTGCTTACTTTCGCTCTATAATCTCGTTTCGTGTTATATACTGGGGTAACTCTGTGCACTCACCACGAATATTCTTACCCCACGGGGTAGTGCAGTGGTTAGCACAGTGGATACGCATTCTGGAGTACGACGGTTCAAACCGGCTTCTGGCTACCCTGATTTAGGGTTTCCGTGATTTCCCTAAATCGCTTAAGGCAAATTCATGGATGGTTCCTTCAAAATGGCAAGGTCGTTTTATTTTTCCATGCTTCCCTAGCCATAGCTTGTGCTCCGTCTCTAATGACTCCGTTGTCGACGGGACGTTAAACACTAATCTCCTCCACCCAGGAATATTCTTACGTGAAGAGCAAGGCAAGTGCCATCACTCGATTTCCCAGAAACGCCTCTCAGTGCAATAGGAGCCAAAATAAGCGAACACATGTCTCGGCTTATCCACAAATACTCGATCGTTTCTGAGAAACGGACGATCAAAGCTTTCGACGAACTTAATATGACTCTTAGTGAGCGATTATTTACACCGCAGTCGTGGCACAGTACAGAGCATCTCGGCTTCACGTTTTTGTGCCCCGTGTTCGAAACCCGCTTATTGTTCTTATTTTTTATTTAACTATCCATGACCGTAGAAGATTACTACACAAATGTTGCTTGTGAAATTAGGTGAAAGCGTTATATTAAATGAAAAATTACGATTGAATTTCACAATAGTTGCCAACATTTATAATATGATATATGTGTGTATGGTATTTTCAGGGATTAAAATCTTTTTGAATTCTGATTTTCTTATATTTATTTTTGTACCAATTAACGTATTAAATCTTACATGTTATTCTTATATTTATTCTTCAGAAAGATTTGGTGAATTCTCTTGGGTGATATCGATCGTACAAACATTCCAAACATAGAAATTTCTAACACTGTGAGCATCGGGCGAAGGCAGGTTTGTCAAAGTGACATTTCTTCCCATGAATCCCACTCAGGAATGAACTGTCGGTAACACTGGTGAAGATTTCACACGTTGGTAACAATTTGGAGGCAACCCACGCATAACGGGTCATCTTTCCGAAAACTGCCGCTTGCAGCTATTACGAATCAAGATGCACTACAGGAATTTCACCGAAAATAATTTCAAATAGTTTTCCCATTCATTTCCTGTTTACAAGACAGACAATTAGTAGACGAATAACAACAATGTCATTTCAACATTGGAAAACATTCGTGCAGCAATCTTCTACGGACATGGGTAGATAAAAGAAAGAGTAAAAAATAAAAGCAATAATGTGGTTTCGAACACGAGGCTCAAGAGTGTGCAGCCGTGACACTAACCACTGTGCTACCGCTAACGTTGAACTTAATACGCGCTAAAAGGCAGACAAATTACCTCGAAAACTTTCACTATCGTCTCCTTACAAACAGTCGACTGCCTACGGATAAGCTAAGACACGTGCCAGCTTACTTTGACCTCTCTTCCACTGAGAGAAGTTTCTGGGAAGTTTGGTTGTGACACATTCGTGGTCTCCTCTTTCGCTCAGGAAAGGTCGGTCAGCCTGATCTTCGGTTTCAGTTCGCGAACTTCGTTATTCGTCGTAGTTAAGGTGTCTCTGTATTGTAATTCTGCCATCCGTGTAAGGTGAGGTAACCTAAACGTGATGCAAAATAAAAAAAATTCTTCTGTATTTCTGATAGAAAAAGCCAACTTTTAGGAAAAAAACTGTAAATTTTAGTGCGTCTAGTCTGCTTTGAAACGAAAGTGTATTTAACTTTTTTAAAGCTACAAATAAAGATTAGAAAAAAACTAAAGAAAGTCTGTCATTTTTGGACTTAAATTCTTAAACATCATACGACTCGTCTAAAATATGAAACACACGTGATATTGTTATGTACACTGAATACAGAAGGTTGAGGTCTTAAAAAGATATAGAGAACACACAAAACGATACATATGTATAACCAGGATTTTTCTGTTTAGTATATGTCTCGGAAATTTATGGCGTGAAACGTACGTCAGAAAGAACTACCGAATTTCCGTTGTTTGTTTCCCCTATTTTTAACACGTCTTTCACATTTAACTGAAAAACTATTCTGTTTATGTCCACAGACTTTAGAGACATGATTTCGAGCTCATTTTCCAGTACTTTCCGTGTGATGCTGTATCTGTATCTGTATGAATTCCTATTTCGTCGTTGAAATTTAACCAAGATATAATCTCCTCCACTAACGTGTGCTGGATCTGTCATAACAACAGGATCTAGTGTGGTTTCTAGTATCGTCACTCATCAAAGATAGTACGTCGGAATAATCGACATTAGTCTCTTCAGCTTCCCTTCTTTTTTGTGTACTTGCCACATCTTTGGTCACGAGCATAGCTTTCTCACTTTCCTGCGTTTGGTGTGTGTGTTTGTGTGTGTGTGCATGTGTGTATTGAGCCAGAGACCTAGAAACGACGGAGAGGCTTCGTCCCGCTGGAGCCCTCAGTGGTTCACAACCACCCCACAACAGGCCGCAGCAGTCCACCCACCCCACCACCGCCGCTCCACACCGAACCCAAGGTTATTGTGCGGTTGCCCCCCCCCCCCCCCCCCCCCGCCCCCCAATCCCTCCTGGGAGCGTCTCATACCAGACTAGTGTGCCCCAGATGTTTGCGTGGTAGAGTAATGATGGTGTACGCGTACGTGGAGAAAGTGTTTGCGCATCACGCAACAATTGAAGGGGAACTATCCCGCATTCGCCGAGGCAGATGGAAAACCGCCTAAAAACCATCCACAGGCTGGCCGGCACACCGGACCTCGACACTAATCCGCCGGGTGGATTCGTGCCGGGGATCGGCTGCGTTTGGTGTGCTTGCATTTTGATTGGAGGCTTCTCTTTTTCACAGTGTTTTTACCACCGGGTGTTTGGTTTGTGTCGGTTGTGTTGCTGGCGTATGGGAAGGGCGGCAACCCGGAGAACTCCACTGTGTGGCCGATGGCTCGCATGTAGGCAATAATGTATCTCTCTTGGGAATCAACTGTATCACATTTTGGAATGGAGAGTATCATATTTAAGAATTATACTGATTGCTTAATAATTGTCTCCGTATAATAAATATGATAATAATGAATTATTCAATTCACAGCAAAACCTTCTATGTATGTAATACAAATTTGGTGACTATAGAGAAAGTACTTGAGTAAGAATGGCAAATGTTCTAGAGTCGGGCACACATTTATTTTGAGTGTGAAAATGCTGTTTGTCCGAATTCCTTTTTACGGTCAGAGTGAAGTTGCTAATCGTAAAACAAGTTATATCTAACTATTCCGAAACAATGGCAGCATAACTAAAAGTAGGAACATTCATGACAGGTATGATTTTCTTATGAACAGACTAGGCGTCTAATTGCTTGGATTGTTCTGTCTGGATCAGTTTTAGGACACTTTACCCTAGAAATATTCCGTCAGAGGCTTTCTTATAGATAACTCTGAATCATTCAGAAGAAACTACAACATTCATTCAGTGAAAACTAGACATAAATATGATATACACTTGGATAACACTTGGTAAAGCATTGTAAATACAGGTGTGGAGCATTTAGCAGGATTCTTTTTCAATAGAGTTACAGCAGGACTGAATAATTAAATTGTTGACCCGAAGTATTCATATCCCCTTTAAAATGTTTCCTTCTGGCATTCTACTCCTATTCTGTAAGGGGGCTCCACGCAGTAGTTTATAACTTCTCTGTGTACTGTGTTATTTATTCGTACATTCTATCACAATTCTTCATGTTTTTTTTTAATTATTCGGTTCACAGATTTTCTAATCATCCTCCTGAAAACTATGTGCTGTGGATCACATAGTTGTACGGAACTTCATAAATACATAAAATGAAGAAAAATAAAACAAACCGTAAAGCTAAGGCGCTAAGCTGTCAGCAGCCACATAAGCGAGACTGCAATGTTAGCTAATCGGGCTGCAACCTGGGACAATGTATACGAGCGCTAGTCAGAAAGTTTAAGTTATCAGCACGAAGAAATAAAGTTGTGTAATTCAATTTTTGTTTGCTTGCAGATACGTGTGTGCATGGCTGTTAGCTGCCAAGAGAGACATTTATTTTATCCATTATAAAATGGGCTTGTGATTGGGAAGCATATGTTTGTAACTTTACGTATATGTAGCCAGCTTGTGCTATTAGTGTTTACAATGGAGAAGCTACGGAAGAAGTTTACATGTATGTGCTTAACTTTCTTATCCCCGAACACGTTTAGTTTTTTTGCCAAAATATCGTAACTGTTGCTGTACTGCAAAATTTGTAAAGGATAAATTTCCTAACTGTATGTCAACAGACTGAAAGCAGTCGATGGGCATTTAAATCGTTAACTCATGCAAGGGGCTTACTATTATCTAGACTATGTTCTCACTTGAAAAATGATATTATTCTAGTATTTTTTGTAGTATTTTTACGCTGACACCGTGTAGCTCTTTCTGTAAACGGAGTGGAGTATGTCAACTTAAGAATTCGCGTGTATTGTTTGTTTTTGATAAACTGATGTGCCTATTACGTGTATTTCTTTCTTTCGTGTGTTATCTATCTTTTTTTGTGCGTTTGTATGAAACGAGGCACCTATGATGAGTGTACATTATATTTTTGTGAGTTCGCTCTTTGATTATTTGTTTACTGATAGTGTGTCAAGTATCTGAGGTGCGGTTGTTTTGATCCCGGCAGTCGATTACTATGTCGTTTGTTTGCATAAACAAATCACGCTTTCCTATATTTAGTTGTTCTTAAACTCATGTTTCTGTGTATACATAACTCTAAAGCTTCTAGATGATGTGAAAACAATGACTGTTGTCTAGTCTCCTACTCTGACAATAATTTTCCTTTTTGTTACCACGTTTCTGGGTGCGAGGTTGTGGTCACGAAGATGGTGAGCAAATGTGGACTTCTCAGCCTAGTATTTGACAGGCTTTTCTATGTTCTTTGTAGAGTGTTTAAAAGTTTCTGGTCTTTAAGCCTAAGTATATTGCGTAACAACTATAACCCAATTATTAAATGAACATTCCTTATACGTGTATCTTGTTGGTAAAGATAGACTCACAAATGACACGTGAAAAGCATATGTTATAGGCGAAAGGACCAAACAAAGCACCGAAGTGACGAAAATGAACACAATCTGGCACACAGAATATATAATATGTTCAGAAATATTTCTTCTCTGTAGAATACAAAACAACCTTCACAAAAATAACCCCCTGTTATGGTATTTTTTCCGATGACTGTTTTGATGGTCCCTAAACGCCAGTCTGTCCTGTTCAGAATACTCCTTCTGTGCAATACTATTGCAACCTACATGCATTTGAATCTGCTTACTGTCGTTAATCGATTTTTAATCAAGCTGTGCCGTAAAATTCACGTCTCTCCAGTTCATTTGTATACCTCTTCATTAGTTTGTCGATCTTCCCATCTGATCTTCAGCATTATTCTTTAGCACGACATTTCAAACGATTCTATTACTTGTTGTCTTTACTGTTTCTTGATTAAGAGTCACATTTATGTAAGCTGTATCACAAAAAGTACTTTCAAAAATTACATTTTTCTTTGCTTTTGCCACTCTGCATTTTATGACTTCTTTGCTCATGCGATAGTCAGTTGTTTTGCTGTCCAAATATCATAACTCATCTACTCTTTTTAATCTCCCCTAACCACCATTTGATTTAATCGAACTGCATTCCATGAAACTTGTTTCTATTTATTATCGACCGTATTCTCAAAATACTGTCCATTACGTTCATCTGACCTTGTGTTCCAACATTTCCCCAATATTCAAATTGATCTTACTGCAGGTTAGCTTCCAGTAGGAATTCCATGCTGTTATTCGGCAGGTCTGTAACGACAGACCTCTCTATATTTAACGACACGTGCAGCAATAGCTGTACATAAAAAGAGGATGAGTGATAAAACCGGCCACAGACCAGTCATTGTGCACGTGGAGTCAGGGACGGGCACGAGGGAGTTAAAAGACAACCAGCGAACGAGAGTGAAGTGTAAGCAATTAAATCAAACACAAATTGCATCCAGTCTTTGAAAACACATTTATGAATGTGTTTCCTTAAGATTTTTCTATAGCACATCGCTGGCGAAACTCTTACATAAAACAGGCGATGCCTCCGGTAATAATAATAATAATAGAAAGTAATGAAATATTACTTATTGTTTGTGTAAAATAAAGTAACAAAAATATATGAATATATTTGTAAGTGATTTCGAGGTATACATTCTGGGCACTTGAACGCTTGGAGTTGCCAAATATGCCTTCAACAATGGCTCCAATCCGGAGTGGCTCCAAGTCAGACAGACCTAGGATGACAGACACGAATATCTCATTTCATGCTGCTTCGTCTTTACCGCAGAGTACATGGAAATAGATAGGTCAAGGGAAATGATTCTTCTTTTGTTTCAGAAAGGAGGCGTAGATATTATGAGTATCATACCGTTGTTGAAACGTGACGCATAGAATATGCACAAGAAGAGGCTGCGTTTAACTTCGCTAATGTAAGTGTTGGGAGTACACTTTAATAGAGTGGCAACGTACCGTTGGACTGCGAGTTCAGGAAAATTGTACGTTGTGCTGTTGATGAAACAGACACTGATTGTAATTAATATGAGCCAATCTCTGAGAACTGGTTTGAATGAAATAACCGTGAATACCTACGTTTGTCTTATTAAGTTTGAATTATTTGATTTTGGGTAACAGACTATACATGTTGCGAAAAATCAGAATTGTTCTCTCGAGTCAACCAGCATGAAATCAATAATTTTTTTGTTGTGTCATTACTCTTCTGACTGGTTTGATGGGGGCCGCCACGAATTCATCCGCTGTGCCAACCTTTTCACCTCAGAGTAGTACATGCAATATACGTCCTAAGTTATGAGCTGGATGTATTCCAGCCTCTGTGTTCCTCTACAGTTTTTGCCCTCTACAGCTCCCTCTCGTACCATAGAAGTCACTCCCTGGTGTCTTAACATATGTCCTATCATCCTGTCCCTTCTTCTTGTCACTGTTTTCCACATTTTCCTTTCCTCTCCGATTCCTGCGTAGAACCTCCTCGTTCCTTACTTTATCAGTCCACATAACTTTCTACATTCGTCTGTAACACCACACCTCAAATGCTTCTATTCTCCTCTGTTCCTGTTTTAGCATAGTCCGTGTGTCGCTACCACAAAATGCTGTGCTCCAAACGTACATCCTCAGAAATTTCTTCCTCACATTAAGGCGTATGTTAGAGACTAGTAGAGTTCTATTTGGACAGGAATCCCCTTTTTGCCAGAGCTAGTCTGCTTTTGATGTCCTTCATGCTCCGTCCGTCCTTGATTATTTTGCTGCCAAGGTAGTAGGATTCCTTATCTTCATCTGCTTCGTAACCATCAATCCTGATGTCAAGTTTCTCGCTGTTCTCATTTCTGCTACTTCTCATTACTTTCGTCTTTCTTCGATTTACTCTCAATCCATATTCTATACTTATTAAACTGTTCATTCCATTCAGCAGATCGTGCACTTCTTCACTTTCACTCAGGATAGCATTGTCAGCAGTGAATCTTATCATTGATATCCTTTCACCTTGATATTTAATCCCACTCCTGAACCGATCTTTTACTTCTATACAGATTTAACAGTAGGGGCGAAAGACTACGTCCCTGTCTTACACCCTTTTTAATGCGATCCTTTCGTTCTTGGTCGTCCACTCTTAATTTTCCCTCTTTGCTCTTGTACATATTATATATTACCTGTCTCTCGCTATAGTTCACCCCTATTTTTCTCAGGGTTTCGAACGTCTTGCACCATTTTACAGTGTGGAACGCTTATTCGAGGTGGACAAATCCTATGGACGTATCTCGATTTTTCTTTAGTCTTGCTTCCATTATCAACCACAACGTCAGAGTTGACTCTCTGCTGCGGGGTAGGGCTGCTAAATGCACCTCCTGTAACAATGCAATGTCTATTTCCGAAGGCCATATCATTTCTTTCAGAAGATATATCTTGACTGACGCGCGGACGGCGTTGACATTCAGTGTCGCTATACAGTATGCGTGGTGCTCCCTCGCACGGCGCAGAAGTCGACATCAGCAGGTTGCCTCCCCTACACGGGATCTGCTGTTTCTTCAAAATCATCGCTCCCGTGGTGACGCCGTCCAAGTTGTACCCATATGTTCAACGGCTGCTGACGCTGCCAGATCGGATGGCATCGTTCCTTCTTCTGTAGGGACTTCAGAAGCAGAACATTCCGATCCGTCGATGCGAGAGCCAGTGAGGGCCGCCGTTCCAGAGACGCACTGACGACGCCGTCGTTCACGGTTTCCGACGTCGAAACGTTGATTTCCTCAACAGGTAATGTACCATTTGGACAGGGTGAAGAGTCTCGTTCCGAGCACTGTTTATGCAATCGTCCTTCCGTGTGAGAAGATTGGAGAGAGTCGCGCCGGTCGAGCAGAAAGCCACCGTCGGGAGAACCGTAGAGTCGACCGAGGACTCACGATCGACATGAGCGTCGGCCACGGGCGCAGCCGCAGCTAAGGAGCGAAACGTTATCCATCAGCTGTGCAACTGATTCTGAGTGCCGCCGGGCGGCCGGCGGCGACTTACGTGCGTCGACGAGGGAATCACTACTCCTCCAGTTGGTAGCTGCGTCATCCGTCGCTGTAGACATTCAGATCTGATGTGTCCCTCTTTTACACACCCAGAACAAGTACGCATCTGTCATTCGTACACGATTACGGGCCGACGTCCGCTGATGGTCAGATAAGCCGGAACATGGCTGCGCTGATGAACTGTGATCTGACGTACCCCGTTAAGAACAGGGTACATTCGAAGTGGTCCCAGCGTTGTGCCTTATGAGCGTGAACAGAGCCGTATGTCCGGAAAGCCGCACATCTAAGGCTTTGGGACATGCATATTCTGGGCAAAAGTTGGAACGCACTATCGATTTCCTGACTATCTGCCATGATCTCAGTGCGCGAAGACTAAGTCGCAATGTAAATAACCACCAGCTCACACGCTCCGCAGGCGGAGGTGCTGCACGTCCTCTCCGGACAGCCGCTAAAGCCACACTGATCAGTAATCAAAGACGCAACCCCTCGACCACGGCATGTGATGTTATATCAGTGATTAGAATATCTTGTCAAATTTACAAAGAACTTGACAGTACGGATCCATTTATCAGTATAACGTTGCACCGCCTCTGACTTGGATGAGTGATTGGCGAGGGTGTCATAAAGCCGCTGTCTCCTCTCCTGGGGGGAGGCTGGCCCACAATTGTTGTAATTGGGAATTGATATCCTGAATACTCGCACTAGGACGGAGTTGACCACCCACCTGGTCCCACACATGTTCTATTGGGGAGAGATTTGGGAGTCTTTCTGGCCACATGAGTAATTAAACATCACGCAGACAGTTCATAGAGACACTTGCCATGTATGGACGAGCATTATACTGTTGAAAAATGGCACCACGATATGGTCATACACATTGTACACATGGCAGGGAATATCCGTGAGGTACCGTTGTGCCGTTAGAGCTCCGCGAATCACCTGAAGTCATACCCTATCCCTCCAGGAGCAACAGGATATTGCAAGAATAGGACCTCACCCATGTAGTCTAACATTAGGCCACTTTCATACATAAATCTGGGTGTTACACGATTCCACTACCGATCAAATGGAAATACATAACGAGGCCCCTTTGAGACTCAGAGGACACACGAGTTCGTAACGCTTCCGTGTCCTTGACACCATCACTGAACATCTGACGCTGTTCACACCCCGTATGTAGCATACCACATCTGGTAACAGCACGACACACGAACAGTTTCAATACTTAATAGAATTAGCGAAAAAAATTAATTTTTGTTTACTCCTGGTGATCCGACTGGTCAGTACACTGTGTGGTAGCATAGTTAAAGGACGAGTGGAAAGTGTCCTTGTCCCTCGCAGGACGTTCCAACGTCAGTACGCAGTTTCTCCAACCTTTTAAGGCGTTGTACTCGAATTAGTGATGGGTGACGTTTCAAAGTCTGATTCATCCATACAAATTTAGGTTTTCCGGTAGTTTTTCGTAAATGTATACGGACAAATGCAGGTAGTTTATCTGTGAGTAAATGGTCGATTTTCTGTCTATTTATGTTACTGTAGAGCCTGTGTTCCGTCTATGATACTACGTTAATCAATAATCTTTCTCTGTTTCTTAAAATTTCCGTCTATGCAACACGTAAAATCTGTTTAAATAGAGATGAGCTGTAGCTTTGTATGTACTAAAACTGTTTGTCAATGGAAAATAATTATTGGCCTAGTAGATCTATTCAGAATCATGAAGCCTTTTACTTTTCTTACGATTTTATTTGGGAACCGTCTTTCGTCAGTGGCAATAATTTCCCAGTTACCGATTTTTCACTTTTTCTGTCGCCACGAGATTGTCCGATGCACAGCGTGAGAAACCTACTGTTTTCAAACTCAAACATCTGTTGACAGCTTGCAGATGTTACGACCATAGTTTAGTGGTTAGCGTCGCTGGCTGCTGACCTGAGGTCCATCCTCGGTGAACGCCTTAGAGTGACACGGAGTGGGTAGGCCTGTGTCGACACCGTCCCAGCCTCTCAATGTCTACAGATAAGTAGCGCGAATAAATAAGCAACGAACTTCAAATGAGGTGATAAAAGTCATGGGGCAGTGATAGCTACATAAACAGATGGCGGTAGTAGAGCATACATAAAGTAGAATAGGGTAGGGGCGGAGCTGTCATTTATTCTCAGGTGATTCATGTGAAAAGATTTCGTACGTGGCCATGATTGCATAAAGGGAATTAACAGATTCCGAAAGCAGAATAGTAGTTGGAGCTAGAAGCATGGGACATTCCATTTCGGAAATCGTAAGGAAACTCAGTATTCGGAGATCCACAGTGTCAAGAGTGTGCCGAGAATATCAGATTTCAGGCAATACTTTCACCACGGACAACGCAGTGACCGACGGCCTTCACTTAACGAGCGAGGGCAGCGGCGTTAGGGTAGAGTTGTCAGTGCTGCCATACAAGCAACACTGCGTGAAATAACAGCAGAAATCAGCAAGGAATGTACGACGATCGTATCCGTTAGGACAGTGCGGCGAAATTTAGCGTTAATGGGCTATGGTAGCAGACGACGACGCGAGTGGCTTCGCTAACAGCACGACATCGCCTGCAGCGCCTCACCTGGGCTCGTGAACGTATCGGTTGGAGGCTAGACGTAATGAAGAGGTCAGTTCGTGCCCAAAATCCTGCACTGGCAACACCTTTACAGTTACAGACGCCTGTAGAGGCAGCATGGATCGATATTTCTGCAGGGGACTTCCAGTGACTTTTTGAGTTGACGCCACATCCGGTCACTGCACTACGCCGGAGAAAAGGAGCTCCGTCATGATATTTGGACGTATCCAATGACTTTTGTCACCTTAGAATATAAGGGGCGTGAGCAGTGTAGATACTGAGTGGCCCCTGTCAAGGCCTCAGGGATGCTGCGCAGGGGTATAAACCACGTTATCAGCCCCCGACAAAGTTTGAAAAGGGCCCCATTATGGGTCTTCATATCGGTTGGCTGGTCGAATCATGCAATATTCGGATGTGGCATCCCGTACCATAGGTTAGCACTAGAAGCTTCCGGACTGAGGAATTACCCTACCATGCATAGCCTACCGTTGATAGCGCAATAGATATTGCTGAATTTGTAGTGGTGTCGTGTCCGGGAGACCTGGACTGCCAATGAGTGACGTAACGTTGTGTTAATCGATGAACAGAGGTGCTACACTATCCCAGACGACCATCCATGGAGAGTATTGTGGGATAGGTCGCTTTCTTTACTGACGTCCTGTTAATCCTGACGTCATGATATGGGGAGTCACCTGGTATGACTTCAGGTCACGGCTACTGCTGACTGAGGGAATTTCGACAGCACAATGGTACAGCACGGACAACGTGCATCCTCATGTGTTATCTGTCATGAAACAGTATCGTGGTGCCATTTTTCAGCGGGATAATACTCGTGCCCCTATGAACTGTTTGTGTGATGCTCAAGTACTCTCGTGGCCAGCACGATCTCCAGATCTGTCCGCAACAGGACATGTGTGAGACCAGGCGGAATTCAGTTTCTCCAGATTTGCAGTATCCAGAATATCAAGGACCAGTTACAACAGTTGAAGAAAGTAAATACCGACAACCGTTGTTTTATTAACTATTTTATCGGACTATCTCATTGGCACAAAACTCACGCCCCCATACACGTAGCTACGTAATTCATCTAAACGTCCGCGATATTATAGGGATCATTAATTTAAAGTGGCTTCTGTAGATTTCTGGAACCTCTTTGCAATCGTAGGCTCTCCACATCTCTAGAGGTGATCACGAGCCCAGGAGTGGCGGTGCAGGCGACGTCGTGCTGTTAGCAAAGGACCTTGCATTGATGGTCTGCTGCCATAGGCCGTTAACGCCAAGTTTCGCCACACTATCCTTAGCATACGTTCGTCGTACGTCCCACATCAATTTCTGCGTTTATTTCACTACTGTTGCTTGTCTGGCAGCACTGACAACTCTCCGCAAATTCCGCTGTTTGTAGTCATCAAGTGAAGGCTATCGGACCCTGAATTGTCCGTGGTGAGAGGTAATGCAAGAAATGTGGTATTCTCGGCATACTCTTAGCAACTTTGGTCTCAGAATGATGAATTCCCTAACGATTTACGAACTGGTATGTCCCTAGCATCTACCTCCAGCTACCATTCTGCTTTGAAAGTCTGTTAATAACAAATAAAAACCGTTTCACATGGAGCATCTGAGAACAAATGACAGTTCCGCCAACGCACAGCCCTTTTATACCTCGTGTACGTGATAAATACCGCCATCTGTACATGTGCGTAAACCTATCCCTTGATTTTCGTCACCTCATTGTAATCCTATTCACTCGTCTTGGCTAGTTAGCCAAAATAACTGTCGTTGTAGAAAGATGTTTTCTGCCCCCTACTTGCTTGTGGACACGTGTGGCGTCGCCCAAGTCACCTCGAAGGCCGCAAGCTGAGTGAGGTCAGAAGGTCGGCGGAGAAAGCGAGAGGTCACGCAGCGCCCCTTGTTGGTTATTTGGGGCAGTGGGTCGGCGGCACCCATAAACGGCGACAGCGGTCCGCCATCAGCCCTCGCCGCCAGCTCCGCCACTCGAGTGGAAATTCGCAACCGGAGGGGGATTGTGCGGTCTCCGGATGTATGTGACCGAGGGGACCAGCGCAGGCCACCCACCGCCATCTGGAAGTCCTGTCCTCGCCCCAGCGCCCTTCACACCCTTCTTTGCTCTTCCACCGTCAGCCATTGCACAGCCTTCATCTACTCGATACGTGTTGTTGGTTAATGACTATTTATTCCATACAGCGGTTATACAATATATAGATCGATTACTCCTAAATTATAATTTATGGCTCCCGGGAGTGAGAGGCAACTGGTAGGTTTGCGAGAACAGAGCTTGATTAACACTTTCATTCCCCATGAGATATCGATAAGTGGCCTCAGTGTCGAAATATTGTGCAAAACAAAGCGATCACCCAAATGGAAATGAGCCGGCCGAGGTGGCCGAGCGTTTCTCGGTGCTACAATCTGGAACAGCACGACCGCTAAGATCGCAGGTTCGAATCCTGCCTCGGGCATGGATGTGTGTGATGTCCTTAGCTTAGTTACGTTTAAGTAGTTCTAAGTTCTAGGGGGCTGATGACCTTAGAAGTTAAGTCCCATAGTGTTCAGAGCCATTTGAACCAGATGGAAATGTGACAAAGGGTCTGTTATGAATTAAGTATTTCTTAAACAGATCTAGTGGTGACGGCGGGCCTCGCACCGGGATTAGAAACACGGTCCGGTGCAAATTTTCAATGCAACCTGTAGTTAGTACATCTATTCCTAACACAGGTGAGGCCAAGTTATTCGCATTCAGCGAACGATAAACGAGAATACCGTGTTCAAATCACAGTTCGCCACAAATTTTCATGTATCACCAATTGGTACTACATGTGTACATAACACAGCTGAAACCAAATTATTCGCATTGAGCGAATTTATTTTCAAGTAGTTTGGGACAGCTGTTTCCCTTCAGCAATGTCTGTTCATCCAGATATTCAATTATTTTTTTTTATTTATCCAGGCTATGATCACATACGCTAAATGAGAGGGGGAAAAACAATCGATAGACAAGTTGTGTGCTCCTACTTTATGGGCAAGACATGTTCCGCGTGTTCGTGTAGCGCGTGCTTAAAGAGACAAAATTTCACCCTGCACGTATGTGTAAGCTCTCTAAAAATTACGTGCATTGTAGCGATAATACTGTAATAAATCTGAATAGTGAAAATAAACCGTACCAGAAATTCCACTTCGTCGGAGAATGTTAATTTGAAATAACTTGAGGGGCGATCAAACATTTTCCATTCGAAGTCCACATTAACCTCTTACGTACATGTCGGTTTTGAAACAGTGAGAGCCAGTTACCCCTACCTGCGTCGTTTTATACAACCCCCAAACCACGCCCGAGATCTTCATATTCTCTCGCACGCTGTGCGCAAACTCTTAGTTCTACAGAAAAATGAACAGGAACTTTTCCGTAAGAAATTTGATGTAGTGAAATTCTGTAGTGGGATGCGTTTTCTCAGGAGGTCATGGGTTTGGAGTTAGTAAACAGAAACGTACAAAATGGACCTTAAAACACACGTCCACCCCCACACTCAACCCTGACCAGTTAGGATTTCACAGCAGCTTCTTCTGCACCTGCACAAGAATTTCTGACTACACGAACCATTGCTGATATTCGTTTTTTTGCCTTCATTAACTGGTCTTATTACGCCACTAGCTTGGTCGGGCACTTACGTGTTGTAAAACTGACTTTTTTGTAAATTTTACCTAACAATCTTGCGAATTTTAACAGAATGAAACAAACAATAGATAGTTGTTTGCGTCAGGCCTTCTGAATATGAAACTACTGTGCTTGTAAGGTTAAGACTGAATCGAATTGTCAACGTAACTAGTTCTAGCGTGTTGTTTAGAAAAGCCGTTTTTCTTTCATTAGCGTCACGGGCGCATTTAAAGGAATAATGTTAACGAAATAGCCGATGGCGGCGTAATAGCCAAAAAAGTTCAAATATTGGGAATAGTTCGTGTAGCTGGAAAATTTGTGCAGTGGTAGGAGAGAGTGTCACGAACACTGTATTCGAAATCCTGACTGGTGAGGAATGAATGTGGGGCTGGAGGTGCGTCTGAAGGCCACTTCTGAGCGTTTTCCTTGAATAATTCGGAAACCGTGCCCTCCAGCGGAAACGTATCCCACTACATTAAATTTCCTACAAAAGAGTTCCGTTCATACTTTTCTGTAGGACTAATAGTTTGCTTGTATCGAGCGAGAGAACATGAAATTATCATGCGTGGTTGTTGAAGGCCAGTTACAACATTTCTGGTTGCATAAAACAACAGCGGTATGGACACTTGAATCACTCCGTATACCCTCTCGGGAGTCGCGTTGGGTTGCAGACACGTTGCAGCAATGCCCCAAACGGAAACTTTTTCATGACCACACACACACACACACATATATATATATATATATATATATATATATATATATATATATATATATATATATATATATATATGTGTGTGTGTGTGTGTGTGTGTGTGATGGAAATTTTGAATGATTTAATCCAACAAATCGCAGCAGCCAATAATGAAGGTTTTGAGTCACTGTGTGTACTTAGGTTTGTTTAATTTCTAGAATCAGCTGTTATTGTGTCTTCCTTGTTTCAGACTAAAATATCTTAATATCTTCACTTGATATTATATTAACAACTTGATTTATGGAGGTTCAGCTGTTGATTCAATTTATCCTGTTGCCAGGGCCATTTTCGAAATCTAGCAATCATCTGAAATTACATAGCAGACGCGACTGTTCTATCTCATTGCTGTACAGTCGCATCGCTGTGCAAGGTGAAGTGCGTAAGACATAATATCGCTACTTTGGGAAAGGTTCAAAATATGTGACTGAAGTTTTCGACAGATGATAGAACACAGAGGGGCACGTAATTGTGTTCCGTGTTTAGTTGGCTTTTCTCTTGCATCAGCAGAGATACTGAAACAAATGTGGTTTTTTTTGTGGAATAACGTAACTCTTTAAAGCTATTCGAAAGCTCTCGAAAATACAAGAAGAGTTATACAGCGCCCGTTAACGTTTGCGATGAAAATTTTCGAAAAAGTATACGATAGAAGATTTCAAATTGAAAGGTATCGACTAATGTGACGTTCTCCGTCATAATATGCAGCCATATGATAGGCCTACGCTACTAGGATATAACTTGCATCCTTTTGGACTCAGTTTATACGACCTATGATACTATATATTAAATTTACGAAATAATTTTTCAGTTTCAGTCACTTTAATTTAGCAATATTTATAGACACGACGCGTTTCGGCGGCGTGCTACATTCATCAGGTATATGAAAGTACATCAACATTAATTTCTACTTAGAGAAATCTTCTTAAGTGTGATGAGGTCTATTTACTTATGTACTGAAATTTGTCTCTGTCCAGAAAGGATTATTTAGTTTAATGTGCTCAGTTATGTGTGTTGTACATTTCAATAATATCAGTGACATCTTCATTTACATATTTGCGATTATATTTTTATACGGAACACAGCGCACAATAACAAACACAACACCTTCGTTTCACACATTCACACATAGTTCTTACCTTCCAAAGAGTCTTAAATTATAAAACAAAGCTATTTCAGTTAATACGATAGGTACCGTGTCGTTCCACAGGTGGCACTCGAACACAAAAAGCGACGAGACGAACTAAATTGACTAAGGGACAGTTTGATATTACTTAACTTTATTCGATGCAGCGTCCAGATACAGGGCAGGCCACAATTCAGTCAAAGTGTTCACTAAATCCGGAGGTGGAAATTGCCCAAGTGACGACGACTCACGTCAACCGCGAGCGGACGACCCAAAGACTGAAGCGAGACTGGCCACGAGCTGACCGGTGAGCGCCTTTTCAACCCTTCCGGCGGGGCGCGGCGCTCCCTGGCTGGGGAGGTTCTCCCCGCCGGAGGACGCGCATTGGCGGCAGCGCGCGTGGCTTAGGCCGCCAACCTCTGACAGCGACCTGGCCCGTGGTCCACTCAATAGCCAAGGACTCTACACTACGAGTACACACTCTTTGCACACGCATATTCGTGTCATGCGATACGTTATACAGTATGATTGCTTAGGAATTATAGGTTTATTCGGTATTTTTAAGTCAATTTTTATGCAGGGTGTTTCACAATTCACGTTACACACTTGTAGAGGTTGTAGAAGGTACTTACTACACCGAGTTTTCCTCAGGGCCCAAGTGCGGAAACGACATCCGACGACGTAACAAAGTTTCAAAGCAATAGGCACCGGCTCCTGTTAATGTATGTGTATACAAGATGATCCCGTGATGATGTAACAAACTTTCTTAGACGATGGAGAACGATAAATGTGTCAGATTGAGGTTAGGGTCCTTCACTCGGAAACGAACGCCTCGAAAGTTAGAGGCGGAAATCTTTCTGATACCTCCGACAATTAAATACATGTACCGATATTGTTGTTCTTAAGAACGTAGGGAATGCATCTTTCAGCTGTGATAGTATGGAAAGAGACAAGAATAAATGTCTAGTAAACGTGGGATCTTAAATGCTACCTGAGGAGCTTTCAGTGCTTGATCATCTTCGCTAGTGTGAAACACACCTCCGCTATTGAACAAGTCCATATAACTCTTAAGGTACACATTTTAGAGCCCACGTTTACTAGGCATATTTCTTATTTTGGTCCACACTACCATCTCTAAAAGTTGTCTACCCTTCAGTCTCAGCAACAACAGTACCGGTACATGTATTTCACTGTCAGAGGTATCACGACGGTTTTCACTTATAACTGTCGACTCGTTCGTTTACTGTGCAGGAATCCTTACCTCAAGTTGATATATTTATCCCTGTCCATCTTCCTTGAAAAATTGTAACATAGTCACGGAATAACCCTGTATACCACAGGTTTCTCATTTTAATCTACACCGGCCGATATCTCTGGACCGATACAATTCTGCAAAAGAAATCTCTAGTAAAGGTCGTAAGGTTTGAAGGGGGTCATGGAGTGGCTACCTCGAAATGACCTTGAATCCAGTTCTCATGGTCAAACCAAGGTCAAGTGCATTTCTGCAAAAGGTAACCCCTATTTTTTATTCCATATTTACATTCTACGTGAAAAAAAACGCATTGTTTGCAGGGAACAATTTTTCGGAAAACCAATGGTTTGTCGCCATTGGACACTTCATTCTAACTTTCCCAGGTTACCAGTATCTCGAGAACGAAGCGAGATCAGGAAAAATTTTCTATGAAAATCTTGTATGGTTGCTGAACACTGTCCACTAGTGAAATTTTCTTGACTTTGAAATGGGCTTGAAATTATTCATTATGTATTAACCTGCAAGCAAATACCATCGGCACTATCGGAACCTAATGTGTACCACGTACAGGCAGTCCAGCAGACTTCGCACACCGCTAGGCCTGATTAACATGGTTATCAATGGGAATTCAGGATCTCAGATGCTCAATCAACTGCCCATTTGCCTAATGCACATTTGCACTCTCTGTAGGAAACTGATCTCGACATCATTCAATGTCTGATGGGTGATGGCCTGGAAAGCCGCCACAATCCTTTCTCTGATATCTAAGCCGTCGTCAGAGCAGTGGAGTTCAAATTGTAAATTTTTGGTAAGGACTATGGGACGAAACTGCTGAGGTCGTCGGTCCCTAGGCTTACGCAGTTCTTAATCTAACTTAAACTAATTCATGCTAAGGACAACACACACAGCAATGCCCGTCGGGGAACTCGAACCTCCGACGGGAGGAGCCGTGAGAACCGTGACAAGACGGGCCAGACCGCATGGCTACCCCGCGCGTCGAGTGGAGGACATCTGCTTCACAGCTCCTTATAAGAAGAAGTCCAATGTTGTTTGGCCATCATATCTTAAAATATATGCACAAGCTCATGTTGAAGTGTACGGCTTTTGCAGAACGAAGCAAAAGTTGGAAGGCCGGATGCAACGATGTAGCCTGATATGGCAGGGCCACTTGATTGAGATTACTCCGCAATATCCAATTCCAATGTGTGTGATATCCTTAGGTTAATTAGGTTTAAGTAGTTCTAAGTTCTAGGGGACTGATGATCTCAGAAGCTAAGTCCCACAGTGCTCAGAGCTATTTGAATCACTGCGACATATATTTTGACGAAAAGCTCGTTTAGATATCCTGAACCATTCATGAAACAAAAGTGATATTACGTCTTATGCAACTTGTCCTATATAGTAGTTGAAACATTGAGAACATGTTTCCAAGCAGTGACGAGTACTGAGGAGTCAAGCATGTGTCCTATGAATGTTGTTTCATTCATATATCCACTAAGTCCTTTATTTATATTTTTCATCTCCAAATACCATTGCACTACTATATTATAAAAAGTTTATCAGAAGGTAAGAAATCGGTGACGTGTGTTTGTTTGTAAAACCTTGCTGCAAATATATGTCAGTCCATGTAACTTGATATGTTTGTAAGGCAGTTACATGAAGTTAATCTTCAACAGACTACTAGAGACCATGGAACTCCTACATAAATACACTTGAATTTTTGTCTAATGGTCATGTTCATTGGACCCCACATGCAGAGGATAAGCAAGATTCGACTGAACAGAGTTGGCGAACCCAGCTTACCATCTGTGTCAAGGGAGTCCGATGAACGAAATCATTAGACAAAAAATTGCAGTACTTGGCTTCAGAAGAACAGTATTTCAAGAACGGTACATTTAGTGGTACGATATAACACGTACGTTTATTGATTCGACCCAAAAAGAAAGGTAGCACTAGTTTCAGAGTTATCCCTTGCGTAATATCTTTCGTCTAATGTCTCTCTCTGGCTTGTCTTGACCCCCACCCCCGCTCCACCCTCTAATCGTCTCAAGCGGTGATTGATACGAATTTTGCAGTTCATCATTGGAAATTCTCTGACTGTTTTGTTCGTTGTACTTCATAATGAGGTCTATTTGCTCATGTACTGAAATTTGTCCCTGTCGAGACAGTATTATTTAGTTTAATGTGCTCAGTTATGTGTGTTGCACATTTAAATAATATCAGTGACATCTTCATTTTAATATTTGCCATTATATTTTTATACGGAACACAGCGCACAATAACCGACACAACACCTTCATTTCACACTTTCACACATAGCTTTACTTTCCAATGAGTGTTAAATTATAAAACAAAGTTATTTCAGTTAATCCGATAGGTACCGTGTCGTTCCAAAGGTAAGTGATGAGGCTGAGCAGGCACTCGAACACAAAAAGCGACGAGACGAACTACATTTAGTAGCGACAGTTTGACATTACTTAACTTTATTCGATGCAGCGTCCAGATACAGGGCAGGCCACAATTTAGTCAAAGTGTTCACTAAATCCGGAGGTGGGAAATGCCCAAGTGACGACGACTCACGTCAACCGCGAGCAGACGACCCGAAGACTGAAGCGAGACTGGCCACGAGCTGACCGGTGAGCGCCTTTTCAACCCTTCCGGCGGGGCGCGGCGCTCCGTGGCTGGGGAGGTTCTCCCCGCCAGAGCACGCGGATTGGCGGCAGCGCACGTGGCTCAGGCCGCCAACCTCTGACAGCGACCGGGCCCGTGGTCCACTCAATAGCCAAGGACTCCACACTAGGAGGAGATCGGGAAAAATTTTCTATGAAAATCTTGTATAGTTTCTGAACACTGTCCACTAGTGAAATTTTCGTGACTTTGAAATGACCTTGATATTATTCAGTATGGATTAACCTGAAAGCAAATACCATCGGCACTATCGGAACCTAATGTGCACCACGTACAGGCTGCCCAGCAGACTTCGCACACCGTTAGGCCTGATTAACATGGTTATCAATGGGAATTCAGGATCTCAGATGCTCAATCAACTGCCCATTTGCCCAATGCACATTTGCACTCTCTGTAGGAAACTGGTCTCGACATCATTCAATGGCTGATGGGTGATTGCCTGGAAAGCCGCCACAATCCTTTCTCTCATACAGGGTGTTTCAAAAATGACCGGTATATCTGAAACGGCAATACAAACTAAACGAGCAGCGATAGAAGTACACCGTTTGTTGCAATATGCTTGGGATAACAGTACATTTTCAGGCGGACAAACTTTCGAAATTATAGTAGTTACAATTTTCAACAACAGATGGCGCTGCAAGTGATGTGAAAGATATAGAAGACAACGCAGTGTGTGGGTGCGCCATTCTGTACGTCGTCTTTCTGCTGTAAGCGTGTGCTGTTCACAACGTGCAAGTGTGCTGTGGACAACATGGTTTATTCCTTAGAACAGAGGATTTTTCTGGTGTTGGAATTCCACCGCCTAGAACACAGTGTTGTTGCAAGAAGACGAAGTTTTGAACGGAGGTTTAATGGAACCAAAGGACCGAAAAGCGATACAATAAAGGATCTGTTTGAAAAATTTCAACGGACTGGGAACGTGACGGATGAACGTGCTGGAAAGGTAGGGCGACCGCGTACGGCAACCACAGAGGGCAACGCGCAGCTAGTGCAGCAGGTGATCCAACAGCGGCCTCGGGTTTCCGTTCGCCGTGTTGCAGCTGCGGTCCACATGACGCCAACGTCCACGTATCGTCTCATGCGCCAGAGTTCACACCTCTATCTATACAAAATTCAAAAGCGGCAACCCCTCAGCGCCGCTACCATTGCTGCACGAGAGACATTCGCTAACGATATAGTGTACAGGAGTGATGACGGCGATGGCGGCATGTGGGCAGCATTTGGTTTACTGACGAAGCTTATTTTTACCTGGACGGCTTCGTCAATAAACAGAACTGGCGGATATGGGGAACCGAAAAGCCCCAAGTTGCAGTCCCATCGTCCCTGCATCCTCAAAAAGTACTGGTCTGGGCCGCCATTTCTTCCAAAGGAATCATTGGCCCATTTTTCAGATCCGAAACGATTACTGCATCACGCTATCTGGACATTCTTCGTGAATTTGTGGCGGTACAAACTGCCTTAGACGACACTGCGAACATCTCGTGGTTTATGCAAGATGGTGCCCGGCCACATCGCACGGCCGACGTCTTTAATTTCCTGAATGAATATTTCGATGATCGTGTGATTGCTTTTGGGCCATCCGAAACATACAGGAGGCGGCGTGGATTGGCCTCCCTATTCGCCAGACATGAACCCCTGTGACTTCTTTCTGTGGGGACACTTGAAAGACCAGGTGTACCGCCAGAATCCAGAAACAATTGAACAGCTGAAGCAGTACATCTCATCTGCATGTGAAGCCATTCCGCCAGACACATTGTCAAAGCTTTCGGGTAATTTCATTCAGAGACTACGCCATATTATTGCTACGCATGTTGGATATGTGGAAAATATCGTACTATAGAGTTTCCCAGAGCGCAGCGCCATCTGTTGTTGACAATTGTAGCTACTGTAATTTCGAAAGTTTGTCTGCCTGATAATGTACTGTTGTCCCAAGCATATTGCAACAAACGGTGTATTTCTATCGTGTTTGTATTGCCGTTTCAAATATGCCGGTCATTTTTGTAACACCCTGTATCTTCTGCCTTCGTCGGAGGAGTGGAGTTCAAATTGTAAATTTTTGGTAAGGACTATGGGACGAAACTGCTGAGGTCGTCGGTCCCTAGGCTTACGCAGTTCTTAATCTAACTTAAACTAATTCATGCTAAGGACAACACACACAGCCATGCCCGTCGGGGGACTCGAACCTCCGACGGGAGGAGCCGTGAGAACCGTGACAAGACGGGCTAGACCGCATGGCTACCCCGCGCGTCGAGTGGAGAACAACATCTGCTTCACAGCTCCCTATGAGAAGAACTCCAATGGTGTTTGGCGATCATATCTTAAAATATGTGCACAAGCTCATGTTGAAGTGTACGGCCTTTGCAGAACAAAGCAAAAACTTGGAAGGCCTGATGCAACGATGTAGCTTGATATGGCAGGCCCACTTAATTGAGATTACTCCGCAATATCCAATTCCAGATGTCATATGTTTAAAATTGAGCACACTCTTCTGATATATCGCTGCACTAGTCTTTTCAAGAGCTTCCGAATGACGTTTGAAATGTATATTGCTTCGTGAAAATATCCTACTTGATTCAATATCGCATTTAGCACAAGAGTTATAAGTACTGAACAAATAATTAAATCATGTGTGTACTGCGAAATGAATGTTTGTGATGTCCTTAGGTTAGTGAGGTTTAAATAGTTCTAAGTTCTAGGGCACTAATGACCTCAGAAGTTAAGTCCCAGAGTGCTCAGAGCAATTTGAACCACTGCGAAATATCTTCTGACGAAAAGCTCGTTTAGATATCCTGAACCATTCATGAAACAAAAGTGATATTACGTCTTATCCAACTTGCCCTATATAGTAGTTGAAACATTGAGAACGCGTTTCCAAGCAGTGGCGAGTACTGAAGAGTCTAGCATTTGTCCTATGAATGTTGTTACATTCATATATCCACTACGTCCTTTATTTATATTTTTATCTCCAAATACCATTGCACACTATATTATAAAACGTTTGTCAGAAGATAATAAATCGGTGACGTGTGTTTGTCTCTGAACCCTTGCTGGAAATATATGACAGTCCATGTAACTTGATACGTTTGTAAGGCAGTTACATGAAGTTAATCTTCAACAGGCTACTAGAGACCATGGAATTCCTGCATAAATACACTTGAATTTTTGTCTAATGGTCATGTTCATCGGACCCCACATGCAGAGGATAAGCAAGATTCGCCTGAAGATGGTTGGCGAACCCAGCTTACCTTCTGTATCTAGTGAACAAGAAAATGGCTCTGGTTACTATGGGGCTTAACATTTGTGGTCATCAGTCCCCTAGAAATTAGAACTACATAAACCTAACTAACCTAAGGACATCACACACACTCATGCCCGAGGCAGGATTCGAACCTGCGACCGTAGCGGTCACGCGGTTCCAGACTGAAGCGCCTAGAACCGCACGGCCAATCCTTCCGGCTGAGACTTAACATCTGAGGTTGTCAATCCCCTATAACTAAGAACTACTTAAACCTAATTGACCTAAGGACGTCACACACACTCATGCCCGAGGCTGGATTCGAACCTGCTACCGTAGCGGTCACGCGGTTCCAGACTGAAGAGTCTACAACCGCTCGGCCACTCTGGCCGGCGATGATCAAGAGCATTAGACAAAAAATCGCAGTTCTAGGCTTCAGAAGAACTGTATTTCAAGAGCGGTACATCTAGTGGTGCTATATAACACGTACTTTTACTGATTCCACTCAAAAAGATGGTAGTCACTAGTCTGAGAGTTATCCCTTGCGTAATATCTTTCCTCTAATGTCTCCCTCTGGCTTTTCTTGACCCCTCCCCCCCTTCTATAATCATCTGAAGCGGTGATTGATACGAATTTTGCTGTTCATCATTGGAAATTCTCTAACTGTTTTGTTAGTTGTACTTGATAAAGATCGCACTCCATGAAACAATATTCAGCGAAGCGATTTCGTAAGCAAATAAATTTGCAAATTTGTTGAAAGGTATGAGAAGTGTTAAGGCACTGCAGCTTCTTTCTCTAGTAGTGGTGTGGTTGCCATGCGAGAACCCGGGTTCGATTCCCGGTACTATCAGGGATTTTTTCCTGGCGTGAGGACTGAACAGGGGTGGAACTGAATATTCCAACCGAGGCCAACTGAGGAGCAAATTTACCACGTATTAGCGGCCCTGGGTCGCGAAAAGTGGCAACAGCCGGGAGCACGGTAGTTTGGGATGACACGGCGGTCGGTCGGTACCGATGGGCCCGCCGCGGCTAGTGGATGCAGTTAAATACTTGCATCAAATGTTGACTTTTCAGTGGAGTTTCCATGATGTCAAAACTGTTCCCTAACGATGTGCATGTAAGTGCTGTCATCAAAAATTCTCCATTATCTACTAAATCTCTTTTATGAATTAAGTCTTTTATCAACACGGGTGTTGGTTTTAACAACGCATTTCTTTACTTGGCTTCATGCTGTTAGAAGTGGTATGCCCTTGCATCCTTTCGATCTTCGAATTGATTTACCCACCCAGTTATAAGAAGTGACCCACAGTTTACTGTGAGATATGAAACAGCACAAATTGGCATTTTTTGAAATATTAGCAGATAACTGTCGGAAGTGAAACGATCCATAACTGACCGAGAAAGCAAGAAAGATTGACCACTGAACACTGGATTCTTGAATTTGTAGTCTTACACAAGAAAATGCCAAAAACTAATGCCCCGATTTTTTGGTGAAAGCCCTAAACGATTTATAACTAAAACTCACTTATTAATAGTCTACACCTTTATTCTTCATGTCTACATATTTATTTCTCAATATATTTACCCTGGCGACGAACACATTTCCGCCAACTAGAAACTAGTTTGTTGATAGCGTCACTGTGGAACGTTTGATTTTACTGACGAAGCCACAACCTCACCTCTAGTTGCACCACTTCATCACAATCAAGGGTGTTCTTTAAGCTTTGGAAACAGATGATAATTGAATGGAGCCAAGTCAGGACTGCATGGAGGATTATCAGTGACAGTCAACCCCAGGCGGCAGATTATTGCAGATGTCGCAGCACGTTTGTGTGGACGAAAACGTAGAATTCGTGCTTTCAATTTTCTGAGGGTCTCTCTCTCGCACTGACATCTTACATTACATACTGCCACATTACAGACTTCAATTAGATGGCATCTAGCGGCAGAGGGTTCTAACTTGCGACAGAGAAGCGGGAAAGTTGACCAAATAGTATAAAAGACGTGTAATGTCTCAGCCGATATAAAGAACAAAATTTAAAAAAAATTGGGGTATTGCTTTTCAGCAGGCCGACGTACTTACCCACTTAGCCACAGAGCCAGGAATCACTTAGGATAATTTTAAACTGAGGATGAATGATTACATCTACATCTACATCCGTACTCCGCAAGCCACCTGACGGTGTGTGGCGGAGGGTACTTTGAGTACCTCTATCGGTTCTTCCTTCTATTCCAGTATCGTATTGTTCGTGTACTGTAAAGGCGTATCCCCATTGAAAATGGTAGTGTAAGCCTTCCTCGTAAAACAGTTTTTTTATAGAAAAGACAGATCTCTCTCGTCATTACAATCCGATTCTATTGTTGAATAGGGAACAAGGAAATTTCAAATAGTCGATCCCCGTAATCTCTGGATAGCGTCGCTTTCTCGAATGCCACATACGGAGTGAGGCACTATTTCGATTTAGATAATTTTTGATAGATGAAAAATATTGATAATCTATTATTATTTTGACGAATACCTACTATGGTCTCACAAAAACAGTGAACAGCATGTTTTCGTAACATTATAAACCACTGTGCTACAGACATCAATTTTATTTTTCCACTTTTTTATTTTTTCTGTCTGTTTGGTCGATATAATTTTGCAGTTGCTTTTAAATTACCTTCCCGGTGAGATACACATTTTCAGTTTTAAACATGGCTCAGAACTGGATGAACTCGCAACGTTAACTCACTTTCTTCTCTGGTGTGTAGTGGAGGATACTTTCTTTCCCCGTCGAGCTATAGACTTGACAGATTCAACATAGCTCGGAACTGGATGACAAAGCGATACTAACTGGCTTTCTTGGCTGACGTGTGGTGGAAGGTACTTTCTGTAACACTGCCAATTCACCCTTCCCCTGTTCCAGTCGCAAATGGTTTGTGCAAAGAACGATTGATGGTAAGCCTCTGTGTCAGCGCGAATATCTATAATTTTTAGTTTCCTTGCCTTTCCATGATGTACACGTAGGCGGAAGCAGTATATTGGCTGAGTCATGTAAAGATCAACTTTAAGAAGTTGTAATTAGCCCGCCCGGTTAGCCGTGCGGTCTAACGCACTGGTATCCGGGGGTAGGCGTGCCTGCCCCGGCACGAATCCGCCCGGCGGATTAGCGTCGAGCTCCTGTGTGCCGACCAGACTATGGATGGTTTTTAAGGTAATTTTCTATCCTCCTCGGCGAATGCGGGATGTCTCCCCATATTTCGCCTCAGTTACACTATGTCGGCGATTGCTACTCAAACACTTTCTCCATGTAAGCGTACACCATCATTACTCTACAGCGCAAACATTAGGGGTTACACTCGTCTGATGTGGGACATTCCCGGGGGTGTCCACTGGGGCCGAACCGCACAATAACCCTGGGTTCGTTGCGGGGCGGCGGTGGGGCCAGTGGACCGCTGTAGCCTGTTGTGAGGTTGTCAATCAGTGAGGTCTAAGGCGGGGACGAAGCCTCTCCGTCGTTTCTAGGGCCCCAGTACCATACAATACAATATAACACAAAAGCCTCAAATTTATTACATTTCTCTGTTGTACTCTGATCAAAAACTATGAAATCGACTAAATATTTGTTAAACGCAATACTAAAAATCAGAAAATAATTATTTAACTAAAAATGAATTTCTTCTATACCTCATATTCATAGCCCTGAAAATCTGAGATTGTGAATTTTGATAGCTATGAAAATTCTTGTACGAGTTAAAATGAAGAACGAGAGCCGCATGCAATACATAGTTGACGCATGGCTGTTACAATACTTACCAACTGGTGCATGAATGGTTCACCTCCTTAATATTATGCGTTGCATGCACCCCACGTTTTTTGTTTTAAGACTAACAATAATTTTATAACTATTAAAAAGAGATGGAAAAGAGCCACCGTGGAACAACAACCGAGTTGGAAAACTGGTGAGGATGCAAAGGGAACTTCACAGTAAACATAAACATAGCCAAAGGCTTGCAGACAAACGAAAATGAAATGTGGGGAGGGCTATGAGAGGGGCGAATTCGAAAGTAAAGTTCTATGTACTGTCTTGGCAGAATTTCCTAAGAAATTTTGGTCTTATGTCAAAGCGGTAGGTGGATCAAAAGAAAATGTCCAGACACTCTGTGACCAAAATGGTACTGAAACAGAGGATGACAGACTAAAGGCCTAAATACGAAATGTCTTTTTCCAACGCTGTTTCACAGAGGAATGCTGCATTGTAGTTCTTTCTCTAGATTGTCGCACAGATGACAAAATGGTAGATATCGAAATAGACGACAGAGGGATAGAGAAACAATTAAAATCGCTCAAAAGAGGAAAGGCCGCAGGACCTGATGGGATACCAGTTCGATTTTACACAGATTACGCGAAGGAACTTGATCCCCCCCCCTCTTGCAGCAGTGTACCGCAGGTCTCTAGAAGAGCGTAGCGTTCCAAAAGGTTGGAAAAGAGCACAGGTCATCCCCGTTTTTAAGAAGGGACGTCGAACAGATGTGCAGAACTATATCTCTAACGTCGATCAGTTGTAGAATTTTGGAACACGTATTATGTTCGAGTATAATGACTTTTCTGGAGACTAGAAAACTACTCTGTAGGAATCAGCATGGGTTTCGAAAAAGACGATCGTGTGAAACCCAGCTCGCTCTATTCGTCCACAAGACTCAGAGGACCATAGACACCGATTCCCAGGTAGATGCCGTGTTTCTTGACTTCCGCAAGGCGTTCCATACAGTTCCCCACAGTCGTTTAATGAACAAAGTAATAGCATATGGACTATCAGGCCAATTGTGTGATTGGATTGAGGAGTTCCTAGATAACAGAAAGCAGCATGTCATTCTCAATGGAGAGAAGTCTTCCGAAGTAAGAGTGATTTCAGGTGTGCCGCAGGGGAGTGTCACAGGACCGTTGCTATTTACAATATACACAAATAACCTGGTGGATGACATCGGAAGTTCACTGAGGCTTTTTACAGATGATGCTGTGGTGTATCGAGAGGTTGTAACAATGGAAAATTGTACTGAAATGCAGGAGGATCTGCAGCGCAGTGACGCATGGTGCAGGAAATGGCAATTGAATCTCAATGTAGACAAGTGTAATGTGATGCGAATACATAGAAAGAAACATCCTTTATCATTTAGCGACAATGTAGCAGGTCAGCAACAGGAAGCAGTTAATTCCATAAATTATCTAGGAGTAGGCATTAGGAGCGATTTAAAATGGAATGAACATATCAAGTTGATCGCGGGTAAAGTGGATGCCAGACTGAGATTCATTGGAAGAATCGTAAGGAAATTCAATCCAAAAACAAAGGAAATAGGTTACAAAAATGGGTTCAAATGTCACTGAGCACTATGGGACTTAACATCTGAGGTCATCAGTCCCCTATAATTTAGAACTACTTAAACCTAACTAACCTAAGGACATCACACACATCCACGCTCTAGGCAGGATTCGAAACTGCGACCGTAGCGGTCGCGCAGTTCCAGACTGAAGCGCCTAGGACCGCATGGCCACATCGGCATGCAAATAGGTTACAGTACACTTGTTCGCCCAATGCTTGAATATTGCTCACCAGTGTGGGATCCATACCAGATAGGGTTGATAGAAGAGATAGAGAAGATCCAAAGGAGAGCAGCGCGCTTCGTTGCAAGATCATTTAGTAATCGCGAAAGCGTTACGGTGATGAAAACTCCAGTGCAAAACTTTGCAGGAGAGACGCTCAGTAGCTAGGTACGGGCTTTTGTTGAAGTTTCGAGAACATACCTTCACCGAAGAGTCAAGCAGTATATTGCTCCCTTCTACGTACATCTCGCGAAGAGACCATAAGAATAAAATCAGAGAGAATAGAGCCCACACAGAAGCATACCGACAATCCTTCTTTCCACGAACAATACGAGAGTGAAATAGAAGGGATAACCGATAGAGGTACTCAAAGTACGCTCCGCCACACACCGTCAGGTGGCTTACGGAGTATGGATGTAAATGTAGATGTACATATAGAATTCACAAACAAAAATTTAGTGCTATCTGTATGGGATTAGTAATCTGTATGTGACGAGAGAAACTGTTTTATACTTTCTAGTCTGGTTTAAAAACATTATATCTTAAAAATTCATTTTTATTTAAACAATATTTTAAAATGGAGCTGTGTGGTTTCTTGGTTTCAAAATTGTAGTTGTTGTTGTTGCGGTCTTCAGTCCTGAGATTGGTATGATGCAGCTCTCCATGCTACTCTATCCTGTGCAATCTTCTTCATCTCCCGGTACTTACTGCTACCTACGTCCTTCTGAATCTGCTCAGTGTATTCATCTCTTGGTCTCCCTCTATGATTTTTACTCTCCACACTGCCCTCCAATGCTAAATTTGTGATCCCATGATGCCTCAGAACATGTCCAACCAGCCGGTCCCTCCTTCTTGTCAAGTTGTGCCACAAACTCCTCTTCTCCCCAATTCTATTCAATACCTCCTCATTAGTTATGTGATCTACACATCTAATCTTCAGGATTCTTCTGTTGCACCACATTTTGAAAGCTTCTATTCTCTTCTTCCCTAAACTATTTATCGTCCATATTTCGCTTCCATACATGGCTACACTCCATACAAATACTTTCAGAAACGACTTCCTGACACTTAAATCTATACTCGATGTTCACAAATTTCTCTTCTTCAGAAATGCTTTTCTTGCCATTGCCAGTCTACATCTTATACCCTCTCTACTTCGGCCATCACCTGTTATTTTGCTCCCCAACAGCAAAACTCAAAAATGGCTCTGAGCACTATGGGACTCAACTGCTGTGGTCATCAGTCCCCTAGAACTTAGAACTACTTAAACCTAACTAACCTAAGGACATCACACACATCCATTTCCGAGGCAGGATTCGAACCTGCGACCGTAGCATAGCAAAACTCATTAACTACTTTAAGTGCCTCATTTCCTAATCTAATTCCCTCAGCATCACCAGACTTAATTCGACTGCATTCCATTATCCTCGTTTTGATTTTGTTGATGTTCATCTTGTATCCTCGTTTCAAGACACTGTCCATTCCATTCAACTGCTCTTCCAAGTCCTTTGCTGTCTCTGTCAGAATTACAATGTAATCAGGGAACCTCAAAGTTTTTGTTTCTTTTCCATGGATTTTAATACCTACTTCGAATTTTTCTTGTGTTTCCTTTACTGCTTGCTCAATATACAGATTTAATAACATCGGGGAGAGGCTACAACCCTGTCTCGCTCCCTTCCCAACCGCTGCTTCCCGTTCATGTCCCTCGACTCTTATAACTGCCATCTGGTTTCTGTACAAATTGTAAATAGCCTTTCGCACCCTGTATTTTACCCCTGCCACCCTTAGAATTTGAAAGAGAGTATTCCAGTCAACATTGTCATAGCTTTCTCTAAGTCTACAAATGCTAGAATCGTAGGTTTGCCTTTCCTTAATCTTTCTTCTAAGATAAGTCCTAAGGTCAGTATTGCCTCACGTGTTCCAATATTTATAGGGAATCCAAACGGATCTACCCCAAGGTTACCTTCTACTAGTTTTTCCATTTGTCTGTAAAGAATTCGCGTAGTATTTTGCAGCTGTGGCTTATTAAACTAGCTGTTTGGTAATTTTCACATCTGTCAACACCTGCTTTCTTTGGGATTGGAATTATTATATTCTTCTTGAAGTCTGAGGGTATTTCGCCTGTCTCATACATCTTGCTCACCAGATGGTAGAGTTTTGTCAGGACTGGCTCTCCCAAGGCTGTCAGTAGTTCTAATGGAATGTTGTCTACACCCGGGGCCTTGTTTCGACTCAGGTCTTTCAGTGCTCTGTCAAACTCTACATGCAGTTTCGTATCTCCCATTTCGTCTTCATCTACATCCTCTTCCATTTCCATAATATTGTCCTCAAGTACATTGGCCTTGTATAGACCCTCTATATACTCCTTCCACCTTTCTGCTTTCCCTTCTTTGCTTAGAACTGGGTTTCCATCTGTGCTCTTGATATTCATACAAGTGGTTCTCTTTTCTCCAAAGGTCTCTTTAATTTTTCTGTAGGCAGTATCTATCTTACCCCTAGTGAGATAAGCCTCTACATCCTTACATTTGTCCTCTAGCCATCCCTGCTTAGCCATTTTGCACTTCCTGTCGATCTCATTTTTGAGACGTCTGTATTCGTTTTTGCCTGCTTCATTTTCTGCATTTTTATATTTTCTCCTTTCGTCAATTAAATTCCATATTTCTTCTGTTACCCAAGGATTTCTATTAGCCCTCGTCTTTTTACCTACTTGATCCTCTGCTACCTTCACTACTTCATCCCTCTGAGCTACCCATTCTTCTTCTCTTGTATTTCTTTCCCCCACTTGTGACAATTGTTCCCTTATGCTCTTCCTGAAACTCTGTGCAACCTCTGGTTCTTTCAGTTTATCCAGGTCCCATCTCCATGAATTCACACCTTTTTGCAGTTTCTTCAGTTTTAATCTACAGATTATAACCAATAGATGGTGGTCAGAGTCCACATTTGCCCCTGGATATGTCTTACAATTTAAAACCTGGTTCCTAAATCTCTGTCTTACCATTATATAATCCATCTGATACCTTCTAGTATTTCCAGGATTCTTCCATGTGTACAACCTTCTTTTATGATTCTTGAACCAAGTGTTAGCTATGATTAAGTTATGCTCTGTGCAAAATTCTACCAGACGGCTTCCTATTTCATTTCTTTTCCCCAATCCATATTCACCTACTATGTTTCCTTCTCTCCCTTTCCCTACTCTCGAATTCCAGTCACCCATGACTATTAAATTTTCGTCTCCCTTCACTACCTGCATAATTTATTTTATCTCATCATACATTGCATCAATTTCTTCATCATCTGCAGAGCTAGTTGGCATATAAACTTGTACTATTGTAGGAGGTGTGGGCTTCGTGACTATCTTGGCCACAATAATGCGTTCACTATGATGTTTGTAGTAACTTACCCACACTCCTATTTTCCTATTCATTATTAAAGCTACTCCTGCATTACCCCTATTTGATTTCGTATTTATAACCCTGTATTCACCTGACCAAAAGTCTTGTTCCTCCTGCCACCGAACTTCACTAATTCCCACCATATCTAACTTTAACCTATTCATTTCCCTTTTTAAGTTTTCTAACCCACCTGACCGATTAAGGGATGTGACATTCCACACTCCGATCCGCAGAACGCCAGTTTCCTTTTTCCTGATAACGACGTCCTCTTGAGTAGTCCCCGCCCGGAGATACGAATGGGGGACTATTTTACCTCCGGAATATTTTACCCTAGTAGACGCCATCATCATTTAACCATACAGTAAAGCTGCATGCCCTCGGGAAAAATTACGGCTGTAGTTTCCCCTTGCTTTCAGCCGTTCGCAGTACCAGCACAGCAAGGCCGTTTTGGTCAATGTTACAAGGGCAGATCAATCAATCATCCAGATTGTTGCCCCTGCAACTACTGAAAAGGCTTCTGCCCCTCTTCAGGAACCACTCGTTTGTCTGGCCTCTCAACAGATACCCGTCCGTTTTGGTTGCACCTACGGTACGGCTATCTGTATCGCTGAGGCACGCAAGCCTCCTCACCAACGGCAAGGTCCATGGTTCACGGGGAGTTACAGAAGTTGATTCAAAAGTAACAGTACACGCTTCGTGGGTGTAATGTGTGGATCAAAATAAGACTAAAATTTTGAATAAAGTTTTGTCTGAAACTGCGTTATTTCCTAGTTATGGTATATACTGTCATTTGTGGTAGACATAACATCATGTGTATTGAAAACATCGTGGAAATGGTAGATGAAGATTCGACCATAAGTACCCAGCAAATTCTACCCATTTCACCTGCAAAAGGTACATGAGCTGACACCTGTGGGCTACTCTAGATGTCAGAATTTTTGTCAATGGTGGCCCGAGAGCCATTCTGCTGATCCACTGTACGGTCGTCGGATACCGTTTGCGGCGTTTAACGATGAGAGCCTCTTTACCCTTGCGGGCATCGTGAACGCTCATAACATGCACGTGTGGGGGTGTGAGAGTCCTCGCGTTACTACAGTAAAAAGATATCATCATCGTTTCGTAGTGAACATTTGGTGTCACGCAGTGGACAGTCAGTTACTCGGACCACACGTTGTTCCACAGGGCCTGACTCGCAGAGTGCACCGACAGTTTTTGGAACATGAATTAGGTGGTCTGCTTCATGATGTCTCACTCGCCATAGAACCAGCTTATGGTTTATACACGACGGTGCCCCTCCACATTTCAGTCGGGAGGCAGGAGAGTATGTCGGTGTTGATTATCTCGATTAGTGCAGAGGTCATGCAGGACCAGATGCTTGGTCCGCCAGATCTCTGGACCTTAACCATATGGACTTCTACCTTTGGGGCTGTCTCAACAAATTCGTATATCGCATTGCAAAAATGGTTGGTTCAAATGGCTCTGAGCACTATGGGACTTAACTACATTGGTCATCAGTACCCGAGAACTTACAACTACTTAAACCTAACTAACCTAAGGACATCACACACATCCATGCCCGAGGCAGGATTCGAACCTGCGACCGTAGCGGTCGCGCGGTTCCAGACTGTAGCGCCTAGAACTACTCGCCCACTCCGGCCGGCCTACCGCATTGAAACTAAGAATGTAGCACAACTACAGCAACGAACTGAAAATTGCTGTACAGTTGTACAGAAAAGATGGAAGTACCCTGCTACGTTCCCAGAGCACTTCACTGCCGCCATCTACATGGGCATCATTACAGTAGATGGGCGTTTTTAATTTTGGGTGCCTTCGTGTCGTTACTTTCTGAGAAGAATTTTTTGTTGTTGTAGGTGTTGCACTTGCTATCCCTACTCTTCTGCATATCTTGGAAATAAAACATTGTTTAACATTACATTCATATCCTGATGAATAAATTACATGCACGAGGTGTATACAGTTACTTCTGAATCACCCTGTAGATGAGTTCTGATGATCATTACGAGTTCTCCATACGTTAGCACAGCGCCAGCTAATATTACATAACTTTATTAATTTAATTAATTTTAATTTCGTGCAGCTCAATAGTGAGGTGCAAGTACTTCGTTTGGACGCCACTAAGACGACCTGTGTGTCCCTAGTGTACCCCAGTTATCCAACCAGGATAAAGAGACCTACTGTTTGACATGGAATCTGAATCACGCGTCGTTCCTGGTGACTCTTCACATCGTTGAGAGGCGATGGCTAGATTAAAGTCAGATTGAAAATTTCGTTAGTCCGACCGTGACTCAATGCCCCGACCTCTCGCTCTCCAGGCACGTGCTATACCGCAAGAATGCCAGGCCCGACATTACTTCACTAAAAGTCTTTGTAGACCTAAAATGGCCAGTATTCAAGCATATGACAGGAACGATCATTAGAAGCAGAAAGCTTCATATGGACTTAGGTCCTATTCTGAACGGTTGCCCACACAGAACACATTTCATGTACATTGTCATTTATTTCCTGTATTTTTCAGTACATTGTCAAGTTTACACATGTACTAAAGTTAGTAAACATTTCGACATGCGTTTTACAAATCACCAATAAAAATGCTTATTTTTAACACATTCATCTCAAAACATTATCGTAGACGCCACATAACAGCTGTTGTACAGTTCACTATAAATGTTCGAATATCCCACCGTTAACTCCAGTACACTGTGGGGAGAAGTGCTGTATTGCTTGTCTGAGTGCCTCTGCACGTTCCATAAAGAGGACAGTGGCGTCAAAAGCAGCTTATCTCTTGTATTTCCCTTTCGTTTGCACACCTCAGACTTTGTGCAATTTATAAACAAGGATCTAATGGGGGTAAGGTGTGGCGATCTTGGTGGCCAGTTAGTTATACTAACAAAAAATTTTCCCAAAAAAGCGACGAGGTAGGATGGGCTAGGATAAAACGTAAAGAAGAATGGGTGGGTATGACGGGCACCACTACTCTAAAAAGAAATGCACAGTAAATGTATCTTGTCTCGGAAACCATTAGGAATATGAGAGTTTTTGCTTCAAATAAGCGTTCCTGTGGTACCCCTGAATGCTGATAATTCCTCCTGGGAAACCCTGTGTATAGCAATAATAGTAGCAAAAATTAAATGAACTTCGGCAAAAAGTCCTATTACGCCTGATATTCGCAGATTTTGATTCCACTATAGTAAATTTAGACCTTTAAAGAGGCGACAGAGAGTTAACAGAGTGCCCCCATATTTCGAAGAAATAGTATATTATAGTGAGAAGCGTAAAACTCAGGTTAGGGAATATTCAGCCCACAACAAGAAGATCTTTTGCTCTATATTATTATCTCACAGAGCTGCGAAACAGTTACGTCGCTCAATTATTTATACGGAGTACAGAGGTTGACATACAGGGTGGATTACAATTAATAGCGAAAACTAAAACAGATGAAAGTGCAATAATTGAAACAAAAACATTGCTGTAATCACGAGCCCAAAAACGAACCATTTTGAGAGAGAACTGCCAATATGTGGTCATGAACCGCCACTGATTTCGGTATTGAATACTTACCTAGCTAACCGCACTCCACAGCCGCGCGGGCTGGGGCGCCTTGCCACGGTTCGCGGACTCCCCCCGTCGGAGGTTCGAGTCCTCTCTCGGGCATGGGTGTGTGTGTTGTTCCTAGCGCAATTTAGTATAAGCTGGATTCAGTAGTGTGTAAGCCTAGGGGCCGATGACCTCAGCGGTTTGGTGCCATAAGAAGTTACCACCAGCACTGACCTAATTAGTGCAAACATTTTCATGCTATAAACTTTCCGATTAAGTTCCCATTTAAATGGACTGAATTCCATGGGAGAATCAACGCGCAGCCTTCAACTTCTAACTTACCGTGCCCAATGCTTTGGGACCGAACTAATAATAACTAACACAGAGTTATGTAAGCGACTATTGTTCACGCTTTCCTTCCTTCCACAGGTGCAATGCAGAATGCTCTCCGTCACATACTTTGTATTAATGTGAGTGCTACGTATCCATAATCACGTCTATAACTCAAGAGAGCTTCATAAAAAATATAAAACATAAGCCACGGCGAAATTTGTGCGCTCGCATCTATGTAACACGTGACGCAATGGTTCGGATAAAAACTGATCACGAACAGTGGGTAGGATCTGATATGTTGCTTCTCTGCCCATGGATTCAGAACATCAGTATGGGATATGTTCTCCTCCAGTGGTGACATAGGATGCTCAGTGGCCCACCGTATGTGTATTGGGGCCGGCCAGCATGTCTCTCAGTGACAGGCAAGTACGATCTGGTAGACAACAGAAGACCGTGGTGACACTGTTGGGCCGTTGCCCTGTCTAAACTGTCCGATGAATGTTCAATAGGATTTAACTTCGGTGAGGGAGATTCACACACTGAAATCCGTACTAGTCCACCACAGGCCAACCAAGTGTAGTCGGCAATTACCATCAACCAAATTTAATCTTTTCAGATATGAGTTATTTCTGGAGGAAGGAAAGTATTTTTCATGTGGTAACGCCCTTAGGTGACTTTATAATGATTTTAGATGCAAGATTTATACAAAAATATGTAACCGGTTTCAAAAAATAATCTGTACACTTGCCTTCATTTTATGGACTAAAATAACTAATTCGAAATATTCTCTATTGTAATAAATAGTAAAATTATCATTCAATAATTACTACGCGGAATATCAGTAACCATATTCAATCATACAATGGAATAGAGCAAATCAACCACATCCGTGTATTCCGGTTGTCACGAGCTGCTGCGCACTTCCTGATATTCTCTGTGTGATGCCCAAGAGTTGCAGCACATGCACATGATGAAATGGTTGAACATTCCCAAATGTGCACCTCAGGTCTGCATTGGGGTAAAATACTTCTGTTGCTGCCAAGACAAAGGGCTAGCTCAGGACCATGTGCACATACCATTGCGAGATAAACGTCCGTATAGACTGTCGGCATTACGATACCCCTAAGAAACTGATGCACTTGCGTATGTACACATAACATTGTATGAAAAACATGAAAAGTATTCGCAGTTGCGAATACGAACAGACGTCAACAGTATAAAGGAATGATGACAGTGAATATTTGTGCCGGACCGGTTTTCGAACCTGGCTGAATCTTTGTTTTACGCGAGCGGTGACCCTATTCGTTTGACTATCCATGCACGACTCACGACCAAACCCAAGCTTCTATATGTCGATATCCCTGCGCCACAGCCTGCACTCGTAAAACACATTACATACACTAAAGAGCCAAAGAAACTGGTACACCTGTCTAATATCATGTAGTGACCCCGCGAGCACGCAGAAGTGCCGCAACACGACGTGGCGTGGACTCGACTAATGCCTGAAGTAGTGCTGGAGACAACTGACACCATGAATCCTGCAGGGCCGTCCATACGTCCGTAAGAGCACGACGGGGTGGAGATCTCTTCTGAACACCACGTGGCAAGGCGTCCCAGATATGCTGTAGGAATGCACAATGGACATGAATGGATGCAGGTGAGCAGACAGGATGCTTACGTACGTCTCACCTATCAGAGTCCTATGAAGACGTATAAAGTCCCATATCACTCCAACTGCACACGCCCCACACCATTACAGAGCGTCCACCAACCTGAAGAGGCCCCTGCTGACATCAACTCGATACAATTTGAAACGAGACTCGTGCGACCAGGCCACATGTTTCCAGTCGTCAACAGTCCAATGTAGGTGTTGACCGGCCCAGACGAGGCGTAAAGGTTTTTGTGCAGTCATCAAGAATACATGAGTGGGCCTTCGCTTCCGAAAGCCCATACCAATGGAGTTTCGTTTAATGTTTCGGACGCTGACATTTATTGATGGACAAGCACTGAAATCTGCAGCATTTTGCTAAAGGGTTTCACTCCTGTCACGTTTAACGATTTTCTTCAGTCGTCATTGGTCCCGTCCTTGCAGGATCCTTTTCCGGTCGCAGCGATGTCGGAGATTTGATGTGTTACCAGATTCCTGATATTCACGGTACATTCGTGAAATGGTCATACGGGAAAATTCCCACTTTACCGCTATCTCGGAGATGCTGTGTCCAATCGCTCGTGCGCCGACTATAACATCACGTTCAAACTCACTTAAATCTTGATAACCTGCCATCGTAGGAGCAGTAACCGATCTAACAACTGCGCCAGACACTTGTCTTATATAGGCGTTGGAGACCGCAGCGCCGTTTCTGCCTGTTTACATAAATCTGTATATGAATACGGATGCCTATAAAAGTTTCTTTAGCGCTTCAGTGTAGTTCCCGTACAAGGGGGGATATGTCACTGCCTGGTGTCATGCATGCACGTCCGAAGGAACTCTGCTTCGTTCTTCTGAACAAAACAGACACTGGAATATCGTACCTGACATTGTGTCACTATGCACAAGACCACTTAGCCTGCCATGCCTTTATACGGCCAGGATCATTACGTATCCCAGCGGCACATCAGGTAAGATCGTCACCATCACCCTACAGGGAAAGCCGCGACTCATGCTATCATGCTGTTCTTCATGTGCCGTAGTGTTCAAGCACTGGTATTGTACTCGCGAGGACAGTGATTTGCATTCCCGTTCGGCCAATATGTCTCTAGCTAGGACACGTATTATGGTAGATATTGCCTTTACTGATGTTGTCTTTGCCTGTCCTGATCGTGAGTGGTTCTGCCCCTCTAGATCATTCTACACCGGCGTGAAACGAACCTGTGGGTGACATTCAGCCTCTAAGTTGTCAAGTACTCGGCCACATAGAATGTTACCAGAATGTGTTCACCGTGCAGTCCTGCTTCAACAGAAGTCCGAATACAGTGCGTCATAGCCTACGATTTAATCATGATCACTATTCTCAACACTTTTACTCATAAATTGAGATGCAAGCGCACTAAACTGTCTCGCACTGGAGAGCCACACAATCCATGTCATGCCATCATAGTTTAGTCTGCATAGTGTCACCATAATATAATGATTTTCGTGGAACTCGAAGTTCTCTTATCTTATGTACGTAAGGAAAATAGGCATATATTCGTTAATAAAAGAATGAAGTGAGATTTAGAGAATCATTGTTCTCGGAAGCAACAGTGTTGTCTAGAAGAGCGAATAAATTTGCAGAAAATTTATCATACGCAAACACAAAATGTATTGGAAAATTCTAGAGCTACCCAGCTTAGTCGTTTTCATTTCTTTCAGAATTTATGTATCAGAGTTCCTGTATTGGAATTCGTGAGCTAGCATGTATCACCTGATATATAGAATATAAGGGTCTCGTTATTGTGGTCTACAGTGCAAAATGTTTGCAACCGTTTACAAAGTTAATTAGCTGTGGATTTTGTAGTACTGGGGTGGTCCTGAAACAAACTCACAGCTGTTCTCCTTCCTCAGCTGCATCCATTCTGAAATCGTCATCTGACTCGTAGTATCTAGACTTTCTTTCAGATTAACTGCATTGAGACGGTTAGGCCGTTTTCTGCCATGGAACCTAAGGCACAACCCACATAATCTCGTTTTTTCACTGCGCGTTACATGTAAGTAATTTCTTTATTGAAACACAGATTTCGTGATTTCTTTATTTGGCTCCAATGTTTACCGTATTTTTACAAGAAAAATGGGAAACATTTTGAATACAGCTACCGAAAGTGTGGGTACTGAACATCGCAATTTAGAAGGCCGTCCATTAAAGTAATGCCTCGGAATTTTTTGTCTGAAAACTCTTAAAGCTTTTTAAACAAAACAAACTTTATTAACATTCTACATCTTCTTCAAGTCTACATATTTATTTGTCAACAATGTCACCCTGGTGACGAAGACATTTCTCCCAACGAGAAACCAGTTTGTTGACACTGTCACTGTAGAAAGTTTCACTTCGTTGACGGAGCCACGACCTCACCTCTGCTTGCAGCATTTCATCACTATCAAACCAGTGCCCTCGAAGGGATTCTGTAAGTTTTAGAAACTGATGAAAATGGGAGGGGGCCAAGTCGGGGCTGCATGAAGGATGATCGATGACAGCGAACCCAAGGCGCCCGATTGTTGCTGATGTCGCAGCGCTCGTGTGGAGTGTGGCATTGCCATGTTGAAGGAGGGGCTGCAATAGCGAACTCTTCAAATTCGAAATTCGATTACAGCACGCTATTCCTCAGGAACCGACACATTTACGTTACCCGTAGCCATGTTAAACGCTACAATTCGGATCCCTCTAGCAGCAGAGAGCAGAAAATATGTACACCTGAAGAATAAAGATGTAGAATGTTAATAAAGAACGTTTTATTAGAAAACTTTAAGAATTTTCACATAAAAAATTCGATGACATTTATTATCAGCACTTCCGCTTATCACTGCTTCTTCCAGCCGCAATATATGCGCATTCCTTCTAAGTTTGCGACATTTCTGTGATGTACAGGATGAGAATTATTGAACTATATAAATAAAATCGTCATAACTTCTGAACGGTTTTTGTCAGGACGTCCAGACTGCAGACTGCCCGCAGAGCATGATGGGAATTAGGATGGGTGGTATAGAGACGAAGCCCACGTTCGTTTGGATGGGTTCGTCAGTAAGCAAAATTGGCCCATTTGGGAGACTGAGTATCCGCATTTCACCACTAAGAAATCTCATCACCTTCAACGGGTGACTGTGTGGTGTGCAATGTCCAGTTACGGAATAATCGGCGCGATTTTCCATGATGGCACGGTGACTACCGAACGGTGCGTGAAGGTTTTGGTAGACGATTTCTTCCTCATTGTCCACAGTGACTCTGATTTTGACAAGATGTGGTTCATGCACGACGGAGATCGACCCCATAGAAAAAGGAGAGTGTTTTATGTCCTGGAGAAGCACATTGGGGACCGCATTCTATCTCTGGGCTACCCAGAAGCCACTGGCATGGGCGTCGATTGGCCGCCATATTCTCCGCATCTGAACACATGTGACTCCTTTTTGTGGGGTTGTATCAAAGACAAGGTGTACAGCGAAACCCACAAAACCATTGCTGAGCTGAAAATATCCATTCAGGTGGTCATCGACAGCATCGATATTCCGACACTTCAACGGGTCAAGCAAAATATCGCTATTCGTCTGCGCCACGTTATCACCAATGATTGCAGGCAAATGTAACATGTCATAACCTAAATCCAAATATCTGTAGTGACGTTTACATGTTGAATAAAGCGTGTTCACGCCGTAGTGTGCAACTAATTTACGTTTCTTTCATATTCTTCAATAATTGTTACCCTGCATCTAAATTATTTCGCCATTCGTGTTGATATTTCTCTTCCCTGATATCATCAGCTTTATGTGGCAAATAATGGGCAACGGAAGAGTATCTTACTGACACATTCCATTCTGAAGTGATGATTTCGCTACCATTTATACCTATTTTCAGTTAGTTTTCAAGTACCGCAAAGACTGTCGGGTCGCAAACATTTACTCGTGTATATAGGGTAAGTCTAAATTTGTGCACAGCGTTGCTACAGCGCGATTCCTTATGGGATAACTTAACAATACAAAAATGTCTTACAAAACTTTGTGTCATGCATATTTTCGGTAGAAACGGGACGTCTAAAAAAGGCAATTTGGCCTTCCCATAAGTGCATCTCTGACAAGAATCTTTATTCAATAAATACAACGTCTCTGCCCAGTAAGGGCACTGGACAGAGTCTTAGATTACATTACTCGACTTTTTGAGGTCTATTCCGGGTCCAGATGTTCTTTCATTTATTTTCTAATTTTGATCTGCCCAACAACGCTATAGTATACACTGTTTATTAAATGATACGTAACCCACAAATTAATTTTTTTAATGTCAAACATCACAGTTATCGGTCAGGCACGTCAGCACTATTCATAAAGAGTAATAATCAGTTAAAAATAAACCGCCTGTCATAGCACAGAAATAATTACAAAATTTATCAATGTGGAAATATTAAACACACTTATTACTTTCAGTAAGAGCGGGCAGATGTAATATTTTAAATACACCATCGGTAACAGCATGTCTTTCACAAAGGATACGTACTCTCCAGGACAGATGCTCAGCTAGATCTCCCTTCGTCTCGAAACATTTACCAACTAGCAGAAACGTGTTCCTCTGAGCTCTTGGCTTAATATAATAGAAATTATTGTATTGTCATTTCTGTATTAGAATTTACTAACAATTGTGGGTAGTTCCTGTAAGACCTGTTGGAATTTCTGTATAACGCGAAAGAAACCAGATACCATAATCATGCGATCCAAAATTAGAAAACTAAGAAAAATCTACTTGTAGACTCTTCTGTATAATTTTTCCTCACTAGTAACTAGCATCGTTCTTATATTGCTCTACATTTGGAGAGGAAAACTCTGAACTAGGCATGTGTGTTGAGAAGATATATCTGTAGATCTATAGTGGAGCATAAAAGTTTTTGTGACGGATTTTTTTTTCCACTTGGAAGATATGATACGTCGTCTTTACGATCATGCGAAAATGAATTAAGAGCGTTAGACACAGTCCTCTGTTGCGGACTTTTAACGAATGTCCGAGCATACGGAATAGTTTCCCTAGTGGCTTGAGAACTTCTTACGTAATACAGCCCGCCCAGCTAGCCGTGCGGTCTAACGCACTGTTTCCCGTGCGGGAAGGCGTGCCGGTTCCCCGTCACGAATCTACCAGGCGGTTGAGAGTCGAGGTCCGATGTGCCGGCCAGCCTGTGGATGGTTTCTGAGGAGGTTTGCCATCTGCCTCCGCGAATGTGGGCTGGTTCCCCTTATTCTGCCTCAGTTACACTACGTCGGCGATTGCTGCACAAACACTGTCTCCACGTACGCGTACACGATAATTACTCTACCTCGCAAATATTGGGGTTACACTCGCCTGGAATGAGACGTTCGCGTCGCGGAGGGGTGGGGGGTGGGGTGGGGTGGGGGGGTAGGACCTGAGGTCCACTGGGGGCCAAACCACACAACAACCCTGGGTTCGGTGTGGGGTGGGGGTAGGGTGAGTGGACTGCTGTAGACTGTTGTGGGGTTGAGTACCACTAAGGGCTACAGCGGGAACGAAGCCTCTGAGTCATTTCTAGGTCCCCAGTCCAGTACATAATACACTACTGGCCATTAAAATTGCTACACCACGAAGATGACGTGCTACAGACGCGAAATTTAACAGACAGGAAGAAGATGTTGTGATATGCAAATGATTAGCTTTTCAGAGCAATCACTCAAGGTTGACGCCGGTGGCGACACCTACAACGAGCTGACAAGAGGAAAGCTTCCAAAATATTTCTCATACACAAACAGCAATTGACCACCATTGCCTAGTGAAACGTTGTTGTGATGCCTTGTGTAAGGAGGAGAAATGCGTACCATCACGTTTCCGACTTAAATAAAGGTCGGATTGTAGCCTATCGCAATTGCGGATTATCGTATCGCGACATTGCTGCTCGCGGTGATCGAGATCCAATGACTGTTAGCAGAATATGGGACGACGTTTGCAGCAGCATGGACTATCAGCTCGGAGACCCTGGCTGCGGTTACCTTTGACGCTGCAGACAGAAGCGACTGGAAGGTGTACTCAACGACGAACATAGGTGCACGAACGGCAAAACGTCATTTTTTCGGATGAATCCAGGTTCTGTTAACAGCATAATGATGGTCGCATCCGTGTGTGGCGACATCGCGGTGAACGAACATTGGAAGCGTGTATTCGTCACCGCCATACTGGCGTATCACCCAGCGTAATGGTACCGGGTGCCATTGGTTACACGTCTCGGTCACCTCTTGTTCGCACTGACGGCTCCTTGAACAGTGGACGTTACATTTCAGATGTGTTACGACCCGTTGCTCTATCCTTCATTCGATCCCTGCGAAACCGTACGTTTCAGCAGGATAATGCACGACCTCATGTTGCAGGTCCTGTACGGGCCTTTCTGAATACAGAAAATGTTCGACTGCTGCCCTGGCCAGCACATTCTCCAGATCTCTCACCAATTGAAAAGGTCTGGTCAATGATGGCCGAGCAACTGGTTTGTCACAATACGCCAGTCACTACTCTTGATGAACTTTGGTATCGTGTTGAAGCTGCTTGGGCAGCTGTACCTGTACACGCCATCCAAACTCTGTTTGACTGAATGCCCAGGCGTATCAAGGCTGTTACTACGGCCTGAGGCTGTTGTTTTGGGTACTGATTTCTCAGGATCTATGCACCCAAATTGCGTGAAATGTAATAACATGTCAGTTATAGTATAATATATTTTTCCAATGAATACCCGTTTATCATCTCCATTTGTTCTTGGTGTAGCTACTTAAGTGGCCAGTAGTGTTCATACGTAATGGCGCCCAGTAAGTTGTTCAAAAATGGCTCTAAGCACTATGGGACTTAACATGTTAGGTCATCAGTCCCGTAGACGTAGAACTAATTAAACCTAACTAACCTAAGGACATCACACACATCCATGCCCGAGTCAGGATTCGAACCTGCGACCGTAAGTCGCGCGGTTCCGGACTGAAGCGCCTAGAAGCACTCCGCCTACAGCGGCCGGCTCCAGTACGTTGTCTTCGACGGCGAGTGTTCATTGCAGACAAGGTTATCGTCATGAGTACCGCAGGGAAATGTGATAGGACCGGTCTTATCCTCTGTATACGTAAATGATCTGACGAACAGACTTAGCAGCAATTTGCGCGTTTGCCGATGACGCTGTGGTGTACTGGAAGCAGTTGTCGTTAAGTGACTGTAGGCGGATACAGAATGACTTCTAGTAGGTGTGATTTGGCAGCTTTCTCTAAATGTAGAAAAATGTAAGTTAATACAAACGAGTAGGAAAAACAATTCTGTAACGTTAGAATACAGCATTGGTAGTGTGCTGCCTGACCAAGTCACTTCGATTAAATATTTATGCGTAACATTGCAAACCGACATTAAATGGAACGTAAGGAAGGTGGTAGGAAAGGCTAATAGTCAACTTCCGTTTACTGGGAGTATTTTAGGAAACTGTAGCTCATCTACAAAAGTGAAGGCGTACAGAGCAATAGTGCAATCCATTCTCAAGTACCGTACGGTTATGTGGGATCCCCACCAGGTCACATCAGAGGAAGACACTGAAGCAATTCAGAGGCGTTCTGCTAGAATTGTTACCGGTAAGTACGATAATCACGCAAGTGTTACAGAGTTTCGTGAAGTGAAATGGATATCCCTGGAGGAGGGTGGGCGTGGGGAGGGAGGGGGAGACGACGTTCTTTTCGAGAGACACTACTGAAAAAATTCGGAGAACCGATATTTGAGGCTGACTGCAGAATATTCTGCAGCCACCAACGTACATTTCGCGTAAGGACAACGAAGATTAAATAAGAGAAATTTGGGCGGGGATGGAGGCACTTACACAGCCGTTATTCCGTCGCTCCTTCGCGACTGGGCCAGGAAAGGAAATGACTAGTAGTGGTGCAACGCACCTTCCGCCATGCGCCGTGCGGAGTGTGTCTGTAGATGTAGATGAACCTACAGATTTTGTACACTTGTTCCTCTGATTGTGGTTGGTGTTTCTGTCATTGGCAATGGTGCTTTAAGGATAGTTTTGCTGACCATTTGATACACGCCCCGGGTGATAAGACGTACGTTCTTTTAGGTGCCGTAGGATAGACGGCCGCTATCTGTTGTACGTTGGATAGTACATAAGTGTTTAACAAGTGCAATGTTTATAAATGTTCTACGTGCCGTTGCCGACGTTCCCGAACGCATGAAGCGCACTCTAATTTGCGAATTCATTTGTACCATAAGCTGGGGGTGTGCCAGATTATACATCCTAATTGTTTTCGATCTGTTATATTCGGAAGCCAGTCCGTGTGAGATGGTGGGCTTCCGGACAGGGATTGTAAGATGGCGAGCCTATCCTCCTTCATGTTCTGTTCATACGCTTCAACAATGCGGGGCATTATAAAAATGTCATCGGAATCTGCCAAGATTTCACTGCTGTCAGCTTATGCCTACATCAATAAGGCACAGCTATAAACTGTTACACCCGTGAGAGTTGTATATAATTGTTGCAGCAACGGCTCCACTTCAAAATCAAATAATGTACGCCATAATGGGCAGCCTTTGTGGACTCCTCATCGTAACAATACTGGCACAGCGATGGATTGGTTAACTTTAATTCTGGTAGCAGTGTTAGCAAGACACACCGTAACAGTTTCAACAAATCGGTCGGTGACAGCACTTTGACGCATATACTTTCGTGGATAGGAATGTTCCACTCGATCGTATGCCTCCTAAGAACCCCAATAGTGCAGGAACATTCGCCTGCTATGCCGTTACTGTCACATCACGGTATGGTTCAAATGGCTCTGAGCACTATGGGACTCAACTGCTGTGGTTATCAGTCCCCTAGAACTAAGAACTACTTAAACCTAACTAACCTAAGGACATCACACACATCCATGCCCGAGGCAGGATTCGAACCTGCGACCGTAGCAGTCCCACGGTTCCGGACTGCGCGCCTAGAACCGCGAGACCACCGCGGCCGGCACACATCACGGTATGTCGCCATTTTATTGCTCATGCCTCAGTTAGGAATTATACTATTTTGATAATCACCATGGGCTCGGTGTATAACTTGTTTTAGCCGTGAAGTGAAACCACGGGTGTGAAGTTTAAAATCAGTTTAGAGACCGTTATTGGCCGAATGTGCCTTATTTTTTTCTGAGAAAATTGTTTATCAGTTAAGATGGGGACGCCTTTCGTGATATTATGTGGTAACGCATCTGCTCGTAGATGGTCCTTATAAGCTTGACTCAATTTCGGTCCTATCACTTAGTAGTAGCGATCATAAAACTATGAGGGGATTTATCAGTGCCCTGGGAATTATTAGGAGGAATTTGTTTCATTATTTCAACCATTTCACCTTGAATGATAGGTAGTACTAGTGGCTGGTTATCCAATCATGTCCTGGTGTGAAGGCTGGGACAGCCAAGGCGGGATATAAATGCCTGGCGCTTCCGTAGGACAATAAAGATGCTGGAAGTGTCGTAAAACGTAGATTTTTATTTCGTGTTGGGGCGTCACATATACGGCCGTATGAGTCTTTTAGCGATTTTATGGTTTGATGTTGTGCACTGTGTACCTCTTTCATAATATGGTATTTTGTGGATTCTTTCTGAAACTCTGCTGTGGTGTACCTAGAAATGATGACAAATTCCTGTGTAACAATAAACGTTAGTTCCGCAGTCTTAGCTTTGTACATCTCTAATGTGCAATTTCTTTCGAAGATTGTTGTAAGAGGCGCGTAAGTTATTGTTTCGGGTGGAATAATCAACAAACAACGCCCTTTTGAAAGCTGGAGGAAGAAGTGTCACAAAATTCCCCAAGTTTTTCGATTTTCGTCTGTAATAAGTCACTCTTCAAGCTGTTGACATTTAAGTGCCATAGGCCCCGTGCTACAAAGAGCTTTTCTTTGGCTTGCCTCAAGAAAATATGACAGCTACAGCGGTCAGGAAAGATAAGTCCATTCAGCGCATATGCAGGGCGTTCAGAAATTCCCTTTACAAACTTCTACATCATTTAGAGGGGGAGTGATTAAATAATATTCTGAATAGGAACTCATGTTCGGAAACGGGTTTCAATTCGGATGTTTAACTCATCTACTTCTGCTTGAGGAATTGAATTAGGAGTGACGCAGTACAATTACTAGGTAAATATTTCGATAGGAAACAAAACGAAATATCCATTTATTACTTAAGCAGATTTGTTTGTATTAAAATTTAAACGTTACGTGTTTATATTATCCCAAAACAAAAACGAACCCAGCATACTGTACGTACAGAATAGTACTGATGCATTACAACAGCAGTTCTACGTGGCGACCACCAACGTTGCTACAGATATTGCACAGTTCTCCCGTCTATCCTATTGCATATCAGGACAGGCAAGTGTGAGAATTTTCCCTTTTCCTCAGCAGGCGTGAAAGTGATAAACATCTGAACTGAAACCGTCGTGGGGGGAAACGATACGTTTCCGAACATGGGTTCCTATTCACAACGTTATGTATTCACGCCCCCTGCAAGTCCTAGAAGTCTGTAATGGGAATTTCCAAACACCCTGTACACGGTCAAGTGTGTTTGCAGTGTTATTTGCAACGTAGGTGAATGCCGTTTGTCTTGGGTGGTCACCGAGCGAAGTGGCGCAGTGGTTATCACACTGGTCTCGCATTCGGGAGGACGACGGTTCAATCCCGTCTCCAGCCATCCTGATTTAGGTTTTCCGTGATTTCCCTAAATCGTTTCAGGCAAATGCCGGGACGGTTCCTCTGAAAGGGCACGGCCGATTTCCTTCCCAATCCTTCCCTAACCCGAGCTTGCGCTCCGTCTCTAATGACCTCGTTGTCGACGGGACGTTAAACACTACCCACCACCTTGGGTGGTCTTTACGCCACACATCGGTGAATTTCGCCTCGTTGACCAAACTAGGGAGCAGTGCTATACAATACTGAATAAACCTACATGTCGTACAGTGTTCCCAAATTGCCTTTCTTTCACGTTCATCCTATACCGAAAAAATGCACAGGGCGAAGTTTTATTACAACGATTTTTGTACTGTTAGTACGCAAAAACGCGTTGTGGTGTTCGAAGGCGCGAATTTCACTTCACCCTGAATAGCTCTTCATCGAGATCGTATCTTGTATCTGGAGCGTCTTAGAACGCGGTGTTCAACAGATACTCTTAGAGGCTCTCTACCCCGACCTAACAAGGTTCCATCCTACCCACTCGACTCTAATTAAGCTTCTCCTCTGCGGGCAACGACGCATGAGAAATACATCCCCGTCATTTGATATCTTACTCTTTAAGAACTAAGCCCTATTCTTCATTCACAAAATTTATTTCCCATTATGAACCGTGTTGTTGATCACCGTATACTCAAACGCTATAGATTTCGTGGTCACTTAACTCCAGATTCAGGCACGTCATATTAGATACAGTCAGCACGGTATGTCAGATACTCCACAATGTACAAGTCGGTAACTTTGGTAGTAGATAAGAAAGTCTTGTGTCTCTGCTAGATGAGGAACACAACAATACACTTCAGAGAGCGCCACACACCATGTAGCCTCACCTTCGCGCCATACATAGTATGCGCCAAATAGACCCCACTTTGCACGTTAATACGAGAGTACAATATTTAACCTGCCGCAAGCCGACACTCGTTCAGTTTCAATTTGAGTTGCCAGTAAGTTATCTATGCTTGTCAACCTGTCCCTGTCGTCGGATAGCTAACATCGAGTGCAGATTCGTTGCAGTGATTGTCAAAGTATTTTCCTATTGAGAGACTGAGTTGATAAATTCTCTAACTGTAGTCCATACTGAACTCTACTTAGTTATTTTATATAAATTCAGAACATTTACATCAGTGCCACACCTCCTCTGGAAACAAAAACTGAGTATATTATGATGTACATTATGTTAATAAATGTGAGTTCTTGTCACTCATATGTTATTCCGTTTTAGGTACATTGTTCTCTGACGTGATGGTGGAATTCAGTACCTCTAGGTTGCTTTCCTACTAGCCTAAATTATTGGTAAAGATATCAGAAATGATTCCCTGCAGCGTTGTCACTTTGTGTAACCGGCGACGTGCAGCGGACACAGGCACCGCATAGCGTGGAAGATCTGTCTGCTCATGGCTGTTACAATCCACGATCGTCGACAGCAAAATCCGGACATCAAAACCTTGTTACCCACGTGGGGAGATTTCACAGAACAGAGGTATTCATGGAGATGTGCTGCTTGACACAAGCAGGTAGATTAAATTTATAGGCTTTACGTTGCAAAGCGACTTGAAACGGAGCGAGCATGTAAGTTCGGTTTTAGTGAAGGAATTAATTTATTGTCATATGTTCATTATAAATGAAATCCAAATAAAATAAAAAAATGATAAACGTGATTCCTTAAACGAATTAAACATTTGCTTATAAGATGAAATAAAAAATAGAAATATTAATTCGATTTTAATATTTTTCATAAAATGGTAATTTTTGATGTCTTGGCAAATAAAACTTTCAAATACAGAAACCTTCAACTTTACTGTAATCTCTTTCTCATCTTTCGAGTGATCACATTTACGAATATATTTAGAAGAATTTTTAATGTCCTTTTCACATTTTTCACAAATAAATCTTCTAAAATACCAATTACGAAGAAGTTCTCTTCGTCTCTTTCTTTGACAATCTTTATAACCTGATTTTGAAGGTAAATTATGTCTTGTTATTTTAATTTTTGTATGAATTTCTTTTTCTTCATCGTACAGTGGACAAATAATTTTATTTTCGCTTTTCAATTCAGGGTTGAAAAACCACTTAGAAAAGATATCTGAATGGTTAGTAAACTGGCAATTTCAAATGTTTTGGATCCCTAGCACGCCGAATCAATGGACGTCACCAAAGCGAATCCACAGGCGTGCACCTACATTTGTTACAGGTAGGTTCGATCAAATCGCGAGTTTTACTAAAATGCTACGTGAACTCGAATGGGAATCCATGGAGGGAAGAAGACGTTCTTTTCGTAAAAAAAACTGTTGAGGCAGTTTAGAGAACCGGCGTTTTCGACAGAATACAGAACGATACAGCTGTCACCCATGTATATACCTCACATAAGGACCGCAAAAACACGATATTGGAAATCAGGACTCGTACGGAAGCATATAGACCGTCATTAGTCCTTCGCTTCATTTGCGACTGGACCAGGAAAGAAAAAACTAGCGATACTACAAGGTACACTCCACCATGCACCATTCCAAATAGTGTATGTGGATGTGCATATTACGAGTCCAAAGCGTTCGGAAGACACGAGCTTGTCGTGATGAAATGTGTAGATGTCACTTTCGCATAATGTGGTGCGCTCACGTCTCAGGTACGTGACAAGCCAAACTATTCCAGTCGTAGAGGTAAAAGCTAAGCTCTCGGTCCAGTAAGAATCCATTGGCCTTACCCGTCAGCGTATTTCTTACCTCATACTCCACGTATTTCAGCAAGCTTGTGGTGAATACATCTCACTCTTCGACAGAGAACGGTCAATTGTTATGTAGTCAACACGGATTTAGAAAACAGCGTTCTTGTGAAACACAAATAGCTCTCTGCTCACACGAGGTATTGAGTCCTATCGGCAAATGATTTCAAAATGAATCCGTATTTCTAGCTTTCCTGAAGGCTTTTGACAACGTACCTCACGAGCGGATTGTAATCAAAGTGTGTGTATGTGGCATATCGCCTCAGTTATGCCTCTGCATTTGTGATTTCCTGTCACATAGGTCACAGTTCGTAGTAACTGACAGAAAGTCATCGAGTCAAACAGAAGTGATTTCTGGTAGTCCTCAAGGTAGTGCTACAGGCCATCTGCTGTTCCTTATCTACACTGAAAATCCAAAGAAATTGGTACACCTGCCTAATATCGTGTAGGGCCCCCGCGAGCACGCAGAAGTGCCGCAACACGACGTGGCATGGACTCGACGAATGTCTGAAGTAGTTCTCGTGGGAACTGACACCACGAATCCTGCAGGGCTGTCCATAAATCCGTAAGAGTACGAGCGGGTGAAGATCTCTTCTGAACAGCATATTTGAAGCCATCCCACATATGCTCAATAATGTTCGTGTCTAGGGAGTGTGGTGGCCAACGGAATTGTTTAAACTCAGAAATGTGTTCCTGGAGCCACTATTTAGCAATTCGGGACGTGTGGGGTGTCGCAGTGTCTTGCTGGAAGTGCCCAAGTCTGTCGGAATGCACAATGGACATGAATGGATGCAGGTGATCAGACAGGACGATTACATACGTGTCACCTGTCAGAGCATGTGGAAGTATCAAGGGATCCCACATGACTCCAACTGCACAGGCCCCACAACATTTCAGAATCTCCACCAGCTTGAACAGTGCCCTGCTGACATGCAAGGTCCATGGATTCATGTGTTTGTCTGCATACCTGTACACGTCCATCTGCTCGATACAATTTGAAACGAGACTCGTCTAACCAGGCAACATGTCCAGTCATCAACAGGTCAATGTCGCTGTTGGGGGGCCCAGGCGATGAGTGAAGCATTGTGTCGTGGAGTACTGAAGGGTACACGAGTGGGCCTTCGGTCCCCATTAAACTTCAGTTACCCAATAAATCAGTCAAATCTAAAGGCCTTAAATTCAGCTTGGTATCTAGCAATTACAATTACGAACAATGTTATTTGGAAAGAACAGACAGAAAATCTTTTGGGGAAAGCAAACCAAAGACTACGTTTTATTGGCAGAACACTTAGAAGATGGAACAGAACTAGTAAAGACACCGCTTACACTACACTCGTCGTTCCTCTTCTGGAAAACTGCTGAGCGTTGTGGGATCCTTACAAGATAGGATTAACGGAGTATGTCGACAAAACTCAAAGACGGGCAGTACGTTTTGTATTATTGAGAAATAGTGGAGAAAGTATGATGCACATGACACAGGACTTTGCGTGAACATCATTAAAACAAAGACCTCTCTTCGTTGCGACGGGGTCTTCTCCCTAAATTTCAATCACCAACTTTCTCCCCACAATGCGAAAATATTTTGTTGACGCTGGTAATAAAATAGAGAAATCAGAACTCGCGCAGAAAGATATAGGTATTCGTTTCTTCCGCACGATTTACGCGATTGGAATAATAGAGAATTATTGTGAAGCTGTTCGATGAATCCTCTTCCAAACACATAAGTGTGATTTTTAGAGTAACGATGTAGATGTAGAACTGTAACGACTGCTTACCACTAACCCAAGGACGAGTATGTCAGGGATAGACAAAATCACACTCAGGGCTCACAACTTAGATTAATACGATTTCAGTAACTAATCCTAATAGATGCTGTGTTGTCAAGACTGAACGGTTGTACTATCCTTATAATCTGTCTCAGTCTCGAGGAGGAAACGCAGCGAGTGGGGAACGCTGCTATAGGCCGCTAGCAGGTGAGGGCGCTGCTCGTTAGCTGCCAGAGGACTGCTTATGCTTCGCGTTTTAATATGCCTGTTAATACATATCTATAAAACGAATATCGTAATAGACTACACTGGGACCGCTCTGTTGAATGGGCTCGTAATTTCCGCTTTAAAAATTAATTTGTTCCTATCGAAAAACAAAGCGACATTTCCTGTCGACACTGGATGCCGCATGAAAGACGTAATGATCAATATTTGTATGGGGTGACGCCAGCTACACATCGGGAATACTAAATTTCAGTTACCTGCCTAAACGCTAGAGCAAACGCTTGACGATTCAGGAGGGACACGCAGTATGTACAGCGGGTTTTCGTTATGATGCTACAACCTTTCGGGTACGGTCGCACGTTCGAATCCTGCCTCGGGCATGAATGTGTGTGATATCCTTAGGTTAGTTAGGTTTAAGTAGTTATAAGTTCTAGGGGACTGATGACCTCAGAAGTTAAGTCCCATAGTGGTCAGAGCCATTTCACAACCTTTCGGGGATGACGGAGAAGGGTAAATGAAGCACAATTGGTTAAGGGATCGTTCTAAAAACTCTGACAGTGGACCTCTACTCCTGCAAATTCTTTGCTTTCCATATTTTGGGAGGTAGTAGTGTGGACCAAAATAAGGAAAAAATGTCCAGTAAATGTGGGCTTGGAAGTGCATACCTTAAGAGGTATGGGCATTTGTTCGTCTTTGCTACTGCGAACCACTGAATACATTAAAGGAACACTTCTTCGAAACGTCGTTATTGTCTTCCATTGCGACAAGGAAGTTATAAATGTATCTTAACGGTGCCTACACACTTCCTCTGCAATGGTGCAAAAGGGTGGTGCCCTGGGCCCTCAGTGTCGGGCTCGGTGACGCTTCAGACAACGAGGTGTCGACATATGCTGAAAGAAGGCCAGCGCTCAGAAGTTCATCTGATTCACGATGTCACATTGGCACTACATTCTGCCCAACGTGTGTCACACGATGGGGAGGTCGTCTTACAAACATTTCAGCCCTTCGTTTGACCTACCTGCGACGAAAGTCAGAACTGCGATGTACAGTCTTGAAGTCAGGTGATTTTTTTTTTTTTTTTTTTTTTGAGTGGCCGAGTAAAACATTTTAGACACATCGCCGCTGAGAATCGACACGAAAAGGCCGCAAGCAGTAGCATAACGACCATCAATGGAACCACCCCTTTCCTTGGTACGTTCATTTCCAGACTTCTGCAGTCGAATACGACAGTTCGCAGTGCACTGAGCTACAGGAAGACAACCTTTGACACTGCAGCGTTTCGAAAAAGTGATCTTTTATTTGTGTGGCGCAGTATATAGATGGCATTAGTGGTATAAGTGCAGACATTTTTATAGGTGACCGATGACAGTATACTGAACAACATTACATCAGTAGTTACTTCATCTGCAGCCTAATAATTATAGCTAATAGGAGTGGTAACTGCGACCAGGACGGTCGCGGGGTAGCATTGACGAAAGGCGCGGCGGGACCCGGGGAGAGGCCCGCGAACGACAACACAACGGAAGAGGACGGACACGTCCAACGTATAAGAGAACGAATACGACCAGACCGAACAACAGAGTCACGAGGAAACAAACTCATACACGAACCAGGAAGAAAGCACTCTAGAGCAAGCGAGGTGTAAATCAACGTAACTGAGATTAGACTGACTGGATGAGCTTTTTTTTTTCTTTATTGTATTTCAGTTCCCCATAGGGGAGGGCTGGCAGCAGCATATGCGCTGCTCTTCAGCCGAAAGACATAGAACAAACAATAGAAGACAGTTAAAAATATACAACGGAGAGAATATGGTGAACATAGATATAAAAAAGGGGGATCATCATGGCAGGCACAAAAAAGAAAAAAAAGGGCGACTGTAAAATGCAGTTAAAAACCGTAAAAAAAGTAGCGCACACAAAAAACCACACACTGCGACAATTAAAAGAACACAAGGCACACAATGACCGGAGCATAAAAGTATCGACGGATGGCGTAGCACATAACAAGCACTCACAGCGAACCTCAAGGCAGCACACAGTTAAAATCACACCTCTTGACGCACGAGAGAAACAGCACTAAACACAACACTGACGTGGCACACTCACGATAATCAAAACAGAGGATCTGCCAGGCGCAAGGAGATGAGGTAGACCGGAAGAAGGGAGGGCTGGATGGGCGACTGGCCGGCGCGTAAGGACGCTCTCGGGGGAGCTGCTATTGGCCGCTGGGACACGTGTTCCGCTGTGACGCCCCCACACTAAAAACGGGCCAGGAGGCGCGCGCCGCCACAGCTTACGGCGCGATGGTGCAAAGACCTCTAGGGGTCTTCGACGTCCATGACGTCTGGCGCGGATTCAAGTTCCGCGACGCTCGGTACCAGAGGTGTAGTGTGTTTTTAGGATAATTACTACGTCCAAGTACCTGTGGCAATAGCACGCCTGTGGTATCTGTTTGTGTGTGTGTGTGTGTGTGTGTGTGTGTGTGTGCGTTGCGTGTTTTGTAAGGGAAGAAAGCGTGCCACAATGCCAATAAATCTTGGCAGCTCTGGGACAGTACTTACCATTCTATGGATTTAGGTGTTGTGTTGGCTATGCATGTGTTCTAATTGAAACAAATGCGAAAATTATCGGCCATCTGATCACATAGATTGAGAAGTTGTAATGACAGTTAAAGCCTAGTGCTATATGACTTTTTCTATCGCTAAAGCTTTACTTCTACTCCCAACGTCTTTTTACTGTTTCTTGTATTTTACAATGTTCTCGATTGTGTTAATGTCGATTCGTACTTTACTTGCAACAATGGCAGCAAAACTAAATTTTTTGAAGGATAACGATAAACAAATTTTATGACATGAGGAGATGAAATTCTTTAAGCTCTATGGCAATTCAGACGATTAATGTTCAGAACGGAGATCGTCCAGAAAATGACTTTGCTGCAAGTTTGGAAAAAAATTACTGATTGGTCAAAAATTTTTAATATTGTGTCCACGGAACCACAATGACTGATTAGCAAGAACTAAACTTGCTGCAGCCTCAATCGCTTTTCTATTTATTCGTAGTGTCCGGTGTCGGTTAAGCCTAGTTCAAACCTATTGTTTGATAGAAAAATACAGTGGGCAATAATATATATCATTGTACTCGTTCTAAACTATCCTTCGATCCAACAGCACGTCCGAAAGTTATTTAATTTAACTGTAACCTAGAATCAATAAAAATAACGAGATGAAATATATCAAGATTTGCTTTTGAATTATGTAATTACCATAACGGGACAGAAAGCTTGCTATAAGAAATAGACCCAAGTAGAACACGTTACAGGTGCAGTGGGACTTTCCATCCTGACAACGAGAAAACATGGCAATGGTTACATTTTTTCCATATCCGAAGTAGTTGCGAGAAATTCGGATATAAAACACTTTCCCCCATTTCGCCATTCTCTGGGTTTGCAGCTTGCTCACGACAGTTAAAGGAAAGCTGGAGGCTCTTTTAATATTGAGCACTTCATATATTCATATAAATCAGTTGGTAGAATATAATATTACCGCAAATATTTTATCAGAATCTAATATGTGTCACCCACAGAAACTAAGGATAAATAGATGAAGAACATAATTGATTTAATTCTCCTTTGACAATCTGCTAAATTAAAATTGAAGGTAATTGAGAAACTTTAAACTGCTTCCTAAACTGTGTGTAACATTCGTCTTTTGTATTTAATTAACATCGTTTCTCCCGAATTCACCTGTTTTTGCTCAGTGTAACCGCCCTCAAACGGGCGTCTGTATTAAGTTTTCGTAAATGTACGTGCGAACGTGGACACGTGCGTCCGTATTTTAGTTCTAGGACAGTAACTGAACCAAGAGAAGATTTTTGGGTTCAAAAACGGTTCACATGGCTCTGATCACTATGTGACTTAACTTCTGGGGTCATCAGTCCCCTAGAACTTAGAGCTACTTAAATCTAACTAACATAAGGACATCACACACACCCATGCCCTAGGCAGGATTGGAACCTGCAACCCTAGTGGTCGCGCGATTCCAGACTGTAGCGCCTAGAACCGCTCGGCCACCCTGGGCGGAAAGATTTTTGGGGATGAGATACTGTGGAGCTATCTGTTTCTGTTTCTGTGATGAATGCTGGCATTCGACTGTACACACCCCCTCGTTTTCTCCTCCTCCAATTCGCCATACCGTATAAACACAGACACACACACACACACACACACACACACACACACACACACACACACACACACACACACACACCGAACTTTTGTTTCAGAGACTAAGTCCCGGGAGGTGCACGAAAACGGTGAATTAAGGAACCATATGATAAACATGAAGAAATACATATTATAAATAATCAACCGAGTAGGAACATTTCTGTTAAGTAACAATTTGTCAAGGGGACGTTATTTTTGTAGTTGGTACTCTACATTTGTAATATGACGATTCAGTGTAGTAATGCGTATGGATAAAGAACGAGAGAAGACACTGGGTTAGTAGCAACTCAAAATGATCTCGTTACTACAGAGCACATGCTCCAGAATGTGCAGCAATATTGTGATGAACTACACAGCAGAATCGTTTCGACGAATGTCTCATCTTCCAGTTGTGCAGCCTATATCCATCTCAGCAAAAAATCGCCCACCTGCTTGAGTTTGCAATGTTTTAACTCCCAGTTGACAGGGTTAAACCTTGGAAGATAATCATTATTTAGTAAACAGGCAATGAATATGTGGTTCACGCTGGATTAGTACGAGGGGAATCATAATGTTTTGTACACACACATATAGACACTGAAGCGCCAAAGAAACTGGTATAGGCATATGTATGCAAATACAGGGATATGCAAAATACGGCACTGCGCTCAGCAACGCCTCTATAAGACAACATGTGTCTGGCGCAGTGTCGGACATGTTACTGCTGCTACAATGGCAGGTTATCAAGATTTAAGTCAGTTTGAACGTGGTGTTATAGTCGGCGCACGAACGGTGGGACACAGCATCTCCGAGGTAGCGATGAAGTGGGGACTTTTCCATCACAAGTGTACCGTGAATATAAGGAATCCGGTAAAAGATCAAATCTCCGGTATAGCTGCCACCGGAAAATGGTCCCGCAAGAATGGGACCAATGATGACTAATGAGAATCGTTCAAAGTCACAGAAGTACAACCCTTCCAAAAACTGCTGCAGATTTCAATGCTGCGCCATCAAAAAATATCAGCGTGTGAAACACTGAATGAAACATCATCAATATGGGCTTTGGAAGCGAAGGCCCACTGGTGTACTATTCATGACCGCGCGACACAAAGCTTTATGCCTCGTCTGGGCCCGTCAACACCGACATTGGACGATTGATGACTGGAAACATGTTGACTGATCGGACGAGTGTCGCATCAAATTGTATAGAACGGATGGACGTGTGCGGATGTGTAGACAACCTTATGAATCAATGGACCCTGTATCTTAGAACAGGACTGTTCAAGCTGATGTAGGCTCTGTAATGGAATGGGGCGTGTGCAGTTGGAGTGATATGGGACCCCTGATACGTGTAGGTACGACACTGACAGGTGACATGTGCGTAAGCGTCCTGTCTGATCAACTGCATCCTTTCATGTCCATTGTGCATTGGCGACGGACTTGGGAAATTCCATAAGGACAATGCGACACGCCACGCGTCCAGAATTGCTACAGAGTGGCTCCAGGAAAACTCTTCCGAGTTTAAATACTTCCGCTGTCCACCAAGCTCCCTAGACAAGAACGTTATAGACATCCCTGAAGGATTCACGGTGACAATTCCCTCGAGCACTACTTCAGATATTACTCGAGTCCATGCCACGTCGTGTTGCGGCACTTCAGCGTGCTAGCGGTGGCTACACGATACTAGGCAGGTTTACCTGTTTCTGTGGTGCTTCAGTGTATATGTCAAATTATGAGATGTGTTGTCAAGACCTTTTCCAGGTATGTAGACCGTCTAAAATCCGGTGGACCGGAACTTCCGAAGTGAGGATCCCTGTTGCGCCACAGCTGCACCTGTTCCAACACAAGAATCCCGTGACCTAATTAGCTGGAGATATCGTAGTAGAGTGACCCAAGAAACCGAAATTCAGATGTTCTTGCTTAAGATGCTGTAAGCCTGTTATGCTGAGAGCCCAGAACAGCTTATGAAAGGCGAACTCGCTGCACTGACGTGACACAGCCAGAGCTGTGAAACTGATGACACAATGAAAGGCTGAGGCAGTGATGTCATGACTGTCTAACGACCAGGTTTTGGCGCCCCGGTTCTGTTGTGAATTAGGAGAGAGAAGCGATACCATTTCCGAAAAATTTGCGGTTTCAGTTCGCATAAATACTCCCCATTTTGGATAGGCAGTATGAGTCGCCGCCAGTAGCTAGCTATGAAGGGAGAGCTACGTCAGGCTACGACTAGAAATGGATCAACAAGTTAGGTGCGGTTCTGCAGTCCGCACTAAGTCCGAATTCTGCCGACTTGCCACTTTTCAACTGGCTTGCCACCTACTGATTAACTTCCATTCACTGCTGGGCGCCTATCCTGGGGACCTACGTTTCGTGCCTTGGCCACTTAGCTGACCAGCCATCATCGTCTGCACAGGCAAACTCTGTCGCAGTTCGTCGGACAGTTTAAGCAAATTTTGTTGGGTGTCCCTTATCGCCTGTGCGCACATACGTCACCACTTTCAACCGCCGCCGTCCTCCGCTTGATGCTGCACGCCCCGGTGCGTCCCGTGTATTTGTAGCCATAGGCGCGGCTGCCGCAGCACCACGTCCCCACCGCCTGCTGCCCAGTACCACGTGGTTCCATAACCTTGACAAGACGCCGCTTGTTAGTCCAAGCACACTTCACCGCTGACCGAGTCCGGCATGCGCCTTGGGGACCTTAACCGCCGCCTACCCCCCCCCCCCCTCCCCCCCCCCCCCCAACGATGTATCTTGGCACGGAAAAAAAGGTTATCGTGTTTAACTATGAGCCTTCCTATCCTCTAGAAGTACGCCTCCATCATCCATTGCAGAAATCATTCATACCCAACCTCAATATCTTAATCAACATACAGACTCCGCAAGCCACCGTACGGAGAGTGGTGGAGGGTACCCTGAATCACAACGAGTCATTTCCTGCCCTATTCCACAAGCAAATAAAGACATGAAAAAACGACGGTCTGTATGCCTTTGCCGACTGGGGTGGCCGAGCGGTTCTAGGCGCTACGGTCTGGAACCGCGCGACCGCTACGGTCGTTGGTTCGAATCCTGCCTCGGGCAAGGATGTGTGTGATGCCCTTAGGTTAGTGAGGTTTAAGTAGTTCTAAGTTCTATGGGACTGATGACCTCAGAAGTTAAGTCCCATAGTGCTCAGAGCCATTTGAACATTTGTATGCCTCCGTACGAGCCCTTATTTCTCGTACGCCCTCTTTGTTGTCGTTACGCGAAATGTATGTTGGCGGCAGTAGAATCGCTCTTTAGTCATCTTCCATTCTCGGTTCTATAAATTTTCTCAGTAGTGTTCCTCGAAAAGAACGTCGCCTTCTCTCCAGGTATTCCCATTTGATTTCTAGCATCATTTCTGTAAAACTTGTGTATTTATTGATCCTACCGGTAACCAGTCTAGCAGCCCTTCTCTGAATTGCTTCGATGGCTTACTTTAATTCGACATGGTACAGATCTCAGACACTCGAGCAGTACTCCAGAAAAGATCGCACTAGCGTTCTACAAGCGGTCCTCTTTACAGATGAACTCCACTTTCCCAAATTCTCCCAGTTTACCGAAGTCGACCATTCGCCATCCCTTCTGCCGTTCCCACATTTTCTTTCCATTCCATATCGCTTTTCAACGTCGTCCCAATATGAAAACGAAGTGACTGTGACGATCAGGACACTACTGTTGCTGGTTTGAACACTACGGATTTGCTGTTTCTACAGTGAACAAGCACACGCATATGTTAGCACATCTCTTCCTAATGATCGCATATAGCCATAAATACCTTTGTTAAACAGATCAGATGAATGGGGAAAACACTGTAATATATAGAGTGTAGAGTGATATAATGTATGTTGTTTATTTTTTAAAATTCGATTTGCATACTTTATTTTGATATGAAATAAGCAACAGCTGCCGATGTAAGAAACGCAACAATATTTCAGTGTGGTGACTGTCTTAACGTCTTTAACAACAACTAGATTAAAACTTACTGTTTCTGTGTTTTATCGTTGGTTAACGAAGTCATGCCACAGCGTATCGCAGTTGCACCAGCACTTTTCTACAGCGTGTCCTTCGGTCCAAACGAAGACTAGGCACTTATTGTGAGTAAAATTCTGCAACTCTAAACCAGTTAGTAAACTACATCTGAACCATGTGTCCCTAATGACACAAGTGTTTGGTTATTGTAAGCTGAATTATTTTAAGCAGCTGCCAGAAAATTTCAGGCTGTTCCCGAGGAAGGGTTACTTGCACAGTAGTTAACATTAAAGCAACAGTTGTGGAGACAGGTTTCAGGAGAGCATTCTGGAAATACATATCACACACTTCGCCCCAAAGAAGACAAAACTGCATCAAATATGAAACTTCCTGGCAGATTAAAATTGTGTGCTGGACCGAGACTCGAACTCGCGACCTTTGCCTTTCGCTCTACCAACATTTTTTTTTAACCATAAAACCAACGTAACGGCCGTCCTCTTTTTCTTTTTTCTTCTTTTTTTTTTTTGCAACTTCAATAAAGTAAATGACAATTAATGTCACGGGCGGAAGTGAAAATGAATTCATCATCTGCATCACAATCCCTGCCGCACGCGGCGTCGCATCACAAATCTGGCAGAAAGCCATATAATCTTGACCATTAAAACATTGTGGGCGACATGTATTTCTCCTGCGTCGACCATTCGAAAAACCATTATCTGAGGCGGTTTCGGTGTTTAGCATCGTTGTGGTTTTTTTTTTCACGTTAACATAATCCAGTCATGACTGGCGCCAACAGATAGGGGCTACTTTTCTTCCCAGTGTGTTGTGTAAATTGAACCACGCAGTACTGTCTGTAGTCGTTCTGCTGCAGGTGTCTTCTCATCTCTGGGACACCCCAGCTGTCGGGCTCAATGTGAAAAACACTTCCTAAAAAATTGGAAAAGTGAGTCCTGTATTTCGTATAACTCAGTATGAGCTCGTGTTGTTCTTGTAAATACATCCAATAATCCATCACGGACTTAATATCGTACGAATCCAAATATTTTGTCGCATGTCCAGCGATCCAATTGACCGCATACGTCTTTTGTTTGGGAAAAAAGATCTTGTACGGTAGAAAAAGTACATCCGATCTGATTTCTGTGACCATCTGAGCTACCCAAGCACGACTCACGTCCCGTCCTCACAGCTCAATTTCTGCCAGTACCTCGTCTCCTACCTTCCAAACTTTACAGAAGTTCTCAAAATGGTTCAAATGGCTCTGAGCACTATGGGACTCAACTGCTATGGTCATCAGTCCACTAGAACTTAGAACTACTTAAACCTAACTAACCTAAGGACATCACACACATCCATGCCCAAGGCAGGATTCGAACCTGCGACCGTAGCAGTCGCACGGTTCCGGACTGCGCGCCTAGAACCGCGAGACCACCGTGGCCGGCACAGAAGTTCTCACGAGAGCTGCTGTAAAGTTTGGAAGGTAGGAGACGAGGTACTGGAAGAAGTAAAGCTGTGAGGAGGGGGCGTGAATCGTGCTTAGATACGTCAGTTGGTAGAGCACTTGCCCGCGATAGGCGAAGTTCCCGAGTTCGAGTCTACATCTACATCCATACTCCGCAAGCCACCTGACGGTGTGTGGCCGAGGGTACCCTGAGTACCTCTATCGGTTCTCCCTTCTATTCCAGTCTCGTATTGTTCGTGGAAAGAAGGATTGTCGGTAGGCTTCTGTGTGGGCTCTAATCTCTCTTTGCGAAATAGGAGGGAGCAATATACTGCTTGACTCTTCGGCGAAGGTATGTTCTCGAAACTTTAACAAAAGCCCGTACCGAGCTACTGAGCGTCTCTCCTGCAGAGTCTTCCACTGGAGTTTATCTATCATATCCGTAACGCTTTCGCGATTAATAAATAATCCTGTAACGAAGCGCGCTGCTCTCCATTGGATCTTCTCTCTCTCTTCTATCAACCCTATCTGGTACGGATCCCACACTGCTGAGCAGTATTCAAGCAGTGGGCGAACAAGCGTACTGTAAACTACTTCAATTGTTTTCGGATTGCATTTCCTAAGGAATCTTCCAATGAATCTCAGTCTGGTATCTGCTTTACCGACGATCAACTTTATATGATCATTACATTTTAAATCACTCCTAATGCGTACTCCCAGATAATTTACGTAATTAACTGCTTCCAGTTGCTGACCTGCTATTTTGTAGCTAAATGATAAGGGTTCTATCTTTTTATGTATTCGCAGCACATTACACTTGCCTACATTGAGATTCAATTGCCATTCCCTGCACCATGCGTCAATGCGCTGCAGGTCCTCCTGCATTTCAGTACAATTTTCCATTGTTACAACCCCTCGATACACCACAGCATCATCTGCAAAAAGCCTCAGTGAACTTCCGATGTCATCCACCAGGTCATTTATGTATATTGTAAATAGCAACGGTCCTATGACACTCCCCTGCGGCACACCTGAAATCACTCTTACTTCGGAAGACTTCTCTCCATTGAGAATGGCATGCTGCGTTCTGTTATCTAGGAACTCCTCAATCCAATCACTCAATTGGTCTGATAGTCCATATGCTCTTACTTTGTTCATTAAACGACTGTGGGGAACTGTATCGAACGCCTTGCGGAAGTCAAGAAACACGGCATCTACCTGTGAACCCGTGTCTATGGCCCTCTGAGTCTCGTAGACGAATAGCGCGAGCTGGGTTTCACACGACCGTCTTTTTCGAAACCCATTCTGATTTCTACAGAGTAGATTTCTAGTCTCCAGAAAAGTCATGATGCTCGAACATACGAGTAATACGTGTTCCAAAATTCTACAAGTGATCGACGTTAGATATATAGGTCTATAGTTCTGCACATCTGTTCGACGTTCCTTCTTGAAAACGGGGATGACCTGTGCCCTTTTCGAATCCTTTGGAATGTTAAGCTCTTCTAGAGACCTACGGTACACAGCTGCAAGAAGGGGGCAATTTCCTTCGCGTACTCTGTGTAAAATCGAACTGGTATCTCATCAGGTCCAGCGGCCTTTCCTCTTTTGAGCGATTTTAATTGTTTCTCTATCCCTCTGTCGTCTATTTCGATATCTACCATTTTGTCATCTGTGCGACAATCTAGAGAAGGAACTGCAGTGCAATCTTCCTCTGTGAAACAGCTTTGGATAAAGACATTTCGTATTTCGGCCTTTAGTCTGTCATCCTCTGTTTCTGTACCATTTTGGTCACAGTGTCTCTGGACATGTTGTTTTGATCCACCTACCACTTTGACATAAGCCCAAAATTTCTTAGGATTTTCTGCCATGTCAGTACATAGAACTTTACTTTCGAATTCATTGAACGCCTCTCGAATAGCCCTCCTCACACTACACTTCGCTTCGCGTAATTTTTGTTTGTCTGCAAGGCTTTGGCTATTTTTATGTTTGCTGTGAAGTTCCCCTTGCTTCCGCAGCAGTTTTCTAACTCGGTTGTTGTATCACGGTGGTTTTTTTCCATCTCTTACGATCTTGCTTGGCACATACTCATCTAACGCATATTGTACGATGGTTTTGAACTTTGTCCACTGATCCTCAACACTATCTGTACTTGAGACAAAGCTGTTGTGTTGATCCTTCAGGTACTCTGTAATCTGCTTTTTGTCACTTTTGCTAATCAGAAAAATCTTACTACCTTTTTTAATATTTCTATTTAAGGCTGAAACCATCGATGCAATAACCGCTTTATGATCGCTGATTCCCTGTTCTGCATTAACTGTTTCAAATTGTTCGGGTCTGTTTGTCACCAGAAGGTCTAATATGTTATCGCCACGAGTCGGTTCTCTGTTTAACTGCTCAAGGTAGTTTTCAGATAAAGCACTTAAAAATACACTCCTGGAAATGGAAAAAAGAACACATTGACACCGGTGTGTCACACCCACCATACTTGCTCCGGACACTGCGAGAGGGCTGTACAAGCAATGATCACACGCACGGCACAGCGGACACACCAGGAACCGCGGTGTTGGCCGTCGAATGGCGCTAGCTGCGCAGCATTTGTGCACCGCCGCCGTCAGTGTCAGCCATTTTGCCGTGGCATACGGAGCTCCATCGCAGTCTTTAACACTGGTAGCATGCCGCGACAGCGTGGACGTGAACCGTATGTGCAGTTGACGGACTTTGGGCGAGGGCGTATAGTGGGCATGCGGGAGGCCGGGTGGACGTACCGCCGAATTGCTCAACACGTGGGGCGTGAGGTCTCCACGGTACATCGATGTTGTTGCCAGTGGTCGGCGGAAGGTGCACGTGCCCGTCGACATGGGACAGGACCGCAGCGACGCACGGATGCACGCCAAGACCGTAGGATCCTACGCAGTGCCGTAGGGGACCGCACCGCCACTTCCAAGCAAATTAGGGACACTGTTGCTCCTGGGGTATCGGCGAGGACCATTCGCAACCGTCTCCACGAAGCTGGGCTACGGTCCCGCACACTGTTAGGCCGTCTTCCGCTCACGCCCCAACATCGTGCAGCCCGCCTCCAGTGGTGTCACGACAGGCGTGAATGGAGGGACGAATGGAGACGTGTCGTCTTCAGCGATGAGAGTCGCTTCTGCCTTGGTGCCAATGATGGTCGTATGCGTGTTTGGTGCCGTGCAGGTGAGCGCCACAATCAGGACTGCATACGATCGAGGCACACAGGGCCAACACCCGGCATCATGGTGTGGGGAGCGATCTCCTACACTGGCCGTACACCTCTAGTGATCGTCGAGGGGACACTGAATATTGCACAGTACATCCAAACCGTCATCGAACCCATCGTTCTGCCATTCCTAGACCAGCAAGGGAACTTGCTGTTCCAACAGGACAATGCACGTCCGCATGTATCCCGATCGACCCAACGTACTCTAGAAGGTGTAAGTGAACTACCCTGGCCAGCAAGATCTCCGGATCTGTTCCCCATTGAGCATGTTTGGGACTGGATTAAGCGTCGTCTCACGCGGTCTGCACGTCCAGCACGAACGCTGGTCCAACTGAGGCGCCAGGTGGAAATGGCATGGCAAGCCGTTCCACAGGACTACGTCCAGCATCTCTACGATCGTCTCCATGGGAGAATAGCAGCCTGCATTGCTGCGAAAGGTGGATATACACTGTACTAGTGCCGACATTGTGCATGCTCTGTTGCCTGTGTCGATGTGCCTGTGGTTCTGTCAGTGTGATCATGTGATGTATCTGAGCCCAGGAATGTGTCAATAAAGTTTCCCCTTCCTGGGACAATGAATTCACGGTGTTCTTATTTCAATTTCCAGGAGTGTATTTCACTGGATTCTTTGTTCCTGCCACCCGTTAAGGACGTTTGAGTCTCCCAGTCTATATCCGGCAAATTAAAATCTCCACCCAGAACTATAACCAGGTGGGGAAGTCTACTCGAAATATTTTCCAAATTATCCTTCAGGTGCTCAGCCACAACAGCTGTTGAGCCCGGGGGCCTTTAGAGACATCCAATTACCATGTCTGAGCCTGCTTTAACCGTGACCTTCACCCAAATCATTTCACGTTTCGGATCTCCGTTAATTTCCTTCGATACTATTGCACTTCATATCGCTATAAACACGCCTCCCCATTCGCTGTCCAGCCTGTCTCTGCCTTATACATTCCAATCTGAGTTTAGGATTTCATTACTGTTTACGTCTGGTTTCAGTCAACTTTCTGTCCCTAGTACTATATGGGCGTTGTGACCGTTTATTAATGAGAGCAGTTCTGGGACCTTTCTATAGACGCTCCTGCAGTTTTCTATTAGCACATTAATATTGTTAATCTCTGTTGCATTTTGCCTACTTCCTACCTTGCCGCATCTCAGGAGGCGTCTTGTCGGGCCTAGGGAGGGAATTCTCTAACCTAAAAAACCCCCATGTGCAGTCCACACGTACTCCGCTACCCTTGCAGCCGCTTCCGGCGTGTGGTGCACGCCTGACCTACTCAGGGGGACCCTACGTTTCTACACCCGATAGCGGAGGTCGAGAAATTTGCACCCCAGATCTCCGCAGAATCGTCTGAGCCTCTGTTTTAAGCCTTCCACTCGGCTCCAAACCAGAGGACCGTGATCGGTTCTGGGAACGATACTACAAATAGTTAGCTCTGATTCCACCCCGCGAGGGAGGCTTTCCGCCTTCACCAATTCCGCCAGCCGCCTGTACGAACTGAGGATGACCTCTGAACCCAGACGGCAGGCGTCATTGGTGCCGACATGAGCAACAATTTGCAGTCGGGTGCACCCAGTGCTCTCTATCGCCGCCGGTAGGGCCTCCTTCACATCTCGGATGAGACCCCCCGGCACGCAGACAGAGTGGAAATTTAGCAGTAAATGTATTCGAACTAGCGACATGTTATCGATGGTGCACGACGCTTACCATTACATTACTTGCTAACACATAGCTACAACAGCTCCAGCACACAGTTTTAATCTGCCAGGAAGTTATATATAAGCGCACACTCCGCTGCAGACTGAAAATCTCGTTCTGGATAGTATCCAATATGTACCAGTATATTCAACGCCCATTAAAATATAAATGATTGAATCGCATTTGTTGCAACAAAGACACTAACTTTCTATTCGAGTCCAGTGTTAGCCAAAGTGTTTTTATAAGTGTTCACTAACGCCGCGGAACAGAAGAAATCACCGAGAGAATGGGTTAGTGAACTTTAAAGGTATAGCAGCACATGAACTCACAGCACAGTTGTAATTTACGACGACGTGCATTTCAGAAAAACCTCTGAACGAATTTCAGTGGAAGTTTCATCCTCGTTGGTCTGATCCACATAGATGTATGATGCTGTCACGCCCAAGTTTTAGCCAACATCTTGTCCACTTCAGCGTTGAAGAAGTAACGACTGCCATCAATGAAATGATACCAGGGAAATACCCAGTCTCTGGTGGCATTCATGCAGTATTCCTTTTGCACTGTGACAAGTATGTGAAAAACTGACTGACTGAGTTCTTCACAAACATTCTGCAAACGGCTAACACACCGCATGAAACGGACAAAAGTCATAGTTTTACTGAAAACCGGAAAACCAAACGACAGGCCAGAAAGTTATCCACCCGTAGCTTTCCTTAGGATGCTGTATAACCTACAGGAAAGAATGGTGTGCAACATAATATGTCACGCGATCTTCCAAAAAACACCGGTTGAACAGGCAGGACTCAGACCTAATTGCAGCTGCACGGATCAAGTCCTGTCACTAACGACCTTGACAGAAGCTGACTGCGAGAATCGAGAAGATCATCAGCCGCATTCATTGATCTGAAAGCTGTATATGATACTGTCTGGAGGCAAGGTTTCGTACTGAAACTCCTACAAGTCATCTCAAGCCTGAAAATTGGCAATCTCATCAATGACATTCTCATTAACCAATGCTTGCAAGTACTCATAGGCAATGAACTAAGTTCACAGATGAAGCTAAACAATGGGCTACCACAAGGGTCTGTCATGACCTCCCTCCTGTTCAGTTTGAACACATCAGCTATGCCTGGAATCACATCAAAAAAGTCTGGGTATGTTGTCGACTGGGCACTCGCAATTAAGTATAAGGATTTGGAAGTTACCGAGTCCGTACTGACTAATGATAAATCAACTACTGGTCAGTATTTCTGCAAACGGAGATAGCATCCAAGTGCCGCTAAGAAAGAACTCTCGACATTTCACCTAAACAACAAGACTGCCAACAAAGAACTCACTGTCCACCATGAAGGAAGAATACTCAGACATAACAGAAATCCAAAAATTTTAAAGTCACACTTAACAGAACGCTAAGCTACAAACATTTATTAAGAACAGCTGTCAAAATCAGAACTCGAAATAACGTCATCCAGAAACAGTGTGGCACATCATGGGGATCAACTGCATCAACACTCCTTACTTCAGCTCCGGGATTTACCCTGTTGCGCAATATTGGTCACCAGCCAGGATGAACAGTGCTCACACAAAACGTGCTCAACCATAGCATGTGTCTTATAACCGGCGCCGTCAGACCCACACCTAATTTCTGGCTACCCACCCCCACCTCCAAATCTGAGGCGGGAAAGTGAGCTTGTACGGAAGTACAAAAAGAATACAAAAAAATTATAACCTCCCTGTTCACACAGACATTCGAAGCTTCAGAAAAGTTAGGCTTCTATCTCGTCAGCCACCCCTGTAAACCACAAGAAACTAGTGAGTGCGAGGCACACGTGACAGACTAATGCTACGACAGAAAAACTTGAGACAACATGCATATCATCCAATCCACCTGATTTTGAATTGCAACGCAAGAGACGGGAGATTCTCAGCAGAATAAGAACCAACACTGGAGGGTGAGTTGACTCGTTGCACAAGTGGAATAAAATAACTTCTCCGAGTTGTGACTGTGGCGCTGTAATTGAGACGGTTCATTTACATCTACACTTGCATGATTGCTCTGCAATTCACAATTAAGGGCCTGGCAGAAGGTTCGCTGTACCACATTCAAGCTATTTCTCTATCGTTCCACTCTGAAACAGCAGAAGATAAAAACGAACACTTCAATCTTTCCATGTGTGCCCTGATTTCTCTTATTTTATTGTGATGGTCATTCCACCCTACGCAGTTGGGCACCAACAACATATTTTTGACATTCTGAGGAGAAAATTGGTGACTGAAATTTAATGAGTAAATACGGCCGCAAGGAAAAAATTTGTTTTAATGATTGCCACCCCAATTCGCGTATCATATTCGTGACACTCTCTGCCTTATTTCGCTATAGCACAAAACGAACTTTTTTGATGTCCTCCATAGATTCAATCTGATGCGGATCCTACACCGAACAGCACTACTTCCGAAGAGGGCAGTCAGGCGCTGTGTAAGCAGTCTCTTTAGTAACCCTGCTGCATTTTCTAAGTGCTTTGACAATACATCGCTACTTTTGGTTTGCTTTCTCCACAAAATTATGTATGTATTCTTTCCAATATAACTTATTCGTAACCGTAATCCCTAAATATTTAGCTGAATATACAATCTTTACATTCGTGTGATTTATCGTGTAACCGAGATTTAGCGGATTTCTTTTAGTAGCTATGCTGACAACTTCACACTTTTCACACCATACAGATAATTTGTCTAAATCTTTTTGCAATTTCTTTTGATCGTATCTTTTATAAGACGGTCAATGACACCATCATCTGTAAGCACTCTAAGAGGGTTACTCATATTCTCTCCTAAATCGGTTACGTAGATTAGGAACAGTAGAGGGTCTGTAACACTTCTGTTTTACTCGATGACTTTCCGTCAGTTATTACGAACTGTGACCTTTGTGACAGGAATCTCGATTTCAGTCGCACAACTGAGATAATAATCCATAAGTAAGCAATTTGATTAAAAGTCGCTTGTGAGAAACGGTGTCAAAAGGCTTCTGGAAATCTGGAAATATGGAGCAATTTGAGATTCCCTGTTCACGGCGCCCAGTTACTTCTTGCGAATAACGAACTAGTTATGTTTCAGAAGAACGGTATTTCCTGAATCCGTGCTGACTATGTGTCAAGAGACCGTTACATTCGAGGTAATTCATAATGTTAGAACACAGCATATGTTCCAAAACATACTGCAAATCGACGTTAGTGATACTGGTCTGTAGTTCAGCGGATTGCGTGTATATCATTTCTTGGATGTTGATGTGACTTGCACAAATTTCTAATCTCTTGTTTCGGATATTTTGACGAGCGAGCAGTCGTATACGATTGCTAAATATGGAGGTACTGTATCTGGAACTCTGAAAGGAACCTGACTGGTACACAATCTCGACCGTAGGCCTTTCCTTTATTAAGCGATTTAAGCTGCTGTGCTACACTGAGGATATCTACTTCTAAGTTACTCATGTTGACGGTTGTCCTTGATTCGAATTTTGGAATATTTACTTCCTCTTCCTTGGTGAAGGAATTTCAGAAAAACATTTTTAGTAACTCTGCTTTAGTGGCACTGTCATCAGTAACATCACCATTGTTCTCGCGCAGTGAATGTATTGATCGTGTCTTTCCGCTGGTGTACTTTACATACGGCGAGAAGCCCTTTGGATTTTCTCCCAGATTTCGAGACAGAGTTCCGTTGTGGAAACTATTAAAAGCAACTCACATTGAAGTTTGCGCTAAATTTCGAGCTTCTGTAAAACTTCACCATTCCTCGGGTTCTGCGTTCTTTTAGATTTGGCACACGTTTTTTGTTGCTTCTGCAACTGTGCTCTGACTTCTTTTGTGTACCACGGGGGATCCGTATCATCTCTTATTACTTTATGTCATGTTATTCAAGAATGTCATCTGAGAGCCTTCCCTGGTGATCGAGCAGAGATTCTGGTGATGACGGATCGAGCAATAGACTATATTCGTGGCCTGAATATAGGTTTTTAGTTTGCTGTAATTGTGATCTTATTTGTTTGTGATGTAGCAATGGATAAATAAATAATATACATATTCTTTACAGAGCTCGAGGCGACGTGAACATCCAAACTTGCATACAGTCTCTGCTTCGTTGACTATTAATTACTTGCATTTGCTTTTAACTTTTAATTGTAGGCAGAATTTTGTAAAGCGAGAAACGCAGTTAACGGTATCTGAAATACATACTCATTTCTCTACATAATACCAGGAGTTTATATCACAGAAACAAGAAATTTATTAAGTGAACTTTATAAACTAGTAGTTTATTAGCTTACATAACGTACGAGTAAACTAAATTTCTTTCTAAAGGGTCTCGGAAAATCGCGTCCCATTTCGTCCTCCGCAATGTTTACTCTCAAGGATATTCCTGTGATGGTCATTCAGTCAATCTTTGAGGCAACGGCCTGTTTCTGGCCTTTCTACGCACATTATATCCTATTTGCATACGAGACTCTTTTACTTCATTTATTATCCGATTCAATTATATTTGACTACTTTCAACCTGTACCGCGTGCTGTGGCTACGGGCTAGCGTGTAGCGATGGAGGCAACCCACCACTCTAACATCACATTCTTGTAGTAGTTTGTTCCATTAAATGCATCTAATCTTGACGAAGGGAAATCCTTGTCGCTGGAGTGAAAACAGGTGGAACTTACGCACGGTCTGGAAGAGGTGCCAGTTGAACGGGAGACCACTGCCTTATTAATAAACTTCGGTTGGAGTTCTCAGCTGTCCACTTGCCGTTGTGCTTCCGTATGTGTGGTTTCGAGACACGTTTCCTCGAGCAAAATATGTAGCAACTCGTGTGCCTGTAAACATCCAAACTTTGCCCTTTCAGTGGGAACGGTGTGCAAAGCCCAAAAAAATTTCCAGAATTTTCGACAAACAAATTTGTACGTGGGAGCGAGGTGACACTTGTTTCCCGTTTCCATATACACGTATTTCATTGGCGGATGCATCTTTAACTTTATGGTGGGAGCTAAGGAACGGACATCCAGATACCTGAATGGAAGAGCAATTTCGCTCTTTCTGTAATCAGCTACAAAAGATTGTGCAGGGTGCCTTTCCAAGATCTGAAGGAAGGCTATCAAAAATTGAGAGAGGCATTCGTACTCGTATTGGGATTCGTATGGGTATTCCCATTCGAACGTCTACGTCTATTTCTGCTTGGTAATGCTACTCTGGACTCCGGACTCGTTTGCGTTTTTCTTGACTTCGACCCTCTGTTTAGTCTTCGAAGTTTCACTTTGAATACACGCGCACCCACGACGAGTCATCAGGAGCATGATGACATCTGCGATTCAGTCCCATCACATCGGCTCCGCGCGGCAACAGTTATCATCGGTCACAGTTTCTTTATCTCATTTTGTTCTATATTGTTCGCTGAATCTGTTCGAGGCGGTCGTCCGATGACACCCGTTCACGTTCTTCGTTGATCCTTTGACCGAACGCGCTTAGCTACCGTTCCGGCTAGGCACATTCCGACTTGTCGGCAGCCACGTCAGTGGCACGTAAGGTAAGTCACATTTGCATTGGTACTCCCGGCTTCGGAAATCACAATATAATGAACGAAGAGGAGTTCATTCCTGGTTCCTATTTCTTATCCTTCCTACCATGTTACACGCGCTACACGCATTGGTACGCTGTTTTTTGTGCAATGTAATCATTGCTTCGATTGAGTTTTTTTTCCGTAACCACTCATGTTTCGTATCGTTATGGAGTTCGCTTGTTGGAGCTCACTTGCCTAGTGATGTTTCTTTTTCCTGTCTTCCTTTATTCATTGACCTGTTGTGTGTTCCGTTCGAATTCATACCTTCTTTTGTGTAATTTTAAAGTTTTGCAATCATAGTCGAAAACGTAACTCGCGTTCACTATGTGCCCAGGGACCATCTCAACCGTAATTGTCTAGCATGATGCTTGTCGTGACCCTAACATTCATTCATTTTCTTGTCATTCTTCTATTTTAATTCTGTAAATTAACTCTTAAATTGTTTTACAACCTCAACGTTTATACACTATGTGATTAAAAGTATGCGGACACACCCAAAATCGTACGTGCTCCCACTTACTGCCAGGTACTCCATATCAGCGACCTAGGTAGCCAATAGACATCGTGAGAGAGCGGAATGGGCGCTCCACGAAACTCGCGGACTTCGAACGTGGTCAGGTGATTGGGTGTCACTTGTACCCTACGTCTGTACGAGAGACATCCCAAAGTCCACTGTTTTCGATGTGATAGTGAAGTGGAAACATGAAGGGACACGTACAGCACGTACAGGCCGTCATCGTCTGTTGACTGACAGAGACCGCCTACAGTTGAAGAGTGTCGTAAAGCGTAATAGGCAGACATGTATCCAGACCGTCACACAGGAATTCCAAACTGAATCAGGATCCATTGCAAGTACTTTGACAGTGAGGCGGGAGGTGAGGAAGCTTGGATTTCATGGTCGAGCGGCTGCCCCTAAGCCACACATCACGACGGTAAATGCCAAACGATGCCTCGCTTGGTGTAAGGAGCATAAACACTGGACGATTGAAGAGTGGAAAAACGTTGTATGGAGTAACGAATCCGATGGCAGTGTGTGGGTGTGGCGAATGCCCGGTGGACGTCATCTGTCAGCGTGTGGAGTGCCAACAGTAAAATTCGGAGGCGTTGGTGTTATGGTGTGGTCGTGTTTTTCAGGAAGGAGGCTTCCACCTCTTGTTCTTCTGCGTGGCATTATCACAACACAGGCCTTCATTGATGTTTTAAGCACCTTCTTGCTTCCCACTGTTCAAGAGCAATTCTGGGATGACGATTTCATCTTTCAACACGCTCGAGCACCTGTTCATAATACAAGGCCTGTGGCGGAGTGGTTGCACTACAATAACATCCCTGTAATGGCCGAGCCAATCTAGGCGCTTCAATCCCGAACCGCGCGACTTCTGCTGTCGCAGGTTCGAATCCTGCCTCGGGCATGGATGTGTGTGATGTCCTTACGTTAGTTAGGTTTAAGTAGTTCTAAATTCTAGGGAACTGATGACCTCAGATGTTAAGTCCCATAGTGCTCAGAGCCATTTTTTGAACTTGCCCGCATAGTGTCCTGATCTGAATCCTATAGGACACCTTTGGGATGTTTTGGAACGCTGACTTTGTGCCAGGCCTCACCGACCGACATCGAAACCTCTCCTCAGTGCAGCACTCCGTGAAGAATGGGCTGCCATTCCCAAGAAACCACCCAGCATCTGACTGAACGTATGCCTGCGCGTGTGGAAGCTGTGACCAAGGCTAACGATGGGCCAACATCATATTGAATTTCAACATTACAGATGGAGGGCGCCATGAACTAGTAAGTCATTTTCAGCCAGGTGTCCGGATACTTTTGATCACATAGTGTATGTCCTGACCTAAGTAGTGTTCCAGTAAATATTATTTTGTCAGATCAAACTCTATTATTCAGCAACCACTCTAGTAAATTATTCAACCTAAATGTCCAGGTCTTCCAAACATAAGCAATAGGCGAGTCCTCTGACGAGTTCAGGGTTTTAGCAAATAGCTTTTTTCCGATATGAGCAGCTGTTGATTTTTCAAATAGTCTATTAGTTTCATGGGAGTAATCTGTCATTTTAATCTGCATACCCACAAAGAACACGATGAGAAGAGGTCGTGTTCACAGCACACTCGGCTTCTGGCAAACTGTAGACAAACGCTGATGTCACGTCGAGGGCACGTTTTAGTTTCGACGTCTAGAATGTCCATTGGTAAGAGGTACATATTTCCATTTTCTTCATTCATATTAAGCGAAGCGAAAACTCTAAAGCTACGTATACTCCGAAATAGAGATAGGAGAGAGCACATCTTCCGTCGTGGTAATGAAATAAAGAAGAATACAGTTTAACGTCGCATCGACGACGATTTCATTACAGACGGAGCGTAAGCTCAGATTAAGGAAAGAAGGACGTTTTCGAAAGAAACAGCCCGTTGTTTGCCGTAAGTGATTTAAGGAAATCATAGAAAATCTTATCTGGATTTTCCGAGGGGAGTTTCAACGACGGTCTTCCCGAATGCAAATCCACTGCCTTATAACTGCGGCATCAAGATTAGTGGGAAAGAAATAGCTTTCCTTGTCTCGGGATTCGTACGTCGTCAGCTTTTTATTCATCGTCAGTGGGGCATTAGAATGCAGAATAGAGAAAGACCGCAGTACATCGTAACACTTGCTTTGGACGTCAACAACGATAGGTGAGCAGACATATCATCATTAACCAGTTCCTTTCAACGTGCTTCAGAACCTAACAGCTCAAACGGTACGCGTTGCTCAGCACACAGAGATTAGCAGGGGCACAGAAACACTGCGATTGGACGCTCGAAGCATGTAAATATACTTGCCTGCCAAACATAACGATGGAATAGGTAACGTAATATAACATATTAAGAACTAGTTTTAAATGAATGAAAGTGTGAGACCATGTTGCCAGAGGTCTCCCAGTGGTACACAGAAAGCTGGCCGTCATGTGATGTGAGGTCGGAGTGGCTAAGGGCAAATAGGGCAGGGCCCGCAACACGAGAGGGCTGAAGCAACTAGAAAAAGCCAGTGTGTATCCATCAGCGAGCAGTTATGGCGCACTGTGGTGATGTTCTTCATTGCAACATGACCTGGAGACGACATTTGGACTTCATATGGGGAACAATCGTCGTGAAACTGGAAGATGGGCAAAGCGTGAGGAGTGTAGCCCAGAAGTTTGATACAGCTCTCAGCTTTGTTTCCCGTGCTGGGGGAGCGTTCCGAAACACAGGCACTGCAGCCCGAAGGACAGGAGGAGGTCAACTGCAGCAGCAGATGCCCGCTATATTGTGCAATAGGCAAGGAGAGGCACACAACAAACTGCGGGTGCAGTTGCAATCACATATGACGGGATTGCAAAAAATGGTTTAAATGGCTCTGAGCACTACGGGACTTAACTTCTGAGGTCATCAGTCCCCTAGAACTTAGAACTACTTAAATCTAACCAACCTGACGACATCACACACATCCATGCCCGAGGCAGGGTTCGAACCTGCGACCGTGGCGGTCGCGCGGTTCCAGACTGTAGCTCCTAGAACTGCTCGGCCACTCCGGCCGGCAAACGGGACTACAAGACACACAATCTGACTCTCTACACTAGCATGACAACGGCATGGGGGTGGTCTGTTTGCCCGATATGCATGCATTTCCGAAGGCACATTCCATCCTACTTTTCGGTAACACAGGTACTAGTATTTATTCGCCAATACGAGACCCTAGACTGTGAATAAATATGTCCTTGCTGGACAGGAATACACTTACGTACGAGTGCAGGTTGTGACACAAGGACGACGACATATGAAAGAACAGCCGTGATTCGTGCACGGATAGCATAAGCGGTTAAGGCGACTGCTGGCGTAAAGCGGGTACTCGGCTCGAATCTCAGATTTTCATTGTTGTCATTCTAACATACAGCCGAATTTGGTTCATATTCGCAACTGCGAGTGCATTTCCTGTATCACTTGAGAATCCCTGGCACGAAGTAGATGTTCTTTTCCTGAAACGCCATTGACAATGATTAGAGAACTGGCATTTGCGAGTGACTGCGGAAACATCATACTGTCATCAGCATACATCTCGCGTAGAGATCGCGAAAACAAGATAAGAGAAATCAGGGCTCATACGGAAGAGTATAAACAATCTCTTTCCCCTCGCTCCATTTGCGAGTGAAATAGGAAAGAGGATTACTAGCATTAACGCAAGACACCCTCCGGCATGTACTTTATGGTGACTTTCTGGGGATCTATGTAGATGTAGGTGTAAATGTGTATGTAGATGTAGATACAAATGGAAGCGAATTCTGAATTGAGTATTCTGAGATTATGATCCATTAGTCGGAAATGAATATTTAACGTGGCGCGAGATCTTCAGTGAGTTCAGAAACCATTAGTCTGAAATGAATAATTTAAGGTGACACGAGTCTTCATTGAGTACTGCACGGGAGATGGTTTGTGGGGCGCTCAACTGCGCCGTCATCAGCACCCCTCCACATTCCCAATCTGAACAAAGTCCAATCAAGCCACTTTCACGAATGATGACGGAATGACGAGGACAACACAAACACCCAGTCTCCGGGCAGAGAAAATCCCCAACTCGGACGGGAATCGAACCCGAGACCCCGTGATTCAGAGATATCAACGCTAGCCACTAGATCACAAGCTATGGACACTGCAACTGAGATACACCTGCCGTATCGACTTTGAAAAACATTTCTCTATCGCCCTCTAAACGTCCACTGTGTAGTTTCCCAATACCGACTGTCGAAGATGAAGCATTACTTGTTATAGGAACTTGTGAAAATACGCGCAGCGGACGGTGCAGGAGCTTTTAGCTCACGGAAACGTTTTGCACATAAAAGTTTTGCAACGTTCATCATCTTAATTGGAAGAAATTTATCGCTGTGAATAGAAGCTCAGGAGAAACTAGGTCGTTTAAGTCCCAGAGAGCTGGCCAAGTTCCTCGGCGAAGAGTTGTTCGCAAAGCACAATTTGAGAATATGGTGTGTTATCGTGTGGTAGATGATTCATCAATCATTGTCGAGCAACTTACCTGTTAAATGGGCATCTCAAAGAAGGGAATGTGAAGAGCAGAATTCTAGGAGCGATTACAATACTACCATAAGGAACGTGGGCGATAAATGGATCCACGTGGTTCTGAAAGGCGAGCTCGGCCATGGTTGATGCATTTAGACTGCCCGTCGTCACTTTGAACGGTTGCTGTGAGTATAGCTTGTTGCTGTAAGTTACAAGTTTTTAGATCAATAGGAAAGTAAATATTCATTTGAGATCAATACTTCATAGTTTCAAAACAATCATTTTTAAGATGAGATCGTCTAACACCTGTAAGATTATGCCCCTAAAGTACGCCCTGTATAATTTCGTAAGCACTTTTCGATATGTCTGTATGTTAATTATTAAAATGTGTGACGTATACCGACCAGACTGAGTGGGTTTTTAACCGGTTCTTCACGCTCGTATAGGGTAATGCTGAGCTGGGCCCCAATCTCCGCCTCAAAATGTACTATACCGAAGCAGTTAAAATCCGGTAACACACATAGCGAAGTTTACACGATCCACAGGCAGACGACGCACACGTTTTCACTTCCTGTGGTTAATTGACGACTGTGGCAACACTAGAGCAACCAGCGACTAAATTAAAATTAAAATAATTTTGCCGAATTATCATAATAGAGGTCATCATCCTAGGCTATGATGTGCGGAGCCGCGCACCTGCTACGGTCGCAGGTTCGAATCCTGCCTCGGGAATGGATGTGTGTGATGTCCTTAGGTTAGTTAGGTTTAAGTAGTTCTAAGTTCAAGGGGACTGATGACCACAGGTGTTAAGTCCCATAGTGCTCAGAGCCATTTGAACCATTTTTTGATGTGCCAAAACATTACGAATACTATAGAGGATGAAGTGAAATTCGCGCACTCACGCTTCACAGCGCGAATCCTCACATGCCAGCGATAAAAAATTGCCTGTCACAAAATTTCGTCCAGCGAGTACATCCAGAAGAAAAAGGACGTAAAAAAGAGACAATGTAGCAACACTGTAACCACATGTATGGTTACTACCTCTGTCAGCTCTTGTTAATTGTGCTATACTGTTGGTGCAGTGGATAGAGTTTTGGGTTAGCATACAGGAAGTCGATGTCTCGATCCTGGGTTGAGGCACGTGTTTTTTATTTCGTAAATATAGTTCAGGTGTGACGCTACCTGGCATCTTAATCGTCAATAGCGATTACAGCTGGTCCTCTGGAAAACATTTGCACTTACATATTGCAATAGTAGATATGGAAGATTGGTCAGCTTTGAAAGAAACCTTTCCACGTGTGGGCATGAATTTATTCGCACCACTCATCTACTAGATGCTACACCTGTTTTCTTTGTACCCTCCTCCAATTATCCCATAGATTATTACCATCTATTATTCTTGCCTCGTTTAGGCCCATTACATTGCGTTAGGGCCTTACGTTACCAGTAGGACTAGCAATGTGCTTAGCGAATAATGTCCAGTGTCGGTTAGTACAGGGTGTTTCAAAAATGACCGGTATATTTGAAACGGCAATACAAACTAAACGAGCAGCGATAGAAATACACCGATTGTTGCAATATGCTTGGGACAACAGTACATTTTCAGGCAGACAAACTTTCGAAATTACAGTAGTTACAATTGTCAACAACAGATGGCGCCGCGGTCTGGGAAACTCTATAGTACGATATTTTCCACATATCCACCATGCGTAGCAATAATATGGCGTAGTCTCTGAATGAAATTACCCGAAACCTTTGACAACGTGTCTGGCGGAATGGCTTCACATGCAGATGAGATGGACTGCTTCAGCTGTTCAATTGTTTCTGGATTCTGGCGGTACACCTGGTCTTCGTCAGTAAACCAAATGCTGCCCACATGCATATCGCCGTCATCAATCCTGTGCACTATATCGTTAGCGAATGTCTCTCGTGCAGCAATGGTAGCGGCCCTGAGGGGTTGCCGCGTTTGAATTTTGTATGGATAGAGGTGTAAACTCTGGCGCATGAGACGATAGGTGGACGTTGGCGTCATTTGGACCGCAGCTGCAACACGCGAACGGAAACCCGAGGCCGCTGTTGGATCACCTGCTGCACTAGCTGCGCGTTGCCCTCTGTGGTTGCCGTACGCGGTCGCCCTACCTTTCCAGCACGTACATCCGTCACGTTCCCAGTCCGTTGAAATTTTTGAAACAGATCCTTTATTGTATTTGCTTTTCGGTCCTTTGGTTACATTAAACCTCCGTTGAAAACTTAGTCTTGTTGCAACAACACTGTGTTCTAGGCGGTGGAATTCCAACACCAGAAAAATCCTCTGTTCTAAGGATTAATCCATGTTGTCCACAGCACACTTGCACGTTGTGAACAGCACACGCTTACAGCAGAAAGACGACGTACAGAATGGCGCACCCACAGACTGCGTTGTCTTCTATATCTTCACATCACTTGCAGCGCCATCTGTTGTTGCAAATTGTAACTACTGTAATTTCGAAAGTTTGTCCGCCTGAAAATGTACTGTTGTCCCAAGCATATTGCAACAAACGGTGTATTTCTATCGCTGCTCGTTTAGTTTTTATTGCCGTTTCAAATATACTGGTCATTTTTGAAACACCCTGTATTTGTATGTGTTACCACCATGGTCCCACTAATTATGCCTTTCAACACTGAGTATGGTAATTGCATGCCTGTTAATATGTATCTCAATGCATTATTATTATTATTATTATTGTTATTATTCTAGCGACGGGATTGTGGAAATATCACGTCTGTTACCATTAATGAAACCCTGTAATTCGAAACCAAACTTTTGACAATTAGTGGTGTTGGGATACATCATTCAGAACAATATCTATCAGAGGGATAATGTGCGTTAGGTGGAATAGTGCGCAAGACTGACAGCATGTTTATATTGTATGCACTGTCCGCCAGACGGGGACCAGTTGCAAGTGGAGTAAAGCGCCCATGACAGACTCCAACGTGCATGCGTACACGTATCCAATTTTCTCATTGTAAACCTCTAAACCAGTGTGGCACACGTATGGCATACACAAACGATGAATATGTGGATATGCTTCTGATCCTTGGTGCATCTGATAACAGGGCTTGCGGGCGGTTCTAGGTGCTACAGTCTGGAACCACGCGACCGCTACGGTCGCAGGTTCGAATCCTGCCTCGGGATGTGTTTGATGTCTTTAGGTTAGTTAGGTTTAAGTAGATCTAAATATGCTGCTACATATCCTCATCGGCGCCATCCAGATAAAAATGTGTTTCGCTATCCGGAGCTCTGACTTCGGGAGTCAGGTTCTCTTCTTCCACCATCACGTGACAGAGGTCGTCCACGGACTCGCCATACTGCAGCTACTGAGGAAGCTTTTCCAGAGGTCATACAACAAGAATCTCAGCGAAGTACACGTAGCATTGCAAGGCAGCTGCATGTGTTGCAACGCATAGTCGTTAATGTGCTGCAAGAGCATGGGCTGCATCCCCATCTTTATGCTTTCACACAACACCTTCATCCTGCAGGTCACAATCAGCGGATGCAATTCTGTGTATGGTTCCAACAACAACAGGAAGCCAACGATGGCTTCGTGAGCACCGTAATACGGTCGGATAAAGCAGCATTCACTCGTGAGTGTGTCTTCCATATACACAATGCCCATCATTGGTGTGAGATTAACCAGCACGTCATCCGCTACCATGGATATCAAGTTCACTTTGGAAGCAACATCTGGGGCGGAATATTGGGCGACAGGTGTTTGGGCTCCTACGTGTTACCTGACCGGTTGACAGCATGAAGTTACCATGCATTACTCTCAAACTACCTGCCTGATGCGCTGGAATATGCTCCACTACATATTCGGCAGAGGATATGGTTTCAACATGATGCTGCACCTCCTGACTCTGGAATTAATGTGCGACAGTATTTGGATGAATCATTTGCAGGGAAATGGCCCGGATGTGAAGGTCCAGTTGTATGGCCACCGCGTTCACCTGACCTAAATACCCTGAATTTCTTCCAGTGGGTTCACCTGAAGGTGCACGTGTACTCTACTCTGCTGACGAATGTGAAATAATTGGTAGCGCGAGGTTCATATTGCTCCAGTTACTGTGGACGCGAAGGGTCCAGACCTGTATGATCCGACGGGCTGTGCAATGTTTGAACATGCAGGGAGGTCGCTTTGAGCATCTCCTGTTCTGAGCACAACGTATTCTGATGTGAAGGTCATGCAGTCATTAATATGGACACTATTATTGTCATTGGTTGCTAATGTGCGACATCTGAGCGCTCATGTTACATGTAGAATAAATTAGAAGTAGATGTTGTGTTATTGTACTGTGCTATCATCGTTACGATCCCGGAATTGGTATTGTTTTTGTAGTTATTCTGTCCTATGACAGGTCATTTGTTTCAACTGTTAATTTCTTATTTAGAAAATGTAGTAAATTTAGCATACATGTGACCTAAGAAACGGTGTATATCTCAGTATGAAATGTCAGAATAAAATTAGCTAATAAAAAAATGCTGTCCAAGCCCGGAGGAACCCTCGCGCATGTCAACCCAAAACGTTATCCACTGAACCAACCATACAGCACATCTAATATATGCCAACAGAGGTACTTACTATACATGTGGTTACAGTGTTGCCAGATTGCCACTATTTAACGTCCTTTTTCTGCCAGATGTACTCACCAGACGAAATTTTGTGACAGACATTTTTTTATCGTTGGCATGTGAGGAGTCGCGCTGCGAAGCCCGAGTGCGAGAATTTCGCTTCACCCTGTATAACGAAATAACAAGCAACCAGCTGCATAACAGAAATTTAATTTCATTACCGGTTTCGGGCACTTAGTGCCTTTCTTTAGCTTACACCTATCGCATTATTTGCGAGTGTCAACAATAAGATGTATCCAGCAAACTGCCATGTACATGTGGTTCATAGAGTCTGTAGAAATTTTGTACAGACACTGTGAACCACATGAATATGGTGTTTTGCAGAATTCAAGTATTGTTGACACTCGCAAATAATGCGACAGGTATAACCTTCTGAAGAAGCAAAGTAGGTGCGCGAAACCGGTAAAGAAATTAAATTTCTTTTATGTAACTGGTTGCTTATTATTTCGTTATATGCGTCTACAGTTATTAAGGACGGATCAAATACTAAAATTGCGAACACTGCTCTCATTGAGACTGAATGCCGCCGCTGCCGTTGCGAAGACGTGACGCGGCTTGGGAAGTGCAGAAGCGGAGCCGAAGCAAGTAGGGAATCAGTCTAGCGACGATACGTGCTGTAAATGGGGAAATCCAGTATCACAAACGGCAGATTGTTTTGACTTTGTACCAGGGATCCAACATCTCAGAAACGGCGAAGGTGATGGGCTGTTCGTATCCTACTGTCCTGAACATCTAGGGAAGTGATTGAATCACGCTGAAACCACGAGTAGGCCACAATGCGTTGGCGGCCCATATCTCATCTAGAACGTGGAGGACGAATGCTTGCTCGCTAAGCAAAGCGGGATATGAAGTAGATCTGACGACAGAGTACAACGCTGGAGCAGGCACAAGTGTTTTGAAAGCACACTGTACAAGGCACGTTGTTGGACATGCGGCTCCGTAGCGTCGACCCCTGTGTGTCCCCACGTTGAACCTATACCATCATCATTTACGACTGGAGAAGGCGCAAGATAATAAAGATTGAAGCCTGAACCGATGGAAAAGTATCGCCTGGTCGAAAATGGTTCAAATGGTGGTGGTGGTGGTGGTTAGTGTTTAACGTCCCGTCGACAACGAGGTCATTAGAGACGGAGCACAAGCTCGGGTTAGGGAAGGATTGGGAAGGAAATCGGCCGTGCCCTTTCAAAGGAACCATCCCGGCATCTGCCTGAAACGATTTAGGGAAATCACGGAAAACCTAAATCAGGATGGCTGGAGACGGGATTGAACCGTCGTCCTGCCGAATGCGAGTCCAGTGTGCTAACCACTGCGCCACCTCGCTCGGTGGTTCAAATGGCTTTGACCACCATCGCCTGGTCGGATGAATCACAATTCTTCTTAAACTATGTTAATGGTCGTGCCCAGAGACGCCGTTATTCAGGAGAACAGCTACTCGAGAAAAGCATCTCGCCACAGACAATGGCTACTGGGAGCAGTATAACATTATGGAGACAGTCACCGGGGCTTCCGTGGGAAATACGGTGGTAGCCGAAGCCACCATGAGGTGTGGATAACGTCGTGTAATTGTTCCTAAAAGCACGGTCAGTTTCAGGAAGACATCGTTTCAGCCGAATTAGAAATTTGTAAATATTAGACCGTCGCAACTGTCTATTATCATGAAAGTAGAACCACCTAAACTGCGTACAGAATCACTAAGAGTCAATGCACACAAATTCCAAAGAGCGCAGGGAAGCTTGTTTAACAATAAAAGGTAAAGGAAAGCATGTCTTTGCAAGGTGTAGTGAACCTGTAATAACTATAGAATAAGAGAGGTAACTGAATGTACCAACAAGTAAGTTTTATGTGGTAGTATTGTAAGTAGTAGTTGTGTAAGTTTAGTTTTAAGGATGTGCATTTTGAGAAAAGGCGAGGGAAACATTTGTTTCAAAGGCGAAGTCCCATGCTGAAAATGGGGATTTAAAAACAAAAAACAAAACAAAAAAAAACCTGACTGGCATCTTCAATTGCCAAACATGTGAAATAAATAGCATTTATAAGGAACAAAAAAGTGTAACATAAAATAAGACTGGAAACTTGTATTAGAGAATAGAGATTCGACAAAGACAATATAGGATTAAGAAACAAAACAAAACCTTTGTGAACAATGTTCTACGAACATCCGAGTAACATATACAGGGAGAGTCATCTAACATTACCGCTGGTTATATTTCGTAAACCACATCAAATACTGACGAATCGATTCCACAGACCGAACGTGAGGAAAGGGGCTAGTGTAATTGGTTAATACAAACCATAAAAAAATGCACGGAAGTATGTTTTTAACACAAATATACGTTTTTTAAATCTAACCCCGTTAGTTTTGTTATCACATTTGAACATATAAACAAATACGTAATCAGTGTCGTTTGTTGCATTGTAAAATGTTAATTACATCCGTAGATGTTGTAACCTAAAGTGGACGCTTGAGTACCACTCCTCCGCTGTTTGATCATGTGTATCGGAGAGCACCGAATTACGTAGGGATCCAAAGGGAACGGTGATGGACCTTAGGTACAGAAGAGACTGGAACAGCACATTACGTCCACATGGTAACACCTGTTTATTGGTCTTTTTCACTGTCGCACATGTAAATTACCATGAGGGGTGAGGTACACGTACACACGTGGTTTCTGTTTTCAATCACAGAGTGGAATAGAGTGTGTCCCGACATGTCAGGCCAATAGATGTTCAATGTGGTGGCCATCATTTGCTGCACACAATTACAATCTATGGCGTAATGAATGTCGTACACGCCGCAGTACATCTGGTGTAATGTCGCTGCAGGCTGCCACAATACGTTGTTTCATATCCTCTGGGGTTGTAGGCACATCACGGTACACATTCTCCTTTAACGTACCCCACAGAAAGAAGTCCAGAGGTGTAATATCAGGAGAACGGGCTGGCCAATGTATGCGTCCTCCACGTCCTATGAAACTTGCCCGTCGAACATCCTGTCAAGGGTCAGCCTAGTGTTAATTGCGGAATGTGCAGGTGCACCATCATGCTGATACCACATACGTCGATGCGTTTCCAGTGGGACATTTTCGAGGAAAGTTGGCAGATCATTCTGTGGAAACGCGATGTATGTTGCAGTTGTTTGGGTCCCTGAAATGAAGTGAGGACCAATGAGGTGGTCGCTAATGATTCCGCACCATACATTTACAGTCCACGCTCGCTGTCGCTCTACTTGTCTGAGCCAGCGAGGATTGTCCACGGACCAGTAATGCATGTTCCGTAGATTCACTGCCCCGTGGTTTGTGAAACTCGCTTCATCGGTAAACAGGTAGAACTGCAACGCATTCTTTGTTAATGCCCATTGACAGAATTGCACTCGATGATTAAAGTCATCACCATGTAATTGCTGATGTAGCGACATTTGAAACGGGTGAAAGGTGACGATGCAGTATGCGCGTGACACTACTTTGACACCTAACACAGCTAACACACCAGCTGCACCCGCTTCTCCTGTGACGGGCCTGTTACGGACCCGTTTGCGTGCTACGATCATATCTGTTGCATGCAGTTGGCGGTAGATGTTTTGCAACGTGCGGCACGTTGGATGCTCTCTGTCTGGGTACCATTCTGCATACACCCTGCAGGCTTCAGCTGCATTTCGTCGACACTCGACATAGATGAGTATCATCTCCGCCTTTTCAGAGTTCGAATACACCATGGTCACAGTTCCTACAACACCACACTATCACAGACGTCTGGTAACACGGTGTACTACAGTTGGTCTGCGTGCGGAGAAGAATGCAGAATAACAATAGCAGCAAGCGCTACATGCGGACACTGTGACAGCTAGACCAAACCTCTACAGTGCACTACAGCCACACTCGTAAACACGGTCATCATCGTAAACATGTCCCTGCAGATGCTGCTTGCCGACCGTGGCCCGTGTTTGTTACAACACGCAACTGAACGTCGGAGGTGCAAGCGTCAAATTTAGATTACAACATGTCCGGATGTAATTAACATTTTACAATGCAACAAACGACACTGATTACGTATTTGTTTACATGTTTAGATGTGCTAACAAAACTAACGTGGTTCCATTTTAAAAAACGTGGGTTTGTGTTAATAACATACTTCCGTGCATTTTTGTATGGTTTGTATTAAACAATTACACTAGCCCCTCTCCTCACGTTCGGTCGGTGGAATCGGTTCGTCAGTATTTGATGTGGTTTACGAAATGTATCCAGCGGTAACGATAGGTGACTCACCCTGTATATATCATAAGATAGTTCCAGAGGCAAACATAGAAAAAAGTCAGGACGAATTCTTGCAAAGTGGGGTCTGCCACAGAAATATATTAAAGGCAAATGCAAAATGCTCTTAAAATTTTCTCAGTCCAACGCGAAGCCCAGTTAAACCAGGCGAGCGTGACGTTCAGTGAACAGAATGACAAACAGGCAAAGAGCTGATACTGCAAATAATATGCCACACTCTGGCAGCCATTGCTTCTCATCACTGAAGCGAGAACTCAGTATCTTTAATTCAGCAACATGATCCCACTGGGGAGGGATTATGACGTCATTCTGACAGCGTAGTGCGATGCCTCAAACACCAGTGGATGTTCCACAAAAACACCAATCAGCCCGCTGACATGTTGGAAAAGAACCAAGCTGGAGCCCCGAAAGCCACTATTGTGACGTCGAGGTGTGGTGAAGTACGCTGATGAGCCCAGGACAAGAGAACAAATGCAGTCATACTCAGCAAGACATGCAGTCATTTCCTCAGACGGACAGTAATAAATATTCAGGCTTCCAAGCCTTTATACGAGTACTGTTCATTTACACTGAAGCAGCTATGACGCAGACTCTACAACATTCGATAAATGATTTCAGTGTGACAGATTTTCACGGGAAGGTGCCCGGGTTCGATTCCTGGCAGGTCGTAGATTTTCTCCACTCAGGGACTCATTGTTGTGCTGTCCTTACATTAGTATTGTCATAATTGGCATACCCCTATTGAGCTGGCTATATGGGCACCTCTTGAGAGCTAATATAGACTGCTCTCTGCCTCGTCTACTGCTACCAACTCCTCGTGCCTTTCGGCTTGTGAGAATTGAACTCATGGATTCTGGTGCATCGTCAGTCTGTCGCTGTATCTGGAAGTCATGCTAAAGGCTGCTGCCCCCCGACTTGTATCTGTTAGTAGACACAGGTGTCCACGAGAGATCACGGAGAGGCGTGCTGTAACTCTGCGCTACCATCACATCAAGTGCGAAGCTGCTGGGGTTTACTCAGACACACCCCTTTGATGTCCACGAGAGGGCCCTAGTAAGCAATCGACGTTCGGATGGTCGATGCCACTGTAGGAGCTACACCTGACGCCCTTTACCCTGCCCAACATGGCTGTATTAGGTGCACTGCCATAATGGAGGCAACAGCCTCGAGGATCTACTGAGGTGAACGCTTGATCTACTTTTCGCATTCTACTCTGCAGCATGTTGCACTCAGTGTGACATTTTCGTAGCCCTCCTCGCTGCTGCTGCAGAAAAGATGATTAAAATGCAACACTTAAGTCGAATAAGTATATGTCTTCTATCTATATCCGAATCCCGCTCCAGCTACTGCCGGGTCTGTGTGCTGACGAGTCCACTCCATTTGGCTCGGTCCTCCCACCACTTTTCTTCCTCCACTTGCTACCAGGTCACACCTCTCCTTTCAACACATATTCTCACTCCCATTTTCCACCGTGTTCTTGGGCGCCCTCTAGATCTTTTCCCATCTATCTTTAGTTCTTCCATAATTTTGGGGAGTCTCTGCCCATGCATCCTCTTAACATGCACATACCATTTTAATCTCTTTCTTTCAATTTCTTCTCTCATACTTTCTTGTTTGAGGTCCTTTCTAATCTCTACATTCCTTACTCTGTCCATTCTTGTTTTTCCCTTAACTGCTCTGAGAAATTTCATTTCCCCTGCTTGCAGTCTGCTCCAGTCCCTTTCTGTCATTGTCCATGTTTCTCCACCATAGGTGACAATAGGGATGTAATAATTCTTATACATAAGGAGTTTTGATCTTTCTGAAACCTCATTATTTCAAATCAGATGTTTTATTGTTTGGTAGAAATTGCCTCCCTTCTGTAACCTCCTATTAATTTCGTTAATTATTCTTCCATCCCTAGATATTTCACTCCCTAAATAAGTGAAACTTTCTACCACTTTGAGGGGTTCTCCATTCAAGGTAATATTTCAATTGATTCCTTTCTCTCTTCCAAATACCATTACTTTACTCTTATCTTTATTTATTTTTAATCCACACATTTTCATTATTTCCTTCCACGCATCAAGCTGTAACTGTACATCTACCTCTTTATCACCCCATATTACCATATCATCTGCAAAAATCATCTTTTTTTCTTTTTATTTTACTATATCTTTAACTGCCCTATTCGTTCCCTCCATCACAACATTAAAAAGCGCAGGAGATAGAATACTTCCTTGGTTAAGTCCTTGTCTTATTTAGAAGTATTCAGAGTTCCCCAATGGTGTTCTAATTCTATAATTGCGACCTCTGTATATTGTCTTTATAACATTAATGTATCCATCTTCTATATCTATCTTCTTCAGTTCTTCCCACAGTCTTTCCCTGTCAACTGAGTCATATGCCTTTTCTATGTCTATAAAAACCATTATCACCCTTTTGTTATACTCCCAAACTTTTTTCCATCAGTTGACGGATAGAAAATATCAGGTCGATCGTGCTCCTTCCTTTGCTAAACCCATGCTGTTCTTCACTCAGCTCCTTTTCTATCTTTTCACTTACTCGATTTAGTAAAATTCTTTCAAAAATCTTGGCTGTATGACTCATGAGGGTTATTCCTCTGTAGTTTTTACAAAGTCTTTTATTGCCTTTCTTGAAGATGGGAACAATGTCTCCTATTCTCGAGTCGTCAGGTATTTTACTATTTCTCCACACGCTTGATAGTACTCTATACAGCCACTGCATTCCCACTGGACCTGCTGCTCTTATCATGTCCACTGATACTTCATCAGGTCCTGGGGCTTTTCCCCCATTCATCTTCTTCACAGCTTTTTCCATTTCTTCCCATGTAATTTGTCCTAATTCTGCTTCCCAACTTCTCTCAATTTCTCCATTATTTGTTGTTTCCTCATGTACCTGCCCCTCAGCGTTTAACAGTTTCTTAAAATGTTCTTTGCAGAGATCTTTTATATTCCCTGGATCTTCAATAATGGTACCGTTCTCTGTTTCCATCTTTGCTGGTACTTCAGAAGCCTTCCTTTTTTTTCATCATTTTATAGAACATTTTCTTATTGCTTTTCACATCTTCTTCAAGTTTTTTTTGTAAACTCTTCCCATGCCTTTTTCTTTACTGTTTCCACTATTTCTTTGCACTTCTTCTTTTCCTCTATATGTCTTGCTACTGCTATTTCATTCGCGCATCGAGGGCCAACTGACCTTCACCACTGTACTCCACAATTTGCTACCCTGCAAACGTAAGGGTTTCAACCCAGGACCTTACAATACTTCCCTTTACCAATAGGCTGCACAGTTTTGTTTTCACTCCTCGAGTGTGGTGTTATCGTACTGTTGTGCAGGGATTTCAGTGTGCAGCAAGATCACAGATTTTTACCAACAAACAAATAAAACTATGTGCGTTTTGAACCTCTCGCGGCGTAATGAATAATCCATTAAATTTCTGGCATGGAGTCTTGCATATACTACTGCTTTAATGGATATTTCAGTCACGTATCGTCCTCCCATCCTCAGGGTGAGCCGTAGGACTGTCAAGGTGCCAAGCGCGGCCGTATATGTGCTAAACTTTGGCGATAGTGCTCATGCAGGTCACAGATGCTGGTCAAAGAGGTCAGAGAGGTACACTGGTGTTACATGGACGACAGATCTGTGGTATGGCCTCACGGGAAGGATGAATTAGATCGATTTCTTGAGCATCTGAAATCTATCCAGGCTAATATCAAATTTACTATGGAAATACAAAATGATGGGCGCCTCCCTTTTTTGGATGTTTTCATTCGTTATAACATTGAAGACACATTAGGACAGGCAGTATATCGTAAACCAATGCATACGAATCTGTATTTATATTTCAGAAGCTACCATCATCCTTCACAAACCGCACTTGTCCTTAAAACCTTAGTGCGCAAGCCACACTGTATATCCGACAATGATAAGGTGCAGGAAGAGCTGACACACATCAAGAGCATTTTTAAAGCAAATGGATATTCCCAGCAACAAATCTGCAAAGCATTGAATATGGATTCTAGAATGCAAGTACGTGATCTGGAAGAAGAAAGTTTGACTTTCAGGTCAAGAGCGTTTTTGCCTTATGTGGGTGCTCTTTCTTCGAAGATAAGCCGTATTCTTGGTAAACACCGTGTTAGGGTGATCTTCCGGCCCTACGAAGAGTGCAACATTACTCGGTTCTGTGTAGGACGATTCATTGCTTCGTAAGGCGGGTCTGTATCAGATTCCTTGCCAAAATTGTGATAAGTTTGTCGGTCAGACAAAGAGCACTGTTCGTGAGAGGTGCGTGGAACACTGAAGATACACACGCGAACTACAACCAGACAAGTTAGATGTGAACTACAGTGACATGAAGATTTTAACATGCACCTCTTCCGTTTGGGATTCTTTTTTCAAGGAGCTATAGAAATTAGATTAACCGATAACTTTGATCATGGTTTCAATTGAATAATGCATAGCATCTACCTCTGGGCATAATTAAATAGCATAAAAGTGGTCAAGGTGTTGCTGCCGCTGAATACATGTCGATAAGTGACTGGTATGTCTGAACGCTTTCATCACAGGTAGCGGGTGTGTAAGTGTAACTCTTTGCCGCTGACTAGCATGTGTGACTCGCATGCGCAGTACCGCCCAGACGGAGCACATAAAGGCGTCGTTAGTATTGCGAATCACTCTACGGACGGCCTGACGATACGTGGCCGAAATACCAGATGAATAAATAGTATTTGCGCGGATGAATGCCCGAAATTTAACCGATTAAACAAAATTACGTAACTCTGTAGTTCAGAGGTAATATTTAAGAGACAGAGACCACCCCTAGAAATATAAAACGCAGAAAGAACTCTGTGTTTTTCGTAAGTACCGATACCCATCGGCCGGCCGGAGTGGCCGTGCGGTTCTAGGCGCTACAGTCTGGAGCCGAGCGACCGCTACGGTCGCAGGTTCGAATCCTGCCTCAGGCATGGATGTGTGTGATGTCCTTAGGTTAGTTAGGTTTAATTAGTTCTACGTTCTAGGCGACTGATGACTTCAGAAGTTAAGTCGCATAGTGCTCAGAACCATTTGAACCATTTTTGATACCCATCGGTTTCGGAAGATGACTGCTAGAAAACTACAAGATATACACAAAATAGACACATGCCAGTGGAAAGAATAATTCTCCATGTTTTAAATCACATTGCAGTTACTCACTATGGGTCTCGGAGGAGGTTCGAGTCCTCCCTCGGGCATGGGTGTGTGTGTGTGTGTGTTTGTCCTCAGGATAATTTAGGTTAAGTAGTGTGTAAGCTTAGGGTCTGATGACATTAGCAGTTAAGTCCCATTACATTTCACACACTTTTTTTCCTCAATATGGGCACCAATTGCGAAGGGGCATACACATCCAAGACGTCATGGTCGATATCAGCGACCACATCCTTCTTTATATATCTTCCAAATTAAATAGTAGTGACGGCAGGAAAACACGATCTCAGACCAAACAACATAAAAAGAAATTACATTGATTTAAGACATGTGAACATGATGGCCACTGAAACAGTGGAGACTCGTGACGGAAAGTCCGACCAATCCTATGCTTAGGCAGTTCAATACCGAGGTAATCACGAACGTCTGAAGGAGAGTGTGTTGGTGGATCATCTTGTTGCAAAATGAAGTTTCCACTGTCTTACTGTAATCTTGGCAGAAACTATAATTGCACTGTCTCCAAGTACACGAAACCATTTTGAAGAGGACATAGACGAAAACTCGTTAAAGTCAGGTGACCCATAATGTGTTCCACAAACTCATGCGGATGTCCTCTGCCCCAAACACAGACGTTATGATTGTTCACCTTTCCAGACAGATGGCACCGAGCGAGGAGGCGCAGTGGTTAGCACACTGATCTCGCTTTCAGGAGAACGATGGCTCAAACCTGCGTCCGGCCATCCTGATTTAGGTTTTCCGTAATTTTCCTAAATCACTTCAGTCAAATGCCAGGCTGGTTCTTTTGAAAGGGCACGACCGACTTCCTTTCCCATCCTACCCTAATACGATGGGACCGATAACCTCAATGTTTGGTCCTCTCCCCCGAATCAACCAACCAACACGTGAAACGATGCTTCGTCGTGGAAACCAACTTTTACGATAAATAGTCTTCCTCCAATAGCCGAGGCAGTCGTTGGCAAGGTCAGAAGAAAGCTCGCTGTCATTAGCAATCAGGATGTCTACCAACTGCTGGCTGTATGATTTTAGACGCACACTTTTTCACCGAATGCACAAGACCGTTGACTCCGTTATCTGCACTACATTGTTCGCACGTGCTATCGATATCTTCGGGCTTCTGACGAATGATTCCTGCACATGCTCTAGCTCCTCTGCTGACGGTCCCGATATGTTATACCACCACAGTCTGCTTTGTCTGTTAGCGCTTGTGCCTCATATTTGGTAGGAAATCGTTGCTCAACCGTCACATATAATTCAGAATTGGCGATTTCAAGGACAGAAAACGCAAGAACGTCTCTATTATACGCAATGTTCTAGTACGCTTAGCCCTTAGTGGCATGTTCTGCAACAGTGCTGTTGCACTTTTTACGAATGTAAACTAGGAGAGATGCTCTCTCCACTGATGTATCATTTTTCTGTATGTCGTCTACTGAAACCCCGGGGGTGCTTATGAGTAACCGTGTACAATATACTGTGATGACGACAGTTATGGGATAGCCATATGTATTCATACAGATGACTGTACTATCGAATACACCAGTTATAATAGGACAGTTAATTGGCGGAGCTGTCATTTGTACTCACCTGACCCTTGTGAAAATGCTTCCGACACGATTACGGCCGCTCGACGGGAATTAACAACCGTTTGATGCGGAATGGTAGTTGGAGCTAGAAGCATGGGACATTCCATTTGGGAAACCGTTGGGGAATTCAATATTACGAGGCCCACAGTCTCAAGAGTGTGCCGAGAATACCAAATTTCAGGCATTACCTCTCACTACGGACAACGTAGTGGCCGACGGTCTTCACTTAACGACTGAGGTCATCGGCGATGGTGTAGAAGTGTCAGCGCTAACAGACAAGCAACACTGCGTGAAATAACCGTAGAGATCAATAAGGGACGAGTGACGAACGTGCCACGAAATTTGGCATTAATGGGGTATAGCAGGAGACGAGCGACGCAAGTGCCTTTGCCAATAGCACGACATTGCTTGCAGCGCCCCACCTGAGCGGTCGCCTGGAAAACCGTGGCCTGGTCAGATGACTCCCGGTTTGAGTCTGTAGGAGCTGATGGTACGGTTCGAGTGTGGCGCAGACCCCACGAAGACATGGACTCAAGCTGTCAACAAGGCACTGTGCGAGCTGGTGGTGGCGGCGTAATGGTGTGGGTTGTGTGTTTACATGGAATGGACCGGGTCCTTTGGTCCAACTGACCTTATAATTGTAACTGGTCACGGTCGGTTACTTAAAGATCATTTGCAGCCATTCAGTGATAGAATTTTTATGGATGACAGTGCGCCATGTCACCAGACCACAATTGTTCGCTGTTGGTTTGACGAACATTATGGACAATTCGAGTTAATGTTTTGGCCACCCAGATCGCCTGACATGAATCTTATAAAACATTTATGGGACGTAAAAGAGAGGTCAGTTCGTGCACAAAATCCTGCACCAGCAACACTTCCGCAATTACGGACGGCTATAGGGGCAGCGTAGCTAAGTATTTGTGCAGGGGACTTCCGAACACTTGACGAGTCCGTGTCACGTCGAGTCGCTGCACTACGGCGGGCTTAAGGAGGTCGGACACGGCGTTAAGAGGCGTCCCACGACTTCTGTCATCTCAGCGTATAAGGAAGTCAAAGCGGACCCGACATTGGAAACAGAGGAATGCAGAAGAGCAGCAGACTACTTACGGAGACAGAAAGGTAGATGAGCAGCAGGAGAGGTTTGCAGCTGGCAGCGGCCACGGCGCATCAGCTGGCTGGCGATATCATGGCTGCTGCGTGCGCGCTGAGTGCTGCGTGTTGCGGGCCCGGACGGAACGAGCGTAGCCTGCACCTGCACACACATCATTAACTCACCATAATAGCCCTGATACGTAGTTTAGCATTTTTATGATTTTTATTTTAAATTTATTTGTACAGAATTCTAAAAATATGAACAATCAGGACAGAGACTGAGAGCAGTACATGCTGTAACTTGGCAATATTTCGGAAAAGTGTAAGGTCATTAGACGGCGATGATGACTGCTGGTGGAAGACCACATGGAATTCCAGAATTGGCAAGCTATAGTTCTTAGCTTTGGCATCTGTCTGAGAGCGCGCTCTAAGGAAATGCAGCCGAATACTACACATCGCTGTGGTTGTATTCAGTGTCTCCATCTATTAAATAATCAGCTGTATCGTCGAGGACAGCCTCTTTGGTAACGCCATCCCTAGAAGAAGAAGTAGATGTCATGATCTTGTTCTTGCTTATAATTACAGCTGCGAAGGCTATCATAAGTAAGCATAGACTACAGCAGTTTTCCTAGTTGCCTTGTGCAGTTAAGATTGTAACTGCGGTACATCTACATTAGGTGTGTTGCTTACCTATCAGGTTTTACCTCTTTTCGACCCCTTTGTTTCCATATGCGATCAGTAAGTTACTAGATTACAGAAACTGCCTTTGTTTACTTGAGGTTTTATCCGAAAATTGTCGATTTGTTATATCAGACAGGAGTGTAGGAGTGAAAACAGGAAACAATACAGATTTATCATATAGCTCTAGAAAACGCAATTTCCTCAAAAAAAGTTTAAATTAAAAGAATGCAAAACAAAAACTTATCAAATGTCGCTCCTATACGTTGTTTAATTTATATAAAACATGTAGCGTTATTAGTAAACAACATTCACACTTATCAATAATAACAGGAATATCTTTGTCTTCCATAATGATGAAGAATGTTCTATTGAGTATTTGTGGATGTAAACTTTACTTGCATCAAAAGTAAGTGGTATGGTTACATAAAAGAGGAGAAGGTCTGCAATAAAATTTTTATTACTTACAAAACGCCATTTATATTCTGTAACGGTATAAAATATGCTGTGGACTAACAGTGAATAATGTGTGGTTCTAAATATGTGCAAATAAAAAAATAGGCTCCCAGTTTCTCTTTTGCATATTCATTTATGTTTCTTTCCCTACCAATGCTACCAATATTACTGGTAATCCTACCATTTACTACGTCATTTATGTAGTGTACCAAAATTACCGAACCGTAGTTTTGGTAGAGCTCTACTTATAATCCATCTAATGTGCTTTATTCAGACAGTCCTAGGAAACTGCAAATTTTTATGTCTACACTAAAATTAAATGGCGTTGGTATTAACTGCATCTATAATTGTCCTTATTATTATCATTATTGTTTCCTTTATGGCCTTCTTTTGACCACTCTGCTCAATTACTCAAAGGTTTATATAAGTTGTTTCGTTATTCAACAATACAATTCAGTTCAATAATAATTCAGTACGACAATTCAATAATACAATTGTTATACAAGGATTGTTATAATTTATTGTTATATTGTCGGTGTTTTGCTCTTCTTTATGCCCAATATTTCTTCATTCTTTCAGATAGTTTCTTTCTTTCTTCATCTGCAGTCCTTTTATTGGTCTTTTTTTGTAGTCTGGTCTGTGTGTCTTGCAGTATTCTTGTTTTCTCTGTTTTGTTTTCTACGTTATCTAATGTCACTTGAAGTTCTTTTATATCTTCCATTATTTCTATGATACGCTAAATGTTGCTCTTACTGCTCCAGAACGTTTCTGTTATTCTCTTATTAATTCTATTTTCTGATCTTTTTATCAGATATCGAGGGAATAAGATGCATTTCTTCCTGATCGTGCTCATTACTGTTTCAATTTTCTTGTTTACAATGCCATTTGAAGCTCTTCCCCAGTGCTCATTTACGTCACATTGTTTATTTATTTATTCCCAAATTTTCTTTTGTTATATCTTCAAGATTTCGTCAATTTCTACTGTATTAGTTGCTTTAAAGATGGTTTCAGTTGCATATGTTATTTATGATTGTGTAACTGTTTATAATGCTTTAATTTTTCAGCTATAGATAGACTTTCCTTGATGTATGTGTTTTCAGTACTGTAATTTGCATTGTTCAGTTTCTTTTGTTCTGTTTTGCCAAGTTCGTTTCACATTCGGATTTTATATTATGACCTTATCTAAATATTTAATTTTATCAGCAATTTCGATTTTCTGCTCTTCTACTGTAATTTTGTTTCTAAGTGAGGGATCAATTAGCATAATCCCTGCTTTTTGAAACGATTTTCTATTTCTTGTAGTTATTTTAGTTTTTGTCTGACTTCTTCAACATTGTTGGCTATGAGAGCAAGATCATCAAAGAATTCCTAGCAATATAAAGTTATATCATTTTTCGCACTTCCATATCTTATGTTCTTTCAGTTATCCTTGTGTCATTCATTACGGATACCAGTGCGCAGTTGAACAATAATAGCGATAGACAGTCACCTTGTCTTAAACCTGTTTCTATGAGGAATGGTACAGAACATTCTCCTCCAAATTTCACTCCCGATTTAGTGTTTGTTAGAGTAAGTTCTATTAATTTAGTTACTTTTGGCTGGAGTTCTAGATACCTTACCATTTTTAATACTGACAGTAACTGAAGATACTCATATTCCTTCTTAAAGCCCACAAATGTTATTGCCTGAGATTTGTAGCATGCTATAATCAGTTTTGAACTAATAACCAGCTCTACACAGCTTCTCAGTGATCTGAAACCTCCCTGGAATTCCCTGTTCTAGTTGTCCCTTGATTCTTCCATATAGGATCTTGTATAGAATCTTATATGTGCCATCTAGTAGACTGATTTCTCTTTAGTTGTACAGACTGTTCTTATCCCCCATTTTGTGTCGTAGATGAATGATGGCCGTGGTCCAATGTTTGAGAAATATTTCTGCTAGCCAAAGTTTTGTTAGAGTCATGTGTAAGGAAGGCTTGACTGAGTCGCTTGAATAGGTAAATATGCAACAAAAACCTGATCGTCTCCCCACGCCTCATAATTATTTAGTCTTTTGAGTACTATTTCTACTTCTTGGAAGTTGGAGTCTCTAATTTCCAAGGTGTGTTTTCTACTGGGGTATTTACGTGTATTTGTAACGGATCTTTGGGTTATTCGCAGTTTAAAAGTTTATTAAATGTTTTTGTCATGATTTCAGTTATTTTCTTTGTTATTGTGTGCCAGTCTTCCTACTTCCTCTTTCAGTACTCATGTAGGGGTATTATGCAATTGCAGCTACTTCCCAAAGATTTTCTAGTATTTCCTGGAATTGCGGTATTTATCTCTATAGCGTATATTAGTTCTTTATGGAATCGTCTCTTGATTCTCCTAATGTTCTGTGTGAAATTTTTCCTTTATTGATTGCATTTTCTTATTTTTTGCGTGTTTGAAAGTTTGACCACCCTTGGTAGTTTTCTTCATGAAATTTATTACTTCTGTACAACAAAATCTATTCACAATAAATTTCAATGACAGCAGCCACATATACCGATGCATGTTCCTACAAAATTGCGTCACTGTACGACGCATAGTTCAAGAGATGCCAAGTCATAAACATGAAAATAAAACTAGAGGGCGTAAATCGCTAGAGATATAGGTGAAACATGCACACAAAGAGGTGTGAAATATGTTAAATACGTATTAAGTGTATTTGAAATGTGCGTTGGCAGCCAAAGAAACGATAAAAGAGTCATACTAAACCACCGGAACGATTTCACCCAAATGTGGCACCTACATTATTTAGGATCTGGCAAGAAATGTTGGCTGGATAAGAGCCACCAGCCTCGTATTGGGTAGAGAGAGAAAGTGGTAGGGGGAAATTGACAGACAGAGATGGGGAAGGAGGAGATGAACACAGATAGAGGGAAGGAGGAAATGGGCAGAGAAATGGAAGAAGAGGAGATGGATAGAGAGTGGGGAGAAGAGGATGTGGACAGGAGAGGAGAGAGCAGGGGATGGACAGAGAAAGAAAAGAGGAGGAGATGGACATATAGAAGAGGGAGGAGAATATGAACCGTGAGAAAGGGGGAGGTGGAGATGGACAAAGAGAGAGGAGAGAGCAGAAGCAGAACAGCGCGAGGGGAAGGAGACGGACGGAGAGAGGCGGAAAGAAAATGGGCAGAGAGAGAGGGTGGAATAGATAGACTAATACAAGTCTGGAATAAGTACAGACCCAGACATTTTTATAAATAACTGTTTAACCGTGGGTTACACCGCGGGGCGGAGCTAGTTTCAACTACTTAGCGGTCTGGGCCTCTGTCTACTTCTCTCAGTACTTAAATATTGTACGTTTCCTTATGAAAATTTTTGTTGATACCGATATTATCTAACTGCCGCAGCACCTCCTCCTGAAGCATTTCAGTTTAGATATAAGGTTGTGTCCTGTGCAGCGTTCTACAAGTCTTCGACCACTATTGTTTGTAAAGTTATGTGCACTCCATTTTCCAGTTATATCTTTATATTTTCATTCTCTTCCCAGCTGAGCATTGAAGTCTCCCAATAATATTTTTACATTCCTTTTCTTTATTCTGGTCACAGTTTTCTCGAGAAGGTCCCAAAACTTATCTCTCTCTTTGTTTACTTTTGTTACAAACTTTTTTCATTTGTAGGAGCATGACCATTAATTATTGTGTAAGTTTTATTCATTACTTCAAAAGTTATAATTGCAGTTTTTGGTGAGACCGCTTGAAAATCAGTTACTGAATATTTTATTTTCATATTCATCATAAATCATGTTCCAGATTTGGGACATTGCTTCATAAGCCTCTGTCCCAGTTGCCCCTTATAAATCCTGTATTCTTGTGATTCGATCGGTCATATGTCGTGTTTCTCTTTTCTTTGGCCCGTCCTCCTATTAAAATTTTTTGTTTATTTGATTCAGCTGCGAAATTCTTGAGTTTTCCTGTCTTAAGAGTTGAGTTACTTTGTGTGTTGGTACATAATTTATTTGAACCTTCTTTTTGTGTGTCAGCGTGCATTTGGGTGATTGCAAACGCTCTGATTCTTTGCTGTCTTCTAGTTGGCTACCCAAAGAATCCGACGTAGCTTCTACCTGCCTTATTCGACTGGACAGTGGTATTTTTTTCCTAAAAGACGTTTCCATATTTGATTTTCAAAGGTAATTAAACTTATCTGGAGCAAGCACCGATTTAGAACTACGTTTGTTAACCGTAGAGTGTCGTTATTAATGCGACGAATAGGATTTGCACACCGAGTCGTTCCTTCAGACAGTTTGCAATTCTGCGTACAATATCACCATGTGTACTGACTCGAGGAGAATGAACGTTGCCATTCCTCATCGTCATCGTCATCGTCATCGTCATTGTGAAGGAACGTGAACACTTGCTGTTTCCATATCTAGTAATTTGGACGACAGCAATTACGTTTCTACCCTAGCTTCTAGGTCTCCATGGCGCTATCTTGCAAAAAGATAACACAAGAACGTATGTTGTCTGTGCTGTCCTGATCAACATCGATAAATCGGGTGTTCAACTATTCGACTGACCGGCATTTTCTCCAGACCTCTCACCGTTTGAAAACATCTAGTCATTGATTGCTGAGAGACTGGCACGCAGCTGCCCGTCAGTCGCTACGACTGATGAACTCTGACATAGAGTTGAAACAGTTCAACTCGATTCCCACCTGGATTACGGAGGCTGTCTGCAGCAGATGTCTCCCGCTGTACACAGGCTCTCTCCATTAAATTTTCACACAATGTATTCCCCCAACTAATAATGTATTCTTCCTACTATTCTGTATTCGTGTAGTATGTAAACTTTTGTTATTTTGCGTGCTTCGTGGAGATACGGTTGTGACGAAAGAGCAGTGTAAGTCTGTCCATCTCTTCCCTCAGAAATAAAATCGCGTGGCATACGTACAGTAACGATTTTAAACTGAAAGAAGGTGATACTATGATAAGCCCGTGAGCGGACGATGCCGGATGCTCAGCTGCTCGGCTGTGACAACGCCGTGGCGGCGCAGCACCACGTATAGCGGACGGAGCTACTCAGGAAGTGGCAACTTCCCGAGGGACTATGAGGAGCGGCTTTAATAACTTGGTCTTAGGCAGCGTGCCTCAGCTGCGAGGTGCCGCACGGGCAGATCTCCCCGTCAATATTGCGACAGCCCTGCAAGAGCTTCCGCAGCTTGGAGAACGCCGTAATTAACTCTTAAACTATTAGCGCTACGCCTCTCTTCCGTGCATCGAGAGCTGTATACAGGCCGTGTGGTGAACCAGTTCACTATATGACATAGCACCAACGTGTTAACGCGTAGTCACAGTGAGAGTTCTGAAGACCTGTTGAGTCGTTCTGTTGAATATTTTATTTTCCATTTCTGAGTTACGCTATAGGCAAACATTTGTATCTGAAAGTAGTAACACACCTTTTTGTTTGGCTAGTAAGTTCAAGCATCGTCCACCTCCATAGAGGAGTCGTCAGTGCGTCTGACCGCCATGCAGCGGACCTGTGCTCAATTTCCGGCCGGAGCCGAGATTTTCTCCGCTCGGTGAGTGGGTGTTGTGTTGTCCTCATCTTCAATTCATCATCAAGTCACCCAATGTGGCGTTAAGTGAAAAGACTTGCAACCCGGCGGCCGAACTTCCCGGCTGGGGACTCCCGGCCATCAATGCCAGTCTCTGGATCTTTAGCCGACATTTTTTTGGTGACTTTTCTGACTTTTCACCATCTCGAGTGACTGGCAATGACGAAGATTCAGCTTCCATCCTCCGTCACCATCACTGAAGCGTTAATTTTTGACAATGCCAGCGGCTCGTCAGAAAAACCGTTCAACAAAAGTCGGCCGAAGATACCGAGACGATAGCCAACGACAACATGTCCAAATCAAAATTCGAAGCCCAAATTACACAATCCGTATTTTCTTTCCTTTTATTTATTTGCGCTGGGATAGAAAATAAATACATATAACTGACAAGGCGTCTGTTAAAGTGTTGAAGCCCTCTGATAAAAATTACGGCGGCCATCAACGTATTTGCTAATGACCGGCACAGCACCCACTTATAGGTACATATTGTACAAGGTGGGCAGGTATAGTACACAACAAATTTTTTTGTTTCTTTAAATTTTCGTTCATAGGTAGCTCTCGAAGATTTTTCTAAGCTGCAGCACCGTATACCAGCCACTTCCCGCTCTGTCCACGTGATGGAAGTGTGAACTTGTGCTGCCAAGCACGACCGAGCACCGCTGACGCTGTGCACGCCGCAGCCAATCACAGGAACGGAATCGGTCACGTGGGATCAGTGGGAGAGCTGGGAAGCGCGAGCGAGTGAAGTTCTGTCTGCCTGTTTCAGCCTGTTCTCGGACTGTTCAGACTTTTCTTCCGCACCTCTCTGGCCGTGAGGCCGCCACTTTCTACGAAATATTTCATACTTTATTTCTGTATTCTACAAGTGCAGACAATAAACCATGCCATCACTCAGTTTCAATAGTAATTCTGATTTCACACTCTGCAACCATCTCCTAAACGGTTGCCCACCTTGCCTGACATACATCTTACCCGCCAAACCTTTATACCTTTGCACAGTATGTACTTCTCCTTCAAAAGCGAAACAAAGGTACGCTGACTGTATCGAGTCGATTCGTTAATACCTTTAATTATGGCACATGGCACAAAACGTTAGATTTCACCCAAATTCACTATGGCCGAAGTTCTTTCGAAAGAACAATCAACACACAATGGAATATTGATTTTAATGTTACGCGAGCATGCTTTTAGAGAAATAAAGCGGGGAAAGGAAGTTGTGATTCTTTTGAAGGTGGCCTGTTTCTTAACGGTACTGATATGTTTTTACTTTCTTGACTCAATTGTCTGAAAAAGAACGAACTAATACTCAATTAGCTTTTCTCCACCTGAGTGTTGGGGTAGGCTTGAATGCAGTGACTCTTTTTATTTGTGTTCATTGGACGCAGTATTGTACAGTTCTAAGGGAGGACACAAATGCTCAACGTTGCGTGCAACTGTGAGTTTGTTTTGTGGATGGCTGTGCTGAGGGTTTGCGCAACTAGGGTTACGTTCTATCGCTTTTGTTGATTACTATGGAAGTGCAGGGAAGGTAAAAGTTAAAACTCGATGCTGATACATAGCCTCCTAATCCCGAGTAACACACAGAAGGCCTGAGAGTATGATTTCCTCACGTCACATAGTGATCGCAGTAGGCGGTACTACATTCCAACGGACTGTTGTTTAGCTAGTACCCGTTGCGCAAAATCTGTTCATCAGTTATCCTCTCCCTACAATCAATATAGTGGTGGAGAAAATTTCATTTGACATGTTTATCTGTTGCTCTTATACCAGTTTCCTGTTTTTTTTATCAAATACTGCCTTCCTATATGTAAAAACACAAAGTTATTATTTCTTTAGTAAACATCAATTTTTGCATTCTATAACCTTTCGCATAGTAATCGTATTCTATAAAGTCATACCATTATGGGTGTACAGTCCACTGCTTATGAAATATGACACTTGTTACGGGGAAATTGATTTGTAAGGGTACCCGCAGACCGTCTGTGTGCATTTCATTCATTGTTGTCCTACATAATTGAAGCAAATTTCCCAATTTGAAAATGAGAGGTTCTTTGGCATTGAGATTGAGGCGGGGAGGGTGTGGGAAGGGATATCTTCTAACTAGCGAAGCTTACAAGTTGTTTGCGCGTTTGTGTGGAGGAATTGCGTCATGAATTGGCAAATAATACCGGTTCGAATAGCCTTCGTGGAAATTACTGACCAACACGTTCCATTAGCGTCAGGGGTGAGTTGCAACTGCAAACTCTGCCAAGCATGCTGTTCGGCAATAGACAGATAGTATCTACACCCAGTGTAGTGCCACTACGTCGAAGAAACAGAGTAGTATTTAATTGACAATATTAAAGCTGACGCACTGCTGTTTAATGACGGATAGCCCTCTCTAATAAATCACGTGTTCTGGCTAAAAGGACAGATGGATGCCCATTGAGGAAAGTCAGAGAGCTAATTCTATACAGCTACTGATGGAGAACCCACTAGTACTGTACGCTCAGCGTAGTGGTCGCGTAATGCTCCATTGGGCCCTCTAGAATCATTCATTCATGGGGAAGGCATCACTGAATGAACAGTTTACTAAACCATAAACAGTTTTTACGGTTGTGTACCTCACTCGGTAAGAACGGAATGCTTGCAGGATCACTTCATATTACGCATGTTTGTCCGTCCGTCTGTCCCACTGTTCAGACCGTTTTTTCGCAGGAACGGGTCGACGAATCAAGTTAAAATTTACGTCTCATGCTAATATCGACGGTCCCTTGGTGTGGAAAAAATTTAAACTTCGAAGTAAATGGAATAAAAAGATACAAACTCACTCACATTTACCGTTGACCAACGATTATGAAATATCACGAGAAGCAGCCTTCCACAGTAAAAGTAAAGAAAAAATCCGAAAATCGTTCATTTCTAACAAAATCAGATAAAAAATTTTGCGATTACAAACGTACATTGCATTCGTAATCTGTCAAAAATCTCAGATACTATTGTAGTGATTCTGATCTGGTTTTCAGTAAGAGATTCAAGAGGAAGCTTTGTGTGTATAATTTACAAATATTTAGTGTTATCTGGCTGAGCTACGATGAAGTGGAGTCCTCTGCCGCTGTGAAAACGATGCCTTTGTCGTCTAGTGATGACCGGTGTAAGGCCGTCCGACTTCCGTGCCGCACCACCTCATTCTGCTTAGAAACAGTCCACGCTTACAACACGTACAGAATTTGTACTGTTTCAAAACAAAATCATACTCGTAACTGATGCACGAATGCACTTCCGTTGTTTGGAGTGAGGTTCCAACATCCCATAAAGTATCCATTGAAGTGTTCCACAGAACAATTAGAGATTTGCATAACAACAATAGCCTTATGGCGGGCTGTACCGTTTTCTTCTCTGAACACTTCCGTCAGATCTTATCAGCAATCGCAAAACAAACGAGAGGAGACAATGTCAAAGCATCTGCAGTTGTCAATTAGCAAATCAGGTTAATGTAACTCCAAAATCAATTAAATAAATGAAAAATTACCGTATCAAATGCAAAATCACAGAAAAATATGAACTTAAGACTCAAAATTAATACATTCTCGGAAGTCTTGGCATTCTTCGGATAGATATCTTACCACTGTAGATATCAATGATAGGGATAAATCGTCACGGTTCTCGATTATCGGGATGGATTTACTATTTATATGCATAATTAAGTTTTTAAGGGACATTCGGATCGCAAGACCAATTTCAACTTAACGGGTTCTTCTTTTCCTTTTAAATGTCGATTGTCTTCCCGAGAAAGCGCAGGATCCTTTAGATGAATAATTTGCTTGCCAACCATCAGTCAGGATCCACACGAATAGTTTTAACAACAATAAAGTTTCACAGTAGTTTCCTGTCTATGCAGCACTCTTAGCCGACTAAACGTTTGTGTCGTCAAATATATAGCCACAGTCGCTGTGTAAATCCCCCAACATGCACCATTTTGCAGACGGGAAGTCGAGATAGTCATTCGGAGACAGCACTATATGATCTGCAGCTTACTTCTGGTCTACTTAAGTCCTGTGGGCTATAAATTGCATCTACTCTGTATTCTCTAACGTGGCCGTAATTACGTGATTTGACAGTATTAATATAGTCATCTATGCCTTAAGCACTTACGGTACAAGACAGGACAGAGAAATCGTAAATTACGGGTTAATTTTAGAAATAAATGTTAACTCATGAACATACGACATGCGAGGGCTGGAACTTTAATAGGGGCAACTATTTACTTACAGCTCGTATAAAATAGATACGTGTTTCAAAGTTTTACTGACCTTCAAAGTAGTCACGAGCATTGTGTATAACCCGATGCCAGCGATGTGGAAGTCGTAGGATACTCTTAGCATTGCCAGTTGTGCTGACAGTTCGAACGGCGCTGTCTATTGCCCGACGAGTTTGTAGCATTTCTGAAACACATGCTGTGAAGTGTTTCCTTAGGTTTAGAAATCGGGTTGAACTCATGAGTGTTTAAGTCAGGGGAGTGCAGTAGGTGGTATAGCATATAACAACCCCTTCAGTCAAACAAATCAGTAACAACTTGCGCTGTACGTGCTTGAGCACTGTCCTGCAAAATGATGGTCAGATCCTGCAGAAAGTGTCATCACTTCTGTCTCTATGCTGTTCATTTTTGGAACACAACCTACGACCAGCTTAGAAACGGAAGTGATGACACTTTCTGCAGGATCTGACCATCATTTTGCAGGACAGTGCTCAAGCACGTACAGCGCAAGCTGTTACTGATTTGTTTGACTTAAGGGGTTGTTATATGCTCTCCCACCTACTGCACGCCCCTTACTGGAGCTCTCGTAAGTTCAACCAAATTTCTAAACAGAAGAAAACACTTCACGGCATTCGCTTCAGAACTGCTACAAATTCGTCGGGAAATAGACCGCTCCTCTTGAACTGTCAACACAACTGGCACTGCTAAGAGTACCCTACGACTTCCACATCCCTGGCAGTGGGTTATACACTATGCTGGTGACTACTTTAAAGGTCCGTAAAACTTTCAAACACGTATCTATTTTGTACGAGCTGTAAATAAATAGTTGCCACTATTAAAGTTCAACCCTCGTAGATTTGCTAACTGAAGAGTAAAACCTAAGTATCCTCTCTGCTGGCATAACATAATACATCACAAATGTTCGCCGGTGTGTAATCATGGGACCAAAACATACAAGAGTATGCTCGTCGGTTCTGTCCTTTGCGCGAAGGTTCAAGATGTCTAATTTAGCACATATTCATCAAGTGATTTCTGACATTTTCAGCGTAGCGACAGTGTGATAATTTCCAGAGCTGGAGACAGGAAAGCGCCCGTCGGCGTCTACAGCTTATGCGGAACCAGCACACACCATATCAAATTTTCGATGGTGATGACGGAAAGCATCAGAGTAACGGATTTCAATGCCGCTCACAAAGCTACACAGCTAAACACAGATAGAGTGTTAGCTCGTTTGTAGTACTGATTTACAAGTAAATAAAGGCGATATTCAGAGCTGGAATTTTCGACTTCTGACTTACTTTATCCTTGACAAAAGCAGCTCAAAGTGTGACAACAAGAGATAAATTATAGCAGGGGAGTTACCCCTTGTAGATGTTCTCCAACGACTTAAAATATTTAGTTTGATGACATGTTAATGCAATAGCAAATAACAGATGAATAACGCAATTCAGTCTTATTTCAGGAACACATATGTCTCAACTTTGTGTGCCACAGCCTGACATTAAACTAGATACCGCACGCCCGCGAATCACGTAGCGTGTGGAAATCAGAATCGACACTGTTACCAAAAATCTCATACGGAGCGAACGTTGCCGCTATAAGTCACAGTATTAATGCTAGAATCGTCTAAGACAACATCATACAATCCAAAGGAGTCACAGGATCAATGTAAAATTCCAGAAGCGTGGCACCCGCTATTTTCGACAACCAACGTAACTACCCTTTCAATAACGAGATGCAAACTGCGCGATCCACCCATCATGCCAGTCTATTTCGGGTAGAGGACAAACGGCATTCCCCACATGATGTGTTTAGCGCCACCCGTACATCTACAAAAAATATGGTTCAAATGGCTCTGAGCACTATGGGACTTAGCTCCTGAGGTCATCAGTCCCCTAGAACTTAGATCTACTTAAACCTAACTAACCTAAGGACGTCACACACGTCCATACCCGAGGCAGGATTCGAATCTGCGACCGTAGCGGTCGCGCGGTTCCTGACTATAGCGCCTAGAACCGCTAGGCCACTACGGCCGGCTTGTTTCAGTCACTGTCACCCCAACTCGCGTATCATATCAGTGACACTTCCACCCCTATTGCACGGTAACACGAAACGAGCTGCCCTTCTTTGCACTTTTTCGATGTCCTCCGGCAATCCTATCTGGTAAGGATCCGATACCGCGCAGCAATATTCCACCAGAGGACGGACAAGTGTAATGTAGGCTGTCTCTTTAGTGGGTTTGTTGCATCTTCTAAGTGTCCTGCCAATAAAGGGCAGTCTTTGTTTCACCTTCCCCACAATATTATCTATGTGGTCTTTCCAATTTAAGTTGCTCTTAATTGTAATTCCTAGGTATTTTAGTCGAATTGACAGCCCTTAGTTTTGTGCGATTTATCGTACAGCCAAAATTCATCGCATTTCTTTTAGTACCCATGTGGATGACCTCGCACTTTTCTTTATTTAGTAGGCTCACAGTTGTCGAAAGCATAACTGCGAGGCGTACAAATAATACTGCCGTCATTCCCTGAGTCCATCTCCATGTAGCTGGAGTGACAGGGTATTAGATCCCTCCCGGACTGGAACCGTGACTGCCGACTTGTAGTGGGGGTGCAAAAGGGGGAGGGGGACCAGGTGAGGTGAGTATCCGTGCTCGCGTTTATGTAATAATGGGTGACGACCGCAAGGTCTCTGGGACCTGTTCTTCTAGCGAGCAGGGGATTTCCCAAGTGGAGTGGAGAAGATGGGCAGAAGTAATTCGACATCCGTATATGAGCCATAGTCCATTCCCTGTGATCTCGCCATGTTGGATCTAAGGCGCAAATCGATGTTACACCCATGCCTCACTGGGATGGAGGCGAGGAGTTGCGGTGGGTGAATTGTGCAAGTCTGAATGTCGGTCGGTTGGAAGACATAGGGGAAAATGGTAGCTGTCTCTGCTGCTTACCTGAGCTCTGATGAGGTTGTACCGGATATGGGAGACCATACAGCTCTGGCAACCGAGGTCCATTTCTCCGGCATCTATTTCACAGATTTTAAGTGCACTGTGACTAGTGAAGAATGTTTATGGCCGTATATACGAGCCCAAACTAAAGAGGCCACATGGTGCTACTGCTGAGGGTACGAAGATTGGGACTCTGGATCGGCCACATGTTATCGAAAAGCGTAGCATTCAAACTGGGTTACAGCGGCGTATGGTAGCGGATGTATACGAAGCGAGTGAGTGTTTCAGAGCGTGCCTGGTGCGAAAGTGGGTAATCATCGGATAAGATAGTGTGTGGTGCTCCTTCAATAGCGAAGACCAGCCAGAGTGTCCGAATTTTAGCTGCTTGCGATCACTGATGTCATCCTGGAAACATATGGAACATTAGTGTGTCGGCAACAAGGAGTAGCATAGCCACCTTCACTGGGATCGCAGAGTTGATGTGCACATTCTGCCATGGCCTATCCGATAGGTCCACGGGTGGAAGGGGTGGAGCGGGAGGGGGGGGGGGGGTTCGCACCGGATCCGACCTCTTTGCCATGCACGTTTTGTAGGCTCAGGTCGCATGTTCCATGTCAGCGTCAATGCCCGGACAATGCTCGTGTACATGAGGCCAGGCAAAATACTTCATCTTCGATAACGTCCAGTGTGACTCATGTAGTAACTTTAGGATGTGAGATGTAAGTGTAATTCCGGACTGCTAACACTGAGTCTGACACGCATAGAAAAACGGATACATAGTGCTGGTTTCCTTACTTTGGACAGACGCTCCTACCAATCGACATGTGCGAAACCATCTATTTTTCAGAGCATGTGGTCGTAACTTGTGAGTGAATCCATCTCCTGGGCTGTCACGAGCTGTTTGGCTATCGTGTCCCTAATTTTTTTTATCGAGATGGAAACAAAGTGCCATAGACTAATCGGTAGATGCATCCTCTTGGATGGATGCATGCCTGTATTCGTCGAGGCATACTATCCACTAGTTCATCAAGGCACTGTTGGCCCAGATTGTCCCACTCCTCAACACCGATTCGGCTTAGATCACTCAGAGTGGTTGGTGGATCATGTCGTCCATAAACAGCCCTTACCAATTTATCCCAGGCATGTTCGATAGGGGTCATGTCTGGAGAACATGTTGGCAAATCTAGTCGAGCGATGTCGTTATCCTGAAGGAAGTCACTCAGAAGATGTGCACGATGGGAGCGCGAATTGTCCTTCATGAAGACAAATGCCTCGCCAATATGCTGCCGATATGGTTGCACTATCGGTCAGAGGATGGCATTCACGTATCGTACAGCCGTTACGGCGCCTTCCATGGCCACCAGTGGCGTACATCGGCCCCACACAGTGCCATTCCAAAACAGCAGGGAACTTCCACCTTGCTGCACTCGCTTAACAGTGCGTCTAATGTGTTCAGCCTGACCAGGTTGCCTCTAACCACGTCTCCGACGATTTTGTGGTTGAAGGCACAAGCAACACTCATCGGTGAAGAGAACGTGATGCCTATCCTGAGCGGTCCATTCGACGTGTTGTTGGGCCTATCTGTACCGCGTTGCAAAGATGGACTTCTCCATGGACTTCTCTCCATGCGCATCATGCAGCCTATTGCACACAGGTTGAGTGGTAACACAACGTCCTGTTGCTGTACGAAAAGCATTTTTCAGCAAGGTGGCTGTCCGGGTTCCACCGAGCCATAATCCGTAGGTAGCCGTGATCCACTGCTGTAGTAGCCCTTGGGCGGCCTGAGCCACGCAGGTCATCAACAGTTCCTGTCTCTCTATATCTCTTCCATGTCCGGACACCATCGCTTTGGTTCACTTCGAGACGCCTGGACACTTCCCTTGTTGAGAGCCCTTCCTAGCACAAAGTAACAATGCGGACGTCATCGATCCGCGGTACTGACCGTCTAGGCATGGTTGAACTACAGACAACACGAGCCGTGTACCTCCATCTTGTTGGAAAAACTGGAACTGATCGGCTCTTGCACCCCATCCGCCTAATAGATGCTGCTCATGCATGGTTGTTTACATCTTTGGGCGGGTTTAGTGACGTCTCTGAACAGTCAAGCTGGCCGCGGTGGCCGAGCGGTTCTAGGCGCTTCACTCCGGAACCACGTGACTGCAACGGTCGCAGCTTCGAATCCTGCCTTGGGCATGGATGTTTGTATGTCTTTAGGTTAGCTAGGTTTAAGTAGTTCTATGTTCCAGGGGACTGTTGACCTCAGATCGTAAGTCCCATAGTGCTCAGAGGCATTTGAACCATTTTTTGAACAGCCAAAGTGACTGTGTCTGTGATACAATATCGACAGTTAACGTCCATCTTCAAGAGTTCTCGGAAGCAGGGTGATGCAAAACTCTTTTTGATGTGTGTATATAGCAAGGAAAGAGCTCCCTACAGGCTTGACTGAAGACGTCTGTAGGGCTAGCGATTGTCTGTGAATGATTTTCTTGATACTGAATCAATTATTTGGAGGTAAGAAAAACTAAACTCGGCCCGAACAAGCCTTGAAGACCCAACGGTACCGATCCGCTGCCGTGTCATCCTCAGCCCACAGGTGTCACTATATGTGGATATGCAGGGACAAGTGGTGAGGACACCGCCCTCCCGGCCGTATGTCAGTTTACGAGATCGATTTTGACGTACAATGAGATTAATAGCTTTGGTGATTTGTTATGGATTAAGAATGGTCACAGTGTTCAGCGACACCTATTTGTTCAGTATTTTCTGGTCGACTCCGGCTGAATTTTGGTTACGATATTGACTACTATTAGTTATATATGAAAAAAAATCTACAGTATTTGTGATAAAATATTCACTACTGCAATTTTTTAAATATAACCACTTTTAGACGTTGATATAGGCGATGTCTGATACGCTTTAAGATGACGAACTAATTTTCATTCTACTACTTTGAACAAGATACAATTAAAGCACAACAAAAAAGTTAGAAGACAGGAATCTATACAATTCATACTTCACGAGGTGTATATTGCGCGATAAAGAAAACAGCAGATCACTTCACGTGGATTCCACTAGCCTAACATTAGGCATCTTGAAATAGCAACAAAATAGTAATACCTACTGTATATTTATATTCAGTTAGGAAGAGATCGTGTTTTTCAGATTATGATACCAAAAATATGCTCTAAAGTTGTAAAGAATTAATGTGACGTCTAACGTAACTGACTGAACGCATTTACATAGATTTTAAAATATCTTTCATAGCTGCAGGGGTTGTACCGACTAGGCAATATCTGTAGCGTTGCTCATCATTCTCCTTTGTTGATGGTAGTTCACGTAACACATCTTGTTCTTGTGTACTTAAGCTACTTTTATTGTAATATGCAGGAAACGTAAAAATTTTAACGGCGATATGGGTAGTTGCGCAATCTGTTTCATAATGGAAAATGAAATATTTGTTATTCAAATAATCTCTGTCCTTGACATTCGCAATTTCAACGAAATGTAATTGATGAGAGCATGCCTAATAATTTTCGTTTATTTTAATTTCATGTCAATTATGAAGCTACAAACTGGAAATCCTGTGTATTGCTTTGCTAAGCCACCACTGTACTGTGGGGTGGTGGTCTGTAAGCATGTGAGAGCAAGCATGTTTCACGGACGATGATGCCTTCCATTGCACAATAACAAAGACCATTATAGGGTACCTTGGGAAGACAAACAACGTTCTCTTTTTTAAAACTGATTCGAAGCCGTAGCGTAAGTGGGACTACAGAAAATAGAAGTACGTAAGGACTTCATAAAGAAAGTTATGCATGCTAAGATCATTGCGCAACTAGGGTAGCGCATTGTCAGAAGAGAGTACATGCGCCAGGTTTTCTACAGGCACAGTTCTGCTGCGCTACGGATAACAGGTGCATCACAGTGTGCCACTAAAGTGACACAGCAACTTGAAACGTACTGCAGAGTTGAAGTAGGTGGGACAGTACGATTCTTGTGGGAAAGTAACACAGACACATCGTGAAATGCTGGCTGTATCTGGACCAAATGTAATGTCGCGTCCAGTCGTAGCGAAATGGCTCCAAAAATTTGACAAAAGTCGCGCAGACGTTGTTGATGCTGATCGGGAAGGAAGGACATCGACAGAGACCAGATCTTGCACCATGCAATTTCCGTCTCTTTGGCAAACTGAGAGAACGTCTGGAGGCTAGAGATTTTCCAGGAGTGTGGACGTTCACACAGCGGTTCTCGAATGGTTCCGTAGCCAATAAGCGGGCGCATTTTAATAGACTCCTGTTCGTGTGTTGTGGGGTTCAAACCATCGTTTGTACGTCAAGGTTTTGGTTTCACGTGGTTTCCATAAACTGCTTAAGGCAGCGCCTGTCTGCTCATCTAAACAGGTCGGGTTAACATTCTCACAGAACCAGAGTCGGTAATTAAAAGCCCTGTAAGTATCTAACTACTCTCAGGAAAGATTCCGAGTTCCTACTGTCGACCGGAATGTGTTCACCACTAGAAGTTCAATATACAACCTCTGTAAGACCCAATATTCGGGGAAGGCGGTATTGTCCAGCCTCTAGGTGAGGGCTTAATTGTCCCCCAATGCGCCTAAATAAGTGGTGACTGGAACGTACACGGTTGGCTTTTATGTTTGTGATTCCCATGATGACCGGTATTATTCGACACGGCTTACGGAGAAACTCCTAAAGGTGCTACCAGGATGCAGCACCTTAAAATAGCTTCATTAACAGAAGCAGGAAATGGTCAATTAAAGCGTCTACATTCTGAACCTGGTCCTAGCCGGCTGGAATTCCTAAAGTTTAAATAATTTCGTGGACCATTTTGGGAGTTGGCGAACCAGGACTCGGCCAGCAGCCCTCAAAGGTGGAGGTTACGCTATTCTGGTATCACATATCGATACCAGCCGACCAGTGTCAAAGATGGCAATGGAATAGCAGGTTTCCGTGAGTCACGTGGGACGCGGCGGACCCGTCGATGCAGGACTGCAAGCCCACGAGCGCCCTCTGCTGCAGCCAGGCAGCCCCTTCGCAACGTCAACGTGATGCTACGCAGACGCTGCCTAGACGTAGCTTCGACTGCATTGTTTGCGATTTAGTACAGAGAGCCTCATTCTTGTCGATACTGTATGAGCGGGACTCTAATTCTTCCTCATTATTTGTAATGAGTCTTCGTATTCTTGCAGAAAAACAAGTTAAGTAAATCTTCTGTTTACTGTGTTAACTTTTTCGTCAACCATTTCTGCGCCTGTCCAGCTTTCCTACGACGACATTTGCACATCACTCTGTAGCCCACTTCCGCTTACAGTTGTGCACGAAGTTGTATACAACAGTTTTCGTCGTGTATCTCAGAAGATGTGATAGGGAGATATTTCGAGTTATTTCTTAAGAGACTGTGGACGTATGTTCTTGTACATAAAAGTACATTTCGGATAGAACTTACCGGTCTCGTAAGCGAGTGTTGCCTTCAAGTGAGTGTACACGTGCTCAAGAGGCATTACCTTCACATCAGATCACGGAATGGAGCTAGCTGGACAGTAGTGCGTGGGTGAACGAGATGAACTATACGAATTTTAGTGGAAGCTAATAAATAACATTTATTTCCATGGAAATCTGAGAGTGATGTTCTACGTGACACCTTTTCTGGCGACTTTGAACTACACAACTCTTCTGTTCTAGCGCTTACGATCGACGGGAGTTACTTCTAGATAGTTGGAGGCGAGCGCTCCGATTATATTTGGTTAGTGGCATCAGCGCAGTCTACCCCGAAACCACAGGACCTGGAGCTACCACGCCATAGAGCCTCACCGCCCTGGGAAGCAGCCTGCTGGCCGTCAATGTGGGACACTGGGTAAGTGCCATTATGTTACCCGCCTGCCGCCTGCTGGACATCGCAGGGTGTGCGAGCCGCGACTGAACAAGCGTGGCTGCAGATAACCCAGACCGCCTGGATCTGCAGTCGCCCTTCATAGAAGCAAATGCGCCACGAGCCACTTCTAGGACGATATTGTACTCTGTCACCACTGTAGGGCGATAATACACAGGAGTCCACTGGATGCTGCAGCCAGTATATTGAGCTAAGCGGGGAGCCGTAATAAAGCAGTTGGCAATTTCAGGCTCTTTGATTGTTGCCACAAAGCGTCCCCTTGCACCCCGCATCCACCAGCTATTACAGGGGCGATAAACGGAGTTTCAAGCGGTTAACATATTCCAGTTGACGGTAGGCTGTCGGAATCTTTCACGACAGGAGTTAGATAGCTACAGGGCTTTTCATTATTGACTCCGGTGCTGTGAGAAGTTCAACCCTTTCTCATTGGCGCGCCTTCTAATGCCTGATTTTACATGTGCAGCAATGTGAAGAATTAATGTGGTTCCGATAATAAACGGTTTCGATTAAACTCCTGGTTGTGGTAGTGGTGGTATGTATACACCGCTCAACAACGAAGGCATCATCATCCGTACTCAGGTAACTGAATACGATTGTATTTTTGTTTTGTGAAAAGTATGTACCAAAAAGTAAAAGATAAAATGTAATCCTCAGCCACCCTGGGACGCATTTCTCTCTCACACTCATACTCGAGGTAGCTTGTGTTTAAAATACACAGACAATAATCATAGAACATCTAAAATAGTCAGACAGGGAACTGGGCGTGCTTGATCAATGAGAAAATAGCATATGAAGCAACCACCTTACAAAATAATTAAAATTATCTTTTTAAAATACTACTGAGAAGATCGGACGTCGCACAGAATCGTAGACCACGGGCCATATTCCATCGATCGTCTCCTGAAATAGAGGACGCGTCAGCTGGCAAGGTTGTGGCAGCCCACACGGGTTGGCATAAAATGTAGTGTGAGGAGGGCTATCCGAGAGGCGTTCAATGAATTCTAAATCAAATTTCTATGTACTGACTTGGCAGAAAATCCTAAGAAATTTTGGTCTTATCACAAAGCGGTCGGGGGATCAAAACAAAATGTAGAGACATTCTGTGACCAAAATGGTACTGAAAGAAAGAATGACAGACTACAGGCCTAATACTAAATGTCTTTTCCCAAAGATGTATCACAGAGGAAGAATGCACTGTAGTTCCTTCTCTAGATTGTCGCACAGATAACAAAATGGTAGATATCGAAACAGAAGACAGAGGGATAGAAAACAATTAAAATCGCTCAAAAGAGGAAAGGCCGCTGGACCTGATGGGATACCAGTTCGATTTTACACGAAGTACGTGAAGGAACTTGCCCCCCCCCCCACCCCCCTTCCCCTTCTTGCAGCGGTGTACCGTAGTTGTCTAGACGAGCGTAGCGTTCCAAAGGATTGGGAAACGGCACAGGTCATCCAAGTTTTCAAGAAGGGACGACGAATAGACCTGCAGAACTATAGACCTATATCTCTAACGTCGATCAGTTGTAGAATTTTGGAACACGTTTTATGTTACAGTATAATGACTTTTCTGAAGACTAGAAATGTACTCTGCAGGAATCAACATGGGTTTCGAAAAAGACGATCGTGTGAAACCCAGTTCGCGCTATTCGTCCACAAGACTCAGAGGGCCGTAGACACGGGTTCACAGGTCAATGCCGTGTTTCTTGACTTCCGCAAGACGTTCGATACAGTTCCCCGCAGTTGTTTAATGAACAAAGTAAGAGCATATGGACTATCAGATCAATTGTATGATTGGATTGAAGAGTTAATAGATAACAGAACGCAGCATGTCATTCTCAATGGCGAGAAGTCTTCCGAAGTAAGAGTGATTTCAAGTGTGCCGCAGGGGAGTGTCATAGGACCGTTGCTATTCACAATATACACAAATGACCTTGTGGATAACATCGGAAGTTCACTGAGGCTTTTTGCGGGTGATACTGTGGTATATCAAGAGGTTGTAACAATGGAGAATTGTACTGAAATGCAGGAGTATCTGCAACGAATTGGAGCATGGTGCAGGGAATGGCGATTGGATCTCAATGCATACGAGTGTAATGTGCTGCGAATACACAGAAATAAAGATCCTTTATCATTTAGCTACTATATAACAGGTCAGCAACTGGAAGTAGTTAATTCCATAAATTACCTGGGATTAGGCATTACGAGTGGTTTAAAATGGAATGATCATATAAAGTTGATCGCCGGTAAAGCAGATGCCATTGGAATAAATCTAAGGAAATGCAATCCGAAAACAAAGGAAGTAGGTTACAGTACACTTGTTCGCCCACTGTTTGAATACTGCTCAGCAGTGTGGGATCCGTACCAGATAGGGTTGATAGAGGAGATAGAGAAGATCCAACGGAGAGCAGTGCGCTTCGTTACAGGATCATTTAGTAATCGTGAAAGCGTTACGGAGATGACAGATAAACTCCAGTGGAAGACTGCAGGAGAGACACCTAGTAGCTCGGTACGGGCTTTGTTGAAGTTTCGAGAACATACTTTCACTGAAGAGTCAAGCAGTATATTGCTCCCTCCTACGTATACCTCGCGAAGAGACCATGACGATAAAATCAGAGAGATTAGAGACCACACAGAGGTATACAGACAAGCCTTCTTTCACCGGCGGCGGTGGCCGAGCGGTTCTAGGCGCTTCAGTCTGGAACCGCGCGACTGCTACGGTCGCAGGTTCGAATGCTGCCTCGGGCATGGATGAGTGTGATGTCCTTAGGTTAGTTAGGTTTAAGTAGTTCTAAGTTCTAGGGGACTGATGACCTCCGATGTTAAGTCCCATAGTGCTCAGAGCCATTTGGACAATCCTTCTTTCCACGAACAATACGAGACTGGAATAGAAAGGACAACCGATAGAGTTACTCAAAGTACCCTCCGCCAGACACCGTCAGGTTGCTTGCGGAGTGCGGATGTAGATGTAGCTGTAGAGGACGTATTATGTTAAAATGTTGTGTACGGATACCAGTATAACACAAGCACTGCAAATTGGTGGAGAAATCCATGTATCAGATGACAGTGCCCTATATGATGGCGCGTCCAGAGGAATTCCTCCAGCAGCAGCGGTCGGAAGGAAGAACGCCACGGTCTTGTCTTTGGTTTCATTGTCCACAGCTATTTGTTTCTCAAACTACACCATTCCTCCTCCAACAGATGCACGGTTCTGTGCCTCTACAGCGGGGTAACTGCTTGTGTGTGAGCAGCACATACAGATAATTTATTTTCTAAGTGGACACAGAATCCTCTGCTTCTTTACCCCTCATGCCTACGTGCTGCGTAGTTCATCTTACATGAATGCGTGGCGTCTGTTCCTTCGGGCATTCATAAAACTGATTCACCTAGATGGGCAATGGATCCACCTGTTTCAGTGCGGATCCACACGTACGTCCGACCACCGGCGAGAGCATGGAGGAAATCGACAGGGACTGTGGACAGGTGGCGCTCAGTTGGAGGGTGGGTAGGCCGGGAGGCGTGCCGAGGTAGACCGTGCAGAGGCGCAGCCATTAACGTACTTGCGTAGTAAGCGGGAGATCGCAGGTTCGAATCCCCGTTTGACGCACACTTTCGCTCGACGCCGCTGGTACCACGTGTGTCTCTGATATCAGTAATCCCTTCACTGTTCTTTCTTTTCTTCTTCCCTCCACCTTCAGCTTACATATCATAGTTCATCTTGTGCACCGCACATCGCTGAGGACGCGAGTACTCTGGCCACAGCCACGTGTGTGACTTCAGCTGGTGCCCCTAAAGGTCTGAGGCACGGACGAAAGGAAGTTTTAAAATGTCTGCCTTTCGAGCAGTGAGCCGTCATTTTTGAAACAGAAGTCCCAGTCCGGTATACTGTTTTTACTCGTCAAGAAGCCCAACGCAGAATACGTCCCCTGATGCTGTGGTTAATTCTAACCGTCAATTACATTCATTCTGCCAGGAAAATTTGGTCCGTGGCGTTGTGGAATATCCTCTGCAGAATTCGACAGGTATGTAAAGGGACTAGCTGAAGAATTCTTACAGTCGGCCCGTGAGGTGACGTCGAATGATGCATTTTGTATAAGTAAGAGGCATATTCCCCGGTCTGAATTCTCAGTACAGCACAGAGATACCTCCGCTGCCCATCCGAATGTGTTTATTCACCGTCTCAAGAAAAAAATTACATAATTCTGTGACAGAAAGGAGAGGATCGAGGGTACCAGACCTTCTACGTATTTCTCCATCTACATACGTACTCCGCAAGCCACCGCACGGTGCATGGCGTAGGGTACTTTGCGCTAATGTTAATCATTAACTTTCCTGTACCACCCGCAGATGGAGACAGGGATCATCGTTGTCTATATTCTTCCGTACGGTCCCCAATTTTCCTTATGTTTTCTTAGGGGTCCTCATGCAAGATAAATGTTGTTGGTAGTGGGAACGTTTTGCAGGCTGTCGCAACTGCTGGACTAGACATCATCACAATAAACAATAGGTACATCAGTAATCTAGTCACAAAATTAAACAACAACACATCGAATGCCAAAAACGACTCCACAGCAAAAACCACACAAAACAAGCACAACAACAACACAAAGAACCCATGAAAACGAAAAAGAAGATTGAAGTGGTACAACGTGTCCTGCAAGCAAGAGCTCCAGCTTAAACAGCAAAGATAAGGGATAAGCTTTGAATTCAAAACAGATAGTTCAATCCAAATGTACACTAGAAAAAAGGCACAAACTTCTACCAGAAGACGGGAATACACCAATTACAATACAACACATGTGATGGAAGATATGCAGGACAAACCGGCAAACGTTCAACACCCGGAACAAACACCAGGCCAGCGCATGAAAATATGAGACAAGTCACTCAAGTTACGCATAACATTTAAGAGAAAATGATCACAAACCTAAACCAGAAGAGTAAGATATGCAAATAGCGTAAATAATGAAAGACACCTCTTAATCCTATAAGAAAATTACCATATATAGCAAACAAAATCTGCAAAGAAACTACTACTGAATTGCCAAGTGAATATGACTAATCACTCATTATTAGATAGAATGACAATATAACAGACATTAATCCCAATAGATAATCACAAATCCCATTTATCTCCAATGTATATAAATGAAAACTGAAAAAGGGAAACAAGAAATAATACCAGTAAATAGTAAAAATTAGAGAAATATATATCTAAATAAGTAAATAATAAAATAAAAATTTAAAACGTTTTGCACACACACACACACACACACACACACACACACACGTTACATCAGTAGGCATATAATGAAAGAAAAGACAACTGAAAGCAAAACCTGAGAAAGTTGGTAAGACACAGGAAACAGTTAGAGTGGTGTATTGCAGCATACAAAAGGCGTCTTTCTTAGGAACTGCTCTAATTTATGTGCAGCTGGTGCGAAAATAGCCGCCACAAGAAACTTGTTTCTCCGTAATTTCCCGCAAAGAAAGTTTCTCCCCTCCAGGGATTCACATTTGAGTTGAAATAGAATTTGCATAATTCTCGTGTATTGTTCGAACCTGCCAGTAAGAAATCTAGCAGCACGCCTCTAAATTACTTCGAATTGCTCCGGTGTCTTCCGTTAATACAACCTGGTAGTGATCATAAACACTCTAGCAGTACTCGAAAATGGGTCGCACGTAATTTACGTTTGCGGCCTTCTTTATAAACGAGCTACACTTTTTGTCAGAATTATCTCAGTAAACCGAAGGCGTCCAGTCACCTCCTCTACAATCGCCCTTACGTGCACGTTGCATTTCACGTCGCTTTGAGTTGTGCACAGCATAACAAAGGGTAGGTAGTAAGTCACTACAACGCTGCACCTACGAGGCGAAAGGAGCATAGCCCTAACTGCTGTTAGGGACCGCCGGGCAGCCCATTGAGCCTCGGCTGAATGGCAGCACCGCAAATAAGCATTCCGGGAATATTCTCGATATGGCGCGGGACACGCTCTTTGATTCAGCTCGCGAGGTCTCTGCTGCGGAGACTGGGTGCGCGTGGAGCAGGCCGCATCTGTGGCAACCGCAAAGGCAACGCTCGCGGGCGCTGCGGGCTGCCGTCTTTTGTGCCGTGTCAGACAAAAGCACCTGCCGCAGCTCCGCTCTAGATAAACACTCCGTCCGAGCACCGGCTCCCTCACTTTCCCATATCAATACGCAAAATGTGCTGCTCGTCTATATACGCGCAGCTGGATACAGACGCGCGATATTCAGGTTCTCATTTTTTCACGAACTTACTCTGCCACAGTTCTTCTCACATCTGATGCTATACAAGCTGTATTTAGGAATAACCTGCAAGTTAGTGTTACGCGACAATATCGGAATAAAGCTTTAATACTGACAACGGTCTTTAACGAAAGTTTGTCAGGATTGAACTACTTGTTTGTGAAAGTTATCTGTACGTACATAACTGACGGAAAAATACGGCAGCGCCAAAAAGAATTAATATAGTGTAATGAAATTTAGAGAGTACGTTTCTCTAGGTAACATATTCGGTGATTAACTTTACAAGTCGCAAGTTACTGTAAGCGCGAGATATGCCACTGCAAATGTGAAATCCTGGTACATTAACAACCAGTTTAATACCCTTCCCAGGACTGTTGAATGCGAGGATGCAAACGTGCATGCATTGTGTCATACAGGTGCCTGATGTCAGTTTGTGGGATAGAGTACCGAGCCAGTTGCACTTGGTCGGTCAGTTGTTGGGTTGTTTGTGGGAAGAGAACAAACTGCGAGGTCATCGGTCTCGTCGGATCAGGGAGGGACGGGGAAGGAAGTCGGCCGTGACCTTTCAGAGGAACCATCCCGGCATTTGCCTGGAGCGATTTAAGGAAATCACGGAAAATCTAAATCAGGATGGCCGGAAGCGATATTGAACCGTCGTCCTCCCGGATGCGAGTCCACTGTGCTAACCACTGCGCCACCTCGCTCGGTGGTCGGTCAGTACAGAGACGGTTAACACTGTCTGTGGATGGCGCTGGAGTTTTCGTCCGATAATGTCCCATGTGTGCTCGTTCGGAGACAGATCTGATGATCGAACACACGAAGGCAACATGTAGACACTCTGTAGAGCATGTTGGGTTACAACAGCGGTATGTGGGCGAGCATTATTCTGTTGGAAAACACCCTCTGGAATGCTGTAAGTGAATGGCAGCACAACAGGTCGAATCACCAGATTAACGTACAGTTTTGCTGCGAGGGTGCGTGGGACAGCCTCGAGAGTGCACCTGCTGTTATACGAAATCGCAACCAGGTGTAGGTCCAGTGTGGCTAGCATGCAGACATGTCGTTGGCAGACCCTCCGCTGGCCTGCTTCTAACCAACACAGGGCCACCACAGTGAGAGCTAGCTGCACCGAGACAGAATCAATTTCATCAGAAAACGTAACAGACCTCCACCCTGCCCTCCAATCAGCTCTCGCTTGACACCACTGAAGTCGAAAACGGCGGTGATTTGGGATCAGTGGAATGCACGCTACGGAGCGTCTGGCTCGGAGCTGTCCTTCAAGTAACTAAGTGGTAACAGATGGTTGCTTCACTGTGGCGCAGTCTAAAGCTCAAATTGCTGCTGCAGATGCAGTACCGTGCGCAATGGTTACACGCCATAACGGTGGTCTCCCTCTCGGTAGCCGTCTTCTTGTGACCGTACGTTCCCAGGATTACAGCTACCAGCATTCATGTACGGTGCCCACAATCCTGCCAAGGCTTTCTGCAGAAACACCCAGTTTCTCGTAACCCTATTACACGATTTCGTTCAAAATCAGTGAGGTGTTGTTAATGGCGTCTTTATCGCCTTAAAGGCATTCCTGACCAGAATCGACTCACCACTTCCAATGTGAATGTTTAGTTAGCATTCACGACCCCTACAGCACGTATTTAAAGCAAATCTGATTTGTATCGTCATAGTGGCGCAACTAGCGCCACTCTTACGCGATTGGCGCGAAACGTGAATAGACAGTTTCTTTCAGATGCAAAAACTCGCCTACCAACTTTCGTTTATGTCGTACAACTCCTTCTTGGTGTTGCGATTTTTTTCTGTCAGTGTATATACAGTACTTTACTAGGCACGGTATGTCGTGTGGCTGGAGTTATTAATACCATTTTACATACGTCTTGTTCTGTTCACGGTCGGTGCCCAGGCAGAACGCTAAAATTATATATATGAACTGAGGAGATTCTTCTGACTGCAGAGAAATCGTTTATGCGGTTCCGCAAGGCTCAACCTTAGGTCTCAAATGTTTCTCACTTATTTAAACGACGTTCGTTGTGATATACAACAAGCATAATTCGTCCTGTTTGTAGACGGCACTTGTAATCAGTCCAGACATACATACAGCAACACAACAAATGGTATAATGTTGTTAAAAGTGCTACTGAGTGTTTTTCTACAAAACTTCAAATACACACAAAATATTCAGGTCTATGAGTACTACATCAGTGATAATTGTAACGCAAATTGAGGAAATAATAAGTAGGGTGGAAACTTCGAAGTTTTTACGTGTTCATATTGATGTGGATTTTAATAGGAAAAAAAACCTTTTTGAAATTCTGAAACAACTCAGTTTCTTTATATTTGCACCTGAAATCATTGGGTATCTTGGGGGGAAACAAATCAGTAATTTAACATATTTTACAAATTTTCATTCAATAACGGCGCATGGTATAATATTCTGGGGTAGCTAATCATTAAGAAAGAAAAGTTTCATTGCTCAGAAACGTGTTGTAAGCATAATATGTGGTGCTCACCCAGGATAATGGTTTAGACAGGATATTTATCCCAACATTTTTTGGAAGTTCATTATCAACAGCCGTCAAGTAATGTATAAAATGCGTGTTTGACCACCAGCTGCTTTTATTTTAAACTCAAATATCAACCGGTTTCAGTCATGGAACATTTTCACGGATATGGGTTAAAACGGTTTGAGCCACAACATTACATTTATCATTACTTAAATAATGTAGAGAGCATGTCATGAATATTCATATACGATATAGGACTTTTCGAAGTAAACATACTAATATCAAGTGTACTCTTGTAATAATCGACACAGGACTTTTAGAAGCAAACATACTGATGCCAAGTGTACACTTTTTAACCCTTATCCGTGAAGGTGTCCATGACTGACACTGGTCATTATTTAGGTTGGTTCAAATGGCTCTGAGCACTGTGGGACTTAACTGCTGAGGTCATCAGTCCCCTAGAACTTAGAACTACTTAAACCTAACTAAGCTAAGGACATATAACACATCCATGCCCGAGGCAGGATTCGAACCCGTGACCGTAGTATTTAGGTTGAAAATAAAAGCAGCTCAAGGTCAAACATGCATTTTATACGATATTTGTTCCCTTATGAAGTTTGTTATAAACAACCCATTGCAGTTGAAAAGGAACAATGATGTACGTAGCTACAACACCAGAAGAAGAAACTACATTCTTTACTCCACACTACAGTTGTTTTTGGTACAAAAGGGCGTGCATAATGGTGCCACAGAACTTTTGGTCACTCACCCATTGATATAAAATTGTCTGACAGACAGCAAAATTTAATTAGAAAACGGACTGAACCTTGACAACTCCTTCTATTCTCTACAGTAATTTCAGTTTACGTAATATGAAACGTATGGTGGTTAAGAAATACTAATTGTCATCTGCATTTTTTTAAAAAAAAGCATGAATTGTCAGCATGTAGCTACATGAACTATGAATGGACAGCGTGTAGCCACATTATGTATCAGTGTGAAATATTAATATAAATTGACTCGTTCCACATCATTGCAATTTATTGTGCTAATCCTCCATGGAACTTCAAATATCTAATCAAGTAACTTAGTTAATTTAAGCATCATGTGGTAGAAATTCGTCTTGTAACCTAATCTGTGAATTTTAGGAGTAATTCTTTACGTGACCAAAATTTCTGTCCTGCAGCGCCTGCTATTGAAGATTGAACATCCCGTCTATAATAAGGTAATGAAGGTTTCAATTCAAACTCGGGTGGACAATGATGAGAAAGCATGTGTCTTGACTTTTTCAAATTTACCATTCCGGTATCCGTCTGAAGTAATTAGGTAAAAACTCGAAACATGTTTTGAATGAGGTTACGGTTGGAAAAATCTGACAGGACTGAACAAATTCGTGTATTTCGTCAAAGAGATTTTAGAAGAGTTACTTGTCGTCATATCTAAGTTAGCCGCTAAATTCTGAAGTGGAAAAGTCAAGGATGCACTAAATTTAGCCATCTCTGTGACATGCCTGAGAAATTAACTATTATTATGCCCTGTAACTACTGACACAATTATAAACGTACAACGTCCCTTTAAATAGTGTAAACAGAGCTGTCATTACCTGTTTAGCAATTGAAGAAGGCTTATCGAGTAAGGTGTCACGTTATATGATGAGGAATCAGATGGGTGTGCATGAACTTGGTAGACGCCTGTACAATTTATTTATACGAGTGTTTCCTTTTTATGACAGCGCATTTCAGTGTAGATATCGAGACTGTCTGACGCTGTTTCCCCTGATTTAGCCTCGGATTTGTTGACATATTATACTTCGAGTATCAGCAAAATGTAGATACTCTTCATTATTTCAGCTAACTGAACTTATCGCAGTGGTTCCGTCATCTCTCCACTTTGTACCGCCGGACTTCGAAGATTTAGAGTACGCGTTATGAGATGAATGGAGGGTGGCTCTTCCTTAAGATTCGCAGACGCGTTGGACAAAGTAATTCACTGCATTAGGAATACATTTGTTCAATAAAGTGGACGCCGTGCTGCCCTTCGAAAATTATATTCCGCAACTGGCTGAAAAATATATTGAAAAAGGTAGGGAATTTTTCAGGAGCCTCAGTACATTGTTTTAAAACACTATGTTAAAGCTTCTCAAAACGATCTAAAAGTGTATTGGTATTGTAAAACCTTCCACTTAAACAGGACCATAAAAATGGTGTGAAAACGCTTACTTTCAAACGATCGTCGATAGAGCATTTGTTTCTTCACAATGACCAGTGGTAACACGTCTCAGACGTCCAACTATACTGTGCAACATCAACACGACTCCGAGATTCATAGTGATTTATTTTACAGTAAAACATTTGCGAAATTTTTAACACGGTAACCAGAGTACGGGGCAGTAGTATAATAGTGCAATAGTGTAACAAAAAGAAATCAGAGCCTCATTTACTTGTCCGTAAATACACATAGATCACGGAGGTTTTTCGTAACTGTAGCCTTACAGATATTTACGATACTGCAGTATCTGTGTTATTAAGAAGAACGATGCAATAACCCTTCGTACAGCATGCACGTCTGAAAAAACAGTCGCTGAGATGGCTACAGCCGATATGAAGTACTGAACTGTAAGAACAACCATTAGCTGTGTAAGGGAATAGCGACAACCAATATTTTTGCCGGACCGGAAAATGCACGCATGTCCGAAGGAGCGTTGCATCGGTTCTCTTAACAACACAGGAACAGCCCTATCGTAAAAAAAAAAAAAAAAAAAAAAAAAAAAAAAAAAAAAAAAAAAAAAAAAAGTTCAAATGGCTGTGAGCACTATGGGACTTAACATCTATGGTCATCAGTCCCCTAGAACTTAGAACTACTTAAACCTAAGTAACTTAAGGACATCTCACAACACCCAGCCATCATGAGCCAGAGAAAATCCCTGACCCCGCCGGGAATCGAACCCGGGAAGCCGGGGGTGAAAAGCGAGAACGCTACCGCACGACCACGAGATGCGGGCAGCCCTATCGTATTCATCCGCTTATACCAGGTAGTGACTTTCAGTTAAAAATATCCTCCCCTGTACGGAAATTACGTAATGTGTGTACGAGTAAAGGTTGTGACACAGGAACGACGATATATATGGAAGTTCGGATCTGACGACAGTTTGTGCATGCATAGCAAAAGCGGTTAAGGCGACTGCTCGCGAAAGCGGGAAATCAGGGTTCGAGTTCAGTCCGGCAAAAATTTTCACTGTCGTCATTCCCTTACACAGCTGCTGGCTATGTGCGGGGTAGCCGCGCGATCTAGGGCGCCTTGCCACGGTTCGCGCAGCACGCCGCGTAGTAGGTTCGAGTTCTCCCTCGGGCATGGCTGTGTGTGTTGTCCTTAGCGTAAATTAGTTTAAGTTAGATTAAGTAGTGTGTAAGCTTAGGGACCGATGACCTCAGCAGTTTGGTCCCATAGGAACTTACCACCACCACGGAATCTATCATCTATTAAAGGTATTTGATTATATTATAAGTGAAAGCAATTTGCAGTTTCTCCTCATCAGAAACGCTTTTCTTGCTAATGTTAGCCCTTCTTTTATATCCTGTGTACTTCGGTCATTGTTAGTTATTTTCCTGCCCAAAGAGCAAAAGCTGCTTACAACTTCCATTGTCTCGTTTCCTATTTTAATTTCGCCAGCATTTTCTGATGCGTCGAGTATAAGAATGTACCAACGAATGCTACACACGTGTTTCCTAAATGAGAATTCAGATCGTAATCATTGCACCAAACTACACTCAACTTAATACGAACATAATCCGAACTGAAAATAGCTCTTAGACGTTGTCAACGCTTATAGTCGGTTCCGAGAAACAATATTTCGTTAATGAAACCAGAAAAGGCGGGATGTGTGTGACGGGGACACGGAATGTTGGTGCAGACTGGGGATGTTATTGCAGGTGGCGGGCGGCGCTGTAGTGGCGCTGGGCCCTCGGCGGCCGACCCCAACAGGTGCGGCGCTCAGGCGCTCATTTACATAGCCACCTGCTGGCGCCGCGCTGCAACCGCCTCCCAAATGCTCACACTCTCACGTCGTCCGGAAAGAGGCCGCCAAACAGGCCCTGTGTAGGAGCTGCTACCGCTTCCCTCGCAAAAAGGAACAAATAAAAATGTTGCGTTCGCGCTATGACAACTGCGTAAGCTGGATGACAATGAGGGAAGGAATTGTTCTTATCTCTCGGGTTTTCTCTGCGCGATTGATTTATAGTGCGCTTTCCAGGTGTTCAACCGAGAAATGGTAATGTAAACGTAATTTCGGGAGAACCCCAAGGGAGCTGTTATAGCTCCGCTACAATTTACGAGAGGCACTCAATAAGTAATGCATCACATTTGTTTTCTCGGCCAGTATCGGTCGAGAAAATGCGTAATTTGTTGTGGGAAATTGTAGAATATTCCTGCTTTAGCCTCACGAAGTTGCGAAAGGTGGTGACGCTATACGTAGCCTTCAAACTGGCGTCTGTAACAGAGATGCGTTCCAAGCAGAGAGCTGCCATTGAGCTTCTTTTGGTGGAAAACCAGCGCATCGCATATATAGGTAGGCGCTTGCAGAATGTCTACGGAGACCTGATAGTGAACAAAAGTAAGGTGAGTCGCTGGACGCAAAGTTCGAACGTCTGACGAACTACTACTACTCCTCCGTGACAGAGCAAGGCCTAACACAAGTTTGCGCATCCCGGAGGAGCTCACAAAACTTTATGGATTGTTCTCACTCATTCACGCTACTGCCCGGATATCGTAACAAATTAGCCTAAGGTTTAGGTTGTGATTGGCGCAGCGTAAACGCCGACACGGTAGCTTAGCGTATACGTTCACAGGGTTAGCTGCTTTCTGTAATAAAAAGCTAAGTAAGTGGGTGAACGATGATCCTGAACAAGTGTCATGTGACGTCCGCCCCGAAGAAATACAACGACCAATAACGAGCAAAATGAGATAAAAAAAAGTACTGAACAGTAACCCGTGGGTAGGCTGGAGAGTTGTCTAGACCTTCTGCAGTTTACCTTAATTACACGGCAAATAGAGAGAAATAATGAAACTTATTGGCAGATTAAAACTGTGTGCCGGACCGACACTCGAAGTCGGGACCTTTGCCTTTCACGGGCAAGTGCTCTACCATCTGAGCTACTCAAGCACGACTCACACCCCGTCCTCACAACTTTACTTTCTGCCAGTATCTCGTCTCCTACCTTCCAAACTTCACAGAAGCTCTCTTGAGAACCTTGCAGAAATAGCACTCCTGGAAGAATGTTTGGAAGGTGGGATTAATCTGCCAGGAAGTTTCATATCAGCGCACACTCCGCTTCACAGTGAAAATTTCATTCTGGAGACATCCCCCAGGCTGTGGCTAAGCCATGACTCCGCAATATCCTTTATTTCAGGAGCTCTAGCTCTGCAAGGATCGCAGGAGAACTTCTGTGAAGTTTGGAAGTTAGAAAACGAGATACTGGCAGAAAGCAAAGCTGTGAGAAGGGGCATGAGTCGTACTTGTGTAGCTCAGATGATCCCCATAGACTTCAAACAAGCGTTTGACCGCGTAAATCATGCATTCCTCAACGGAGTGATGGACCAGATGGCGACTCCCACGACATTCACGCAAATGATTATGTGTCTCCTTCGTGGGGCAACGTCCGAGCTTCTCGTCAACCGCAGACTTAGAGAATCTATACGGACTGGACGCTCAGTACGGCAGGGTTGCCAACTGTCGACGGTGCTTTATGCCATTGCGATGGAGCCACTGATTTGCGGATTACGGCGACGTTTGACAAGTATTCCACTCCGTTCTCATATGTTCCGATGCCGAGCCTACAAGGACGACTTGGCCCTCTTCGTACGTTCAGCGGCCGACGTACAAGTTGCGATACGTCAGGTGGGACTATCACAGACAAGAACAACTCTAAAATTTCAAAAAATTGTTCAAATGGCTCTGAGCACTATGGGACTTAACTTCTGAGGTCATCAGTCTCCTAGAACGTAGAATTACTTAGACCTATCTAACCTAAGGACATCACACACAACAATGCAGGCAGGATTCGAATCTGAACCGTAGCGGTCGCGCGGTTCCAGACTGAAGCGCCTAGATCCGCTCGGTCACACCGGCCGGCTCAAGTTTACAATTTTGCTAGATCGACTGATGACAATAATTTTTCAGTTAGCAGTTGGTCATCCGTAATGGAGGTTTCAGCTATATTGTCTTGTTTTGTAGTCAAGAACCTCGGAATATAGGCATTCAAATTTACTTTACCTAATAATGAATTTTGAACTAAGGCATTCGTAGTTAATCCTGACACAGTTTGAATTTTAACACGGTTTTCCTTGCCGCCGTTAACATTGATTATGTGCTTCAATAACGATTCACAGTTTCGTTTAATAATTTTGGCTATGATCCACATGGTGGAGTCTGCCTATGTTTCTGTCTTTACTTGCAACAAACAATACACACTGATCAGCCGAACATTATGACCAACTACCTAATAGCCAGTATGTCCACCTTCGGCGGCGCGTCGTGGTATGGAAGCAATGAGGCCTTGGTAGGTCGCCTGTGGGAGATGGCATCGCATTTGCACTCAAAATTCACCAAAATTCCCGTAAAATTCCGTGGAGTGGGGCGATGAGCTCTGACGCCACTTTCAATCATATCCCAGATGTGGAAATGGAAATGGTGGTAAGGTCTAATGGGATCAAACTGCTGAGGTCATCGAAAAATGGTTCAAATGGCTCTGAGCACTACGCGACTTAACATCTGTGGTCATCAGTCGCCTAGAACTTAGAACTAATTAAACCTAACTAACCTAAGGACATCACACACATCCATGCCCGAGGCAGGATTCGAACCTGCCACCGTACAGTCGCGCGGTTCCGGACTGAGCGCCTAGAACCGCGAGTCCTCCTCGGCCGGCTGCTGAGGTCATCGGTCCCTAAGCTTACACACTACTTAATCTAACTTAAATCAACTTACGCGGGACCACTCGAACCTCCGACGGGGGAGGCCGCACGGACCGTGACAATCCGCCTTTGATCACGCGGCTACCCTGCGCGGCAACCAGATGTGTTCGATAGGCATTAGAAGTGGCGAGTTGGGGGGGGGGGGGGGGGGCAGCACATAAATTGGGATTCGCCACTCCATCACACTCACCGCCTTGTAACTTGGCTCATATTACCTTGCTGAAAAATGCTACTGCCGTCGGGAAACATGATCGTCATGAAGGTGTGTGTGTGTGTGTGTGTTTGAGGTTTACGGGCGCTAAACAGCGTGGTCATCAGCGCCCAAGCGCATAGAAACAGGAACACAGGCGGTGAAGGGACGAAGACGGACGCCGAACAAGGAGAACGGCTAAAAGACACAGGCCTGATGCAGTTCCAAATGCGCACATACAGAGGCAAAACAAGAGGAGAAGAAACACACTAAAAAAGGAAAGGAAACACAAGGAAAAGAGAACAGATACCGAAGTGAAACAACGTCATGAAGGGATGTAGGTGCTCTCTAACGAGTGTACAATACTCCTTGGTCATCATGGTAACTTGCACGAGCTCCACAGCACCCACGGATTCCCACGTGAGTGTTCAAATGGCCCTGAGCACTCTGGGACTTATCATCTGAGGTCATCAATCACCTAGAACTTAGAACTACTTAAACATAACTAAGGACATCACACACATCCATGACCGTAGCGGTCGCGCGGTTCCAGACTGAAGCGCCTAGAACCGCTCGGCCACTCTGGCCGGCCGTGAATGTTCCTCAGAGGATAATGGAGCCGCCGCCAACTTGTCAGCGTCTCGCAGTAAAGGTGTCAAGGAGATGTTCCCCTGGAAAACGACGGATTCACGACTTCCCATCAGCATGACATAGAAGGAATCAGGATTCATCAGACCATGCAACGCTCTGCCACTGAGCCAACTTCCAATAGCGATGGTCACGTGACCAATGCATTCGTAGTTGTCGATATCGTGGTGTTAACATTGGCACATGTATGGGTCGTCGGCTGCGGCTGCATCGTTAAAAATGCTCGGTGCACTGCATGTTCAGACACACTTGTACTCTGCCCAGCATTAAAGTCTGACGTTAGTTCCACCACAGTTCGCTGCCTGTCCTGTTTTACTAGTCTGTCCAGCCGTCGACGTCCGACATCTACAATGATAGATGACCACCAAAGCCAACGACTTCTGGACGTGGTTTCACCTTGGTCTCGCCACGTGTTGAAGACACTTACCGCAGCACTCATCGACAAGTGGTATAGTTTCGAAAATGCTCGTGCCGAGCCTCCGGGCTGTCGCAATTTGCCCTCGGTCAAACTCAGATACATCGCGCGCCTTCCCAATTCTACACACAGGCAGCTCGCTCATTGATACTACAAGCATAGATGCCTCTGACTAGCGGTCATTCCTTGCCAGGTACCGCTGCTATCGTGTGGACGGGTTTATGTTGATAGACGGTCGGTGGTTATAGTGTTCAGGCTGATCAGTGTTAAAGGACCTTTGTCGGTAGCGGCGTATAAGTTAGCAGTGCAACTTACACGTTGTTGGGTGATAGTTCCTTCTTGGGTGGTGTCGACATGTTACACTTCCTCCATTTTATCTCGTTCGCCAGGTCCTTCCTCCTCCGTGTAGTCGTGTTGTCGTTTCTGCAAGGGCTACAGGTCTCTTGTTGTAGGTCCATCGACAGGTGGGACATGTTGGTGTGTGTCTGCGTTGAGGGAGGCGATAATTGCTTTGCTAATCCCTTTGTCGATGAGGGCATCAGTATCCACTGCGACACTGTGCGACTGGTGTTGCGAAGTTTGTGTTATAGTGAAACTGCAATCGCCACCGTCCACGATGGTGATCGTAGAGTAGCAAACGTGTTAACGATTTGGCAAGGCTTGTGTAAGTTTATCGAATACCGGAGCGAACGAGCACTGTTTACACTGTGCAAGCAGTATACGAGTAACGAATGTTTACACAGTCGGAGCGCGCCGGTGTTCTCACTGACGCTTCTCGGAACGAACTGCGACTCATAAAAGTTTCTCTCTCATCGCACAGTTTGGCAGCAACCCACGCGTAATGCATCATTTCGGCAAATATTGGCGAGGACAGCTGGTGACGTACAGTGGAAGGCACTTTGATGCACTTCTCGGGATTTTCTCTTTCGATAAGGTAAGTTTAAAAGCTTCTTGATCATCTTCTTTACCTCTTGATCGAAACAGACATCGCCGGGTTGCACGAAATTCAACTTGAAAGTAACAAAATACAAACTCCTGTACTCGTTAATTACAATCCCTTCTTGGAAAGCTATTTGCAGAGTCCTCGTGAACGCTGTAAGTGCAATCGTTTCTTGTAATCTTTTTAAAATGCAAATTTTCCTTTGCCTTTCCTGTTCATGCCTTTCACGAAAATATTGATACACTATATTGAGCGTTATTCTGGTTTACTTGCAATGTAAGTAACGTAAAAACTGAAAATTAAAAAGTTTCCGGACAGGGTTCGAATCCGTCACCCTCGAATTACTGGTTTTTTCTCTTTCAGTTGCACTAACCGCTGCTTGGAAACTACGTTAACGTAAATGTCTCATGCCTCATCCGACCCGCCCATAAACTGCCATTTTTACCAAACGCTTCGCCATCTGTACCTCTCATTTCTCTCACTTTCAGTTTGATTTCCGGATGGCTTTTGACACTGTACCACACAAGCGGCTCGTAGTAAAATTGCGTACTTATGGAATATCGTCTCAGTTATGTGACTGGATTTGTGATTTCCTGTCAGAGAGGTCACATTTCGTAGTAACTGACGGAAAGTCATCGAGTAAAACAAAAGTGATTTATGGCGTTCCCCAAGGTAGTGTTATCCTGCAACTTTGCAACAAAACCGCGCGGAATTTTCGACGTAAGTACCATAACCACTTAACCTTACATATTTATTTACGCGGTATTTCATCGTTTGGAGGTTAGTTATTTCCACATAGTGCGCTTATAACACTGTTTTCTACCGTAGGGCAACAACACACCAAAAATACTTCGCCACAGTGGTATAATAAAAATCGGAAACGGACGATAATGTAAAGTGTATCTTGAAAATCATGTGAACAGTCGTCTGATGATGAACTTGCCAGTTCGAAACCGGTAACGGAGCTATTTACCTAAATAAATAGTAGTATTAATAGTGGCTGGTTGCTGTTTTCTTCTTTGCAAAAATTAACCTACATTCAGTGTTATAGGCCGTTTGCTGTTTCTTATCTATATAAACGATTTTAGAGACAATCTGAGCAGCCGTCTTCGGTTGTTTGCAGGTGACGCTGTCATTTATCGACTAATAAAGTCATAAGAAGATCAAAACAAACTGCAAAAAAAAAAAAAAAAAAACGTTCAAATGGCTCTGAGCACTATGTGACTTAACATCTGTGGTCATCAGTCCCCTAGAAATTAGAACGACTTATACCTAACTAACCTAAGGACATCACACATATCCCTTTTCCGAGGCAGGATTCGAACCTGAGACCGTAGCGGTCACGCGGTTCCAGACTGAAGCGCCTAGAACCGCACGGCCACACCGGCCGGCTAATTGCAAAAACATTTAGAAAAGATATTTGAATGGTGCGAAAAGTGGCAATTCACCCTAAATAACGAAAAGTGTGTGGTCATCCACATGAGTGCTAAAAGGAATTTGTTAAACTTCGGTTACACGATAAATCAGTCTAATCTAAAAGCCGTAAATTCAACAAAATACCTAGGTATTACAATTACGAACAAGTTACATTGGAAGGAACATATAAAAAATGTTGTGAGGAAGGCTAACCCAAGACAGCGTTTTATTGGCAGGACACTTAGAAAATGCAACAGACCTACTAAGGAGACTGCCTACACTAGGCTTGTCCGTCCACTGCTGCGCGGTGTGGGATCCTTACCAGATAGGACTGACGGAGTACATAGAAAAGTTCAAAGAAAGGCAGCACGTTTTGTATTATAGCGTAATATGGGAGAGAGTGTAACAGAAATGATACAGGGTTTGGGCTGGAAATCATTAAAAGACGGGATCTACTACACTTACCAAACTTGTCCTCCGAATGCGAAAATATTTTGTTGACACCGACCTACATAGGAAGGAACGATCAACACAATAAAATAAGGGAAATCAGAGCTCGTGCGGAATTATATAGGTGTTCATTCTTTCCGCGCGCTATACGAGACTGGAATAATAGAGAATTGTGAGGATGTTTTCGATGAACCCTCTGCCAGGCACTTGAATGTGATTTGCGGAGTATCCATGTAGATATAGATGTGGATGTAGATGGCCAAACCCGACATAAACCGTAAATCTGGACGAAATCGGTGATGACGAGTAGGTGAGGTTCCCTTTTTAATTATCTACGGCCGCACTAGTTTTCTGGAGCAGTGGTAACATTCTCGTCAATCAATCTATCTATTAGTGAAAACCGTATCAAAATTCATGCAGTAGTTCTTGAGACTGAACAGACAGAAGAATGCGGCGGTGCTATAATTTCGTAATATGTTCAGATATAGACATAATGATGTAGTGAAAACGTTGGAGGCTTCGTAGTGCAATTCGCGAAAGATGATGGCGTCTATACGGAGTTTGCGACGCCAAAATAGTGCAGCAAAAAGTAAGAAGGCCCACAGAGAAACGAAGACTGATGCAGGGGCCGGCAGTTGACCCACATCGTAGATAAATATAAAGTACTGAACATTAATAGGTGAAGAGGTTCACTACTGTTCGAATACACTATAGAAGAAAAATCACTGGAAATATGAGGGGCATTCAATATGTAATGCAACGCAGTTTTTTCGCAGCTAATTTCAGTTAAAAATGGGGATTATTTTGTTGTGGTACGTAGTGGAATATTCCCCCTTCATCCCCTATAGCTTCATGAAGTCCCGATAGGTGGCGGCTCTATACGTAACCTTCAAAATGGCTTTCCCAGCAGAGACCTGTCATTCAGGTTCTTTTGGCGGGAAACCAGAGCATCGCAGATATTCGTAGGCGCTTGCAAAATGTCTAAGGAGCTCTGTCAGTGAAAAAAGCACGGTGAGTCTTTGGGCGAAGCCTCTTTCATTATCGCAACAAGGTCGCACAAACCTGTTCTGTCTCCCGCGTGGCGACCGGTGGCACACAGCTTTGACTCCTATAATGTTGGAACGCTCGGACCCTCTCATTCGAAGTGATCGACGGATGCAAGCGAACTTCTCCTTCTCCGTGACTATACAAGGCCTCACGTAAGTCTACGCAGCCGAGAGGAGCTCAAAGAAATTCATTGGGCTGTTCTCCCCCATCCATCCTCCAGCCAGGATCTCGCATTTTCCGACTTTCATCCGTTTGGCCCAATGAAGGATGTGCTCCGGGGGAAGCACTACACGGATGATGGGGAAGTTGTTGATGCAGCGAGACTTTCGCTCCCACGCCGACCACTAGAGTGGCAACATGCGGGCACGCAAGCCCTCCCACTAGGGTGACTTAAGGTCGTCGCATTGAACGGATGTTATGTTGAAAAATAGGGTTTTATAGCCAGAAGAGTTGGGAATAATATGATTTATTGAAATACTCAATGAAACTAACCTACTTTCAGAAAAAAAATGTGTTGCCTTATTTATGGAAAGCCTCTCGTTGTAATTACAATAAGATGCCTAGGAATAACCGTCCTGCGCGACCTAAAGTGGAATGGGCATTTAAGACAAGTAATAATAAAAACAGATGCCAAGCTGAGATTAAAATCGAGAATGTTAAGTAAATGTAATTCATCCACGAAAGAAGTAGTTTACGAGACATTCGTTCGCCTGATTCTTGAGAGCTGTTGTTCACTCTGGGACTCCTACCAAGAAGGATTGATAAAAGAGACTGTGAAGATCCAACGCAGAGTGATGCATTTCGTTGCGGAATCGCTTACACGGCTGGAATGCATTACGAAAAAATGATGCTCAACGAGCACCCATGGTAGACGCTACATGGGAGGCTTTGTGCATCACGGAGAGGCTGATTGTTAAAGTTTGGAGAGCTTACGAGGAAAGTAGATAAATTAGACGTTACACCTAAAATGCTTTTTTCTCATTCGTGGATTTAAGAGGAAAGGAGGAAAAGGCAGTGGTACAAGAAGTATCCTTAGCCACACAGACCATAAGGAGGCTTGCGCAGTGCTGATGTGGATGTAGAGTTGATGCTTCCATTTTTATGCGTGATATATCGACGACCGACCCAGTCATTATCTTCTGGTGATGCGAGCGGCGCTTGTACCCGCACTCGCTGCCCAAGACTACATCCAGACAGGTCTGCTCAAAGGAATCAGAATGGAATTATTTAATAAAACAGGAGGAATCCTCAAAGCAGGGTCAATTTTTGAGCTTCTCAACAGGCTGATTTAAACGAGGAAACCAAAAGAGTTCAGTGGAGCCTTGTGGATATAGAGTGGCCAGAGTCAGTAACTGTTCAGATATCTCTTACGGTAACTGTTCAAAGAAAGCCGGCATTCTTTTCAGAAAATACTTTCTGGGGAAGTGTCTTCAAGCGTGATTTTTACTTTCCCCACGAAAGCAATATTTAATTACTTCATTGCTTTGTGTATACGAACGAAATCTCTCTCTCTCTCTCTCTCTCTCTCTCTCTCTCTCTCTCTCTGTCACACACACACTCACACACACACAAACACAAACACACACACACACACACACACACACACACACACACACACACACAGTAACAGCATTAACTATAGCTAATGTAGGTGAAATGCTTTTCTAAGACGAATGAACAAATAATTGTGCGTATCCCACATTCTATAACCTTACGTTAAGCACAAAAACCGGAAACGAAAGTAAACGACACTTCCAGAGGAGTTCTCTTGTAGCTAAACGCAAAGATATCTGTGGTCTGTGATTCAGGTTGTACAGAAGCAACAAAATGAGTTGTAAAGATACAAGAACAATTTAAATATAGTAACAGTCACTACTGGACTTCTTAGTAACACAAAAGTATTAACAATTTACAACAGATGGAATATCGTGCGTCTATACACATCGTAGTAGTTGATTACAATGAATACAATATTACAAAACATTGAAGGCAGTATTTCTGTACTTGAGCTGCATTTATTTAGAGTTCTCAAATCACTAAGCTAGTAGTGTAACGGAAAAGAAGTCTAAATAAAAGTAGCTTAGGGGGAAAAATACCGTCTTCATTACAATAATCAATAGAAGTCGTGCCAGATATGAGGATGATATACTACATAAGAATGCATCCGTCAGGATTGGGCAGAAATGGTGCTCACTGTGGCTCACGAGATGGAATTATCGTTTCAGAAATCATTGAGACTATTACATTTGTAACTGCATTGAATGGCAGACTGTGTTATGAATATATATTTGAAAAGTTACCGTGAATTAGTGAAGTGAATCGGAAGAGACACCTTTAATTCACTGTTCGTCACTAAAATGTAATCTGAGATCAGAAGTATCTGGACACCTATCTGTGGACATTAACATAGGTTGTGTTCAACCTTCCTCCCTGCACTTAAGATATGCGTTTTAGAACACATATTTAATGAGACTTTTTTTGCTTCTAGTATAGTGTACTTTCAACTGTATGCGTTTATATCATAATTATGATGCACTTTGTATGCGAGGATTCAGGTGACACAACGATTTGTCATGTCAAGATAATGGTGACCATGAAGACGGACTCGCATATCGTTTTCTGTGATCTCATTTCCAGATCCCTCGATTCGAGTTGTAAATCACTAACGTTATTTGTAACAACGGCTTATTGAGTTACAATCGAAAAGCAGTTACGCTAATGTTACTCTGGAGTATGTTATCATCGAGCCGCTCGGTTAGCCGAGCGGTCAGTCTGCTTTCCGCAGCGCTGCGGCGAGGACGTCTTGTTTACGTCCCGTCCGCGCGGTCGCGAGTGCTCGTAGTTGTTTACTACTGCGTTGTCGCCAGTTTAGAGTCCATCACTACCGACGCAACATGGCACATTCATACAGACAAACCACCATCAAGAGCATGCACGACCGCGAGCTTTTGAAATGGAACGTTTTCTACGTCACGACGTTAAAATTGAACCGCGGGACATAATTGGTATCCATCTCTATCATATGGCCGAAAAATGGACCACCTTTACAACGTACCCCGTTCTTAACGGGGTACGACAGATCAAAATTGAAATGACCAAACATGTACCGTCATATCTTGTCATCGGCGGATGTAGGGCGATCATTATGTATGACGGGCAGCCACGCACTTGCTCTGGTTGTGGCCAAGAAGGGCACGTCAGGTCGGATTGTCTCCGACGGCGGCTTACTCAAATCCCGACAGGTGAATCTATGACTCCTTCTACAGTGACTACCCTTCCTCTCAATTACGCCGAAGTTGCACGGGCAGCAATCCTTTCCGATGCTGACCACACTAGTCTGATAGCCGCCCCCGATAGCGAGACCATGATGGATTCTGCAGTTCAGGATCCGGCCTCTACAACGGCGCCCCCACATGAAGATAATCACTGACCGACCTTGCAAGAAGGCTCGGATGCCACGATGGACATTGACCCACGGGTTGTGCCGACAGCGGCTTTTCTACCAGACACCGGAGCAGCTGAAGAAATTCACCCACATTCAAATACTGAAGCACATGTCCGTAAACAGCGTTCCCTGCGAAAACACAAGAGACGGCGGCGTGCTCCATCGGACGAGTGCTTGGAGCGACCGTCTGACATGGACTGTGGACACTCCGACGACGGTACCGGCGCTGTAACATCAAACTCAACAGTTAGCCGTGGTGGCGGCTTCAGCCCCTCCGACCCCACAGAACAGCAGGATCACAAGCAGACAGCCGCTGCCGATTCCCAACCAGTAGAGCCGATGGAGTCAGCACCGAGTGCCGCAGCAGCCACTAACAGCCAACAACAGCCGATGGTATTTCATGGCGACTGGGCGGACGACAGTGAGGAGAATTCCTTACCCATCGTCTCGGACGACACGCGGGCAAATTTACCCCACCAGTGTTGATCCTTTTCCGCCATCAGATACAGTGACGAGACAGCCTCACACAGCAGCGTATCGCGTTGCAACTATAAACATCAACACTATACGGACGCGCGCTAAGTTATCCTTGCTTCATGATATGTTGAACTCTGCTTCCATCGATATAGCCCTTCTCCAGGAAGTGTACGTCGACGACTTCCCAGGCACGTACGGTTACGATGCTTGCGTCTCTCCAGCTTCCCCTACAGGCAGCGGTGTCGCTGTACTTCTTCGGGAAAGGATAGTGGCGGACGATATCCTGTTTCCGCCTAGGGCAAGAGGAATGGTACTCACAGTACTGGGTGTCCGCCTTATTAATATCTACGCACCTTCCGGGACGAACAAACGTCGCGCACGTTCACGATTCTTTGCGGAAGACGTAGCCCCGTTCTTCCAAGGCCGCCATGTCCATCTGGTGTTTGGAGTTGTCTGCAACTCCCACGACATAATCCGTGTCCGGAACTCGAGACGCTAATTCGAGACCTGCTGATGGTGGACACTCGGGAACATCTTCACGGCCACCGAACGGGATTCACACACTTCACGAGTCACTCTTCCAGTCGTATCGACCGGATTTATGTCTCACGTTCTCTCGCCGCTGGAACACAGGATGCGGAACTGTGGCCTGCAGCCTTCTCGGACCACTCAGCTTACATTTGTGCCGTCACCCTGCGGCGACAACAAGTGTGGAGAAGCCGCAGCCCGTGGAAAATAAACATCGCTCACTTGTCGTGCCCGGATTGCCGCCAAGCCGTTGAGGATACGTGGCATTCGTGTGAAAATCGCCTCCGTGCATATCCCACAACGATCCGCTGGTGGTTGGACTACCCCAAACCGGCACTGCGGCGAACGTTGATAACCTACGGTCACGACCACGCTACTTGGCGTAGACATACACTCGACTTTTACTTCAGGGTACTGCGCGATTGCGATGCTATGGCGCCGTCTCCGGAACGGCAAACGGCAGTCCACTGTGCTAAGGCTCAATTCATCGCTCATATGCGACGCCACCTAGAGGGAGTAGTCATCCTCTCGAGGACGCAGGATCGGATACCGAGCGAACGCCCGTCCATGTTCTACGTATTTCGAGAACGTAAACGACGCCAACGAGCGTTGATACGCTTCATCGACACGGAGGACGGTCGTCGCCTCACCAAGCAACAAGACATAAACACAGCGTTCTACAACCGTTATACCCAGCTCTATTGCGCTCAGACCCCAGATCCGACAGCACTGGAGGACGCCTCTCTGACGATTTACGGCACCGTCACCCCGGCAATGGAAGCGGTCGTGATGGAAGAAATTACAGAAGAAGAAGAAGTGATCGCCGCCATTAGAAAAGGAGCTGTCAACAAGTCTCCGGGTCCTGATGGCCTCCCCTTGGAATTTTACCGGACTTTTCAATATTTATTAGCCTCCCGATGGACGGACATCTGTCGCGAACTACTATCCCCGAAAGTACCGCTCCGTGCGGCCCTTGTGGAAGGGATGATTATTCCTATTCACAAACCGTCCGGTGGCTCACGACGGCAGGACTACCGCCCGTTGACGCTATTGAACTGCGACTTTAAGATCTTTTCTCGACTGTTGGCGGCGAAGATACGCCAGACCTTACGAAATGTTATCTCACCCGATCAAACGTCATTAGGAGGCGACAATAATATTCAAGCAGCACTCAGGATCTCACTGGCGATGGCATGTCGTCTGAAGGGTGCACTGGCGGCAATCGATTTTAGTCAAGCTTTCGACCGAGTGGACCACTACTATTTGGAAGCGGTCCTCCAACATATGCGGTACCCACAGCCATTCGTCACTGTCGTCATGCGACTACTCCGTGGCGCGACGTCCAAGGTGATCGTCAACGGCCGACCTACGCAGCCCCTCACCATTTCTCGATCGGTTCGCCAAGGCTGCCCTCTGTCCACTTTACTTTACGCTGTAGCCATGGAACCACTTCTCTGCGGCCTGCACCAACGGCTAACGGGTATGACGTTACGAGGCCACACTTTCCTATGTAAAGCGTACGCTGACGACCTGGTGATTGTCATCCGCAACGGTGACGACACCGCTAACGCACTGAATTGGATAGCGAAATATAGCATGGCCACTGGTAGTCGTATCAACGTCGCAAAATCGGTGGCGATGAACATCGGGGTCGGATTGTCTGAGAACAGTGTCACCCCCTTACAGCTCAGAGACAGTTTGAAATGTCTCGGCATTGATTTCAAACACGATATACGACGGACCGCTGCTCACAACTTTCGACGGCTTTTACGAAATGTTCAGACTGGAATTTCCAACGAGTCCTGGACATCGTCCAAAGGACCCAGTATATCAACACACATTTAGTGTCACGCATTCCGCACTACGCCCAGATATTACCTATACCGGTGATGTTAGATCGCCGTATACTTGCGGCTTTTGGGTCCTTCATGAGTTCAGGAATGCTTTTCAAGATCAAATATGAGACTCTCACCCTTCCCCCGGATCGGGGAGGGCTTGGCCTTTATCACGTTTACGACAGAGCGGTCGCCCTATTTGTGAGCACATCAGTCAAACTATGCCACCGCCGTCCGGACAGTCTGACGAGTTTGTTAATAGAAGAACTAGCACCGCCCTCCCTGTTGCCACCTGTGCCGATACACCACGTCCCCTCCTCGCTCTTCTACATCGGTGTCTTTTACCTCGAACTCAATTACGTTCGACTTGCGTTACCAGCGACTCAACTGGCGACGGAAAGACGGTTTATCGGATCCTGCAACGTGGACGACCCGATAACGTCGTGGAGAGGAAGCACCCGAACGTCAACTGGCGAGTAGTGTGGAGGACAATTCACCACGTAACACTGGACACTGACGTCACAGCGATGTGATTTATCACTGTCAACGGTAAGCAGGTCACCAGATCAAGGCTACATGCGATCCACATGGTAGACTCACCCACGTGCACGAGCTGTGGCGTTCAAGACAACGATGAACACCGTCTTAGCTCTGGCGAGTCTGCGGCAGTGTGGCACAGTGAGGCAAATGTCAGCATACTTCCTTCGAGTAACGCCGAATAATATCGACCCCAAGACTATCTTATTACCGGATGAGACGTATTACCCACGTACTGAAACTAATGCAATGACGTGGCTTCGTGGACATGCAGTGCATTATTTGTTTCAAGACGGCAATAAGGACACTTTAGACTTTTGGAACTATTTTCAGAAACGACATTGCAAGATCTTCCGTAACCCAAAGTATCGACAATATTTTTCCAATTATTTGTGGAGTGCGTTCCACGACCCTCCACGTAGCTGGAACATCACGGGTAAGAGAAGCTAAAATTACAAGACGATGATAGAACACTACACGGTACAACGTGGGATCTACCTTGGTCATTACAAGAAGTCATACCTGGATGATACATCAGATGGAGAGTTTCGTCGTGAACCCTCACACTCTGTAGCAGTAGTTGCCCCATTTCCTCTTTTTGTCCCCGGTGCGAAAAGGTCTTCGCAGTTTTTGTTTCCCATCCGGTGCAAGATGTAGCACTGGTTAGTGGTGGTATGGATTCCACCCTTCAGTTTTTTTTCATGGTTTCCTTAGTCCCGCACTTGGCTCTCTTTCTTTATGCCTTTTTCTACAAGTATTAGCATGTTTTTAGGTATGTGCGTCCCCAACTCGACGCAACGAGTGCACTTACTACTTTTCAGTTCCTTACTGTTAAAAAAATAATAAAAGAAATAAAAAAAGCGGTCAAAGGCGCTAAAAAAGTGGTCTAACGCACGACTTTCCGGAGTGGGAAGGAGCGCCTGGTCCCCGGCACGAATCCGCCCGGCGGCCTTGTGTCGAGGTCCTGTGAGTCGGCCAGTCTGTGGATTGTTTTTAGGCGGTTTTCCATCTACGCGTACACCACCATTAGTCGGCAACGCAAACATAGGGGTTACACTCGTCTGGTGTGAAACGTTCCCTGGGGGGCCAAACCGCACAATAACCCTGGGATAGGTGTGGGGCGGCGGAAGGGTGAAGTGGACCACTGCGGCTGCGGCGGTGACGGATCCTCTCCGTTGTTTCTAGGTCCCCGGTGCAAATACAATAGAATGTTATTATCGATTTTTTTCTGATTACTAGGCTAGCTTTAGTAAGTACTGACGTACCAGCGTCATCTTTACAAACGAAAGACAACAGTTTGAAGTATGAATACCACACAGTTGTGTTTATTTCTGCCTTTGCATCAGCGGTGTAAGAGCTCGTCTGCGGCATTGAGCGAGAGAGCGCAAAGCTGGCTCCGTCGTCGACAGTAGAGTGGTACCATGCGTGCATACAGACCCTCCCAATATGATGGGAGGAGATTATGTTAAAAACAGGGTTCTGTAGCCAAGAGAGTGGGGAAGAATATGATGTATTGAAATTATTAATGAAACAAATCTGATTTCAGAAAAAAGTGTTGCATTACTTATTGAGCACCCGTCGTATGTTCCAACGACCTCAGGGAGATGAGCTCGTCCAGAATGACAGAGGTCGTGAGTATACTTCTCGATTTGCTCAATGCGCTCTCTAGGCTTTTCGTAAGACCCTCTGCCTAGAAAGATCACCAACAAGTCCGTTACGGAGCATAAATAGGATACGACTGACAAGCGTCTGCTTCGGCGATAGCTCTTTACTGTTTGCAGCAAAAGACTTAAGTAGCGCGGAACGTCGTTTCTCAGGATTACAAACGATAACTCAGTGATCGTTCCTTTGCACTAATGCAATACGGCGTTGCAGCTACAGGAAGGAAAAGAACGGAGATGATGTTTAACGCCCTGTCAAAGTCGAACTAAGTCTACGGAGAGAACGCCTTCGCATTGGACAATGATGGGGAGAGAAGTCATTGGTTCCTTTCCAATGTTCCATCCTGGTAATCGCCTTAGGTAAAATTGTTTATTAAAACAAATGAAATCCTTGAGTAAGACAATCTCTGGTGATTACATTTAATGCTACAGGATGCTTCAAAGTAAAACTTCCGATTTCGCAAGGATATGTGTTTTACATTAATGGAGATATAACCTAAGATTTGTTAGTTGATTTGAGAAAGGGGACCAAACAGCGAGGTCATCGGTCCCATCGAATTAGGGAAGGATAAGGAACGAAGTTGGCCGTGCCCTTTCAAAGGAACTATTTAACCCTGCCTCGACGTCAGATATGTAGGGTATAGGAAGTGCCTTCTCGGGTCACTGAACAACACTGAAACAAATCGTATTAATGAAATTTATTACGGAACGAGCAATGACAATAACACAGAAGTGTCGCAAGCAAAGGGCAATATGCAAATATGAAATCACTTCAAAAAAAAGATGTGTGTGAAATCTTATGGGACTTAACTGCTAAGGTCATCACTCCCTAAGCTAACACACTACTTAACCTAAATCATCGTAAGGACAAACACACCCTCCCATGCCCGAGGGAGGACTCGAACTGCAGCCGGGACCACCCGCACAGTCCTTGACTGCAGCGCCCCAGACCGCGCGGCTAATCACGCGCGGCAAATCACTTCAGTATATACAATTCCTAATACAAGTGAAGTAATACAATTGACTCTTCTATTCAGGTCGCTAGTCTTCAGGATTCTGTAGAACTGGGCCGCGGCCAGTCGGGCGTGGCGCTTATGTTCTCTTTGCATAGAAGCCGCTTCTGTCGCGTTGTCGTCCAGGAGTGGGGTCGGTCAGCGTGCAATTGGCAGACGTCTTCTTCACAGCCCTCTCTTCTCTCTTGTTCCCGACTGGCGTAGCAGAGCTTGACTTTACGCCATAACAGGAATCATCCCGGCATTTGCCATTTAGGGAAATCACGGAAAACCTAAATTAGGATGGCCGGACGCGGGTTTGAACTGTCGTTCTCCAGAACGCGAGTCCAGTGTGCTAAAAACTGCGCGGTATACAACCTTTGGGTAGATGTTAACTTACGTATAGGACTACAAAGATTTTATTTTCAAACGATCCATCTGAATTTAGCAGGACACACCTTTTACAAGCATAGAAATACAACGTCGGGATACTATTAATGAATATATTTAGGATACAAGCTGTCATTTACCTTTCACAAATGTTAAATGTGCCCTCTGCTCGACTCACGAAAAACATCCACAAGATAGCCAAACTACACACATACCTTCGGCAGCATGTTTGGAATTGCTGCAGCACTGCTGTTGCTTTATACCTTTACAATTCACCCAGACACGATAGAAATGGAGTCACATACACGGAGTCTTTAAAATTACTGTTCACCAGTCTCTATAAAACAGAAAAAAGTGAGATCAGGTAACCTCGAAGTACAGTAGTCTAGTGCCAGATACGTAACCCCTTACATCCAATCATCCACTGAAGTAGCTGATTGTTAACTATATGCTGTACTCTCGATCCAAATCACGCTGCTTAGTTGCAGCTGAATGGCATCTGTTTAAACGGAGAACGCAAAACGGTCTTTTTTGGTCTTTCATTGGTATCTCGACCCGACGGATTCTGGGTAAGGAACGAACGAGAGAGCGAAATCCCTACCGGCAACTTACTGTAACGGCTCAAAAACCGACAGGACAAACCAGGACCGAAGCCCAGCAACCGAGACACGCCAGAGTTAGCGGCCACTTCCCTGCCAGCTTAGCATCGTCAGCAGACACAGCTTTTGGAGCCGGTGCTTCCGCGTGAGGGACGTCACGCGGACTCCAGTCGCACGTGCGACTGATCTACCGACTACGCTACACCAGGCCGACGACCCCGCTCCAGAAGTTACGACAAGGCCAGGCAGCTGTCACCACGTGAATTTAAACTAACTGGACCAGCCCGTGAGTAAGTCGTGAAAGCTGGGCCGTCCGTTGAGGCACAGCCTGTGCCGTGTCTATAACATTGCCTCCGTCGCACCACGACCCAACAGCCGTCAGTTGCCATCAACCCGCATGCCGTGTAGTCAGGCCGCCGCTACTGTCAGCACTCCGAGTATCATCCATCGTCGACTACAGCCTGTCTGTTTCACATGTGGAGAAAAATGTCTGTTCATCAATAACGTCTTCTGTCAACTGATTGGCTGCTTTCTTACACCGCCCCATCGCCAACCTCCACAAGAGTCCTCCCGGGGACTGTGTGTTTGTGTTGTCCTCATCATCTCATCATCATTCTGGAAGTTCCTAGGTTGGAACTGGAAGTATTGGGAACTTGTAAGGGCGCTGATGACCTCGATGTTGAGCGCTCCACAAATCAACATCATCATCATCATCATCATCCAGCAGAGAAATACTCGCCCACTTCTAGCCTGCACTAAACACCGTTACATTACCATTGGTGGCAGAGAAAAACGGTTACTTTCTTTCTCAATCATCTAGAAGGTAATTTGTACTCTTGTGAAACAAAGTGAATCTTGCGAATTTAATACGAATAAGACTTTAATACAGAATTTTCTTTTTCAGTTTGCATTAGCGTGTTTCCATAGCGAAAATAACACTGTTCTCTAATCATCACGTAGTACTGATGAATTAAATGAAGGTGTAAGGGATAGGAACAAAACTAAACAGTCAGCCAATGTGACCGAGCGGTTCTAGGCGCTACCGTCTGGAACCGCGCGACCTCTACGGTCGCTGGTTCGTATCCTGCCTCGGGCATGGATGTGTGTGATGTCCTTAGCTTAGTTAGGTTTAAGTAGTTCTAAGTGCTAGGGGACTGATGATCTCAGCAGTTAAGTCCCATAGTGCTCACAGCCATAAAGCTAAACTCCGCCTAAAAGGCCTCGGAAGGTCCAACGGCACCGGTCGACCGCCGTGTCATCCTCAGCCGATAGTTGTCACTGGATTCCAATGCCTAGTAAGTGGATAAAAATGGAAAAGACCAACCATGGTTTAATAACGCAGTTCGGCGGATGCTGAGCAAGCAGAGGCTATTGCACTCTCGGTTCAAAAGGGAACGCTTACATGATGACGAGCGAAAGTCAGTAGAGATTCGTGCGTCTGTGAAAAGATCCATGCGCGAAGTATACAACTACCACAGTCACACCTTAGCAAAAGATCTGGCAAAGAACACGAGAAAATTATGGTCGTATGTAAAATCGCTAAGCGGGTCTAACGCGTCCATTCCGTCCCTTGTCAACCAGTCTGGTGCGTCAGTTGAAAACAGCAAAACGAAAGCTTAACCTTCATATATCACGTTCAAGAAATCGTTCACACAGGAGAATCGTACAAACATACCATCATTTGACCATCAGACAGACTCCCTTATGGACGACATAGTAGTAATAAGGATACCTCACGTGGAGAAACAACTGAAGGATTGGAAAGCAAATAAATCACCAGATCCGGATGAAATCCCAGTTCTATTTTACAAAGAGTATTCCACAGCACTGATCTCTTACCTAGCTTGCACTTATCGTGAATTTCCCACCCAGTGCAAAGTTACGAGAGACTGGAAAAAAGGGCAGGTTACTGCAGTATATAAAAAGAATGGACCCGCAAAGTTACAGATCAATACCCCTTACTTCTGCTTGCTGGTTCGGTTTATTGGGAGAAATTTTGGAAAGAATGGTTCACGTGTAAAGAAGACCGCATATAGGACGTTGGTGCGACCTATTCTTGAGTACTGCTCGAGTGTTTCGGATCCGTACCAGGTCGTATTGAAGGAAGACATCGAAGAAATTCAGAGGTGTGCTGCCAGATTTGTTGCCGATAGGCTCTAACAACACGCAAGTGTTACGGAAGTGCTTCGGGAACTCGTGTGGGAATCCCTGAGGAAGAAAATCGGCCGTGCCCTTTCAAAGGAACCATCCCGGCATTTGCCTCAAGCGATTTAGGGAAATCACGGAAAACGTAAATCAGGATGGCCGGAGACGGGATTGAACCGTCGTCCTCCCGAATGTGAGTCCAGTGTGCTAACCACTGCGCCACCTTTTTTTTTTTTTTTTTTATCTCAAGGGGTTACACCCAAATGAACAATGGCAGTAATCGACCAAATACTCATATATAGAACTAATTAGCTAAGCCCAGCGGGAAGAAACGGCAAACAAACAAATAACAATTTTTCGATGAGTATAGAAGCTGAAGCAATGAATTAAAATTTGTGCCACACCTTGGACTTTTTTTTTTCTATCTACACCTATTCCAAAACAACTAACCTATTACTGCAAAGGTGTAGGAAAGGAAGAAAGTAGGGGGGAAGAAACATAGAGAGTAGCGATAAAAAAATGAAATTTGTTGTGAACAGGAACTTTTTTGTTTTTTTTTTAGTTTATTGTATTGCATTTTTGTTTTCTTTATTTTTCTTTGTTTTTTTTGTATGTATGTTTTTATTTATTCATTTTTTTTGTATTATGGCAGTCGTTGCACCAGAATTCTAGGAGTCGCTTGCGCCGTCTGATTGGCGGAACATCCAAACGTGTCTTCTCGAAATTTTAGTGGGGATTCCGTGTGTAGTACGTTCAGAACATCATATCGGCAAAAAAGCATCAGCATCTCATGGCTTGGACGTTCCAGCTGGAAGGCGGGTCATGAAAGGCGCTCCGTAGAAAATTGGAAAAGAACTGCTTGTATCTGGGGTTGCGAACAAGTGCACAATGTCGATCGTTAAGGTACGTCCAATAACCTAGTTCTGATTTCTCATCGGGCCCAAAAAGGTAGCGGACTGTATGACCGCGTATCCAATTCACGGCATTAGTTTTTGTTGTGGGGTAATGAATCACATCCGGGAATAGAAGCGTCAGGAAAATAATCTGAGCAGGCGGCTGTCGGGTGAGGAAAGCCAGGATACGCTGCGCGAGCCTCCAGACGTCAGCAGACGGACCACATGAGAACCGATGAGCGTCCGTGTCCTCTACACCACAGTGAACACAGAGTGGTGTGTCAGCAAGGCGGATGCGGTGCAAACGAGACTGGTTGACCTGTTTGCCATTGACGGTGATATACCAGGTGGACTGAACGCTGGTGTCGAGGTAACCAGCATGCACTGCTTTCCACACACGGCGCCATATGATCTGGGGAAACTTGTGTTCAATGGGGTTGGGGGTTTGACACATTTGTAAGGTGTCGTATACAGTCTTTGTCTGGAGTATACGGAGAAGGGGTAAGGAGTGCAGAATGTAACTGATTTCAAAGAAGAAATACCGAAAGTGATAAAAGGGGGGTGGAATGTCGGATAACATGACCGGGGCTGACATGGAGACTGGTGCGTATTCACGCAAAAGCAGTCCGGTCAGGCTCGTCGGGCAGCGACGCCAGACTTTCAGTTGGGAGCTAACAAAAAGTGCGGTAACTCTGTCTGGCACATGGAATAAGCCCACTCCACCACGCTCCCGCGGGAGGGCAAGGGAGGAATATTGAACTTTAAATAACATCCCGGCACAGACAAAGGATCCCATCGCCATCAACATACGACGTGCGAGGGTAATCGGAACCGGGAACACTTGTGCCACATGGGGGATGCGTGAGGCGTGATAAACATTCACGTATTGCGCGCGCTGTATAATGTCGAGGGATCGAAGCCGGTGGTCCACTTGGCCAGCCCTGATCGTTTGTAGGAGACGTCGACCGTTGGTTGCCGCTGAGCGACGGAGGTCATTCATAAAATCAATGCCCAAACAGCGGACACTGGTGGCCACACTTAGAGGAGCGACAGATCTTTCTGGTAGACCCTCACCAATGAGCAGAACCTTCGATTTGGAAATGTTAAGAGAACTGCCCGATGCCTCCCCATAAGTCGTCACCCAAGTCAGAGCAGCGCGAACATCGTCTTCATTGCGGAGGTAGAGGACTAGATCGTCAGCATAGGCTGTACAACAGAAGCGGTGCCCATGCAATGTCAGGCCCACCAGGCGTTGGCGAAGCCCCTGTAGGAGGGGCTCTAATGCCAAAGCATACAGTATCGTGGAAAGTGGGCATCCCTGTCGGACAGAGCGCTCGATCGCTAGAGGCGCGGTGAGGCGACCATTACAGAGTATTCTTGAAGTTGCGCCGCTCAAGAGCCGCATTACCACGGTGATTGTACGAACCGGAAAACCCATGTGTTGGAGGACCGATTTCAGAAAAGTATGGTCGACACGGTCGAAAGCTTGACGGAAGTCAAGCGATGCCAATGCGCCAGGTAAATGTCGCGAGCGCGCGAGCGCAATCATGTCCCTATAACGGCAAAGGGCCGTATGGATGTTGTTGTCACCGCCCAACGAAGTCTGATCAAGGGAGGTGACGGATCTTGCTGCCTTCTTGAGGCGTGAGGCCAACAAACGGGTGAAAATTTTCATGTCACTGTTGAGTAGAGTGATGGGCCGGTAATCACAGATCCGTGATCGCCCATGTGGCTTAGGGACCAGGATGATGACCCCATCAAGGAAGGTGGCTGGGATCATCGTTGTGGGTGACATCAATTCACGACAGATGGACGTCCAAGCAGGTAACAAAAGGTAGCTAAAATACTTGTAAAAGTCGAGGGGGAGGCCGTCAGGTCCAGGGGACTTGTTGGCAGCCCCCACCTTGATTGCATCTAGGACTTCATCAGAGGTCACTTGTTCCTGAAGTTCTTGAGCCACATCCTCTGGCATGGTGTTGACAGTCATTGCTGCCACCTCCTCAATTAAGGTCGGGGGATGAGGGACGGCAGCGAACAGTTGACGGAAATGAGAATAGAAAGCGTGACCAATGTCGCATTGCGTAGTGTGTCGTCGTCCTTCCGCATCTGTGAGATCGTGGATGAGGGTTCGACGACGACGTCGGCGTTCCCTGAGAAGGTGGTACATCGATGGCGTTTCATGAGGCATATGGTCACGGGTGCAGGATCTGACAAGAGTCCCTTCTAAGCGCCGTCGCGTGAGGGAAGTGATCTGCGCTTTAGCACGATGCACCATCATCTGACGATCAGGAGAGAAGGCCATCGAAGTGCAGTCACGAAGGACTGCATAATAAAAGTCCATGGTGCTCGCTTGCCAGGCTTTGAAGTCTTTGCCATATCCTATCAGCGCCCTGCGCAGAGCTGGTTTCGCGCATGATACCCACCACGATAAGGTGGATGCGTAGGCGGGGCGACGACGATGACAGAGGGCCCACGCATCCTCAACGATTCGTCGGCAGTCAGGGACAGTCAGGTGGGAAACGTTGAATTTCCACAAGCCGCGGCTGTGCCACACTTGTTGGCGGGCGAGGACGACATCGCATATGTAGGCGTCATGGTCAGAGAAAGCCAGAGGCCATACTTCGGCATGCCGAGTGTCGGCAGCAAGGGAACGTGTGAGGTATATACGATCGAGACGACTAGATGAATGCGCCGTATAATATGTGAAACCTGCACGGGTGCCATGCACCTTTGTCCATGTGTCAACAAGCTGGAGTCTGTCGATGATGACGGAGAGGGCCGCACAAGGGGAATGATGCGGTAATTGATCTTCAGGCCTTTGCGTGGAGTTGAAATCGCCACCGAGGACCATATCATCTAGGGGACCCTGAAACAGCGGCGTTACCTCGTCAGCAAAGAAAGTGTGACGATCACGACGTCGACTGGAGCCGGACGGCGCATATACATTGAGGATACGGACGCCGAACAGCGTGAGAGCCATACCCCTAGCATTAGCAAGGTACACTACATCTTCAGCAGGGAGTCCAGAACGGAGGAGGATGGCAACTCCACTACCGTTGTCAGAAGCATGGGAGATGTGTGCCACGTAGCCAGTGGGGGCATGGAAATCGGCGACAAACACTTCTTGGAGGAGGGCAATGTCGACATCAGCAGCATAAATGGTCTCACGGAACATTGCCAGTTTATGGGGAGCCCGAATGGTGGCCAGATTCATCGTCGCTATGCGGTAATGTTGGGGGCGTGCTCCCACCATTGGCACAGATGTTCCGGCAGAGATGTCTGGCTGGCGTGTAACATCTGACGTAGTCACCGTTGTCGTAATCACTGGCTGGAAGGTGGGTCAGGCACCTCCATGGGGCACTGCCTGATGGGTGGACCACCATCTCGAACTGCTCCTTCGTCGATATCATCAGCCCAGGAGACTGGAACAGACGGTGAGCGACTGTCACACTCCTCGGGGGCGAGTTGTAGCGACGCTGCTGTAGTGGGGTCCAGGGAGGCACCCTCCTTGGAATCCGTCATATTCGTGTGAGATCGTTCTTCAGATGGGACATCAGGAGCAGCCTCTCCTGTCGTCAGAACGCTCGAAGGGAGATCACTGTCGTGTATCAGCTCCACTGCCTGTGATGCCACATGAAGAAGTGTGTCGTCAGATGGCGTTTGACTCCTCTTCTTCCGTTTTCTGGGCGACCGTTGCTTTCGGAGGTGCTGTTCTGAATCAGAATGTGGATGTTCGATGTCCGAGGTCGCGCCAGTCTGAAGAAAGGCAGAGGTAGGCACCGCATTCGCGTCGATGTCCATCGAGCTCTGGAGAGTTGGTGGTGTCGTAGCCGTCAGAGGAGATGGTGCCGGTGAGGCCATGGCAGTACCGTCATTTCCAGTGGGGAGTGCCGGGTGGAGAAGAGGTGCTTCCTGAAGTGACGCATCGGGGCTGCGTACGGCTGTGGCGTAGCTATCTGGTAAAGAAGCGGCCGTCACTTTGGGAGCTGAGTCACTGGTCGGGACCTGGAGCAAACGTCGGCGGAGACATTCTGACCGAACATGGCCCTCCTGTCCGCAACCGGCACACGTCCGCGGCTGGCCATCATACATAACGATGGCTCGCACGCCACCTATCAGCAGATAGGATGGTACATGTTTGGAGAGTTCGATTTTGATTTGGCGGACACCATTCAACACGTTGTATGTCGTGAATGTCTGCCATTTCTCCGCGATGTGCCCCACAACATTGCCATAGGGTCGGAAAGCTTCGACAACCACATCTTGCGGCACTTCGAAAGGGAGCTCAAAAACCCGGATTGTTCGAAGTCCGAAACCAGCGTGATCGACCGTCACCTCTCCAATATGCCCGTCAGAATGTTTGAACTTGAGTCCGCGTGCGTGTTGTTGAACTACGTTAGCACACGCTTCCTCCGTCGTCATCTTAATATAGACGATGCTGCTAGTGATAGAGAAATGAATACCTATCACTTCCTGAGGGTCCAGACGTAGCTCTTCGCGAATGAATTGCTCAATTTCAAAAGCGCGTGGTCTAGCATGTTCGGCTTGGAATGTTACTTTAACTGTCGCTCGGCGGTAACAGTGCGCCATGAGGTGCAATAGAAATGGACGCTACACAACACGAAATACCGCGACGCGGAAGTAAACAAACTACGGTGCGCTGTCCGGCGCGCGGAGCCGGTCCGCACGCGACCACGGCCGAAAGCCGACTGCCCCTCGCTCGGTTTCAGCTTAAGGAACAACAGAGTATGTAAAAGCGAACCTCATAATGGGGTATGTAATGCCAGCAGTTTAGTACCGAAAATTTATACATACTCTATTATGATGCTTTATTATATTATTCTTACTCCCACGTCATTTTACACTTTATTTAGCCACGTTAGAAGGTGTAAATATGCATAATCTCACTGCACCTCTTCCAGTGTTATCCCAGTAATAGCGATCACTACCAAGAAAGCTGTAAGTAGATGCCCTGAAATAATGGAAAAATGCTGAATTAGGTAAGGTATAACCTGTATATCACCAGCATCTTGATTTGGCAGTATTACGCCTACTTTAAAGCACAACCAATATCCTCTCGATTGAGTGGAGTGGTACTGAGTCTCAGAAACTGGAGTAGTATTCTGGAGGAGCGGGCTTCAGCTCACAGTCTAACTAGCATTTAGTATGATTTTCATGAATCACTATCGAAGAATTTTGGAATGGTTCAAACGGCTCTGAGCACTATGGGACTTAACATCTATGGTCATCAGTCCCCTAGAACTTAGAACTACTTAAACCTAACTAACCTAAGGATATCACACAACACCCAGCCATCACGAGGCAGAGAAAAATCCCTGACCCCGCCGTGTATCGAACCCGGGAACCCGGGCGTGGGAAGCGAGAACGCTACCGCACTACCACGAGTTGCGGGCAATTTTGGAATGTTTACCGAATTAGACGCGGACTCTTAATGCCCTTGACCTTCTCCGATTTATCTAATTTTCATTGTGTAATCACCTAGAGACTTTAAATTCGGTCCTCGCTATTTCTTTTGCGTATCACATACCTATAAATGGTCACCGTTTTGCGTTGGATTGACATCGATGCACACGAATACGGCATTAAAAATAAACAAACTGACAGAAATGTTGCTACAAACATTTTTATTTAACTTTGATTTCATCCGTGATGATTAAGAGGTCGTCAGTGTTAAAAGCAATGTTCAAATAGAGTTTCAACTACCTCGGACAATGCAAAAACATCAAAATCGACGCTTTTCGAAGGAGCAAGCTAATGTCATCTGACGTACTCTACAAGAAACTTATAAAAACGGTAAAGCCAAAAATATAAATAATAGTATTATAAATTCGTGGTCACTTTCCTCGTATCCGTGTCTCCGTAAAAATGTGCTTTCAACATCATTCTTGCAATTGGTAAAATAATCTAAACTGAATCGGCATTTGCAGTCCGTAAATACAGGCAGTGCCACGGGAACAGCTACTCGTGTGCACGGTCCATGCACAGCTGCTCGACAAAAATGAGGAAACACCAAACACAATACCACGCCTAACACGGTGTAGCAAATCCGTTGTCGTTCAAAATAACTTCCAGCCGTCTCGGAATGGATAACACAGATCCTATACGGTTTTCAAGAGAATCTCATACGATTTTTCCAGCAGAATAGTAGCACGGTGTAGTAACGATGGTGCAGACGGATAGTGATCACGCACCGTTCTCTCGAAAGCAGACCGCAAAGGTTCAATAATACTGAGATCTGGTATGTGTGCTGACCAGAGCAGTTGCGGAAATTCCTCGTCGCGCCCACAAAAGCACTCCTGGCCGAGACGAGCTGTGTGGACAGAGGTCCCGTTGTCTCGTTACACAACACCACAGCAACACCATTGCGGAACAAACATTGTACCACGCGATTGACCTGAACAGTCAAAATGCTCACACAATTATTTATAGTAATACGACGTTCCAGAGAAATCGAAGGGTTCTTGGAGTACCAAGATTTGATGCCTAAATCATCAACGAACCTCCACCATGTTTAACTCTTGGGACGGAAGCTTGGCCAGAAATTGGGAACAGTGTTGGCCCACGTTGGAATTCAGCTATCCCCTACGTAATGCACTCACAACTACACAGAACGCTGTTCTGACAACGAGCGACATTTGCAACGATTTCAGGACACTGCACAGATACCATTCGTCATCAAACCTGCACACTTGGCTAGCAGCTGCATTTATGTTCGAGCATGCATTTCTCGCGGTGTTTCAAAATTTTCGTCTATTTCCTGAACCTCGAAGAGAGACACATCTGGATACAAATACTTATGTAGCGCAACTCACCACTCCGTATGCGTAATCGAGAAATCGAGCACACTGTCTCCAATGGTCAATGATACTACACACCCCTACAGAGATGTCCGGGAGTATGAATTTCGTCATGCAATAAATGTCAACAGTATTACTACGAGTATAATTAAAATAGCTAATCACAGATTTATAAGCCTAGTGGTCTAGGCGCTGTAGTCATAGACTGTGCGGCTGGTCCCGGCGGAGGTTCGAATCCTCCCTCGGGCATGGGTGTCTATGTTCGTCCTTAGGATAATTTAGGTTAAGTAGTGTGTAAGCTTAGGGACTGATGACCTTAGCAGTTAATTCCCACAAGATTTCACACATATTTTTGAACACATTTATATTATAAAAGAACTACAAAGTTTTAACAACTTTTTTGAATCTACTGCAGTCTGTATCTTCATTTTTCTTGCTGTGTATCGTAATATCTAGCTGTTCCACAACATCCAGTTTTTCACCCTCATCCTGCATGTGCAAAATTATGAAGACTTCTTCAGCTCTCAACAAAGAGTGGTGAGTGTCACGAATGGTGGCGGCAGAGTTTTCGAAATTATTGTACCTCAGCTTGAAGGACCTACCAGATTTATAAGATTCTTGTTAAATAATTCTGACGACGAAGGCTTCCTTCTTCGAAACGCGTCCATTTTAGTACTTTTGCATTGTGAAATATCGTCGAGCGTACGGTTTAAGATTGAACTTTATCTAAATTTTCTGAGGAAGCTTGTGGTGCACTCGAAGTTGTAATTTTTTATCTACTTCCGTAAGATAGTCGGAAATTGTGGACAATTTGCCAGACCGTACGAAGTTCTAAACTAACGTAAAGTTCCAGTTACAGATATCACGAAATGCATTGTAATGACGCAGTAGCTTCAGAAATTAAAGGCCGAGGTTGCGCCTGTTCCATTTGTGTGTGGAGTGGCGGGGTGAAGGCAGGCCTGGGTTGGCGTGTCCCGCGCCGCCGGGGTGGCGGGCTGTGTCCCGGATCGATCCTAGGCCCCGAGTGGCCCGGGAGGTCCCACCCGCCAGCTCCCTCCCCCGCGCCCGCTTTTAGGCGGTTTTCGACGCCCGTCTGCGTCGCCAGTCGCCTTTAGTTACCTCGCATCTAATTCTTAGGCAGCGATCGCGTACGATAAATCCTTTACAATAAAATTAGGAAGCCAAAATCCACTGAGCTGTGTCCGCCTCTCACCATTATCACAGTTCCAGTTAGGTTACTCGGCGCTGGCTGGGACACGATGTCAGTGCGGCGCAAGACCGCCAAGTTGTCAGTCCGAGTCTCAGAGGTGGTTTTGCAGCGCGGGGAGAGTTGGCGATAAAAAACCGTAAATGGTTGTTGCTGCAAAACTTATATGATTCTACCAAGTATTGCAAGGGGTGCGTTTAAAGGAACGGTAAATCTACCATCTGAAGTGGGCGTAAATCTTGTCGGCGCCGTTGCTGTTTCAAAAGCGATGTTGCCTTTAAAACAGCATCAGGCTACACCCAGTACCTCCTATCACACCCAAATAACACAAACGCATCAGCTGACACAAAGGTAATAGACAGGTGTCGGTACCAGGACTAGATACAGAATTTCCTGTTTTTTCCCCTCCATCGGTGAAATAAAACGTCTGAGTTTACAGATTGTCTGAACGGAACATTGTATAACATGTTGAATAATATAGTTTAGGAGCCATTTAGTTTACCTGAGGTACGAAGAAAACAAGGAAACTTCTCCGCATTTGCGTAAAATATTATTACTCTCCAGGTAAAAAACCGCATGTATTTTTCAACGCAGTTCTCTTTTACGTAATTGAGCTTTTTGGAACATTTTTCCTGTTAACAGAATCCATTCCTGAAGTGATACTCTGGAACGCCTTCAAACTACAGATCTACGTGTTGATTAGTCTTTAAGCACCTTATAGCTACGATTTATTGCAAGTGTAGACAAATGCGTTGAAATGAAAGGGGCGTAAACATAGAGAACAATAATAATTTTCGTGTCAAATAGCTAAGTTTCCCATTTTCAAAGTATCGTTCAGGTAGGCGCCGTGTCGACCAAATTTTTATTCTTTTGTTTCTAGTATTCCTTTTTTTTTGAACCCACCCCTCTTTTAAGGTACTTTTTCCATTAGGTTATCCAGAGAATTTAGCAGCAAACGCCAAACAACAAAACTGAGGAATTTTACTCTTTGCAAGATATTCAATGAAAAGAATGAGCTGGATCCACGTCTCATCCACAGTTAGAAATAGCCCCATGTAATCTGTTTAATCTGTTGCCGGCCGCAGTGGCCGAGCGGTTCTAGGCGCTTCAGTCCGGAATCACGCTGCTGCTACGGTCGCAGGTTCGAATCCTCCCTCGGGCATGAATGTGTGTGATGTTAGTTATGTTTAAGTAGTTCTAAGTTCTAGGGGACTGATGACCTCCGAAGTTAAATCCCACTGTGCTCAGAGCCATTGGAACCATTTTTTAATCTGTTGGACTGTTTTTGATATGATTCAAACATTAGTCGTTCTCCCATTTGCTTTTGGTCAGTAATCAGTAACTGTGGTATCCAACCTGTTGAAAGCTTTCTCGTAGTTAATTCTCTATATCCAACGTGTCGCATTCATTATTGTGATATATCTATGGCTTCGGCTCCTTTGCGGTTCCCTGATTACTGGGATTTGTCGTACACTTTCACCTACGTCTCTTTCTCTATAAATTATGGTAAATCCTGTACATCACATAGTAACGAGCTCATTTTTGGTCACAAGTAGCCAACAAAAATGCTTACGTAGTCTGCAGCTGTGAAAGGCCTTGTGTGACAGTAACAACTGAGTGGAAGGCTCAGAGCCATGTCTAGCACAATAAAAGTTTCTAACCACAAGTAAGTGTTACGGAAATGTTTCGGGAACTCAAATTGGAATCCCTGGAGGGAAGGCGATGTTCTTTTCAAGAAAGACTATCGAGAAAATTTAGAGAACCGGAATTTGAAGCTGACTCAGGTATCGGAGGTAAGGCCAGTCTAAATACATGCGAATATGGACAACCATCAACTGTAGAATGGAATGAAGACAGTGAAAATTGGTACGGCACCGGGACTCGAGCCTGGATTTGCCGCTTATAGCGAGCGGTCGCTTACCATTTAGTTATCCGTGCACGACTCTCGGCCAGGCCCCTACTTCCAAATGTCGTCAACCACACGTCTACAACCTTTAGTCGCACATCCATTATGTATATTCCGGTGCAGGTGAGACATTTTACTTGAAAGTCGCTTGCTCGGTGTCGGCAGATAAACACGATATTGCAGTGTATTTGATGTTGTGAATTACGATGCGAAGTTCCCTTGGACATGTAGGCAAGAACTCAGATTGCGTTGTAATATAATAGAAATTAAAGTAGGATGGCATAGCAGACAGACTTAAATCAACGATTCCACTTTAATTCGGAGACGCGTCCCTATAGTCAGTCAGTGACTAGGATTAGAAATCAGAAGGCAACGGAGGGGCGTGAGACTTGATGTGTAGTACCGAGGCCCTTACATCTGGAGTAGCACCCTCGTGGAATCTTATGCATTCTACGATACTGCAGTGCCTGTATTATTCCGAACTGCGATGCAACGTTCCTTCAGACACGCATGCATACTGCGAATACATTACATGCGTTTCGTACCGGCTGTAGTCACCGCAGTGCCTGTTCCTTTGGACATGCACGCTTGTCCAAAGGATCTTTGCATCGTAATTCAGAAAAACATAGGCACTGCAATGTCATATTTCTCGCCCGACACCGGGCAAGTGACTTTCAAGTAAAACGTCTCGCCTTTACGGGAATAGACATAATATGTGTACGAGCACAGGTTGTAGACGCATGGCAGACTACATATGGGAGTCTGAGTCGTGCCCGGATAGCCAGATGGTAAGGCGACAAGTAAGAATTCCAGCTCCAGTCCCGGTCCGGCACAAATTTTCATTCTGGTCATTCGATTCTACAGCTAATGGTTGTCCATATTTGAAACTGCGAATACATTTCACGTCTTTCATAATGGCTGTAGTCGCCGCAGTCGCAGTTTTGTTCCTTTGGATGTTGAAAGGAACTTTGGGCCGTAATTTAGAATAACACAGGCACTGCAATATCGTACTATATAAATGATGTTTTGTCTTAAGGGACTACTACTACTACTGCTAAAACCGCTACGCCAAGCCAACACTGTCCGTTCGGGTGATTATCGTATACCCGATGCAATGCAAAGCCACATGCCCCTCCTACCGTCTCAGGTTTCCGTCTCTATAGACCGCAAACATAATAGCATTCATAGGAAACACACATCGACGTACGTGCTCCTAATTTCATTCTATCCCGGGGGAGAGCACTGGCGTCACCATACGAGTCCGTTTCCGCTCCAGTGCAGGCAATGAAACGCAAAAGCGCGCTAGACGAAGAGATGGCGAAACTCAGTCTCTAGTGTAGTTTCGATATCATCCTCGAAGAGGATACTGTCCAACTGATCCTATAACCACTTGTGGTGAGAAAGGCACGTATTACCGAACGCACGTGTTCCCTTTGTGTGGTGGGATGTCTCTGACTGCCTCATAGTATACACAGTTACCTCTTGGAGCCGACAACACAGTCTGAAGGGTGGTATGTGACTTGGAGGCTACTGGGAAGTACCTAGTTCCACGATTACTGGAATTCTTCGGGTACGTAAAACAACATAATGATCCTGCTGCTAGGTTGTTTCACCTGTACCGACTAGCCACTCCTTCTGTTGGATTGTTCCTCCCTCCTGTAATCCACTGCAACTGATATTGCGGATGACATACAGGTATAATGCCAATCGTCCGTCTACATTCTCTGTGGCAGGCTGCTTCCTCACTATTCTAGAACTGACAACTAAATACACACAATGAGTAGTAAGTGTGGTTCATCTATTACCAACTGTTTCTGGCACCCTATACAATGTCGCTTACTGTTATATACTATTCGCTGTGCTTGTGTTGTTCGGAAATACGAACCAATGTTCCTTAGGTCATGCGTGCACGTCCGACGGAACAACGCATAGTTCAGAAATGGCTCTCAGCGCTATGGGACTTAACTTCTGAGGTCATCAGTCCCATAGAACTTAGAACTACTTAAACCTAACTAACCTAAGGACGTCACACACATCCATGCCCGAGGCAGGATTCGAACCTGCGATCGTAGCGGTCGCGCGGTTCCACACTGTAGCGCCTACAACGCATCGTTCTTTTGAACAACACAGGTACTGAAATACCGTATTTATACGCCGACACCGGGCAAGCGATTTTCAATTAAAATGTCTCCCCTGTATGGGAATATACATAATGGATGTACGAGTGCAGGTTGTAGACACATGGTTGACAACATACGGAAGTTTAGGTCTGACCGTAAATCGTTCTCGGACAGCCTAACGGTGTTGCCGGCACCTAGCTGAGCGTCTTCTGTCAGAGGCTTAGCTGCCCACTGTAATAAAAAAACCTGAGTCACTAGATCAACGACTAACTTCGACGGGTGTCATGGGACGTCCGCACCTAACAAATGAAACGACCAAAATGAGATTAAAAAGATAAAATAAAATCGCGAAGCGACCGCTCGCAATGAGTGTGAATTCCGGGTTCGAGGCCTAGTCTGGCACAAATTTTCACTGTCGTCATTTCATTACACAGCTGATAGTTGTCCATATTCTTAACGGCGAATACACATAATGTATTTAAGTGTTGTCCCGCATTACCTTAGTCTTCCCAATGTCGCCAGAAAGCAATGTTTTCTCGTGACTCTTGAAGACCCCTTTACCGACAGACGTGTCGTTATGTCTAGCGGTTCGTTTATTTGAGTTTGTTTTGTCCTGGATGATGGCATGTTCTGTCACTGACATTGACGTTCTAAATAGTTTCCTTTGGGTCAATAATTAGTTTCAGGCGTTCCTTATTCCCGTTGCAAAGCTTAGGTAGCCTTTCCAACTGTAAACGTCTGTGTTGTTGGGTCAACGTCAGCACAGTATTGGGTGTCTGTTGCAGAGCCTCATTTTTACAGCAATTTGCGATTTATGGTGCATTTCGAAACAAACGAGCCATCCGCAACAGTTTATTCAGGTCACAGTATCCAGCTCGGCTTTACAGAGCGACCTTGTCTTCGGCACCCACGTCCTATTCTGAAGGGCTGACGATAAACTTGACCACCTTTTCACGCATCAGAATCTATGTATTCGATTACATTCCAGCGAATTAAAAGAATATACATGTGGTAAGGCACATCTAGTGTCTTTTTTAAGGGAATACCCCGAGTGATTTCAGTGTGCAGTTTAAAGTAATAACTACGTATGCAGGCTTCCGAAGTATGTGGTCAACTTGAAAAGCTTTCTTGGTGCTTGTTGGATACCCCGCTGTCGCTTTTATCAGCCTTTATGTACGCTCTCACACCCTAGGGCGCTCAGTAATAATAGAATGGAGATCAATTCATTGGATCTAAGTCGGCAGCGGAAGTTTCCGTAATACTTTGAAAGGCTGCACTGTATCGAATAGCAGCAGTCCTGTGAGGAAGCTCGCCTTTGAGCGTTACAAAGAAACTATGTACAGAAGATTAAATTTGCAACTCGCTTTTTGTTTCACCTCCCCTTTGAGAATTGCTTAAACTTCACTTCCGCGGTTACAGTACGTTATTAATTCAGAGAGAGAGAGAGAGAGGAGAGACATGAAATGCCTGTGAAAAAGACGGAAATTTTAAACGCCCTGCAGCGAATCACAGTTTGGAATGAAAACGTTCCATCTCTTTTTTGCAGCTCATCCATATCTTACAAGGGAGACAAAGCTGTCCTTCAAACGAATGTTATTGACGAAATGGTGTTAGACCCACTGTAATTACATATGTCTGTCGCTCCGCTCATTCCACTACTATTTAAATTGTTGTCAGGAGGACAGTACATCGTTATGACTCAGTTTGACTGAAATATCAAAGGAAACCTGGCAGATTTATTTTACACACTCAGGTATTTCATTTTGTAACTATCATTTCTTTGTAAGTGAATTAGTACACAGGGTTTCCCCTCGACGTGTCATCGCGGCAATCTGTCATACGTTCTGCTAATCCGCTCCTGTCACAATACATATATGTATTGTACCATCACTTTTTCTAAGTTTAGACCTTAACTATATAGTAATAGTATAAATGAGAGTAATGGTATAAAGCAGCCTTCGTAAAGAGCATAGGTGACATAGTCCAGATGTGGAGCGTCTGTATACACGAGACTGAAAATTCCTTATTAAAGCTCTCTGCATATGTTAGGCTGAACGCTCTTTAGCTTTGCAGTGATGGCCCTTAGGAGTTCCACTAAGCCCTAGGAAAATGGTTGCCCGAAAAGATCCACTTTCCTTATAAACTATACTTGTGTAGAACTGCAACGACTGAAAAGTTGGCCGGCCGTGGTGGTCTCGCGGTTCTAGGCGCTCAGTCCGGAACCGCGCGACTGCTACAGTCGCAGGTTCGAATCCTGCCTTGGGCATGGATGTGTGTGATGTCCTTAGGTTAGTTAGGTTTTAGTAGTTCTAAGTTCTAGGGGACTGATGACCACAGATGTTAAGTCTTATAGTGCTCAGAGCCATTTGAACCATTTGACTGAAAAGTTGCTATGAGACAAATTGTTGTAGCAAGTGCACTTCTGAGAATAGATAAGAGAGCAATCAAGATATCGTCTTGTAGATGCAAATTTTGGATCAACTCAGATTTTTTTTAAAAAAGAAGGCTTTTAAACATAGCCCACAATTTTGTTGACGAAGACAGTAAAAAGTCTTCAAGTGTCACGAGGCACAATCGGGTAAATTGCATGTCAATTTAACAGCTCAGAAATAGGAATCTCAATTGGAGTCGTTCTCTACTACGCCGTGTGATTGTTTCAAATAGTTGACACTGCCTGTCACTTGTACGTAACTGATTAAATACGGCTGTGGAAACCATCTTTGGGGACATTGAGGCTCTCATCACCTGTCGTGGCAGGTTTGTAGGAACCACTAACATTTACGTCCGTGAAGCTCACACGTCAAAGCAGTCGAGTGGCACTCACATACTGCAGAGTCCTGGGGTATAGTGACCGTGCGTCATAGTACACAAAAGGAAGCATAATATGAATATCGCCAACGACAACAGAAAAAATCTTCGTACACCTTTGCCCAATCTCTTATACCTGCCATACTGGGCGGCGTGAAGTTTAAAATGACCACTGAAACCAATTCCAACTACTATCGTCAGACCTCTGTAACTATTCTGCCATATTATGCAAGAAATATTTCCACGCGCCTCCCTCATGAAATTTCGTTAACAACAGACTGGATATTTGACGTTTCTTATCAGCAAATATAATCCTATTTATTTCAGTTTCAAAGATTCCGCCATAGTGTTATTGGTTCAAAGGGCTCTGAGCACTATGGGACTTAACATCTGTGGTCATCAGTCCCTTAGAACTCAGAACTACTTAAACCTAACTAACCTAAGGAAGTCACACACATCCATGCCTGAGGCAGGATTCGAACCTGAGACCGTAGCGGTCACGTGGTTCCAGACTGAAGCGCCTAGAGCCGCACGGCCACTCCGGCCGGCCCGACGGGAGCCGGTGTTACCTCTGCAGCAAGGCCGTTGGCAAACAAACTATTTTGTATTCACTATCCAAAATCGAAAAAGTATTTTAAGATGCAGATAATACAAGTGGAGACACATGTAAAATATTTTATCACCGTTAAATTCGAACGATGTGGGCAACCAAGTTATCCGTATTCTCATATGAAGTAGTTCTATGTCATAGCAAGCCTTCATGAACTAGAGCTTCATAGTGTGGTCTGGAGCATCATCGTCCCGCAACGCGAAGCTCGTCATAGGATATAACATCCTATCTATAAAATATATTCGACAACCTAAAATTTTCAAGCAGTCCTTGTGCGTGATTGTTCTTTGGAGTGTTGATGTAGGCCCAGTAAAATACTATGAAACTCAAACGTTTAGAATTGCAAGAGGCTGACTGTCCAACGATTACATTTTTTAATCTAAACTGTTCTCTCTTCCGGTAGTTATTACTTGATATTGATTGGTCTCAGACGTTTTGTGCTAACGAATTCTTGGGGATGATGAGGGATACAGGGATGTTTACCGGCGGCAGGTATTTCATTTGTGCATCTCTCGTTGCCCTGTAAATGCATAAATATATACATCAGGATGATTATTGGTTGCTTAGGCCATTTTTGTTACGTTAGAACGAAGGAACTTAATAACGATCTTAATCGGTGTCAAACGATCCTGATAATTTCCGTTCAGTACAACTAATGTCTCCCTGTGTCAAGGGTCGTGTCATGTATGCCTTCATCGAGGAAGGCAGTTGTGCTCTCGGGAACTTAAGTCCCTAGCAGTCATGCTCCAGCCAAAAGCGCCCCAACAGTTTGTCCTCATTTGAAATTAAAGAGATCTCAACAGCTGCCTCGCTTTCGTCTGTCTTGGTGTGTGGACACTACGCAATGCTGCTTCCATGATGGTAAAAACTTTCAGCCATGGTGAAGAGCGGCAAACATAGCAATTTGAGATAGAGAACCCGGGTCTGCCGGCCGCTGTGAGAGAGTGGTTCTAGGCGCTTCAGTCCGGAACCGCGCTGCTGCTACGGTCGCTGGTTAGAATCCTGCCTCGGCCATGGATATGTGTGATGTCCTTAGGTTAGTTAGGTTTAAGTAGTTCTAAGTCTAGGGGACTGATGACCTCAGACGTTAAGTCCCATAGTGCTTGGAGCCATCTGAACCATTTTTGACCCTGGGTCTGGAAGCAGCTGAAAGTTTTGTTGTTGTGAAAATGAACGTAGTCCCACGACAAGATGTCAAGTGGGTTCATACCAGATGAATTAATTGGGTACAAAATATGATTTCCTCTTCGTATTTGCCTTTAAGAGCGTCTGGTGGAAGTTTTTGACACAGGGCTAGCTGGGGCTCCTTTATAGTGAAATCACATACGTGAACGAGTGTACGAAAATGAAGTAAGGTATTTCTCAACAAAATAAGGACATATCTGTCAGGAGTACTGTTTACAGTGATCCGATGAAACTCCAAGGAGGCACATAACAAACCGTTAGCCACTGAACGAGTGCTGAGAGTCGGTTACTCTTCCAAGTGTCTCATAACGTTCTCCTCAAAGACAACTGTTCGAACCGAATGTAAACGGTCGGCCTCCGTCCTTCCAGTCTTGCTATTCGAGCAGGTCGTACGATTGAATGTTTGAGGAGTTTCATAAATTTGAAGTAGAGGCATGACAGCAAAAAGTTTCGTGTTTTACACGAAAGGATATTCCGATCTCTTCAGTCAGGCATTTAAAAGAAGATACTACATCTCTAAAAACGTAGACCACTGTGTAAAAGCAGCGGAGAAAGCAACAAGTACATAGTGCGGAATGAAGCTCACTGAAGGCAATTCTGAACTTAAGAGCTGTGGAGAAATGGAAAACAATACTTTCTAGTTGACATTTATTTGACGATTTTTATTTGACGTTTCTGAAAACTAGTGTTCTCCATTCCTCCATATCCACGAGGTGTGCAACAACAAACATTTGGATCAAATCAGAATCACACATGCGTCACGAAATAAATCATTTGAACCACTGTATTGAAATTTTCACACATTAATCCAACTTAAAATTTAATCAACTGTAAATGAGACGTGAACTCACAGCTTCCAACTTGTTTCCATAAGAATACTGAAATTGTCGCCAAAGAAATTAAAGCTAAGAGGTACAGAGATGTTACGAACATGGAAACGTAGCAGGTAATCCAAGTTCCGAAAGTTATAACATGATTTTAGAACCGCACTGTTAGATTATAATGCATGAATTAGTTACTCTCAAATTGTATTTCATATTGTCAATAAATATTATATGAGCTTTTGCGTTACATGTACTCTTATTACTACTAGTTGTGAAATGATTTTCGTAGAATTTTGTTTTATTTGAATGGGAGCAATGTTTGATACATAATCTGTTACATAAAGTAAATTAATACTGTATACATAAATCTGACAGTGACTGTAAAGTTATATGTATTCATAAGTTGTATGTAAACACATCGGATGCTGTGCGCTCATGTCTTATCTACAATTATTAACATTTTAAGCGACATTAATGTGTGAAAATCGGAATACGGTGGTTCAAATGATAACTTTGGTAAAAACGTGCAGCTACGATTTGGATACTCCATCTACATATAAGTACATTCATATCTAATCACTTTTTCACTTACAGTGCTTTTACTCCTGTCTCCCTAGTCAACATCACCTAATTTGCAATTTATGTTCACTGCGAACTCCAACACTGAATGTGTAAACATGAATCTGAATGTATAATCACCTGAAGTTAGGAATAAGCACGAAACCGTCCATCATTTAAATAAAGCTCCTTCAGTTTTGACTGTTAGCGGATTTTATTCAACATTACCCTTTAAAGTAAGTATCACGGAGTTCAAGAGCTTCTATTATGGAAAAAGTACACGAAGAAACTAAAACTTATTATTTGTGAAGCGAATGGTTGTATTATCAGAAATCTCTGAGTTGCTGGAAAACTTAACCACTTCTACGAACGCAGGAAAGGACTAAAAGTATGGTATTCATTTTCCTTTTTTGTCGTCTCCTGTTTTAACTAATACAAAAATAAAAATTCGTGATGTATGTGGCCGAAACAACCGGTCTGCACAATTTTTTTTCTGAAAATCCTGAGGCGAAGTCCAGAGTCAGTAGGAGCTGAACTACGCATTTCCTATGAATGACAAAGATGTAGCAGCTTTACCCATATTACTTTCGACACAGTACTGTGTACGACGTTCATTTGACGTGCCACTGTCCTAGTGTTGATCGAAGGGCCCAGATCCACGGCCAGAAGCACTGTTTTGTCCACGTCCTGAATCCGTACTGCCCGCTGTACTCTTCGGTCGTTGTTTCGTGGTACCTTTTTATCCTGTTTCCCTTACCCGCTCGAACGGTCTTAGACACATGGTGTTCGCTGTATGTCCTCAGCGTGGGTACATCGCCAAAGATGACCTGTCAGTTCTAGTTTCCATTTGCTTGTCCGTACACGTAAATCATGTCAACTAATTCCTTAATACGGTATGACAGCGCTTCACAAGGACTGATCAACTCTGCACTTGAGCTTGTAAACATAGTGGATTTTCATGATCAGTCTCAACTTGGAGCACACCTACGTACCGGTTTATCAAAATGAATAGTAGGTTTCCATACACTACTGGCAAAGCTATCCCGCCTGACTTGGTATCTTTCGCTCAGTTTCTGGACCAGAATACCTTATATCACATTGATTATTTTCACTTAAAATGGTTAAAATAGCTCTAAGCACTATGGGGCTTAACATCTGAGCCGGCAGGAGTGGCCGTGCGGTTCTAGGCGCTACAGTCTGGAACCGCGTGACCGCTACGGTCGCAGGTTCGAATCCTGCCTCGGGCAAGGATGTGTGTGATGACCTTAGGTTAGTTAGCTTTAAGTAGTTCTAAGTTCTAGGGGACTGATGACCACAGCTGATGACCACAGCAGTCACCTAGGCTTAGAACTACTTAAACCTAACTAACCTAAGGACATCACACACATCCATGCCCGAGGTAGGAGTCGAACCAGCGACCGTAGCAGTCCCGCGGTTCCAGACTGAAGCGCCTAGAACCGATCAGCCACCCTGGCCGCCCTTTCCGCTTCCCCATTACCTATGAGAGTTTGTGTTACCATCACGAAATCACTCTGTACAGTACAAGCCAAACTGCCTCCATTTCAACTAGAAACCGCAGTCATTGAGCACTGATGATCAGCACTATCAACAGACAAATGTTTCACTGAGTTCTTTGCGCATCAGACGTGTATGTAAACTCAAATATCTTCCTACCAGAATGCTCAGTAAAAGCTTTAGACGGGACAGTAGGTATACCTTTCGTGATGCATGGAAGGGGCATATAATGCTGAAGAGCACAGAGAAATAATCTGGGGTAACCACCATCTTACGAAATCCGCATAGTTACCTACGTTCCTTCCCCATAGGCACCGACGTATTCTCTGGAATCATATGGAAATTTCGCAATTTGTGACGTCCCCATGAAGTAATTAGACCAACTACAAAAAGTAGCAGACAGCCCACAGATAACACCTGACGATCGTAAACAGAGTGTCGTCATAAACTCTACGTCTACAGTAACGTCCATACTCCGCAAGCCACATAACGGTGTGTGGCGGAGGGTACCCTGAGTACCTCTATCGGTTCTCCCTTCTATTCCAGTCTCGTATTGTTCGTGGAAAGAAGGATTGCCGGTATGCTTCTGTGTGGGCTCTAATCTCTCTGATTTTATTCTCATGGTCTCTTCGCGAGATATACGTAGGAGGGAGCAGTATACTGCTTGACTCTTAGGTGAAGGTATGTTCTCGAAACTTTTAACAAAAGCCCGTACCAAGCTATTGAGCGTCTCTCCTGCAGAGTCTTCAACTGGAGTTTATCTATCATCTCCGTAACGCTTTCGCGATTACTGCATTATCCTGTAACGAAGCGCGCTGCTCTCCGTTGGATCTTCTCTATCTCTTCTATAAACCCTATGTGGTACGGATCCCACACTGCTGAGCAGTATTCAAGCAGTGGGCGGACAAGCGTACTGTAACCTACTTCCTTTGTTCCCGGATTGCATTTTCTTAGGATTCTTCCAATGATTCTCAGTCTGGCATCTGCTTTACCAGTGATTAACTTCATATGATCATTCCATTTTAAATCACTCCTAATGCGTACTCCCAGATAATTTATGGAATTAACTGCTTCCAGTTGCTGACCTGCTATTTTGTAGCTAAATGATAAGGGATCTATCTTTCTATGTATTCGCAACACATTACACTTGTCTACATTGAGATTCAATTGCCATTCCCTGCACCATGCGTCAATTCGCTGCAGATCCTCCTGCATTTCAGTACAATTTTCCATTGTTACAATCTCTCGATACACCACAGCATCATCTGCAAAAAGCCTCAGTGAACTTCCGATGTCATCCACCAGGTTATTTATGTGTATTGTAAATAGCAACGGTCCTATGACACTCCCCTGCGGCACACCTGAAATAACTCTAACTTCGGAAGACTTCTTTCCATTGAGAATGACATGCTGCATTCTGTTATCTAGGAAATCCTCAATCCAGTCACACAATTGGTCTGATAGTCCATATGCTCTTACTTTGTTCATTAAACGACTGTGGGTAACTGCATCGAACGCCATGCGGAAGTCAACCTGTCTACCTGTGAACCCGTGCCTATGGCCCTCTGAGTCTCGTGGACGAATAGCGCGAGCTGGGTTTCATACGATCTTCTTTTTCGAAACCCATGCTGATTCGTACAGAGTAGATTTCTAGTCTCCAGAAAAGTCATGATGCTCGAACATAAAACGTGTTCCAAAATTCTACAACTGATCGACGTTTGAGATATAGGTCTATAGTTCTGCACATCTGTTCGACGTCCCTTCTTGAAAACGGGGATGACCTGTGCCATTTTCCAATCCTTTGGAACGCTACGCTCTTCTAGAGACCTACGGTACACCGCTGCAAGAAGGGGGGCAAGTTCCTTCGCGTACTCTGTGTAAAATCAAACTGGTATCCCATCAGGTCTAGCGGCCTTTCCTCTTTTGAGCGATTGTAATTGTTTCTCTATCCCTCTCTCGTCTATTTCGATATTTACCATTTTGTCATCTGTGCGACAATCTTGAGAAGGAACTACAGTGCAGTCTTCTTCTGTGAAACAGCTTTGGATAAAGACATGTAGTATTTCGGCCTTTAGTATGTCATCCTCTGTTTCAGTACCATTTTGTTCACAGAGTGTATGGACATTTTGTTTTGATCCACCTACCACTTTGACATAAGACCAAAATTTCTTAGGATTTTCTGCCGAGTCACTACATTTCGCTTCGCGTAATTTTTGTTTGTCTGGAAGGCTTTGGTTATGTTTATGTTTGCTGTGAAGTTCCCTTTGCTACCGCAGCAGTTTTCTATCTCGGTTGTTGTACCACGGTGGCTCTTTTCCATTTATTACGATCTTGCTTGGTACATACTCATCTAACGCATATTGTACGATGTTTTTGAACTTTGTCCACTGATCCTCAACACTATCTGTACTTGAGACAAAGGTTTTGTGTTGAGACGTCAGGTACTCTGTAATCTGCTTTTTGTCACTTTTGCCAAACAGAAAAATCTTCCTACCTTTTTTAATATTTCTATTTAAGCTGAAATCATCGATGCAGTAACCGCTTTATGATCTCTGATTCCCTGTTCTGCATTAACTGTTTCAAATACTTCGGGTCTGTTTGTCACCAGAAGGTCTAATATGTTATCTCCACGAGTCGGTTTTCTGTTTAACTGCTCAAGGTAGTTTTCGGATAAAGCACTTAAAAATATTTCACTGGATTCTTTGTCCCTGCCACCCGTTATGAACGTTTGAGTCTCCCAGTCTATATCCGGCAAAAACTTGAGTTTACATACAATTCCGACGCGACAGGGAAACATTTATCCAAGACCATCGTCGAGAAAAACTGCGTTCTCAAAATATTATCAACTACTGAAGCGTGCTCTTTTGAGCAAATAATTATTTCTTAACTTTAATAAACAGATGAGACCTTGTGGCCTGAACAGAATTCAAAAGGAATAGAGAAGTAGATGAAGATTAATCATAAATCATTTTAGATTTAAAACTATCCACACTATATCATTATAATTTTGAAACTGAACGTACCTCATTGACGGCAACAAAACAGTTAATATGATACAAAGTATCCTTAGCTGCCGCATATGCCCGGTATCTACACCGGTGTGCAAAACGTAAGGACAAAAGTAACTTTCACATCATGTATTACTACCAAATAACATGCATCGAAAGAACTCCTGTTACAGATGGTGACAAAGGTAAGTGACACTTTTATTCAAGGACAATAATTTCACTAAAGTAACCGCGATTCGTGATAGATCCCTGGGGAGAGGAATGGTTCTTAATAGGTGTGTGATCACCACGGAATGCAGATCATGCTCTGCAACGTACTCCCATGCTGGCCGCGAGGTTCTTGTGAGAGGGCGTTCCATTGCTCTACCAGCGCGTTTGACATCTGCTGGACAAGCGCTGGTGGATGAGGACGTGCTGCAATACACTTCTCAACGCATGTCATATGTGTCGATTGAACGTTGAGCGGTGAGTGTATCAGATTCCAAGATTTGTAAAGCAGTACAATCACGTAACATTGAGCCTCCCCACACGATAAAGACTGGGCTATCAAAACGATCATGTTCATGGGGGCATAAACGTGATCCCATCTCTCACCACCGAGCGAGGTGACGCAGTGATTAGCACGCTTAACTCGATTCGGGAGGACAACGGTTCAAACCAGCATCCGGCCATTCTCATTTAGGTTTTCCGTGATTTCCCTAAAGTGCATCAGGTAAATGGGGGGGGATGGCTCCCTTGAAAGGTCACGATCGACCTCCTTCCCCATCCTTCCTTAATCCGATGGGACTGATGATATTGCTGTTTCGTCCCCTCCTCCGAATCAACTAGCCAACCATCTCTCGACATAAGACGGTACGTCCAGCATTGCCGAACATGATTGTTTTGATGGTCAAGGTACTATGGTTGGGGGCATGGGCGTACTGACCTGTAGATGTTTGAACACAGTATACTCAACATTATTGTGACACTGTATTCCTTGCCCGATGCGCATCTTTTCAGGAGTGCATTCAGTTATGGCTTCGTTTTTATGGATGTCAATGCGTGACCGCATCGAACAGCGCAAGTGGATCAGCTATTGGAACAAGAGGACATTCGGCGAATGGACTCGCCTTACCAATCTTGTGGCCAGAATGTGGGTGCGTTGCAGAGCATATATTGCCATCCGTTGTGATCGCATACCCTATTAAGAACTACGTCCCGCCTTTTGTTATGTCCGAGGCCATCAGGTATCTCAGTGATTCATTGGAATTATTGTCTCGGAACAAAAGCGCCATTTCTGTTCGTCTCACGGCGTATTTCATTCTCTTATCCAGGTAAAACATAGGCCGTACGTAGAAACAACCACTATAGAATAGTGCAGACGATATGTTATATGACAGTGGCACATCGTGCGTAAGTTACTTTCGTCCTTAAGCTGTGCACACCAATGTACATGAGCAACGGAATTACAGATAGCTGTCTCGGCGCTAGAGAGTTCTGCCCACACGGTGAATAGACGTTTTTGGCATCTCACGTGACTAGTGTGTCGTAAAAAAGTTCTGGCGGTTGAGCGCAATATTCAAGGATGCAGTGCATTTCATTGCAGCAAAATATTTTGTAGCTACGCGTGAGACCCTCCAAAAACCGATTTAGTGAAGGGAAATGATGTTTCACGGGCAAATGTGTCGCGGGTGTACCCTGCTGCCACACTCTCTCGGTGAAAGAGGTCGCTGCTGCCTATGGCGTGTTATTATAGTCGAGAGACGGGAAACAGTTCTGCTAAATACCCGTGTTTTAAATGTTGCACAACGACAACCAGTTATCAGACATTCCACCGTGAACGAATCCCTCCCTAGGGTACACAGACGCTAGAGGCCTCTCCGTGTCACTCTGCAAACTTCATCTCACGGGGACAGAGAACAATACGGGTACAGGGGCACCACAACTGGATGCTCGATGCACGGAAAATGGCCACCTGGTAATGCATTTTGTTATACTCCTAAGGCAGTGAACGGGTTGGTAAAAACCCACACACCCGTTGGCAAAAGGGAATCGCTCAGTCAGAGAGGGGATTTATTCTCGTGTGTAATGGTTAACACGGGATGCAACAGGATTCTGACACATTAACCATTGCGTTTCATAGGAGAACAATACAGGTAACTATCTAAGGTGGCTGTGTGTATGATAATAACTTTCATCGCACTGATCTTACTGTTTCAGCAGACAAAATGTACCGAAACAGAGATGTTCTTGTGCTATCGATACACCAGAACCAGGTCACGCACGTATTAGTCTTATGGCCTGCGTCTGTGAAACTGGTCAGGGAAAGTGACGTCAACTTAGGTTGCGGGAAGAGGAAGTAAAAGCTTTGTGTGAACAAGCAGTCTTGCTGTGGGCAGAGCAGTTCGGAGTTTGTTAGACGGGCCGAGTGCCGGGCTACCATGCTGCGAGCGGTCGATGTGCTAACGAAACCCTTCATTATTCATCACGTACGTTGCGAAAAGCAGTCAGCCTATCTCCAGGTTAAAGTGTTACATTTTCTCGCGATGCGTACGCCCAGTCACTAAAGACTTATTCTAGTCGGTTTATGGCAAACATGGGTGTGTGTGTTGTCCATAGCGAAAGTCAGATTAAGTAGTGTGTAGGCTTAGGAAGCGATGACCTCAGCAGTTTCGTCCCACAAAACCTTACTACATATTTCCAATATGGCAAGCACGAGAGGTCGTATTGAGGAACTACTAAATTTTTGTGGGTTCAGTATCGTTCGTTACTATCCATACACTTTATAATAGTGATCGATGAAAATTAAAGCCTTAATTGGGGGTTTTCGAATCCTGTACTTGAATCTTAAGGGACGACTGCTAAATCAAAACCTTTTGACGCCCTTATGGACAACGTCGTATCTGAGGTTGTTTCTTTATGACGTCTTTACTGCCTTTCCATGTCTTTTTTTTTTTTTCATTGAATATCGTAACTACAAGTAATGTGTATCTTTGTGTAGTTTGTGTCTTAGAAATACGTAATTACACTCCATGTGACTTCAGCTATCAGTCGTGGATGTTATATAAATATCCGTAGTTAATTTTTATTATGTTGCTTACAGTACCCTGAGGTGACAAAAGTCATGGGACAGTGACAAGCACACATTCAGTTGGTGATAGTATCGCGTACAGCAGGTATAAAACGGCAGTACATTGGCGGAACTGTAATTTGTACTTAGGTTATTAGTGTGAAACTGTTTCCGACGTGATTATAGCCCAACGACGGCTGTCAACAGACTCTGAACGCGGAATGTTAGTTTAAGTTAGACACTTGGGACATTCAGTATCGGAAATAGTAAGTTAATTCAATATTCCGAGACCCACCATGCCAAGAGGGTGCCGAGAATATTAAATTTCAGGCATTACCTCTCACCACGGACAACGCAGTGGCCGACAGCCTTCACTTCACGGTCGAGAGCAGCGGCGTTAGCGCGGAGTTGTCAGTGTTAACAGACAAGTAACACTGCGTGAAATAGCCGCAGAAATCAATACACGACGTACTACGAACGTATCCGTTAGGGCAGTAGGCAAAATTGACGTTACTTGGCTATGGCAGCAGACGACCGATGTGAGTGCCTTTGATGACAGCACGACGTCACCTGCAGCACCTCTCCTGGGCTCGTGACCGCATCGGACGGACCCAAGACGACTGGGAGCCGTAACCCGGTCACATGAGGCTCGATTTCAGTTGGTAAGAGCTGATGGTAGGCGTCCAATGTGGCGCACACCCCACGAAGCCATGAATCCATGTTATCAATAAATCACTGTGCAAACTGGTGGTGGCTCCACAATGGTGTGGGCTGCGTTTACACTGAAAGTACAGCGTCCTCTAGTCCCGATGAGCCGACGATTCACTGGAAATGGTTACGTTCGGCTACTTGCAGACCATTTGGAGCTATTCATGGACTTCATATCCCCAAACAACAACAGAACTTTTATGGATGACAAAGCGCCACATCACCGGGCTACCGTTTCCTGTGATTCGTTTGAAGAACATTCTGCACAGTTTGAGCGAATTATCTGGCCGCCCAGACCGCCCGATATGAATTCTATCGAACATTTATTGGACATAATGGAGAGGTCAGTTCGTGCACACAATCCTGCACTGGCAACCCTTTCACAACTATGGAACGGTGTGGAGGTATCATGGTTCAATATGTATGTAAGCGATTTCCAACGACTTGTTGAGCCAATACCACGTCGAGTTGCTCCACTACGGCAGGCAAAAGGAGCTCCGAGAAGATATTAGAAGGTTTACTACGACTTTTGTCGCCTCAGTGTACAGTGATATATACTAGATTGTGTTGATGTTTCTTCAACGCAGTTCAATAATTTTCCGCATTTTTCCTTCCATAGTTACCCAAGCTTGTAATTACTTTCGTTTGCAACAGTTAATCCTAAGCACGCCGTAAGCAGGAACACAAACTATTTTTCGTTTAGTGTATAAACGTCACTGAAAGAGTCTACAAGATGCAGGACAATTGAACGAAATGTCCGTTGCGCAAAATCATCAGTGAAACTGAAAAGTCGAGGTTTTATGGCAGACTTCTGTCAGTAAATTTATAGAACAGCTGCAGATTATTCTTTACAAGAAAGAAGCTTAGTGCATTTATATAACGTTTGGTTCGAGCAGATTAGGTTCAAACGACAAACACACTCTTAAACTCGCGTTTCAAGTTCGAGAATAAAACGTTCAATTATATCTGATTAATTGTATCCATTTGATCACGCCGTAAGCAGGAACACAAACTATTTTTCGTTTAGTGTATAAATGTCACTGAAAGAGTCTACAAGATGCAGGACAATTGAACGAAGTGTCCGTTGCGCAAAATCATCAGTGAAACTGAAAAGTCGAGGTTTTATGGCAGACTTCTGTCAGTAAATTTATAGAACAGCTGCAGATTATTCTTTACAAGAAAGAAGCTTAGTGCATTTATATAACGTTTGGTTCGAGCAGATTAGGTTCAAACGACAAACACACTCTTAAACTCGCGTTTCAAGTTCGAGAATAAAACGTTCAATTATATCTGATTAATTGTATCCATTTGATCACATATGACACCCGCCAGGCAATGTCTCCCTTGAGCAAGACGTTGCGTACCATATCGCTTCCGAATCGCTTCAGAAACATTTGAGGATCTCAACCTACAAAAATCCGTCAGGTTGGCCGGCCTTTAGACTACTGAGTACGTTTGGAATACCACAGACCGAGATATCAACACGCTGGACACAAATCTGAACGATTTTCGGGTGAAGTGGATTTCTGTCTATCTTTCATGTACCAGAATGGCTCCTCGACTGTTTCTGTGTCTTGTGTAAGGCCGGTACGAGAATATTTTTCCACACAAGTGACGTGTCATTTCGAGAGACCCCCGCTCCATCTATCCCTTCCGTCGGACCTAAGTTGCATTCCCGTGGGCTTTTACTCATTGTTATCGCTTTACTCAAGTAATTTTACTCATGTCGTAAATACACTGACGTGACACAATAATGTAACCACCTTAATAATCTCCTTTTGGCTTTTTTTTGGAGAAATATGCAACCATAAAAAAATAAAGTTAGTGTTGTGATTCTTGAGTTTCTCCCGGCGTATTTGATAATCAAAATATCCACGGGTGTACTGCCGGTCTATAGTGTCCAACGGGCACAATATTTCGGCGATGAAACATGTCGCCATCATCAGGTGAACTGACGGACTGAGCTCCTGTGAACGTGCCGGCACGGACATCCGTACGCTAAGGCTGCTCAGGGGGAACTGGGTTCGGTCGCGGCGGCGGCCGATTTAAATACCCTCCGCCCGCGGCGCGCTCCCTCTGCCGTCCGCGCCCCGCGCCACGGTAGCGCGGTGGAACAGATTGCGACGGCGTCTGAGATGACGTCGGTGTGATGGCTCTGTCCGCCGTGGTCGTCACAACTATGCGTTTGCTCGATTTACTCTTGATTAACCCAATCGCTGGTTCCCAAGCCTTGCTAAGATTATAGCCACAGTCACGGTTTATGAGGTCGTCATTGGTGCGAATTTCGATGGCCTCTCTAACAACGCTGTCCCAGTATCTCGACGTCTGTACCAGAATCCTCGTGCGGTCATACTCCATAGCGTGATTTTCCGACAAACAATGTTCAGCGACCGCCGACTTGCTCGGATACATGAGTCGAGTGTGCCTCTGGTGTTCACGGCATCGATCCTCGACGGTACGCATCGTCTGACCAATATACGACTTGCCACATTGACACGGAATCTGGTACACGCCGGCCTTCCTCAAACCGAGGTCATCTTTGGCGCTCCCCACCAGTGCACGAGTTTTATTCGGAGGACAAAACACCGGACCTTTGGGTAACAATTTCTTAGCGTCACCCTCCGGTAAATCTGCGTCCTTGAGAAGAACCCTCGTCTTGTTCTCCACCTTCTTTGTAGGGTCAACGCTGATCTTCCGGTAGGAATCGTCATTTAGCAGGCTCTGCATCTTATCAGTGTAGTCCTTATGGGAAACAACAACTGTAGCATTGCCTTTGTCAGCCGGTAAGACAACAATTGTTACCCCAAGGTCCGGTACCGCCTAGACTATATGGACTCCCGAAGGTTCACAAAGAGGGGGTACCATTACGCCCCATTGTCAGCAATATCAGGGCACCTACATATTTGTTGGCCAAATACCTGACGGGAATATTAAGTCCTTATGTGGGTAAATGCCCTCATCACATCCGTAATTCCGTGGATTTTGTTAAACGCCTTGATAGCTTCAGGTTGGATGAGTCAGATATCATGGTGAGTTTTGACGTCGTTTCCTTGTTTACGAGGGTACCCCTGCGAGAGTCGCTAGAGTTGATTGGTCAGAGGTTTGACGAGAATACCACTGAACTTTTTAGGCATGTCTTGACTTCCACATATTTTCTTTTTAATGGAGAATACTACGAACAAACGGAGGGAGTCGTCATGGGTAGCCCACTCTCACCGGTGGTAGCGAATTTGTACATGGAGAACTTCGAGGAGGAAGCCCTGTCGTCAACCGAATGGAAACCTACTTGCTTTTTCCGTTACGTGGACGACACGTTCGTCATCTGGCCACATGGTATGGATAAACTCCTTGACTTCCTTACACATCTAAACTCCATACACCCCAACATCAAATTCACTATGGAGACTGAAACGGAGGGTAAATTACCTTTCCTTGACGTTTTGGTCAGGAGAAGGGCTGACGGCACCCTAGGTCATGGGGTGTATCGAAAGACAACACACACTGATCTGTATTTGCACGCAGACAGCTGCCACCACCCTTCATAGAGGAATGGGGTACTTAAAACTCTAGTACATAGGGCGCGCACTATCTCTGACACAGAGTGTCTACCCCAGGAATTGGAACATCTGAAAACTGTGTTTCGAAAGAATGGGTACTCAGAGTGGCAAATCCAACGTGCTCTCCGCCCAACCACTGCAGCACAACCTGTTGAGATGGATGAAGTCACGAGGGAGGAGGTAGGCACTGCATTTATTCCATACACAGGCGCACTCTCGGGGAAAATCGCCCGCATTCTGAAGAAACACCGGGTCGGAACTGTGTTTTGTCCTCCGAATAAAACTCGTGCACTGGTGGGGAGCGCCAAAGATGACCTCGGTTTGAGGAAGGCCGGCGTGTACCAGATTCCGTGTCAATGTGGCAAGTCGTATATTGGTCAGACGATGCGTACCGTCGAGGATCGATGTCGTGAACACCAGAGGCACACTCGACTGATGGGCGCAACAACATGCCGAATGGACCGCTCAGAAAAGGCATAACGTTCTCTTCACCGATGAGTGTCGCATATGCCTTCAACCAGACAATCGTCAGAGACGTGTTTCGAGGCAACCCGGTCAGGCTGAAAGCCTTAGACAGACTGTCAAGCGAGTGCAGTATGGTGGAGGTTCCGTGCTGTTTTGGGGTGGCATTATGTGGGGCCGATGTACGCCGCTGGTGGTCATGGAGGGCGCCGTAACGGCTGTAGGATACGTGAATGCCATCCTCTGACCGACAGTGCAACGATATCGGTAGCATATTGGCGAGGCATTCGTCTTCATGGCGCCGATTGTGCACATCTTCCTTCAGGATAACGACATAGCTCGACTAGAGTGGCCAGCATGTTCTCCAGACATGAACGCTATCGAACATGCCTGGGATAGATTGAAAAGGTCTGTTTATGGACGACGTGACCCATCAACCACTCTGAGGGACCTACGCCGAATCACCGTTGAGGAGTGGGACAATCTGGACCAACAGTGCCTTGATGAACTTGTGGATAGTATGCCACGACGAATACAGGCATGCATCAATGCAAGAGGACGTGCTACTAGGTACTAGAGATACTGGTGTGTACAGCAACTTGGACCACCACCTCTGAAGGTCTCGCTGTATGGTGGTACAACGTGCAATGTGTGATTTTCATGAGAAATAAAAAGGGCTAAAACGATTTTTATGTTGATCGCTATTTCAGTATTCTATACAGGTTCCGGAACTCTCGGAACCGGGGTGATGAAAAAAATTTTTTGATGTGTGCATTATTTCATGATTAAAAATGTGATTCTACCATTAACTTACCAACAAAACAGGTCTCACTCTGACGCTTTTAAATCATACATCACTCGTTTTGATATTTACAGCATAAAAAGCCTACCTGTCTGAAACGTATGTGTTATATATCGGCAGACCGTATATAACACTCTCTCTTATGTCTCAGACAATTCAAGCTGTGGCCGCTAGCGTTTGTAACGGTTGGTGATTTTATAAAACAAGAGATATCTCGCACGCTTTTTGTTTCCGGAGCTTGAAATATTGCCCTCTGCGTTTCAGTATGTACTGTTTCTCATTACTGAGGCCAAGGTAGCGTATTACTGGTGCTGTATGATGAAGTGAGTTGTCCAACTAAAATACCAAGCTCTGATGTTGCTGTGAGAAAGGATATCTTGAGCTAAATCATCATCTCGCCATGGTTTATTTGTCATCATCTTTAGGTGTCTCCTCATTCCATTAGCTGTCAGTATAATGTTAGTTAATTTGCGGTATATAAAATTGTGAATGATATTCGTTGATCTAATGCTGAAAAGCTGCTCGTGTACTTTATGGCTATTTAATGTCGAGATATTTGGCGCCTTACATCGAGTGTTGTCAATTAAGATTTACCAGCATTTCAAGGGCACTTTCTCGTGAGATAGCCAATGGCGATGCATACTGTCCTCCTTTGTACATGTTTCACGCCCTCTGCTAGTTGACTAAGATGTGAACTGTACATTTTATAGCAGTGGTCTGAAATACTTTTCTTGGTTATGCTGCAAGTTATCCAGTATCGTTCCCGTCATTTCCTTTACCTTCAGTTGAAACTTCGATATCTTTGCTCGTTCTCATTGCCAGGTATTCTTGTGATAGAACAGTTGAGACACGGTAGTAGTCAAAGCTCGTACATTTTTGCATTTACTTTTAACTGCATATTTTTGTACTCACTGTCAGACACTTTCTTCGTTTATAAAATATCTGAGATCTCAACTGCGATTATCTACTCACTCACTGATATAAGAATCCGCATTAACAATAGAAGTTTTATCACATTTCCTGGGAGTTCACCTAAAATTACTTGTATATCTGTGGACTACTCCTCCATCCAGGCTTAAGTATAGCGTTCTGCCTAACACGTACTCCCCGTCTACTCATAAATCTCGTTACTCCTTGCTTCATTAGCCTACACTGTATGACGTAAATATGAAGAATATAGCTCGCGGTGTGAGTCCATCGTCCGTATAGAAACAAATAAATGGACGTCTTTGACAAAGTGCACTTTTAAGAAGCTTAGTGAACAGTAGAAAACTAATTATCTTGGAGCAGACTACGTTTTTTTTCGCTGTAGTCTGTACCACAATATTTAAAAGTTTTAAGACTAGAACAATCTTTTAATACACCACACCTATAATGCTAAAATCATATTTCGAAAAATTTTAGTAGAAGGCAGGTGTTACAGCCTACGACAGCTCGTGTTAAACCTATTAGTGGCAGTTACCAGAGAATCGCTTCTAAGAAGAGCAGGAGGTACGAAGGGAATTGAGGAAAGGGAGACAAAGGGAACGCTTTTGAATACCGCACAATAAAAGTTATGTTGCAGAATGATGATATCAACCGAAATTACGTGCAGTAATATCTGGTCTTATAGACGAAGGACTATACTTGGACCCCTGCAAGCAGTGGCAAATAAACAAAACGTTAGCTAATAATCTGAAGTGCATTATCTTACAATTCGTTGGAAGCAGCAATTTAAGTGTATTAAAGCAATCAACAATCGGCGCAATGGCAACGGCACTGGACTCGCATTTGCAACAATGGCGGCTCAAACTACCGTCCGGTCATAAAGTTTTAGGTTTTTCGTGATTTCCGTACATTACTCAAGGCGAATGCAGGGGTGGTTTCTTTGAAAATAGCACAGCCGATTCCCTTCCGCACCCTTTTGGAACTGAGCTTGTGCATGGTCTCCAATACTCGCGCTGTCGACGAGACGTTAAATTCTGATCTTCATTCCTTTGTTTTACTGCGCAATACTCTAGTTCCTTTTCTGGACGGGCAGTGCATGGAATAGTGAACTAATGTTGCCTTTACCCGTCGTATTCAAATACGTTGATTACTTGTAATAACAACAGAAATGTCGTGTTTTAATACGTTCATTACTTGTAATACCAACAGAACTTTTCAGACTTGAATACTAAGTACCTGCAGCGTATCCCTTAGTAATTTTCATTGCAAGGAAAATTCCTGACGTGACACGTTACTGTGCCAAGCATGCTAACGTTTCCTATGTTAAATGGCTTGTGGATGCCTATTTCGGGTGAACCGATAGGGTAAATCCCTTAGGCCTACCTACCTCGCGTCCTCTATAGATGCCTCGGTGTCCCGCTGGTTATCTTCTCTGTTGGTAGTGGATTATTAGCTGACAAATAAACAGCAAAATCCAGGTTGTTAATGAGGATAGCTACTTTCATCTTGTATGATGAACTTCAAGACTTTGGCTTTAAAAGAAGGGGTGCTATATCATTTTCATTGGTGTAATGAGAAAAATTACCGACCGAGATCCAATAAAGTGAAGAACGAGATGTTTATTGACGTCTCCGAGAACCGTACCAAATTATATATTAATCGCAGTCTTCTATCATATTGACTCTTCCTGTGGCACTTTAATCAATGCTCGAGGCATTTTTAATACTAGAGTGTTTACTACAGTGGACGAATTACAAACAACAAACGCTGCTGCCGGCCGTCTGCGACTTACGGCTAAGCAGACTCATTCTAACTAAAAGCTATAGCGGACTCCTTTGCCCGAGGGTACTATAATTCATCAGCCCTCTGCTATTACATCTACATCTATATATACACTACTGGCCATTAAAATTGCTACACCAAGATGAAATGCAGATGATAAACTGGTATTCATTGGACAAATATATTATATTAGAACTGACATGTGATTACATTTTCACGCAATTTGGGTGCATAGATCCTGAGAAATTAGCACCCAGTACAACCACCTCTAGCTGTAATAACAGCCTTGATACTCCTGGGCATTAAGTCTAACAGAGTTTGGATGGCGTGTACAGGTACAGCTGCCCGTGCAGCTTCAACACGATACCACAGTTCATCAAGAGTAGTGACTGGCGTACTGTAACGAGCCAGTTGCTCGGCCACCATTGACCAGACGTTTTCAATTGGTGAGAGATCTGGAGAATGTGCCGGCCACGGCAGCAGTCGAACATTTTCTGTATCCAGAAAGGCCCGTACAGGACCTGCAATATGCGGTCGTGCATTCTCCTGCTGAAATGTAGGGTTTCGCAGGAATCGAAAGAAGGGTAGAGCCACGGGTCGTAACACATCTGAAATGTAACGTCCACTGTTCAAAGAGCCGTCAATGCGAACAAGAGGTGACCGAGACGTGTAACCAATGGCACCTCATACCATCACGCCGGGTGATACGCCAGTATGGCGATGACGAATACACGCTTCCAATGTGAATTCACCGCGATGTCGCTAAACACGGATGCGACCATCATGATGCTCTAAACAGAACCTGTATTCATCCGAAAAAATTACGTTTTGCCATTCCTGCGCCCAGGTTCGTCGTTGAGTACACCATGGCAGGCGCTCCTTTCTGTGATGCAGCGTCAAGGATAACCGCAGTGATGGTCTCCGAGCTGATAGTTCATGCTGCTGCAAACGTCGCCGAACTGTTCGTGCGGATGGTCGTTGTCTTGCAAACGTCCCCATCTGTTGACTCAGGGATCGAGACGTGGCTGCACGATCCGTTACAGCATGCGCATAAGATGCCTGTCATCTCGAGTGCTAGTGATACGAGGCCGTTGGGATCCAACACGGCGTTCCGTATTACGCTCCTGAAGCCACCGATTCCATATTCTGCTAACAGTCATTGGATCTCGACTAACGCGAGCAGCAATGTCGCGATACGATAAACCGCAATCGCAATAGGCTACAATCCGACCTTTATCAAAGTCGGAAACGTAATGGTACGCATTTCTCCTCCTTACACGAGGCATCACAACAACGTTTCACCAGGCAACGCCGGTCAGCTACTGTTTATGTATGAGAAATCGGTTGGAAACTTTCTTCATGTCAGCGCGTTGTAGGTGTCGCCACCGGAGCCAACCTTGTGTGAATGCTCTGAAAGGCTAATCATTTGCGTATCACAATACCTTCTTCCTGACGGTTAAATTTCGCGTCTGTAGCACGTCATCTTCGTGGTGTAGCAATTTTAATGGCCAGTAGTGTACATCTACATCTACATCTAGTTGGATACTGTGAAAATCACTTTTAAGTGACTGGCAGAGGGTTCATCGAACCACCTTCACAATAATTGTCTATTAGTCCATTCTCGAACACCTATCTTTCCGTGCGAGATCTGATTTGCCTTATTTTATTATATGATAGTTTCTTCCTATCTAGGTTGGCGTCAACAAATATTTTGGCATTCGGAGGAGAAAGTTGGTGGCTGAAATTTTGCGAGAAGATCCCGCCGCCCTTTGTTTTAATGATGTCTACCCCAAATCCTGTATCACACCCGTGACACTCTCACCAGGTTTCTCGATAATACAAAGAGTTGCTGCTCTTCTTTCAACTTTCTCGTCCGTTAATACTATCTTTTGGAATACTGCTGCGCGGTGTGGGATCTTTACCCGATAGGACTGGCGGAGTACATAGAAAAAGTTCCAAAAAAGGCAGCACGTTTTGTATTATCGCGATATATGGGATGGAATGTCACAGAAATGATACAGGATTTGGCTTGGCATCATTAAGAGAAAGGCGTTTTACGTTGCGACGGAATCTTCTCACGAAATTCCAATCACCAAATTTCTCCTCGGAATGCGAAAATATTTTGTTGACACCGACATACACTGGGAGGAACGATCACCACGATAAAATAAGGGAAATCAGAGCTCGTACGAAAAGGTATAGGTGTTCATTCTTTCCGCCCTATACGAGATTGGAATAATAGAGAATTGTGAAGGTGGTTCGATGAACCTTCTGCCAGGCACTTAAATGTGATTTGCAGAGTATCCATGTAGATGTACATGTAGATGTAAGAATCCGGCTTCGCGCAACAGTATTCCAAAAGAGGACGGACAAGCGTATCTTAGGCAGTCTCTTTAGCAGATCGGTTGCATCGTCTAAGTGCTCTGCCACTAAAATACAATCTTTGGTTCGCCTTCACCATAACATCTTCTATGTGTTCTTTTCAATTTAAGCTGTTCGTAACTGTAATTCTTAGTTGAATTTACGGCCTTTAAACTATACAAATTTATCGTGTAACTGAAGTTTAACGAATTCCTTTTAGTACTCATGTGGATGACCTAACACTTTTCATTAGGTAGGGTCAAATGCCAATTTTATGACTGTACAGATATCTTTTCTAAATGTTTTTGTTATTGGTCTTGATTTTCTGATTTCTGTAAAAGTACTCTGGCCACACCAAGGGTTAGTCCCAAAACTCCTGCAAAGTATGAACCTTACGTGGGACAGCACTACACCATCAGTCAGTCCCAAACTGCCGACTTGGAGAACATCCCCGCAAGCGTCGTTTAGAACGTCTTCAGAAGTGCCAAGAAATTCCAGCACTGCGCTTAAATGCATGCAATGGCACGCGACGGACTAAGATCCAGATTCGGTAATCTCCGAATACCCGCGCCCAATTGAAGTGTCGCTGATAGGTCTGTGGATTTCCAGCAGTACGTGATGTTCAATGTGATATACGCAGATTGTCGACGTGTGTTTGTTGGAACTGGTCTCTGTTCCCACGTAGAACTAAAAATTAAGCAACATGCACTTCACTGACGCAACTGTACGTAATGTAACAGCAGTTGTAATTTGTAAAATGTAACTATGTTACAAAATATCTTACATTCTTAGCTAGTATTAGCTCGTCGATATTTGATGTTGCAGGCATTTGAATATGGTTACACGTCTAAACGCGCCAGTAACGTACTACATGATGTTATAAAGTTCATTTGTACATAAAAAATTACTGACAGCCTACGGTGGAGTAGTTTGTAGCATCGAGAAATTGCTCAGAGGCTGTAGATCCACACATGAAGAAACTAATGACTGTTAATTGCTGAGGAGGTTTTGTGGCTAGCGTGGTATTTCATCTGTATTAGACCTTTGCTCACATGCACACCATATTTTCTTCAACACAGGTAATTGCATCGTTGGTTTTTCCTGAAGGTCAAAAATAATAACGTTATGTTTTTTGACTTCCGAACATGTTTAATGTCGATTGATAATTAAACACTGTAGTCTCTGAAGGAAAGTTCGCCCTCCTCCAAACACGGAAGCTTATTCTCGGCGTGTTACATGTGTTTCAGTATGTTGTAAGTTTTATATGTCCCCAGTAACTGAAATCAATACAAGTCCAGATGAAGACGTCGTCTGAATACCTCTTTTGCTGTTGTGTTATGAAATCGCATGGTGTAGAAAATTTTTATTCAGACTTCTATAATAAACGTCGGAATAGCTGTAATCGTCCGATGTTTTCGTCTGTTGTCGGTGACGACCACTGTGATGCTTCACACCCATACGTTACAAGATTGTTTCTCTCGAGCCAAAACCGAGCAAAGTTTCAACATTATTAACGCACTGGGCTCACATCCGAGAACAGAAGGGTTCAAATCCCAGAACAATTTCAACAAATACTAACATGGTTCCCTTCAGAAGAACACTGCCTGTTTCCGTCCCATCTTTGCCCTGTCGGAGCTCGTCCTAAGTCATCTTAGATGATTTTCTCATTGACAGAGCTTTAAAACTGTAATTTACCTTTGCTATCCGAAATTTCTAACTTTCATGGGCAATGCTCTAATCCAGTCAATAATCCAGGTACGCCTCACACTCCTACAGTTTGTCAGCACCTGCTTCTATTCTCCCGCATGACGTGCTGAAATAGCACTGCTGAGAAAAATAATACGGCGGAGAAATGATTTATTCACATGTGAGAAAATTTATTCAGAAGACTATTTCACTCTGCAGTGAGAAATACGCAGTTACATAATTTCCTGACAGATAGAAGCTGTTTTAGGGCAGTGAGTCGTGGATAGTTAAATAAGTCGGCAAGAAGCAAGCCTGTGAGTAGGAGGTGACACTCGGCCACACAGAATTTTTTGTGTTTCCCTGATCTGGTTTTTGATACACCACGTCAGTTATGCACACTTTATTGTTTCAGTGTTATTATACTCGGCTCTAGTTATAGACAACACAAACGAAAACCTTTCTGAGTTGGTGCATCAAATTGGCCACTATCACTTCTACCAATATTTTAGTTACAACGGGGTTTACAAGCGTCGCATTGTCCTCACAAGGAGAAGTCGCCAGCGGTGGGATCAACTTTTTAAAACCAAATATACAGTGATGTAGAGGAAGATCCCAGGAATCATGCCCTCCAGCCATTCACCCTGGTGGGCCCTCGTTTGCGAGTAAGTGACGAAAAAACATTCAGAATTTTCTGTGACGCTCGATAGTGTTAAAAAAGTCGTATTGCATAGACTGGTTGCGTGGTGTAATGGATAGGGTAAGGGCTTCACAAGCAGGATGTTATCTTTTTTTTAAATCTTTATCGAAATACCTTTGATCATTGTTTTTATTCTGTTAGTTGGTTTAAATGTTATTTTTTTTTATTTCTACTCCTTCGTCACTTCATTTTAATCACTATATGAACTTTTTCATTTGTTTTATTCTTTTCTTTTCACATTCTTTTTCCACTCGGAATTTTTGTGCTTGTGAATTTAATTATATTTACCTATTGTGATGTTCAATTGTTTTAAAACTCGATTTACCGGTAAAAAACAAAAGACGAAATAATCTATTTATATTGACTGTGCAATGGTGTGAAAAACGTATCTTTAGTTGTGCAATTTCTTATCATGCTAAATGTCATAGAAATATTTAAAAGGTAGCCTAAATGCCTATTGCATTGTGGAGAAAGTAACACAGATGAAAGTTGATAAAAACTAAACAAATTAAATCGAAATTAATACATAAAATTAATTAAAAACACATGAACAAAGATTGCTAGTGGAAAAAGAATGATAGGATGTAAAATAAGAGCAAATGAAGAAGTCGATATTGTTATTAAAATGACGTGACAAAGAGGTGGAAACAAAAACAATTCCATTTAAATCAGTTAACTGAATAAAACAGTGATTAAAGTCACTTCTATCTACATCTAAAAATAAATTAAGGCATCTGGCAAGATTTGAATGTAGAACGTCCTATATGTGAAGCCCTTACACCATCCATAAAGTTACATAATCAGTCTGTTTAATACACCTTTTCTTAACGATACTAAGCGCTATGCAAAATTCCTAAATACTTTTTTCGTCAATTACTCGCAAATGAGGACCCACCAGGGTGAATGGGTGCAGTGTTTGATGCCTGTTAACTTACGTAATGGTATAGATGGTTTCAAAAAGTTGATTCGAACGAGACGGACCTCTTCAAGTCAGAGACGAATCGGAGTCCACAGATAGTGGGCTAGTGACTAGCGTTGCTGCCGCTGAATCGCGGAGTCCCGGGTGATTTTCTCCGCCCAAGGACTGGGTCTTTGTGTTTTCCTAATAATTTCATCATCATTCGTCAGAGTGGCGAGAACGGATTGTGTAAAAGATTGGAATTTGTACGGGCGCTGATAACCGCGTAATTGAGCGTCCCATAAACCACCACCATCATCATCACGATTCGCATTTCACTGCTACCCGGGATGACCATCGTTGGCGAGTATGTCGGGACATGAGGAGAGGTTTCACTCTTTCACTATTTTAGAAAGGTATAGCAGTGCTAACCCTGGTGTAATGGTGTTTGACCTCAGGTCACGACTGGTAGTGACTGTAGGAGATCCCGTGTCCTTAAGTGTTGCCCCTCATGTGACAGTGTCGTGATGCCATTTATGTACAGGACAATCCTAGTACACCCACGGCATGTGCCTCTGTGAATTGTTTGCGTGATGTTGAAGTACTGCCGTGGCCAGCAAGATCCCCATATCTGACCCCCATGACACATGTATGGGACCAGCTCGGATACCAATCCCGTCCCGGTACCAATATTCCGAATATCAATGATCAGTTGTAACAGTTGTGGGCCAGATTACGTCAGGAAAAATACAGAAACCGTTGTGAGCCAGGTTACGTCAGGAAAAATACAACAATAAGTGTGCTCATACTACCAAGTTCTTTGTGAATTTGAATCGATTTTTTGTTCACTGAAACAACTCAATATACCCTCTCAAAAGTTGAATGTTCATTTCATCTCCTGCTCCCCTTCCAGGTTCTTCACCATTTTTTGTCGGGCAGTATATTTGCGTTACAGTGAAACCATAGTTTGGTCACACACCGTGTGGTAGTTGGGCCACCGCTGCCGAGGCACTCCTTCACAAATTTTGCTTGCAAACTCTGTAGCCACCATTATAACTAGACTGAAGGAAACTGGTACACCTGTCTAATACGGTATAGGACGCCCACGAGCACGCAGAAGTGCCGCAACACTACGAGGCATGGTCACGACTAAAATCTGAAGCAGTGCTGAAGGGAAATGACACCATTGGTCCTGCAGGGCTGTCCATAAATCCGTAAGAGTACCAGAGTGTCGACATCTCTTCCGAACAGCTCGTTGCAAGGCATCCCAGATATGCTCAATAATTTTCATATCTGGAGAGTTCGGTGAACAGCGGACGGGTTTAAAGTCAGAAGAGAGTTCCTGGAGCCACTCTGTAGAAATTAGGGACGTTTTGGGTGTCGCATTGTCCACTGGAATTGGCCAAGTCCGGCGGAATACACAATGGACATGAATCGATGCAGGCGATCAGACAGGATGCTTATGTAGGTGTCACCTGTCGGGGAGTCGTATCTAGACGTTTCAGGTGTCCCATATCACTTCACCTACGCACGCCTCACAAGATTAAAGAGCCTCCACCAACTTGCAGACATGGAGAGTCCATGGATTCATGGGACTGATGACCTCAGAAGTTAAGGTCCATAGTGCTCAGAGCCATTTGAATTTTTGTTGATAACTTGCCTTTGTAGCAGCAGTAACCAATCTATCAACTGCGTCAGACAGTTGTTGCCATATATATGCACTGCCGATCACAGCACCGTATTCTGCCCGTTTACATATTTCTGTATTCGAATACGCATACCTGTACCTGTTTCTTTGGCACTTCAGAGTAAAATATTCTAACGACTGCCTCGCCGGGCTTTGGGTCACGTTTTAACAATGTAAGTGCAATTAACGCAAATTTTGGTGGGTGTCTATGCAGCTCTGTGTCTGGATAGACTGCCTACCTGTCTTGACGCGGATCCATGTGTGGCAAGCCTCTAAGCCAGTACCGTTGTCCCCCTCTGCGAGAGGCTTTCTGACACACCTGGGATTGAAGAGGATATTCTCTTGCATGCCATGTACCAGAGGTACACTATTTTGACATATTTGAACCCATTTTAACCTTAGTTATGCATCCATCCTTTGTGGACTCACATTTTAATCCTTAACCTGAAATATTACTTCAGTATGCATAAATAGAAACATGAAGTCTCGTAGACCTCACGTTTTTTGTCGCATAACTTCACATTGGCTGACAGAAATTAAGTGAATAGTCAACTAGTTCATAATATAAGTAGATGCAATACTATTGAGTGCTTCTAAAGGCTTTGTTCATTACATTCAATTATGTCACTTAGTTGGTTTTACACCCAAGCTTCAAAGTTTAGATCGACTGCAGAGAAATTACTTCTCTTAAAACGTCGTCCCATGCTATAGTTAATAAATATTAGAAATTCGTGCATATAATGAAATGCTGTAGAATATGAAAATCCGAAAAAGCAATTCAAAGAAAAATATGTAGTAATTGGAAAATATGTCTTCTGTTAAACTTACCTAATCATTGCACATAATGCGAAACATTCGGTCAGACAGGCACCCCATTTAGCGCTCACTTCTAAATAGTATACTTTTTAACTAAACTAACACAGTCGAGTTGACTGGTGAATGTTGTTGTACATATAGCGAGTATTAAAACGATGATAGTGAAAAAGAGAGACCGTGGTTTTTTGCAGTGTTTCCATACTAGACGTTTAAAATGAACGATGGGTCTGCGATACCGATATTTTAGGTTAAGAGTTAATATAAATGGTTCAAATGGTTCTGAGCACTATGGGACTTAACATGTCCTGAAAAAGGGTAGCGCTTTCCTTTTTAGAAATAAATATTTTTTACAGCTGTAGCGGATTCTATCATGGACAATGAATAACAGTTGTGGGAGTCTCGTTAAGAGACACGTGTGGCAAATAAGACCGTTTGACTGTATACAGCGCACATTCGAAATGGCTTTCGCAATCAAATCGTGCAGTAGTCAATATAATAATCATTTCTTGTGGCTCAATACCGGGTGAAAGGTTGTAATTGGACACTACTTCTGCGATTTGTGAGTCCCTAATCTTCCTTAATTATCCAATCGGGGAGAGGATACCTTCAATCTAACGTGGAATGCGAGCCACGTGTCGTTCCTTGCGACATCTCACATCGTCGAGAAGCGAAGACTAGGCTAAAGGCAGACGGAAAATTTCCGTGATGTGATTAGCATTCGGTCCCGCGACCTTCCAGTTTCCAGGCACCCAAACACGTGCTTTACCACTAGTTCACCAGTTCTGACTGCAATAGTAAAAACAAAGGATAAAAATTAATTTCTACATTTGTTAGAACTAATTTCATTGCGTTGCGCAATTGTAAAGCAATTTTTGGGGGTTCCTGTGTAGCAGAGGATAGATTGTACCAATTGCTTTCTGAAAACGATAATTAGCCCCGTGTCGTAGTCAAATGCCGTGGTGATGCTGTAAGATAATAGAGCAATTCTCGCCCAGATAAAAGTGACTGCGCTCGAAGGACGGGGGAGAGAATAGCCGTGGAGCGAGATAGCGTGAAGCGGCGCGGAAGCTGGTTTGGCGGTGTCAAAGCGGCGCTGCTGAGGTCGCGCCCGCCGGCCTTTGGTCCGCCGTAAAGGTCATCGGCGGCCAGTCCGCGCATTCCGCGTCCGCTCTCTTACCCACCATCGATCGTGCATCTTCCCTCCCTCCCGCCGCTTCCCATTCACTTGCTCACGCCGAGACACGGCTTGACAATCAAATTTTCTCTAGTTCTGCGGTCCTGTCCTTAATCGAGTGTATCCGTGCGGGTATCTCTCTCATAGACGGCTCTCTCTCCAAATCAATGGCAACTAATTTTCGACGCCGGCGTTACCCGAAGTGGCTAACACACGCCAGGCGGTCGGCACGAGACCCGTACGATCGGCTTTCGAGATCGTGACATGTGGTGGATTCCAGTTCCTGATCACCGTGTTCAGAATTTCTCGGCGAGTGATGGAGTGTGACACTTTTTACTACGAGCCTAGGGATGGGAGGAACCTACCGGTTGAAACCGATACCGGTATTTTAGTTCTGAATAACCGGTATTTTCGGTATTTGTTTGGAATCGGTTATAACAGGTACTTTTTTATTTTTTACGAATAACCGAGTAACAAAAACGAAATCTCAGTTACCCACAGCAGAAATGCTGATTTTTTAAAAAAGGAGTAATTTTTATTTATAAAATTTGCATTGGTTAGTAATATCGCGTTTTTATGGAAACGGGAAAAGTGATCAGTGCTAGTTTAATAACAATGACGACAGAGACGAGCAACAAACACGAGACAAGAATCGGAACATTACTACTGACGCAATAACGTACGTGTTGTTGTGTGTTGTGGCGTAATGAATGTACCTCCATACTTGAGAAGCCATTTCATGCTGCAATTCAGAGGGTGCTTCTGGTACTGTATCTTGTTCGCCTTCCTAACTTCCAACCGCGAATTGAGCCTGCGGAGAACAATGAAATGGTTCAAATGGCTCTGAGCACTATGGGACTTAACATCTGTGGTCATCAGTCCCCTAGAATTCAGAACTAATTAAATCTAACTAACCTAAGTACATCACACACATCCATGCCCGAGGCAGGATTCGAACCTGCGACCGTAGCAGTCGCGCGGTTCTGGGGTGCGCGCCTAGAACCGTTAGACCACCGCGGCCGGCGGAGAATAATCGTCAGCAGAAATTTATGTGAGCTCAAATTCCTCTGATTTTCTCGTTTGAAACATTTCGCGGGACTTATGCAGGAGTAATATACTGACGGGAAAAAAATTACAACAGCAAAAAGAAGTTGTGCGACGTAAATGAAAATTGGAAGGCGTATTTCTACATTTGAAACATGATGTCTTTTCCAGTACCGCGTCAGTTGTATAAGAATGGTGCTAGAGGCGCCACTATGAGGATGAAAATCAGGTTTCCTTTAAATATACGCTGTAACGGTCATGAGCGTTGAAATGAAATGAAATGAAATGTCGTGTGGCTAGGGCCGCCCGTCGGATATTCCGGTGGCCTAGTGTAAGTCTTTTGAGGTGACGCCACTTCGGCAACTTGTGTGTCGATGAGAATGAAATGATGATGAAGACAACACAACACCCAGTCCGCAAGCGGAGAAAATCTCCGACCCAGCCGGGAATCGGACCCGGGCCCCTAGTGTGGCGTTCTGCCTCGATGACCACTAAGCTAAGGAGGCAGACATGAGCGATATTTACCTCTGAGATTGGATGTGGCGAGTTGATGTTAGTCAAGAATGACTTTGAGGTGAGAAAGAAGCCGTTATCAACACCTCACTGAGTTTGAACTAGGTCGTGTAATAGGGCTATGAGAAGCTGGATGTCCCTTCTGCGCTACTGCATAATGGCTTGGCAGGACTGTAGCCACTGCACACGATTGCTCCAGATGGCCTCGTGGCACTACCAAGAAGGAAGACCATTGTGTACGGCATATGGCTCTGGCGCATCGCACTGCATCTCCAGCAATAATTCGAGCAGCAGTTAGCACCGCAGTGACACAAAGAACTGGTACAAATCGGTTACATCCAGGACAGCTCCGAGCCAGACGCTCTATAGCACTGAGTCCAAACCAACGCCATTTGAAACTTTAGTGGTGGCAAGCGACAGCTCACGGGAGGGCAGCATACAGCTCTGTTTTGTTGTCTATTGAAAGTTGGTTCTGTCTCGGTGCCGGTGATGGCCATGTGTTGGTTAGAAGGAGGCCGGTTGAGGGCATGCAACAAGCCTGTCTGACACACTTGACCTACACCTGGAGTTACGGTCTGGGGTGTGCTTTCGTATGAGAACAGGAGCACACTCGCGGATATCCCACATACCCTGACTGTAAATTCGTAGTTCATTCGACCTGTGGTACTGTAATTCATGTACAGCATTGCAGGAATGTTTTCCAACAAGATAACAATCACCTACATGCCGCTGTTATTACTCAAAATGTTCCACAGAACGCGTGCTCGATCACCAGACCTGTCTCCAGTCGATCACATATGGGATATCGTCGGACGAAGACACCAGCATCAACATCCGCAAACAGCATTAGCTGTCGCTGTATCTACCGATCATGTGCAACAGGCATGGAACTCACAAACTGACATCCGGCGCCTGTATAACACAATGCACGCCCGTTTGTATGCTTGCATTCAACATCCTGGCGGTTACACCGGTTACTAATTACCAGAATTTTCCATTTGCAATGGCTTATCTTGCTCTTAACCTGTGAACATGCATGTTGATCATTTAAATATGTTACCTAGACAACAGTATTAACGAAATTTCGTTACTCTGCATTAATTATTTTTCGGTGTTGCGATTTTCTCGCAACCAGAGGTCTTTGCTGTTCGCTGGCAAGTGCGCTACCGACTACCGACTGAGCTATCCACGTACGATTCCTGATCCTCTCTTCCCCCCCCCCCCCCCCCACCCAATCCACGCCCTGCCCTCACAGCCACTACGCCTTCTCCTATTTCCCAATATTTTCCACACGTCACAAAAGTTCTCGTGTACAACTTACACTAGCACTAGAACGTCTGGACGAAGTGGTTTTTCGGGGAAATGGCTTAGCCACAGGCGATAGGGTTGTTTCTGGAATGAAATTTCATTGTGCAGAGAGATATGAGCTTATTTGAACCTTTCCGGAAGATGAGAACTGCATATCGGATCGACTCGAACTTAGGACCTTTCCCAATATAGTTGTTTGGGTCTATTGTGGTTGACCACGTTTCAGTTCTTCATATTATTGTAACAAGACGCTGTTTTTTCCTTTGTTCTAGAAATTGCTCCAAGCGTTATGGGACTTAACATCTGAAATAATCAGTCCCCTAGACTTAGATCTATTTAAACTTAACTAACCTAAGGCCATCACACACATCCATGTCCGAGGCAGGATTCGAACCTGCGACCGTAGCAGCAACGTGGTTCAAGACTGAAGCGCCAAGAACCGCTCGATCACAGCGGCCGGCTTTTCCATTGTTGCAACGACAGAAATGTGTAGTTATGTCCTGAATGTCACGTCATAGGGCTAGGTACGTGAAGAAAACTCTTTTTAGGAATTGCTTTCCCTCGACGAAAACCAAAACGCTCTATACATGCACATCATGCCATGCAGCGTGTATTAAGGTTCTTTCGACATCATTACTATTCCGTTCTACAACAATGAAGAGATGCCGCCGGTTATTGATATTTTTAATTGCGATTTTTCCGTGTAAATAGTTAACAGTAAACTTATATGGAGGCTTTTAGACTATTTAGGATTTTTACAACACGTTACAAGTTCCCTTTGTGTAGCTACAGTCCTCGTTTCGAACAAGTAAAATAGTGAGCGTTCTGGCATTCTGATGCAGTAGCTTAATAATGGGGACGACACCTTTGGTCTTTAAAGGTCATCAACATCGAGGGCATTATACACAAAACTTACCTGAAACGACCGAGAAAGGTCAGAGAATACGTAGCTGCTGCGCTATAAAGACACGTTGCTATAGCCGCCGGAAGGGAATCGAAGCCACATCCGCAGGTGATTAAAGAAATCTTAGAAGCCTTATCTATGATAAGTTCACACATAACCGTAGTCACACACGTAGTAGTCATCTAGTTTCCCCCGTATGCTTGAACTCAGACAAACAAGATAGCTTTGGTAGTGTATTTTTCCACACATAACGTCTAGTAAAACGCCAAAGAGCCGCTGCAGTTCGGTATTTCATTAATGTATTTCATAACTTGCTAGTAATGTTGGATAAGTAAGTAAGGCATGAAATGCTACAGAATAAATGAAACACACGTACAGCATAGAGAGGAGAGTGTGTAGAATCTGTATCTGTTTATTTTACGCGTTGGCAATGAAAGATACCAGTATTTATTTGTTTTATTCAATTTTTGTTACTTACTGTCACTAACACTGCTATTTGTTTCCGGGCTTCCCAGTAGAATTTTCAGTGTATTCACGTTCTATGGTGATCCAGTTTTTCACAAGTTGGCAAATGATCCCAATTCATAACAGTGTCTTCTTTACTAAAAACTATACATTTGGGCGATGAATACACACGACCTGAAATTAATCGGCCGGCCGGTGTAGCCGAGCGGTTCTAGGCGCTTCTGTCTGGAACCGCTCGACCGCTACGGTCGCAGGTTCGAATCCTGCCTCGGGCATAGATGTGTGTGATGTCCTTAGGTTAGTTAGGTTTAAGTAGATCTAAGTTCTAGGGGACTGATGACCTCAAATGTTGTGTCCCATAGTGCTCAGAGCCATTTGAACCATTTTTGAAATTAATCGTTGCGTTATCAGAGTTTCGTTGCACAGGCATTCTGCAGATCTTCGCTGATTTTACTTTCCCTTTGGTGTAAGAATTGCTTGCTCATTACGATAATTTTTGTTTATTATTTCCATTAGAATAGTATGACAGAGATGGATATTTAATTTTTTGTAGAATAATTTACACAGTTACTTCAAGGACACGACACGGCAATCCGAACTTTGTGTTTATTTGTATTTATACACGTGAAGTTGAGATCTCAAATATAAATCTCCTAAAGTAGTTCGATGCAATTCTCAAAAATTTTTGAGAAAACGGCTTTAATGTTTGCCATTCATCTTTATTTTGCTAAACACGAGTGTTGGGCGAGCAGCGTTGGCTTTGTGGTAGCGTACTCGCCTGACCTCTGTAGGTCATGGATTCGATCCCCCAGAGAATCAAACTTTTAAGAAAAGGTGCATTGTCTAAGAGAATTTCCGTGAAGCGCAAAATACGTCAAGATCGGAAAAAATTGTAATGTTTTTTAAAGTAAAACGCTTAATTAACAATCTATTATAGAAGATCGGTAATTAAGAATACATATTTGCAACGAAAATATGATTTCCTTGAGCGATATGTAATTAGAAATAACAAGATGTGCATTTTTCCAAAAAATTTAAACTAGACGTATTAATTAATATATACTCGTATTTGATGAATTTTTTATTTAAATGATGTAGCTGTTCGAACTGAGCCGGCAGGAGTGGCCATGCGGTTTTAGGCGGTACAGTCTGAAGCCGCGCGACCGCTACGGTCGCAGGTTCGAATCCTGCCTAGGGCATAGATGTGTGTGATATCCTTAGATTAGTTAGGTTTAATTAGTTCTACGTTCTAGGGGACTGATGGCCTCAGAAGTTAAGTCCCATAGTGCTCAAAGCCATTTGAACCATTTCTTCGAACTGAACGGAAAAAGAGACTCGATCTAGCGATTACGTACGTTCTAAGAGAATTTACCTTAAGTGCAAAATGCATGGAGATGTGAAAAAAATGTAACGTTTATTGATGTAAACGATCTTAATTTACCATCTCTTACAGAAGATCGGTAGGTAATCTTTACAATGAAACCAGGATTTTTGTGAGCAATGCGTAATTAGAAATAACGAGACGTGCTTTTTTCCAAAAAATTACAAGTAGAGGTACTAATTAGTATATACTTGGTGAATTTTATATTCAACAGACGGAGGTATTCTAACTGAAAGGGAAAACTACTCGATCCAGCGAGTACCAGTTTCGAGTGCTAACGATTTTTTCCACACTGATATATTCTGCACATCACGGAAATGCTCTGAGAACCGGCAAATTTCTTTAAAAATTTGATTTCGCCAGAAGCCGAACACAGGCCCCCTCCGCAGCAGGGGAGCGTTCTACCTAAGCGCCACACTGCTTGTTGAAAAAACCATTTTATTTTAGTATATTAACGACGGTCGGAAAACTTCGAAGACGATTTGCTCGAGAATTTTTCAGAGCTGCATCGAAATGCTTTGGGATATTGATATTTTACTTCTGAACCTCATGTGCCATAAATAAATAAATTACGAAAACCCGACTGCTGCATCGTCTCACTGTTAGTGTGATACATTATTATCGTGAATCTCCGTGCACCTAGGGCCTCCCGTCGGGTAGATCCGTCGCCAAGTGCAAGGCTTTCGATTTGACGCCACTGCGGCGTCTTGTGCGTCGATAGGATTGAGATGGTGATGACAACACAACACCCAGTCACTCACCGGAGAAAATATCCGACTCAGCCGGTAATCGAACCCTGGCCACTTGGCATGACAGTCCGTCGCACTGACCACTCAGCTATCGGGGCGGACACACCTATGGAAACAGAGGGTGTTCCGGCGTAACGCTAAGCGCCGGCACGAAGATGAACGACGCAAGAGCAGAGGAGGCTGTGAGACGACGTCAGCCAATAGTTCGCTGACTACGACAGGAGCGGCCTCTAGCCGAAAATAATATAACCGCCGCTCCTGCCAGCTTCGGCCCGACAGTAGCAGACCAGCAGTAGCAAACCAGACAGTAAAAGACGGACACTGGCAGAAGGGGCAAGAAGAGCAGTGATATAAACGATAACAGTCACTTATGAGCGGGCGTCAATAACTTGCATGGACATTGTAATTATCGAAGTACTTTGATTATCTGCATGTCGGCCATCGCTTGAGACACCATTGTAAACCCAAAGTTAAGTACTGTCAATCTACTTTATTGTAATAAAAACCATTAATCTGCTTGGCTTGAATTGTCATCCGAGAAAGCAGCATCCTTTAGGCACCCTATAAGATAAGAGTGGGCAAGATCCAAAGAGGACAGTTCTTGTTCCACTGTACACGGTTGAACGAGGATTTTCTAAGCTATCTTCTTTGTTGGTGGACTACACTACCTGAGAATTCTACCAGCTAATTTGTCCGAGTTCTGCCTTTCCTATGATTAGTTGCGTGCGGTAGTTCCACTTTAAATCGCTTCCAGCTCATATTCCCAAATATTTGATGGATGAAACTGTTTCCATTAATTGCTCGGCAATTAAATGATCATATAATAACGTGGATTTCTGTCTATTGGCCGCAGTCTGTTGCATTTATACTGAGGGACAGCTGCCAATCCCTGCACTAAGCGTCGATCCTCTCCATCCGTATGGCTTCATCCTTAAATGATTACTTCTTTTCCTTTCCTTAGTAATGGCTCCACATCAAACAGAATTTTGAAAATGGCTGACATCTTTGGCTTTTCGTATGAAGATGTATCTTGAAGGGCTAGTGTTGAATCACTCAGCATCGCTACTGTTTGAGACTGGTTTTCGAACACATAGTTGATGTAACGCAACATGGCTTGAAATTCACCGTCAAAACTTTTGTAATATCTGTTATGGTCGAAGGAAACAAGTGTTGATTATATGCACCTGCACACGTAGTGGCATCTGCATAACCATATAGCCAACCTTCTGTTGCAAGGAGGCTCTGAAAACATACCAACTGGCATTGGTTTCCTGCCAAAGTGAATTTAACGGTGATTTACTTGTATGTAAGGGGAGACATACAGTCAGTCAAGGTAACTTTTTACCAGTAAGGGTATTTTTGCTCCACTTACTATTTTCGTTTCAAATGGCCTCTGCTCCTCCTACGTGCATTATTTTGTACTAAAAGAAAGTTTTATTACCTCTGTGGTTTCTAGTTGCTATTTCAGTTATCTTTCCACCATCTTGCAAGATTTCAGGCTTTTGATTACACTTTAAAAACTTCGGCTACGAAGAGAGCTTCTGACGACATTGATTTAAGTTGAACAGTAGCATGTCTATGTAAATATCTTGATATTTCAAAGTAAACCTGATATACTGATTTAATACTGTTTTTATTTTTACCTCTTATTAACATCTGATTTCCTTCTGACATGATCTGAATTTACCCAGAGCATTAGATATAGGAAATATACTATATTTTTTAAGACTACTCTAAAGTTATCGTAAATACCAGTGTAGCTTTGTACCAGAAATGAATAGGGCATACTTAGTACACATTTTCACTTTCCCAATTACTCAATAACTATAGATAATAAATGTTACAATGACCGTTGTGATGGGTAATTTATTTTGTGTCCAGTATTTTCAAAAAATGGAAAAAGGTAGTACAAAGCTACCGTGACTGACTGTACGGTATTAAATGTTCTTTTTATACAGATGGGCACCAATTGTCTCTTGTATCATCTATTCTTTGAATAAACTCGTTTAGTGTTTCTAGTTTTCTGAATGTCTTACATAATCCCACTACTCACTGCCTGATGATAATACGAATAATTTTTCGTACTGTAAAATATCTGCTCTTTTGACATTAAGATATACAGAGCTATGGAAATGAACGCTCCAAATCAGATGCAATAAGAAAATACGTTTTCTGATATTTTACATGGCATATCCGTTTTGGCTTATTGACATTATGAAGTGATCTGCTAACTAATGATAGTAAGATTATCTGTATATAAACTGTAGCTATTTTACGTTTACATTTGTGCTGGTATTTATATCTAGTTGCAAGTAACGACAATACTACATGTATAGTAAAATTTTGCTCTGATGTCTCGGTAAGTATAACAGTTCTTGTAGTTATGAAACGTAAAAATGCGTTTTTTTCAGATATCTTGACAGTTCAGTTTTGACAGTTCTTTACTTTGGTGCTATATCTTTGCAAAGCATATACAGCTTACCAGAGACGCTGTTACCTATCGTTATTATTTTCCTTTAAATTTTATGTCTTTTCGTGTTCTGTTATGTCACTGTAGTTTTCCAGATAGTATTTTTGTTCAAAATCTTTGTGTTAATTTAGACTTTCGTGTGGATATTTCCTTCTATGAATACAAATTTCCAGTTTAAGAACGTTCGTAGGTAGTCCTTTCGGTATTTTGTGTAATATTTCTAACGCATTTTCAGTTTTCTCCGCTTTTTGATGTTGAATTTTCAGGTGTAAGCTTAACTGATTGCTGCCGCTGTTTCTAATATGTTCTTTAAATCTGGCGTTGAAATTTCGTCCGGTTTGGATAATATAGAAATTGTTGCAATCATCACAGTTGGTTTTGTATATTCCAGAAGTCGCATATTCTGAGATTTTGGTTGTGCTTAAACGTCATTTCGTTATAAGATCGTTGTTTGTACAGGAATTCCGTAGTATGTGTATGGATTTAAATAGTGCATTCACTTTATCTAATATTCGTCCTTGGTAAATTGTACGTACGTAGGTTGTTCTACGTTTTGTTAAGGTTTCTCTGGTAAAATGTGTGTTATTATGTCTCGTGATGGATTTCGGTCTTGTGTGATTTTTATACAATATTGTTACTATATTTGGATCAATTCAGGTATGCAGAAAGAACTGGAAAAACTCTATTGCAAAGCCTGCAAAAATGATTTTGATCCAGATATAGTAAAAAAATTGTATAAAAAAACACACAAAACCGAAACCCATCACGATACATAATGGTATACACCTTATCAGAGAAACCTTAACAAAACACAGAACAACCTACATGTCTGCAATTTACCTAGGACGAATATCAAATAAGATAAATGGGCTATTTAAATCCATACACACACAGATCGCTTTCCGTACAAACAACAATCTTATAACGAAACGACGTTCAATTACAACCAAAATTTTTGGGATCTGCCACTTCTGGAATACGTGACGAATGCAAAAATTTCAGTATTGGCCAAACCGGACGGAATTTTAACACCAGATTTAAAGAACACACTAGAAACTGTGATACAAATCCGTCAAGCTCCTATTTACACCTGAAAACTCAGCACTAAAACGGAGAAAATTGAAACTATGTTGGAAATATTACACAAAATACCGAAAGGGCTTCCTACAAACATTCTCGAGGAAATGGAAATTTATAATCATACAAGGAAGTATCCACATGAAATTCTAAATGAACGCACAGTTCTTAAATATAAATACTATCTACAAAACTTTATTAACATAATAGAACACGGAAAGATATAGTCAAATGGTACACAAAATTTACGCGGACCATAAATGAAATTCAAAGAAAAATAAGAACAACGAAATGTAACGTCATCTCTGGTAGGCTGTATATACTTTGTAAACATAAAGCATCCTAGTAAAGAACTGTCAAACTGAATTGTGAAAATATCTGTGAAAAACATATTTTTACGCTTGATAACTACAAGAACAGTTATACTTACCGAGACATGACAGAAAGGCTTTCCTATGGATGCAATATAGTCCTCATTCCAACTATAAGTAAGCACCACTGCGATTGTAAACATAAAAGTGCCGCAGTTTATGTACAGATCATCTTAATCATGTTATTTCGCAAGTCACTTGATAATGGTAATAAGCCGAAACAGGCCTGTTGTGTAAAATATAAAAAAACCTACTATATTACTGCAGTTGATTTGGAGCATTCATCTCCAAAATGTTTTATACCGTGTATACTATGATGCGGGTTCAACAGAACGTAAAATGTACGTTATTCAAAACTATCTGCAGCGTGGAAAGTGATGTTTTTCAGCCGATCTTGCTATAGATGCTGCTACTTCTTATTATGCGTTTGAAGAGACTAAACACCTGACGTCATTTGTGCATGACATCCCCAGGACAGAACAAGCGGTACGGAGTGGCCGTGCGGTTTAAGGCGCCATGTTACGGATTGCGCGGCCCCTCCCGCCGTAGATTCGAGTCCTCCCTTGGGCATGGGTGTGTGTCTCGTTCTTATCATAAGTTAATTTAAGTAGTGCGTAAGTCTAGGGACCGATGGCCTCAGCAGTTTGGTCCCTTAGGAATTCAAACACACACACACACACACACACACACACACACACACACACACACACACACACACAGAATCAGTGTACCTCAACTGTCTCGTGTAGACTAAACCTAGTGTGCAGGTGTGAGAAGGTCTTCTAAATATTTGCGTACCATGTATTTGAGGCGGGAAGTGAGTACCAGTCCGGTATTTACGTAGTGGAATGTGGGAAACCAGCAAAAAACCAAAGTCAGGTTGCTAGCTCGCCAGATCCAGTCGTTAATCCACGTGATGGATTCGATCCGGGTCTTTCTCATCCCCAGTGTGCCGCAAGCTGCGCGTCACATGCAAATGATTGTAAGCCAACTACAGTGGACACCATCAGACTTCCAAAAAGCATTAGCGGCGTCAATACGCTTCGTTAGTAGAATTGAAGGTTAAGACGAAACAACCCAGTTTCTCCCGAGGTTACCTCTCAAGGACGCTTAGTCTATTCATCACCCTTTTAGCTGCTTTTGCCCATGTCGCTTTTCCAATTCAGTTTGCTGTCTAGGTTGATGCCGAGATACTTTGAATCCTCATTAAATGCAAAACAAGTTCATGATAAATATTAATATCAGGTTTATCCTTAGCTGAGATAGTGCTGATAGCCTTGCCATTTACTTACGATCAACCTTTCAAACCGGTTAAAATTTAATTCATCTCCATCGCGAATACCGTTAGATCTTTCTTGGTAAGTGAGTTCAATGAAATTAGGTCAGCAGCATATAGTGCTATAGTGAAGTTTCTTCTTCTACTAAGGCACCAGGTATATGATCAACCATAACAACTAAGAATTGAGTGTGAACTGCTCTCTGAGGAAGACCTATTTTATTTCGAAGGCAATTTGAAGTCGTCTGATTTAGTCTACTTATTTATTTATTTATTTATTTATTTATTTATTTATTTAACCTGGCAAGATTAGGGCCATCAGGCCCTCTCTTACATCTAACCAGGCATTCTACTTATTTTACAGTCATATGTTTCAGTAGGCATGTTAAACTACATCTAATACAAAAAGTGAGATAAACAATTAGAAAGGTACACCTCGAAAAATACATTATTGAAGAGAAAGATTTAAGATAGGAGTGCTGGCAGCAGGGAGTATGAGGGAGACTCATGGTGAAGCGAGGAGAAGAATAGAGAGACATGATGAAACATAATTAAGGAAAATATAAAGGAAAAGAAGACTGCGTGGCTAATAGAGATAGATGAAGAGGGAGGCATCTCAGGAGCAAGATAGGAGACACTAGCTTTGCTATTTGACAGATGAGAGGATTTGCCTTGCACATTAATTTTGTGGAGAATTTTATGCGGATGATAGTAGGAAATGCTTCAACTTCTTCTTAAAAGCAACAGGAGATTGAATTTTCCTCAAGGTAAGGGGCAGTTTGTTCCAGAGGCGGACAGCGGCAACTGAGAAGGAGTTTGCAAAAGTTTTTGTTTTGTGAGTGGGCACAGTTAGGATACCAGATAAGAGTGACCTCGTGTTTCGATTATGATGGTATGACAGGATTTTAATCTCTGAAGCTAGGTACTGGGGTGCTTGCGCGATGAGGAGTCGGTGAAGTAGACATAGAGTGTGGTAGTCACGCAGTTTGTCCGGCCGCAGCCACCCTAGCTCGGAGTATGAAGCACTAACATGATCATATCGGCGAATGTTGCAGGTGTAACGCACACAGGCATTCATGGTTAGCTCTAGCCGTCTTTTGTTTTCACTACTCATGCCTTGTTGAATCACATCACAATAGTGGAGGTTCGGTAGAACGAGTGCTTGCACGAGCTGGCGTTTCAAGTCCTGTGGGAATATGTTCCGAAACTTTTTGAGAGCATAGAGACAAGCAGACGTTTTTCGGCACACTGCGACTGTATTCTCCGCCCAGTTGAGATGCTCGTCCAAAGTTACACCCAAGTTCTTCACTGTTTTCTGATATGGTATTGGAGTACCTTCGAGCAGAATAGGAGGTAGCCGTTCGCGGAAATCTGAACTTATTAATTTCTGATGGGCTATTAAGATTACTTGCGTCTTTTTTGCATTTAATTTAAGCCCCAGGTTTTTCGCCCATGTCACTACTGAAGACAGATCATCATTCATCAGAGCGATTGCAGTGTTTACGTCTTCAGGTCTGACGCTGAGATAGAGCTGGAGGTCGTCGGCATAGAAATGATGTTTACAGGAGGACAAAACCGACGAAATATCGTTGACATATAAAGAAAACAAAAGTGGTCCTAAGACTGATCCTTGTGGCACTCCCGAAGAAACATGTTTCCAGGAAGATTTTTCATTTGCGCAGACAACACACTGCTGTCTGTCTTTTAAGTAGCTTTCAAACCATCTCATTGCACTATCAGAGAAATTAAGCTGTTGCATTTTTCTGAGTAATATGTCAAAGTTAACAGTGTCAAAAGCTTTGCTGAAGTCCAGTAGCGTCAATATTGTTGCCTTTCGATTGTCGATGGCATATTTCAGGTCATCAGTTACTTTAATTAGAGCAGTGTTTGTGCTGTGATGTTTACGGAAACCAGATTGAAATTTGTCATATAGACTGAATTCATGCAAGTGTTCAGTGATTTGGTCATGAACAATATATTCCAGTGCTTTGGAAACAGCAGGCAGTATGCTAATTGGTCGGTAATCACTAGGCAGTTGCGGGTTTTCGACCTTAGGGATGGGTCGAATTATGCTTCTTTTCCATGCAGTGGGGTATATTCCGTTCAGGAGGGAAAAATTAAATATGTCAGTTAAGACAGGTACTAAGATATCGGCAACATTCTTAATCATGGTTATACCGATACTGTCGTTGCCTATTGCATCAGAAGAGATTCTCATTATTGCTTTTCTTGCCGTATTTGTTGTTACATGTTTTAGATGAAAGGTATCGTTGTTAGTTATCCTGTTTGGGGATTCTTGTGGACGGAAATCATCAGCCGTGCTGGTATTCAGAGGTGCAGAGAAGAATTCATTTAATTCGTTAGCTGACACATGAAAAGTAGTTTCCGATTTTGCCTTTCCGACCCCCAAGCTACGGAGATTCTTCCATAGAGTCGTGGGTGTCAAATCGCTGCATACGAGGGAGCGAGCGTGCCTGATTTTGGCATTGCGAATGCATTGTTTCACTCTGTTCCGTAGCTTTCTATATTCTTCAAAACGTTCGGGTTTCGGATCTGCCTTGAAACGCCTGTGGGCAGCATCCCTATTAGTCATCATTTGACGTAATTCAGCTGTCAGCCATGGAGCAGGAGATTTTCTTACACGGACTGTGCGCACAGGTGCATGTTTGTCATAGAGGGCAGTGAGTTTATCACCAAGTTCATTAATTTTGCCGTCGATTGTAGGTTCTCTGATTATTTGATGCCATGAGATTTCTGAGCAATCGGCTGTTAGAGCGTCAAGGTCAATACGTTTCATGTTCCTACAAGTTATGTAACGCGATTTGATCCTTGGGGGCTGCACAGAGTAGGCCAGGAATATTACATCATGTGCTGAGAGGCCAGGGGCCGATGATTGACCAACATCTCTTACTTTGTCAGTCTGTTTCGTTGCGATCACGTCTATAAGAGTATGACTGTGCGCCGTATGGTGTGTAGGTTGTAATGGAAGAATGTTCATGCTATTGCAACTAAACAATCTTCTTAGGTTTATTGCGGAGGGAGTGTCTCTTAGCAGGTCTATGTTCAAGTCACCCATTACGATGACATGTTCGTATTGACACTGAAGTGAATGTAATTCCGACTGGAAGGAACTCATTGAGCTTATTTTTGGCGGCTTGTACACGACGCCAGTCAAGAATTTCCGACTTTGTATATTTATTTCAATGAACATGAATTCAGCCTCTTTTTCTTCAGCAGGATTTGACGTACATAAGACTTTCGCTTTGAGATCTGTTCGTATATATGCGCCGACCCCGCCACCTCGCTTTTTTGATCTGTCTGCCCTAAGAAATGTGTACCCTGGGAGATGAATAGATGCAGAGGATATGTGTGGTTTCAACCACGTTTCGGATAAGAGGATTACGTGGTAGTTTAGTTGGTGGAAGAGGAGGCTAAGTTCTTCGTAATGCGCAGGTAAAGACTGAATGTTGCAGTGAGCTGCTAAAAGCTCGGACGCGTTCCGCTGAGCAGCCTGGAGTAGGGTGGCAGACTGGTTTGTCCCTTTGTTAGGCACTACCTGCCGCGAGGGGCACTGACCGGTGTTTCCGCCAAGTGACATATTCCAGGGGTGTCCGAGATTTTGCGCGCCCTGTTTGTGACTCCGCGAGAGCCGAAAGAAAAGCGACTGCAAGAGATTTCCTGAGGTTGCGGGAGTATAGAAAATGGATTAGTGGTATTCGGTGCAGGGAGAATATGACCAAAATGGTGACAGCTGTGTGTCACTGAGTATCCTATGTCGTAAGAGGAAAAGTGTAATTAGAGTATTTGAAACAGCTTAGGGTGGAAATAGGGGAAAGAGGAGTGATTTAAGAGGCCGATGCTGCCAGCAGAGAGAAGAAAGCTTAATATTTAATAGAGTATCGTAGGAAGCTAGAATTAAATTGAAATTTGCTAAAGTGATACTGATAGTAATTTTTGTTATGCACAATTTAAACCGAAGAGATGGTTGACTAATGAACTAAAGGAGAGACAAATAATTGCAATAGAACTATTACAGAATGGAAGAGAATAAACTGAGAAAATGAAAAAAGTATTAGCAGCAACTAAAACTAAGCAATGGCTACAGCTAAAGACACAAAAATAGTAAAAAAAGTTAATACAGTTACAAAAACAATTAGTTGAAGGTACAAATAATTGAAAAGTTAATAAGTTACAAAAACAATTAGTTGAAGGTACAAATAATTAAAAAGTTAATACAATTACAAGACTATATCTGAGTATAGGACTGTTAAAATTTGAAAATGGTGTTAAGTTTGACTTTTGGCTCGAGTAGGTTCACTTAATACTATTTAGTTCTGTCATGTTTGTGACTTATGGAATGCCCTGGGTTCATTAAGAGCTGCAGCTAACTCAATATTTTGTCAATAGTTCCTAACAGTCTTATTTTGGCTGGTACATTTTAAACGCCTCAAGAGTAATTAGCATCCTTAACATATATGAAGACTGCTAATGGCGAATTCCTTCCGTTACTTCCTTGGCGTTATGGGCAAATTTTAAAATTTTTTGCTTCACAGAATGATTCTTCCGAAAACCTGCGTTTTCCTTACTTAAGATTTTTCTGATCTTTGGTTATGGAACATAACTATTCTATTTTTATTCCTGATTGCTGTTACTTCCAAATTTGATTGAAAATTAGTAGCATCGAATGGTGACGTTTCTGTCAAAGTTTACCAGAACGTATTATAATAAACAGGAAAATTTAGGTGTTTGTTAACATACGTCTCTCCGACGATACATATTCTGCAGAAGCATTTAACCGGGGAAAAACACGATATTTTTTTCTGAACAGGCTAGCAGTTGAGTGAAATTACTTTCTTCTATACAGCAGTGTCGGATTAATACACAATTTACAAACCCGTCTTTCTCGAATCGTCTGATTATATTTCTGAAAGGAGCTCTGTTGAACACTATAATGTAAGGGACAGTCAAATGGAAATGAGATAGAAGGAGAAAAACTAAGCAAATTATTTATTGTTTCGGAAGTAATCGCCATAACTGTTAACACAGTTATCCCAGTGTGAGACAAGCCGGTCAATGTTTTCGGATACCTACGGAACCATGATTTTACACAGGCGTGAACCTCTTCGTCCAAAGCAAATCAACGGCCCCGGGAGAGATCGGGAACGTATGGAGGATGTGTAAGAGTTTCGCAGCGAAACTTCTGCAGAGTGCTCGAAACAACATGCCAACAAATTGCCCGCCCTTATCTTGCCAGGACTGTCTCACAGTGGACTAAATGTATGAACAGTTATAGCGTTTACTTTTGAAACAATAAAACAGCTCACTTACTTTGTTCCATCCGTCTCGTTTTCATTTTAATGACCCTTATGTAAAGCAAGAAAATTTTAAAGTAGATTTATGTTAGACCTTCTCGCGCAATACGCGTTTTATTCGCTGTACTTGAGTAACGGCCACCTCGTGTCATTTCTCTGCTGCATTCTTCAGTGTTAATTTACGTATTGGGTTAAATACAGGGTGATTATAATTAAAGTTAAACCTTCAAAATGCTGTAGAAATAACACCGCTGGTCAGTGTGGTGTCAAATTACAACGGAATATAATCGGAGAAGGGGGAAAACGTATGGCAGAGGAAAAGAAAATAGTGTTATACGTAAATGAAAAAACACCTGTCATGCGCACGACCCACTGAAGTTGGTACAGACATTAGGGGTACACCGTTCTTCGCAATGACTGTCTCAATGCAGAATCGCGCTCTGCTTGTAAAGCTGTACTACAGAAACGATGACTGTCCACACGTTGCTCTACAGAAGTTCCTGACTCTGAAGGGTTTTAAAAAGGGCGTTGGTCTGATGACTGCCGTGGGTCTGGAGAAAATGGTTTGGAAATTCGAAAAGACGTGTTCGTTTGGTGTGCAACCTGGTAGAGCTAGGAAGCGAATTGATTCGACGTCAGTGGAGGCAGTGGCCACAGCAATGCAGGAGATGACGAGTGGTGGTGTGCAAACGTGTAGGCACAGATAATTGCCCGAAGATTGGACATATCCGTGAGCACGGCGTGTAAAGTCCTACGAAACATCCTTCTTTGCTATCCATTCAAAATGAAACATTTGCACGAGTTGCTTCCTGTTGAACTGCCAGCAAGAGATACTTTTCTTTAGAATTACTTGCTCACTTGGATATGGGCAACGATTGGCCGTGAAAGATTTCGTGGACAGACGAAGCCCACTTCCATCTGACAGGATATTTCAATACACAGAATTGTCGAATATGGGCAAAGGAAAATCCACACGTAAATCAGCCCCCCGGCATCATGTATCACAGGGCCATATATTTTCGAAGAGGCAGGTGCCTTCGGTCCTGTTACCTGTACCATCACTGGTAAGCGCTAAGAGAGTCTTTTGCGCAACCACGTCAGTCCAGCTCTCCAACAGGGTTGATGCGTGGATGGGATCATTTTTATGGAAGATGCTGCATCTCTGAACATTGCAAATCCATCTAAGCAGCTGCTGAAGCGCCATTTCGAAAATGCTAGAATTATCAGCCGTCGCTTCCCTACAGCCTGGACCGATCACCTGATCTTAATCCTTGTAACTTCTGGCTGTAGGGCTACCTGAAAGATGTTATGTTCAGTGTTCTGGTTGCAAACTTAGCTGTACTGAAGGCACGCACTGCACAACACATTCTGAACGTGAACCCGGAAACACTTCGATCAGTTGTGGAACATGCTGTTTCTCGATTTAACTTGTTGCTGAAAACAGTGGACAGCGTATTGAACATGTTTTGCTTTAATAATCCAATCTGATTTTGATTGATGCTTTTTATGCGGTTTTTGGCCTGAGTACAATTAAAAACCGATTTTTTCCCCTTTATTGTATTTCAGTGCCCCTTTCTGGGACGGGCTGGCAGCAGCATTTGCGCTGATTTTCAGCTGAAAGACAGTAATTATACAATAGAAGACATTTAAAATAACAGAAAGGAGCAAATATGGCGTATACAGACATAAAATGGGGGAACAGTATAGAAGAGAATAGACAAAAAGGGGGACGACCATAAAACGGAGATGAAAACCATCGAAAAGTAGCACACACAATAAAACCACACCTGGGACAATTAAAGAAAAAAAGGCGAAGTATGACCAGAGCATAAAAGGATCGATGGATGGCATAGCACATAACAATCACTGACAGTAAACCAATTTACAAGTCCAGCGCACAATTAAAATCACAGCTCTCGACGCATCGGAGAACAGCACCAGATGCAACACTGATGTCGTACACTCATCACGACGAGCAAACACAGGATGGTGTGGGACCGGAGGCAGTGCGGATACGGTGGACAGAGCAGATTTCCAGGTGCGGTAGTGAGTTCAGTTCCGCCGACACCTCGCCTTCCACGATCACCACACCGAGATCGACGATCATGGTGGTGTAGGTGGGGGAGGGGGAGGGTGAAGGGAAGGCTGGAGCCGACGAGGAGAGGAAGAGGAGAGAAAGGGTGTCAGGGACGTCTGGGGGCCAAATATAATGCACAGGAATTTACGGAGGTGGTCTGTACGAAAGGAAGGGGTGGGGGAGTCGACGAAGAGCGAGTCCCCGTGGCGAATCGGTCGGGAGACGGGAGAACCGGGTAGATACTTACGTATCTCCACGGCGAGGGTACGGGCGTCGAGGAACTCGGCGTCCGGGGGTCGACAGGAGAAAGGTGTGGAGGGTGGGGGCCGGGGAACGGGTGTCAGGAGGAAGGCGACGTCCAAGGAGATGACGGCAGGAGGGGGAGGAGGCGGTGACTTTTTGTGGGAAGTGGTGGGAGCAGAGTCAGCAGTGACGTGTCCTGGGGTTTTTGGAGAGTGTAGCCTGGGAGGATGGGAGAGGGACAGGGAGGAGGGAGAGGTGGCCGGCGGAAGATCCCGTAGGCCCGGCGGAGGTGCCGGGAGGTGCGGCCGGTTCGGCGGTGGCCACGGTGGCCCGGCGGGACGCGATACGGGCGGAGGACGCAGACGACAGAGCGACGAGGAGTGGAGGGATCGAGAGAGGAGAAGCCGACCGCGTGAGGGGTCGCAGCAGAGGCGTGCGTGAGGACAGGGGCAGGAGACGGAGCAGTTGCTGGTGAGGTGGCTGGAGGAAGGGTGAGGAGATGGGGGAATGGGTGAGTGGAGGGGAGGGGAGGCGACGTATAAGGAGGGAGGCCGGTGGCGGCACACCGGGAAGTGACAGTGGAAGTGGGGGAGGGGAGGTGTAGACGACAGTGGAGGTGGGAAGGCTCGTGGAGGACAGACGGCGGCGACGACGAATGACGGCAGGCGGACACCAGGCGGCGGCGGCCCGGCGAGCTCCGGGTGGCGGCGACCCACAGACGACGGACCGGCGGCGACGACAGACGGACCACAGTGGCCGGCAGGCAGACGGGCCGACGGCAACGCAAGAGGCGCCTCGAAACCGTACATTACACACTGAGGGTAGCCAGGCAGTATAAGCCGTCGACTTCGAATTGAGGGGATCCGACACTCGAGATGAAAACCGACGTGACTGATGCTTTTTATGCGGTTTTCGACCTCGGGACGATTGAAAGCCGATTTTTATCGTCCAAAGAGATACGACCTTGCCGTGGTGGATGGGCTTACGTAACTAACAGTATCACACCTGTACACCCGTGCACACTGACTAATATAGTTTGTTTAACGTCAAACGTACACCTTAGGCGTTGTTGTACAATTCTTTTGTCATTTGTAGTCGACCACTATTAAATTACGATGCTTACAGCGCCATCTGTTGCTGTATTTTGTAACTATTTATTTTTCTAGTGTCATACGTTTTCCTCCTTCTCCAATAATATTGCATTGCTATTTGAGGTCATTCCAGCCAGTGGTTTTATTTCCGTAGCAGTTTGAAAGTTTAACTTTAATTACGATCACCCTGTACTTCTGACACAAACAAAAACCTTTAACGGAACATATATTTTTTTATGACCGTCTCCTTTCTTTCATCACGAGGAAGCAATGTTAAGTGGCAATCGCTGGAGGCGATAAACGGCACGTGAAGAAACGTTAGATAACTGAAGAGTAGCATTTAGCAGACTCTTTCATCACGATAACATGAACGATCACTGGCAATGGCTAAAAACGTATCACGAGTATTTGAACTTTCTATTGTTGACGCACCTGCAGGAACGCAATCCTACGATAAAATAAGAGTAACGACGAATCTGCTTCAGACTGCAATTCAATGGTCTCAAATATTTTTTGGTGTAACATGATCGGCTTAGAGGCTACTGGTTTCATTTTAAAATATATAAATTCATCTTATCATTTACATAAGCAAAGTAGCTTGACAGCTTATTGGAATGATTAGAATGGAAAGTCACTAACGGTTTGTCAGCCTTACGGATAATGTTTTTTATATATGCTGTGCCTCAAGTTGTTAACTTGAGTCTTGCTGTTATAAAAAATCTACCAGGTGGTAGTAACATTGTGCTGGTCAATGAAAAAAATGAAGTCGTTTAATAAGAAATTGCGAGTAAGAATAAGTTTGCGTCGGATTGCAGGTAAGTGATTTTTTGTAACATGCTTCATTTCGAGGCTACTATTGACAGTTGATAACTGTCATGTACACATCCTGAGTAACCTTAACTCACAGTTCGAAAAATACCACCAAATTATCACAGAACCACCTAAAGCCTAAATTACCTATTCCACACACTGCTGGTTAAATACCTCAATGGGCGATTGCTGTATTCTTGCATAATTTGAAAAAAGATGATGCGGTGACTCGTAGGACTACACTGGATCATTCATATCAGCTGCTCTCCAGTTTTTCTGTCGTTTGGCCCATCGAAGAGTTGAAGCTCAATGTGCCTATTTCTTCGCAGTATTGATTCGGAAACAGGTTGAGATGGAACTGCATTCACAACAATTCTTGTCGGGTTAGAAACCGATTTTCGTCGACAAGGCGTGTCGCACTCATATCGGATAGGATTATTTTATGAGCCTTATGCCGTGTAATATCACTGTCAATGGTACACAATTCCTTGTAGGCACATTGGACAGTCCGCCGCCGTACACCAACAAACCGGGCAACTTCATTCAGAGTGTGGTCACGAGCACGTCCCTCACGACAGCTCCCTTCTGCCATTCTGTCGCGTATCAACGTCGATCCATCTCACCGCGTTAATTCCGTACGGCAACTAAAACGTACACAAATCTCCACTTACGTGGCTTACGTCAGCGGCGCGGGTTGCCAAGTCCGAGCGATACCAGTTCTACAAAATTTAGAACGATCCAAAGCAAACAGCGTGCTCCCTTAATTGGGTCACTGATACTGTTCTTATGATACAACTATATCATTTAACCAAGATGACCAGACATGCGTTTTGATGGACCTAAAATGTTGGTTGAGACTCTGTTAACAGCAGAATTAGAGGGCGGTGACGTAGCCGTCAGTTTTGTAATATGCACAGGTTAGCAACAATGTGTGTCCATGTCAGTGAAACCTTACATCGTTTCTCTGCAAGCACTGATCTGAATTTCATTACTCACAGTAATTTCCCAAGTGAATAAGTCTCATTAAAAATACTTGATATTTGACACTTCATGCGTTGGAGCTGGTTCCCTCCCATCAGAGCGCTCAGCCTCACGCCGTTGCCGACTATAGGTCAGTTCACTTCAAATTCCTTATCCGGCATTCTTTCTTGGTTCCCGAATCATGGCTCTGGCACTTTTATTTCGTATTTCTTCCTACATCATAACCGCACCACAAACAACAGAAGCACACGTAACGATGCTAATGAAATACAGACAATTCATTGACAGCACTAACGAAATACTACTGGGTAGCCGCGTGGTCCGGTAGGAACTTACCACAAATTTCCAAAGCTACTGGATACTTCCACATACGATGCAATACAGCTTCACATATGCCGTTGTCATTCACAGAGCTCGGCTTACGCTAGATAAGCTTCATACGTCATCGCAGGAAACCGAATTTCTGAAGGCTGCAGTTCATCATTGTGACTATCAAGACAGTCAAACACCTAACAACTTCACTTGATGTTCTGCTTTAACCACTATCAGCAATACTTCTCCAGTTTCTTAGGGGGCACCTTTAATTATCCGCCTCGCAGCTGGGACATCCACACCACGAGAAGCTGAAAACTAATCTGAACCTAACAGAACCGATATTGGAATCTACGCCTACTCAACGAGAAGACACGTTTGGACGTGCCGGCCGACGCATGACCCGCTACTCAAGGCGCTCATACAAAAATAAAAAAAGAATAAAAAATAAAAGTTAAGTAAATAAATTAATTAAAAACTCATCATTTTTAGTTTTCATGGGTTCCTTGCGTTTTCCTTCCCTTTACTCTTTCTCGAACGCCTCATAGCTATACGTTAGCCGTACTGGGAGTAGGATTAGATAGGGACGAACGCCTGAAGTGGTAGTTTGTTTGTTTCTTTTTTTTTTACTTAGGGCAAAAGAGACGGTGGCTATTTTCCTTCCTTTTATTTGAATGCGTTTTCTACTCCCCAGGAGAAGACAAAAAAATGTGGGTAAGGCGTACAAAAGAAAACGAAATGGTTAGCGTAATAGCATGGTGTGCTGACGGTCGTAGGCTCGAATATCGACAACTATCGCGAATTTTTTTATTTCCAAATCTAATCAAAACAGTTTGGTTATTATTTTTGATCAATTAATTGACCTATATGTAATTTTTTGTCTGTAATTCTTTGCCATGTCAGTTTCATCATGGTATTGACTTTTTTATTTTCTCTTACTTTTCTGCCGGCAGGGGTGGCGGACCGGTTCTAGGCGCTACAGTCTGGAACCGCGCGACCGCTACGGTCGCAGGTTAGAATCCTGCCTCGTGCATGGATGTGCGCAATGTCCTTAGGTTAGTTAGGTTTCAATGGGTCTAGGTTCTAGGGGAAGTCCCATAGTGCTCAGAGCCATTTGAACCATTTTAAACCTTACTTTTCTACCTATCATTCTTTCTTCGTCTGGAATGTGCCATGTCGTCTATTAACTACCACCAAGTGGCAACGAGGACTGGTCATCGGTTGGTAAGGCGGCAGCCCGTGTAACTAGTGACAGGGTACTTTCAGGTAACCAATGATAGCAAGAATTTAGTTAGCTTTTAACGCTGAAACTCTACATTTTCTATCTTGATTTTGCTCTTATAGGTTAGCTTTAATAGACGTGAACAAGGCGATCGAGATTTTAGTTCTACCGTAGATTGTTAAGTACCGCTTTCTCGGATACGTTACACATCGTGAGGTTGTGGTTACCGTAGAACACGAGTTTAAATTCAGGTCTACAAAACGCGTCATCTGCCACAGTTCAGTCACTGGTCGCTTAAAATCATCTGACAATGAAGCATCTCTCATTTCCGACATGCCTTGCTGCAGCCACTTCTAACATCGCTCCGCGTTACGCATCTGTGAAATGACTTGCTGTATTTGTGTGTTACCCTAACCTGGCGGTAGCCTGCGGCCTATCTAGCAACGCGTAGCGGCAAGTGATGCAAGTAATTTTAAATGGACTATAGAGTTGATTGTCCTCTTTTGACCAGAGAGATCAGTCTCCTCCCTACGTTTCTGAATCACTCGTACCCTGTGTGTGGAGGGACTAGCACGAACTACGACACCAATCAGGCTACCTTTCGCATACTTAGAACCGGCTATGACTATAAGCTCGGATTCATGCTAAGCTATTCGTGCTACGGAATACGGTGAGACTAGAGTGTGGTGGTAGGATCCGTGAATAACAATGAGGAAGTGCTTCAGATGATGCCTTGTTCAGCTCGAAATCGCGGTCTGTCTGCTGACCATTTCTCCATTGTTGCAGTCCATGTTCGGCTTTGATCTGTCAGTATACACGCAAATCTACCTGCGATACCTAGCAAGTTGGGGTAATAGTTTCATAATGAGAGGTTTAAGGCATTTTATTATTCCAAATGTCGTATGATTAAGCCTCAGCTCTCCTTTTAACCCTTCGCACACACTGTTTGGCGAATATACTCTCAACTGTTTATTATGCTGTTTGTATAAAGTTATTATGGAATATGCGTAAGTTTTGTCCGAGACGGATAGGATAATCTGAAACTTGTCGGGTAACGAACCGGGTACGGTGCAAAACTCATTTCTTAATGTGGAATTTCTACTGAGTCTAAAGTACATCACTAATCGAATTTCATTACGAAATATTATAACAACAATAAAACGCCATAGTTGTACGATTTAGTCTTTATTAACGGCAGTCGCCATAAACGGAAAGATAAGTATTTAATAGCGTAGCGTGGGTGTTGCTCGTTCCCTCCCGGTATGTGGGATATTCGTGGCGATCGGAATAATGCAGTTTAGGGTGGCGCTTGCACAGCATTTTGGGGGAGCCGTACGGCGCCGCGACTCGCCGATCGATGCTTGCGGTCTCGTTTGGTGCATTTTACACCAGAGTTGGCTGCGCACCGCCGTATTCTTTGCATTCCAGCGCGCACGCAGATATCGAAACACGGGCACGTGTACGCACGGCTCCCGTAGCGCATTCTCGCCAAAATGCTTCGATATGTACAGTGATCGGTTTCGCTCGAGCTTAATTCGTTCCCTGCTCGTCATTTCTAACACTGCCGCTAATGCAATAACAATACTTTCACTATTTCCACAGTTTTAATTACGCAAACAATTAAACGGCCAAAGTCGTATGTATACTAATGAGTAACAGCGTCCGGCTGAGTTCCGCATTGTCGCCACGTAAATGGGATATGTGTTTACAGAAGACCAAAACAGGTATGCGAAATGACTGAAGAATGTTCTCTATTCGCAGATATCTATAGGAGTGAAAATACGCTTCAGGCATACAGCCACTGCTAAGACAAGCCAAAAATACATCCAGAGCCAGTAATTATATATCGAGATGAAATTTCCCCTGAGCTATCGTCCACAATGCGTAGATTTTTCTGATGTGCGCATTTAATTTTTAACCTTTATAACTGCCGAATTATGATGACATTTTTAATCGAGTTATGTACGTCTTACGCGCCACAGGATAGATTCGTCGAAGAGGTCGTTATCGACAAAACGTATGTGGCACTTGATCAAATAGTAGCGTGCACGTAACTCGTGTACGGTTCGTGTGTTTAATATTATGACTTTCATGTCAACTGCTCAAATGTTTCAACTCGAACACTGATACACGCTGCGAAGTGATTTCTGACGGACCTTGCTGCACGTTACATGTCATGTAAAACTGTCATGGCGCATTACCCTGTTATATAGATTTTCATGTATTTCGTGGTAGAGCTCCTGTTTTAATTCCTCCCACAGATGAAAGTCCAGAAGTGTTCAGACTGCTGAGCATGCAAGATTTTGTGAGTTTTTCGAACGATTGATACAACAATCTTCAAACGGTCTGTCAAAAAGGGCGCCAGTTATCTGTGTGGGCTGGTCAGTACAACCGCCACCTTAATACCACATGGACTGCCTAATGTCCAGTTGGATGGCTTACAATAACTGCGGCGGCATATCTGCTAGGAGCTGTAGATACTTGTTGCTTTTTAGAGTCCCATGAATATTACCGTGACCAATGATCGATTCTTGAAAACTCCACACAACAGCTAAGGTCGTTCTTTATCCACATCTGCCAGTCTGAGTGGATTTTCGGCTCTCCAGTGGTGCATATTGTGAAGACTGATTTGCCCATGGTCTGTAAGCTAAGCTTCATCTGCAAAACAAAATCTCCCATAGAAACTCCGCAACGTCCGGGGGATGTAGTTCAAGCTTGGGGTGCTTCCGAGACGTTTCGGAAGTATTTTTCCCCCACCATTTGGGCCAAACAACCATATTATGGTGAAATGTAGTAGCATACTTACGGCAGCATTCTCACTGACCTACTGTTGCCCTTTCTTCTAACTCTTCGAGTACGTCGTAGACACTCCGGGCTTCCAAAGAGACAATCAATGTACACAGTGCTGCACACCTAGCTATCTAGTTTGAAGGACTGTCACACACCGATCTCGACTGCCCCGCTAAATCACTCGACCTTAGCGCCACAGAAAATCTCTGTGGCTATCTGAAACAACGGGTGAAGTGTAACAATAAAATTTCATCACTTTGGTAGCTCTATCAGATCTAATTATCAATAAATGGTAATGATAGGAACTAATCAAGTGAATCAAAAATTTTGGCCACAGCCGGGACTTGAACGAGATCTCTCACTCACTAGGCAGATGTGCTAAACATTTCATCACCATAGCAATATGGCTAAGACAGCTGCACGGATTACGCTAGTCCAATACCTTCATCCACAAAAACCAATTCTGCCTTCAAGAGGGCACTGTAGTAGGGTTTTCGTCTGCAGTTATCTAATGGTTACCACATCTGCATAGTAACCAGGAGATCCGGCTGTGGCACAAATTTCAAATCACTGATGTGTCTCAAGGAAATTGTACTCCCTCAGATTAATAAGTGGCTTCATCTGGAGATGCCATACCTGAAGGAACCTACGGTCTCTCTTCCTTGCCGAATTGAAAGCTTTGTCAATGCCAGAGTCCGTTATTAACCTGAAATCTCCTGAGAGTGGGTAACCTTTTTCTTATATAATTCTTACATATATCTATTTTTAGAAAGGTATTAGTGTCAAAGATCACTTGCGTACGTCGGAAAATTGGACATAATGTCAGTGTTGTCCCATCGGCCTTAGAAAAGCGATCGAAACCAGCGAAAGGGTATACAGGTCTCCCACCTACGTAATTCTACAACTGTATGCTGCAATAATGATGGCGACGAGTTCTGCAACACAGCAGTCCACCGAAGCGGCTGACTAGATTGCTACACGCTGTAGCATAAAGCGACGTTTCACGTGACGGCGGGCCAGCTCCTGTCACAACACACCCTACCGCACCAACTACAGGGGCGTTTAACAAGTTATGCAAAATATTTTTTTCTGAAAGCAGGGTAATTTTATTCGGGATTCCAATACACCATATTATTCCAGACTCTTTAGGCTAAAAAACCCTATTTTTCAACATGACCCCCTTTCAATGAGGCGGCCGCACACCACCTTAATATTGAGGGCCTGAAATTTGCCGCATCAATAACCTCCCATCATGAACATACTGCTTCCAGCGGAGTCCATCCTTCACTTTGCCAAACAGATGGAATTCAGAAGGCGAGGAATCCGGCGGGCACACTCCTTTGAGTACCCCAACTGGTGGAGGAGTGTGTTCGCACAATCAGCAGAGACGTCCAGTTGTGCAGCTAGGTGGTTGATAGTGATCCACCTACCGCCTCGAATGACAGTGTCTGCACGTCCCAGTATTACAGGAGTCACACTTATGTGTGGCTGGCCGTCACGAGCGAGATCGGACGGGTTTTTGCGACCTTGTTTCGACGATGACAGACGTCTCGCCTAGAGACTCATCGTGCTTTTGTTCACTGCCAGGTCCCCGTAGACATCCTGCAAGTACCTATGAATATCTGCGATGCTCACGGTTTCTGTCAAAAGAAACTCAGTGACATCTCCCTGAATGGAAGACATCTCCGTTACAGACGCCATTTTCAGTGCTACCTATAGCGTCGCCACGTATCGGAATTCATGAAGCTGTAGGGGCTAAAGTTGAATGTTCCATGATGTCCCACAACAGATTCCGATTATGTCAACCGAAACCGGCCGAGGTAAAAAGTGTGTTCCATTATACCCCTAGTAGAAGTGCGTCCTACTCACTCAACAGCACCACTTTCGTCGGCCCCGTGCATTGATCTGGCGCAGCCTCAGCGCCAGTAATCATTCGGACTTGTAGCCAAACAACCACAGCTTCAGCGAGCAACACCTTATACTAGGCGTAGCCGCTGATTTACGAGCCGTCAATTAGACATGATGGTTCTGGGCTTCAAACTGTACCCGCCAAGGCGAGGAGCGCTCATTGGGTGCCATCGCCTGACGCTCCAGCAAGGCCTCGTCGTCGTCAGCAGTCGCGCCTTCTCAGCATTCCGCTGTCTCAGATGACACACTGCCGTCAGCCACGATTAGCGACTGGTCGCAGACGTCGATCCTTAGTGCGTAAGCCCCTTGTGATAAACAATGTTTTATTGAGCAAGCGTCCTTGACGCCTCGGCCGCCATGCTGCTGGAAGATCCCTTCGCCACAGTCTCCCGCACATGCTCTTCTTGGGGCAGAAGTGCCCACGCTGCAGTACTGCTGTCAGGGTGGCGGTCAACACAATACGACACCGTGAAATGTGGTTCAGACAGTTACATGAGCTGTAGCTTTCCAAAAACTGCACCTTGGTATAACTATTCTTTCTAGATGTATCTACATATATTCTCAGCTAGAAGATGTATAGTGCATAGCAGAGGTCAATTTGCACCATTCCTCGTCATCCATTTTCCTGATCAATGTGAATACAGAGCTGGGCAAAATGTACCAACGTCGCTCCTAATGTGTTTGCATGGTCGTCACGGGAGACGTACTCTAGAGGCGTTACCATCATTCTGCAGTCAGTCGCAACAGCTAGTTCTATAAACCTTCCCAAGTCTTTGAGGAAACACTGTTGGTATCCCCTCTGCTCATTTGGGCGATCCGCCGTCGTTCATCTATGGCCTGTTTCGCACCACAGTTGCCTCGGCGGCGGTTTTGGATAGCGCCATTTTTCCATGCCCCGTATACTTTAACCACAGCGGAACGCGAACAGTTTACAAGCCTAGCTGTTTAGGAAATGCTTCCACCCTTGCCCTGAAATCCCGTGATTATGCCCATTTGATAAACCGCCCCGTTTTGCATTACGACAACGACTGCAACGTTTCCCGCCCCCCCCCCCCCCCACTCCCCACCACTGCTGGTGGCGCCACCTATCATCTGGAGGTTACCACTACGTCCCAATCCGTAAGTCGTGCTGTAGTGGTTAACGTCGCTGCTTTTAGATCGCGAGGTTCTGGTTTCGTCTCAAGGCCGGCTTGAAAATTTTCTTCGCACGGGGATGAGTAAGCTAATCATTTCGTTCAAACTTCAACGACGCGCAGGTCGCCATTTTGGAGTCACGTATAGAGACTTGCATCAGGGGGCCGAGCAATCCACTCTCCCTGACAATAATGCCAAACGCTCAAATCATTCCCCACGTGTCCCATACTTACCGGTCAAATATTGGCAATGAAAAGTTCATCGACCAGCCAGCAGGAGTGGCCGAGCGGCTCTAGCGCTACAGTGGGCAACCGCGCGACCTATATGGTCGCAGGTTCGAATCCTGCCTAGGGGCATGGATGTGTGTGATGTCCTTAGGCTAGTTAGGTTTAAGTAGTTCCAAGGGACTGATGACCTCAGAAGTTAAGTCCCATAGTGCTCAGAGCCATTTGAACCAGTTCTTCGACCATAAGGGACTGAATCCGTTATCTCCGAGTCGAGGTGAGCTGCAGTAGAATGTGTGTGCCTGCTCTGTAATGAAGATGTTTTGCCAACATTAAGCATTAACTACAGAAACTGGAATTACTCTTTTGCCTCGTTTTATCTGCGTGAAGGGAAGAAGAAACTATCCAAATAGTGCAAAAGTGCCTGATTCCGATTCTTTGGGCAGTAATAAAAGCCGAGATTTTACAAAAGCGTGACACCTGTATTTACATTTTATATAGCTGTCCACCTCGGTAGCTGCGCGGTCAGGGGAGCAGGTAGATAAGTGAAGCTACCAGGGTTCGATTTCCAGCCTGGTCGGAGATTTTCTCCGTTCGGAGAAGGGTCTGGTGTTGTCTACATCTATACCTACATCTACTTAGATACTCCGCATCGCGGATGGTACGCTGTACCACTACTTGTTATTTCCCCACCTGTTCCACTCCAAAGCACAGCGAGGAAAAAACTACTATCTATATGCCTCCGAAGGAACCCTAATTTCTTGTATCTTATCTTCGTGGCCCTTACGGGCGATATATGTTGGCGTCAGTAGAAACGTCCGGCAGTCAGCTTCAAATCAGGTTCTCTCAATTTTCTCAATGGTGTTATTGAAAAAGAAAGTCACCTTCCCTCCAGGTATTCCCATTTGAGCATCTGAAGCATCCCCATAACACTTACGTGTCGTTCGAACCTACTGATAACAACTCTAGCAGCCCGCCTCTGCATTACTTCGATATCTTCCTTCAATCGAACCTGGTACAGATCCCAAACACTCGATCAGTACATCCAAAACGCTCAAGCACCATTCAAGAATAGGTCGCACTAGCGTCCTATATGCGGTCTCGTTTACAAGTGAACCACTTTTTCCTAAAATTCTCCAAATGAACTGAAGTCAACCGTTTGCCTTCCCTACCACAGTTTTCACATGATCGTCCACCTCATATCTCTTTGCAACGTTACACCCAGTCATTTAAACGACAATTTACGTTCCTCTCGTCATAACTGACCTTTCACTGTTAAGGTTTTTGTATGGACACGTCCAGGAAGCCAATAAACAAAAAAATTATATAGTCATATCCATTTTGCAAGAAATAACATCAAATATTCGATCATATGATTGATGATCAAGAGACATATTGAAGTACTGACCTATTTTTTGTTGCAAAAGGGTGTGAAATGTAATTAAGATTGGCTGAACATGAAATCCTCCTTTCTGAAATTATACACACTGTCATTTGAGATGTTTTCAGTTTCACTGCATATTTTAATACACTATGCATGTGACCTACTCACTTGTGACTGAAGCAAAATTAATCGGTGGTCATTAGTGCTTCGCGGAAAATGTTTAATGTGGCTGATTGCAAAGACTGGCTTGTGACAATGGTGATATGTAGCCTGTTGCAGTGTTCTCCTTACGTGTGATACATGAAAACTAAAGTTTTGCTTGGTATTGCTCTTACATTGATCTGATTTTCGGCACGTTTCCCGCGTGTGTCGATTTCGTTTTTCAAAGTGCGATATCGACGGTTTCTTCGACGCGCACCGTTCATATCTCCGCCAAAAAGACGTGTAAACCTTTCACCGAGAGCCACTGCCATGTGCTCACCGTACGCTGCAAGAAAGCGCAACACACGTCACCAGAGGACGCAGAATTCTTGTCACCTCACTGCCTGCAATAACTGTGATTGGACCACTCGTCTTTTGAAGCTGCTGCATTCAGAGCTCTGTCTCAGATTACACTCAAACTACGCTCATATCACGCCAGTCTTACAGACAACAGTCCTGTGAGACAGTACGAACCTCGCTCGACGATGTTGCTAATCCGACAGCTAGTGAATATTGTAATCCAGTACTAGTTGACAGAGAGATTGCAGGGAGACTACAGGATAAAAAGTTGAGTGTGATCAATACTGTATACAGTGCCAGCAAATACCTTTATGTTTGAATCATTCTATAGAGTTCGATGCGGTCTACAGCTTTCATCCACCTCGTTGCACCGACGCACACAACAGAACGACGTTCGCACACTCTCGCTTTTCGACGTTACGTAAAGCGTCCAGCTAGTGCGGTCATTGTTTATTAATATTGTTCCTGGAAAGTTGATTCCAGAGTCGTCTCGATTGTGGCAGAATATATGAGTTCGAGTTCCTACAAATGTAAGCCTTGACGGGAATATTCGTGGAACTGAATATTGCTGGTTGTGCCAATTAGTTCGTTTTACAGTGTGCCGATACCGAGAAAGGAAAACCGCCGCAGTGGTCATAAAAGGGAGACACAAAACAACGTCTCATATTCCACTCCGGCGTCTAGAGTAGCATTGATGTTTCATAAAGCAAAAGTCATGAGTTAGAGTCCCGTCTAGATCTGGATATGGGTTTTAAACGTTACTCTAATGAGTATGTCATGTATATTTAAAACCTAGCTAAGTACCCAGCGTTGGCCGGGTATGTGTTTATTCCAATCTCCTCCTTCCCCTTCTCTCTATCCATCTCCACCTTTCCCACCCATGCGCCCACCTCCTCCACCCCTACTCTCTGTCCATCTCCTCTTGCCCCTTACTAACTCCATATTCTGATTCCCGTCTTTCCGCCTGTTTGCTCGTTCCCTCTCTCTCTGCCCATCTGCTTCTCCTTCCTTTGACCATCTGCGCCTTCCCACTCCCTTACCCCCACAGTATTTCTTTTCATATCGTAACTAATAGTTGTACCAAATACTGGAGAAATCGAATGTGTGATGTCCTTAGGTTAGTTAGGTTTAAGTAGTTCTAAGTTCTAGGGGTCTGATGATCTCAGATGTTCAGTCCCATAGTGCTCAGAGCCATTTGTGTGTTTAGAATAGAGTTAGTAGTAAAGAAGTAATAAATTTAAACATGCATAATGCGGCATTTTGTTACGAATCTCAGTATTTATGATCTCATATCTCCTGAAACGGCATAATTTTGCTTGTACATGCAATGGTGCATATGAATACCGACTGAAAAAAGTGTCACGAGTACAGTTTGTACTAAAGAAGTATAAGTTAACACCCTGTGAGGAGGCAGTTTTTCACGTATCTCACTGTTTGACGTCATATCTCCTGTAGTATGTGTCATAAGCTAATATCGATTGGCAGGTACATTCAGAAGAATATGTATATGCTGTCTACGAAATTTGTTGCGAATATACTCAATAGCAAAGGAGTAATAAATTTAAACGTCATTCATGATGCGGCCGTTTGTCAGGAATCTCAGTGTCTATGACGCCATATCACCTGAACTAGGTGTTGTACAATGATATGTTTTTGTAGGTACATTCAGCGGCAAATTTGGGTACTGTCTGCAAAATGTGTCGCAAATACAGTAAGTTGGAAAGAAGTAATAAATTAAAACGTCATGCTTCATGTGGCAGTTTTACTGCATGAGCAGGGAAAACGTAGTAAGCGACAAACATTTTCCCTTCATCATTTTGTTGGGGTTGTCAATGAGGAATTGTTTCGTAACGGTTTGGAATTTGTAAAGTTTGTTGCTCTCAATCTCAAATACTGGATGAATAAAACTGGAGAGAAATGAGGCCATATGCGTGACATCATTTTGTGGTTTTGTTTTCACCCAGAAATGTATCAGCACTTTCGTACAATGTTTAGTTGATTTACTTTCTTTCGGCAAAATTTTTGTTAATGTTATTCTCCAAAGAAACTTATCGTACAAAATATTTGGTACAAAATATTTACAATTGTAAAATGAGCGATTATTTTCGAATATTTTAATTTAGCTTGCAGAAAGTACAGAGTTGAGAGCCATATAAATGAGTTGAGGCAGTCTATGTTATTCCTGCATGCATGTCCCAAGGAACACTCCATCGTTCTTCTTAATATTGCAGTATAGTATTTATCTACCAATACCAGGCAGCGACTTTCAGTTAAAATATCCTCTCCTGTACGGGAATTACGTAATGTATGTGCGAGAGCAGGTTGTGACGCAGGAAGTTTGTGTCCGCCCCTAGGCCGTGCACGGATTGCTAAGGCGGTTAGGGCGACCGCTCGCGTAAAGCGAGAAATCCGGGTTCGAGTCCCGGTCCGGCACAAATTTTCATTAGCATCATTCCTTTGTACAGCTGATGGTTGTTCGTATTCGCAACCGCGAATACATTTCAGGTACACGGGTATGTAGCGTAGTAAAATGTGGCATACACAGACGCTCACCATTCTGTATTTTACTGTGAACTTTTCAGGTGGACGCTGATATACGCATGCTCGTGGCTGAACGAATATAAATCTTACGGTGTGCAACTGACTGTGTGACCTGCAAAACAGCTGTCTATGGATATTGCAAATATAAATCGTCTGAACACAGAGTTATAGAATTTTCATTTATTGACGGATGGTGCCAGTCATAAACATTCAAGGAGATTGCGTTTTCGTGACCTTTGCCGGAAGTAGTGAGAAAGGGATAATGTAGACAATTTTAGACCTATGTCTATGCCATCAGTGTTAGCTAACATTATTGAGAAGGCTGTGTATGTAAGGATAATTGATCATTTTATATCACAGTATTTGCTATCAAATGTACAGTTCGGCTTAAGAAGTCGTTTAACAACTGAAAATGCTGTATTATCTTTTGTCTGTGAGGTACTGGATGGGTTAAACTAAAGGTTTCGAACGCTAGTCATATTTTATTATTTAACTAAGGCGTTTGATTGTGTTGATCACAAAATATTACTCCAGAAGTTGGATCACTATGTAATATGGGGAGTAGCTCACAATTGGTTGACCTCTTACGTTAGCAACAGACGGCAAAGGATCATTCATTATTCACAATATTGAGGCTGGCTGTGATGTCGGGTCTGAGTGGGGTACTGTCAAGTGGGGGTGCCCCAAGGATCAGTGTTGTGGCCACTCCTGTTCCTTATTTATATAAATGATATGCCCTCTAGTATTACAGGTAACTCTAAAATATTTCTGTTTGCTGATGACACTAGCTTGGTAGTAAAGGATGTTGTGTGCAACATTGGCTCGGTTGCAAATAGTGCAGTTCATTACATAAGTTCATGGTTCGTAGAAAATAAACGCTAAATCACAGTAAAACTTAATTTTTTACAGTTTCTAACGCACAAATCAACAAAACTTGACGTTTTAATTTCACAGAATGGGCATATGATCAGTGAAACTGAACAGTTAAAATTTTTATGTGTTCAGATAGATAGTAAACTGTCGTGGAAAGCCCAAGTTCAGGATCTTGTTCAAAGACTTAATGCTGCCATTTTTACTATTAGAAGGGTATCTGAAGTACGCGATCGTTCGACACGGAAAGTAGTCTACTTTGCTTATTTTCATTCGCTTGTGTCGTATGGTATTATATTTTGGGGTAACACTTTCCATTCCAAAGGGAGATTTTTGGCTCAGAAAACGGGTGGTTCGGACAATAAGTGGTGGAAGTTCACAAACCTCTTGTCAACCCCTGTTCACGAGTCTGGGTATTTTGACATTGGCCTCTCAGTATACGTATATATTCCTTACTGTCATTTCTTGTTAACAATATTGGGTTATTCCCAAGAATAAGCATCTCTTACACATTTCATACTCGGCAGAAATCAAACCTGCATTTGGATCGGACTTCCTTAAATCTGTGCAGAAAGTTGTGCAGTATACTGCAAATCTTAGCAGTAATCCACGCACTTTCAAATCGAAACTGAAGAGTTTCCTCATGGGTCACTCCTTCTATTCTGTCGAGGAGCTCCTTGAAAAATGAAGCTTATTCTTGTTGTATTGTTGATTGCGTTTACTTAAACTTATGGACTGACTTTTTTCGGGTTCATCAACAATTTATTTTTATCTGTCATTACTTTTATGTTTTAATTTCATGTAGTGACACGTTCCATGACCTTGGAAATTAGCTCCTCTATTTGGTTCTACAGAACTTGACGTGTAAATAAGTAAAATAAAAGCAGTATGTGAAGGAGACTAGCTGCGTAACCGTACTGCCAAACTGCGACAGGTACTTGGCGAGCTGACATCTTCCGACAGCCAATACGAGAGATGCCAGCGCATAGATGCTCAGAACTGTGGGAATGTAGAAGAGGACAAACGTCAGTGTGACACTTTAGTTACGAATAGCCGAGTGATACGTACGGTATTAGCGCAGCGTTGGCGCTGTGTCGCAGTGTCACTGGGGTTTTACCCGTAGACTTGCATCTCGTCTGTTGAATAATGCATTGTTCGCCGGCGGCTGTGTGTGCAGTCAAGCGTTGAGCACAGGTACAGGCACACCGTTCAACATCATATTGCTCTTCCCAATGCGGTGCCCTCCCCCTCCCCCCCTCTCATCACTGAGCTTCGATATATGCACACTTGTTTCAAGGCGCAGCAAAAAACAATTTTGACGGTTGTTTTACAGGATGCCACATCGAGAAGTACACATTGGAAGTGATTTGGTGTCAAGTGTACCCGTTTGTATTTTTTTTCTAATTGAGGAATTCAATACAAATAGCAACCCTCTGAATTCATCCCCTCCCTCCCCACATACACGTACACACACAGAAAAAATGCATAAAGTTTACAACCCTTGTGCTGTTGGCTTATAGGTTGTTACGGAATGGTCAACGTTCATTGGAAATGCCACAAGAAAGAACTCAGCATGGCGCCTTTTATTTTTAATTGCTACCCCGAATCTTAGGAAAGTCAGTGTACAGTTCCATGTTGCTACTTTGTTGAGTTCGCCTTTATTTACTACAGGAAACGAAGTTTGCCATGTTGAGATAGTCCAGTCAGAGAGAGCCTTATAGACAAGCGGCGCAACTGTGTTGTGTGGGGGGATACAGTGCATGTGGATCACTGGCGATCTCCACAGCCTACTTCGTGTTCCTGCTGTTCAGTAGTGTTAGTGTTGTATCTGCATTCTACGTGTCAGTGGCGGACGTATTTTTGTTGGTTATGACGGACAAAGAGGTTGTGTAGTGTCATCCTCGGAAGAGATTGTCAAACTTCAGCCAGTATATAGAAAACTCTCTTTGGGGAACCGGAATGAGCGACACGCGTCCACATCTCAAAAGATAAAATAAACCCAGTATGAACCTCGTAATCGTGAATCTTTCTACTGTGGCTATTTGATAAGTTGGATGACAACAACATTCAATATATTTTTGACAACTTCTGGTCCCTTGGGAAAGATTACGATGAACAGAACTTAAACTTACCGAAACTTTTGGAAAGCACTGGTGTGAAATTGTAAGTAGGCTGATTAGGTTTTTATGTTGGTAACGCCACGTAGCGCTCTGTATGAAAATCACTGACTGTGCTGTGTGCAGTCTGTGGCTGGTTGGCATTGTTGGAATATTAGCTGTTGTAGTGTTGGGCAGTTGGATGTGAACAGCGCGTAGCGTTGCGCAGTTGGAGGTGAGCCTCCAGCAGTGGTGGATGTGGGGAGAGAGATGGCAGAATTTTGAGAGTGGACGAACTGGACGTGTGTCCGCCAGAAAAAGGAAATTTGTAACACTGGGTGTCATGAACTGACAATGATTTTTGAACATTATTAAGGTAAATACATTGTTTGTTCTCTATCAAAATCTTTCAATTGCTGACTATGCCTATCAGTAGTTGGTGCCTTCAGTAGTTAAAACCTTTTATTCAGCTGACAGTATTGGCGCACGTTGTATTGCAGTAGTTCGAGTAACGAAGATTTTTGTGAGGTAAGTGGTTCATGAAACGTATAGGTTTTGTTATTCAGGGCCAGTCTTTTGTAGGGATTATTGAAAGTCAGATTGCGTTGCGCTAAAAATATTGTGTGTCAGTTTATTGATGATCAGAATAAGCAAAGAGAGAAATGTCTGAGCACGTTCAGTTTTGTTCAGCTGTTTGAAAATCAAATAACGTAAGAGGTTTACCAGCACAGTCTTTCTTAATTTTTCCAAAGGGGACGTTACAAAATGGACATAGTTAAAGGAAGACCAAGCCTAACTTTGCATTAGGTACTAGGTGCAAAGTAATGTCGGAAGTGTTGACTTACGTCGCAGTGCGTTTTATAAAGGCATCAGTAAAGCATTCATTCGCAGTACAAAAAAACAAGACGCAAGAAACAGATACGGTCGAGAAAGATCTGAGTGCAAACCACGAGCCTGTAAAGAAAACAGTGGAAAAACGGATGACAAAAGAATGTATTCAAAAAAATGGCTCTGAGCACTATGGGACTTAACATCTGTGGTCATCAGTCCCCTATAACTTAGAACTACTTGAACCTAACTAACCTAAGGACACCACATACACCCATTCCCGAGGCAGGATTCGAACCTGCGACCGTAGCGGTCACGCGGTTCCAGACTGACGAGCGTAGAACCGCACGGCCACACCTGCCGGCAATGAATGTATTCACATTAAAGCATTGCCTCTTCTCTCAAGTCACTTCCGAAAACATCTGCTTGTCGGTCTCAGTCTGAATGCTTTGTATGGACAGTATGTGTAATGGCTAACCGCAATTTATGGCTTTCACGCTCCTGCTTACAAAAGTTTTATCGCAAAAGATTCGATACCCATTTTAATGTTGTTTGCACCTCCCAGATGCGATACGAGAAACTTGTACGGTGAAATCGACATTTCCATCAAAAACCTAAAGAACAATGGACAGCAGAATGCCGAAGAAGTCAGAAGTTAGGAGACAAACAGTTGCAACTGACTAACGCAAAAGTTGTACAGGGTCCTGTAAAGTCTCCTCCCAACAACCACCACGATAAAGGTGATTCATTGCGTTTGATCTCCAGTAGACATTTGCTACTCCCAAACTTGGTAAATGATCTTGTTGCATCGAAACAACTGGATATCTTTCGCAGACACGACGAAAAGTAACGTAGCCTACAACATGACTCGAACCACACAACTGACCTGCAAATCATTTAATGATAGGTAGAGTACTGCAAGTTGTTGTTGTTGTGGTCTTCAGTCCAGAGACTGGTTTGATGCAGCTCTCCATGCTACTCTATCCTGTGCAAGCCTCTTCATCTCCAAGTAACTTCTGCAACCTATATCCTTCTGAATCTTACTGTATTCATCTCTTGGTCTCCCTCTACGACTTTTACCCACCTCTCTTCCCTCCAAAACTAAATTGGTGATCCCTTGATGCACCAGAACGTGTCCTACCAACCGATTTCTTCTTCTAGTCAAGCTGTGCCACAGATTCATCTTCTCCCCAATTATTTTCCGTACCTACTCATTAGTTACGTGACTTACCCATTTAATCTTCACCACTCTTCTGTAGCACCACATTTCAAAAGTTTCTATTCTCTAATTGTCTAAACTATTTATCACCCATGTTTCACTTCCATACATGGCTACACTCCAAATACTTTCAGAAAAGACTTCCTGACACTTAAATCTATACTCGACGTTAACAAATTTCTCTTCTTCAGAAACGCTTTCCTTGCCATAACCAGTCTACATTTTATATCCTCTCTCCTTCGACCATTATCAGTTATTTTGCTTCCCAAATAGCAAAACTTATCTACTACTCATTCCCTAATGTAATTCCCTTAGCACCAAATGATTTAATTCGACTACTTTCCATTATCATCGGTTTGCTTTTGTTGATGTTCACCTCGTATTCACCTTTCAAGACACTGAAGATTCCGTTCGCCTGCTCTTCCAGGTCCTTTCCTGTCTCTGACAGAAATGAAATGTCACCGGCGAACCTCAAAGTTTTTATTTCTTCTCCATGGACTCTAATTCCAACCCCAAATTTTTCTTTTGTCTCCTTTAGTGGTTGCTCAATAAACAGATGATTAACATCGGGGATAGGCTACAACCCTGTCTCACTCCCTTCTCAAACACAGCTTCCCTTTCGTGCCCCTCAACTCTTATAACTGCCATCTGGTTTCCGTACAAATTGACAAATGGTAAACAGCCTTTCGCTCCCTGTATTTTACCTCTTCCACCTTCAGAGTTTGAAAGAGAGTGTCCAGTCAACATTGTCAAAAGCTCTAAGTCTACAAATGCAAGAAACGTAAGTTGTCCTTTCCTTAACATATCTTTTAAGATAAGTCGTAGGGTCAGTATTGCCTAGCGTGTTCCAACATTTCTACGTAAGCCAAACTGATCTTGGCCGAGATCGGCTTCTACCAATTTTCCATTCCTCTGCAAAGATTTCGTATCAGTATTTTACAACTGTGACTTATTAAACTGATAGTTCGGTAAATTCCACACCTGTCAACACCCGCTTCCTTTGGGATTGGATATATTATATTCTTCTTAGTCAGGTTATTTCGCCTGTCTCGCTCATCTAGCTCACCAGATGGAAGAGTTTTGTCATGGATAGCTCTCCCAAGGCTATCAGTATTTCTAATGGAATGTTGTCTACTGGCGGGGCCTTGTTTCGTCTTCGGTCTTTCAGTACTCTGTCAAATTCTTCACGCAGTATCATATCTCCCATTTCGTCTTCATCTAGGTTCACTTCATTTTCCATTGTTTTCCCCCAAGTACATCGCCCTTGTATAGATCCTCTATATACACCTTCCACCTTTCTGCATTCCCTTCTTTGCTTAGGACGGGTTTTCTATCGGAGTTTTTGATATTCAACAGGTGGTTCTATTTTCTTCAAAGGTCTCGTTAATTTTCCTGTAGGCAGCATCTATCTTACCCCTATCCCATCTCCTTAAATTCAGACCTGTTTGCCGTTTCTTCAGTTTTAATCTACAGTTCATAGCCAATAAATTGTGGGCAGAGTCCACATCTGCCCCTGAAAGTGTCTTACAATTTGAAACCTGGTTACTAAGGCTTTATGTTACGATTATGTAATCTATCTGAAGCCTTCCAGTGTCTCCAGGTCTCTTCCACTAATAGAACCTTCTTTCACGGTTCTTAAACCAAGTGTTAGCTGTGACTAAGTTATGCTGTGTGAAAAATTTTACCTGGTGACTTCATCTTTCATTCCTTACCCCAGTTCATATTCGCCTACTACTTTTCCTTCTCTTCCTTTTGCTACCATCGAATTCCAGTCCCCTGTGACCATTAAATTTTCATTTATTCATCGTAATAGTATTTCTCTGCGTTGACTATGTCGTCAGAATGTATTAAATTTTCTTCTCCCTTAACTATCTGAATAATTTCTGTTATCGCATCGTACGTTTCTTCAATCTCTTTATCATTTGCGGAGCTAGTTGGCATATGAACTTGTACAAAAGTTGTAAGCGTGGGCTTGGTGTCTATCTTGGCTACAATAATGCGTTCACTATGCTCCTCGTAGTAGGTTATCCGCGTTCCTGCGTTATTATTCATTATGAAACCTACTCCTGAATTACCCGTATTTGAGTACTGTTAGTAAGACATCATAATACCCTGCAGACACATTCGACGGAGCGCCAGTGCAATCAACCAGTATAAGCACGTGTTCATCTTGGAAACTATGCATTTCCGGTACTATGTTTATTGGACTTATTTTTCTTGCTTCTGTGAGTACTACCAACTCTCAAAGCATGCGGTACTTTTTTTGAACATCCTGTATAAGGACGAACAGCGACGGATGTTGAGTGATCACTGTGAAGGACACCGAGATCCAGCGTACTCGCCTGACATTAACAGCACCTAAGACAGTTTGGAGTGGGCCTCATTGTGGGTCTATATTTGGCTAGCTGGTTGAATTATGCAGAATTCAGATTAGTGGAGCATTTGGGTCTATGTTGGACTGCATGGGAACGCGAGGCTCATTGTCAATGATCCAGTCGACAACGTCATCGCATTGTCTACCAAACACACGGTAACTTCTTTACATATGAACCTAGCATCCGAGAACAAGTAACGGGTGCCCAACAGAACTCTGTTTCGTCGGATACTAGCAGCAGTTGGACTGGGTGCGGCGAACACCACAAAACTAACGGCAGCGTCTCGAGTGGTGCCGTGACCGTGATGCATGAATGCGGACGCACTGCTTGCAACGATCAATCACGGTTTTGCACTACCCCAGGTAATTGGCCGGCGTCGACGAGTATGGCGGCGACCCAGGGAAATGTCCCATACTTCCAATGTTTTAGAGAGACACATCGGTGTTACTTGTGGCTTCCTGGTGTGGGGAGCCATCGGGTATGACTTCAGGTCACGGCTGACAGTGACTGAAGGAATTTTGATGGCACAGTAGTACGATACGGACAAACCGCGTATGTGGTACCTCTCGTGCGAGAGGACAATGCTTCGACAGGACAATGTTCATCCACATAAGGAATGTGTCTCTATGAACCGTCTATACGACGTTGAGGTACTTCCACGGACAGTAAAATGCCCAGAAACGTGTGTGACCATCTCGGGCGTCAACGTCGTCTCTGTGCCAGTATCGAGGAGCAGTCAGGACTGTCGTGGGCCAGCTTGTCCGAGAAGAGCATACAATGGCTTATCGCCCGCATCAGCTTATGCATCCAGTACAAATCACATGAGGTGCAACATCATATTGATAAGTGGACTCATACTGCCAGGTTTTTGTAAATCTGACTGGATTTTGTAATCACTGAAATAGCATCACATGAGGTATCATTTCGTCTCCTCCTTCTCTTCTCGGTGCTTCACTTTTTTTGTCAGGCAGGGTAGTTAACTGTCAGGGTCTGTGAGGCTGGCGTAAGAACTTGTTATTATCCAAGGATGGCCCCTGTTTTCCACCAAGTGTTGGAAATAAACTTGTAAAAGTTATGGCGACAAACAGATGGTTCCTGAAGGGTCCTATTAGCGGGGCCAGCCAATGACCAGTAAGATTTCTTTCATTCTGCTCATTAGTCTGGTCGGCAGAAAGACTTTAATGAGGAAGCAGTTTTCGTGGAGTGGTTTGGAGCTCGTAAAATGGGGAGAAGTCGTCTGCAGACCTCCTCGATGTTGGGACTGTAGAGTCTCTGGATCTCAGTTGCTGACTCGTGAGTGTTACTGATTCGGCGTTAGGGGGTTTTGTCATCCACCTTTGTACACGAAGTACAGGGACTAAGAAAATTAGAAAGGGTGTTTCACTGCGTGGGCGTGCCTTTCTCGTTGAGCCCAGGCGACAGTTGCCGTTGAGCGAGCGTACACAATCTCAGGAGGCAGATATTGCAAATTCGGTTCTGAAACCAAGTACCTAGCTCGACAGTGTTGTTAAAAACTTGACAGAGTCGGCGAGTTCAGATTGAAGCGTAATACTCTTACGGAAAAGAATGAGTTGTGCGACATAAACTAAAGTTGTTAGGCATGTTTCTACATCTGAAGGATGACGTCTATTCCAATTTCGCAACATTCGCGTAAGAGTATCTCTAGTAGCGCCACTATGAGGATGCAAATCAGGTTTGTTTTAAAGACGCGATATAACTGTAGTTAGCATTAGTTACCTTTGAGATTGAACTTGGTGAGTTGATGTTAGTCAAGAATGCCTTTAAGGCGAAAAAAACGCATTTATCACCACCTCAATGTGTTTGAATAAGTTCTTCTAATATGGCTACAAGAAGCTGGATGTCCCTTTAGCGATACTGCAGAAAGACTTGGTAGAAATGTAGCCACTGCACATGACTGCTGGCCATGGTGGTCACGAGAAAGTACGGTCGCAAGAAGGCTAAGCCCCAGATGGCCATGTGGCGCTACTGCGAATTAGGAGCATCGTGTTCGGCATATGGGTCTGGCACATCGAACTGCATCTGCAGCAGCACTTTGAGCAGCGACGTAGCGTGTATTCCACTGACCCCAAACCATCATCACTTCAGACTTCAGTGGTGGCAAACGAGAGTTCATTGGAAGGCAGGGTGGAGGCATGTTGTATTTTCTGATGAAACCGGTTGTGTCTCGGTGCCAGTGATGGCCGTTTGTGGGTTAGAAGGAGGCCAGTTGAAGGCCGCAACCAACATGTGTGCGTGCTAGACACGCTGGATCTACGCCTGAAGTTATGGTCTTGAGAGCGATGTTGTTGTTTTTTTGAGTCTTTCGATCAGTTGTCATTGAGCTGTATTATCGTTTTTTGCTGAAGACATAATCGGTAGTAGTCGCTAGGAACCAGCAGGAAGCGGTGCATAACTGTTGGTGGTGTACAGTTTCCAGTCTAGAGGTTGGAACTGCTGTTTATTGGTGATATAAGAGTATTCGAGATTTTAGCCCTATAATGCGGATCAAAGCGAGGTTGGCGACCCATATTTAGACTAATCTGATAGTGTCAATGTAGCACAGGAGAGCATTAGTTCAGGTCACAAATACACGTTTTCGAGTAGACCTACGGAGCACATTTGTCACTAACAGTGTGGGGATTCTAGCCGCAGCCGCGTGTTGTACTTGCAGTGACACAACACAAGCACCGAAGATGGACGAAAGAAATGCTTTACAGTGAGGCGTGTGTCGAATCAGTGGGAAAATGACAGTAGCACGCGATGGCGAGTGCGCATTGATTCACGGAAGGCGTCACAGCACAGGACTACGCTCCTGTCTACAAGTCCCTAACGGAGTGCAGAGCTTGCTCTTTTGTTTTGGCATGATACCAGAACCCTGAAACCTGTGTGAACCAGTGTATGATACACTCGGAAACTTTTTACCATGCCACGACGTCTAACACTATTGAGTTCAGCAGATGGGGGTTTCATCGTAACGAATTCTGAGAGTGAGTTAACACGTACAGTATTTCAAAATACCTACACAGCACACAGTTCAACTGGTCGTACTTCGAGTCGAACGAATGATTCGTTGTCCTGTTACTAATTTCGAGACAATACACATCTCCAGACAACAGCAGCATTGAAACTTCCTGGCAGATTAAAACTGTGTGCCCGACCGAGACTCGAACTCGGGACCTTTGCCTTTCGCGGGCTAGTGCTCTACCATCTGAGCTACCGAAGCACGACTCATGCCCGGTACTCACAGCTTTACTTCTGCCAGTATCCGTCTCCTACCTTCCAAACTTTACAGAAGCTCTCCTGCGAAGTTTCATATCAGCGCACACTCCGCTGCAGAGTGAAAATCTCATTCTGGAAACATCCCCCAGGCTGTGGCTAAGCCATGTCTCCGCAATATCCTTCCTTTCAGGAGTGCTAGTTCTGCAAGGTTCGCAGGAGAGCTTCTGTAAAGTTTGGAAGGTAGGAGACGGATACTGGCAGAAGTAAAGCTGTGAGTACCGGCCGTGAGTCGTGCTTCGGTAGCTCAGATGGTGCCGGCACGGTAGCTCAGCGTGTTCGGTCAGAGGGTTAACTGCCCTCTGTAATAAAAAAACTGAGTTAATCGATCAATAACGAACTTAAACGGATATCTTACGACGTCCGCCCCGAGCAGATGAAGCGAACAAGCAACGAACGAAAGCGAAAAAAATGAGATAAAAAAAAGGATGGTAGAGCAGTTGCCCGCGAAAGGCAAAGGTCCCGAGTTCGAGTCTCGGTCGGGCACACAGTTTTAATCTGCCAGGAAGTTTCATATCAGCGCGCACTCCGCTGCAGAGTGAAAATCTCATTCTGGAAACAGCAGCATTCTTACGCAATTTTTAATTTTTTTTTCACAACAAGATTGCTTTATAGCTCATAAAACCATTTCATATTTCTCTCAAGAGCGGTTGTGTAATCACGCTAAGGTAAGCTGTTTTTTTATATGAAAGAATAGAGTTGGAATGGTTTGTTGTGTGGCATGCTGAACCATGAGAGACACTGATAACAATGTGGCGACTTCGTTTCATCACACTTACGATATTTTTAGTGAGGTGATGTCAATCAAAGGATCTGAATAGTTGCAGCTGAAATCAAGACAGTATAATAGCTGAGGAATTTGAACTTGCATTTTATCTAAAATATTCACTGTCAGATGGTGGTTACTGCTGTAGATACTGGTTGGTCGTAATTTATTAACGCTAAAGTTTTTTGTCTAGGCAAAATGAAGCTGCGAATTACAGAGCGTATAAAATTATTGTGATTTAAAATAAAGGTACATAAACTGTAAAAAATCTCTGAATTTAACGTAGAAAAAATGAAATGTACCATGATAGTATAATTATAGTTCACGATGAAATATTTTGTATGATATCTATCCTGCTGAAATGTTTTGCTGTTTTAGATTTCAAAGGCTAGTTACTCACGAATTTCTCAGTTGTAGACGCATAACATTTGAAATAAAATAAGAAAATACGATAAATAAATAATTCTTCATTTGTTGATAATTATGTAAGTTGGCCGCCCAACCTGATAGATGTTCCAGCGGTTTGCTTATCCTACCTTATTCTGTATCTTATATCCTTTTCTCCGTTTTAACAATACGTAGCTGAACCTTTTCCTGTGGACTTTGTTCCTCAATGAATTTTTTGTTTGTTTAGTATCATTAGTAATTATTTCCAATCTAACATAAATCATATACGCATATGTAACAAACTTGTTAATTATAGCGTTAACATAATTATTACTGAAGACTGTTATCTCATCTTTAATATCGTAATGTCGCAATACGAGTATTTCCTTCGCGTACGAATCAAAAGCAACGTCTGCTTTGCCCGCCTCCTTTATCAGCTAATGTTTCTAATAACTTAATGCAGGCGTGGATGCTGTTGCTGTAGAGACTGCACCAGCAAGCGTCCTAGTGAATACGGCAGAAAAACGAAATTACTCGCCGATAACAGGTGGTCACTGTGAAGCAATGTAGAAATGTGTGAAATTCGTCGCATTTAGAATGAATAGTTTATCGAGATTAACGTGACATTACACCAACTGGCCACGGTTTTGCGTACGACGGTTCTACAAAATATGGAAACACCGGGAGAAATATATGCTTGAACATAAATGCAGATGCTGGCCAAGCCTGCACGTTGAGCTGCTGAACGGCACCTCCGTAGGTCACAAGTGTCAGAGGTGGTCAGTACAGTGTGAGTCCATTATGTCGCAGCTAACAGGTGACGCAAATTAGAGACAGGTGGTTTTTGGGGGAGAGCAGTCGTATAGCAACATCCTAAATGTATGCCACTGGTTCAGATCAGACGAATTTGGTGGCCAAGACATCACCACTGGTCTCCCATTATAGCACTGTTCCCCTGGAAGATGCGGTCGGCGTTGGTGAAGACATCAAGCGTCAAAGAATATGGGTGGTTCGCAATAATGTTCACGTAATCCACAGCTATCGCGGTGCCTTCAATTACTATGACAGGTCCCACTGAACCCCAAAAAAATGTCCCCAATAGGACAATATTGTCTCTATCGGCCTTCGTCGGTTATGAGCATACATTCGCTTGTATAACGGCTTATCCGGACACGACCATCGACCTGGTGTATTAAGGAAGTTCATCCGACCAGGTGACACGTTTTTATTTATACGTGATCCACTCTCAATTATGCAGCAATGACTGCAATCGCAATTAACGATGTCGATAGGTCAACGCGGAACCCCATGCTCAACAATGTACATTGTACCGTGTCTTCCAAACACCTGTGCATTGCCCTCTGTTGACAGATATGTCCTACTTTACGGTGCGGACAAGACTGTGCCCCCCACGTTAAGTGATGCGACGTGTACGTCCAACATGTGTCTCGCCTACTCCTTGTTTCCTCTTTCCGTAGATTCTCACGACAGGGGGACGCGAACAACCGATCAGCTTCGGCGTTTCCGAATGCTCGTTTCGAGGCGACGGGCCATAATAATCTGCCTTTTGCCGAAGCCGTTTACATCAGCAGATATTCTCATTTGCTTTCCGTATCGTCGCTAGAATGGGTACACATCCGTCTCTGCTACTCTACTTTCCTTACCCCGTCTCTTGCACGTAACACTATCAGGCAGCATTCAATTTCACGATTGACAGTAGTCATATAGTTTCGTTTCATCAGTGTATAATAATCTCCATATATAGAACGCAACGTCCCGACTGAATGACTCACTCATTCACTAACTCTCACTCAGTCACTGACTAATCATCGCTCAGCCCAAACCACCAAGGGTACAAACTTGAAATTTGCGGAGAGTGTTGATCTTATACTTAGGTGTCGCTTAAAAACGGATTTCTCACAATTCCACCCCTAAGAGAGTGAAATACGGGTTGAAATATTTTTCGAACATATGCCGCTATTAAAGCAATTTTGAAGCTAGACCTACGAAAATTGGTATTTGGTTTCTCGATCAGAAAAAAGAAATTCGTGTTTCAGCATTTCAAGAAATTTAGCTCATTGTGAAGATAAATCATTATTAAAGAACTACTACAGTAATTTTAAAGCTACATTTATGAAAAGTGGTATTTAACTTCTCGGATACAAATTTAAAAAATACGTTTTTCATTATTTTTGAAAATTCAACCCCTAAGGGTGAGAAATAGTAGACAAAATGTTTTATGAAATATTTCATTACGAACGCATTTTCAAAGCTAAATCTATGAGAATTTGCATTTGGCTTCTCGGTTAGTAATCAAATGCTTGTGTCATAGTTTCGGTGATTCAGGCCCTATCGGGGTGCAATAGAGGACAAAATTATCTATGTAAATATTTAATTATGTAATCCTTTTGAAGGTACAGTTATGAAAATTTGTATTTGGCTTCTTTGTTAGGAAAAAAAATACGCAGGTCGCTGTTTTTGGAAATTCAACGCCTAATGGAATTCAATAGGAAGTGAGATGTTTTATGAGAATGTTTCATTGTGAAGGTATTTTTAGAACTGAATCTATGAAAACTGGTGTTTGGCTTCTCAGTTAGAAATAAAAGAAATACGTATTTCGTTGTTTTTAGGAATTCACCCGCGAAGGAGAGAAATAGGGCCAGACTGATTCACTGACTCATCATTGTCCACTCGAAACCGATAAAGAGAGAAACTTGAAATCTGGACAGGGTGCGTACCTTAAACAAAAGGTATCGCTTAAGAAGTGATTGTTCGAAATTCAGTTGCTAAAGGAGCTGAAATAGCGGATGAAACGCTTTTTGAAAATATGTCGCTATTAAGGCAATTTTGAAGATAGAACTACGAAAATTGGTGTTTGGTTTCTAGCTTGGAAATAAAAAAAAACTTGATTCAGTGGTTTTGGAAATTCATCCCCTTAAGGGAGTGAAGTAGGGGTCAAATTATTAAGAAAATATTTCGTTATATTAAAAGATTTTAGAAGCTAAAGGACTATGCTTCTGCGATCTCATATCAGAAGGTGTTGCAATTTTTGAATAAAATAAAAATTTGATCAAATAAAACAAAAAAGAGTCTGTGCAGACGATACAGACACCGCGAGCGAAGTCGGGCGGTAAGCTAGTTGCTAACATTATTATACCAGAAAAGTACAACCAGAAAGGAAGAAATGCAGCTCTGTTAGATGGAACAAGAGATTCTCGCCAGACGGGGAACACAGAAAGAAGAACAAAAAGGCTTGGATGCAGTTTATTAGCGTTTCATTTGATAATTTTTGACACACGTTGCATTGAAACATAAAGCATGAGGCGAGGCGCGTGCGGCCGGTGGACGGTGTATTGATACGCAGCCTGCTGTGTCGTGCGTCAGATTGGAGCACAGATAGAAGCAATCGCCTTTAGGCTGCAGTCAGGCAGGAGAGGCAGTGCATCGGCCTGGAACAACTCTTCCTGCGTCATATCTCCAGGAATATCAGCCTTCTAAAACAGGAACAGCCTCAGATCAATGGCGCCTGCTATTTATGTGGGCCGTCACTGGCAGCAAATTCATCTGACGCTACATGGCAGGAAAGCTGTACTGCCAAATCAAGCATCTTTGTTGCAGCCGGTCTGCACACCAGTTTGTCAGAGAAATACACAATAGTTGCGGCGTACTGTGTTGTTTCAGAATTAGATGGCAATTCAATAACAAGCATGAAATCAATTCTCAGTCTACGTATTGAAATGTTCATGCGACCATGGCCACCTGCCGCTTGGTGCAGGTCATTTTAGGAAGGGCTATACTACAATTCTGTCACAGTTGCAGTACATGTATTTTGGCGACTAGTTTCGAACATACTGGTTCATTCTCAAGCCTGATCTACTGAGGCTGCACTGAAAGTGCTTCATGTTAATGACAATCATCTAAAATTGGCAATACATGCATCACACAATGCCTGTAGATAAACGCCACATTGTACACACGCTAACTACACAAGCTCAGTACACAAGTCAGAATCAGACCGATATAAACCTGAAATTTGTTGAGTTGAAAATCTATTGAAAAATATCACACATGCAACAGTAAAATTGAGAAAATAATTATTCAAATAACAGTAAATTTTTAATATACCATATTTTTAAATCAGACTAAAAAGTATAAAATAATTTATTGTAGCCCCATACTGATGTATAACCCACACAGGTAGTTCTGAAAATTTGTGATTGTGAATTTTTAATACCTATGAAAATACTTGTAAGATTTATAACGAAAAACGTGGGCGGATGCAATATGTAACTGGCGCACGAAGAGTCTATCTCCTAAGAACTGCCCGTTGCATAGTACCCACGTTTTTCGCTATAAATCTAACATATATTTTCATTTGTGTCAAGAATTCGCAATCACACATTTTCAGACCCGCTTGTGTGGAATTAGGTGTCAGCATGAGACTAGGATGAACTATTTTATAATTTTTACTCCAATTTGAGAACGCTGTATATAAAAAAATATTTTTATTTAAGTAATTATTTTTGAACAGCTCTGAGAGGATTTTTGCGTAGGACAAAGTGCCGTACAGGTAACTGATGTTAAAAATCGTTACGAAATACAGGAGGACTTGAAGATGATTAGAACTTGAAAATTAAGAACGAAATTTTAGATTTTAATGTTCTGTCGCAATGACGTCATTAGAAATGAAGCACAAACTCTGGAATGAGAAATGTTGTACAGGAACTGTCTCTGCATTTTCTGTAAACAATTTAAGGAAACCTGAAACCTATATCTGGATGTCGGCATGGTTATATGAACCGTCGTCCTTCTAAACACGAATCCAGTCCAGTGTCTTATTAGTACACCAACCCCCGGCTCAGAGCTTGGTGCAAAGACATCGCAGAATTACCCTCAGTATCAATTGTTGTGACGTAATGTGTGTAAGTAGACTAAGCCTCCACGCCGTCCTTTTAAAAGATATGTAGTCAGTTACGAAAGTCAAGTACCGCCGCGCGGGGTAGCCATGAGGTCTAGGACACTTTGCCACGGTTCGCGCGGCTCCCCCCTTCGGAGGTTCGAGTTCTCCCTCGGGCATGGGTATGTGTGTTGTCCTTAGCGTAAGTTAGTTTAAGTTAGATTAAGTAGTGTATAAGCCTAGGGACCAATGACCTCAGCAGTTTGGTCCCATAGGACCTTACCACAAATTTCCAAAGCCATCTCACCCGAACAATTGTAGGTAGAATTGCCACATAAACATAGTTGAGGGGGAGGCAGATGTTAAACTGAGATTTGTTGGAGAATGCTAGTGACATGCAGTGCACACACATTATAAGAACGGATATATGTTACTATGTGTATATGTGTGTTCCACATCTCCTAAACCACTGGATCGGTTTCAACCAAACTTGGTGCAAAGATCACTTACTTGTCTGTAAAGAATCGCTGTGGAACTAAGAACGACTAACCTGTCAAAGGAGTAGAGGTGGTGGTGAAAAAGATGTGTAGCCCAAGGAGGGCAAAGACGCAGTCTTTATTAACTTTATCTCCCTGGCACCCCCCCCCCCCCCCCAAAAAAAAAAAGGATGAAAGGAATAAATTTTATTGTTTATTACATTTTCGCTATTCTTGGAGTAATACTGCCGCAGAAGACATAACGTTTTAATTTATTATTTTTTTACTTCTAACTGCATTCGTGACACATTTTGTAGACAGTATTCACATATACTACTGAATTCACCAGCAGAACTACACCATTGTACGTCGCATAGATATGATGTCATGGACACTGAGGTGCGTGACTAATTGCAACATAATGCATCACCTTTAAATTTATTACTTCCTTCCTACTGACTCTATTCACAACACTTCTCGCGGACAATATCTGTATATGCTGCTGAACGTGTGTACTAAAGTATATCATTTTACGACCCAATGTTCAGTAAATATAACGTCATAAACACTGAGCTATGTGAAAACGAAACTGCAGAGCGAAATTCACTAGTGATACAAGTGATCTATGTGTACAGATATGTGTGAAGTATGCGAAATATGTGTGAAATATATGCAACACGCGCCTACACGGATGAAAAGCTCCTCTTGAATCCGTGGATCGATTTCAACCACACGTAGCACACATTCTTGTTATTATCTGGAAAGAAATACAGTGGAGGCAATAACTGGCATCCTCCAATTGGGGTAGGAGTGATAACGTGGCGAGAAAAGAGGTTAGGAGGAAATGGGCGAACAGGGAAGGGGAAGGAGTAGATGTAGGCAGAGTGGTGAAAGACTAGATGGACAGAGCGAGTGGAAGGGGTAGATGGACAGAAAGAGAAGAGGAAGAGATGGATAGAGAGAGGAAAGAGGTGGAGACGGACAAAGAAAGGGAAGAGGAGGTGGACAGAGAGGGGGAGAAGAAGGGATAGTTAAACAGAGGGGGGGGGGGGAAGAGCAGAAGAACAGAGAAAGGGAGTGAAGGAGACGGCTAGAGGGAGGGACAACTAGCAATGGTAGGAGGAGATGGAATTAGGACAGAGAGAGAGAGGGCAGAGGAGATGGACAGAGAGAAGTGTAGGGGAAGAGGGACACAGAGAGGGGCAGGAGGAGAGAGACAGAGAGAGAGGGGGTAGAGAAGATGGACAGAGAGGGGCGAGGAAAAGAGGCGATGGACAAAAAAGAGGGCGGGAAAGATAGATGAATAGAAAATTTGAATAAATACACACCTGGGCCGTGCCAGGTAATGAGCTAGTAGATGGTAATAGTGTATTATTTAAATGTATCCAGTACTTCTTAGAGATGGTTGTAAATGTTATAGAGAACGAGTACTCATAACAAACTGCTCTCATGGCGAACACTGAGACTGATTTTCTGTCATATGCAACCAATTTATAGCTGCCGATATATGACACTGACCTCGTTTTATTTAAATAAAACTATATACTTTTTCTGTGGCGTTAATCCTGGAAAAAGGCTTCGGTGTCATAGTATTTGTGAAATCTGAACACACAGTAACAAGATAACAGCGCGGCAAACGGTTGTCCCACGGCCATAAGATAAGGTCCCACAAACGTCAGCCGCACAGTACCAAATGCAAGCAAACTCGTAATTCAGATGCGCTTCGTGTGTTTATTTTCAAGACTGTTATACAAAGTATTCTAAATGTTAACCTCGAGCTTGACGTATGATATTCCGGTAAATATTACTGCACCTAAAATTTCATCTAAATTATCGCAGCACAGCCCTAGTTATATGACATGAAATATCCTCAGGCGTTGTCGGTGTTTCCTTGCAGACCTTCGTTTCAATTTTGCCTCCAGATTACGGTCCAGAGATGTTAATTGTATTAACGTGCAGACCATTTTGTGTATCCCGAAAGATCTGACAATACTCTATGAGTTAGGTTTGTAATTTTTCTCAGCTAGCGAGAATTTTCAATTGACCGGTAGTGCATGTTGCGAATATTGACTTGCGCATGGTTGGTAAACGATGCTTCATCCGTAAATAAGACCCTACGAAGTAAACCTAATCACTCTGGAGCTTTCGTAAAAATTATTTGGAGATACTGAAAGTCAGTGCCATGATGTGTTTGATGGAACGAAATCTCAAATGGATGAATTGCGCGGAAATGTAGTACTCGCTGAGTTCTCCCTTTGCTGATAACACTCGCTCATTCAAACTGTCTCTTGGCTGCTGCTAAAATGTGACTTGCATTTCTCTTATCAGTTTCTGTTCTTTTCCGCTGGCGTATTTTATACTTCACGTTACTCGCTTTTTGAATATATTTACAATGTTTGCAAAGACAGATCATGAGGGCTTGGTTTGGGGCGCTGTTATTTGCTAATATTTGATCAAGTTTCACACACGTAATGTCAAAGTTAACTCCAAGGCCCTTTCAGATGTCATAGTTTCATTAAAAATAACCAAGTCGGTTTAATAATTTAGCACCTATAAACGTTAATAATGACATGTATACGCAGAAAATTCGCCACATTGTCCGAAAAATACACTTAGAGATAGTTATTCCTTCCTGGGATGAGAACGTGTTATGAACAAACTAGAGCTTCTTGTGAACATGACACCAGCAACGATAATACCCTTTCAAAGTAATGGATGAATATACACTTTCTTTCAGTAAAATTTTAAATTCACACAATGTAATTTGAACGAAAGAAGGAATACCTGCAGATATAAGTTAACTTTTACAATGTGTTACACTTCCATGGCCGAGATATTTTAAGACTGTCTACATACAGTACATAATTTAATTTAATATTCTCGTTTAACACAAGTGGCTCCAGAGGTAAGTGTCCCGAGGAGAGAACGTGTTTTGAATAAAGTAGAGCTTCTTATGAATACGACAGCACTAACGATAACACCCTTTCAAAGTAATGGATGAATATAAACTTTTTATCAGCAAAATTTTAAATCTTAATTTTTATTCTGTGCCTCAGTCTCGCATGTTAGATGTCAGATTTCAGAAAGCATGCGTAGTTAACTTTCAAGGCCCACTTAGAGCCCGCCTGAGTAAACACACAAAATCAGAAAAGTATGCTCGGCCTCCTGAAGCAGCCCTGACGCTTCCATCCATTGCTAGATTCCAGGTAGGTTGGCCGGTCAGCTCCATCTATGTTTCAGCAGAGGCATAAGAAATGTAGTGGGGCTTCACAGTGTCTATTACATCGCTACCCTATGGCCGACTCGTTCTTCCGTAACCATAGAAACTATCCAATCGTGCCAATATCAACACTTCTCACCGCTAATGTAATTCAGGGTGTTTTACCTGTAAAGCAACCTCCTTCGTAAACGATTTGAGATGTCTAATGGCAGTTTACGGAATATTCCAGTATTTTACGAGCGAGTACTGTATTGAACTGTTAAACGTCCATCGGAGCCGAGGTAATCAGTGATTGATTTTCAGCACGTTATGAACAAGGATGACAAAGCAAATCGGCTGCGTCCTCCTCAGAGAAATCATTTGTGCATTAATTTTTGTTGACTAAGAAACTCTATATCGTAATAGGTGGACAGCATTTCATACCCCTCTTGACTCGAATACGCGTCCATATTCCTAACAACTACTTCACGTCGTTCAGTTATAAACTATAAGAGCACAGCTGTGGTAAACGCTTCAATACCGCATGGTCTTGCCGTGAATATGTGTCTAGGTTGCATACTATACTGTATGGGACAATTGCTGGTGGAAGTATACGTAATACAAAACAACAGGGACCGTCAGTAACACACAGGACAGGTGCCCGAGGCTATGAGGCTATTCGAAGATAGATGCTGCAGTTAAATCATCATACTGATCTGTTGTTACAAATTTCAGGTTACAAGAAATGAGGAGCGAATTCGTGACAAATCGTGTTTCCGAATGCGTCTTTGACCGTGGAAGTTGATGATAACCATGTGCACAAGACGATAGTGCAACGAATGCTATTTTCGACTTCCTTTTCAAGCTTCATGGTGGATGAAGAGCAGGAATCCTGGAAATAGGTGCCAGGAAGTGGTTTCAGCTATATCGGCACTGCAGAATTATGCTTCGTGTTATCGACACTAGAAAGAGAGAAAAATTTTAACTGCCTCAGTTATTGTAGCTGGTCTGCATGAAGAACGACGAGGTTGTATGGATCACTAAATAATGTTGTCCTTCAATCATTAGTATTTAGGTACATAAAGTTTCAAAAGGCGCCATAATGATGGTTTCGTAATATAATGGAATGAAAAGTACTAATTCACTTGATAGTCAATTCTGAGCGAATAAAATCTAAATTCTCAGCAGCAAATAATGTGAAATGACTAAAAGGACCGAAGGCGGGGAGATATGCTCTTTCCTCAAAAGCAGTTTCTTTCGAGAGAAAATGAAAGCGATGTTTCCGATGGGCAGACATTCGGAGAGAGAAAGCGGAGACGTGTACAATGAAGTTTAACATCAAGAAGAGTGAGTGGTCCACTGTAGTGGAAAGGTAACTGGGGAGAGAAAAGAACTTGCGAAGCCATTACAGAAGTTAAGTTCCAGGTGTGAGGGAAACCGGCGGAAGATTCCCATGGGGAAGTATGCTGTTGTGGGTCAGAAAGGTCCAAGTTTGTAGCTGTAATATAAGAAATGCCACGGAAAGTACTAAACAACTTTCATCAGACGTTGATTGTGTAAAGAGTTATGAAGCAGCCTTTGTAAACGAAAAGATAAAGAAAAGTGAATCAGAATGTGGTTGTTGGTGTACTGACATCTGCGTTTTAGTCGAGGCCAACAGCGGAAATAAATCTGTGTCTGTGTGTGTGTGTGTTTTGCGTAACCAGTAAATGTTCATTTTTCTGATATAAATATTTTGCGCATTCTTGACTACATCAGTTTCAGTGTTGTATAATTGACACATGTATTAAAGCGTTATTTGTCCCATCATTGTGAAGTTAAACTCACAATGCGCCATAAGCGATTTTCAAACGTAGCCGGACACAAAGTTTATAGTAGCAGTCACGACGTGAGAAACATGAAAATGTTGTATTTGATGGATTACTCGTATATGGATGACAAACATATAATGAAATCGTAACTTCTAAACTGTGGTGGTGAGGTATTGCACCTGTTTTTTTTTTTTAATCAAAGAAATAAATCTACTTGACTGATCTTGACAAACAAGGGACTCATGCAAACGAAACATTGCAGTGTACAGTTTGTAATCGATTGTACGACAATAAAGTGTTGCTTTTCGATTCAATAAACTTTACCAACAGCCGTACACTTTAAGACATTTTATTTTAAAAGAAAGCAGTTGCCTCAATTCATTTTGCCATCTTCAGGCCCCTGCAGAATAAAAGAGTATTCGTGTAGTAATGTAAGGGTGTACAAATCAAATTTACAAGAAGTGACAGGTAATCATAATGTCGTTTAAGATTAAGAATGATGAAGGTACTGGTGTTAAGCTTAAGCGGTGTGATGGTGACCTGTCACATCTTGTAAACTTGATTTGTACACCCATATATTACTAAATGTGTACTCTTTTATTGTGCAGGGGCCTGAAGATTGCAAAATTAATTGCCGAACCGGTTGCTTTTAAAATAAAATAAAATATCTTTAAGTGTACGGCTGTTCGTAAAGTTTATTGAATTGAAAAGTACGTACCAGTCGATGTCCTCTGGCCGTAATGGACCAACAGAGATGAAGTGTTGCTGTTGATGACTATACTTACGGCGATTTTGGAATAATAGTGGAAGCTATTGATAGATAGAAAGCGTTAATAACACTGTTCGGAGGCGATTTTGTATTAGACTGGACGTTGCGTATTTTTCGTTAATTCCTGTTGTCAGTTCTAAAAAGACAATTTGTTTTTTATCGCGCTATACGATTAACGTATGACACTATTTCCAAATATAGGAAATAGTTTCATTTTGAGTTGATCATAGTGGATGCTTTTTACAAGTTTTCCATTAGTTATTTGGAATTTGGAAATTTGTAGTAAGTTCCTATGGGACCAAACTGCTAAGGTCATCGGTTCCTAGGCTTACACACTACTTAATCTAAGTTAAACTAACTTACTCTAAAGACAACACACACACACACACACACACACACACACAAACACACACACACACACACACACAGCCAAGCCCGAGGGAGGACTCGAACCTCCAACGGGGGTAGCCTCGCGAACCTTGGAAAGGCGCCTTCGATCGCACGGCTAACCCGCGTGGCATTAGTTACTTTGGATGTATTGTGTAGAGCTGTTTGTTTACCGTGAAACAAATTTTTGTATTAGAGGCTCGTCATTTCTGTGTATCCTGTGTGTAATAACAAGATCGTGTTACAATTTCATGGTCCATTGTAGTAAAACTTAGAGGCTCTTGTTCAAATACATTTTCTTCCGCGTATCTACATCTACTTGTACATACTCCGCTAGCCACCAATCGGTGTGTGGCAGAAGTCATATTCCCCCCTCCCTCCGTGTTCCACTCGTGGATCGCGCGAGGGTAAAACGACTGTCTGAACGCCGCAGTACGAGCTCTAATTTCCCTTATCTTTGAATGGTGATCATTGCGCCATTTGAAAGTTGGTGGTCTAATATATGCTCTACATCCTCGGGGAAGATCGGATTTCGGAATTTAGTTTAGCATGTCGTCTATCTGCAAGTGTGTCCCACTTCGAACTTTCTATGAGATCTGTAACGCTCTCGCGATGGCTAAATGTACCAGGCACGAATCTTGCCGCTCTTCTTTGGACCTTCTCAATCTCTTGAATCAGACACAACTGGTAAGGGTCCCATACAGACGAACAATACTCTAAGACTGGAGGAACTAACATATTGTAAGCAATTTCCTTTGTTGAAGGACTACGTCGCTTCAGGATTCTACCAATAAACCGCAATCTAGAGTTCGCCTTGCCCGTTACTTGTGTAATCTGATGATTCCATTTGAGATCATTTCGAATAGTCACATCCAGGTACTTGACGGATGTTACCACTTCCAGGACTCGGCATTTATTTTGTACTCGTACATTAATGGGGATTTTCGCCTTGCTATACGCATTAGGTTACACTTACTAATAATGAGAGATAAGTGCCAGTCATTACACTGCATTTATTTTCTGCAAATTCTCATTGATTTGTTCACATCTTTCATATGATACTACTTTTCTGCAGACTACAGCATCATCGGCAAACAGTCTAATGCGCCTGCCAATACCATCAACCAGATCGGTTATGTAAATCGTAAAAAGCCGTGGACCGATTAGGCTGCCCTGGGGCACACCTGAAGTTACGCTTGTTTCTGTTGAAGTCACCCCATTCAGGACGACATACTGCTCTCTGTCTGTTAGAAAATTCTCTATCCAGCCGCATATGTCATCGGATACACCGTAAGCGCCCACTTTTTGGAGCAAGGGACTGTGCGGAACAGAGTCGGACGCCTCTCGAAACCCGAGAATTATGACATTAACTTGGGAGCCAGTATCTAAAGGCTGTTGCATATCATACACAAAGAGGCCCAGCTGTGTCTCGCACGACCGCTGTTTCCTAAAACCGTGCTGGTTTCTGCAGGTTAGCTTTTCAGAGTCTAGAAAGGTCATCATTCCTGAACGCAAAATACGTTCCATGATTCTACAAGAAATCGATGTCAGTGAAATTGGCCTGTAATTATGTGCATCCGATTTTCTACCCTTTTTATAGATTGCTGTGACCTAGGCCTTCTTCCAGTTCAGTGAAACTTTCCGCTGTCCCAGTGATCTCTGATAGATGACGGATAAGAATGGTGCTATATTTATAGCATAGTCAACATATAATCAGGTATCTGTGAAGCCACACAAAAGTAGTATGCCGTATCATGGTCATTGCCATAAAAACTAACAGAAATGTACTCAAGAACTGAAAGAATGCTTGACAGATTTCTTTTTCGTTGAACTGTAGGCAAACGTTCTCCTCAAAGGAGAGGCATAGAATAAGTTAAGTCGGTGTTTCTTCGGAAGTGGAAAATTTAATGAAAATTAAAGATCTGCCTGGAAAAACTATAACTTACTGGAATCGACAGCAAAATGTTTTGTGACAACAAGTGTGGTTCGTCTGAAAAACATATTCTTGGATACGTGACGACCCAATGCATCATGTGCCAAATTGATTGCCGTTATTTAGATGGGGATTTTATACTTTATACTGTCAGAAGGAGAACTAGGTGCTTCTACGTTTAAGCAGTGCTGTCACTGAAAACTGGGATATAAATACTGGAACACAGAGTACAACTGAAAGAAGCTCCTTCGATATAAAGTACTCAATATGCATCAGCGAACTGAGTAATTTGCAAGTAGTGTGGCGTAGTGGAAAAGCTTACGTTAATTAATAGAGGCAAGTTCTCCGGTGTAGACTGTATACCAGTTAGGTTCATTTCAGAGTATCCTGACGAAATAGTTCCATACTTAGCAATCATATACAACCGCTCGCTCGACGGAAGATCCCTACCTAATGACTGGAAAGTTGCACAGTTCACATCGATACTCGAGAACAGAAATAGGACTAATTCCCTGAATTAAATGCCAGTATAACTGGCGTCGGTTTGCAGTAGCACTTTAGAAAGATACTATGAATTACGTCGAAGAAAACGGTCTACTTGGACATTACCAGACTGGGTTCAGAAAACATCGCTCTTGGGAAACACAACTAGCTCTTTATTCATAGAAACTAAAGAACGCTATTGGCAGGATATCTCAACCTACTTGCATATCTCTATATTTCCAGAAGGCTTTTGATACTATTCCTCTGCCGCGCGGGGTAGCCTCTCGGTCAGATGCGTCTTGTCACTGTCCGAGTGGCTGGCCCCGTCGGAGGTTCGAGTCCTCCCTCGGGCATGGGTGTCCGTGTGTGTGTTGTCCCTAGAGTAAGTTAGATTAAGTAGTACGTAAGGTTAGGGATCGATGACCTCACCAGTTTGGTCCCGTAAGACCTTATCACGAATTTCCAATTTTTACCATTTACCAAACAAGCGGTTTCTAATAAAACTGCATGCCTATGGAGCATCGTCTCAGTTGTGTAAATGGATTCATGATTTTCGCAGTAATTGAAGGAAACTTATCAAATTAAAGAGCTTCTCAAACAAATTGTGTGAGCCCTCGGCCGACCTTAGTCATTTACCACATACTTCAGTCATTAGAAGATAAAAACTAATTGGAAAATGGTTGAGACAAGATATCGACGTGTCAGGAAAAGTGGAAACTGCCACTAAAAATTTAAAAAAAATGAGCCTTCCACACGAATACTAAAGAACCGTCATGTACAAAATGAAAATGTAGTGTGGAAATCCTACCAAGTGTGTTTATTCGCAGAACACGATGCAATATATCTTTAAGGTTTTCATATGTTTTCTGCTATTTTAAATACAGTAATGCACCTATACTGTACAGGGAAAAAGACGAATGAGCTCGTTGCACGATTAGCGGATGATGAAAACTGTGGTGCGATTGCTTTCCAGCTAATTTTGTAGCGCTGGGGCATTGTTATTTGATGCAAAGTAGCGAGCAGTTGAGCTTTTAGAGAAGGAGAGAAGGAAATCTGATACTAGTGAATCTGAGAGAAATTATGAAGATGAAAACTTGTTTGTAACAGATGTTATTGAGTCTATTGATGGAGAAGATATTTTGGAGAAATTTTTCAAGGTAACCGTTGCATGCGTAAGAACGAAAAGTTTGTTTGTCAGAACTATTAATGGAAAGGAAATCTGTGTCCCTCAGATAACTAATAACATTCATGGTTAGTGTTAATTTGATCTCTTTGTTTTCTTAATGTCGCAAATAATGCAATTAGTTGGACTGTCTGTAGTTTTGTATTGAGAGAATTTCGTAATTATTAGTGACTTCTCATGTTATAAAGTCCTTTTTGACAATAATCAGAGTTTAATTTTTCAAGAACGACTTTCCTTAAAGTAAAACCCTCCTCCACCATTCTTAGTTAAGTTCTGAATCCTGCACCTTACACCACAAGAAGCCACAGATTATTTTGGACAAAGAAAAGAGAAATATTTTTGTGAATAGTTCAGTTTTTTCTTTAGCCGCTGCATGTGATGATTTCTATTTACTTTCGAGAACGTCAGTACACCAGACACAAAACAACATGCTGAGAGTGAGGTAAGTTAGCTTTACTTGAGGACAGGTCTCACTTTGAATTCTTATGAGGAAACAGATTTATCATGTGTTGTGATAAGCGAGCAGATTAATTTTTAGTGAACAGTGTTGTTTGCAGCTCTCCATGCTACTCTATCCTGTGCAAGCTTCTTCATCTCCCAGTATCTACTGCATCCTACATCCTTCTGAATCTACTTAGTGTATTCATCTCTTGGTCTCCCTCTACGATTTTTACCCTCCACGCTGCCCTCCAATGCTAAATTTGTGATCCCATGATGCCTCAAAACATGTCCCACCAACCGATCCCTTCTTCTAGTCAAGTTGTGCCACAAACTTCTCTTCTCCCCAATCCTATTCAATACCTCCTCATTAGTTACGTGATCTATCCACCTTATCTTCAGCATTCTTCTGTAGCACCGCATTTCGAAAGCTTCTATTCTCTTATTGTCCAAACTAGTTATCGTCCATGTTTCACTTCCATACATGGCTACACTCCAAACAAGTACTTTCAGAAACGACTTCCTGATCCATAAATCTATATTCGATGTTAACATATTTCTCTTCTTCAGTAACGCTTTCCTTGCCATTGCCAGTCTACATTTTATATCCTCTCTACTTCGACCATCATCAGTTATTTTGTTTCCTAAATAGCAAAACTCCTTTACTACTTTAAGTGTCTCATTTCCTAATCTAATTCCCTCAGCATCACCCGACTTAATTTGACTACATTCCATTATCCTCGTTTTGCTTTCGTTGATGTTCATCTTATATGCTCCTATCAAGACACTGTCCATTCCGTTCAACTGCTCTTCCAAGTCCTTTGCCGTCTCTGACAGAATTACAATGTCATCGGCGAACCCCAAAGTTTTTACTTCTTCTCCATGAATTTTAATACCTACTCCGAATTTTTCTTTTGTTTCCTTTACTGCTTTCTCAATATACAGATTGATTAACATCGGGGAGAGGCTACAACCTTGTCTCACTCCTTTCCCAACCACTTCTTCCCTTTGATACCCCTCGACTCTTATGACTGCCATCTGGTTTCTGTACAAATTGTAAATAGCCTTTCAAAAAAAAAAAAATGGTTCAAATGGCTCTGAGCACTATGGGACTTAACATTTATGGTCATCAGTCCCCTAGAACTTAGAACTACTTAAACCTAACTAACCTAAGGACATCACACCACACCCAGCCATAACGAGGCAGAGAAAATCCCTGACCCCGCCGGGAATCGAACCTAAATAGCCTTTCGCTCCCTGTATTTTATCCCTGCCACCTTCAGAATTTGAAGGAGAGTATTCCAGTCAACATTGTCAAAAGCTTTCTCCAAGTCTACAAATGCTAGAAACGTAGGTTTCCCTTTTCTTAATCTTTCTTCTAAGATAAGTCGTAAGGTCAGTATTGCTTCACGTGTTCCAACATTTCTACGGAATCCAAACTGATCCTCCCCTAGGTCCGCATCTACCAGTTTTTCCATTCGTCTGTAAAGAATTCGCGTTAGTATTTTGCAGCTGTGACTTATTAATTTTCACATCTGTCAGCACTTGCTTTCTTTGGGATTGGAGCTATTGTATTCTTCTTGAAGTCTGAGGGTATTTCGCCTGTCTCAACATCTTGCTCACCAGCTGGTAGAGTTTTGTCATGACTGGCTCTCCTAAGGCCGTCAGTAGTTCTAATGGAATGTTGTCTACTCCGGGGGCCTTGTTTCGACTCAGGTCTTTCAGTGCTCTGTCAAACTCTTCATGCAGTGTCTTATCTCCCATTTCGTCTTCATCTACATCCTCTTCCATTTCCATAATATTGTCCTCAAGTACATCGCCCTTGCATAAACCTTCTATATACTCCTTCCACCTTTCTACCTTCCCTTCTTTGCTTAGAACTGGGTTGCCATCTGAGCAAGTGGTTCTCTTCTCTCCAAAGGTCTCTTTAATTTTCCTGTAGGCAGTATCTATCTTACCCCTAGTGAGATAAGCTTCTACATCCTTACATTTGTCCTCTAACCATCCCTGCTTAGCCATTTTGCACTTCCTGTCGATCTCATTTTTGAGACGTTTGTATTCCTTTTTGCCTGCTTCATTTACTGCATTTTTATATTTTCTCCTTTCATCAATTAAATTCAATATTTCTTCTGTTACCCAAGGATTTCTAGCAGCCCTCGTCTTTGTACCTACTTTATCCTCTGCTGCCTTCACTACTTCATCCCTCAGAGCTACCCATTCTTCTTCTACTGTGTTTCTTTCCCCCATTCTTGTCAATTGTTCCCTTATGCTCTCCTTGAAACTCTGTACAACCTCTGGTTCTTTCAGCTTATCCAGATCCCATGTCCTTAAATTCCCACCTTTTTGCAGTTTCTTCAGTTTTAATCTACAGGTCATAACCAATAGTGAACTGTGTAGGTATTCTCAAATAGTTATTTTTCTCCTGAGTGGAGCAGTATTTTATTTTTGTAGATCCTTCAAGTCAAAAATTGCACTCCATGTCATGCAACTCCAATAATGTACTTCAGTATTGAGTTTCAGTTACATAGTTTAACTGAATACACAAATCGTTGCTGTTGGTTTTAATCAGTGTAGATTTCATTATTTTAAATTCAGTATTTCACTAAGTTTAAAGTTTTATGTCATGACACTTTCACATGCGCACTAGAATACCGAACTATCCTCCTGAAGGAATATACGCGTTGTCATTGCCATAATTATCGTTGCCTGAACTTCGTATCGAATTTCTTTGTAAGTGAAGCTGTAGACATCTTCAGTCTAAAATAACCTAAGAACTTATTTCAGACGCGTCAGTCATAGGTAATTCGAGTCAGTATGGACATAGATGTGTCGACAACTCGACAGCATGGAGGTCAGATGGAGGGCTGTACGCAAGTTTCCAGACAAGCAACACTTGGTGTACTAGCTCGCCTCGTATAACAGATGACGTCCGACTTGCATTCGCATCTGCCTGTCTTTGTGTACGCTGAAAGTAGCTGGCAAAGGATTCGTATTCGTGAGCAGCGGCGTCCAAACCACCGTTCAAACATTCTAGCTGACTTTTCGTGGATTCAGTAGAGCCAGATGCCTGGGTTGTATTTTAAACAGGCCACGGCCGCATCCTTCGCCCATTACGACGCAACTGAGCAAGAGTCCTGACTCCAATTATTACGGTGACGATGAGACAGATATTTATAGCCTTTATTCCACATTCCGAACAACCTAAGTAGCGTAAGTCATTCTCAAGGATTTAATTTTTGCACTGATGCAAGATTGCAATCAGGACAGGTGAGACAGACCAGCGTGGTGCATTGCTGGACACATATCTTATTTCACGTGAGTTCGGTTTCGAATGTATCATGTGGGATTCATTTATTTCCCATGCTTAGCCCACTGTATACTTTGAGAGGAAAATTTCAAAGATCGTCTTTCGTGAAACATTTTGCGGTACCTTAGAAATACAGGGTGGTCCATTGATACTGACCGGACCTCTAGTGGTCAAATTCAATTAATACCAAGTATCATTGTGAAGAAATAATAGACCAACTTCCTCAGAATAAAGCACATTACATAGTAGATGAAATGCTCTTATCCTTTGCAACATCTCTGGATTCTATGGAGGATAGCAGAAAGAAACTAAATATAAGCCTATCTTACGAACTATAGCCATTAGACAAAGGTAACAGACTGCGCTGAATAAACTTCGGTAGAGGAGTGTGTCGGCGTATATGCAGGGTGGTCCATTGATAGTGACCGGACCAGATGTCTCATGAATTAAGCATCAAACGAAAAAACTAATAAGAACGAAACTCTAGCTTGAAGGGGCAAACCAGATGGCGCTATCGTTGGCCCGCTAGATGGCGCTCCCATAGGTAAAACGGATATCAACTGCGTTTTTTTTTTTTCAAATAGGAACCCCCACTTTTTATTACATGTTCGTGTAGTACGTAAAGAAATTTGAATGTTTTAGTTGGACCACTTTTTTCCTTTTGTGATAGATGGCGCTGTAATAGTCACAAACCTTTAAGTACGTGGTATCACGTAACATTCCGCCAGTGCAGACTGTATTTACTTCGTGATACATTACCCGTGTTAAAATGGACCGTTTACCAATTGCGGAAAAGGTCGATATCGTTTTGATGTATGGCTGTTGTGATCAAAATGCCCAACGGGCGTGTGCCATGTATGCTCCTCGGTATCCTGCACGACATCATCCAAGTGTCCGGACCGATCGCCGGATAGTTACGTTATTTAAGGAAACAGGAAGTGTTCAGCCACATGTGAAACGTCAACCACGACCTGCAACAAATGACGATGCCCAAGTAGGTGTTTTAGCTGCTGTCGCGGCTAATCCGCACATCAGTAGCAGACAAATTGCGTGAGAATCGGGAATCTCAAAAACGTCGGTGTTGAGAATGCTACATCAACATCGATTGCACCCGTACCATATTTTTATGCACCAGGAATTGCATGGCGACGACTCTGAGCGTCTTCTACAGTTCTGCCACTGGGCACAAGAAAAATTACGGGACGATGACAGATTTTTTGCACGCGTTCTATTTAGCGATGAAGCGTCATTCACTAACAGCGGTAACGTAAACCGGCATAATATGCACTATTGGGCAACGGAAAATCCACGATGGATGCAACAAGTGGAACATCAGCGATCTTGGCGGGTTAATGAATGGTGCAGCATTATGGGAGGAAGGATAATTGGCCCCTATTTTATCGATGGCAAGCTAAAGGGTGCAATGTATCCTGATTTCCTACGTAATTTTCTACCAATGTTACTGCAACATGTTTCACTACATGACAGAATGGCGATGTACTTCCAACATGATGGATGTCCGGCACTTATCTCGCGTGCGGTTGAAGTTGTATTGAATGGCATATTTCATGACAGGTGGATTGGTCGTCGAAGCACCATACAATGGCCTGCACGTTCACCGGATCTGACGTCCCCGGATTTCTTTCTGTGGGGAAATTTGAAGGATATTTGCTATCGTGATCCACCGACAACATGCGTCAGCGCATTGTCAATGCATGTGCGAACATTATGGAAGGCGAACTACTCGCTGTTTGGAGGATTGTCGTTACTCGTATTGCCAAATGCATTGAGGTTGACGGACATCAGTTTGAGTATTTATTACATTAATGTGGTATTTACAGATAATCAAACTGTAACAGCATGCGTTCTCAGAAATAATAAGTTTAGAGAGGTACATTCATCACATCGGAACAACCGAAATAAAATGTCCAAACGTACCTTCGTTCTGTATTTTAATTTAAACAAGCTACCTATTACCTACTGTTCGTCTAAAATTATGAGCCATATGGTTGTGACTATTACAGCGCCATCTATCACAAAGCGAAAAAGTGGTCCAACTAAAACATTCATATTTCTTTACGTACTACACGAATATGTAATAAAAAGTGGGGGTTCCTATTTAAAAAAACGCAGTTGATATCCGTTTGACCTATGGCAGCGCCATCTAGCGGGCCAACCGTAGCGCCATCTGGTTTCCCCCTTCGAGCTACACAAGTTTCGTTCTTCGTAGTTTTTTAGTTTCACGCTTATTTCGTGAGATATTCGGCCCGGTCACGATTAATGGACCACCCTGTATATTTGCTAAAACTATGGAAATATTAAATGTACCTTAGCAAACCTGCATATACTTGTTTACAATAATGAGTTTTGTATGTCACTTTGTATATAGAAAGTGATTCACTGAGGCAATTTTGAGACTCATATCGCAAATGACTAACGAAAACTGGTAAATAACGTTTTATTTCTGATAGAGATGAGAGTTAACATTTTCTGCGTAATGATGTTTGTTTGAAACAACGTCTTTCAACTTTCGGAGGTAAGTAATTTGTTCTACCTGTGATGTCATATGGCTGTAGAATATACTGATTATACTTAGTGTTGACTGAGTAAGAAAACGACACTACGCTAACCAAAGGATAAGAAGTCAGAATAGAATTTTCTTTAGATTTTCTATTCTTTAATGATTAATTTTGTTCACTTCCATGAAAGTATTAGTGGTTCCATGATAATTTGTGGCGCGATATTTGTAAATGATTTGAAATTTTGCAAAAAGTGTAAAACAAAGCACAATGTTTAACGGTGTGATTTTTTCTGGTACTGGGAAACTACACAACAGTACAAGTGTGCACCAAGACTTTTTTTGGAATTATCTGGCAGACTAATACTGTTTACCGGACCTAGACTCGAACTCGGGACCTATGTTTTTCGCGGACAAGTAATCTACCGTAGTGCACTAGTCCGCGAAAGGCAAAAGTCCCGAGTTCTAGTCTTGGTCCGGCACACAGTTTTAATCTGCCAGGAAGTTTAATGTCAACGCACACTCCGCTGCAGAGTGAAAATTTCGTTCTCATGACTTTCTTTATTTCTGTTCTTTCCCAGAACACCACGATACATTGTTGCATATCTCTGTAGTTTTATATCTTAGATTAGAGTTTAGAAGAACGTGTAAGAGAGAAAACGCCGCGTGATTTAACTATTGTATGCATAGATCGAATGCGATATCCCAATACTCACGTGCTTCATTTGTGTAAAGTAAGTTTCAAATATTGGGTTAATGCAGTTTGATGTTACTTGACTATCAACATCACAAATGACGATTTTCTCTCTTAAAGAGTAATTACGGTTTCGTCTAAAAGCGTACGACATCGTGAGGAAAATTATATACATTTTTGGAGATCAACACAGTGAAGACAGTAGATTTTCAGATATGGGTGAAGAAGACAATAAAATAAAAGACGTTCTTAATACTGATATTAATAATGGAACACGTATACAAGAACTATCGCAAGAAAATAATCGATTAGGTGAGCAATCACATTCGCATGGTCAGAAAATTTAACTTCGCTTAGCCAAAGATGAGCAAATACAACTTCTTCAGTAGGAACTTGCTCTGACGTATGTAATGTTGGGAGCTGGGAAAGTAAAGACGAAGTGGACACGAGAATACCATCAGTATATTACGAGTAATAGTAGCTTATCGTAAAGAAGCAAGAAAGGGAAAACACTCCTCAAACACAAATCAGAATGCTTCTCATTCACGTTCCGAGGAATAAAGGATATGATGTAGGCCTGATAAACCTTGTTGAAGCTTGGTTGTCGTTTTATTGTGAATGAACTACGGGAGCATGTTGAAGAAAGCTAACAGGAAGATTGCAGTCTGTAAAGCGAAACGCAGAAGATCCTGAACACAGATGTTAAAAATGATGACATACTAAGTTTGCCATTTACTTCGTTTACTTACCACACCAATTTTGTGGGTATCCGAATATTTATCCACTTCTCTTACTTCTAGAGAGTAAACAACGACGAACAGAAGATAAATTAGGATTGGTTTGACATCCCGATAAGGACGACGCTGTTGGACGCAGAGCAGAGGCTCGGATTACGAGACGATGGAGAAGGAAATCGGCAGTGCTGCAATGTGCTCTTCAGGGTAATCATCGCAGTATTTATGTTAAGTGAAGAGGAGAAATCGAGGAAACCATAAATGTGAATGTGTGGACTGGGACTTGGTGCTCGGCCGTGTCGAACAAAAAAATGGACAACTGTTGTGAACGACACACTCCATCAAAGTACCTTAAGCTGATGAACAGTTCGTCAGATAGAGGGCGTCGTCCATTCAAAATGTTCGTACCATCGCAACATTACAAATATACAGTATTTCTGCGTGATGCTAAGCTCTTCTGTTGTGTTAACACTTATACTGGGAAAATTTCAATCCTGAGAAAACACAAACTTACAGAGACAAAGAATCGGAGTTTTTCAGTCGTCAGTTCGTACGTTTGCGTGCCTATTGTAAAAAAGAAATCTTTCACATGAATGTTGAACAGATATTGGTGATTGAAAGAAAACAATTTAAAAATATTTGTCTTAACGAGAGCAGTGAAGTTACAGTTAAAATATTACACTCTATCAAACGTCCAGGAATAATTGAAATTTACAACGCTACAGCTGATGTGTACTCTTCGCATCATCAACATCGTCATGCACATTCTTGTTCTATAAATACAGAACGTTCTCCTTTCAGTGTGCCTTGCAAAATTTTGAATATTTCCAGAATAAACTCTCCGATTCTATTGAATGGATCACGCAGCTCCATGAAGTAAAAGCTCGTAGAAAAACAACGCATAAAAATGCTTTTGTGCTAGTAATCCTGCAAATGACGATGTAGCTAAAAAGTCTTACTTTGCACTTTCCACTCCACCCGATCGTAAAAGATGTTTCCAAACTGGTATATCATTAAATCAGCCTCTAATATTGTACGTGCTCATTTTGGATCCGCAAAAACGGCAGAAAAATCGGAACTCAGTGACACTACATACAAGATGATATCTACCGAACGTCAAAGAAGAATACGTCAAATTTTGTTCCAGTTAATTATACAAAGAAACGCATAAATAATATAGTAATGTTATTAAAAATAGACTAACTGTATAATGAGTAAAAACTAATTTCTTGTTCATATTCTCAACATTTGCGTGTGGGTTCTGCAGGGACCGGCAGGACGCCAGCGAGTCTTGCTATTGGACATTCATTTATGCTGTGTGTGTGGCCTAACTCTACAGCTTTACACAAAGTGACCGTGGAACCTAGCGAACTGTAAGCTAATTCCTAGTTAGTCACGAGCTAATAATCAAGACCAGATGCTTGCGGCACTCCATTTCCCACGTTTCCAGATTTTCGCGTTCTCACGGGATGCCATGTTATGGGTGAACATCAAATATCTTGAATTAGTGCAAACATTATTTCGCCACGGTCGAATGCTGCGGTAAACGGTGGGTGTTTGCAAGAGGTGTAGTCCATCAGGTGGGAATAGATGTACCATAGAGCAACAAATGACGCAGTATTTCAGCCGTGCCAAAAAAAAAAAAAAAAAAAAAAAAATGCGAACACTACCACCGCTTCACAATGGTGGACCGATCCCAATGCCCTATACCAATATCTGTACAAACTGCACGCATGTGGTGTAGATGTTATTGCGGCCGAAGAGGCAACACCTGTGGCCTCTTAAGGTGTGAAACACAGCCGAATGAACTAATGATTCAACGCATCTTCAGGTAAAAGTGCGTTTGAAACGTCAAGAGGTGATGGAGTTTCCTAGTTGTCTCCGATCTGCCACAGCTTACGAGTGGTTCTCTAAGTTATCTCAATGTAATCCATGTCCGAGCATTGTATGCCCTTGTTTATTACAGCCCATATATCACCCGAATTGTTGTTAGATCATGACTTGTCAAAACGTTCGGAAAAATCTTTATTTAGCTTTCTGTCAAAGTCGTAGTATTTGTAGGGTTACAGATTTTGCGAGAGGAAATAATAAGGTTTTATTACCACCTCGAGTAAATGAAATTACATAATTTATTTTCAGCTGTTTGTCGGTAAATATGTGCAGTGCTATTACACAATGAAACGTCCGCGCTACATTACCGAAGGACGCTGCTAGAGGACCGAAAACTGAGTAGCACAGCCCATTGATATACAGGGTGTTTCAAAAAGGACTTTTCAACTTTAAAAACTCATATAAATTTATTGATAGAAGGTAGAGGGCTAGGTTTACTGTTATTTTATAGGGAAACACATCGAGTTTTTTTTTACGTTAAACTAAAGATGTTGTGTGTAGCTTCCGTTAGTTATCCTGCACACATCCCAACGGAATTCAATTTCTTCCCAAACTCGCTATAGCATTGCTCAGTGGAAGCGTAAGCTCTTGCTCTACGTTCAGGTATACAAGGAGGTACAATCACGATATCCTTGATGAATCCCCATTTAAAAGATCGAGTGGTGTCAGGTCTGGAAAATGTGGTAGCCATGCAATTGGCGCATCACAGCAAATCCATTGTCCTGGAAAGCAGACACTGAGAAAATCCCGGACTTCACCCAGGTAGTGGGGTGGTGCACCATCTTGTACGAAGTAAATATTTCGTTCTTGGTCATTCTCACCGATCTGTGATATCAAAAATTGTTGTAACATATCTAGGTACACTATCCCATTGTGCTTGGACTACCTGATGATTTCCCATGTCTCACCGAGCACCCTCTTCCTACAAAACATTTTTGCCACTCATAAACTGTTGGCAAACTACGAGGATCTTTAGCGTAGCTGGTACAGAAATTATGATGAACTGTTGTCGCCGACTTCAATTTTTCAAAGCAAAACACACAGCTAGCCATCTTTAACGCAACTGCAGTTAGCGCTTCTTACTGTGCTATTCGGCAGTACTACGCGAGACAAAAGTTGCCGTATTTCCCTACAAACTGACACTACAATCACCTCTGTAGGTACTACGAATTAATTTATAGGAATTTTCAAAGTTGTAAAGCCCTTTCTGAAACACCCTGTAGAGGCATATAAATTGAGGTGTCAAAAGTTATGCTATACCTTCTAATATCACGTCGGACCTCCTTTTGCCCAGCATAGTGCAGCATCTCGACGTGACATGGACTACAGAAGTCGTTGGAAATCGCCTGCAGATATAATGAGCCATACAGCCTCTACAGCCGTCCATAGTTTCAAAAGTGTTGCCCATGCAGGGTTTTGTACGCGAACTTACCTCTCGACTCTGTACCATAAATTTTCGATGGGATTCATGACGGGCGATATGGGTGGTCAAATCATTCGCTCGAATTGTCCAGAATGTTCTTCAAGCCAGTCGTGAACAATTGTGGCCCGATGACATGGCGTATTATGATCCATAACAGTCCATCGTTGTTTGGGAAGATGAAGTCTATGAACGGTCTCCAACTACCGGAAAATAACCATTTCCAGTAAATTCAGTTGGACCACAGGAGCCAGCCCATTCCATGTAAACACAGCTCGCACCACTATGGAGTCACCACCAGCTTTCACAGTGCGTTGTTGACAACTCGTATTAATGGCTTCGTTGAGCCTGCACCACACTCGAACGCTACCATCAGCTCTTACCGACTGAAATACGGACTCATCTAACCAGGCAACGGTTTCGAAGTCGTCTAGAGTCTAACCGATGTGATCACGAGCCCTGGAGGGGCGCTGCAGGAGATTTCGTGTTGTTAGAGGCATCGGTCGTCTTCTGCCACAGACCATAAACGACAAATACAGTGCACTGTCCTAACGGATACGTTCGTCGTACGTCCTATACTGATTTCAGCGGTTATTTCACGCTGTGTTGCTCGTCTGTTAGCACTGACATCTCCACGCCAACGCCGCTGCCCTCGGTCGTAAAGTGAAGGTTGTCGGCCACTGCGTTGTCCGTGATGAGAAGAAATGCCTGAAATTTGGTATTCTCGGCACACTCTAGACACGGTGGATCTCGGAATACTGAATCCCCTAGCGATTTCCGATATGTAGTGTCTCATTCGTCTACCTCCAACTACCATTCCACCTTCAGAGTCTGTTAATTACCATCATGAAGCCATCACCACGTTGGAAATCTTTTCACGTGAATCACCTGGTTGTAGTGACTGCTCCGCCAACGAACCGCTCTTTTATACCTCGTGTACGCAATTCTAACCCCATCTGTATATGTACATATCGTTAGCCCATGGCTTTTGTCACCTCAGTGTAGCGCGGAAATTCATTTTCTGAATCTTGAGGAGAGCACCGCTGCAATAATCGAGGCTGAGCTGCTGCAACTGTACGGCATCAACCCCTCATCGCGTGGTATTTCCAGTTTGCTCAAACATGTATGAATGTCAAAGAATGGACTGACAGCCCACCTCTCTGAGTATCCGGGAATTTTTTTTGGAAATTTGTGGTAACGCCTTATGGGACCAAACTGCTGAGGTCATCGGTACCTGATCTTATACACTACTTAATGTAACTTAAACTAACTTACGCTAAGGACGACACACACACCCATGCCCGAGGGTGGACTCGAACCTCCGACGGGGCCAGCCACTCGGACAGTGACAAGACGCCCCAGACCGCTCGGCTAACCGGCACGGCGAGTATCTGGGAGTCACAAGAGATGTGCAGGACCTGTTGCCCGAACACTGGCCTATTACAACCTAGGTGATAGTGGCAAAAGTGAAAACAATTAGAGGATCAGGTTTAAACATCTTCCACCACGTTCTGAACATGAGAAATGTCGCCGCCGTCTTGCAGCTGTATCGTACCAATACTGATATTATTCTTTCCATCCAACTAACACCACTGGGCACGTCGATGCTGAGTGTTTTTTGGGACTGCGGTGGAACTGTGATAACAGTTTATCTTCGTAAGGTGGCAAACGATCAAAGGCTCGTGCAACAGGAATTTCCTGATGATATTGCGGAAACATGTGAAAACAAGGCTTCGAAGGAAGCTTTCTATGATGTGTTTTTGGTTCACGATAACGTCCTAGGCCATTCCCCACAAAATACATCCACGCCGGATGTTTCTTTGGATTATCAAGTCTTGCTTCATGTTCCGTATTCTCCCGACATGGTCCACATTGTTTCTTCTTCTTTCCTCGTCGGAGAACCCACTGAATCCAGGCATTTCCAGAATAACGACGAGGTGATACTGCGAAATGAAACATTTCCTGAGCGGCTACAATGCAGACTTCTTCAATTAAGGACTCCTGAAAGTCATCCATAGTTGAGAAAAATGTGTCTGACACTGACACCACCACGACGTTTGAGGGCTGAAGCTCGATATTTTCGAGGTGATAAATAAAACTTCATGACTATCCCTCGTACGTTCATGCATACAGATAACATATCCTCTAGCGAAAATATTCTCGGGGTAAAAATAATCCCCCATTCATATTTACAGGTGTGGACCAATCAGGAGGATGTAGTCATTACGAAAGATAAAATTGACATTCTACGGTTAGGAGAGAGTAAAATTAGAGCCCTCAATGGTGTAGGTGGGTCAGACAATTTAAAAAGGAAATAGATAGGTTGAAGTTAGATATACAGAGAGTTAGTGAAGTACGGTAGCAGAAAGAGTAGAAGTTCTTGTCAGGTCGGTACAGAGTTATCAACACAAGATCAAACAGGTTTAATATAGGAGCAGAATTGGTAATGAGGATAATGAATAAGAAAATAGAAATTCGTGTAAGCTACTAGCAACAGCGCAGTGAACACATTATCCTAACCGCGATAAACACGAAGCCAACTAGTTCTGCTAATGAGGGATAGATTTAAAGTATGTATGATGAGAGAAAAGAAATTATTCAGCTAGCAAAGGGAGGCATAATTTAATTGTGATGAATGACTGGAATTCAGTAGTGGTCAAAAGGAGAGAAGGAAATATTGTACAGAACATGGTCTGGCTGAAAGGGATGAATTTTTCACAGAGTATAATTTAAACGTCGCTAACACTTGATTTAAGAATCATGAAAGAAGGTTGTATAAATGCAAGAGATGTGGGGATGCTGGGAGTTTTCAGACTGATTGAACTAATAGTAAAACAGAGATTCCGAAACCAGATTTTAAACTACAAGACATTTCAAGGGACAGATATGGACTCTGATTATACGTTATTGGGTATTAACTTCAGATTAAAAGTGAAGAGGTTGCAAAAAGGGAAGGAAATTAAGTGACATGAGACCTGTATAAGTTAAACGAACCAGAGGCTGTTGAGAGTTTCAGGCGGAGCATTGGACTGAACAAGGGAAAGCAATATAACAGAAGAACAAAGGATTGGTTTGAGAGATAAAATAGAAAAGGGTGTAGAAGGTTCCATTGGTAAACAGACAAGGCCTAGTAGAAAATCCGGTATACACAGGAGATATTGAATTTAATAGACGAAAGAAGTAAATATAAAACTGAAGCAAATGAAGCAGGCTGAAGGGAATACAGACATCCAAAACAATGAGACTGCAGAAGGTGGAAAATGGCTAGAGGGGATTGGCTAGAAGACAGATGCAAGGACGTAGAAGTGTGCATGACTAGGGGAAAGATAGGGGCCACCTATGGGACAATTAAAGGGATCTTTGCAGGAAAGAGAAGTAGCTGTATGAATATGAAGAAGTCATATGGCAAGCCAGTACTAAGCAAAAAAGGGAAAGCTGAAATGTGTAAGATACATATAAAGCGGCGTAAAATATTGACACTAAATTATTTACAGAAAATGGAAAAAATTGTTGAGGCCAGCCTCCGGTTGTGCCAGTTTGTGTTCAGAAGAAGTGCAGAAACACGTGAGGCCATACTAAGCCTACAGACGTTTATTGTAAGAAAGCTTGGAGAAAGGCAAACCTACATTTGTAGCATTTGTAGCTTTAGAGGAAGTTATTGATAATGATGACTGAACTACACTCTTTGAAATTTTCAAGGTAGCAGGGATAAAGTACAGGAAGTGAAAGGTTATGTACAACTCGTGTTGAAACCAACCTGCAGTTATATCAGGCGAGGGACACAAAAAGGAAGCTGTAATTGATATGCGAGGAAACAGTGTTGTAACTTATCTATAGCGAAATCTATACACTGAGCAACTGTTTAAAGTTAGAAAAGGACAAGTCTGGGAAGGTAATTCAAGTTCATTGAGAAGAAGTAATAACTTCTATCTTTTGATGAAGATTGAGAAAAAGTAGTTTGGAAACACATAAAAATTTTGCCATAAGTAAATGTGCGACAAAGTTTTTCACAGCAGCCTCCGTTAGTAATTAAGAAAAAGGCAATGGATTTGAGATTATGTAGAAAAGATGCATAAATACATTAAGTAAGTTGTATTCCAATGTTACAAACAAATAGTTATTTTAATCTATGAGTACCAAAACGTAGTGACATATTCTGCATATCATGTTCCAAGAATGTGCAAAGAAGATGTTTTATAAATAAACATGAAACATTTATGCTGGAAAATACTCTTTAAATACAGTCAGCTTAAGATCGAACAACCATTAATAATTAAAAACTTCCAGTTTCACCGACTGCGCTGTAATTCTGACAGACAGAAAAGGACTTGGAAGACCAGTTGAACGGAATGGATAGAGTCTTGTTAAAAGATTATGAGGTGGGTGTCAACAAAGATAATGGACTGTAGTCGAATTAAAACAGGTGGCGCTGAGGGAATTACATTAGGAAATGAGACACTGGGTAATAGAGTAACTGATGAGGGCCGAAGTAGGTAGTATAAAATGCAAACGGCAATAGAAAGAAATCATTACTGAAAAAGAATAATTTGTTAACATCTAATACAGGAAGCTTTTTCTGAAGGTATTTGTCTGGAGTATAGACTTGTTTGGAAGAGAAACGTGGACGATAAGCATATCAGACAAGAAGAGAACAGAAGGCCTCAGAACGTGGTGTTGCAGAAGAATGCTGAACATCAAATGTAACTAATGAGGAGATACTGAATCGAATTGGAGGGAATCAAATACGGAACAACGTGACTAAAAGAAGGGATAGATTGATAGGAAGCATTCCGCAGCATCGAGGACTTGTTGTCCGCTTCGGTAGCTGCAGGGCGGATTGCTAACCAAAGGAGCCTGGGTTCGATTCCCGGACGAGTCGTAGATTTTCTCTGTTCGAGGACTGTGTGTTATGTTATGCTTACGTTCGTATCCCCATAATTAACTTTTCACTGTCGGGATGGCTGCATGGGCACGTCTTGAAAGGCAATAAAAAATGAATTGTCAGTTTCATAATGGAAGGAAATATGTGGAGCAGAAAAGGCAGAGGAGAACGACATCTTGAAGAGCGGAATCAGGTCCAAACGGACGTAAGTTGTGGTAGTTATGCAGACATGGGAAGGACATGCTTGCATGGAGAGCGTCATCAAACCAATATTCGGACTGAAGACCACAACAAGAAAAACAACAAAGAACGCCGCTAAAGACGCTGTATCTCACTGACTCTAACAATTCTTAGAGCGTCCTAACACAATGGGCATGTCTGACCTGTAATAGTCTACGTCGTCAGTGGACCAGTGCACCATACGACAACTAACATGAACAACTAGCGGTCTTTTCCACCTACTGATAATGATGTACGGCTTGATTCAAGGTACAGTCTAAGAACAGACACTTCACAAATTAAAGATTGATACATTGATGATAAATACATTTAGGCTATGGCCGTTCAGAGGTTCAGGTTGCTTGTCAACATCTTCATTACCCGATCAAAAATCGTACTGTGTATTTTCCAGATTAGAAACTGTGTTCTTTCCAGGTTGCATGCGTCCAGTTTCAGAGGTAGTGCACATCTACAAAAGACAGGAATTAATGTAAATGCTTAATCCCAGAAACGTCAGAATCAAAAGTTAGAAGCAAATCTAGTTGTCGGCAGTCTTCAGGAGATGAAGTTGGGTGACTCCTGTTCAACACTCTGAAACATAAAATGAGGAAATAAGCGTGAGTAAATCTGACGGGTCCTATACGTAGAAGACCCTCATGCCAACCGTAGAACACGCAGAACTATCTGAAGTAATATAGACAGACTACAGTATACATTCCAGAAAGTATTCTTTTAGAATTTTTGGGGCTTGAAAGCCAAATTTCCGGTCAATGATAAATAATGTGGCACAAAGTAATACAAGGGCTGGTTTAAAAGTGAGCGTTCTGGTACAGAAATGACGATGATATAATGAAAAAAAATTGTATGTCAAATGTGTACTGCAGAATAAGAGCAGTCAAATTTCACCTTGATATGCGAGATGATTTTGTTTATCCTATTCTCTGATGTAGTCATATCGTGTATTCTGTAAAGTCAAACAATTGTTAATTTTAGACTGTTAAACATCAATAGAAACTCGTTCAGATCTCATGAAAGTTTATAAGGTTAGTGACTTTAGTTCGAATCACATATAAGTTTAGTGGCTAAACTGAAATGTGAATGACCGAGCGAGGTGGCGCAGTCGTTAGCACACTGGGCTAGCATTCTGGAGGACAATGCTTCAAACTCGTGTCCGGCCATCCAGATCTTTGTTTTCCTTGATTTCTCTAAATCTTTCCATGCAAATACCGGGATAAATCCTTTGAAAAGACAAGGTCGGTTTCCTTATCCGTCCTTGACACAATCCAAGCTTGTTGTGCTCCGTGTCTAATGATCTCGATATCGACGGGACGTTATACCTAATCTTCCTTCCTGTTTTTTTTTTTTTATGTGAACGTAACTCTCTTTCACATGAGTCCAAGGTCGTAAGGACATTCCAAACCTGCGCAGTGTGGTAACGGACGACTGATGACTGAAGGTGTCAGAAACACCTGATGCCAATAGACGTATCATTAAAAAGAGAACAGCAAACTTACAGGTTTAGCTTGAAAACTTAGTTTTAATGTGACAAACGCAAACGTGCCAACGACCTTGCCGCAGTGGTAAGACTGGCACCCGTCAGAATACCGAAGTTAAGCGCTGTCGTGCTTGGCAAACACTTAAATGGGGACCATCTTGGTCTGCCGAGAGCTGTTGGCAAGCAGGCAGCGCTCAGCACTTGTGAGACCAATTGACGAGCTACTTGAATGAGAAGTTGCGGCTCTGGCCACGAAAACCGGCAACGGCAGGAAGAGCGGCGTGTAGACCACACGCCCCACCATATGCACATCCAGTGATACGTATCACCAGAGGATGACATGGCGGTCGGTTGGTACCGTTGGGCCTTCCGAGGCCTGTTCTGACGGAGAGTTAAATGCAAACGCGAAAATTAATTTCTCAGCCAAATCTGGACAGCAAAATGATTAAGATGTTCTAACTGATTTTATTCGCCTATTTCTTACTGAATGTCGGACTGTTGCTGTACGGCTATGTGCCACCTCCTTTCACGCCATCATCTCATTATGTGACAGACGAATCACGCGTCGGTGGGGTGGCGAAAAAAAACTGCAGTCACTCAAATCGACCACACAGGTATGGCGGACTTCACACCAACTACACCGATAGAAAGAAATGCTGCTCAGCAGACTGCTCTTGGGACATAACACTTTAACACTCAGTTTCCTCCTCTCTGCGAATTTTATGGTTTATTACTGTCGGTTCTGGGTGTTTTGACTGCGTGTCCCCCCCCCCCCCCTCCTCGACTCCGCCCCAAAACCCCATGAGAATGACACGCTGTCGTTTCGTTAGAGCGCTGCTGTTCATGCTATTGGGCACTTCGCACACTAAATCATCATCATCATCATCGTCATGATCATCATCATCATTTTTACTGAAGACTCCAAAAGTCAAGTCAATGAGTACGAACCGATAGTACTATACCAGTAAATACGAAATAGCTTTCAGATCGGGGAAAGGAGGCAGTCAGCGTTTTCCTCGCATGAAAGAAAACACTGTCAGGGAGGGAGCCTATTTTGGGCATATATCTCCACGCGACTCATCGTTGACGGAAAGTTGGTCCGACTAAAGATTCAAGGGCATGAACTCTCCAATAGTGATTTGGGTGAAGGTCACGGTTAAAGCAGGCTCAGACATTGTAATTGGATGTCTCTGTAGGCCACCGGGCTCAGCAGCTGTTGTGACTGACCACCTGAAGAATAATTTGGAAAATATTTCGAGTTGATTTCCCCATCATGTTTTAGTTCTGGGTGTAGATTTTAATTTGCCGAATATAGACTGGGAGACTCAAACGTTCATAACAGGCGGCAGGGAAAAAGAATCCAGTGAAATTTTTTTAAGTGCTTTATCTGAAAACTACCTTGAGCAGTTAAACAGAGAACCGACTCGTGGCGATAACATATTAGACCTTCTGGTGACAAACAGACCCGAACTATTTGAATCAGTTAATGCAGAACAGGGAATCAGCGATCATAAAGCGGTTATTGCATCGATGATTTCAGCCGTAAATAGAAATATTAAAAAAGGTAGGAAGATTTTTCTGTTTAGCAAAAGTGACAAAAAGCAGATTTCAGAGTACTTGATGGCTCAACACAAAAGTTTTGTCTCAAGTACAGATAGTGTTGAGGATCAGTGGACAAAGTTCAAAACCATCGTACAATATGCGTTAGATGAGTATGTGCCAAGCAAGATCGTAAGAGATGGAAAAGAGCCACCGTGGTACAACAACCGAGTTAGAAAACTGCTGCGGAAGCAAAGGGTACTTCACAGCAAACATAAACATAGCCAAAGCCTTGCAGACAAACAAAAATTACGCGAAGCGAAATGTAGTGTGAGGAGGGCTATGCGAGAGGCGTTCAATGAATTCGAAAGTAAAGTTCTATGTACTGACTTGGCAGAAAATCCTAAGAAATTTTGGTCTTATGTCAAAGCGGTAGGTGGATGAAAACAAAATGTCTAGACACTCTGTGACCAAAATGGTACTGAAACAGAGGATAACAGACTAAAGGCCGAAATACTAAATGTCTTCTTCCAAAGCTGTTTCACAGAGGAAGACTGCACTGTAGTTCCTTCTCTAGATTGTCGCACAGATGACAGAATGATAGATATCGAAATAGACGACAGAGGGATAGAGAAACAATTAAAATCGCTCAAAAGGGGAAAGGCCGCTGGACCTGATGGGATACCAGTTCGATTTTTCACAGAGTACGCGAAGGAACGTGCCCCCCCTTCTTGCAGCGGTGTACCGTAGGTCTCTAGAAGAGCGAAGCGTTCCAAAGGATTGGAAAAGGGCACAGGTCATCCCCGTTTTCAAGAAGGGACGTAGAACAGATGTGCAGAACTATAGACCTATATCTCTAACGTCGATCAGTTGTAGAATTTTGGAACACGTATTATGTTCGAATATAATGACTTTTCTGGAGACTAGAAATCTACTCTGTAGGAATCAGCATGGGTTTCGAAAGAGACGGTCGTGTGAAACCCAGCTCGCGCTATTCGTCCACGAGACTCAGAGGGCCTTAGACACGGGTTCACAGGTAGATGCCGTGTTTCTTGACTTCCGCAAGGCGTTTGACACAGTTCCCCACAGTCGTTTAATGAACAAAGTAAGAGCATACGGACTATCAGATCAATTGTGTGATTGGATTGAGGAGTTCCTAGATAACAGAACGCAGCATGTCATTCTCAATGGAGAGAAGTCTTCCGAAGTAAGAGTGATTTCAGGGGTGCCGCAGGGGAGTGTCATAGGACCGTTGCTATTCACAATATACATAAATGACCTGGTGGATGACATCGGAAGTTCACTGAGGCTTTTTGCAGATGATGCTGTGGTGTATCGAGAGATTGTAACAATGAAAAATTGTACTGAAATGCAGGAGGTTCTGCAGCGAATTGACGCATGGTGCAGGGAATGGCAATTGAATCTCAATGTAGGCAAGTGTAATGTGCTGCGAATACATAGAAAGATAGATCCCTTATCATTTAGCTACAAAATAGCAGGTCAGCAACTCGAAGCAGTTAATTCCATAAATTATCTGGGAGTACGCATTCGGAGTGATTTAAAATGGAATGATCATATTAAGTTGATCGTCGGTAAAGCAGATGCCAGACTGAGATTCATTGGAAGAATCCTAAGGAAATGCAATCCGAAAACAAATGAAGTCGGTTATAGTACGCTTGTTCGCCCACTGCTTGAATACTGCTCAGCAGTGTGGGATCCGTACCAGATAGGGTTGATAGAAGAGATACAGAAGATCCAACGGAGAGCAGCGCGCTTCGTTACTGGATCATTTAGTCATTGCGAAAGCGTTACGGAGGTGATAGATAAACTCCAGTTGAAGACTCTGCAGGAGAGACGCTCAGTAGCTCGCTACGGGCTTTTGTTAAAGTTTAGAGAACATACCTTCACCGAAGAGTCAAGAAGTATATTGCTCCCTCCTACGTATATCTCGCGAAGAGACCATGAGGATAAAATCAGAGAGATTAGAGCCTACGCAGAAGCATACCGACAATCCTTCTTTCCACGAACAATACGAGACTGGAATAGAAGGGAGAACTAATAGAGCTACTCAGGGTACCCTCCGCCACACACCGTCAGGTGGCTTGCGGAGTATGGATGTAGATGTAGATAGTGATTAGACATCGCAGATATCGCAACAGTGGCTGCTAACAGACAATAATACTCCATTATGTTCACCATCCCTCTCTAAGGAGACTGAATTCATAGGAAAAGCTTAATTATTTATATTAATTACGTTACATAAAGTAAAATAATAACTGGCAAATGCTACATAAATCCTTTGGGCCAAATTTATAAAAATATTCATAATAAGTAGCCAGATTGGAAAAGAAAGAAACTCATTTTTCATGCTGAGGGCATTTTCCCTCTTAGGTGGATTGATAATGACAAAACTAAGAAATGTGGTCTACGAATTCTTGAAACAAGGAGGTTATTCGCGGTATTATGACCTTTTGAATTAAACCACTTCTCATATACAGAGACATACGTGGTTGGATAGTGTTTTGAGGTAATAAATGAGTTGATGTCAGTTATAGGTATGCATTTCACGTATCATACTGACCCACCAATCAGCGATGATATTAAGTCACTGACTAGTATTGAGTGAAGAGCATTTACCTAAAAGGTGACTACGTTGAAAAATAAGTGTATTGCTGCTATGAAACAGGGTTTCAATATCAGGCAGAAGGGTTCTTATCCTGCTCTGGTATATTCGTCATTTGCTATAGCTGTGTTAGAGAGAAGATAGCGTAACAATTTATATCGGGTGTCATTTGTAAGACGATAAAATATGATGTTAAGTTTTTTGATACTTAATGTGTGTAGTATGAAGATTCAGAAGGACACCTGGCGCTCACATTTGACTGTAAACAACGGCGTATATGTTCAATTAATTTGGCAAACTTTCACTTCAAAAACACACAGTCTATTGCCTTAACTGCAACCTTGCGTGGCCGGGATGCAGCAGCGAGCTGTCATCCAGTCACATAGCTAAATGCCTCTTCATCTAATTAGTGACGCGCACGAGATTCTGGCTATCCCTATCTGGTGTGGGGTCCAGTTCAGCTGCCGTGAGCCCGTCGTCATTTGTTACACACATCAGCACGGTTACCCAGTGTACTAAAGATTGCTTGAGTGTCGGCTGGAGGCGCAACTATTTTGTTTTAAAACCTCCGTACAGGCGTTTACGAGCCGGAATTTCAAATCTTATATTTATCCCTTTCTAACATAATTGAAGTTCTGTCCCAATTGAGCGGGCACGTGGAGCAACAGCTGTAAAAATGTAGCCCTATTCACTGTCCAGGTTAATCTTTCTCTTGTAATGTCGTCGGCACGTGGAGCAATCATGCGATTATACGCTGTTCTACAACCACTAAATCCACTACATGATAAAAGGATGATGTTTTGAGATTATCAGTGCAGTTTAAGTAGCTGGAGAACGAATAATAGCAGTTCAATGTGCATGACAGTGAGGAAAAGCAGTTTTATATTTACTGCCTCGGGATATGAGCATTCCTAAGCGACTACATGTCAGAGTGTTCGTTTATTTGGCCAGAAACAATGTGTTGTAATAAAAAGATCAACACTGAGACTTATTCAAAATGTGAAATCCCTTTTTTACCTATATTCAAAATCATATTATCAGCTGAACATAACGCGACATCGTTAATAATATGTTGGTATTTTATGCACCTGCAAAACATCGTCATTCCGCTCATGTGACCATATATCTCTCCTATTACGTTATTAGAAAGTGCCAGTTATCACCCCGTACACTGATCTGCAAACCTAATGTGTGTTTAACGTTTTCTTGTTCAGCTCTGGCCAACAACCATCACCAACGTATCAAAAGAAGTAATGTTTCCTTACAGGCCTTCTGTTGTTTGAAACAAAATATTTTAATCCACATCACAGTTGACCAATTTGGACCACATAGTTACTCTCAAATATGCAGAATGTATGTGGGATACGTGACACTACGTATATTCTGTCGATGCCTCGAATACTTGAGAAAGACCATATGGTTTAAATCGACTGATTGCTTTGTCGAAAATAGTATTTTATTTCAAACGTGGAAACGTGACTTCTTTTAACTCGTATAAAACTGTTCTTGTATGAAGCGTAGTACATGTCGCTAGTGCTCTTCTTAGTATATGTTATTACTCTTGCTACTGAGAAAGTAGATCTGGAGTAAAGCATTTCAAAACCCTCGGTACATGGAATGTGAGAGATAGATATATCAAAGGGCGAGAGTTACAAGAACTAGAGTAAGTATATAAATATAACTACTATAACTGAAACAAAAGAGAAATTAAAAGGAACGAAAGATTTGAACCAGTACACAGTGATATATACTGGAGTGGATAAGAGAGGAAGACCTCCACATAGAGTAGCCATATTAATAAATCAAAGGCGGAAGAAGAAACTAGGAAGTTACTCCTACACAAATGAAAGAATCGTAACAGAATTACTTAAGAACAAGAACTTATGACAGTGATAGCGCTGTACGATCCTGAAGAACGGTAAAAAGACGAGACGAAACAGTTTTATAAAATACTACAATCTGTAATAGATACATGTATGAAGAATGAGCAACAGATTATTAGTGGAGACCTAACTGCTCGAGTAGGCACAATTCTTATTCCATATGTTGTGGGGACTTCCAGAAAAATAACAATAAGTAAAAATGGAGTAGAACTTAAGCATTTTGCATCTTCAAAGCAACTTAAATTAATTGATACCTATTTTAGCAAGGCTATTCATAAGCTTACTTGGAGTAGTTGAGGCTATTGATCATTAATCGATTATGTAACACTCAATAATTAGTTAATGTTGCAGTACAGAGTACACAGACAAATTGATATATATTAGGTTCATTACCTTGAATTTTCAGAAAGTAGAATAATCGCAGAATGGAGAAAAACTGTCTCGAGACATGAACTACAAAATGAAGAACTGTATAATGCAGATTTCCTACAAGAAGGAAGTTAAGAAAATCCTTATGAAAATGGAAACACCCAGCGACGAAGATGTAAATATAGAAAGGGAAAATTCAATACGGGCGAGCTATAAAACAGCAAATGAAGTCTTAGGAAAGAAGAGAAAGGAATAAAATAAGAAGAACGGAAAACATGCAACATATATTTACAAAATAAAACTGATATATATCGTATGAAGTATATGAAGAGAAAAAAACAGCTGTCTAGAAAATTATCAGAAATGCACGCGAGGAACCATGTAATAACTTTATAAGTGAGGTACAGCATGACGTACATGCGAGGCAGTTAACTTGTTATAAACTAATGAAGCACGTAAATAAATCGGAAGAATACACTGCCGATTGTACAGAATAAGTGAACAGCAAAGGATATAACATTATAAATAATTATGGTATAATGAGAAATTCAATGAAAAAGAAAGAGACAGCTCCCATGGAAATAAAGTTCCAGAAGTAGATCCTATTAAATTACAAGAATTAGATAAACTATTAAAATCTCCAAGAAACAGGAAGCTACCTGGATTAGATGCAGTGAATGTGGAGCTTGTTAAATATGGTGGTATAATATGCAAATTGAGAATTTTACATTTACTCAACAAATTTTGGGTAAACTGTCAAATATATCTTTCTTCGTCAACAGCTTTAGTTAAAAATCTGTTCAAAAGTAGAGATTGCAAATATTGTGAAAATAAAATCTATACTAAAACAACAAATAACAGATTAGAAACTATACAGATTAGTTGCTATGAGAAGCGAAAACTGGATTTAGGAAAGGGAGATCGCGACTGGATAATGTCTTCGACATTAGACAAACAATAGTACAAAGAAGAGAAATGAATTTGGAAACACAACTCGCTTCCACAGATTTCGAAAAGTCGTTTGACAGAGAAAATTTAATGAAGAAAATGAGGCGTATCAGCTACACTTAGTTTTGGTAATAAGAAGTTAGTACAGAAATACTAATTTTATCATACACACACGAATTAAAAGGAATGAATGAATTGTAGCAAGCACAGGACTTAGACAAGGATGTAGCTTACAACCCACATATACTGACGACACTTTAAAGAAATGGAAACTGCTAGTCTATCCAGAAATTAAATTATCAGTGTCTACTCAAACACTCTTGTATTTGCAGACGATCAGATAATGATTTCAACGATTGAGAGACATTACTAAAATTCACGTATCTTTTAAATAATTTATGTAAATCATATAATTTTAAAATCTCAGTTAATAAAATGAAAATTATGGCTTTCATTCGAAAGGATCCATTCAGATCAAACATTATGCTGGAAAACAACATTTTAGAGAAAGTATCTAATTTGCAATATCTTGGCTGTGACATAAGTTTTAATTTGACAAGGACATTGAGCAAGGACACACGCATACAATTCAAACAACTTTTCAAATTAAAAGTAGGAAAGAAACGAAAATGCAAAGCTTTAATAACAATGTTTGAATGGCACCGAAGCCTAGGTGCCGACTCAAAAATAGCAGAGTAAAAAACAACGGCAGAGATGAGATTCTTAAGGAATGTTAAAGGATTTACGAGGATGGACAGGATACGAAATGGAGGTATTAGAAAATAACTCAGCAGAAAATCCGTATATAAAGAAATATTATATAACAGGTAGAAATGGACGGATGTCTTACAAAGAATGGAAAATACCAGGCTTCCCACGGTCGCGTTAGGTTTCACGCCGAAGGAAAGATTTCATCGAAGACAACTGTGAAGCGGAAACGGCAAGAATCCCTAACATACGAAGTGAAGAAGTAGAAGAAGAAGAAGACTATCGAGCTATAGAGCACTGTATTTGTAAAGTTCTGGTACTACTAGAATATCAAAAAAGGCAACATGCATGTCGACGATGATGCTGACGATGGTACACTTACTGGAATTCACTTTGACAATCAATCAGATTTGGTTAAAAATTTGGGTTTCTATCGAAGAGCATTTGTGTCTAAATGTATAGTAGTGTGGGTATGGAAATGACACACGTCACTAAAGCGTGAACATGTACCAGGAGGACACGAAAATTATGCATAGCCTCCTTCATCAACCATAACCTGTGGGTAAGGTCTGTAAATGACGACAGAATGACGAAAATTAATGATTTGTTAAGATACAACATTAACACTGTATTTCCTCCACCGAGCTGCAGGTCAGTAGAATAGAGAACTGAAGCACTCTTTTGTAATGCACGATGAGAACAATCATTCGCCGAAAGACTTACCTCTTCCACAACCATCTGCGTTCACAGTGTATTCTGCCAGGTACCTTCGTCACATCTCCCAGTTCGTGATTGGGACTCACATTCCTTTTCATGTAAAGTTATTAAACGTTACCTCACTATTCAGAATTAATTACGTATTTGAAAGATCTGAACTACTGAGAAGTTCGATACCCGTTTAAAGTAAATAAGAACCAGCTAAAGGGAGAACTTCGAAAATATCAGTTTATTACTATGTAAATTCTTTTTCGACCTGCCGCAACTCACTTCCTCAAAAAGTCAGATCCTTCTCACTGATATATGCCACTTATGGAACTAATGCTATGAATGGTAAAAATCTTCTAGGGTGATTAGCCGAGTGATGACGTCGTCTTGTCAGTATACAAACAAAACGGGAAGGCTGTGTCAATGTCTGTGACACTTAAGACCATCGATGTACTCATCAGGTCAGGACTCTATGGGAACACTATCAGATGGCTTTACCACAGGGTACAGCCAAAAATACACTAGGACGCTTTTCGGAAATACACAAGAAGGTAGTTCCGCTGCAGCCTGTACTGAACACCATAAATGAACACCATAAACTCGACGACATACGAGATAGCGAAATATCTGGCACAGCTGCTAAAACCTATCGCAGATGAGTGCCCACATCAAGTCAAGAACTCCAGACTGTGCAGATACTCCAAGGACTATGCTTGGACAATAAAGACTTACTAGCCATCTTTGACGTCGTATCACCGTTCACCCGAGTGACACTGTAAGATTCATTTGCCCTACTCGAGGTACACTCGATGAGTACACAGTCAAACTATTTCGACATAAGCTAACCACCGCTTATTTCAAATGTGTTGGAAAATTCTATCAGCAAATAGATGGGGTTCCCACGGGTTTCCCCTTATCTCCGGGTGTGGCTTAATTTACACATGAAGCACTCGAAGATGTAGCGCTGGAAGGCTAGCCTCCACGGACATTTCGTTCAAGAGAAGTCCAAACGGCATGCTGGGACGCTCGGTCTACAAGAAGAAGACACTCACGGACCTTTACCTGAATGCTCGGAGTTGCCACCTTGCAGTGCAACGCACTTCGTTACTAAACTCTTTAGTACATAGAACCAGGTCCATCTGCGACAGGATGAGCTTACCAAATGAGTTAAAGCACCTGCGGGTTACTTTTCGCAAAAATGGTTACAAAGACATGCAAATAAGACGAACCTTAAACGCAGATAAGGCGAGGGTGGACAAACCTGAATGAGAAGCCAAACATGTGTCGTTCCAGCCGTATGCTAAAATCCCAAAAATAACGGAGAAACATCAAATGAGGACCGTTTACAAGCAACGTGGAAAATTAAGAACATGCTTGGCTCGACCAAACACCGGCTAGGATTACTGACGTAGGCGCTGTACAGAAAAGGTTCGAAACGTTCGACTAGGACAGACGGACAAGTTCGTGGTAGCAGAGCTTAGCGTCAAAGATGAAGCTCACCGTTGATGTTTAACAAACGATGAAGCTATGCAGCGCCAATGGATTCTGGAACTCGATTGTCAAAAACGCGGTAGAAATTCATCAGGGCAACAATCTAATTAACCGGGATACAGGATTTCAGTTCAGCACAACATGCGATTCCGCAATTGCGAAAATACGAGGGGAACGCTCTGTTCACAAGGCAGCAACATCCGCAGACACAATGGATAGACGCTGGGGTTTAACGCCCGCACCAGGGTCACTCTGCATTCCGCCACCAGAGACCGTGCTGCGTCCCCCCACCACCAGCGCGGCACCACCTTCCCAAATCGTGTGATTGGCGCGCCAACAGAAGAGGTCAGCAGTCCAGCGGCTATATACATATGCAGAAGACAGCATGCCAGCGGCATAAAGGGCTACTCTGCAAGTTGTACATACAAGGGTTTCCCGGGAGTATAGTTAAGCTGATCAAAAACTATCTCACGGATAGAGCTTTCTCCGCCAAAGTAGAAACTGCCACCTTCACCAAAAGGCGTATTCGTACTGGGGTGCCACAGGGATCGATCCTGGGGCCCGTTTTGTACAGTCTGTACACTGCGGACGCACCAACGGCCCTCCTGGTGCACACTGCACAGTACGCGGACGACACAGCCTTCTACACGAGAAATGCGAACAAGGACCTGGTTATTTTTAAGCTACAAAGGGTTTTAGACGACACAGAAACTTGGGCCTGTCGCTGGCGCGTCACCATCAACAACTCTGAAAAGACGCAGGCTATGCTGATTACCCTCAGGCTCGGAAGGCGCGAACCTCCTCAACGTCCCCCCCCCCCCCCCCCCGTCCACCTTCACCTAAACGGAACCCAACTCCCCTGGCGAAGAACTGCCAAGTACCTTGGCATAACCTTGGACTCTCGTCTTACGTGGAAACCCCACATACCCGAGGTCCACAGGAAGGTCCGCGCCAGAATGTCCATCCTATACCCAATCCTGAACTCAACCAGTTCCCTTCCCTGCGCAGTAGGAGTAAATGTGTACCAGTCCATGATCCGGCTAGTAATGGAATATGCGTGCCCTGTCTGGGGATACGCGGCAAAGCAGCACCTGGACAAACTACAGAGGCTGCAGAACCGCGCCCTCAGGAGGGCATTGCATTTACCTTTTAGATTCCACATAGATGATCTGCACGCCGCAGCCGAAATCCCACTCCTGAGAGAGCGTTTCCAATTTCTGGCAAGGTTCTTCTATGAGGTTTCTTCCAGATCTGGAAACGCCCTCATCCACTCCCTAGATCGGTATGACATGTCCCGCGACAAGCACAAGCGCCCCATGACGATCTTAGACGATTAAGTCCAAGAGAAAATCCAACATCCAATCCCTAATCCCGCTCCTTCACATATAACACCAATCATCTAGCCAACCTCATGCAAGTACCAGACACAAACAGAGCAATCATCACATTTCACAGACACCAAAAAGGTACGGATATAATCACACACACACGTACACAGGAGAGTAAAAGCCGAAAGGCTACAAACTCCCCCTCACACTTCCCCAAAGAGGGGAAAGTAATAGATGAGAGCAGCAGCAGCATCCCAACACTTTGCCTGAAGAAGATGGGTACGAAACTGATCGAAACGTTGCGTCAAAATGACGCCGCCACTCGACTCACCACCCAACAAGATTTCATTATTGGAATACACCAAGAAAGCCTGCAGTTACATGTAGTACTGTGGTCATTTCTTCTGTTCTGCAATGCTTCGATTTCGTTCTCGGACAAATAAAGAAAGCCACTCATACTCCTACATCAGATGGAAAGTCATACACGACATTGTATAGTAATCAAGACAAGTCACAAGCGCAAAATACATGACATTTCCTAGACACGAGTTAAGTTATGGCAGCGTTGCGTCATAGTGTTTGTATAAGGAGTGATAGTCTTAAATTTACTCAACTTAAAAAATCTGGGGAAATAAGAAATTCTTTTTCATAGGCAAATCTATTGTAGCCATAGTCAGGTAACATGCACCGTGAACTGAGAAATAATGACTGTATGAATAATGACTATGCGATACATGACGTCAAATTAATAAACGCAAAACTGATGATATAACTGATTCAAGAAGTGTTTTTCAAATCTTCTATTGGCCCTTTAAATAATTTCCACATTTTCAGGACTAAGAGTGTTTTATCCTGCGTATGTGGACCCTTGATTAGTAGGCCAAAGCTATTTTGACTACGCAAAACAGTTCCAACAAAGTTCCGTGTCTGAAATACTTTTAAGATTACATTGCTTTCGTAGGCGTACTTTCATCTGATTTTTACTTAGAGGAAAAGAATATTACGTTTCATAGTTCACGCCTCTTTGTCTATCGTTGATTCTGACCACACCACATTCTTTTCACAATGTCTCAATAATGCTTTAAAAAAGCTATTTTTCAAAATTTATTGCAACTTTAGATGCTTTATACCTGTTCGACAGCACATCGACACTGATAATTCTTGCATACTGCTAACACTTGTTTTACATTAACAATACAGACCCTTGTTTGGAAGCCGGAAGCAGAAAATGAGTACTTCTTAATTACTCCAAAAATTATTTCAAGGTGTGTGAATGTTTACTCAGTATGTAGATGCAGGATGTTGCAATGTGTCGTGAAATGAAAAGTAATCGAGGTTGAGAGAAAAGGAAGGATGTGTTACGTTAAGCAACACTATCGTACTGCACGCTACGCTTCCCAAACAAATATGTTTTCGGAACCACTGAGCCCCTGTGAGATAACTCTCTAATTAATTACCGAACTAATGTATACGTGAAGGAGCTATTCCCAATTTATGTATATTAGCTTAGACTTTTTTCATTAACAATTGTTATGTGATATGCTGTATGTCAATCGAATTATGGTTGATATTGAGCTTAATATTAAAGACAATTTATCGTAGCGGGGCCTCCGCTTTGTCCCTAACTATCCCCAAGTTCGCTTTTCTCTATATATTAGTAAGGGTACTAAATGGAAAAATGAAAACACTAATACAGGGTAAGGGAAATAACGTAATGGATACAAAAATTACACCGTAGTAAGCTCTGCGAAAATATGGATACAGGAAAGGAAAAGAAAAAAGATAAATATATCAGCAGGAGCGTAAAAAAAAGATATATTTAAAAGTTTACATTCAAGGCATATGAATTACACTGACGTCAATATAGCCTTATGAAGCACCTCGTTCATTAGAAATCAATTTCGATTAAGTAATTTAGTGGTTAAATTATATAAAGGAAATCTGTCCTCTCATATAACATGATAGTAAGCTGCGTCTGCTTGGGGCAGAGAAAGTAATAATAGTGACAGCAAAACACTGAATAAATGCCTCATATAAATGCAAAGTTAAATTTCAACACTAACTGCTGGATTTCCCTAGCGGCGCTTTTTCACACATCTGCTTATCGGAACCCACGTCACGATCTTGTGTGTGTTCACAATTTTCGTTTTGTGTTTTAAATGTAAAGTAGGATTTTCTGGAGCAAAATTACTAGCTTAGATTAAATGAGAGAGAAAGAGTGTTGTTTGACTGATAAAAATGTGAGTTAAGCCATGAGTAAATTAAAAAGACACATTTTTCTTCACAGATAGGTTAGTAAAGCATTCAGTTCATCTATTATCCTGTAGGATGTCTTTACGTTATTCAAGAAATTGTCTTATGGTTTGATCACTAGTTAAAAGTGGAAGAACAAAAGTTGACCATCGAATAATCAATGAAAAATGAAAATTACTGTAAGACGTACTCTTATAATTGCTTAAGGAGTTTCAACGTCGTTCAAGGTTTTTCTCATTTTTAAGCACCAAACTTTTATATAAGTACATTTTCTTCATTGCGGGCACCACAGCAGTGAATTTATTAATAGAAGGTGGTATTTTGCAAAAGGGGAAAATGCCACCTTTATTCATACGTATTTATAAGGATCAACACTTTATGAAAAGCCTAGGGATCGTTGATCAACCCTTTTAAACATGAAATTTACTCCGTGTGTAATGCGTGAGCCACAAGAAAAACGAATAAGACCGACAAATGTGATATACTCTTTATTTGTCACTGACATGACTATATGAGATTTTAGAAGATGCGTCGTAGAATCTGCGCTAGTTAACAGCTTGAACAACAGATGACGAAAGCAGACGGGTACAAACAGTTTGAATAGTGTGAGAGCAAGACGGAATTGTTCTTAATTGCTCCATTACACATGAAGGACAGAAACACTGTCGTTGCTTCCACCAAACAGTCGGACTCTTATGAGCCACATCATTCAGGTAAAAAAAAAAAAAATCAAACGGAAAAGACTCTTGTAAGGTATATATGTGTAATACTGTTTAAAATAAGAGCGGTCCTGTAATTAGATTTAAAGCTTTAAATGTAACTCCAGGACCGCTCTTATTTTAAACAGTATTACACATACCTACGCTGTAATGAGGTTTTCCGTTCAGATATCACAAGGCGTATAATTCTTTCAAGTTTTTCCTAATTAATGTCTGTAATTCATGGATTTATTTAATTCTGAGTAATATGTATTTACTCATTTGAACTGAAGGCTGTAAAATGGTTGATGGTATAATTGATACGTTGGAAAATTTAATTACGTTCATCGGCCCTATTAGAAAGACATATTACACAATATATATTGAAAATAACGGACGACAAATTGTCTTGTACCTAGAATATTAAATTAAAGTCTCTCTCTGTGAAAAAAATTCCATAACGTATTCAATAAAAAACTAGACTGAACAACGAGATCAAGTATTCGAACTGCTAGGTTTAGTATACGTAGTGTCCACTAATAAGCATGATTATAGTTGTTATAATCTCTAGAAACAGGATGGCTTGCTGAATCCACAGATTATACCACAATGTGACAGCACTATGAGATCTGATATAGTTAATAAGTCCAATGTGTATCAGCATACTGAGAAAATAAGACAATACTAACGATGCGTCGGAGTCTCAGAGATCTGCGCTGTGGTTTTGGTTAATGCCAAATGGTCTACTCGTAAGAAAGGAAGGGAGAATAGTGTAGACGTTCCGTCGACGACAAGAGCACTACGAGCGGAACAGAAGTTCGAAACAGACAAGGGTGGGGACCAAAATCAGCCGTGCACATTTTAAAGGAACCATTGCGGTGAAGGCCTTACACGATTTAGGGAAACCATGTACTCAAATGTTGTAGATATTAAGAACTTCGGACATAACGACGATACAATAGGGGGATGTTGGATGCAGTAGGCACACTTTATGAATGTTCCCTCCGAACAACCGTATTATAAGCCACACAGAACGCAGCACCACTCCTGTATTGATAATTGGGGCAAGGTACTCGACATCCTAGAGTATGCAAGAGAATGTGCAATGTGCCAACTTACAGACATTTACTTGCTGAATGACCCAACGGAGTATATGCACTGGTTTATAACGGTAGATGACGCTAAGGGTTCATGAGTTCAGATAATCCGCCGCAGATCTCGTAGCGTTTCCACAAGCCCACGGCCACTGGGAAATGGAAACATAAGGGAAACATGAGGCCCTTTCATCAATTTTGAGGAATTCAAGAAATTACTCAAGGGGGACTAAATCTTACTGTACGAATTGATTTTTAGACATTCATTTCACCTAGTGTAGAGGACTTAAGTGCAAACATCACGTTCGACAACCTCCCTCTTCTCTCGTTCCGAAAGGCCCGACACGAAGCCTCTCGGATTGACTGTATGTATCCACTTAATTGATTCGCTCTGGATCAACCATTTACTGACGTAAGTCAATCCCAGATCGATTCCTACGGCTCGGATTTCATGATCCCTTTACTCACCAAAAGAAAACTGATCGCAAGAATGGATATGCGCCGTCGGATAGTCTGGGAAAAACTGCTCCATGATTGATTCGTGTAGCAATGAAACAAAGCGTTGTGGAGGAATGAGTCATGATGTGATACTTCGGAATGTGGAACTCTCACACGCCTGGCAGATGGTATTTACCAGCGTATTTGAAGGGATGTTGAACTTGTTTTTTGATTTCAGCTCGAACAACAACTATTGTTCGATACCAAAATTGCACGTGAAACATTGCTGACAATACGATTATCTCAGCCATTGTAACTATGATCTGCCCTGTATAAGCGCTTCACTGCTGCTGTTCACAAGAAAGGAGCGTCGCCTCGAATCACGTGTGTTTACTAGATTGGCATGCTTACAATTTCTACATGAACTCTCAGGAAGAGCTTCGAAACAAATAAGTGTCGAGTGCTTGCCGTATCAGTTCTTTCATGTGCCTCGTAACAATTATTTACGAGGCTACAGGGAGAGTGGGAAAGAAATGTCTTCAGTGTATCAGAATTAGCTGAACAGCCTACACTGGAGAATAAACCTTGAGATAGTAAAAGAGGAGGCTCCACACACCATCAAATATGGAAAGAATTGGAAAATAAGTTTACAAAGTGTACAAGTAATTAACTCACAGGCAGTATATAAATGACGACACGCACAGTCAGATATAGAGGCTTCGTCAGGCCATTCGTGACGAGGAAAGTGCGCGATTGTTTAAAGTGGTTTGTTTCTAGCAAGATAATGCTCGGCGTTCTTTCCACGGTAAATAGTCCAGTCCCCTAACGGTTTTATTTGGATATTCTGACCATGCCTGTCCAATCACCGGCACCTTACATACGTGCAATATATGTTTTGTGGGTAAATGTGAAATTGTATTTAAGCTAACCGGACACAATATTAATCACTCAATTAAATGAGCTTACTGATCCCATTTGAGCGCTCTTAATGGTGTAGTACTGATACGGGCAGTCATGTGACCCCCACCGTTCAAGTAAGTCATGGGTGTGAAGTGGTGGATGTATGACAGTGGGTTGTTAAGTTATGGGTTGTCATATGGGTCGAAGACGTGACAGAATGGCAGAAAGGTGCTATCGTGTTTGGAAATTCCTATGATACTTGGTAAATGGAGTTGCCCGATTCGTTTGTGTCCCCAAGAGCAATGCCCAACGTGTCTACAACAAATAGTGAACTACTCGCTACCTTGCAACACAGCGTCAGAACGGTGGTCGTATAACGATCCTAAGCGAGAAGGATCGGAGAAGAATGTCACGCTTGATCACTGAAAATCTACTTTTAGGCCGACTGTTACTGCTGCTGTCAGTGAATGAAGGTTGACGCAAACCAGCTTCTCAGCCAATACTGCGAAGGGAATTGCATGCAACGGTTATTTGGAGTCGAATACCACTCCCCACATCGGCACGTGCTCAATGTCGCAACACATTAGCTGAGTGAAGGCGAGCTGCCTCGTCCAACTACTCACTAATCTCGCTTCCATCCAAATGATGCAAGGCGTCGACTGCTTCGACGGCACAATGAGGTGTTTAACCCACCAAGAGTGGAAGCTGTAGTTCAAGCCGGATATGGTCCTCAAAGTTTTTGGAGATTTATTTCAACATTGTAAACATACAAGTATCGTCTGTCTTCCACATCTTCATGACGAGTAAGCCTTAGACACTCTAGTCTTCAAAGATGACAACATCCATGTTCACAGCGCTGCAGGCATAGCTTTCTAGTTTGAAGAACGATCAGGTACCGATCTATCACACCTCGAATGGTCCGCTAAATCACCCGATCATAACTCCACAAAAAACGTCTACGACTATTTGGAACAATCGTCATTTCTGCAATTTGGTAGATCTACGGGATTTAATCATCAATAAGCGGCTTCAGCACAACTTAATCATAGCTAACACTTGGTTTAAGAATCATGAAAGAAGGTTGTATACGTGGAAGAACCCTGGAGATACTAAAAGGTATCAGATAGATTATATAATGGTAAGACAGAGATTTTGGAACCAGGTTTTAAGTTGTAAGACATTTCCAGGGGCAGATGTGGACTCTGACCACAATCTATTGGTTATGACCTGTAGATTAAAACTGAAGAAACTGCAAAAATGTGGGAAATTAAGGAGATGGGACCTGGATAAACTGAAAGAACCAGAGGTTGTACAGAGTTTCAGAGAGAGCATAAGGGAACAATTGACAGGAATAGGGGAAAGAAATACAGTAGAAGAAGAATGGGTAGCTCTGAGGGATGTAGTAGTGAAGGCAGCAGAGGATAAAGTAGGTACAAAGACGAGGGCTGCTAGAAATCCTTGGGTAACAGAAGAAATATTGAATTTAATTGATGAAAGGAGAAAATATAAAAATGCAGTAAATGAAGCAGGCAAAAAGGAATACAAACGTCTCAAAAATGAGATCAACAGGAAGTGCAAAATGGCTAAACAGGGATGGCTAGAGGACAAATGTAAGGATGTAGAAGCTTATCTCACTAGGGGTAAGATAGATACTGCCTACAGGAAAATTAAAGAGACCTTTGGAGAGAAGAGAACCACGTGTATGAATATCAAGAGCTCAGATGGCAGCCCAGTTCTAAGCAAAGAAGGGAAGGCAGAAAGGTGGAAGGAGTATATAGAAGGAAGGGCGATGTACTTGAGGACAATATTATGGAAATAGAAGAGGATGTAGATGAAGACGAAATGGGAGATACGATACTGCGTGAAGAGTTTGACAGAGCACTGAAAGACCTGAGTCGAAACAAGGCCCCCGGAGTAGACAACATACCATTAGAACTACTGACGGCCTTGGGAAAGCCAGTCATGACAAAACTCTACCAGCTGGTGAGCAAGATGTATGAGACAGGCGAAATACCCTCAGACTTCAAGAAGAATATAATAATTCCAATCCCAAAGAAAGCAGGTGCTGACAGATGTGAAAATTACCGAACTATCAGTTTAATAAGCCACAGCTGCAATGCAGACGAATGGAAAAACTGGTAGATGCAGACCTCGGGGAGGATCAGTTTGGATTCCGTCGAAATGTTGGAACACGTGAGGCAATACTGACCTTACGACTTATCTTAGAAGAAAGATTAAGAAAAGGCAAACCTACGTTTCTAGCATTTGTAGACTTAGAGAAAGCTTTTGACAATGTTGACTGGAATACTCTTTTTCAAATTCTAAAGGTGGCTGGGGTAAAATACAGGGAGCGAAAGGCTATTTATAATTTGTACAGAAACCAGATGGCAGTAATAAGAGTCGAGGGGCATGAAAGGGAAGCAGTGGTTGGGAAAGGAGTCAGACAGGGTTGTAGTCTCTCCCCGATGTTATTCAATCTGTATATTGAGCAAGCAGTAAAGGAAACAAAAGAAAAATTTGGAGTAGGTATTAAAATTCATGGAGACGAAGTAAAAACCTTGAGGTTCGCCGATGACATTGTAATTCTGTCAGAGACGGCAAAGGACTTGGAAGAGCAGTTGAACGGAATGGACAGTGTCTTGAAAGGAGGATATAAGATGAACATTAACAAAAGCAAAACGAGGATAATGGAATGTAGTCAAATTAAATCGGGTGATGCTGAGGGAATTAGATTAGGAAATGAGACACTTAAAGTAGTAAAGGAGTTTTGCTATTTAGGAAGTAAAATGACTGATGATGGTTGAAGTAGAGAGGATATAAAACGTAGACTGGCAATGGCAAGGAAAGCGTGTCTGAAGAAGAGAAATTTGTTAACATCGAATATAGATTTATGTATCAGGAAGTCGTTTCTGAAAGTATTTGTTTGGAGTGTAGCCATGTATGGAAGTGAAACATGGACGATAACTAGTTTGGACAAGAAGAGAATAGAAGCTTTCGAAATGTGGTGCTACAGAAGAATACTGAAGATAAGGTGGATAGATCACGTAACTAATGAGGAGGTATTGAATAGGATTGGGGAGAAGAGAAGTTTGTGGTACAACTTGACTAGAAGAAGGGATCGGTTGGTAGGACATGTTTTGAGGCATCAAGGGATCACAAATTTAGCATTGGAGGGCGGCGTGGAGGGTAAAAATCGTAGAGGGAGACCGAGAGATGAGTACACTAAGCAGATTCAGAAGGATGTAGGTTGCAGTAGGTACTGGGAGATGAAGCAGCTTGCACAGGATAGAGTAGCATGGAGAGCTGCATCAAACCAGTCTCAGGACTGAAGACAACAACAACAACAAGCGGCTTCAGTAATATATGGCATACCACAAGAAACTTATGGAATTTCTTTCTCGCCGAACTGAGGCCATTATTAACACTCGAAGTGGTGTTTCTTTTAGAACTGATCTGGTAAATTTACGGAGTAGTCATAACTACGAGAAATGAGTGTCCGTAGCTGGTGTACCCGAACACACTGAGGTGACAAACGTCGTGGGATACCTCCCAATATCGTGTCGGGCCTCCTTTCCACCGGCAAACTGCAGCAACTCGACGTAGAATGGACTCAACAAGTCGTTGAAAGTCTCCTGCAGAAATATTCAGCCACGGTGCTTCTACCGCAGTCCATAACTGCGAAAGCATTGCCGGTGCAGGATTTTGTGCACAAACTGATCTCTCGATCATGTGCCGTAAATGTTCGATGGGATTCATGTCGGGCGATCTGGGTGGGCAAATCGTTGGCTCAAATTGTCCAGAATCGTCTTCAAACCAATCACGAACAGCTGTGGCCTGGTGACGTAGCGTATTGTAACAAATAAAAATTCCACCATTGCTTGGGAACATCAACGACAAGGTTGGCTGCAGATAGTCTCCAAGTAGCGGAACATACTCATTTCCAGTCATTGATCGGTTCAGCTGGACCAGAGGACCCAGTCATTTCCACGTAAACACAGACCGCAGCATTATGGAGCCACCACTAGCTCGGACAGTGCCTTGTTGATAACTTGGCTCCACGCCTTCGTGGGGTCTGCGTCACACGCGAACCCTGCAGTCAGCTCTTACCAACTGAAATCGGGACTCATCTGACCAGGCTACGGTTTTTCAGTCGTCTAGGGTCCAATCGATGAGTTCAGAGCTCAGGAGAGCCGCTGCAGAAGACGTCGTGCTGTTAGCAAAGGCATTCTCGTCGTTCGTCTGCTGCCGTAGCACATTAATGCCAAATTTCGCCGCACTGTCAAATGGTTCAAATGGCTCTGAGCACTATGGAACTTAGCTTCTAAGGCCATCAGTCCCCTAGAACGTAGAACTACTTAAACCTAACGAACCTAAGGACATCACACACATCCATGCCCGAGGCAGGATTCGAACCTGCGACCGTAGCGGTCACGCGGCTCCAGACTGTAGCGCCTAGAACCGCACGGCCACTCCGGCTGGCGCCGCACTGTCCTAAAGGATACGTTCGTCGTACGTCCCTAATTTATTTCTCCGATTATTTCACGGAGTGTTACTTGCGTTTTAGCACTGAAAATCTACGGAAACACCACTGCTCTCGATTCTCAAGTGAAGGCCGTCGGCTACTGTGTTGACTGTGGTGAGATGGATTGCCTGAAATTTAGTATTGTTGGCACACTACTGGCGCTGTGCATCTCGGAATATCGAATTCCCTAACGATTTCCGAAATGGAATGTCCCACGCGACTAGCTCCAACTACCATTTCGCGTTCAAAGTCTGTAATTCTTGTCGTGCGGCCATAATCACGTCGGAAACTTTTCAGCATAAATAACCTGAGTGCATGTGACAGCTCCACCTATGCACTGCCCTTTTATAACTTATGTACGCGGTACTGCCGCCATCTGTTTATGTGCATATCGTTATCCCACGACTTTTGTCATCTCAGTGTTGTATAATAGGAGGGTGCAGAAAAGTAAAGAATACCAGGAGCGCATGTAATGGCGAATGGACCCCGGTGTATGAGATGGAGAAAATTTCTTAGTGAGTAACGGAGAGAGTTATTCGTTTGCTCAGAGTGAAGCGAAAATGTTCTCTTAAATCTGCCACCGGTCCGGACTGTTTGACAGCTCATAGGAGGTCACAAAACCGAGTTTAACATAGGAGGTGCGAAGTATTAGTTGTGAGTGAGGAATGTGTAAGATCAAGATGAGGAGCTATAGGTATTGATCTGAATGACACGTGAGGGCCCCGAAGTCGCCGCCGGCTGGCCAGCGGCTGGCGCTCGAGTTTGCAGAATCGATTCGGCGGACGCGGCCCCGCGGAGCCGCCGGCGTCGTGCCCAGGCGTCAGCGCGCCTCGTCATGCGCCGCAACCGCACTCAGACAACCCGCGTGTCTCCGTCCGACCACTAGTTATATTGTCCATTAACAGCATTGTCACCATTTCCCACGCCGGCCACCGCACCTAGTTCGTGATGTATGTCACCCGATCTTCTCTGTGCAAAATAGGTATACTACGATGGCGTGCTAAAAAGTAATGCCTCCGTATGTTTTACGTGAAAATTCCTAATGTGGGACGAACGTGAAAGTGACTAAAATTTTGAGAAAAAATTATCGTATCTTCATATACTGCACGGTATTGAAATTTCAGTTCCTGAGTATTATATTCCAATTCCACTCTTGGGCGTGATAAAAATAATAATAAACAAAAGCTTGCACGGCACCACACCCCTTTGTTGTCCTGTATTTTCTCGTATTGTTTATTTCTGCGGTGTTTTCTTTAAATTTTACGCAGTCACAATGTGGGGAATATTTCGGTGTTTAGCAGATCCAGAACTCCTACAAAAGTGTGTGCACGGAGAAACTCAAAATCCTAATGAAAGTTACAACGTTCTGACAGGAAAACCGTGCCTCAAGGCAGCATTTGTTTCCACAGTGGCTGATGAATTTGCAGCGTATGACGCTCGTTTACCTTTAGCAATGCTAATGTTGACAGACTACGGACTCTACAGTGGCTGAGATTTAATCTACGAGCTTTCACACTGTCGATATTGAAGGGACTCGATAACAGGAGAATTGACGCTGCTGTCACAATTGTTACTCAATTTGAAAATCAGATTAATCTAAGAGGACAAGCAAAGAAAATTCTGTTTGAGGATGAAGAGGAAGCATGCATACGTTTTGCACTATTTCATTCAGATAAGGTACGGCCTAATACTAACACTGACAAATCTTCGAATAAGGTTTCTCGTAACTTACATTTCGGCAACTTTGTGTACATTTTCCTCACCAACCACTGACGTTATAGTACATAATTTGGCATGGAATTATTCAATACTATAATGAAACACTATGTGGAAGGAATTTTCATTTAGTACAGTAGTAAGGCCTCGAAGTACGAGAAAAGCCCTAAAATTTCGAATATTCTTTTTACAAAAATTTGGAGAGCTGTCAAAATTTATCAAAACAAGACATCATATACTGTTCCACAGATATTTGAAATTATCGTACATCAAACTTTGTACAAAAATACATTAATTTCGTTCAGACAGATTTTTCAAAAAGGAACATTTGTACTCACCTTGTTGAAAAATTGCAGTTGCCTATAATTAAAAATATATAACTTCAATTACATTGCTTTGAAAACTTTTGGACTTTGTAAGGGTTTCTTTGTTTTTCTTTTTTTTTCTCCATAGGATTGCAACTTCGCATACGTCCCCCCCTTAACGCTTTTAAATAAAATAAATGTTATTAAAATTCTAAATCATTAGTCTTCATGTCTACACATTTATTTCTCATCACAGTCACCCTGGCGACGATCACATTTCTTGCAATTAGAGACCAATTTGTTTCTTCCGACACTGTAGAATGATTGAAATTTTTTACGGTACCACAACATCAACTCTGCACCGCTTCATCACTATTGAAGTGAAGCCCTCGAAGGTGTTCTTTAGGTTTCGGCAACAGACGACAAACAGTAGGGGCCAATTCGGAACTGTATGGAGGATGATGGATAACAGTGAACCCAAGGCGTCAGATTGGTGCAGGTGTCGCAGCGCTCTTGTGTGGTCCCGGATTGTCATGCTGAAGGAGAGAGTGCTCCACGTGTGAACGAACTCTTAGAATTCGAAACTCGGTTACAGCAGGCTGTTTCTCACCTACCGACATGGTTACGTTACACACCGCAATGTTATACGCTACAATTCGGAACCCTCTTCCCGCATAAGGGCTGTAAATATGTAGACACGAAGAACAAAGGTGTAAAATGAATAACATCAATTAAATTTCAGAAGCTTTAAGAGTTTTCACATAAATCTTCTGAGGCGTCGCTTTTACGCATGCTCTCGTAGAACACTATGAAAATCCCTCGGCATGGAAGCAATATACTGTCTCAGCTGTTTACGACGAAAACACGTTGTAAGTTGCTGTGCGAGATGGGGCAAGCCTAAGGCATTTTGCCGAGTAGGTGGTGTTTACCGTGGTTACGGTTTGGTCCTCATATTGTACTTAAGAAAACTGAAATAGCGGAAGGATATAAAAACATTTTACAGCGTTGTGCGCAGCATAAACAAGAGGAACAGTTCGGACATGATGACTGTTTATGTCAGCACGACAATGCATCCTGTCATAAAGCAGCATCTCGGAGGCAATGGATTGTGGACTAATAATATTTCCTTTATTATAATTCCAGTCTTGGGTCACAATTTTTATTTGTAACCATGTTAATAATTTCGGTCGGTAATGACCATCTCCAGACGTAAAAACATAAGAACATAGAGATAGCCTAATTTAGAGAACACTCCTAACTAAACGAATGTAAAGCAGAAAACTATTATACAAATCGGAACAACATATCCACACCTGAGTAAAAACGTGTTCCATAACGCATACAACGGTATTACATGTGATGTTGCAGTCAAAATCAGTAGCAATTTCGGTTCGTCAAACGTATATAATTACGGTACGTACAGAGCAGCACTGAAGGGTGTATACTGCACATGAAGAGAGACTCAGTTATACTGCTGTACAGAAGCAAGAAACGTGTCTCCATCCTATCCCGATTGATATCGCCACTGCTCGTCCGTCTACATGATTTCAAAGAAGTACATTCCTCATAACATTCCTGAAATGGACTGACCAACCTGGACCCGAGGGAACACCTCTGGGGTGAATCAGAAAGTCGAATTCGCTCCAGACCCTAGCGTCCAGCGTTCAACTTGTTTCTCCGGTATCTACCCCTGAGGAAGAATTCCTCCACATACATTCAAACACCTCACTGAAGGTCTCCACCACAGTTCATGAAGGCTAAAGGTGGACATACATCGTATTACTGCCCACTAAAAGATGTCCAAATACTTCTGATCAGCTAGTGTGCATACTTTTATGACATGATGTACCAGTTGCGTTTCAGACGTTCAAATGGTGCTTAATACATTTTATCTACATGCTTTTGAGTTGGATGGTACCATATATGCCACTGTTGTAAAACCACAGGTTGACACTAATAAGGGGGAATCACCAAACTGCGGAATGTTCAGCAAAGAAAAGAAAGGAAAAAAGCAACTGGAATACTCCTCAAGCTCACAAACGGATCCGAGTTGGCGTGAAGTGTATGTTGAAGGGAATAGTCTAGTGCGCTTCATTTGTGTGACACATAATATTTCAAGACTGAATAGTAAAGAGTTTAAAAACTGACGTAAGCGGATGTTGAAAATTTATTACAACTCGAATGCGATGTTTTCAGTTCCATTGAGGGCTCATCGTTTTGGAAAGATGTGTAACACCCGTTACCTGAATGATTGAATCCTATGATACTGCCATTTTAAGCTTATTATTGCCTCAAGTCTCCACACACGTAATTTCTGAGATTTTCCGTGGTAATTAATGAACCGTACATTTTACTGTTCATGAAGGGTGGACACTGCCATATTTATACACATTACACGGAGTATTTTTGGAGCACAGGCAGCGACCATACGTTAAACAGCACTCACACCAAACTACAGGATTGGTCATCGAAGTAAACTGCAGGGCTGGTCATCGAAGAAATGTGTACTAATAGGCCGAGAATAGGCATGCTAAACTAATACTGTGAGAAGTGAAATACACTAATCGCACAATTAAAACAACACAAGTACTTACAGGGTGTTTCAAAAATGACCGGTATATTTGAAACGGCAATACTAACTAAACGAGCAGCGATAGAAATACACTGTTTGTTGCAATATGCTTGGGACAACATTACATTTTCAGGCAGACGAACTTTCAAAATTACAGTAGTTACAATTGTCAACAACAGATGGCGCTGCGGTCTGGGAAACTCTATAGTACGATATTTTCCACATATCCACCATGCGTAGCAATAATATGGGGTAGTCTCTGAATGAAATTACCCGAAACCTTTGACAACGTGTCTGGCCGAATGGCTTCACATGCAGATGAGATGTACTGCTTCAGCTGTTCAATTGTTTCTGGATTCTGGCGGCACACCTGGTCTTTCAAGTGTCCCCACAGAAAGAAGTCACAGGGGTTCATATCTGGCGAATAGGGAGGTCAATCCACGCCGCCTCCTGTATGTTTCGGATAGCCCAAAGCAATCACACGATCATCGAAATATTCATTCAGGAAATTAAAGACGTCGGTCGTGCGATGTGGCCGGGCACCATCTTGCATAAAACACGAGGTGTTCGCAGTGTCGTCTAAGGCAGTTTGTACCGCCACAAATTCACGAAGAATGTCCAGATAGCGTGATGCAGTAATCGTTTCGGATCTGAAAAATGGGCCAATGATTCCTTTGGAAGAAATGGCGGCCCAGACCAGTACTTTTTGAGGATGCACGGACGATGGGACTGCAACATGGGGCTTTTCGGTTCCCCATATGCGCCAGTTCTGTTTATTGACGAAGCCGTCCAGGTAAAAATAAGCTTCGTCAGTAAACCAAATGCTGCCCACATGCATATCGCCGTCATCAGTCCTGTGCACTATATCGTTAGCGAATGTCTCTCGTGCAGCAATGGTAGCGGCGCTGAGGGGTTGCCGCGTTTGAATTTTGTATGGATAGAGGTGTAAACTCTGGCGCATGAGACGATACGTGGACGTTGGCGTCATTTGAACCGCAGCTGCAACACGGCGAACGGAAACCCGAGGCCGCTGTTGGATCACCTGCTGCACTAGCTGCGCGTTGCCCTCTGTGGTTGCCGTACGCGGTCGCCCTACCTTTCGAGCACGTTCATCCATCACGTTCCCAGTCCGTTGAAATTTTTCAAACAGATCCTTAATTGTATCGCTTTTCGGTCCTTTGGTTACATTAAACCTCCGTTGAAAACATCGTCTTGTTGCAACAACGCTGTGTTCTGGGCGGTGGAATTCCAACACCAGAAAAATCCTCTGTTCTAAGGAATAAACCATGTTGTCCACAGCACACTTGCACGTTGTGAACAGCACACGCTTACAGCAGAAAGACGACGTACAGAATGGCGCACCCACAGACTGCGTTGTCTTCTATATCTTTCACATCACTCGCAGCGCCATCTGTTGTTGAAAATTGTAACTACTGTAATTTCGAAAGGTTGTCCGCCTGAAAATGTACTGTTGTCCCAAGCATATTGCAACAAACGGTGTATTTCTTTCGTTGCTCGTTTAGTTTTTTTGCCGTTTCAAATATTCTGGTCATTTTTGAAACACCCTGTAGATTACATTAGAATCGAATAGCATAGCAGCCAGGTTTTAAGTCAACCACTCCACGATAATTCAGAGATGCGTCTCTATAGTCAGTCACTAGGATTAGAAATCAGCAAGAAATCAGCAGGCAAAGGAGAGGCGAGCTGCTTCATATGTACTACCGAAGCCCTTGCATGTCACCCTTGGTGTAATCTCACGCATTCTGTCTTACCTCTTTCTTTTTTTCCTCCAGAATTAAATAATATTTAATTAAATTCTTCCGCTTCCTCACTCTAAGGTTCTTATAATTAAATGTCTCCCAAAGACATTGAAGTCAATGATCGAAACCAAAGAATTTATTTAAATTTGTGCTCCGGCTGGGACTCGAACCCTGGTTTACTTGCTTGCCAGGTAGAGATGCTAACCATTACACCACCGCAGTACAATGGTCAACATTGCTGCACGAACTACCCACGTTGACTGCCCTCCCCAACACAAACTGTAAGTCATTTTGTAGAACTTGTTGCGAAACGGGACTATCAAGAACCTGGATACTATGTCTCAAAACCGCAGGGATCACGCGTGCAAGCATATTCGATATGGTATAAGTAGTAGTATGACCCCATAGATGCAGCTTACAGCTGCAGAACCGTCAACGCAGATGGACAACGATAAACATACTAATTGTCTTTTCATCTGCTGCATATATCACTTAATATTTGTTAGGCAGCTTTCATATACAATTTGTAGAAATTACCATACAGACATTGAAGAATTCGTGTGTGTTTACGCGTATTCCGAATAACTCTTTTGATCGGTGCACAGCTCACAGGAACATATAATTCAGTAAAGTGTGGATAACGCAGGTGCAATTTTTCAATCATAGGACTTAGTTTTACAACAAGCACAAAAATAATTTCAACATTTATCTATGACCCACTTGGTAATATGCCGTACAATGCTTGAACGTAATTTGTATCCTTTTCATCATTAGCTAATACAACACCGTCAGATGGGCGACAGGGCTTGAAGACTGCAATTTTGTTGATGGATAATTACTTACCACTGATCGGTTTACATAGCTGACCGACGAAGCTAATTCCACGCGTAGCAGCATTAACAACAATCATCTCATATTGGCGGTCTGACGAAAATCCATTTACTGTCATGGAGTCACATTTTCAGTATCGCACCTCGATAATTGCGTAGTGCGGTGTGATATACAATCTGTAAACTTCGTGCTCTACAGGGATAAAATAAGTTAATCTTATTTCTAGAGGAGGTTCATCTGTCTGCCAGCTTGCCACATTGTTTCCACACTACACCCCACGAATTCCATCATGCCCCGATAGAATGATCGGTCACATTGCTCAAGTTCATTGTCTGCGAACTTACTCCATTAAATTTATGTGAGTGGGAATAGCTAAAAAGGTACTTCTTCAAGACAGTGTAAACAAATCGGACTAATTAGTCACTCTCATACTGAAAGTACGGCTGGAAATGCTCAAAGGTACCGTACACAATGTCACAAAACTAGTATAAAAATGCACTGAAGTCAATAGTGGTATGTTTGTAACATTTATTTAAGCTTCATAACGAACTGTTAAACAAATCTTAGTGTGGAACATTAATGCTGTGTATTCAACTTATTAATATGTCTATATTCCTCCAAGAACCGACAGAATATTCAATAAATATTAAACATTTTAAGTGTAATATCCAATTTAACCTGGAGCGGGCGCGTGGGGTGCACCTGTCACCCAGCGGTTTTACATTGTGATTATTTCCGTTACGTTTAAAGTTGCAGCGTTCCCACGCTCAGTAGCTTTCAAATGGGTGCATTGTTGAAGATCCGTTTACAGTTAATGTCAGTTGGACAGCTAAACACAGAGCAGCAGGACGTTGAAGTGAGTTGGGGTACAATTGTCCACTGCGCGTCTATCTACGTAACAATTTCTTTAGGTAGGTGTCTTTTTTTAAACATTTTTCATACTAAATTCGTTGTAAGTACAATATTTAAAATTTTTATTAATCTGAATAAAATAACTACGTTAACTAAAGTGATTATTTATGCAGTCTTCAACATGTACTATAGTTTACAGAAACTGACAATCTTTTTTTTTTTATTTTAGTGATGTCAGATCTGAAGAAAAGAAGAGTGGATGTGTCTTCCGACCCTGAAGTGTGGTTGAGGTTGCTCGAAGAAGATGCAGAGAATGATGAAAATGACGTATTTGATTCTGAAGAGTCTGATTCAAATGAAGATGATCAACGAATTGAAAGTGATCATGATACTGAAACTGAAGAATCTGCACATGAATACGATAGTAACAACTGTGAGTCTAGTATTTCCTATTATCTTGGGAAGGATGGTAAAACAAAATGGTCTAAGACTTTTCCTAAAAGAAACGTGAGAACAAGGTCAGAGAATATAATAACTCATCTACATGGCCCCAAGATGTAAGCACCAGACGTTGCTACGAGTGTGGAAGGCATAATGACAAACCAACTAGAAAATGATGTGATAAATGTAAAAGGTGGACGTGTTCACCTCATTTGCAAAGCGTATGTGTTAACTGTCTCTGAAATAAATTATTGAAGTTTTTTGTTGATATTTGTGTTTTATTTCCATCCCTATATATATAAAACATAGAAAAAGCAACTAAAGAACATTTGATAATTATTGCAATGAGTAATTAAGAAAAGCAAATGGGGGACAGGAGTCCCCCACGTGGCTAACCACCTAATGATACAGCACGTACCTACTGCAGGGTTAACTGAAAATGAGAGTCATACAGATGGTAACTTTCGTAGCTCTACCGGAAGAATGCAAGGGAATACCTGGAGAATACGTTAACGTAAGACACACTGACGATGTAACAGATCATCTCCACAGATGCGTGATGACAAAATAGTGTAATGAGACATGTATGCAGCAGAGATTTGTATTGAATGCTAGTGCTGTGGCATTCGACCTGTAGATAACCGTTTTAAAAACTGTTTACTGTGGTGGCTTTCAGTGCTATTATTTGGCCATCAATGGGAGGATAGGCGGTGGCTCAAGGGAATGTGACACTGTCGAATGTGATGACATTAAGCTCGACCACGCCCTAAGTGCCATTATAAAAGGATGGGATATTTGCTAGCGTAGATTTCACTTATGCTTTCCTATCATTCATTACTCATCGGTAAGAGCTCAAACAAAGCAATCAATTATGGAATCATATGCAATCAACACATATCGACACAGATCGATGCAGATATGCATTTAAAACCCCACACTAAGGAAGAAACACTGATACTCATACGACTCATCATCCACATGTCAGACGTGGACTACATTAGGGGAACGATTACGGATGTGCCACGCAGACTTCCCCTCCATCGCTCAGCATTTCCCCTACAACGTCTGTCCATAACCCCCACCATTACTGCTCTCCCCATGTGTGCCCTACTGACTGCACATCTGTCGTCCACGGTATTCTGCTTGGACTCTACTGGTGCAGCATCACCTGTTCAGTGGTGAATCGCTACCAGTGCTTGTTGCAACACATGCAAATCTCACAGAAACCTGCTGTGCTGTGCTGTGCCAAAGAAAAAGTAAACAGAGTGGAAGGATAATATAACACGAAAACTCAGGACAGCTGCAAAAATTCTGCAAACTAATACAATCACTCGTCGAATATGGTGAATGTAGTAATATGAGGTAAAACACTTCTTATGTGTAGAATGCGGTACACATAGTATCTGAAAAAGTGAAAACACAGCTCCAAAAATGTAATTCTTAATGCAGGTTATGTTAAAAATAGCACATGGTGGAAAAACCAAACTGATACGTCAGAGCAGGATAGGGGACTCCAATCGAGCATGCGAAAGTGTTTGTATTTAAATTAATTACCTCCATCTGATACCTTGAATGTTAAAGAGCCTGGAAACTCATTAAATAAGCTGAAGGTAATGGTTCCAGCTGAACAGTCAAAGCTAAGCAAACTTTAAATTCCTCTCCATTCCTGGTTACGTTAGATGCTTATTTTCTGCGATGTTTACCGTGTAAGACTTGACTATTAAATAAACTACGCTAGAAGTATTCTAAGGCACAACAACCACGACATAACAAAGTAACAGCTTAGTGGGAGAAAACTGCTCGGCTAGACACACCCAAACGCGTTCGCTTGCCGGACAAACTTCTGCACGCTCGTCGCTAATTAGCTGTCGTTTCACGGCCGTAGCTCCACAACGGTGCTTCTCCGTGCTATGGTTATATTTAGCTGATCCCTCCGAATTTTTATGTGGAAATTCTTAATGTTTTTCAAACAAAACAAATGTTTTTTAACATTCTACATCTTTATTCTTCATGTCCGCATATTTATTTCTCAACATAGTCACACTGGCGTGAACACGTTTCTCTCGACGAAAGATGAGTTTGTTGATACGGTCACTGTAGAATGTTTGACTTCATTGCTCCGCTTCATCAGTATCATAGTGAAGTCCTTGAAGCTGCTCTTTAAATATTTGAAACGGACGATGATCGCATGGCGCCAGGTCGGGAATGTATGGAGACTGATCAATTACAGTGAACCCAAAGCGTCGGATTGTTGCAGATGCCGCAAAGCTTGTGGGTGGTTAAGCATCATCTTGCTGAAAGTGAGCGTGCTCGATGTGTGGACAAACTCTTAGAATTCGTGAAATTCGATTGCAGCACGCTGTTTCTCACGAACCTACATAGTTACGTTACACACCGCCGTATAACACGGTGCATTTCGGAGACCTCTAGCGGCAGAGGGCACCAAAAATGTAGACATGGGGATTAGAGGTATAGAATGTTAATAACTTCAGTTTCATTTAAAAAGCCTTAAGAGTTTTCAAATAAAAAATTGCTATTGCTCTTCAGCACGCCCTCGTAATTCCTCTTTTCAATTATCGTTCTAACACTGAGATAGTAAAAATACTGAGGTAAGTGATAGGAGAATAGAATCTCGACTAAAATCACCCAGCAATGATCTCGCCTCTGGACCGGATGATATACTAATGCATCTCTAAAGACATAGATAGAGGACTTACTCCTCTTGTAGCGGCAGTTTATCGTAGGTCAAGGGAGTAACGAAGGGCACCTAGCGTTTGGAAAAAACCGCAGGTCATCCCTGTGTCCAAGAAAGTCGTGTAACAGATATGCATCATTATAGGGCTATACCGCTGACTTCCATTTACGCATTATGATGTTGATGGAGAACAAAAATCGCGTCTATAATTTCCAGCAAAGATTCCACAAACAGAAATCTTGCGAAATTCAGCAAGAGCTGTTCGTCCATGAGATGTAAAGAGCAATAGACAAAGGCGCTCTAGATGATGTCGTGTTGCTCGATTTCTGGATAGTTCCGCACAGTCGTTTAGCGAAAAAAAAACAAGGTTACCGAGTACTGGACCAGATCATGGGTTGTATACGGGACTTCCTTGCAGTAGAGGTCTACTACAGTTCGATACACTATAGACGAGAAACCGCTAGAAATATTAACTGCCGTAAAATACCTCTGGATTGACCTAAAGCAGAATGAGCTCATCAAACAAATTGTGAAGAAAAGCAGATGCCAGATCGAAATTCATTGCTAGACTCTACAGGAAATGTAGTTCATCCAAGACAGGGAGCCTACATAACATTCGTTTGACCACAATAGGCTGCATGATGCGCAAATTCACTCGACGTCCATGCGAGGTCCATCTTTGCAACCACGACACCATGCTGCGCGGTACAGATGGGCCCAACAACATCCCAAATGGACCGCTCAAGATTGGCATCACGTTCTCTTCACGGATGAGTGTCGCATATGCCTTCAACTAGACAATCGTCGGAGACGTGTTTGGAAGCAACCCGGTCAGTCGCTAAGCCTTAGACATACTGTCCAGCGAGTGGAGCAAGGTGTAGGTTCCCTGCTGTTTTGGGGTGGCATTATGTGGGGTCGACGTAAACCGCTGGTGGTCATGGAAGACGCCATAACGGCTGAACGATACGTGAATGCCATCCTCCGACCGACTGTGCAACCATATCGGCAGCATATTGGCGAGGCATTTGTCTTCATGGACGACAATTCGCGTCCCCATGGCACACATCTTGTGAGTGACTCCCTTCAGGATAACGACATCGCTCGACTAGAGTAGACAGCATGTTCTCCAGACATGAACCCTATCGAAAATGCCTGGGATGGATCGAAAAGTGTTGTTCATGGACGACGTGACCCACCAACCACTCTGAGGGATCTACGTCGAATCGCCGTTGAGGAGTGGAAAAATCTGTACCTACAGAGCCTTGATGAAGTTTTGGATAGTACGCCACGACTAATACAGGCATGCGTCAATGTAAGAGGACGTGCAAGTGGGTATTAGAGGCACCGGTATGTACAGCAGTCTGGGCCACCATCTCTGAATGTCTCGCTGTATGGTGGTACAACATGCCATTTTTTGTTCTCATGAGCAATAAAAAGAGCGGCAATGATGTTTATGTCGATCTCTATTCCAATTTTCAGTACAGGTTCCGGAACTCTCGGAACCGAGGCGATGAAAACTTTTTTTTATGTGTGTAGATTCCATGTGGAGTTAGGCAACATTTTGCTTCCGCCCACGTACGTCTTGCTAAACGATTACGACGGGGAGATTAGAGAAACTAGACGTCATGTGAAGCTTTATCACTTTTCCTACACGCCACTGGTGACTGGATCATAAAAGGTGGGACGGCGGAGGGGAGGGATGGAGTGTAGAGGAAAAACTCGCCATCACACATCCTAAGGGGGCTAGCGCAATCAGACATTGATGTAGAAAACTTTAGTGAAATGCTGGTAGACCTGCACAAGATTGAACTTTAGAGCTGGGACTGGGTATTCACCCTCAGCGTAAATATACTGGACGTATAGCATATAATTAGGGAGAAAAATTGGTTACTATACAATTGCACCATTGATCAAAAATCACTGGAAACAGCAAAAGTCGTAAAATGACGAGTCGCATACATCCGGAGCGATCTGAAGTGCCGGCCGGAGTGGCCGTGCGGTTCTAGGCACTTCAGTCTGGAACCGTGTGATCGCTACGATCGCAGGTTCGAATTCTGTCTCGGGCGTGGATGTATGTGATGTCCTTAGGTTAGCTAGGTTTAAGTAGTTCTACGTTCCAGGGGACTGATGACCAGAGATGTTAAGTCCCATAGTGCTCAGAGCCATTTGAACTATTGATCTGAAGTGGAACGAACATTCGTAGAAACTGTAGACGCCAGGTGGAGATTCGTTTAAAGAATCCTACGTAGATATAATTCACCCACAAGGAGGTATGGGCACTGCAAGTTTCACGATTGGTGCTTTCGTTCCAGCACACAGTTTTAAGCTGTCAGGAAGTTTCAAATAAGCGCTTAATCGGATGTCAAGTGCAAGACTCTTTCTGGTAACAGTCCACTTGATTGCAGCTACGCAATTTCTTGACAATACCCTTTCCTCCTCGAAAGCTAGTCTGGCAAGGTATGCGGAAGAGCTTCCGTTAAGAATGAAAAGTAAGACACAGGGACTGGCAGGCGTGAACCTGTGTGGGGGTATCGCGAGTCGTGCGCGGATAGGTCAACTGTAGAAGCACTGCGCGCGAAACGGAAGGTCACAAAGTCGAGTCCCGGTCCGCTACGCAGTTACAGTCTCCAGGAAGTTTCAGCATGGGTACATATGATAATGTTAGTAATGAAAATTATACCAAAACTTTTTGGCACAAACTTTTATAATTAATAACCAGTTGCATAGTTTTTCGTAGTATTGCGAAATGTTATGTAGATTTCATTTGGATCAACGTGCATAACTAGAAAAAGATTCCGACAGGACTGAACTGCGCGCATTAATGACGACGCGCTATAGTATGGAGATAATATCACTCCCATTCATATTGAATCTTACAAACGACGGGTCCTGATATTTTTGGGAGCTGTGACTACCCAGCTGCATTTACAGTTGCATTTACAGCTATCAAATGCACATGCCTGTAATGAAAGGGACAATGGTGAGCCGGCCGGCGTGGCCGAGCGGTTCTAGGCGCTACAGTCTGGAACCGCGCGACCGCTATGGTCGCAGGTTCGAGTCCTGCCTCATGTCCTAGACTAGTTAAGTTTAAGTAGTTCTAAGTTCTAGGGGACTGATGACCGCAGCAGTCAAGTCCCATAGTGCCCAGAGCCATTTGAGACCTCTTTGCCTGCGAACTAGCATCTGTTTCTGCGATACACACACCAGCCATTAACAAGGGGGTAACGAAAAACAATGTATCTTAACTTTTTATTCTGTTCTCAATACCGGTGAAAGTATTATATGTCATGCACATTACTCTTGGATATTTTATATTACTTTCCCGTTTCTCTGACACAACTTACAACCCTGAGCTGCTAGAGGACTGCGAATCGTAGTGTGTAAAGTAACTATATCGGTTCGTGAGACACCCACTGAAAACTGAAATCACTAATTCGACAAGTTCTCCTTCATGACGATAATGACAAACCACAATCAGGCGCAGCGACATCTGCAATAATCGACGCCTTGTATTCACTGTTATCGATCATCCTCCGTACAGTCCCCACTAGACCTAGCTTATTTTCATCTGTTTCCAAAGCTTAAAAACACCATCGAGGACTTCATTCTAATAATGATGTAGCGTGCAAGCAGAGGTGCGGTTATGACTCCGTCAAGCAAGTCAAAACATTCTACAGCGACGCTGTCAACAAACTGGCCTCTCGTTGGGAGAAATATGTTCACGTCACGTTGACTATGTTCAGAAATAAATATGTAAACACGAAGAATAAAGATGTAGAATGTTAATAAAGCTAGTTTTATTTAAAGAACTTTAAATGTTTTCACTTGAAATATTAGGAGGCGTTACTTTTCAGCACGCTGTCGTATTTATTTCAGTGAAGTAAAAGTACCATCTGCCTTTCAGCAGTGCAGACTGTGGAATGTTTTACAAAAAAAATATGACCTAGGGACGTATGCTGCTCGTACTGCCCCAACCTATCTCGATGTAGACGGTGCAACGTTCTCCACAAGTAATTTAATATAAGACACACGGGATCGCATACGTTGCTAAATATTCTAAAAATGGATGAGATATCCTGAACATGTGACGTCAACAGATGACGTGCCCCGTTGCACGTGCAGCCTTTGGTCAATATTCTAAAAGTGGAAGAGATATCCTGAACATGTGACGTCAACAGATGACGTGCCCCGCTGCACGTGCAGTCTTTGGTCTTCTGTGTGGAGGGATGACAGCGATGCAATACTTGCATCCGAGAAACGGTGCGAATTTCGAACACCTTCTGTAAATGTGAACGGTTGTAGACGTAGAAGATTCAAGATTTTTGTCCTCGTTGTAACCAAGTGAAAACTGTTCTTATTTTCCGTTTCGTTCTTTTTGTTTTTTCCTTTTTTGTTTACAGACATTATTCAGTAAAGAAAATGTAGGTCGTTTACTGGTAACGACGCAGATACTTATTTGCTTGTGACGTAACACAGTAGGATTTTGCTGTACTGTACTTTGCAATAAACCAGCAGAGACAGACAGATCGGTGAATAAAATAATAAATCTTACCTCAGTGTAAACAAAGGATTGTCTAACGCAATGAAAAAATTATTTCGCGTTAGACACAAGACTCTAACCATGAACCTCACGTCATAAACTGGCGCACGTGAGCCCAGAGGCATACCGACGGGAGTCCTTCACTTAGTTTGGGATGACCACGGGACAAACACCGATACACTCAACTGCGGCATGTGCGACGAGGTACTCCATATGGTGACGCCACATATTCGACATCTGTCATCCACTTTCGGGATATTTCTCGACAGTTGCAACACCACGTGTCTTATAATAAATTACTTTTCTCAGCGTTTCGGAGGCTTTTAAACGTTAATAGGAATACCCCTGTATAATGTAAAATATTAATGCGAGGGTTATTCATCCGACTGACTATTGAAAACAAAAATTTTATTTTTTAGTATGCAATTAGTGATTAACTGTTGACATTACGTCTCTAGATATCGCCATCCAAATTCAAACATTTGTCGTACCGTGACACCAGATTCTTTATCCTTTCATCAAAGAGGGCTCCAGCCAGCTGTTGACAACCTTCTTATACTCATAGTCGTTATGAAGTGCAGAGTAGCCAGCGAGGCTTTCATCTTCGAGAGGAGATGAAAGGCGCTCGGTGCTAAGTCCGGAATTTAGGGAGGATGTTGAAAAATCTCCCAGCCGAAACTTTTGTTTTTTCCCTTCGCTCGAATTTCAGTATGTGGTCGCGCGCTGCCGTGAAGGAGAATGATTCCTCTGGTAACTATTCCGCACCGCTTGTTTTAAATTGACATTCCAAGATTTTTAAGAGTCTCAGCAAAATCTCTTATGACGTAGTATTCTTATCCGTTAAACTTATGAAATCTGTTGTAAAAATTCCTGTGCTGTCCCAAAATAATTTTGACCATCTTTTCGTGCGTTGTCACATTTGCTTGAATGTTTTGTAGTTATTGAGAGAGTGAGTGCGCATCCACTCTCTCGACTGCACCCATGTCTTGTCCCCAGTCACGATTCTGCTCAGAAATCCCCCTCCCCCCCCTCTCCTAACCCTTTCAAGGTAGAGCTGAAGGAAAGTCAGTGTCGAACCCATTTCTTCAGTTTTGTGAAAATCGATTAGACACTTAGGTACCCATCGTGGACAAAACTACTGGTAACCTAACCTCTATGTGACAATTTTAAATAGGATTGACCCTGAAATCTGAGGAACATTTTCAGAAAGTTCGAAGATTGTGAACCGGCGTCTCGCACGTATAATTGCACCAACATGTCGTACAAGTTCATCGGTCACCTACTAATGTGTTCATTGACCATTTTCATCATGCACATCTGCAGGACCAACATTCAATATTCTGCACTCCCTCTCTCCCTTACATCATCGTCACTCATAACCCAATCTCCACACACACGACACAATCGACGGCGAATCTCGGCGGCGCTGATTCGGCCGGAAACGAATGACAGATATTACTTCGCAACCGGGAGAGACGCAATAATACGGTCTAATTCAATCGCTTGCTCCTTTCACATAGACGAAAGCGACAGATGGCTGACTGCTGTAATATGGCCTTCAAAATCTCATTTTACAACCACCCGAGCGCCATGAAGCTATGACTATTGGTTTATTTTTTACTAGGCAATCGGCCTCGTAAAAAAATAAAGTTGGTATCAAATTCATTTCACTGTGTATGATACCTCTAGTCTACAACAGTACGCATGGGATCCCAAATCTTGAGGATGAATATTATACACGTTGTACAGTATCCTTTTAGATAAGAAACTAACTGCTAGAAATCAATATTTAGTACCTTATTCATAAAACAACTGACATCTTGTAGCAACGCTTGAGTTATTCAATGTGAAGACCTCCAATCTCAACACATGTGTTAGAACATAATCTATCGACAGACTCATTTGGATCCATTGCTTGCACATGTTGTTTATGACAAATGTGGAATTCCAGCTGCACCCGTACTGTAGACCCTGTATTCTTCGAACTGTGCATTTTTCGGGCAAGTTGACAGATTCTTATTGATGAGTTTCCTCCCACACTATGCAACACCATTTCTTCAAATTCTGTTGTGGGAAGAATTCTTTTCCGAGAACTTCTCTGCGGCCTAAACAAAATACTTTCTCACAAGTTGTATTCACTGCAGTAAATTTCTTTCTTTTAGAATGATTCATATTTGCGTTTTTCTGCCCACTACATGGTGCTGCACGATACGCTGATGCCAGTTCCCGTTAACAAGTACTGTCGCAGCTTCGACCTCCAGTCATGGACTGTAAATGATAGTCAACTACACTGTGGACTCTTCACAAGTGAATGTGTAATATTTTTCAAGGTAGCGCACAAACTACGATGCAGCAGGTAGATGTTCTTCGTAAACAAAAGCAGATTATAAACATATACCTCAGACAGAACGTTCGTTGTGCCGCTGGAAATATTCATTTCCGACCATTGGTGTACTGTCTCAAAATCTTCAGTTCACAATTGTATTACTTTCACTAAAGGCTCTGGGGCTTCCAGTGGAGTTTTACTCAATTATTCCCTACGAGTAATGTTATTATTTCAGCAATAAATTAAAGATTCGGAACGGCAAAACTGATTCAATGAATAAATTACAATGACAGCAGCATTTACTTTATTTAGTCCAATCTAGTGCCAAATTCTCACGGTACTTCTTACTCGTCTAGGCATCGGCCACAGTCCTCTGACGCATGCCTTCTAGATACGGTACGACGAACCTCCCATGTGTGGTGCTTGTAGCGAGCAATTCACTGTGCGCCACATTTTTCTAGACTGTGTTTTCTTTCGGACCAGAGGGCTGTGGCGGATTTTCCCGTAGATCTCACCTCTGTTTTAAGTGGTGAGGCTTTTAAGGTTTTTGTGACTTGTCCAAATCGCTTCCCAAAAGTTTTTGGGAGTTGTTCTGAATGTGTTAACAGGGTTACTGGATGAACCAAGTTTTTATTAAGTGGTCAACCGGTCACACATCCCTGTGCCATTGTTTTATCTCCTCTGCTGTTTTCCTCATGATTTCTTCCCAAGTGTACTATCTTTTACTAAATGTCCTTTGTTTTACGGCGTGTGACATGGAGTGATTGTGTGGATCAACACGTGTCAGTGAATGAGTGAGTGAGTGAGTGAGTGTACTAACGTTTTTAGCCCTTTTAAATTTATTCTTTTCTTTTAATATTTGTAAGACAGCTCGTACATTCAAAAACAACATCAACAACAAATCCTACTTCATCTATGTTTCAGGACTACGGGAGAAAAAAATTTTATTTAATAAGATACATGACTGTAATGATGATTTCTGTAAGCATTAGCCACATCCTGGAAGCCATCGAACGAAAAGAATTCAGTGAACGTGATATCTGGAAATAGCTTGAATACCGAGTTCACTTTTGTCTACACTCATCATTCACAAACCACTGCGAAGTGAATGAGAGATGGTATTTCCCATTTTATTACGTCCTAGTGTTTCTCCTTGTTCCATTACCGCATGAAACGCGGGAAGAACGAGAATAACTCGTTAAATGGCAGTGTGCGCGTTGTAATTAGTCTAATGTTATCTTCGCCGTCTCAATGAGGTCCATACATAGAAGGCTACAGTATACATCTAAATCCCTTATTCGGTACTGTTTCTTGAAAAATTGTAAGTTAGTACTGCGAGATACTTAACGTCTTTCCTGGAATATCTGCCAGTTGAGTTTTTCAGCATGTCAGCGTCGCTCTCGTGACAATTCGTGCTGCCCTCCTTTGTATGTGTTCTGTATCCAGCACAGTTGAACAGTTTCTACATGACGTATCAACACTGTATCAAATAGCTCTATTCGTTGCTATATAATCGGAAATTACACCGAATACATCTCACTGACACAAGTAATTGTTGCATTGAGAAGGTAACACAAATTTCTCTTGTAGTCCTGACACATGACGTTTCAGCTGCAACGATTTAATCGATAATACAATAAAAATAAGTATTTTAGGAATTTTATTAACGTAAAAAGTAACTCCTTCCGGACGTCTTACGTCTTTAACTGCAAGCAAAACTCTTGAATCTATAATACACTAAATACGTCGACAACAAGCATAACGTTGCTTTGCGACCATGTAAAAGTTCGAACGATTTACTGCACTATTAAAGGAGGCTGGAGCATTCGAAACGCAGTTGATAAAAGAACAATAATTGTGTAACTGCATTAAATCAGTTGAACATGAGCGACAGCCAGAAACGTGCTGTGGTAAACAAATGTACGAAAAGTGGCTGATTACAAGATTCCATCAATCAACACCTACCGTTTGTACACCAGCATAATACAGTCTTATAATATTATTCTGTTGAACGTCTGAAAAAACAGTCATACCTTATTATACTGTCGCAAATTGCTCCTTACTTCTGGTAATAGAAAACTGATATGTGAAAAACTAATTCTCTGCACAAGGACGTGTAAAATATACGAAACAGAGAGTAGCAGGAGCTAATGGTTAGCATTCGTGGGAATCTGGTACGATATCTAAGTTGCTTGATCATGAAAACGTGCCAGGGCACCTCTGTGTGTAACACTGCTGATGCAATCTCCCATTCTGCTAACGAACGCAACAATACGGCACAGAATCCAAGCAGAGAGGATTCCCTACTACCAATGAATTTTGAATCCATTGAGCGCCGACGTACGCGCTCCGCCGATCAACTTCATTCGCTTATTTAAACGGGATCCTCTTCGTTTCATGACTAATTACATAACTTAAAACATCTCTGTTATGTCGCCGGACGCTGGGCAACCATTTAACGAATGAAATGCGTGTAATTAGGTATCTGGTCATTTACTTCTAATTACACGCTGACCAACTCTAATTACGGTGGATAGGGTTCCGTACAATTTGTCGAAACCATTTTAGTTATCTATGTGAATTTGTGGTTTATCGCCATGCGCGAATATCGCTGTTGCTTCTCGATACTGGAATACCAACTGTCGTGTTATGCTAATCGAACTGCGCTTGTAATTAGGAGGAAAGTGGTTTGGATCCCAGTCCCCTCCATCCGCAGTTAGTTTTATCATGGTTTAACTCCTGAATCTCAGGCGAATGCTGAACAGGTTCCTTAAACTAGGCCACAATCAAATCCTTCCCTCATCATTCCATGATATAAGAAAGAAAGAAATTCAGCCACCAACCTCGTCCTTCGTGAACAGTGGCCCCTTTCCAAGTGGTGTATTAGAGTAGTGCCTTGAGTGTAAGTGACTCTAATGGAGGTGTGTATTGTGTGTTGTTGTTATTATGAGAGAAGGGAGAGAATGAAACCCAGTGTCTGCTTGTAGCCAACTCCTCTCGAATAGCACTAAGGAGGGATCCAAGCTTGACGTCCGCATCCAACAGCCAGATCACCATCAACTGTATCACATCCCCTGACTTTATGAAGCACTGAGGACAGGCTTAGACTTTAATGATGAAAATGGGCACAAAGCATGGCTGTCATGAAATTTGTACCACCACCTCTCCTATCACCATCCAGATTTGAACCATGTATCTCCATTCGAGCACTGCAGACTTGGCGAGCGTCAGTTGTCTTGCTTACAAATGTAATACACCTAGTTCCCTAGATACCAATGAGATAAACTGTAAGCTTCCTTCCTTCCTTTCGTATTTTTGTCCTTTGAAGGTTGAACATACAAAGATTTAAAACGGTTTTACGCACTAGAAGAAAATGTAAAGTGGTCACCACGTAACACAGGTCGCATATTTAAGCATAATTCACATTTTACACAGGTTACACACTTTATAACATCATAAATAGCGACACTGTAGTCCTGCAATCACGCGAGGAGACATACTTCCATACAGTGTGTACAGAAAACTTCTCGGTAATGCAGTCGAACTCAAGGATTCCTCATCGTATACCACACATACTCAGCTAAGTTAAAGACTGATAATCGTGATGTCAGTGGGAGCCTACAGCTGTTCGACAGAGCGCTTGGTTAAATCTCAGAGTATGGAGAACTAAAAAGTAATTGTTTCCTACCTGAATGTTTCTAATTTTACTTTCTGTGTTACTGCAGTGAGATGTATCGCTAACTGACGGTCAGTAGAAAACACATGAGCGAAAGACTAGTAGACGAAAAAACAAGGAATGAAATGTATGTACACATATGAATTGTTAAATTTTCTTTTAAGTACAAGTCTTTTGATGTGCTATTTATTTATTTACTCGTAGTGTTACAAGTTACACGATGAGCTCGTTTCGGCGTTCTTCTAGTATACCTGTGAATTTGGTATAATAGATATAATACCGTTCCTTATGTCTATGTTAGTCTATTTCTAGGTATGGAACCCCATGTTATTTACACGTTTACTTTTTATTTGCGTGATCCTATTTATTTACTTTTTACATATAAATAACACGATCATATCATAAAAAAAGACAACCGACATATATGCTCCAAGATGCTATACGGACCCCGACATACCAGCGAAGACGTAAGCGTAAGGTGCCATATGTAGATACAGACAAACATAGACGTAAGGAACAATTTTATATTTATTATACCGTCTTCACATGTACTGTCGATAATGGTACAATGCCGACACGAGCTCTTCATGTTAATTGTATCACTAGGAGTAAACAAACAAATCGTGCATCAAAAACCTTGCACATAAAATAAAATACGTCGTCCTTTGACCTCCTGCAAGCTACGGAGTCACTGGAAAGGAAATCGTTGCACTGTTAAATTCCGATTTAGTTTTAAAGAAAGCGACCTGAGGCACTAAACCAACAGTGTCAATTTCGAGCAAAAAATCCTTTTTGCGCAAAGAAAAAAAGCAGCTAATAACCTCTAATCTTAGTTCGAAGTGAACTGAACGAAATTTCTTACACTGTTATGCTAAATGCACCTTTTAAAAAAAATTCATTGGGTGATATAGGATTCATTTGCGACTGTGCAGTAGTTTGGGCAACACAACTGCTTACACCACAGAAGGGTATTGATAGCATTTATTCAAATGGTTCAATTGGCTCTGAGCACTATGGGACTTAACATCGATGGTCATCAGTCCCCTAGAACTTAGAACTACTTAAACCTAACTAATCTAAGGACATCACACAACACCCAGCCATCACGAGGCAGAGAAAATCCCTGACCCCGCCGGGAATCGTACCCGGGAACCCGGGCGTGGTAAGCGAGAACGCTACTGCACGACCACGAGAATGCGGGCCACAGTATTTATTAAAGCTGTCAGAATGGTCTAGAGACTTTTCAGATCTTCAGAAACCTCCAGAATTTCTGTATGAAAACAACTGTTTTGGTCCACACTGAAGTGACGAAAGTCATGGAATACCTCCTAACATCGTGTCGGACCTCATATTGCCAACCGTAGTGCGACAGCTCGACGTGGCACGGACTCAACAAGTCACCGGGGAAGTTCCCTGCAGAAATAATGAGCCATGCGTCCTCTATAGCCACCCATAATTTGAAAGTATTCCCGGTGCAGAATTTTGTGCACGGTTATGGCCCATAAATATTCGACAGGGTTTATGTCGCGTGATCTTGGTGACGAAACAGTTCGCTCGAATTGATCAGAATGTTCGTCAAACCAATCGCTAACAACTGCGGCCAAGTGACATGGCGCATCGTCGTTTGGGAACATGAACGACATGAATGGCTACAAATGGCCTTCAAGTAGCCGACCATAAGCATTTCCAATCAACAGGGAGGTTCAGTTGGACCAGAGGACCCAGTCCATTTCACATGAACACAACAAACACCATTATGGAGCCCCTAACATGTAGCATAGTGCCTTGTTGACAACCTGGATCAATGGCTTCATGGGGTCTTCGCCACACTGGACCCTACCGTCAGACTTTAGCCACTGAAATCTGGATTCATCTGAGCACACCACGCTTTTCCAGTCTTCTAGCGTCCGAACGATATGGTTACAGGCCGAGAAGAAGCGCTGAACGCGATGTCATGCTGTTAGCAAGCGCACTCGCGTTGGTCGTCTGCTGCCATAGCCCATTAACGCCAAATTTCGCTGCACTGTCCTAAAGAATACTTCGTCGTACGCCCCCCACTGATTTCTGGAACTATTTCACTCAGTGTCGCTTTTCTGTTAGCACTGATAACTCCACGCAAACGCCGCTGCCCTTGGTCGTTAAGTAAAGGCCTTCGGCCACTGGGTTGTCCTTGGTGAGAAGTTATGCCTAAAATTAGGTATTCTCTGTACACTCTTGACACTGTGGATCTCGGAATATTGAATTCCCTAACTTTCCGAAATGGAATGTCCCATGCGCCTAGCTCCAATTACTATTCCGCGTTCAAGGTCTGTTAATTCCCGTCGTGTGGCCATAATGACGTTGCAATCCTTTGCACATGAATCACCTGAGTACAAATGACAGATCTGCCAATGCAGTACCCTTTTGTACTTTGTGTCTCGATACTGTCGCCATCTGGGCATCTGTTGATCGCTATGCCACGAATTTTGCTCAAAAATGGTTAAAAAAGGCTCTAATCACTGTGAGACAACACCTGAGGTCATCAGTCCCCTAGACTTAGAACTACTTAAACCTAACTAACCTAAGAACATCACACACATCCATGCCCGAGGCAGGATTCGAACCTGGGACGGTACCAGCAGCGCAGTTCCGGACTGAAGCGCCTAGAACCGCTCGACCACTGCGGCGCGAATCGGTGAATTCAGATTCACAATTGAAATTTTCCAGTCTGTATAAAGGACATTCACCTAACGGCATCTGAAGCTAGCGGCATTCACTACACGTGTGAAGGTCACCGCTTATCTCTATGACATTAACTGAACGCGACGGCAGTTGTTTTAATTAACCCAGAGTTCGCGGGGACGAGACATATTCTTGTTCCACGTGCCTTTGAGGGCGGCCAAAACCTACCGAGACCTAAAGTATTGGCGGAGCTGGTTCGCCCCCCCTCTCCGCGCGCGCCGATTACAGAGTCTTGGGACGGCCAGTAGTTTAATTAAGCGTACACAGAAGTCTGAAATGAGGCGCGCCCGCTCTAGGGCTCTCCACGTCGGCCGCAGGCGCCGCCTCAACAGCGCATAAGCAGGACTTCTGCCACGCCCTCCCGTCAAATCAACCTCCATACAGTTGCTGCCACGTGCCGAGCACCACACCCCCAGCAGTCTTTCTATCAGTTTCTTATTTACTCAATGTAGCCTACACACTAGAACCGTCCCGTGAATCACGGAGTCTTAGGTGATATTCAGCGGAACGACATGTTGCGATTTTGAAAAGTGCTGACAAGAACCTATCTCAAAATGTTACACATAGAAAAATTACGTAAAATTTGATAGAATAGGCTGACAGTTTCTCTGGAGCGTAATGTACATAATGGAGCAACGAGAATAACCCCGGTATATCATTCTCATATTGAAAGACATATATAAAAATATAACAACAAAAGGTCAGAACTGGCTCAACATAAAATTCAAGTAAATGAGGAAGATAAATAAGGGTATTTTATGTTCCCCTGGCTTTCTAATATTAATAAAACCGACATACTGAAAGGACAGATTCCTGATTGTAAATGGAGGAGAAAAGATACTATGAACACGTGTCCTGAAATGCATCGTTGCCACAGTAGATGGCGCTGACGAATAAAAGTTGCTCTCACGACGTGCCGTGTTTTACTTGTGTGTTTCAGGCTGTGCGATTGACGCAGCGTGCAGTAAGCAGCAGAATAATCTGGTCTTCTTGTCGGGAACAAGCCGAGGTCGTGTTTGTATAGGGCCAGGCAAATGGAAACGGTCAAGAGGCAGCACGGCTATACCAAAACACGTACCCTCACAGACACCAACTGCATCACGCAAAAATTTCAAACCCTTTTTGCGCGTTTGCGTGATTACAAGACCTTTAAGACAGACGAACGCGCAAGGAGGCGGCGGACTATGCGCATCCCAGATGTGGAGGACCGGGTTCTACAAGGCATTGAGACAAACTCTTGTACAAGCTCCACGAAAGTGTGTAAGCCAAAGTACGACTGTGTGTATCCTGCATGACAACCGGTACTATCCCTATTAACTGCAACCCCACGTAGGCCACTTTGAACATTTGTTGTAACGTTCATTCGATTCAGTTCTGTACTGTGTTCCTGGACTGTCTGTTGTACTCACGCCGTCCGTTTCCGGACAAACATTCGTAGGACGTTTATTCCTCCATTTCCAATCAGGAATCCGTCCCTACAGTTTGTCGGTTTTATTAAATTTAACCCCTACTTCTTCAGAAAGCGGAAATTATTAATTCATTCTAGTTTCAAAATAACATCCGTAACACAAACAAACACCTGTTTATTCGCTGATGACCAGGTAATTACATCATCGCAGATTACGCAACTAAAGAGGAGGTACTGAATAAAGTTGGGGAGAAAAGTAATTTGTCGCTTAACCTGACTAGAAGAAGGGCTCTTTTAGTTGAACAAACAAAGAGAGGCAAGAGTGATGGTAGGAGTAAGTTCCTGTGGGACAAAACTGCTGAAGTCATCGGTCCCTAGGCTTATACACTACTTAATCTTGCTTAAACTAACTGACTACGGGCTATACACACATCCATGTCCGAGGTAGGACTCGAATCTCCGACCGGGGGAGCCGCGTGAACCGTGGCAAGGCGCCCCAGACCATGAGGTTCAAAAATGTTGAAATGTGTGTGAAATCTTATGGTACTTAACTGCTAAGGTCATCAGTCCCTAAGCTTACACACTACTACATGAAGATCTGTACAGACAAGTCAAGAGTAATGGCATTTAGAAGAATTAAAAACATTAGATTCGATGCTCTCATTTATGTGAAGATGCCAGAAAATGTAAAAAGTTTTAACAATCTTTGAAATCAAATAAGGTGCCAAAAAGATCAATAACTTGCTAAAAGGCTTTCAAAATTTCAAAATATGTGTGGCATTGAGATCATCATCAGACACTAAAGCCGACGCCTTGTTGATGTAGCCATCCTTCTCGTTCCTCGTCATCTGTGCAATCTGGTTGTGTTGCTGCAGATCGTTCCACCGATGACGGTTCTAATATTGGTGTTCTGGGCCTGGCTCCTAGTTTTTTTTCTCGGGATGTTTCCTTTCATTAAGTTTATTTGTGAAACTGTTATGTGAAATTAGTAGTTTCCACTTAATTTAGTTTCTCTCTTCTGTATAATGTTAATTAATGTCCTTTCGTCTTTAATTACTTTTAGTATTTGTTAATTAGATTTGCTTTCAGCGCAGGATGTTTTTGTAGCTCTTCCTTTATCCACATCCCTACTGCTTCTAATTTTTATTTTTGCTGTTTAGCCACAGTCCGCCATTCACAAACATTGTTTAAAACCCTCCAAATATAAGTTTTAATAAATTTGTTTCTTACTTCCATATTAAAGTGGTTGTTAATAAGTTAGTGTTATTTTCAAACGCTTGCTTAATCACTGCAGTTCTTCTTTTAACGTCCATTATACTTCTCTTATTGTGTGTTGCTGTGCTTCACAAACAGCCTAATTAATTTACTTAAATTGGCATCCTATTTACTGTCGAGCGCTCGCCCCATGTACCGTTAAGATTAAATCCGCTGTGACGGTTGACGATTTTCTCACACATTCTTATTTCTACAGCCTCTTTGATTACAGAGGACACTAGGACAAAACTTTTGCTCTCGATGCAGAGAAGAGCCACAGATACTCGTCACAGTGTTTAGCTGCGGCAGGAGCAGTGGCTCTATCAGCGCACACTTTGACACTATCTGTGATAGCTTTACGCAATTACAGACCAATCAGGAGCCATCTACTGGCTATTTAAGGCCACCAGAGCAGCACTTTCGACAGCTAGTTGCTCCTGACGAGGACGATCGGGTTAATCGTCGAAAGTTCGACATTATACCCTGAATTCATGGAACAAGAAGACCGAGAATGTTTTACACAAGAGTTTTTTTTTTAATTTTGACAAGCACCATCTCCTATAAGAATATGAGGCACTATTCGACAACCCGTCTCCCATTTATATTGACCAAACAAAGTATCTGTTTGGACAGAACAAAATAAAAAAAATTAAGCAAATGCTGTCTAGCCACCAGGAAGTAATTGTCCAGCACGATTACCTTTCCTGCAACTTCTTTCGTTAAGTAGAAATTACCAGCAGTACAGTAGCCTGTCTTTTTTATTCGGTAATCAACTTCTTCTTCAGCAGACCCGTTTAAAAACGAATCACGCACTACTGTTCAAGAATTCCCAACGTTATTGGAAACGTAACACAGAACTGGCTTTCATTCTATTGTACTGGCGCACAGCGCAGGTACCCAGGGCACGTAACACGCCCGCATCCTCGAGTTGACACTAGACAAATGGAAACGCTAGGGAAACGCACACCACTCATTCAATCAACCATCAGTCAAATGCCCACCTTCAACTACCATGACCGGGAAGCAATTATCTTGCAGTATTTAATCTAGAACTGTTTTTACCGTACACGATATACCGTTTGAAAGTACTGCAGTACTGCAATACATGTACTCGTATTATATAGACATCAAAAAAAGTTGTGCATGATCTCCATCACGAGAGTTCCGGAACCCGTAAAGAAAATTGGAACAGAGATCAACACAAACATCATTTCCGCCCTTTTTATTGCTAATGAAAACCACATATTGCATGTTGTACCACCATACAGCGAGACCTTCAGAGATGGTGGCCCAGACTGCTGTACATACCGGTGCCTCTGATACCCACTAGCACGTCCTCTTGCATTGATACATGCCTGTATTCGTGGTAGCATACTATCCACAAGTTCATCAAAGCACTGTTGGTCCAGCTTGGCCCACTCCTCAACAGCGATTCGGCGTAGATTCCTCAGAGTGGTTGGTGGGCCACGTCGTCCATGAACAACGCTTTTCAATCTATCCTGGGCATTTTCTATAGGATTCATGTCTGGAGAACATGCTGGCCACTCTAGTCGAACGATGTCGCTATCCTGAAGGAAATCATTCACAAGATGTGCACGATGGGGGATCGAATCGTCGTCCATGAAGACGAATACCTCGTCAATATGCTGGCGATATGGGAGAACTAACAGTTGGAGGTTACCATTCACATATCTAACAGCCGTTACGACACCTTCCATGACCACCAGCGGCGTACGTCGGCCCCACATAATGCCACCCCAAAACAGCAGGAAACCTCCACCTCGCTGCACTCGCTGGGCAGTGTGTGTAAAGCGTACAGCCTGACCAGGTTGCTTCCAAACACGTCTCCGACGATTGTCTGGTTGAAGGTATATGCGACACTCACTGGTGAAGAGAACGTGATGCCAATCCTGAACAGTCCATTTGGCATATTGTAGGGCCAATTTGTACCGCTCTGCATGGTGACGTGGTTGCAAAGATAGACTTGGTCATAGACCTTGGGAGTGAAGTTGCGCATCTTGCAGACTATTGTGCACAGTTTGAGTCGTAACAAGACGTCCTGTGGCTGCACGAAAAGCATTATTCAACATGGTGGCGTTGCTGTCAGGGTTTCTCCGAGCCATAATCCGTAGGTAGCGGTCATATACTGTAGTTGTAGCCCTTAGGCGGCCTGAGCGAGGCATGTCATCGGCAATCCCTGCCTCTCTGTATCTCCTCCATGCCCGAACAACATCGCTTTGGCTCACACTGAGACGCCTGGACACAACCTTTGTTGAGGGCCCTTCCTCGCACAAAGTAATAATGCGAACACGATCGAGCCGCGGTATTAACCGTCTAGGCAATACAGACAACATGAGCCGTGTACCTCCTTCCTTGTGGAATAACTGGAACTGATCGGTTGTCGGACGCCCTCAGTCTAATATGCGCTGCTCATGCATGGTTGCTTATATCTTTGGGCGGGTTTACTGACATCTCTGAACATTCAAATGGACTGAGTGTGTGATACAGTACCCACAGTCAATGTCTATCTCAGGAGTTCTTGGAACCGAGGTGGTGAGGCAAAACTTTTTTCATGTATGTAAATAGGGGAACACTATTACAATTACACTGAGATGACAAAAGGCATGGGATAGCGATATGCACATGTACAGGTACGGGTAGTATCGTGTACACAAGGTATAAAACGGCAGTGCGTCGGGGAGCTGTCATTCGCACTCAGCAGATTCATGTGAGAAGGATTCCGACGTGACTATGGTCGCACTACTGTAATTAACAGACTGTGAACACGAAATGGTAGTTGGAGCAAGATACAATGGACATTCAGTTTCAGAAATCGTTAGAGAATTCAATATTCCGAGATCAGAGTGTCCCGAATGTGCTGAGTATACCACATTTCACGCCTTACCTCTCACCAGGAACAACGCAATGGCTGACGGCCTTCACTTCACGACCGGCATCAGCGGCATTTGCGTAGTACTGTCAGTGCTAACAGACAAGTTTTACTGCGTTCAAATGGTTCAAATGGCTCTGAGCACTATGGGACTTAACTTCTGAGGTCATCAGTCCCCTATAACTTAGAACTACTTAAACCTAACTAACCTAAGGACATCACACACCTCCATGCCCGAGGCAGGATTCGAACCTGCGACCGAAGCGGTCGCGCAGTTCCAGACTGTAGCGCCCAGAACCACTTGGCCACTCCGGTATGCAAAAAGAATGTCACCTTCCCTCCAGAGATTCCCGTTTGAGTTCCCGAAGCATCGCCGTAAAACTTAGGTGTTGTTCGAAACTACTGGTAATAAATCTAGCAGCCTGCCTCTCAACTGGTTCGATATCTTCCATCAATGCTACCTGATGCTCAAGAATAGGTCGCACCAGAACCCTATATGCGGTTTCCTTTACAGATGAACCACTCTTTCCTTAGATTCTTACAACAAATCGAAGTCGACAATTTGCCTTCCCTACCACAGTTCTCACATGCTCGTTCCACGCCATATCGCTTTGAAACGTTACGTCCTGGTGTTTAGACGACTTGACTGTGTCGAGCAGGACACTGTTAATACTGTATCCGAACATGACAGGTTTGATCATCCTACCCATCCGCATTAACTTACATTTTTTTCCACGTTTAAGGAAATTTTGTCTAAGTCGTGTAATATCTTCTTACAGTCACTCAACGTCGACACCTTACCGTACATCATTGCATCATCAGCAAACAATCGCAGTTTGCTGCCCACCCTCTCTACCAAATCACTTCTGTATATGGAGAACAATAATGGTGTTATCACACTTCCCTGGGACACACCTGACGATAGCCGTGTGCCTGATGAACGCTTGTTGTCGAGGACAGCATACTGGGCTCTACTACTTAAGAAGTCTTCGAGCCATTCCCACATCTGTGAACGTATTCTGTACGCTCGTACCTTGTTAACGACCTGCAATTGTGCACCGTGTCAAATGCATTCCCGAAATAGAGATATATGGAACCTGCCTGAAGTGTATTATGGGAGAAAAGGACAAACTGAGTTTCGCAAGAGCGATATTGTCTAAAACCATTCTGATTCGTGGACATAAGCTTCTCAATCTTAAGACAGTTTAATATATTCGAAATGAGAATATGTTCAAGGATTCTGCAGCAAACAGAAGTTAGGGATATTGGCCTGTAATTGTGCTGGTCCGTTTGGTTACTCTTCATACACACATGCAAAAAAAAAAATTGCATCACCTCGGTACCGAGTGTTCCGGAACCTGTACAGAAAATTGGAACTGAGGTCAACATACACGTCATTTCCGTCCTTTTTATTGCTCATGAAAACCACACATTGCATGCTGTACTGCCATACAGCGAGACCTTCAGAGGTGGTGGTCCAGATTGTTGTACACACTGGTACCTATAATACCCACTAGCACGTCCTCTTGCATTGATGCGTGACTGTATTCGTCGTGGCATACCATTCATAAGTTCATCAAGGCACTGTTGGTCCAGATTGTCCCACACCTCAACGGCGATTCGGCGTAGATCCCTCAGAGTGTTTGGTGGGTCACGACGTCCATGAACAGCCCTTTTCAATCTCCACCAGTCATTTGCGATAGGGTTCATTTCTGGAGAAGATGTTGGCCACGCTAGTCGAGCGATGTCGTTACCCTGAAGGAATTAGCTCATAAGATGTGCACGATGGGGGTGCGAATAGCCGTCCATGAAGACGAATACCTCGCCAATATGCTGCCGATATGCTTGCACTATCGGCCGAGGATGCCATTCACGTATCGTAAAGCCGTTACGGCGCCTTCCATGACCACCAGCGGGGTAAGTCGGCCCCACATAATGCCACCCCAAAACAGCAGTGGACCTAAACCTTGCTTCACTCGCTGGACAGTGTGTGTAAGGCGTACAGTCTGACAGGGTTACTCTCAAACACGTCTCCGACGATTGTCTGGTTGAAGGCATATGCGACACTCATCGGTGAAGAGAACGTGATTCCGACTTGTGCGGTCCATTTGGCATGTTGTTGGGCCCATCTGTACCGCGCTGCATGGGGTCGTGGTTCTAAAGATGGACCTCGCTGTGGACGTCGAGATTGAAGTTGCGCATCATGCAGCGTATTGCGCACAGCTTGAGTCGTAACACGACGTTCTGTGGCTGCACGAAAGCGTTATTTAACATGGTGGCGTTGCTTTCAGGTTTCCTCCGAGCCATAATCCGTAGGTAGCGGTCATCCACTGCAGTACTAGCCCTTGGTCGGCCTGAGCGAGGTATGTCATCGACAATTCCTGTCTCTGTGTATACCCTCCATGTCCGAACGACATCGCTTTGGTTCACTCCGAGATGCCCGGACACTTCCCTTGTTGAGAGCCCTTCCTGGCACAAAGTAACAATGCGGACGCAAATTGATCCGCGGTATTGACTGTCTACGCATGGTTGAACTACAGACAACACGAGCCTTGTACCTCCTTCCTGGTGGAATGACGAACTGGTCGGCTGTCGGACCCGTACTCCGTTTAATAGGCGCTGCTCATGCATTGTTGTTTACATCTTTGGGCGGGTTTAGTAACATCTAAATGGTTCAAATGGCTCTAAGCACTATGGGACGTAACATCTGAGGTCATCAGTTACCTAGACTTAGAACTACTTAAACCTAACTGACCTAAGGACAGCACACACATCCGTGCCCGAGGCAGGATTCGAACCTGCGACAGTAACAGCAGCACGGTTACGGACTGATGCGTCTAGAACCACTCAGCCACAGCGGCCGGCCATTAGTGACATCTATGAACACTCAAAGAGACTGTGTCTGTGATACAATACCCACAATCAATGTATATCTTCAGGAGTTCTGGGCAAGCGAAGCTTTTTAAAGGGCAATGCCGCAGAGTAATCTTCGTACAATCGAGCTGGTGTTCCATCCGGACCTGGAAATTTATTTCCTCTTAAATCCTTCAGTTGTTTCTTGTGACAGGTATGTTTAGCACTACCTGTACGTCGTCCATAAAGAGTCCGTCCAGTGATCAAATTACAGTGTTTGTACAATTCTCCATTGTGAACGAATTCTTGCATGTGAAATTTAAAACATGGGCTTTCATTTTGCTATCAACTGCCACACCACACTGATAAACAGTTCCTTACAAGCACTCTTGTCTGGTAGTAAGAAAGCGAGAAACAAATCGCTTTAATTGTTAGTTCTACGTTGTTTAAATTCTCAAAATTGTGAAATAAAATGTACGCAAAAGTCAGTTTTAGATTTTGTAAGTGCAATGAGGAGAGTTTTAGATAAAATCTCGTCGCGCATATGCACCATAGCTTATGTAATCCAGTTCGAGGCTGATTTCCGGCTTGATAGATCACAAGTGTCTTACATATTATTATTCGTCTTGACTTCACCTACACTACTGTGGTACTTCAGAAACAGTTATTGTTTACACCCTGTACACAATTCTCATTTTGGTGGGAAATGGAATTTAATCTTAGTGGCTGTTGATATACTTTCCGGGATGTGAGGTTACGTTTCGTCCAGGACTGCGCTGGAGTTCCTCAGAGGCGCTGCTCCGCTGAGTCTTGCCGACTCTCTAACATATTTACTTTCATTATTCTAGTGGATAAAAGGGAACATTCGAAAATTTTATTCCACTTTACAACACGGGAAACGAGCAGCAGGTTTAAAGGCCGAAGTTCAATGTCCTAGCCGACGTACCAGAAGACTGAAAATTTACTAGTGACCTCAAAAACACAACTTATTTGCAGCTCGTAGACAAAAAAGTATTGCAGATGGTTGCAAAAACAAAACAAAAAAATCAAAGCTGCTTGAATGGGATACAAGTTTTAGAGAAAATTTCATAAAGTGCTTTGGACTGACATCTTCGTCTGCGAACCAAAGACCAAATTTCAATGTACCTGGCGTGCTCTTGGCGACAAAATATGTTACCGTTAAAATTTTACCGAGATTGGCACGTGTAACCATTAGAAGCAAGATTATGTAATATGGGAAAAATACAGCGGTTGGAAAAGTGTAGAGTTGGACAGTTGCCATATGTATAATGCTCACTAAACATCCTAATTGTGTAAAGTCCCGACTTTGAGGCAAAAGATTTTTTCTGGGAAAATTCGTTGTCCAAAATTATCGTTTGTTTTCGCGATGGGCAGCATCTTTTATGGAATTTAGATATTCTTTTGTTGTTAACAACTCGAAATATTGTCCAACGATGAAGTCTGCTAGTGCTGTGACATTACTGAAATATCGAGAAAAAATCAAAAGTGCATTACGTAAAAACAAGTACAGATAGTTTTTAGAGAAATGTTTCCTAGCTTCGTAATCTTGGTGCTCAAGTTAATTTGATGTCTAATTAGCAGTCCGGATGTGCAATGATTAAGTCATGTTCAGGAGGCAACAGAGATAATTCTATATCAATGCATATTTTTAAATGATAAAACATTGTTCCTGTCGATTCCTGAGGTGTCTCTAAAGTTGATTGCATTATACGTACCTCAAAAAGGACTAAACCATGTACAAAGTGGCTGTCACTTAACCTTTTTTCCCCTTTTTTCACGAAAAGCCAGTAAGAGGTAGAAAAGCCGAGCTCTTCTTTTTCTCCCAGCTAGAAACTCTCAAACTGTACTGCCGCTGGCAATATAATCTACCGGCCAGTGTTTACTCTCGAAAGAGCATCGATTTCGCTGTCTTGTAACTTGTGAGCTTGCGTAATTAAGCATATAGGGAGGCAGGCAATGACGACGGAGCTAGCTCGCGTGCGGGATCGAACTTCTGTCATTCACGGTACTTTGTTAAAGAGGAACACCAGCTGCGCTATTGACAACCGCAGATCGTCACCCTAGGCTGAAAAGCGCGCTGCGCGCCTCTGAATGCAGCGCGCAGAATTAAAACCGCCTAAGCGCCGTTTCTGTCTTTCACTGTGTCCTCTCTTTGTTTCGTTCTTAAAATTGTTGCGCAATCGCAAATCATCGCAAGCATTGATTATGTAGGTCTTTGTCCACATTTTGCCAGGGTATAACGTCTTCAGGTGAAAATCATTATTTGCACCTTTTCGGCAAGCACATATTCCCAAAAAGTGTTATTCAAGGTCACAAGATAATAACTCCGCAGTGCACAGTTTCTACTACACAGTCCTCTCACTAATAACCATGCTGAAGTGCAGTAGCAATGGCATGCTAAGCCTGACAGCTAGCATCAAATATCCGATTAGTGCCATCAGGCCCTCTCCTATAACCGACCAGGGTTTCAAATACACAGCATCCATTACATCATAGCTGAATATCGCATTCGATGGAACTAGGCGAATTTCTAGTGAAATAGTGAACAAACTGAGTACAATATGATAGCCACCGACAGAAGCGATGTCAGGTACTATACAGTAACACGCGATAATAACAAATAGAGCGAACTGGCACACGTTAAATCGCTCAATTGCAATACCATTCAGAAGAGTCTCAAGTCCGCACTCGGTCCGGCCATATACACACGGTGTTTGGAAATTCCCATTATAAACTTCTAGAATTTGTAGAGGGGAGTGAATACATAATATTTCGAATAGGGACTCAATTCCGGAAACGTACCGTTTACGCTCTAAGACGGTTTAAATTCAGATGTGTAACGTGTCCACGTTTGCTGAGAGAAAGAGGAGAGTCTCAGAGTTGTTTGTCCTGATTTGCAGTAGGCTATGCAGGATGAAGTGGACACTTCTTGTGGGGTCGTATGCAAAGTTTCATTTACGAAACTCCTATAGAGTCGGAGGAAGATCTGCTGGCACGAGTTCTGGCCGCTACAACAGAAATTAAAGAGACACCACGTGGGATGAAGAGTGTCTACCAGAACAACATGTCTGTAACAATGCTGGTTGTCAACACATCGAGCCACAATTGCAACGCATCAGTATTCGTCCGTAGGTACAGTATGCTGGGTTCTTTGTAATAGGAATTTCTGAACATCCTGTATTCAGGTGTAACACTGTTCTATTTCCTCTCTACGTCTACAAACACACACCGCGATTCACAGTTCGGTGTATTGCGAAGGATACCCTGTATCACTATTAGGCATTCTCTTACCTCATCCACGCTCAAATGCAGCGAGGGAAACATCTCTGTTTACATGCTTCCGTACGAGCCCTGAATTCTCTTATACTGAAGAAACGGTTCAAATGGCTCTGAGCACTATGGGACTTAACTGCTGAGGTCACCAGTCCCCTAGACCTTAGCACTACTTAAACCTAACTAACCTAAGGATATCACACAGATCCATGCGCGAGGCAGGATTCGAACCTGTACCCGTGGCGGTCGAGCGGTTCCAGACTGTAGCGCCGAGAACCGCTCGGTATACTGAAGAGGCAAAGAAACTGGTACACCTGCCTGATATCGTGTAGGGCCCCACCAGCACGCAGAAGTGCCGAAATATGACGTGGTACGGACTCAACTAATGTCTGAAGTAGTGCTGGAGGGAACTGACACTATGAATCCTGCAGGGTTGTCCATAAATACGTAAGAGTACGAGCACGTGGATATCTCTTCTGAACAGCAAGTCGCAAGGCATACCAGATATGCACAATAATGTTCATGTCTGTGGAGTTTGGTGGCCAGCGGAGGTGTTTAAATTCCGAAGAGAGTTCCTTGAAACACAGTGTAGCAATCCTTGACTCGTGGGGCGTGGCATGGTCCTGCTGGAATTGCCAAAGTCCGTCGGAATGCACAATGGACATGAATGGATGCAGGTGCGTGGATAGGATACTTACGTACGTGTCACCTGTCAGAATCGTATCTAGACGTATCAGGGGTTCCATATCACTATAACTGCACACCCTCACACACTTACAGAGCCACCAACTTGAACAGTCCCCTGCTGACATGCAGGTCCATGGATTCATGAGGATATCTCCATAAATGTACACATTCATCTACTCCATACAACTTCAAACGAGACTCGTCCCAACAGGCAACATGTTTTCAGTCATCAACCGTCCAAAGCCGGTGTTGACGGGCCCAGGCTAGGCATAAAACTTTGTGTCGTGCGGTCATCAAAGTGGGCTTTCGGCTCCAAAGGCCCATATCAATGATATTTCGTTGGACAGTTAGCGCACTGATACTTGCTGATGAAATCTGCAGCAATTTTCGGAGGAGCTGCACTTCCGTCACGTTCAACGATTCTCTTCAGTCGTCGTTGGCATTATCTTGCAGTATCTTTTTGCGGCTGTAGCGATGTCAGAGATTTGATGTTTTACTGGATTCCTGACATTCCCGGTACACTAGTGAAATGGTCGCACGGGAAAAACCACACTTCATCGCTACCTCAGAGATGCTGTGAACAATCTCTTGTGCGTCGACTATAGTACCACGTGCAAACTCACTTAAATCTTGATAACCTGCCATTGTAGTAGCAGTAACCGATCTAACAATGGACTTTGATCTTCCAACCATTTTCTGGTGGAGGGGACTGGAGGGGGGAGGGGAAGGGGTTAGGTTAGTGGAAGTAGCCCAGTTGACTTATCTTTCCACCAAAATTTGAACTTCCTGCCATGACATCATTGGGACATTGCCTTATCTATCGCCGCCATCTTGGATCCTCCATCTTGAATAAATTTGGCAACAATGGTGAATGAGGCCACACCTCTGTTGTCCCCCTACTCCGCTATAGATGAGCAACGTTCTTTAGAACTCTCCCAAAATACATAAGCTGACTATTCGCATTCCCCACGTCGAAATTATGTGCTCGTTCCATTCGACGTCACTTTGCAACGTTACGCCAACATGTTTAATCCACGTGAGTGTCAAGTAGTACTCCACTATAGTTCAATTCTTTTATCATGGCGGCTCGAGCATGCCCGTCCATACACAGGAGATTGCTGCGTTGCCAGTTGCACACGACGCACGGGCCAATAGAAGAAGCGCCGTAGCATAGCATAGTTCGCAAGCTTACGTTTATCGTGGAGCGCGCAGTTTATGAAGTAAAGCCACCATGGCGGCGTTAACCCTTTCGCTGCTACAAAGACGTGCTCCCTGAATTCAGCGCTGTGTGCGATTTTGTCACTGCACTGCTCGCCTGTGCAGACACATCGTGTTCCGACTGCTTTGACACTGTTATCATTCGATTCCACAAAAACTATTTGACCCAAAAAGTAGATTTTTACACATCTTCTTGACTGATATCTCCCCCCTCCCCCATAAATGACTTAATTTTCTTTCGATGTTCAACGCAGTTATTATGCAGCATTAAATATAGTAAACCATTGCACGAAATTTTGAAGAGTTTGCAGAGGTAAAAGTCCATAGACTATACTTTCCGTATGGTCGATTTTAGTTGCCACAATGTTGAGAATGAAATGTGGACAAGCTACCTAAATTTCATATAAAATTTGCTGTATAACAATATCTCATTTCAGTTACACATTGGTGTCGTATGTAATATTGAGAAATATTCCGTCTTTCGCGACTGTAACAAACGTTTTATATACACTGAGCATGTTTGGCTTTATTTTAAAGCACTTCAATAAATCAAAAGGACGTAGACAAAATACATTAAACAAAACTGTGGACAGAAAAACATTAGTACTTGAATATACCATCTATCAGTGAAGTGCTCTGAGCTATGTCAAATATAATTTTTGTGTGTGGCACACACTAACATAATTTATTTGCTAAAACACTGGTCAGCCAACACAAACGTTGAATATTGTGTTACCGCAGCACAAAACTACGAAAGGTGACTTGGCAATGGAGGGGACAAAATACTGTCCACTGAAGATGCTTCAAAAGAGAGAAACGCGTCTGGTCTAAATAAGTCGCTTATTACAGTTGCAGAAGAGGAATATATTTCAGTACCATTGCTAAAACTGCGACTGTGGAACAAAAACAAGAAAGAGAACATGAGTGCCATTGTGTATGTGCCGTACCTTTCATTGATTGAAGTGCTTTAAAATAAAGCCAAACGCGTCCGGTGTAAATAAAACTTTTATTACAGGCGCGAAAGACGGAATATTTCTCAATATTACATACGACACCTATGTGGTACTTACATTAAATGAGAAATTGTTATACAGTAAATTTTATATGAAATTTAGGTATCTTGTCCACATTTCATTCTCAACATCGTGGCAACTAAAATCGACCATACGGAAAGTATAGTCTATGGACTTTTACCTCTGCAAGCTCTTCAAAATTTCGTGCAATGGTTTACTATATTTAATGCTGCATAATAACTGCGTTGAACATCGAAACAAAATTAAGTCATTGATGGGGGGAAGGTATCAGTCAAGAAGACGTGTAAAAATCAAATTTTGGGCCAAATAGTTTTTGTGAAATCAAATGATAAGTGTGTCAAAGCAGTGGGATCACCATGTGTCTGCACAGGCGAGCAGTTCAGTGATGAGAAAATCGCGCACAGCGCGGAATGCGTAGCCTACTGTCACCGTCAGAGGGTGGTACAGGACTACAAGTCCCACCGCCACACCTCCAAAGTGAATTGCACAGACGCAGTCACTGCCCTGTGGATAGATTTACTGCCTCACCAACACAGTTAGACCGCAATAGACTGGTGATGCTGTACTGTAAAAAAAAAAAAAAAAAAAAAAAAAAGGAATGCGGGGAGTACAAAGCACTAGAAATTTTTAAAAAAATGCATTCAAACGAATATATTTCGTGAAGTAAGGCACTTCGATATTGTTTTTAAATAATGAAAATATTAAGCATCACAGACGGTTTGAACTCGTAACCTGTCGTGTAGAAGTCCAGTGACGTCGTAAGACATCCATTTATGTTCGTTGTTTATCGACTGACTCAGTTTCTTTTATTACAGAGGGCGCGTAACCCTCTGACCGAACACGCTGGGCTACCGTGCCGGCTAGTACATAACCGTTACGCTAACGCAGCTGATCTTGCGCCATGAGGACTCTAACACGTCACTCAAAATACTGACAAACACTATTGGTATGACTATGAGTTACTCACGCTTCGTCGAAGTACAATAGGAAATAAACAATTACCGCTGTTCTTTATTGCGAAAAAGCGGTTCGTGAGATTGATACGAACACCTTTCCTTGCTATCGCTTGAATGAGAGTCTTATTGCTTGTTTGGTTTAAGTAATTAATAGAATATGAAGCAACTGGTATAAAGAATGCTTTTTCCAAACTTTCTGTAAAAGAAAGTCTGCTATCAAGACATTCCTTTTGTTCTATTACTTTATTTATGACTGAACGTTTCTAAAACTGAAGACACTCGTCCATGCTCTGCACTGCAGTCGAGATTTGGCAACGTCATTCTCTGTTCATTGGCTGACTGTGTTTTATGACGTCAGATACGCAGAACGAACCTAAACTCGGCCGCCAACATAAATGGAGCGCACCTTAGTACTGTATTAGAGTAGTATGGATTTGGGTTTGCTATCCATTTCCATTCACTTACATTTTTTCCTCATTTACAGTAAGCTGCCATTTATCATACCAAATAGAAATTCTATCCTAATCATCTTGTATCCTCCTACGGTCACTCAAATCCGACATTATCACGTACACTAAAGCGTCATCAGAAAACAGTCTAAGTTTGCGGCTCACCCTATGTGTCAAATCGCTTATGTACATACAGAACAAGAGTGCCCAATTACAGTTCCCTAGGGCACACCTAACTGGACCTTTTTGTACCATGAACACTCGCCGTCCAGTATAACGTACCAGGTTCGATTACTTGGGAAGTCTTCTAACCTCCAGCAAATCTGAGAACCTTTTCCATACGATCGGACGTTTATTAATAGTCTGCGATGTGGCACTATATCAAACGCTTTCTGGAAATCTAGGAATATGGAATCTGCCTGTTGTCCTTCATCCACAATTCGCAGAAAAGTAAAAGTTTCGCACGAGCGATTGAGGTAAACGCGGGAATGGTTCAAATGGCTCTGGGCACTATGGGACTTAACTTCTGAGGTCATCAGTCCCCTAGAACTTAGAACTACGTAAACCTAACTAACCTAAGAACATCACACACATCCATGCCCGAGGCAGGCAAAACTGTGACCGCAGCGGTCGCGCAGTTCCACACAGAAGCGCCTAGAACCGCTCGACCACTCCGGCCGGCAAACGCGGGAATCTTAATCATCTTGTATCCTCCTACACACAGTCAAAGACGACACGTTCACGTACACTACAGTGTCATCAGAAAGCTGTCGAAGAACGCGGCTCACCCAATCTGTCAAAAAGTTCATGTATATAGAGAACAATTACAGATCCCTGGGGCACTCCTGATTGTACCTTTCGATTAACGTTTATATTCCACCAGTTCTCCTATTATACAGGGTGAACCGAAACTTAGTCAACAAAATTTCGAAGGTTATTCGTAAGGCTATTTACAATTTGTACAGAAACCAGATAGCAGTTATATGAGTCGAGGGGCATGAAAGGGAAGCAGTGGTTGGGAAGGGAGTGGGACAGGGTTGTAGCCTCTCCCCGATGTTATTCAATCTGTATGTTGAACAAGCAGTAAAGGAAACAAAAGAAAAATTCGGAGTACGTATTAAAATTCATGGAGAAGAAATAAAAACTTTGAGGTTCGCCGGTGACATTGTAATTCTGTCAGAGACAGCAAAGGACTTGGAAGAGCAGTTGAACGGAATTGACAGTGTCTTGAAAGGAGGATACAAGATGAACATCAACAAAAGCAAAACGAGGATAATGGAATGCAGTCAAATTAAATCGGGTGATGCTGAGGGAATTAGATTAGGAAATGAGACACTTAAAGTAGTAAAGTAGTTTTGCTATTTGGGGAGCAAAATAACTGATGATGGTCGAAGTAGAGAGGATATAAAATGTAGACTGGCAATGGCAAGGAAATCGTTTCTGAAGAAGAGAAATTTGTTAACATCGAGTATAGATTTAAGCGTCAGGAAGTCGTTTCTGAAAGTATTTGTATGGAGTGTAGCCTTGTATGGAAGTGAAACATGGACGATAACTAGTTTGGACAAGAAGAGAAAGAAGCTTTCGAAATGTGGTGCTACAGAAGAATGCTGAAGATTAGATGGGTAGATCACGTTACTAATGAGGAGGTATTGAATAGAATTGGGGAGAAGAGGAGTTTGTGGCACAACTTGACAAAAAGTAGGGACCGGTTGGTACGATATGTTTTGAGGCATCAAGGGATCACAAATTTAGCATTGGAGGGCAGCGTGGAGGGTAAAAATCGTAGAGGGAGACCAAGAAATGAATACACTAAGCAGATTCAGAAAGATGTAGGTTGCAGTAAGTACTGGGAGATGAAGAAGCTTGCACAGGATAGAGTAGCATGGAGAGCTGCATCAAACCAGTCTCAGGTCTGAAGACCACAACAACATTCAGGGTTCATTCTGAGAATTTCAAGGTAAGGGACCCGTTGTCTCCGATTGCAAAGTACTTGTATTTCGCTTGAAATCTTACCCCCACTTATCTTACATTCTTGTATCCTGCAGGTCACAATAGGGCAAATATCGACGACATGCGCTGTGTGTCTTGTTTGGAGACAAACTTGTTTCATTCAGTCACGCTACCTCATATTCAAAACAGTCATGCCCACTTCACACTTCTTCCTCAATGTTCCATTCAGTATTGTTCGGCTCGGTCTCTCATTTGCTTTTTACACATCGTATGGATAGGTTTAGTGATGATGAGGTGACCCATAAGCAGTTTGTGTAACTGTTTAGTGACTGCAGCGGGAGAGCATTATAACAGCTCTATGTCGAGCTTTGACCGCAGCGACAGCAACCAGATTACAGTAATTTTGCGTCTCTACAAGTGGGACTTCTGAGGTCATCAGTCCCCTAGAACTTAGAACTACTTAAACCTAACTAACCTAACGACATCACAGACATCCATACCCGAGGCAGGATTCGAACCTGCGACCTTACCAGCAGCGCGGTTCCGGACTGTAGCGCCTAGAACGGCTCGGTCACATCGGACGGCTTATTTTCTAAATCAACAAAATAAAACTGACTGGCGAAACCCTATTATCGTTCGTAGCAGGCTAATTTATAATTTATTATAGCTCCTTTTCTCTTAATGTCAAATGCTCTCTTCCGCAATAATTTGTTGGGGACAATACATTCGGTAACTCACAATCTGGAATCGGCTTTTTCAAACACTGGATACGGTGGTGGACAAATAAAGAAGTTAATACGATAAATAAATGACGTGGGAAAGAACTAGGAATAAATTAATTACAATTAATTAAATACAGAATACAATTATTTTCATAAAGTTTTAAAAATCGCCACGCCCTTGAAGCAATTCAGACTCTAAATCTCATGCGTGTCCGGTATATGTTTTACGCCTCTGCACTACACCGATACTAAGGACAACGCTGTTGGCTTTAAGCTCTAGACTCTTGAGTCTAGAGCACCGTACAAGTTCTTTACAGTAATGACAAACCAGTGATCCCTTCGCAGTTATTTTCTATCATGCGCGTGATCTGGAGGGAGTAGTAAAATAGTCACGCACAGATAACATTTTTAAACATTTCTTTTTGAAGAACGTACTCGTTCTATTGAATAAAAAAAGTTACGAAGACATTGAAAATCTCACTTAACACGGTTGATGAAATCGTAGAATCACCTTTACATAATATATTCGTGTTAGACCAGTGGCACTCGGAAACTGTCGCTTTAGCAGGTTGGCAAAATAGATGCAGGTCCAACATGTAAACGCATAGTGGGATCCCATTCTGATTACGAAATTAAATTTTTGTCTTCTGCAAGTTGAGCAGCGTGTGAAACGCGGTCCCAGACAGGCGGCGTGTGACACCGGCCCACTCGCAACAAACCTGGAGTGTACGCCAGTATTACCTCCCCTCCCTGCTTGTTGGGCGTAACCACGACGGCGCTACACAGTGGCGCGATTACCACTTCGCTTTGCCGAGTACTAAATTACAGCTTGTTTTCACAGTTAGAGAACAAGGAGGTGTCAGAAAGATACGAAATATGAATCGATAGTTTCGCCTCACCCGTGACGAATGAATCCAGTGCAGTCAATGGATTCTAAAATCATTATTAGCAGCTGTCAATTAAATTTAAATTTCTCCTAACTTTTTCCCTGCGACTCTTCATACGTGTACCAAACGTAGCGAACAGAACGAACACGAATTATGTATCTACAAACCATTTCCGTTTCATCATTTGATGGTTTCCACTGCGGTTTCCTCCGAGACTGCTACGGTAGATACCAGAACCAGCTGCCTGATAATGATGCGCGCTAATATTTTAGTGAGATACACACAAACTATACCGAATTATAATGAATATATTATAATAGGCACCATAGAAAGAACACAGTTACACTGAAGAGCCAAAGAAACTGATACACCTGCCTAATATCGTGTAGGGTCCGTGCGAGCACGCAGAAGTGCCGCGACACGACGTGGCATGGACTCGACAAATGTCTGAAGTACTGCTGGAGGGAATTCACACCATAAATCCTGGAAGGTTGTCCATAAATCCGGAAGAGTACGAGGAGGTGGAGACCTCTTCTGAACAGCACGTTGCAAGGCATACCAGATATGCACAATAATGTTAGTGTCTCGGGAGTTTGATGGACAGCGGAAGTGTTTAAACTCAGAAGAGTGTTCCTGGAGCCGCTCTGTAGTAATTATGGACTTGTGGGTTGTCACATTGTCCTTCTGGAATTGCCAAAGTCCGTCGGAATGCACAATAGACATGAATGGATGCAGGTTCTCAGATAGGATGCTTACGTACGTGTCACTTGTCAGAGTTGTATCTAGACGTATCAGGGGTCCCATGTCACCCCAACTGCACACGCCACACACCATTAAACAGCCTTCACCAGCTGGAACAGTCGCTTGCTGATATTCAGAGTCCATGGATTCATGATGTTTTCGCCATACCCGTACACGTCCATCCGCTCGATAGAATTTGAAAAGAGACTCGTCCGACCAGGCAAAGTGTGTCCTGTCATCAACAGTCCAATGTCGGTGTTGGCGGGTCCAGGCGAAGTGTAAAGCTTTGTGACGTGCAGTTATCAAGGTTACACGAATGGGCCTTCGACTCCGAAAGCCCATATCGATGATGTTTCGTTGAATGGTTAGCACGCTGTTACTTGTTGATGACCTAGCATTGGAATCAGCAGCAGTTTGAGGAAGTGTCGCACTTCTGTCACGCTGAATGATTCTCTTCAGTCATCGCTGAGACCGTTCTTGCAGTATCTTTTTCCGGCCGCAACGATGTCAGAGATTTGATGTTTTACGGGATTCCTGGTATTTACGGTACACTCCTGAAATGGTCATAAGGGAAAATCTCCAATTCATCGCTTCCATATCAAATCGTGGTGTCCGTTCTTTCAGATATGCCCGAAAGAACAGACTACACGCATTCGTGCAACTGGTTCGTCTCGATGGGCAATGAATCCATATGTTTTAGTGCGGATGCACACTTGCTTTCGACCTCCAGCGGGACTCTAAAATTAGGTGGCGCTGGGTAGGAATAGTAGTCGGTTGGGGAGCGTGTCGAGATAGTCCGCGCTTCTGCTATAAACATTATCCGAGTGGCGGAGTAGCTAACGCAACTGCCTAGCGGGCAGCTGATCTCTCGTTTGAGTCCTGGTCCAGGGCAACTTTTTACCGCTGATTCCACGTTAAGTACCGATTTAGCTACTATCATTGTTTCCTTCACTTTCCTATCCCTTCTCTCCTCCCCAGCTTCAATTTACATAACAAGCAATTGTAGTTGCTACCTAGTTGCACGAGAGCTCATCGTAATTGCCTCCACGGTTATTATGAGCACTGTGCCTCACGCCGAAAGTGACCTCGAGCCCTCCTGTGTCAACACAAGCCGATGGACGACCTGCACCTCCGCCACGTCCAACGCTGTGTCGCCGATCTCATCCTGAGTTCATCCCACTGTCGACGTCACTTGGAATGCGTCACCTCCATTCTACGTTCAGAGCCGCCATATTTTAAATATATATTTTACATCACAATTGGTCTTCTTAAATTTTCATTCAAGTCACCTTACATTGATACCTCACCCTTTTAAGCAATTTTAATAGTATTTATGTTCGATTTGATATCCCACCACTAGATGGTACCATGTACATATCTGTGGCAGTTGCGATGCGATATATCGCTTTTCATATAATGCCTTTGTGATTCAACTGTGTAAATATACCACTCAAGTTAATTTTAAATTACCGAACAAGGTAGAGCACTACACACGCATTCTGGAGGACGGCAGTTCAAACCCGCGTCCTGCCATCAACTTTTAGGTTTTCCTTGGTTTTCTTAGATCGCTCCAGTAGAAGCCGGGATGGTTCCTTACAAACGGCAAGGCCGATTTCCTTCCCTATCTTTGACACATTTCGAGCGTATGCTCTAACGACCTCCTTGTGAACGGAAGTTAAATTTGTTGTGTGACCTTCATGTTACATCCGCTATTCGTGCTTTTATGGCTTCCACGAAAGTAGCACGAGATGAAAACGTGTGAGTGAGTGGTGTTAACATTTGTTGGACGTAAATGTGTGAATAAACAATTGCGTCGATGACGGTAGGTACAACATTAGCTTCTTCTTACAGCTCACCTGATGACAAGAAAAATGATGTTTAGCTACATTTAGGACCACACTTTAGAGTGATAATGACAGCGAGGCCGTGGGGGGGGGGGGGGGGGGGGGGAGGGGAGGTTAAATTTCTGAAAATGGTCTGCAAGAACCTTGGCACTTCAATACACTTAGTCATTATTTAGGGCATAAATTGTTGTTCATCAATGCATATTGGTAACTGAGGGTGAATCAGAGAAGGTACTAAATATTGCGTTTTTTGTTCTGCAACGTGACAAACCAACTGTCTAGTGTCGAAAGTCTACTTGCAGAGATACTTCTTACATGTTATGAACCTACATTAATTTACAATAGGATGGCTGTACTCATGTTAAAGTTATGCATTGCGTCTAAGAATATCAACGGGTAAATGAATTGGATAAACTGACGATCTATTCACTTGGTAAAAGTTTATTGGAGAACAAGGTGAACAAATCAGTGCCTTTCCTACACGCATCACAAAATATATTCCTTGCAGCACTATAGAACGCGCAGAGCAAACACCGTTATAAAATAGTTGGCCGCGTGGGGGTAGCGGCGCGGTCTGAGGTGCCTTGCCACGGTTCTCGTGACTTCCCCCCGTCGGAGGTTCGAGTGCTCCCTCGGGCACGGGTGTGTGGGTCGTCCTTAGCGTAAGTTAGTTTAAGTTAGATTAAATAGTGTGTAAGCTTAGGGACCATGACCTCAGTAGTTTGGTCCCATAAGACCTTACAACAAATTTACAAATTTATAAAATAGATGCCCGTGTCGACCTTGGCAATGATTCAACTGACCTGTGGCATAGATTACTTTCTACTTAAAAGTGATACTTGCCAAACGTCCCATTCTAATACCTGACGCTTCGTTGTCTCGAGATTCGAATGAACATTAAGTATTTTTGTTGTATCTTATGTAGAACTCAAATATTTATCGAAGGGACAAAGTATTGATAGATGAGAGTTGATTGAAATTTTCAGCATATGGGTAGGTTGTAAAATACTCATAAAAATTTTAAAAACTTTAGCTTGGAATGTAGGGGACAATCCTATTTTTATCGTATCCGTCATATGTGCCTGCATAACAAGTATCGATCCAAAAACGTGTATCGGTGTAGAAAATATAATTTCAAAAAGCGTTTAAATTCTATAACAACAGCAACTATTAATCTACAGTAAATATTTAATGAAGGAAAAAATATTTTCATAGTGATTTATTTTTAAAACAGTGACTGAAGCAAATATTCAAAAGGATTCCAAAGTCTTACAATTCTCACCTCTGGCCGCATCTAAAGTGATCATACTTAAAGAAAATGGGATTCCGGGCGTATCATATTTGGATGTGCCCATGACCGTATCGTGAATAAGGGCGCCCTATATGTTGGTGTATCAGCACGCATTGTCCAAAGTATCCATACTGCTATGCCACACAGTTAATGTAAAACTAACACTGCTCGAAAAACAAACCATAGAGCTAACGAATCTGTACTGTGTGCCAAAATGCCTGCCTGAGGGCGAAATGTAAAAAGACGTTTATAATTTCAGCAGCGTTTATTGTGGTTGATTGGAAAAAGTCTCTTTCGAAGCAAGACACATTAATCATACCACCGACATTCGCACTGTTGTGCAGACAATTCAGTGAAGTGCGGACACAAAGATACATGGAGGTACAGATCGAACGAAATGCAACTACTCAATAACGAGCCACCACAGACCACGGGTCCATTATACCGAAATACTAAGAAAATATCCCTGAACAATCTCCGAAGTTTTGTCAGCGGAGTTCTCGCGCACCCCGAAAGCGTAGGGACAGTCCTGTGTTGTGGATCAGTGCGCCAGTGGATGCTGCTGCTCCATGATATCAACTCAAGTGGGAGACACTCGAGCACCCATCCTATAGTCCTAATCACTTAACACGCCTTCGGTCCGTGTAGAAACGCCTTGAGGAACCGACGATTCCTGTCGGACGTGCAGCAGGCAGCAGGACAGTGTGTTCCACCAAACGTGGTGCGTCCGTGGGATGGCTGCCTCATTGTTCACGGTGTATTTGCCTGACTGGCATACCGATTCTAGACTGTACTGCCTTCTAACTGGGAACTTTTGATTGCCCTTCATTTTACGTTGTGGAATAAAGTGTTACCCTAGTTAGTAGTTAAAGACAACTCACGAAGAATCATAAAAATAGGTAACCAAGTGCATGTCACAATGTTTATGATATGGCTAAGTTGTATTTTAAAATGTCGGAGAGTTCAAAATTCAGGAGCTTCTATAAAGACAGTTCTAATGAAATTACATAATATGGAGTACAGTATTTTCTGAGTGTCAGAAGTTCCTTGCCATGGACTTACTCTTGTTTCATATATCTCTGTGTAATTTTCAACACCGTGGAAAGAAATTACACACTTTTAGTTGGTTGTGTGAGCAGAACGTGCTTCATTCAGGAAAATGTTCTCTTAAGTTATAGGTTTTTGCTACTTCACTCTCGGAATCACCCACTGGCTGCTATGAAAAGCAATGAGTAGCTCACTGAAGCATTAGTGAAGTGGAGTCAGCTAATTCCGTTAAGAGCACGATAGCAGGTCGTAAATCACGGGACGCTTCGGCACAGCTATCAGCTAGCGCGTTCTCCTGTTAACCGCAAGACTGCTAGTCGCGGTCCACCAGTCGCTGAGGGAGGGGTTAACGTTCGGTCCAATACCTAGGCATTTACATGAATGTCAGTAACACCTCATGTATACACCTGTGGCCTGAGGCATGTTCAACCTTTCCTGTATTTTCTTGCCCAGCGAGGTGAAAGAACACCTATAGCAGCGGACCCATACGGGGAAAGAGAGCCTGGTGCCACGGTGATTAAGGCACTAGACTCCCATTTGGGACGCACGGGAGTAAAATTCTCATCCGAACATCCATATTCAGGTTTTCAGAGACTTACATAATTCGGTTAACGTAAATTCCGCAATGATTGCTTCAAAAAGTATGCGACCGATTTCCTTCCCTACCCTTGTCCACTGGAGCGTATGCTCGATCTCTAATGACGAACACGTCGACATGACACTGAACTCAAATTTTTCGTCTTCTTTCCCGAATTCTGGCCGACGGCCTTGCCACAGTGTAACACCGAAGTTAACCGCTGTCGGGCTTGGATGGGTGGCCATCCGATCTGTCGAGTGATGTTGGCAAGCTGGGTGCACTCAGCCCTTATGAGGCCATTCGACGAGCTACTTGTCTGAGAAGTAGCGGCAACGGTCACGAAAACTGACAACCGCTGACCACGTGCCCCTCCAAATCCGCATCAAATGGAACCTGTCGGTAAGGATGACACGGCGGTCGGTCTGTACCGTCGGGCCTTCGGAGGTCTGTTCAGACGGAGTTTAGTTTAGCTCCCGAATTCTGTAGTTTTAAAGTTGGTCTCATCTTAAAGTTGGTTCGAAACTGCTGTGTCGTGACTGAGACGTTTCTGTTTTAGGTGGTATGCCCTTTCCTTCTTCGGAACTTCGAGCTGACGTATCCAGTCAGTTCTAGAATTACCTACAGTTTACGATGGACTCCGAACCACAGTGCGATTTCCTTTTTTCATGTTAGCAAATCATTGCTGGAGATAAAAGAAGGGATAAGTGGCTGAAAACAGTTCACCGGTACTGCTGAGGACTTCATCCGGGACCTTTGGATTTGAATTTCGATCCTTACCAACTTAGACAAAGTTCCCAAGGCATTCTGAAGATACGGTTAAATTCCATTCGCCCTTTTCAGACTTCGTTTTTCCCAGATTTTCTTAAATCAGTTTAGGTCGGTGGCCAGAATATTTCTTCAGAAAAACTGGGTCATTCCCTTTCCAATTCTTTTGCAGTCCTCTCTCGGCCCCTATCTCCTATTACCTTGACATCGACTCGACATCAATTTGCTAACTCAATTTTTCCATTCTTTCTTCGAGAAGAGCCACATTTGTTTCTGATAAACACAAAACATTAAGAGGTAGTAAGTTAGCAATCCGATACCTACTGACATTTCATACTATGGGGAAAGGATCATCAAGGATCGTTATTTCAGCGGACTATTTCTTAAGCATGCAAAGCGACAAAATACAATGTGAAAATGCAAACAGTCCTGTCGGGGCAACTGAGCATTTTAGCAGAGGCTCTAAATAACGCTTCAGTTGTTACAACTGATGAATGCTACAAATTCCTAATGGTGGTATAAATAGACAGTTGAAGTTTCAGATGACTATAACCAAATGATTATCACATAATCGATATTTTGGAAGCTACGTGGAGCTACACCAAGTGCTACTATGAGTCGCCACATACAATAAAGAGTGGTTTATTGTGTTCGTGAGGTCAGTTTGCTTACTGCTGCCTTACAGTGTAAGACTTAAGTTAGTTCATTAGCTAGTTAGTTATTTTCAAGTTCCATGGATCGTAATGATGTAGAACAAGACATGCAGTGTACACTAACGGTTGTGAAAATCATAATTCTCAGTAATGAAAAAAATTCAGATTAGGGACATAACAGTGTAGAGGAACATGTGATCAGATATAAGAGACATGAAGTACACGTAGACCCAGAAGCGGCCTCATTGTGCGATAGGGAGTGTCAGTGTTTTGCCTGGCACATGTCGTCAAGAGCCGTCAAATCAAGTGGAAAATTGAAATCAAGTGCTAGGATGCCTCTTCAACGTAGATGGGTACTTTTCCAGAATATGCTTGAGGTAAATCGGTGCAAAATGATTGATTTCCGTGAAATTGCTGTGCCACAAATTGAAATTTCTGTTTGTATAGGGCGCGCTGCTATGTCAACGATGCGTGTGTGGCACCAGTGGATAGAAGAGTTTCAGACGCAGTACTGAGTTAATACTGGGCCACAGAGATGACCTTTAGCAGGGAAATTTTAGAACGCAGAATACTGCCCTCCACGTGCCACGTTTCAGCAAGAGAGAGCACACGTTATTCTATAAGGTCCTCAAGCAACCATTGTTGACGCTTTACATAATGGCATACGAATCGCACGGGGATTCTCTCGCTGATTCTACGTCACGATTTTTAGAGACTCTGACTGAAGCATCTGTACGCAATTATCACAGTCAAAGTGCCTTTTCAGTTGTGTAATTGTGATTAGTTGTCTTTTGCCGCATATCTAATGTGTAGTGAAAAGTTTTCTTTTCGCAATCAGTTTTCGAAAACGTTAGAACACCGAACACTATGAGGTTGTCTTGTCACGTAATACAGTACCAATTGGGTGCTGAAGGAAAGACTCCGTTCTTTACAGCTCTCCTAGGATAATGGTTGCAGCTGACATTCCCTGCAAATTCTAGCGATATAATAGCCTGTTACAACCATACCCATCGTTCTTCCAAGACACCGATCCAAAGTTGTTACTTACACATGAATCCTTTCCGCTGACGTCTGAGCCTACGATGAGAACATAATACAGTAGATAGCGTGCTAGTGGGCTACAGTATCATGTTACGACTGTAACTGCCGATTTCACTGAGCGATTCCGTACGTTCTATACTGTCTATCCAAATAACTGACAGACAAGGTAGATACACCATACTAATGTAATGGAGCTCCGCCATGGACAAGCCGTTTCGTATCCTGTTGGTGAGAGAAATATTCAACAACGTATTCAAGCAACAAGGTAGGACAGATGTTATCATACCGTTCATGGTCGACAGACTATACGTCAATAGTCTGTGTTAAATCCCAAACTTCTGCACTGTACCTAAGGAGTACTAATCATCCTGTACATTTTCTCATTCTGTCAATAAGGATGTAAACAGAACACTACATTTCACTCGCACAGATCACGGTAACTTGCACCAAACAGATGTATGTAAGATTTTATTTGCAGTCGCAGTTTAATAGTGAACCACATTTCCGAATTTTATCTGCTAAATCCGTGGGGAAAATTCTAACCAACAATGGCATATAACTACCTACATTTACATTTAGTTTTACCAGAGTACCTAGGGTATCATTGGAAATCCCGAACACTACAAATTATTAATGTTTCCAACAGCAACTGTCAATATGAGAGCCGGCCGCGGTGGTCTAACGGTTCTAGGCGCTCAGTCCGGAACCGCATGACTGCTACGGTCGCAGGTTCGAAATCTGCCTCGGGCATGGATGTGTGTGATGTCCTTAGGTTAGTTAGGTTTAAGTAGTTCTAAGTTCTAGGGGACTGATGAGCACAGATGTTAAGTCTCATAGTGCTCAGAGCCATTTTTTTGTCAATATGAGACTTTTTGAGCGCAAACACATAACCATGTTCCCACTTTAAAAGGCGGATATTTTGAAAGAAACACCCTGTCAGTTTATGTGCAAAATGTCGAATATTTCTTAGTTGCATAAAAGGTACAGTTATTTACCTAGCTCCCTCTTGGAATCATACGTTGTACGTTAGGAAAAGAAGAAATAAAGTTACCTACCAACAGTGTTAATATATTCTTCAAAAGACAGTAGCAGTGAAATCGCTGCCTTCGTCGAAATGGTGCCGCAGGACATAATTGACGGAAAAACAACCGCAACAACAAAAAATAAATAAAGTAATAACATTTCGGGAACTCGTTTCTCTGGGTAACACATTTAAGATATCAAAATCGCAAGGTCACAGGTAAATGTAAGCGCGAGACAAGGCATTGAGAATGTGGTATGCTGGTACATTGATGACCGGTGTAATCGTGAGAGAGCATGCAAACGGTCATACACTGTGTTGCACAGGTGCCGGATGCCACTGTGTGGGGCAGAGTACCATGCCTGTTGCACTTGGTCGGTCAACACAGGGACCGTTGATGCTGGTTGTGGATGACGCTCGAGTTATCGTTCGATGATGTCCCATACGTGCTCGATGTCAGACACAAATGGTGATCAAGCAGACCAAGGCAATGTTGGATTACAAGAGCGGTATGTAGGAGGGCTTTATCCTGTTGGAAAGCACCCCCTGAAATGCTGTTCGTGAATAGCAGCACAACAGGCCGAATCACAAGACTGACGCTCAAATTTGCGCTCATGGCGTATAGGATAACCATGAGAGTGCTCTTGCTGTTATACGAAATCGCACCCCAAACTATAACTCCAGGTGTAGGTCCATTGTGTCAGGTGCAGAGACAAGATGGTTGCAGGCACTCAACTGACATCCTTGTACCCAACACACGGCCATCACTGGCACTCATGCAGAACTAGCCTTCATCAGAAAACGCAACAGACCTCCACCCTACCCTCCAATAAGCTCTTCCCTGACACCACTGAAGTTACAAATGGTGGTGGTTTTGGGTCCGTGGAATGCACGCTACAGGGCGTCTGGCTCCGAGCTGTCCTTGAAGTAACCAATTTATAACAGTTCGCTGTGTCACTGTGCTGCCAATTGCTGCTGAAGATGCAGCACGATAAGCCAGAGCCATACGCCTAACACGATGGGCTTCCCTCTCGGTAGCGGCCGGAGCGCGGTCTTCTTGCTACCGTACATTCTCGTAACCTGCTGCCAGCACTCAGTGGCTACATGCTTGCCAAGTCTTTCGACAGTATCGCCAAATGAACATCCAGATTCTCATAGCACTATTATACGATCTCCTTCAAATTCAATGGCGTCTTTGTCGCGTTAAAACATTGTCGACTAACATCAACTCACCATGTCCAGTCTTAAAGGTAACTAACACTCACGACCATTACTGTGTGTATTTAAAGCAAACCTGATTTGCATCCTCATAATGGCGCTGCTAGCGCCATTCTTATGCGGCTGGGGCGAAATTGGAATTGACATAATTTTTATATGTAGAAACACGCCTACCAACTTTCTTTTATGTCGCACAACTCCGTTTTGATGTTGTGGTTTTTTTCCGTTTATTGCAGTTAATCCACATGTACAGCGTCTATTCTTACATGAAGAAGATATTTTGCAGCACACAATTGGTCTTCAATGGAAAAGACGTTCTATTCGGGGTATGAAAGTGCTAATATCTTACGGCTATAAACTAAATGGTACTTGTGCGTGTTCTTGTGAACCGTCGTTTAAGTTCATAATTATAAAAAATTCGGTAAGAAGCTGTACCAACTCAGAATCGCGTTTTACGATTTGGCTGAGACACGTGCAGGATGAAGAGTAACGAATTAACGCACAAAATATCGAAAATAAGTGATATGTTTGTGACTGGTTTGCGTAAGAGACCTCTGCTATACTAGTGAGAATGGAAGCATGTTTTCTGCTGCGAAAGACAGCCAGAGACAGTCTGAGACAAAGAGGCCACCCTGAGGCAGCGCCGCTCTTTCATACATGCGTATACTTTTATCTGGACTGCCATCTGAAACTGACAGCTCAATTATCCAAGAGATATTTCTCAAACCTTCTAACGCTGGAGAAGAGCGCTTCATAGTAGATGTAAACAATTTATTTGCAATCAATTAACAATTTAATATCATAATTATTGTTGTTGAAATCAGCAACGCACAAATACATGTACATTTACCTAAAGCTGCATTAAATAAAACTAAATTTGCTAATTTCTTCACATTGACTAGTACACAAATACCGATTTGAGTTTTAAAAAAATATTGATGACAATTAGGTGAAATTTAAAAAAGCCATCGTAAGTCATTCATGTATTCATTGAGATTTCGACCGAAATTGTAGCTCAAAGCATGGAGTAGCTGTATATCTGTTAGCAAAAAGATATATGCTGCATCTGATATTTCAGACTAAACAGTTTCTTTGTTACGGAATAAGTTGTGTACGTTTACATAATCACTAGCTATGGTATGGCGAAAAACTTTAGTCAGTCGGATAAACAAAAAAAAAAGTTCGTTACTGGCGTTAATATTACGCACTCCTTCACCCTTGAAATATTCTTAAGGCTCTGATGTGACTCAGAGCCTTAAGTCATGAATCTTCACTGACCAGTTTCTGTAGCTCCTGTTGTTTACTGTAGACAGTCCCAATAGAGAGTTATAGGTAGATTACCTCCGGAGTTTCAGAAGATGACTGCCCGAGAACAAGATCAGATACAGAAAGTAGAAACATATTGGTGGATAGAGATTCTCTCAAAGTTTTTAATTCATAGTATGACTGCTCAATATGTACGCGACAAACTTTAACACCAACTGTAGGGTTGTAATACTAACGTAGGCTAATGTAGACTATCATAAGTAAACATAGACTACAAGCCCTTTCCTAGCAGATTTGGTCAGTAAAGGTCGTACTCGCGTTGTCTGTACGTTAGGTGTGTTGCATACCTAATGGGCGTTACTTCATAACGATCACTTTTTTCACGTATTTAATCAATTATCTTACTAGATTTCCCTAAAAACAGGACACAGTGGATATCTAGAGACTGAGTGAGGATATGCAAAGGGCCAGATAACCTACAGAACATTTTTGTTCTGTGTATTATCCTCCTGTATGTTACTTAGGAGTAAACATTGGCCGGCCGCGGTGGTCTAGCGGTTCTAGACGCTCAGTCCGGAACCGCGTGACTGCTACGGTCGCAGGTTCGAATCCTGCCTCGGGCATGGATGTGTGTGATGTCCTTAGGTTAGTTAGGTTTAAGTAGTTCTAAGTTATAGGGGACTGATGACCACAGATGTTAAGTCCCATAGTGCTCAGAGCCATTTGAACCATTTGAGTAAACATTATTTATAGCAAGACTGAAATTGTCAATTTCTAACTTAGGTTTTATTCGAAAGTTGTTGATTTACAATGTGTACCAGGGGGACGCTGCAGTAAAAATAAATAAAACGATACATATTCGTCATATAGTGCTAGATAACCCAATTTCCTCAACAAAAAGATTAAATAAAAGTATACAGAATTAAGATATATCAAACATCGCTTCGCTTTCTGTTAAAATGGCTCTGAGCACTATGGGACTCAACTGCTGTGGTCATTAGTCCCCTAGAACTTAGAACTACTTAAACCTAACTAACCTAAGGACATCACACACATCCATGCCCGAGGCAGGATTCGAACCTGCGACCGTAGCAGTCGCACGGTTCCGGACTGCGCGCCTAGAACCGCGAGACCACCGCGGCCGGCGCTTTCTGTTACTCATAAAACAACTTTCGCATTTATCAATAATAACAGGAATCTCTTGTCTATGATCATGATGAAGAACGTTTTATTGAGCACAAAGTAGCAACAATAATTATTTATAAATATTTTATGTTTGTGCATGTGAACTGTACTCGCATGAAAAGTAATTGCCTTGGCTACATAGAAGCGCAGAACTTACGCGATCAACTAACTTTAATTACTTCTAAAATGCAATTTATATTCTACAAGGGTGTAAAATACACAACGGACTAACATTGAGTGATGTGCGATTCTAATAGTGTGCAAAACAAATAATCATACAAATAAAAGAGCAACGAGAAGTCGGTGGCTGTCAGTTTGTCTTTTACATATTCATTTATGTTTCTTACTATACCAATAATACCGGTGACCCTACAATTTAGTAGGTTATTTATGTAGTGTACCAAAACTACCGAAACGTAACTTTACATACGTGCAGTTCCTGAAGTCGCTGGTGCTGCTACCTGGAAAGACAACGACTGCAGCCCGCTTTGGAAATCTGTTTATTGTGTTGCCTGGATGCAGGCGCGCGAACTAATTCGATGCGTCAGTACGGAGCGGATGGCTTGTTTATATTCAGACACGCCTTCCCCCAATGTAACTACGCTGTGGCGCTTATTACGAATCGAAACTTGCAGAGATGCTCCACCCACTTATATGCTTCATTTTTCTGCATGTCTTGTAGTTTTCGCACAGACGTATTCTGAAACCCCAGAGGTACTATCATGCCATTTTTTGTTTTGTATGTTTTCGTAAGCTAAGGGGAGATTATAGGTGAATATTTCCACTTAATTTCTTCAGTGAACTAGTGGAATTGACGAATACTAATTCATTTGGGAAGTAAACGATAACTTTTGTGGTGCAGAAAGTGAACATTACATCGTATCGTATGGTTCTATAGCTAGTTAATACACAAAAACAGACATGGCAGATAAATTTTAATTTCCTTTACTGATTTACTGGCTATAATATTAAAGGCAGATGTCTTCCACTGGCTTGCACGAGGGCTATTCGGAAAGTAAGGTCCGATCGGGTACGAGATGGAAACGATAGTGAAAACACAATGAACCTTTGCACAGATGTGTTGGGCAGTGTCTCTACCCCGTCGATTGGTTCAAGTCGCTCTTTTCAGTTCTGGGTGCATAGTGAACAGTGACAAACCGTGTCTGTCAAGTATGAGGGACTTATGACAGATTTAGCCTGATGTCATGCGTTTCCTTCTTCATGAAATTTCTACACCGCACCTGCAACGGCAATGAAGATGTTCCTGCAGCGTTTTTGACGGGAAACCCACAATACAGCCCGTAATTGGCTCCCCCTGAGTTTCATCTCTGCTTACATGAACCGCTGGCTACTAAGACAACATTTCGGCACAGACAACGAGCTGTAGGCAGGCGCAGAGAATTGTTAAGGCTTAGGTGACTGCCTTCTGTGACGAGGCTATTGGAAAGTTGGTACAACACTACGACAAATTCCGGAGGTGCAGTTATGTCGAGGAGCAGGAAGGTGTTGCAAGCTATTGCCAATAAACATTTTTTATTTTCACAGTGGTTTGCATTTTACGAAATATCGCACCTTACTTTGCGCGTAATCCTCGTATGTTAGCATTCAGCTTCATTCTCAAAATGAGCAAACGAAAGGAACACTGGGTTTTAGCATTGTTAGAAATGGAGAACAAGACAAGGATGGTGTAGGAAATCGGCCGTTTCCTTTTCAAAGTAAACTACCCAGCTTTCATCTTAAATGATTTAGGATGATCAGGGAAACATAAATCTGAAGGGACGGACTGGAGTTTGAACTCGGTTTCCTCCAGAATGCGACTCCAGTATGGGAGGCACAGAGTTTCTTCGTTCATTCGAGCAAACATAAAGACAGAGACGCGGCATATAAGAAGTCTCCAGTATACATTCTTCTTTTGTCTTCTTCGACACGAAGGTACTGAGTGGTTATAATTAAGCTTCCTCTATTTAACACTTTATAACACGGAAGCGAATTACCGGACGAGTACCAAAATTGGTAAGATTAATGTCCAGAGTATGGGGTGCCGGGGACTGGCCCTGGACCATGCTATGGACAGATGAAGCTCATTTTTCTCTGACGGATGAGGTGAACACACAGAACTGCCGAGTGTGGGGATTTTGACCTCCAGTCACTGTGCATGAAATTCCCCTGTATGGTGAAAGTGTCACCGTACGGTGTGGCTTCACGGCTGCATTCGTCATTGACCCATTCTCTTTTTAACGGGTTGGCGCTCAAGGACCAAAGACGTGCAGTGTGACTGGCTTCATTATTGCGATATGCTTCTCCAGCATGTCATATCCGCCCTACAGGATATAAATGCCCAGAACTCAATAGTTTTCATGCAAGATGGGGCCACACTGCACATCGCTCGTGTTCATCTGTTGTAACCAGCATATCTACGGACGTGCTTCGTTCTGCTGTGCAGAATGCAGTCCTGAGCTTTCAGACTCTTGTGGACACTGTTGGGCTCCATATTGAGCCCCTTTTGTAGCAGTAATGTTACCGGTATGTGGTGTGATGCATCGTAGCAGCACATTACAAGTATTTCAGTTGAATTGATTCTGCATTATTTTTCTTCCCCATGTCCTTGACATTAATGCTACCAAGTTTGATATTGGTACGGTAATTAGTTTCCGTGTTATAAAGTGTTAAATAGGGAAAGTTTGATTATAACTAACCAGTATATTGATAAGGAGAAGTAACTGACCGTTTTTGAAGCAGCAAATATGTTTTAGAGTCTTAGTTTAACTCAGAGGTCCATGTCATTTCTCTGTTCGTTGATTGACATTAAATTCAAAAAACCTGGACAAATTTTTCTTTCTAAATGCAGAAGAAAAATGAAGTACTGGAATATTTTCATACAAATTTACTCAAAACAATATAGTAGGCGGGATGCCAGTCTTCCACCTTATTGTTATTAGTGACCGGCAATAGGCGGCGAGATCAACTGCCGCGGCAGCTTCCACACTAATAACGACGTTGTGCCGAAAATATCTCGCCTTGTTGTTTAGGTCACCCGCTGCAGCCTTACATAAAGGAACAGAGAGCCGTCTGCCAAAGATTATCGTTAATACTGCGGCACAGCAGTCCTTTCGAGCTTATGCTGCATAACGAGAGGGCGCTTACGTAGATCTTCTTAGCGGTTGCGGGCGGCGAATGTGTTATCAAAGACCACTTATGCCGTTAAAAGCTTACGACGTAATATCTCCATAACGCGTCAGTGTAAACGAAGTAACTTTAAATTTTATTTTACCGGTTACTTGAAATTTCAGAGATAGAAGCAGAAGCCTGTGGCGTAGTTTTTTTATCTAGGCGTAGAATATCTAAGCTCTAGGTTTCACCCAAGTTTTATAATTTTATGTTTTTCACCTTTCCGTTGTGGTTTTTCTGCTCGTGTTGGGAAGTACTGCAATCAGTTAGTCGATCACGATGACATTATAATCACTGAGCACATTTTTATGTAGTCAATCAGAATGTGGTAACCGTAATTAAAGACTATATGTAATTTGAGAGCGCCAGTTGTTCTACATATGGATTACTCATTATAAGCCACAATTAATTCAATTATCTATTTTATCAGCGGAGAAAGCCGGCTCTGCCCAGGTATTTATTTACAGCCGTGCGTCACGCCCCTTACCACACACCGCTTGGCCTTGTGCTTAATATTTACGATGTCATATCTCCTGAACAATGTGTCGTACAATGCTGAATACTGTAGGTATATTTAGTGGCATATGTTCATACTGCCTGAGAAATTTATTGCCAATAGACTTCCTAGCAACGAAGTAACAAATTTATACATCATGCTTGATGCGGCAATTTTTCACGATTCTCACTGATTTGATGTCATGTCTCGATAACTGTTTGTCGTACAATGATTTAATTTTGCACTTACATTCATTCGTATATATGCATAATGTCTGAGAAATGTGCGCGAATACAGTTACTTGTAAAGTAGTAATAAACGATGCCATGCCTCACGTGGTACTTTTACTGTATAAACAGAAGGGAAGCAGTAAGTGATAAACACTTTTCCTTTCATCATTTTGAAGAAATTGTCAGAGAGAAAAAATTTCGTAAATGTTTGAAACTATTGCAAAGTGTGTTGCAAGTCACTAGGTGCCCTCATTAGTAGATGGATAAAGTCTGTGGAATGATTCTGAATGAATGGCTTAAGTCATGATAATTCTAAAACTTAAAATGATTTAAAACTGAAGAAATACACCAGCATTATTAAGACGAGCTCATGGTCAAATGAACACTTGTAAAGAGTGAGGAGGTCTATTACTTACTTTAAGAAGGAATAAGAAAAACAAAATAATTATTTACATCAGACATCAATCTTGTAACATTAGCGATGTTTTGGAGCTGAAGAACCTACAGCTATGCATCAGTCACTCTACGTGCTCTTTGAACTGTATAGAAACACTGAATTAAAACGAGAAATAAGGAAAATTATTGTATTTCAAGATTAAGGCAGAAAACGCAACTGAAAAGGGCCGCAGCTAGAGTATTAAACAACTTCGAAACAGAAATATAGAATCGGCTACAAAAAACTGAATTTTCTTCCTTGTGAAACATAAACACTAAATTCAGGATGTCAGTTTCAGATGAAAGTTACTAGAATGTCAAAAACATATGTGTAACATTTTACAGGTATACGCGTATGTCGAGGGAAATTTCTTCGAAACTCATTTCGTTCTGAATCGCCACAAACTCTAATTTTTCTGTATTTTTCTTCAATTTTCACTAGATGACATCCCTTACTCTACAGAAACCACTTAAATGCGAGACGTTGCTATTTTTGTCGTGAAACAAATTTATAGGTTTTAGGTACCTTTTCTTATGTTTCAGGTCAGTAAATGTTAGAAGCCTCGAATGCTATTTCGTTTCTCGCTTTTTCTGGTGACGATAGTTCCTACTGGGATGTCTTTTTCGGGCAGTAAATAATTAAACATCCAATGCCCAAATATCGGATAGGAACTGATTTCTATAATTATGCGCAACTGAAATGTTATCGAGGTGACCGTGACGATAAAAACGACGCCGCAAGTGCGAGGGGACTGTTTGACGCTGATTTCCCGAGGGTCGGCAGCCACAGCGAAACATATTGCGCCGGAGCGGCGCTCTCGCCCTTGAGCGGCCTATTTCTCCCCGGGGGTGAGGCCTTGGCCTCTGTCTTGTGGTATTGCCACCCAGAGCGTCGCCGTTTGTGGCCGCCCCAGTGACCCACATAACATGAACAGCAGCCGCTCGTCGTTGTCTCCGCCACTTTCACTGCCCAGCGGACTCCGTCTCTGTGGCGGCTATCTCAGGCTTGCCCTACCACGATGACTCCCTTGGCGATTCTACCTCAGATTCCCTACTCTCCAGAGTGTATTCCGTGACTCCCGAGAAAATCTGCTGAGCCCTGACCCACATACTTCATTCAGACATTGTATTCGCAGCAAAAACTTACGGAAGCTGCAAATACAGCGTGATGCCTTGTAAGGACATTATCAGAATAGTAAGCCAAAACGCTGTAACATTCAAAGATTTTTTATTAATGTTATTTTATCCCTGCTGGATCTTGTGAACTCCGGGACCGTTAATGATAGTTGGTAAATGACGCAACCAGCCATAAATACTTTTTAGTTGTTTTATTTTATCGCCGTAACCGGTTACGGGCTACCATGCCACAATGCACAAGAATATTTGAGTATTTAGTGCCGCTTTATCAGTTGTTTCATTAATAACAAATACGCTAAAGTGCTTGCATTCACATACTTTGCAAATGGTTCAAATGGCTCTGAGCACTATGGGACTTAACTTCTGAGGTCATCAGTCCCCTAGAACTTAGAACTATATAAACCTAACTAACCTAAGAACATCACACACATCCATGCCCGAGGCAGGATTCGAACCTGCGACCACAGCGGTCGCGCGGTTCCAGACTGTAGCGCCTAGAACCTCTCGGCCACCCCGGCCGCCATACATTTCAGTAATAGTTGCGTACCACATTGCACACAACCTAAGAGCAAAAATTCACCCGCGGAGAACGAAACCACCAATCCACATATACCCAGGCGCATACAGAATTAGTTGTAATGGCTCCGAAACATTCTGTATAGACCAAAGGGGCATAAATTTCAAAATCAAATACAGAGAACGTGTCAGAAACAGTTACACAGACCCTTCCCCAGTCTTCAACCACATGCAGGCTTAAAACCACGTTGTAAAGGAGGTCAAAAATGGAATTCATATTCTGTACATAATACCAAAGGGCTCAATAATGAACTTTTTATAAGAAACAAAAATCTGCATACACACGCTAAATATCTAGTCAAAATTCTTAACAAACAAGCAGACTTAACACATAAAAATTATATTGACTGCTTTACTGAAATTTTAGAACACAAAACCGGTACATAAATGAATTAGCCAACTAAGTAACCATATAAAATCTTCGACTTAGCTATCAATTGAAGCTGTGCTACTGACTGAAAACATTAAATGGGTCTTAGCACATATTGCTCAGCAACAAATTCCATTGCAGACACATTAGATATCTAGAGAATAACAATTTTGTCTGCGTTATATATACGACACGCAGCAATAACAGGTATTAGACAGGGACAGCGTTAACGAAGTGAATGGTAGCAAGTATTAAGTAGATATATAGATAATTGTTGTTACTTACCAGTAGACGTAGATATAAGCGCTAATAACTGCATTGTTTGAAGATAACTTGGCAATGGTCATGGAGCAGAAATAAGCTTATGGCACAAGCAAATAAACCAATAAAAAGTTGGTAAATGGAGCAACCAGCAACAAATACTTTTTGATTGTTTTGCCAGTATTTTACTGTTGTGACCGGCTATTCTCTAGATATGTAATGTCTCAACAGTGGAATTTCTTGCTAAGCAAGTTTGAGAGTTTCAGTTGTCAGCAAAGTCAACTATATTATTTCGTTACATAGCTGTCTTATTGACGTATGGAGTTGTGAGTGGTAGCAGTAAATCCTTTGCTAGTGCTCGCTGGAGTTGCCTTTACCCATAAATTTGCTTTATCCATCATCATATTGTATACTTTTAATAGAGTTTTCAATATAATTTTTATGTTTTAAGTCGCTTTGTTGGCTAAGAATTTTGTTTGGTTGTTTACGTGTATGTATGTAGGTATCTGTTTTTTCTAAAAAGTTCGTTAATGGGCCCTTTTGCGTCACATGCAGAATCTGCAATGCATTTTCGATGTGGTTTACAGTGTAGTTTAATATATACATGTGGTTGAAGAGTGCCCCCGGGTTTGTGTAGCTTTTTTGGCATGTTCTCGGCATTTGAATTTGAAATTTCTATCCTGTATGGAATATTTCGCCATCATTACAACAATCCGCAGCACAGAAGGAATTGGAGACCCGCAAATACATAACAAAACAAAACATCTTCTATCCCAACAGTCGACGAAATCTATGATACACACAACAGACCGGTACATACTAAGCTTCATAACAATAAAAAATTAATAAGAGAGGTGCCAACAAAATCACAATAACATACCCACCAAATATATATGAAATGTATCAAACACACTTAACATGTTACTAAAGAAATAGATTTGCATACCACACTGCACACAACCTAAGAACAAAAATTCCCTCCCAAAACCGAAACAACCAATGCGCACATTTCCAGGTACTTACAGAATTAGTTGTAATGGCTGAGAAACATTCGGTATAGGGAAAAATGGCAGAAATTTCACAATAAAATACAGAGAATATGCCAGAAACAGTTACACATACCCACCCACGATCTTCAACCACTTACAGGCAAAAAACCACGAGTTCAAAAATGGAATTCAAATTCTGCACACAATACCAAAAAATGAACTTTTTATAAGAAACAAAATTCTGCACACACACGCAAATATCAAGACAAATTTCTTAATGAACAAACCGACTTAAAACATAAAAATTATATTGACTGCTTTATTGGAATTGTAGAACACCATAAAGGAAAAAAAACAAATTCACAGGTAAAGACAACATCAGCGAATAGTAGAAAAGAATTTACTACTACCACTCACAACTCCATAGATGAATAATCCAACTACGTAATCACATAACATCGTAGACTTAGCTGTCATTTGAAATTGTCCAACATACGGAAAATATTAAATTGATCTTAATGCATATTGCTCAGTAACGAATTCCATTGCAGAGACAATACAAACCTAGAGAATAACAGTTTCGTCTGCGTTACACTTACGACACGCAGCGATACTAGATATTAGGCAGAGACAGCGTTAACGAAGTGTTATGGAAGTAAGTATTAAATAGATATGTACTGAATTGTTGTTACTTACCAGTAGTTGTAGAGATATGCACTAACAACTTCATATATTTGAAGATACCTTGGCCGGTCGCGGTGGTCTCGCGGTTCTAGGCGCTCAGTCCGGAACCGCGGGATTGCTACGGTCGCAGGTTCGAATCCTGCCTTGGGCATGGATGTGTGTGATGTCCTTATGTTAGTTAGGTTTAAGTAGTTCTAAGTTCTAGGGGACTAATGACCACAGATGTTAAGTCCCATAGTGCTCAGAACCATTTGAACCATTTGAAGATACCTTGACGATGGCCATGGAGCAGAAATAATATTATGGCACCAGAAAATAGCTTAATAAAAAGTTTTTGAATGACGCAAACAGCCGCGAATACATGTTGATTGTTTTACGAGTATTTGACAGCCATTACCTGTTTCGGGCTACCATGCCCACCTTCAGACGGCTAATATTTTGCGTTGCGTGGATGTTTTGGCTAACAGAATGTCGTCTGCTCCACACAGCACAATAATATTTGAGTATTTAGACCTACTTTATAAGTCGTTTCAATAATAAAAATACCCTAAAGTGCTTGAATTTTATATACAATGTTTGTGTTCAATTGAATACATTCCAGTAGATTGCGGTTCGTTTTGTTGTGGTCCATGTGGCTTTCGAGCTTGATATGTATGTCCTTGAATTCCACCACAACACACATATAGTAAAAAAGTTACTGTGGCACAATTCATAATATGCGTGCTGAGCAGTGATCTCTATACAACCTGGATGTAGAGCTCTGGTCTCTGAGTATAGAACTGCAGGGTGCTTGTAGATTCATGTGCTTTCCATCGTCCGCCACGTTGTAGATTGGCAAACAGATTTCCATCGGAATGTACGTGACAAAGAATTGTAGACTGATTTCTTGTTGTGACCTTTATGTTGACATGTGCTGTAATAGGCTGATATGGGAGTGGTTCAAAATGGTTCAAATGGCTCTGAGCACTATGGGACTTAACTGCTGATGTCATCAGTCCCCTAGAACTTAGAACTACTTAAACCTAACTAACCTAAGGACATGACACACATCCATTCCCGAGGCACGATTCGAACCTGCGATCGTAGCGGTCGCGCGGTTCTAGACATTATCGCCTAGAACCGCTGGGCCACCCGGCCGGCTGTGGCAGTGGAATCGAAAAGCACTTTCTTCTTGTGTTCTAGTGACATTCCCTTGCAGCCACTTTGTAGTTTGGCAAGAAACAAAATAGGTGCATCTATACCTGGCACAGACAGTTGAAGTTCAACATCCAGATAGTTTGGAGATCACTGGTTATACACTTGATGGCTCTCTTTACTATATAAAGATTATCATTAAGCAAAGATACACAGATATCATTCATATTTAATAATTAATTAATGATATCATTGTATATTTGCTTAACAATAATCTTTACTTGCTAAAGAAAAACATCAAGTGTATAACACATGTGCGATGGTCAACACGCATTTTAACAAGGTTATGAAGTGTGCAACAGTAACTTTTTTACTTTATGTGTGTTATGGAGGAATACAAGAACATACACATCGAGCTAGAAAACCACATTGGCCACAACAAAACGAACCGTGATCTGCTGGAATATATGTAAGTGAATACAACTATTTTATACAAAATTCAAGCACTTTAGGAAGTTTTTATTAATGAAATGACAGATAAAGTGGCACTAAATACTCAAATATTCTTGTGCAATGTGGAGCAGACGACATGCTATTAGCCAAAACATCTATGTAATGAGAAATATTAGCCATCTGAAGATGTGCATGATAGTCCGAAACCTGTTATGGCACTAAAATACTCGTAAAACAATCAAAAACTAGTCGCGGCTCGTTGGGTCATTCAACAACTTTCTATTAAGCTATTTTTTGATGACATAGGTTTATTTCTGCTCCATGACCATTGTCAAGTTATCTTCAAACATATAAAGTTGTTAGTGCATATATCTACATCTGCTGGTAAGTAACACCAATTCTGTATATATCTATTTAATACTTACTTCCATAATACTTCATTAACGCTGTCTCTGTCTAATATCTGGTATTGCTGAATGTCGTACGTGTAGCGCAGACGAAGCTGTTATTCTCTAGCTATGCAGTGTTTAGTTGGATTATTCATCTACGGAGTTGTGAGTGGTAGTAGTAAATTCTTTTCTACTGTTCGTTGATGTTGTCTTTACCTGTGAATTTTTCGTTATGGTGTTCTACAATTCCAATAAAGCAGTCAATACAATTTTTATGTTTTAAGTCGGTAGGTTCGTTAAGAATTTTGTCTGGATATTTACGTGTTTCTATGCAGAATTTCGTTTCTTATAAAAAGTTCATTATTGGGCTCTTTGGTATTGTGTGCATAATTTGAATTGCAATTTTGAACTCGCGATTAGATTCGATTAGATTAGTTTTCCGTACCACAGATCGTGGTTGAAGATTGTGGATGGGTATGTGTAACTGTTTCTGGTAGTTGATCTAAATCGCTTTTCATAATCCACAGACCATATTCCTCAACATTTCCAGAAGTTTGCCTCTCGAGTTGTGAGGCCGCAGGGTAGGGGCCGCGCTGTCCATCAGAGCAGAAGTAGCGTGGCGAGTGATCCGCGGTGCGCGACGGCAGCCGGGCTGATCAAGCGGACGCAGTCTGCGAGTGGCGTGCGCCTGAGGAGGCCATTTGTGTCTGCCTCTGCCGTCAACATACAGACAAGCAGCGCCCCTTTGATCTCTCTGGAATAAGACAGAGATCTCTGTGTATGGGCGACAAAAGCCCGCGTCACGTTCTCCGAGGTTTCATTACAGCGTACAAGTCGAACAACGTCTCCGGTATTGATCCCTCTTCCCCGTAAATTACTTGCCCTGCCCAACTTCTTTCTTTGGTTCTGGGAAGCACAGGCCTAACATGAGCAACGGACTCTCTCGGAAAACGAGATTGCGTAAAGGGAAAGAGTGAACGACTAAACGTGTTACCCGCTCGCGTGAAAACGCTTCCGACTCCCTGCGGGGAAACTGGCTGCAACCATAACAGGCGCTGCCCCTCCTCCACCCGAGAAAGGTTTTTTCGCGGCGTGACGTTGCTCAGGTCACGTGTCGGACTTGTGGGATCTGGAAAAGGATCCAGTGATCTCGTTTCTGAAGTTCCGCTGTGTGAATTACGTAGCTCTGGATACACAGTGCGTGAGACATTACTGTTGCGTGATTTCTTTGCCACTCTATCTTAGTTAGAAAATCAGTATACTGTAAATTTTCCACTGGCTATGTCTGAGTAAGAACCTCGTTGCTAGTAGCTACTTTGCTTAAAACAATCTTTTCACCACTAAGCATATATCAGTGAATTTTCGCTTTCTTAAGTTTAAGTAGTTTGTTACCTTCAGTATTGCAAATCCTCATTTCTTTCCGTTGCGTGCATATGTAGATAAAAATGGTTTCATATCTACAATAACTTAAGAATCTTGTAAAGTAATCTACCCAGCACATGCGATACCAGTCACAGGAAAAAAACTACAGCCTTTCCGGTAACTACCGACAACAGTTGGTGCAGTGATAACTTCTACTCTATGAACTTAATTTCTTCGCTCACATCGCGAAGAAAACTTATGGAATTTACTTTGGGCGTACTAGCTGTTATCATTCAGCGTAAATTTGGACGAAATTATTGTAGATCAGCGTCAAATTAAAAGAGAAAGAATCGTTAATTAATTTAATGCTAGGTTGTGCAGTCTCAAGGATACAGGAATCGTGACGTCTCTACAGAAGGACATAACCTGCTTATGGCAAACCGAAGTAATGTCCGACCGGCAGGATGCATACTTCCAGCTGTTGTGCAGCATAAGGCTAAAAGAATCACCTCACTTAGAACTCAATATAGGTTTTAGATTCCTAAGATTTGATATGTAACACAGAAAACTTCGATAGCATTGTCGAACTATAAAGTTGATATCACTTTCTTGTGTAACTGAAAATAGTACACCATTGACTTTCCCATCAGAACTAAAAGAAATTAAGCTACTTCTGGTTGTGTTGTGTTTCTTTACGTTTTTAATTACAAGGACATGCTGAAAAGTAACTCTTACGATTTTTTTTATATTTTTTTTTTTTTTTGCGGAAACACAAGCCGTAAATTTGATTATGAAAATGACACCGTTCATAAAGATATTTTAAATTATAAATTTATTCTCCTTTGTATTTCATCATTGGAATTAACTCAGCAAAGGGACGCTATTGTTAAGGCACTCAACTTTCACAGGAAAACCTTGATTCGAAATCTGTCCGGTTACACAGACTTTCGGTGGTTGCGTGAGGCTTATACTGGTGTGGTTACTTTCGGAAGAGCACGGCCGATATATCGGGTGGTTATGATTAAACTTCCCGTATTTAACACGTTGTAACAGGGAAACTAATCACCGTACGAGTACCAAACTTGATAGCATTACTGTCCAGAGTACGGGGTGCATGATTTCCATGCGTCGCAGCGCCACCGGCCAGTTCCAAGTACGGCCACCAGGTGCGTAATCAGTCATCGTGATTCATCATCACACAACATAGAAATTCTACGGAAATCATCGGGTATCCTCCTACTGCCAGTTAACGACGACACTTTCCCACGCACTGCAATGTAGCAGCAAACAGCCGCAGATTGCTGCTTGCCGTATCCGTCAGATCTTTTACGTATACGGAGAAGAAGAGCGGCGCTATTGTACTTCTCCGATGGACACTCTCTGTCCAGGACAACGTGCTGGGTTATGTTACTTAAAAAGTCTACGAGCCATTCATATATCTTAGAACCTATTCTATATGCAAAGACCTTCTTCGTTAACAGCGTGCAGCATCCTTTGTGTAAAATGATTTCCGGAATTTTGGAAATAAGGGAATTGCCTGTTACTGTTCGTCAATCGTTCGCAGGATATCGTACGATCAAGAAGGCAAGATGAGATTCGCACAGGCGGCGCTTTCTAACTCAGTGTTGACTTGTGAATACAAGCTTTTCTCCCTCAACAAAATTTTCTTGTATTCAGACTTATAGTATGCTCAAGAATTCTGTGGCAAACCGACTTCTAAGGATATTGGTCTGTAATTTTGAGGGTCATTTCTTTAACTCTTCTTATAGCACGTTAGCCATCTGCGCATTCTTCCGCCTCTGATGACCACGCAGTCGATAGGTCCTTAAGCTATAACCTTCATTCCTTACTTTTGTTATCATAAATTCTTTCTCTCAGCACTTACAAAACTTATTTAGAAAAATTGAACTCTCTGAACACTTACAAACTTTCCATCGAGAAATCGAGAAACAAGGACTTGCCTCACAGCATAATTCATGCCATTGCCTTACAATGTTTTGCTTACGATAATTTTATTACGGATAAGTGTCATTAGATCAAAAGACAGTGTACGTAAAGGTGAAAACATTACCTGAATGTGCATTTACACACTGCTAATAAAAAGGGTTATGCAAGTACTTGAATTAAATGGTTGTAGTTCGGTCATAAATTGCGTTGAAAAGTATCTGTATTTCATTTCTTGATGCTGACGAGTTTCGGACACCTGTGTCAATTTTAAAGAATACTAGTGCTGTAAGTGTGACAAGTGTAGGCGATAGCCCAAGTATAGGAACTGCCCCTACAGTCATCAAAGCGCTACATGGTCGACAAACAGCAAAAATGTACCACATGGGACGGACATTAAAGAATGTGTTACAAAGCAACAGAGATCTCTTGTGTGAGAGGAAGAATGGTAAGGACAGTAAATGGACAAACTTAACTACATTTCATTGTCAGCACAGAAATGAAGGCTGCAGGAATTCGATTACATCATAGAACTTTTTTGTAATCACTGTTGTCATTTTTTGGAATCTAAGTGTTTTTGATGAAGGCATCATTGTGTATTTAGTACAACTTCACCTTACAAGAGGCAGAGAATCCTAGAATGTTACGTGTCTCGAAAGTATATTCGTTTTGAGAGAGAGATCTTTTTTTTCTAGCTGAACGATGAAATTGAAGCAAGAACAAAATATATGAAACCTATTTACAGCTCATTGGTACTGCAGTAGACGAAGTCACATCCCTAGAAGTGCTATTTGCTTCGAAAGGCTAGCAGGCAGTCTTATATTACATTCCAACTCTCTTTACCTTGCCGACATTTCTGTTCCTGACTTTCAGCTGAGTACAACGGTAACATGCCTTGTACAATGTCCAGTTCCCTCCATATGTCACGTTTAGTGACAGGGACGGAATAACTCAATATCCTTATTTCTCCAGTGATTAGCTCCAGTTTAAGCTGAACTGAACTACCAGGAGAAATACGAGTACTGAATGAAAGATGTAGGGAAGGTTCAATTTGCGAAGCAGAGGGAGAAAAACTCATCGGCCGCGCAGTTGCGCAGATCATTGACTGTCTTCTCTAGGGATTGTTGCGACCTACACAATGCTTCCTCTCTCCGGAATCACCATACATCATACAAGGGCTGTCACTAACACGTTTCCCCGAAGACCTTTATAAACGCAGACTCCGCAAATACATTTCCTCTGCCGTAGCAAGCGATATCGTCCAGCAGAACGAGTTCCTGTTGTTCAGTCGCCCGCGCTCCAGATGCTTCCCTAATCGTCCACTCCGCATTTTAGTTATTAATGCAGCTGCCGGAAATGTGGCCCATGGAGCATAAACAAGTAAGACATATGAGATAAAACTGGTTTCGTATGTCTCACGCTACTGAAGAATTAATTTAGAAAATAGCCGAATATGGAGTAAAATCAGTTTATATATATGGGTTTTTCACTAAATGTGTTTGCCTCTGTAAGTTACGAAGTAATAGGTGACGGAAATACTTATTGCGGTAGGTCACCATAAGAAACGGCACACTGTCTGCGGAGCTATGAACATAGTTTATTGTGTTATTATCCAAAGAGATACAGCAAAAAGATAAATGGAACAATAGTTGTTTTTATCATGCACTGGAATCAGTAACACCAGCTGTGTATACATAAATTGAAAATACATTCCTATCACTTTTAATTTGGGAGCTACAACCCTTCAAAGTTTCAGGGGCAGATACCACACATGCTGCGCATAACGCATCGTGCCTTCTAAATGTGGTGCGGCCGAATTGTAACGTCACCGGCGCCATGGAGCGCGAAGCTTCCTCGATGCGCTGTTAGACTGCCGACTGTCACCGCACACGGCCGTATACCCGACTATCCGAGCCACACAAACAAACGGGGCTCAATATACCACAGTTACTCACATCGGATGAAGATGAAATACACGAACAACGAGTGCGTTGATATGCTGCTGATGCTCGGCGAGTGCCGACACGATGCCACTAAAGTAGCCATGGCTTACGCCGTGAGATATCCTAGGCGAAGAGCTCCGGCAGCCATTACGTTCTTACGTGCCGAACGACTTCGGGAAACAGGCAGCTTGGTAATGCGCCGCGGTAACAGACGAAAAACTGCAAGAAGTGAACAGACGGAGGTGTTTGTTTTGGCTGAAGTACACCACGATCCTCATGTCAGCTTATGAGCCGTTTCTGCCGTCGCTGGTATCAGTCTCACGTCTGTGTGGCGTATAATACACGGCCACAGGTTTCAACCGTACCACCTGTCACTTACCCAGGAGGTGCATGGGAAGGATTTCCGTGAGAGAGTTACATTCTGCTTATGGTTCAGATGGCTCTAAGCACTATGGGACTTAACATCTGAGGTCACCAGTCCCCTAGGCTTCTGCGACTGTCTTCTGTGAATGGGGCCATGCATAGTTTCACGCTGGGGTCTTTACAAGGTGTTATGTTCTCTGATGAGCTCACATTCATAAATTATGGTGCACTACTGGGCCGCAAACGATCCTCGGTGGGTACGACCTGTCGACCGGCAACGTAGGTGGTCTATTAATGTATGGTGTGGAATCCTTGGGGATTAAATCATCGGTCCACACTACATCCCAGGTACACTGACAGGTGAGTTATATCGCGCGTTTATAGTCGACAGTTTGGGTGGTCTCCTTGAACATGTGTGTCTACACATGAGGGTCCATATGTGGATGTAGCACCGTGGTCACCCAGCCCTATTCTGGACGTGCTGTTGTGGAAGAACTAAACAACAGGTTTGCAGAAAGGTTTTTGGGGTGCCATGGTCATTCATGACCGGCGAGGTCACCCGATTTAACACCATTATATTTCTTTTTGTAGGGATATGTACAGGATCGTGTTTATGTCACTGAGCCCACAACCCCAGATGATCTAAAACCGCGCATCGAGGACGCATGTTGCTCCGTGACACCAGCGATGTTACATCTCGTCCGCAGATCATTTAGGAGGCGCACTGCATTGTGCATTCAGGAACATGGACACACATTTGAACATCTCATGTAAATCAACTTCCCTCCACCAAAACATCCATCAATCACCACACAGCCATGTATTATGTACAGCATGTGGTATCTGCCCCTGAAACTTTGAAGGGTTGTAGCTCTCAAACTAAAAGTGTCAGTAATGTAATTTAAATTGATGTATACACAGCTAGTGTTACTGATTCCAGTACTTGATAGAAACTACTATTGTTCCATTTAACAATTGTATCTTTTTGCTATAACTCCTTGGATAATAACACAATAAACTATGTTCATACCTGCGCAGACAGTGTAACGTTTCTTATGGTGACCAACCGGAATAAATATTTCCTTCGCCTATTACTTCGTAACTTACAGAGGCAAACACATTTAGTGAAACACCGTTCTACAATTCATGTTACACACTTCTAGAGGTTGTAGACGGAACTTAGTGGATCGAGTTTCACATACGAACCCATGTCCGGAAACGTCATCCAACGACACTACAGAGCCTGTATATAGATGTTTATACAGGGTGACTCCATGATGATGTTACATACTTTCAGGGATGATGGAGAAGGATAACGTATCAATTCGAGGTAAAGGTCTCTGTACTGGAAACTAACGAGTAGAAAGTTATGAGAAAAAACCGTTCTGATACCTCTGACAATGCAATACGTGTACCGGTACTTTTATTGCTACGATTGTAGGGTATAAAACTTCCAGATGTGGTCCTATGGACCAAAACGAGAAAATATTTCTAGTAAACATGGGCTCTAAAACGCATACGTTAAGAGCTGTGATCATTTGTTCAGTAGGGGAGAAGTGTTTCACATTTGTGAAGATGAACAAGTGCTCATAGCTCCTCAGGTATGCGTTTTAGTGCCCAAGTTTACTACACTTTCTTTGTCTTGGTCCATACTACAACCTCTGCAAGTTGCATACACAAAATTGTTAGCAACTACAGTACCTGTACATGAATTCCAATGTGGACCATAACCTGAAATTGATACATTTATCCTTATCCATCATCGTTGAAAGTTTGTAACATCATCACGGAAACACCCAGTGTATACATACATTTACATTCGCCGGAGCCTATAACTCTAATGCTATGTATCGTCGTTGGATGATGTTTCCATACATGCATTCTCACGTAAACTTGATATGCTAAGGCTTTCTATAATCTCTGTCTCTAGAAGTAACATGACTTGTGAAGCTATATATATATATATATATATATATATATATATATATATATATATATATACTACAGTTTGAGAAAACTGCAACATATGGTAGAATACACTGGAGAGAATCTAAGTTTATTTCTACGTTTCAGAATTCAAAGCATCGTGAAGGCTTCAGTTGGTGCCGTTTCAGCTTCTACATGCTGTGACGTGGAATAAAAAAGAAACTGCTAATTGTAACAAGCGAAATCCCCCCCCCCCCCCCCCCCCTTCGCTGGTTGTATGCGAACGCACAAAACGTCAACTGCTTACTGGAACACGGTGGCGACAGATTCCCTATCATCTATATCTTTTCTTTCAAGCATTAAAATATAGACATGTCACATGAAAATTCAAGCAGCAGTATATGTCTTTCTTCGAAAAAGACTTGCATATTGCTCGCCATATGTGGTCGGGCAATGACCTGCAGATATAAAAATATAATAAGTTGCCTGAAGGAGAGGCAGTACCTCCGGTTCTAAAAACTTTCTATTGTCGCGGCTGAATTTCCGACTGCGCTCAGTTCGTAGAAGTACAGAACGCTTGCAGCACGCAACGGTGCCGCAAATTATTACACTTAGCGGTCTTTCAAATCAAAAATAATGGCAACCAAATTGCAGCAACGATAGTAGTGTCCGATATTCTATTGACAGACCGAACTGGGTTATACCAGGAAACACTCAACATGGGAGCAACAGCGTTCACGTATTACAGCAGTCAGAAACAGCGTGTTGTTTTCGTAGAATTGAAACCGACGCAATGACATGCATACCTCCAGCTCAGCTCGTAGCAGACGCTGTCGAACCCACGTTACACAAACGTCCATAAACGTTATTAATGCTCCGGCTTCGGACTAATAGTGTAGGCAAAAGGGGACAACAATCAACCTGCCGATACCACTCGTCTAGTTTGACTCAAGCTATCATCAAAATACCGGACATAAACCAGTCACCAACAGCTATATATATAAAATACTGGTCATTACAAGACTTTTAGTTACTCTCACGACATTCCATTCATTACTTTCAGCTACTAACAACTAAAATGCTACCTAGACCTAGGGCTGCACTACAGACCAATGTATCATCATAACTAAGTATTCACATTGGTTGGCTTCACTCCGCTCACAACCAAATTGTCATCTTCCATATTAACGAAGACAAGGCTCGCTAAAAATGAGTTTTGCCGCGAAGTACACTCCAAAAAAATTACATAAAATCAAAATAAATAATGACACTGTTCTGATCACTTTCTGCTTTAACGCGTATCATATGAAACACCACATCGTTACGTCATGGGTCAAAACCTACATCTAACACCGGCAGGTGCAACCTACCCCAAAGCTATATGGTTATTCGCAGTCATGATGAGTGGTACAAGATCGTGACCATTCCAAGCTGTTGTCTCATATCTCGGTATGGTACACGCTCTTTTCTATGTTCCGCCTTCTCCTATCCATCGTTCTCAAACACAAATCACTGCATTAGTGGCACGACCTGCTCAAGCGAAGTATAGTAAACCCATTTCTTGCACACAGATTTTTTTTGCTTTTCGTAACCCTCTCACATATTAACGTAAACATGGTGTGCTGGCACTTTCTTAGGAGTTTCCACTTCGTTTGATAGCTTACAAGATTGGACTAGCGTTACACTAGCCTTACCAGTCATACACGGGAGGAGACAAGTTGGCACTCGTGTAAGCCATCTCTTTGCAGTCTTTATCACTTACTGTCGGGTCACTGTTCGAACACATTCTCTGAATTTGTCATCAGCCAGGATATTCTTTCAGGGCGTTGCAATATTCACCCACAGCTGCTGCATATTTTTCGAATTTGATGTATTATGTCGCCAGAACCACAGCAATATATTTGACAGTGATTTTTGTGCTCTGATTTGTTAACTGTGTGTAATCGCCTGCAGCATTCGCGTCCCGTTTTCGTTTCCAGGTGGGCGCTTTTGCAATGCTTCTATTTGAATGTCCAATAACAGCTGTCCTGTCGGCATTGACAGAACAAAGCGTACATATGGCTCACCGAAACTCTAATAATTAAACAACTGGAATGACTGCGTCATTTGTTGCTGAATCGCAATCGTAAATTTAAAATAAAACATAAAGGAAATAATATTTTGTTTTCGCGGGTAATTAATTTATTCGTTATATTTCTTGAAAGTTGTCTGACGTTAAATTACGTAACTACTACGGAAATGTATTACATCTTTCTGCATTCACCAGGAGTTTGAAAAATAACGCAATGTTGACAGGACACATAATGTACGTGTAAAACTACGTGTTTGCGAAATTAATCAGGTCTTCAACTATCACGCCGTCCGCAAGACGTTCAGTTTTAAGTTTCCTTTTGAAAACTAATTACTACTTGTTATCAGTGAGAAGGTTTCATACATCTTTACGAACTGTGAATTAATTAAGAAATAAGAATTAAAAAGTTTTATTTGCACAAGCCATTGTCAACTGCATCTCACTTCCTGCTGACAGAGTACGTTGGCAAATAAAAAATTACTAAACGGAAAATATTTTGTGTTTCAAAGCCAAGAGAATGACTACTGACTAAACGGCGAGTTGCTAAGGTATTGATAATATATTTCTCGAATTGTGTTCCAATTCAGTCATTCTCTATATTTTTTTTCGAAACAGGTGGAGGTATTGTAGCCCTGGTTCGTATGGTAGCCTCCTGACATCTGCTTCGTGTCTCGCATCACAGGTGTACGATTCAGCGTCAGAGGAAACGTCAGCAGATGATATTTACTTTGCAGCATGTTAGTCATCATGACAAGGAATTTGGGATCCGACTACGCGGCTTATTAAGTTTGTAAATTTTATATGTAATGGCTGCAAACAGCAACCATTCAGTGATTTATTGAAAACATACCTGTATTCGAAAGTCCATCTATCATTCTCAAATGACGCAGAGTCACTGGTTATGCTGCCAAGAAGGAAAACACAAAACGCAAATGTTGTATAGGACCAACTAACAGCATATAATGCGTCCACATGGCAGAGCGTATAAACACCAGATAGATAACTCGTGAGCTGTGTTACTCGTGCCGTTAGTCGACAGACTCTGCTGTAGCTGATGCATATACTCTTAGATATTTCTTTACAGTAATGACGTTTTCTTTAATGGCCTCACGACAAGTACATTTTTGACATTTTATAATGAGCAAAACTACGCTGACGAAAGAAGTCAGAACACAGTACAGGCAGGTCGCGGTGACCGAGCGGTTCTAGGCGCTTCAGTCCGGAACCGCGCGACTGCTACGGTCGCAGGTTCGAATCCTGCCTCGGGCATGGATGTGTGTGATGTCCTTAGGTTAGTTAGGTTTAAGTAGTTTTAAGTTCTAGGGGACTGATAACCTCAGGTGTTAAGTCCCATAGTGCTCAGAGCCATTTGAACCAACACCTTAGAGGAATTGTAAGACATAAACGAAAGTTGGTAGGCGTGTTTCTACACCTGAAGGATGATGTTTATTCACATTTCGCCCCAATCACATAAGAGTGCCGCTAGTAGCGCCATTATGGGGATGCAAATAACGTTTGCTTTAAATACACGCTGTAGCGGTCATGAGCGTTAGTTGCCTTTGAGATTGGACGTTAGTAGTTGATATTAGACAAGAACAACTTTAACGCAACAAAGACACCGTTATCAGTACCTCACAAAGTTAACTGAGGTCGTGTAATACGGCTACGAGTGCCTGGATGTTCCTCCCGCGATATTGCAGAAAAACGGGCAGGAACATAGCCTCTGTACATGATTGCTGGCGACGGTGGTCACAAGAATGTACGGTCACAAAAAGACCGGATCCGGACGGCCACGCTTCGGCACAGCGCCCAGTCAAAAACCCTGTAGCGTGCATTCCACTGGTCCGAAACTACCGCCATCTGCGACTTCAGTGGTGTCAAGCGAGAGCTCGTTGGAGGGCAGGTCAGAGGTCTGTTGTGTTTTCTGATAAACGCTGGTATGTCTCGGTGCCAGTGATGACCAGGAGTTAGTTAGGAGGAGGCCAATCGAGATGAGGGCCTGTAATCAACTTTTTTGCATGCTAGACGCACTGGACCTACAACTGGAGGTGCACCATCGTATGACAGCAGGAGCACCCCCGTGCTTATCTCACGCACCCTGACTGCAGATTTCTAAGTCAATCTGCTGATTCGAGCTGTTGTGCTGCCATTCATGAACAGTATTCCAGGGGCTGTTTTCCAGGAGGATAACCCTCAGACACATACCGCTGTTGTAACCCAACATGCTCTACAGAGTCTCGACAAGTTCCTTTGATCCCCTCGATCACCTGATCTGCCTACATTCGAGCACATATGGAACATCGTCGGACGACAACTCCGGTGTCATTCACAACCAACATTAACCGTCGCTGTATTGACCGACCAAGTGAAACAGGCATGAACGCCATCCCACAAACTGGCATCCACCACGTATACAACACAATGCATGCACGTTTGGATGCTTGCATTCAACATTCTGGCGGTTACACAGGTTATTAATGTGCCAGCATTTGATATTCGCTATATCGCGCTTACGTTAACCGGTGATCTTGCAATTTTAATCACTTAAATATGTTATCTAGACAAATGGAGTCCTGAAATTTAATTACTCTACGTTAATTATTTTTTGGTGGTGCGATTTTTTCCGTCAGAGTAGTTATGTCTTAAATAAACGATAGAATGGCTGCTGTTCTGAGACATTTTATGAAAAATTCCGTGTTTATTTTTATAGAAGAAGTATGAGTATCATTAACATGTGGTTTCGTGGTCCTCATTCTGCGGAACAGGTGTAACAATATATCTGCAAAATATTGTTCATGGCTCAATATTCGTTCTTATTGTTTAACGGAAATAAACTGCTAGCAACTATTACCCTTTTATCAATATAAGAGGTCAAGTTCTTGAACTTAATTTATATTTTCGAAGCGAAATAGCTTTAAATGACACTAGTAGGTCCACACAATTGTGCAATAGTATTGTTAGATATAGCTCAGAGAGCCGATAAATAGTTACAGGGAACGTGAAATCAAAAGGAGATCAATTAAAGCCTTAGGCAAGAGGACCTTAAAAAGAGCGAAATGCTTCGTCTGAACGAAGGCAATTGAGCTTGAGCTCACTACAGTATGCCAACCCAAGACGACAGACGAGCAGCCTCTCCTGTCAGCTGAAGCGCCGTGGGGAATTGCTCTTCGCATATATTATCGACTGCTGAAGAAACGCCTCACCGCGATTAGCATTAATTAGTTCACAAGTTTTAGTCGAGTAGGAGAATATGAACTTCACCCAGCGTCTAATATCTTTACCCTCGTATGAGGGAGTTGTCGTCTTCCTAGAGGGCACTCAGACTGACTTTGTACCTGAAAAACTAAGTACCCAGTCGGAATATAAAGAACTTGGCTGAAAGATCATTAAACGGCCTCAGCTTGACGATGGAATATGCATCTCAGACTAGGTGCGTGCAGTCTCAATGTGAGGCGTCCATCAGTATATTACAAACGTATTGTTTACCTGAAAGAGTAAAAGGTGATAACTGAGTCAGTGGGATAAATGCTTGGTTGGAAAGCTCAACACGTGGGACAACACGGCAGGGAGGTTTCAGTGGAGTTGCGTAGGCCTCCTTGCGCTGCAGGCGACATTACACTGAGGTGACAGACGTCATGGGGTACCTCCAAATATAGTGTCGGACCGCCTCCTGCCCGACGTGGCATGGTCTCAACAAATCGTTGGAAGTCCAGTACAGAAATATTGAGCCATGCTGCCTCAATAGACGTCCATCCATAAATGCGAGAGTGTTGCAAATGGAAGATTTTATGCAGGAACTGACCTTTCGATTATGTCCCATAAATGTTCGATGGGATTCATGTCGGACGATCTGGGTGGCCAAATCATTCTCTCGAATTGTCCAGAATGTTCTTCGAACCAATTGCGAATAGCTGTGACCCTGTGACATGGCAAATGGTCATCTATAAACATGAAGTCAGTGAATGGTTGCAAATGCTCTATAAGCAGCCAAAAATAACCGTACCCAACCAATGATCGGTTCAGTTGGACCACAGGATGGCTTCGCGGGCTCTGCGCCACACTCGACTCCTACCATCAACTCTTATCAACTGAAATCATCACTCATATGACCAAGTCTTGGTACTCCAGTCGTCTAGGGTCCAATTGATATGACGAGCCCAGAGAGACGCTGCAATCGAAGTCGTGCTGTTAGCAAAGACAATCGCGTCGGTCGTCAGCTAACATAGCCCATTGACCCACATTGATTTCTGCGTTTATTTCACACAGTGCTGTTTGTCTGTTAGCACTGACAACTCTATGTAATGCCGCTGTTCTCGGTCGTTAAGTGAAGTACATAGGCCACTGTGTTGTCCGTGGTGCGAGGTAATGTCTAAAATTTGGTATTCTCAGCACAGTCTTGATACTGTGCATCTCGGAATTCCCTTACGGTTTCCGAAATGGAAAGTCCCATGCGTCTAGCTGCAACTACCATTCCGCGTTCAGGGTCTGTTAATTCCCGTCGCCCAGTTCGGAAACCTTTCACATGAATCACCTAAGTACAAACGATATTTCCGCCAATCTACTGGCCTTTTATACCTTGTGTACGTGATGCTACCACCATCTGTATATGTACATATCGCCGTCCCATGAATTTTGTCACCTCAGTGCGGTTAAAGCAATGTAAAATGTAAATTTTGTGCGAGTAGGGCCTCTCGTCGGGTAGAGCGTTCGCCGGGTGCAAGTCTTTCTATTTGACGCCACTTCGAAGACTTGCGCGTCGAGCGATTAAAGCAGAAACGCCATAAACACGCGGAAGCCTATCATAAGTCTGCTAGCTCTATGCAATTAAACATAAGGGTTTGTAGGACCCGGTAGAGTCAAATACCCTGGCCGGCTAGCACAGAGAATTTTCATTACAGCAGAGGTTCCGCATTAGATGACAGATCGACAACTCAAGAGGTGATATGACTCGGTCATGTTCCAGTTCAGAACCCGCTTAAGACAAGAAAGAATATCTGACGCCGTTCGAATCGCCAAAATGCGTCCTTAGTACCTCTGAGTCACAGTGGAAACAGTGTCTCATCGGCAAAATCTCGATATGTTATGTACGTACATTTGCGTGAGTAAACATAAAGGGGGCATGTCTATCGGCGTCTCAGTGTTGTGGCGAGTGGAGAGTGTTCGATAGTCTAGGTCATCAGCTTCGTTCGATAGTAAACGTAAGGAAATTATCGTCGATCGATATATGTTTCCCACATTTAGAAATAGAGAGAAAATGGACATTGTATGAGTGTGATAACACTTCTGTCCTTGAACCATGATCATCGATGTCCGAAGAACATGAAGTGAATTTGCCTTGCTCACATCCTCATCTTTAGGAGGAACCTGAGCATCTGTGATGTTGTAGCTCATTTCACTCAAACACCTGAATATAACTATACATCAGGCTTAAGGCAGAACTGAATCAGATTGGTGATTTACTGAAGACGATCGCCTATTCATTGTGTGCTGCACATGTTCACACCAAACACCTGCTCCCAGATAAAAATAGCTCAACTAATATTTGAAAATTTTATACTGATTTATGTAAGTGTCTGCACAACTGTTTCAAGTTACAAAATTGTTCCCATGTATACATGTTACATTCCCTAAATATAAAATTTGCAGTAATTGCACGATAAATGAGTTACATCAATCATGTGAAGGGGTACGGTGTGACTATGCTTGAGCCACAATAGTGAGAAGCTATACTTGCATCCCATTGTGGTAACATCGGCGTAGGTTTCTTGTCACTTTTCTTAATGAATGAAGACGAAACGAGGGTACATGTCATACACCTCCTCAGTGAGTTGTTATAAAATATTTGCCAATACTACTCCTCGAAGACTATGTATTAGGGCTCCCGCATGATGCAGAGGGCAGAGCAGTCCTCACTTTTACTGGTGAATGTCACACAGTGGCAATGAAAGGTAGCTGGGGGCTTTTCCAATGCTGTAAGGGTTTTCACAGTTGTTTATGGCTTGCCAGGGTTGTTTACTTTCTATTATCGTTTCTTATGTAACTATGTTTATAAAGCACTAGAATATCGTGATATGCCCCTAAACGAATATACACTGTCGGAAAAAGCTAGTACACGGCATATGGCAATGGAAGGTAGTAGATGTACTGATAACGGTTTCAACGTCGTCCGCCAATAGATAGTGTAGTTGCATAGCAACCGGAGTGCTATTTGTGTCTCTCCTTTTATAGGGAATGCTCACAGTCCGAAGGCTCAGTGTGGTGTAAACGTGTGAGGTAAGCAGGCACCCGTGCCACGAAACGCACTCGTTCTTCCCACAACCAACTGAGCGAGTTTGAAAGAGGTCAGATTGTGGCCTACCGAGGAGCGGAATGGTCCTTTTGGAGAATTGCCACACAATTTGGGCGTGCTGCATCAGTTGTACAACGATGCCGGTATCAGCGGTCGCGTAAACATTGTCACATCTGCAGACGATGTGCTGCACATCCACGCCTCACAGACGACGGCCAGGATCGTCGTGTTGTAAGGGCAGTTCGTACAGTTACCTCTGCACAAATAAGAGGGCCTTGAGCCCACACGTTCCAAAACAAACACCACTAGCCCATCTTCCACTCACACCATAGTATGGAAATGCACGGCTCGACTGGTGCCGTCAGAGGACGGAATGGTGCGCTGTGGTCTTCAGCGATGAAAGCAGATTCTGCCTGCATACAAGTGACGGTCGTTTGGGCGTACGATGCAGTTCTGGTGAGCGCTGTCTCGTACAGTTTATTCGTCCAAGACACACTAGTTCCACTGTAGCCATCTTGGTCTGGGGTGTGATAAGCTACGACTTTAGTGTATGGTCCCTACGTGAGATACACGTCTGTGGCAGCACAGTGGTCCCATAGTCCTCTTCGCATACATGTTCTCTAAATCGTACAGGCCAACCTCGTCTGTTGACTGACAGAGACATCCGACCAGTTAAAAAGGGTTTTACTGTGTAATAGGCAGTCCATCACACAGGAATTCCAAACTGCATCAGGATCCACTCAAGTACTATGACAGTTAAGCAGGAGGTCAGAAAACTTGGATTTCATGGTCGAGCGGCTCCTCATAAGCCACACATAACCCCGGTAAATGGCAGACGACGCCTCGCTTGGTGTAAGGAGCGTAAACATTGGACGACTTAACAGTGGAAAAACGTTGTGTTGAGTGACGAATCACGGTACACAATGTGGCAATCCGATGGCAGGGTGTGGATATGGCGAATGACCGGTAAACGTCACCTGCCAGCGAGTGGTTACATGACAATAACATCCCCGTAATGGACTGGATTGCACAGAGTCCTGACCTGAATCCTATAGAACATCTTTGGGATGTTTCGGAACGCCAACATACTGCCAGGCCTCACAGACCGACGTCGATACATCTCCTCAGTACAGCACTCCTGAAGAATGAGCTGCCATTCCCCAAGAAAACTTCCACCACCTGATTGAACGTATGCCTGCGAGAGTGGAAGCTGTCATCAAGACTAAGGATGGGCCAACACCACATTGAATTCCAGCATTACCGATGGAGGGCGCCACGAACTTGTAAGTCATTTTCAGCCAGGTGTCCGGATACTTTTGATCACATAGTGTAGTTGATTACTGACGTATTCTTACGTTCCGGCGGAAGACGAGGAAGCCGAAGCTCAGGATGACTTGCAGAAGTGCTATAACGTGAGCACCACTAATCGAACATATTTGATAATTACGCAGATATTATGTATGAGTATCTTTCATTCTGTGTCAGGCAAACTACATATTTTCCGGTGGAATGCAAAAACACACCTAACTCGTCACTTCGCGGGGAAAATACTAATAAAAAAAACGTGTATACCACGAGAAATGTGATTCAGAAATGCGAGTAGTCTCAGTTCTATTACGTCGCGGGAATAGACTTTTCCTTGTAGGTCGTATTTCTCTGGGCTGCACATATATCAGGTGGTAGCGTTTGCGGTATCACCTAACGTTACTGAGTACGCTTCGTACAGAACATGTTTCTACGGCTACTTAAGGGGAGCTGCTACTCGTTATAATTGTGTCACTACATTTACACCAACATATGTCACAGTACAGTATATGGCGGAGGATACATCGACCAGTGTTATCAGTTTGGTTTCCTGTTCCACTCGCGTGTTGTGCGAGGTCAGAAAAATGACAATATGTATCGCTCTGACTTCATCCTAATCTCCTTTGTCTGATCCTTATGGTCCCTACGTGAGATACCTGTCTGTAGCAGCACGGTGGTCCAATAGTCCTCTTCGCATACATGTTCTCTAAATTTATGCAACAGGATTTCACAATCACTTCGTCGTCATTCTTGCAGTGGTTCCCATTCATGTTCACCGTGAATTTCTGCTCAACTTTGGTATGGGCTATATGATCCTAGCAGCGCGTCTCTGAAATAGTTCGAAGCTTGCTGTGTTGCTTACTTGACAAGAAGTCCAAAAATTGATTTTACCTAACCGTCTCATGTTACATCACTTCTTAGTATTATACACAAATACGGTGGGCGTTCGTTAAGTGATGCAACACGAATTTTTTCTTCGGCCAGTTTCGCTTGAAAAATGCAGAATTTGTTATGGAACATAATGAAATATTCCCGCTTCAGCCCCTATAGTTTCATGAAGTTCCCATAGGCGGCGGCGCTATCATAGCCCACAAAATGGGTTCTGTAATGGGGTTGCGTTCTAAACAGAGAGCTGTAATTTAGTTTATTTTGGAGGGAAACCAGACCATCGGAACTATTCATAGACGCTTTCAGAATTTCGACGGAAACCTTGCAGTAAACAAAGGCACGGTGAGTCGTTGTATGAAACGTCTGTCATCATCGAAACAAGATCGCGTAAACCTGTCCGATTTTCCGCGAGCCGTAGGCCGGACACAGCTAAAAATTCTGCATTTTTGGAACGTGCGGAGATTCGAGATTCTCATTCGAGGTGATCGACGAATCACAAAGACCTCGTTGCACAACTCAACGTCACTGTTGGTAGTGCCGACACACTCTCTACCAGTTTGGCTATTGAAAGGTGTGTTCCTCACCACCTAACGTAAGACCATAAAGAACAACTGTGCAGAATTGCTTGAGGGTAACGAGGCTGACTGAAAAAAAATTTTGTCCAACATCGTCAGAGGCGATGAATATTAGGTTCATCTGGAAATAAAACGGCAATCCATGAGTGGCTTCACACCACCTCTCGCCCTAAGAAAAAGTTCAAAGCCGCACAACAACCGACACATCGTGGAGACGGCCTTTTGGGTCTCTGAATGGGTTCTTCTGTTTGATGTTCTCTCTCACGGTGCAATGATCAACTCTGAAGTGTATTGTGCTACCCTCAGGAAACTGAAGAAACGATTTCAGCGTGTTCGTCGTCACAAAAACGCAAGTGAGCTTGTCATTCTACAAAATACCGCAAGGCCTCACCCAAGTCTGCGCACTCCAGACGATCTCACAAAAATTCATTTGAATGCTCTCTCTCATCCATCCTACAGCCCGAACCTCTTACTTTCCGACTTCCAACTATTTGCATCAATGAAGGATGCACTCCGCGGGATATAGTACGTGGATGATGGGGAAGTTACTGATGCAGGAACACGTTGGCTCCTACGTCGACCAGTAGAGTGGTACCATAATGTGGGCGCAAAGGCCCTTCCAGTAAGGCTGTCGCACACAGTAGAGATTATGTTGAAAAATAGGGATTTGTAGCCAAAAGAGTGGGGAATAATATGGTGTATTAGAATCCTCAATGAAACCAACCTACTTTCAGGAAAAAATGTGTTGCATTACTTACCGAACGCTCCTCGTACTTACACAGTGAGGCGTGCTCAAGATGTTCCGCGCTACTCTCGTAATCGGATACTGTTGGCTTCTTTCTCTTTGTTACAGGTTTTACCTTACGTTTATCCACATTCCATTCATTAAAGCAAGCGGCAATTTCATCCAATTCTTCCTTCTACCCCTTACTGTTGGCCCAACGAAGGCATTTTCATGTACACAACTGCATCGTCTGTGAACAATCTTATAGCGCTACTGATCCTGTCGTTTATAAATATATGGAAAACATTAGAGGTCATGTAAGACTTCCGTTGAGCACATCGGATGTTACTTTCGTTTCTGTGGAAGATTCATTGTTCAGCATAAGGTACTGGGTTGCGTTAGCCAAATATTCCTCCATTTAGTCAAATACACTTACAGGGAAAAAAACGCAGTACCACAAATAATTAATGCAGAATAACGAAATTTTGGGAATAGATTTGTCTACATAACATACGTAAGTTTATCAAAACTAGGCATAATTGTCTTAGAGGGAATTCCGCGATCGTTCATTAAATAAAAATATGGCGTTCCAGTCTTTGATTGCTATTCTTTATTTTCAATTACCGGTTTCGGTCTAGCTGCCCATTTTCAGATCTGTTAGACAAAGTTAAAAATATAATTAATAAGAGAGATATAGTTAGTGATAGAAATATCTTAGTTTACAAAAAGTAATTTTGGAACGTATTAAATGCCAACATACCATATATTGCAGTTACAGAGTAACTTGTCAGTACAGAATAATCGATTCGCTGTCATAACTAAAGTAAATTTTAATCTGTTAAAACCTTATATCGCAGTTTTAAGAGAAACCTGATTGGTAACAGTAAAAAGTGTCCTCTACCTATGACAATTGTGCATCTGTTATAATTTCACCGTACATATTAATGGCTAATATTCTTTTAGTAAAACAATTTTTAAAGTAATAACATATGAATAATCTTTTTTTGAGTGGACCATGAAACGAAAAAATTTACACTAATTTAAAGTTTCTTAATAAAGAAACATAAAATATAATTAAAATGTAGATATTCTTTCTGACGTAGGGAAATCCTCTCCACCACCAATCAAATCAAAGAAGAGAAACGCACATTTTTGAAAGAATATCATACATGGACGGTTAATACTGGTTGTGAATGATGCTGGAGTTGTCGTCCGATGATATCCCGTAAGTCCTCGATTGGAGACAGATCTGTGATCGAGCATGCCAAAGCAACATGTCGACACTCAATAGAGCATATTGGGTTACAGCAGCGGTATGTGGGTAAGCGTTATCCTTTTGAAAAACACGCGCTGGTACGCTGTTCGTGAATGGCAGCAGAACAGCTTTAGTCACTAGACTGACACACAACTTTGCAGACAGGGATAACTTCGAGAGCGCTCCTGCTGTCATACGAAATCTGAGCGTAAACAGTAACTCCAGGTATAGGTCCAGTGTGTCCGAGACTCAAACAGGTTGGTTGCAGGCCCTCAACTGGTGTCATTCTAATCAAGATGCGGTCATCACTGGCACAGAGACAGAACCAGTTTTCATCAGAGAACGCAACAGACCTCCACCCTGCTTCCCATCAGCTCTCGCTTGACACCACTGAAGTTCGAAACGGTGGTGGTTTGGAATCAGCTACAGGGCATCTGTCTCGCAGCTGTCCTTGAAGTAGCCGATTTGAGACAGTTCGTTGCGTCACTGTGTAGCCAACTGCTGCTGCAGATGAAGTATGATGCTTTGCAAAGACAGACATAATGTCTTATGGGATAACAGGAATCAGTGATTTTATAATGTTACTTAAAATCCGTCTTGATTGCAAATTTTTTATTCATATGACCGGTTTCGGTTCATTCATAACCATCTTCAGATCCGATATTTCAATTACAGGAGTAACCCGTCCAAATCCAGCAACTTTCACATCCTTTCACAGGATGTGAAGTAGCATATGAAAGTTGCTGCATTTGGACGGGTTACTCCTGTAACTGACATATCAGATCTGAAAATGGTTCTGAATGAACCGAAACCGGTCATATGAACAAAAAATTTGCAATCAAGACGGATTTTAAGTAACATTAGAACTACGATGCACCCGAGTATACTCCGAACACAATGGTTTTCCCTCTCGGTAGTGCCACGTGGCCGTCTGGGGTCCAGTCTTCCTCGTGACAACCGCTGCCAGCAATCGTGTAAAGTGGCTACATTCCTGGCAAGACTTTCAGCAGTGTCGCAGCGGGAACCTACAGCTTCTTGTAGCCCTGTTACATAACCTCAGCGAGGTGTTGATAATTACGTCTTACTAACAGCAACTCATCATGTCCAGTCTCAGAGGTAAGTAACGCTTACTAGCGATACAGCGTGTATTTAAAGGAAAACTGATTTGCATCCTCATCGTGGCGCTACTACCACCACTCTGCTCAATTTGAACAGGCATCATGTTTCAGATGTACAAACGCGCCTTCGTTGTCACACAATCCTTTCCTGTTGTTGTGATTTTTTTCCATTAGTGTATTTGTGAAGATGCTCCATATGATTGAGTCTTTGTTAGTAGTCTACGATGTGACAAAGTGTGGAACGCCTTATGGAAATATAGGGAGACAGAATACACCTACTGAACTGCGTTTATCGTTTGCAATTTATCCTATGTGTATTCACTCTAGTTGTTTTCTTGTGAAACCGTGCTGTTTCTTTTAGAGAAACTAATTTTACGGAAAGTCGTAATTTTTGAGATAAGAATATGTTCTATAATACTGCAACCTACAGACGTCAGAGTTATTGCTGTATAATTCTGTGCATCCAATCTATTACCCTTCTCGTAAACATTGGTGACATCTGGTGTGTTCAGTGCAAAATTTAACTGGATTTCCGTCAGGGCGTGGTGCCTTGTTCGCTTTAAGTGGTATTCATTGTTTTTCAATAGCGGTGGAGCCAATATCGATATCGCTCATTTGTGAGCCTGTGCGGCTGTTAAGCGTTGGTGCGGTAGTATTCTCTTGCGTGAACTCATTTTTAAAAGCGCAATTTAAAATTTCAGCTTTCTTTCAGCCGTCATCAATCATAAATAATCGTGCAACAGAGACATACGGGAATCAGAGATGTGAGTGGATAACAGAATAGTAGTTATGGTATATTATAGGTTTTTAGTACTGCGGGAAACAACGAATACAGCGCCATTCTCAAATGTCTTTGCTTACCAAACGAGCCACATGTACTTCACAGGACGAATACCCTGTGTAAAGCGTTGCAGACGAGAAGGAATACGTGCTGGCAGCGGATAGGGATACTCATCCCATCATCGTGCGATGCACATCCTACCATTTTAGCATGTCATAAGCGGGGCATTGTATTTGTTGCGTGCAGACTGTTAATACAAGTTTCAGCTACACTGCGTACAACTTTTGACCTACTGCTCACATTATTCACACACAATTCTACACAATTTCACTAGCAACCATTTGAGCAATACAAAAATTATGTCTCCGTGGGACCGGCAAGATAACCATGCAGCGTGTACAGGATTAGTTTCCATCAACAATTTCCGTCACTGTACGAAGCAGAATACATCATGAAGTGTTCTTTAAGATGAATATTTGGAATAGAGAAGTTGTCTGTACTCTTTACAGAGTCACCAACCTCCACCCTCAAATAAAAGTGGAAGACCTTTTACTTATTCCTTATTAGACAGAATTCCTTCGGGACTTAATGACACGAATATTCTGTGTCTTTTGCCCTCCAACGTTTTTCACTGGAAGATTGGGTGTGTTGTGGTTTTATCCTCCTCACCCCATAGTATACTCTTAGGGGCTTCTTTCTCTAGACACATCGTGTATAGGTGTTTCTTAAAGTATAACATGTCTCCCATTCAAGTCCAGGATTACAGAACTTATGTGGACAATTTTAGTAACTGTAAAGACGTTCTTCATTGAGTCCCATTGTCTTCCTGAATAGCGAAAGATTCAGGTCAAAACGATCCTACTTGAAAAAATGTTTTGAGCTGCCTCCGCTGCTTTCTCGTATGCTGTAATCACCAATGCGCCACCGAACTTAAGCGCTGTCGGGCTTGGCTAACACTTGGATGTGTCACCGTCCGGGTCTGCCGAGTGAAAGAGGGTGAATGCAGCCCTTGTGAGGCCAATTGAGGAGCTATTCGATTGAAAAGTAGTGACTCCGGTCACGAAAACTGACAACGGCCGGGAGAGCGGTGTGCTGGCCACATGTCCCTCCAAATCCGCATCTGGAGACGCCTAAGGGCTGAGGACGACACGGCGGCCGGACGGTACCATTGGGCCTCAAGGCCTGTTCGGACTGTGTTTGTTTTTGTAATGAACCTGGGTAGACACCTGCCGGTGTCAAGCGATCGGTAGCCACTGGCACACATTTGCAGCATCAGCCACTAGTGAAAATGTTTCCGGAAGCTTTGCTATTACTGACGGGTTAGAAATTTAAATAAGTTATTAAGTAATTTTATTGCAATTATTACAAAATCAAATCGAAAGTACAAAATGGGTAGCCGGCGCGTGAATGGCAGTGCAGTTGAACAAGGAAGTGAATGTACTGAACAAGCTGCAATCTACAGTCAGAATTCTCATCCAGAGCGGGGCACCGTTCATTACGATAGAATCGTGAAGTAGCAGTTGTGTGGAGTTCGGTGTTCTGAGGGAATGATTCTAACTCAGTGCGCTTAATGCCTTTGTTCGAATCACACTTCAAGCAACCAGTTTTAACAGGCACTCACAAACCCTCTTCACCTCTGGTAGCACTGAATAACGTGGGGTTGCACCGTCGGTCCAAAACATGATGTACTTTCGCTACCAAGTACACAAGAGAAGGTTTATGTTGCACCTGACAGAACTCCCGGCAAGAAGAAACTCTGTCACCAGTAGCCTTTCTTAGAATAGAAATTTTGTTTTCTTTCATGAACTAATCATCATGTAAGACCAGAGGGCACATATTTCTTCTGTGAGATGTTAAAAGTGTTGGTGCTGGACTGGTATTTGAACTCAGATACCAGCTTTCGCTGGATTTGACCCCTACGGGACCACAGTTTCATCATTTCGTTGTTCCCCAAGAGTACAAACTTCTCAGGGTCTCCACGAATGGCTCGTGTCTGGGTAGGAATACTGGTCCGGCACTAAAATTTTCATCGCTTAATTTCAAGCTGTAGCATGTATACACATTCCGTAACTTTATTTATCGTTCAGATTTTCGCACACCTCACGACTGGTGAAATAAATTAATATCTAACGTCAATTCGTGCAAACAGGTGCCGAGTTCGAAGCGCGGTAAGACAAAACATTTTCATTTAGTTATTTCAGTTTCAGTCATCCCATTACTGGTGAATATGTTCGACATCTAACATTTGATTGTATATAATTAAATAACTTGAGTAAGCGCTGCCTACAAATTCCCGTCCAACACAATAGTTGATATTAGGGCATTTAAAGATTAAGCATGCGCATGCCTTGGTATTTGAATGAAACCATATTTAAGATATTTCGTGGTTAGTAAACTGGGACAATAGTTGCTGGATAGGAGTCTTTTGGCCCGGTCCAGTACAAAAATTTTCGGCACGTAGATTCAGGTTGAGGCTTTAGTCTGGAAATGTCTTTTATTTTAATAAATTTGAGTTTACGAGAGTTAAAGACTGCAGTACTATGGTTTTGAGGGTTACTGAACTGCACACAGTTGTGAAGACGGCATTTACGAAGAGCAGCCTTCGCCAAGTGGCCCGTGAGCAAAGGTCAGAGCAACAGTCTACACGGCTCTTGTACGGTTTGAATTATATGTGAATAGTACTATCCTCTTTAAATGACCAGGTGAACTAGTCACGTCATCAAGAAACACGTTTTCAGTCCCCCTAGAATCCTACGAACGAACAGATTAGGATAGCCGAATCACTTTCCCCTAAGCTGTGACTTTTGCATGTGTCCACTAGTCGGTCATTAACTTTCATGTCTTATGGAATCATACACTTCCTTATTCTGGCATACTTCTAGCGGCTTCTTTGTTAAATACTAATTTCACTTAAGCGAATGTGGCCCGCACCCGGCTTTCAAACTTCTTGCTAACTGCAGCTAGTTATAATCGTGAAGTAGTCGTGGTCCATGGTGGTCAATCCGATATTGTCGGAACACGGGTTGCACTCGTCTACTTGTTTTAATGTCTCATTTCCTAATCTCATTCCACTAGCATCACCTGATTGCGATGGATTAAGAAATCCAGAGATTTCCAGCAACTACGATGTCCCATTAAGACCTTGGGACCCCCTATGCGATTCCTCTTGCAGCATATCGTGTCTTTGTCAGTAAAAACAAAGAACTCAGATACGTCTACTTTTTCTAAATCAGGAGATAATGTCAGCCGTTGCCGCAACAAAATCAATCTGACTGTTGTGCGAGAGGGAGTAGCGGTGCACACTTGACAGCTATTCCGCAGTAACCAGGTTCAAATAACCGCCCTGCCGACTTCATTTCAATTCTCTGTGCTTCCACTGTAACACGACATACGAATGTTAGTATAGCTCCTTTGATAAGACAACGAACTTCACAGTTCTTTGCCCCATTTTTATTCTACTGAGTATGTGCTCGGCCTGTAAAGTTCTCGAGGTTGACAAGGCGCTGATTTCCAACTTCTTTCCATTAATAGGAACATTAACGTTTGCGGAAATTGCAATGCCCAGAACAAATGACCGGAATGAATCGTTACTCGAACGCTTTATAGAACAGTAAAATAGCAATACATGATTACGTTAGAACATTTCCTATTGTGTGTAACCAGGGAGGTCTGTATCACGCCACGTTCTATTAGTTTATCATCCCATGTCACATCAGCTCGTACAGATCATGTTGGTGTGCAACCAGGGATTAGAAGAGGAAGGAACAAATCGAGGAGCGAGCAACGCGGCCAGGGCACAGGATGGTCGCAATATCGTCTGCATCGTCGTAAAGGGCAGTGCAGCCTGGATGCTGAAGCACTGCTGCGCCAGTAAACTTCTCTGTGTCGACGACTCCATCTCGCTCGTTGCCGTCCGGTCACACACACTGTTGTATAACCTAGTAAGAGACAGGCGCCTAATATTGCAGTGAGGCGCTGATGGCAGAATGCACGAGCTTTTTCGGGCGAGTCTCACTTAACGTATCGTATAGCGCTAATCACAAACGCGTTACGTGCGACCGTAACGATATCAGACTTGAAAGCTGCATCGTTGTATGACAGTGGAAAAAACTAACAAGGGAGGGAAAGGTGTAATGAGTGATCCTCAGTCCTGTGTATTGAGGGCAATCCAACAGCGACGGCTACATCCTGGATATTTTCGCGTCACGGTAGGTCTACAATCAATCCTTCATATCATATTGCAGCAGCACAACTTCTACCCATACACACTTACGTGACCAAAGTCATGGGACCGTGATATCCCCATATGCAGATGGCGGTAGCATCGCGTGCACAAGATACAAAAGGGCAGTGCATTGGCGGAGCTGTCAGTTGTACTCAGGTGAGTCATGTGAAAGGTTTCCGACCTAGTTATGCCCACACCACGGGAATTAACAGACTCTGAACACGGAATAGTAGTTGGAGCTAGACGCATGGGACATTCCATTTCGGAAATCGTTAGGGCATTCAATACTCCGAGATCCACAATGTCAAGAGTGCGCCGAGAATACCAAATTTCAGTCATTACTGCCCACAAATCAATGGTCGACAGTCTTCACTTAACGACCGAGAGCAAGGGCGTTTGCGTAGAGTTGTCAGTGCTAACAGACAAGCAACAATACATAAAATAAGGGCAGAAATCAATGTGGGACGTACCACAAACGTATCAGTTAGGTAAAATTTGGCACTAATGGCCTATGGCAGCAGACGAGCGACTTTGAGTGCTACAGTATTCCTCCAGGGCTCGTAACCACATCGATTGGACGCTAGACGAATGGAAAACCGTGGCCTTGTCAGATAAGTCCCTATTTCAGTTAGTAAGAGCTGATGATAGGGTTCGAGTGTGGCGCAGGATGGATGGCCGAACGGGACTCGAACCATCGTTCTCGAAAACGCGAATCCAGTCTGGCAGGCAGGTAGGCACGCTTCTTCGGGTCGGAACAGTAAATCCACAATGAATTTATCTTATTTTTATAAACCTTAGGTCTTGGTGTACTGTAATCGTGAGGTGAGATACATGGTTCGGCTTCTCGTGTGCTTGGCGGCGTCTTGGGTACGTGTGATCTGGGTTTAATTCAACGTCAGAAAGCGCTGCCTACCGATGAAGTACCGCCTGTGACTGCTTGTAGCGGCCAGGGTCATCGTTCCGAGTTGGCGGATGAGGGGACTCTGGAAAAACCGGGAATATCAGTGTAGAGTCTTCTCGGAGCACGTCAGAATCTTTCAAGGAAATAGAGCTCGACAGCCACGTCATTGAGGTAGTTTGCAGAAAGTCGTTGGACGTATGAAACACTCGACGTAGAATTTCGCTCTCGAGGGCCTGTAGGCATTTGATGTGGCTAGGAGCTGCTTTTTCCCATACCTCGCTGGTGTAGTTCATGATGACCAGATACTCAACCTGCAGATATAGAGACCAAAAGTGACTGACAGGGACGGACTCTTGTTGAGCAGAGGATATAGCAAGCGATGCCACTACATTGTTTGTTTTTGCATTTGAATAATGTTCTCCTTCCATGTGAGCTTCTGACCTAAGAAGATACCTAGGTATTTCGATGATTTGGTCCATTTAGTCGGATGCCCAAAGAGCACAACACTGGCTACTGCCGGTGGACGACGCTTTGTCGGGGCCATGCCTGGACGTTTGGAGGCACTCAGGCCAACCCTCCAGTTCGTAGCCCCATTCTTCAGGCTGGTGCCAAGTATCTTGCAGTTGGCGATGCACAGCAACCGGCCACCCGCTGTGCGTGAGAAGCGCTGTATCATTGGTGTACATGGCGTTGATGACTCTCAGCGACTTTGGTAGATCTGCTGTGTAGGCTATATACTGCGCTGGACGTAAAATGAATGCCTTTGGCACCCGGCCTTAATGTCACGTTTGGTAGACATTCCCTCTTCAACAAGAAGGTGCGGTGGCGGGAGTCCCTGTGTGAAATTATACAGCAGTCCGTGGTGCCAGACGCTATCATACGCCATTGGCAAATCCAAAAGTGTGCTTCCTCAATTCTCTTTATCTTTAAAAGCTAGGTAGCCTCGTCAACACCATGTAACAGCTGCTGAGTGGTCGAGTGCTGTTGGCCGAAGCCAAATTGCTGATTAGGTAATTTGCCGCCTTCCTCTATATGCAGGTTGAGTCTGGCAAGAAAGATATGCTCAGAAACCTTGTGATAATCTGGAGGAGACTTATGGGCCTATAGCTGGTAGGGTCCCTCCTGTTTTTCCCAGACTTCAGCATGGCCACCACAACAGCATGTTTCCAAGTTAGAGGATAATGCTTCTGGTTGAGGACGTAATTCAATAACCTCGTGACGTACCTAATCGCTGAAGCCAGCAGTGCCTCGAGCCGTCGGCCCCCAATGTTACTATACGCAGCAGCTTACGTAGTTGGAAGGCGACGCAATGGACTCCGCACCTAACTCAGCCGCCGGCCTATTTCCGTCTTTGTGGGAGTCGCTGGCGAAGAAAACCTGAAGCCTGTCTACAACTATCTGCATGTTTTGGAGGTTGATTGATCGCCCGAGAGGTTGAAAAAGAATTTGGGAACATTAGCCAGGGCACTGGCTTTGTCGTCTGGGGTATATGCGGTGACCTGCGGCGTATCTGAAGAAAGTTGCTTTTTGAGACGACGAACCACCTACCAAGGCTGGGAGTCAGATTCGATTGTAGCGAGTCGGTCCCTTCAACGCTGGTTTCGATATTCTGTTTGGGCGTCTTTTACTTGTCGACACAGGAGGTTGATACACCTCTTGGTAGCTGGTTCCCTGGTTATGTGCCTGCCATGAGTGAGCCTGTTGCGTTCACAGATGTATAGTGATATCTCTGGAGGTAGTGGCGGTGGAGTGCACCCCGTAGAATGCTGAGTCGGTGTTGCTGAGTGCAGCGCGTTAGCCGCCACTTTTTGGAAAAGCAGAGCAGCATCACATAGACTGATATTGGCGTGGACACACGTGAGGCGATATGGTACGCTCTGTTGGTAAAGGTACCATTCCTTTTCCCTTCTATTAAGGACTGGTCGTGTTGAAATTGGATCAGTGGCCAGGTAGAAGCCAACTGGCCTGTGATCGGAGAGTAAAGCTTTTATGACCTCTGCAGCAACGAACCAGTTGGGTCCTTTAGCAATCCTAATGCCAATGAAATCACGGAGGCCTCTCGAATGAGGATATATTGTGCCCTCTGTCGGTCCACAGACTTATCCCCGAGCTCTTTCCACTGTGCGAAGAAGCCGTCGGCCACTGATATTCATGATGCGCGAGTTCCACGCTCGGTTCTTTCCAGTGAGGCTGCCAGCTGTGAATAGTTTCCTCTTAACTGCAGCAACGCCACGGCATCTCCAATACTGATATGTCCCCTGGGTGGCCGATAGTCAGCTACAATGGTAACAAATCCCTGGGTAGTTTACACCGCTACAGCAGTAGCTTCGATGCTGATGAGCAGTGGAGTGGGGTCCCGGTAATGGCGTATCGAAGTCTCGACATATATCGCCGTACCGCCCCTAGCCGTTAACCTATCAGTGTGGTAGGTAACATGTATAGTTAGGGGGCAGTCAGAGGAAGTCCCGACTTGGGGTGAATTTTACTGACGTTTGAAAATGTCTATACTTTCCTCGTGGAGAAATTTCCTAAATTCCAACTGAGGTGGAAAATGCCAGCTTCATTCCATGTCGCGTCACGGATTTCACACATTCTTATAGGTCGACCCATTAGCAGACGGTGTCGACGCTGACTGGATCGTGGTATCACATCTTAGGGCTACAGCGGCTCGGGAATTATGGCGTGCGGAAGGTCCCTGAGCGTCTCGTTGACGACGGTAAACGTCTTCCCCAGTACGTGAAGTAGGTCTGTGACGTCAGCGACCTCAGGTACAGGGGAAAGAGCAGAGTGAGGTGGCTGCTGCTTCAAAGCCAGCGGCGCCGCGCGTGGGTGCTGGTGCGATGGCAGGCATGCAGCTGTGGCTCGGTCCGTTGCTGCTGGGGCAGTGCCTGAGGTGGCGCCGGCAACCACGGAGTTTGGTAAGCCACATCGAAGAGTCTGCACGCGTTGTCGCTCAGGCTATCGGAGAGGAGGAGCAGTAAGTCTTTGTGAAAAGCGTTCTGGGCTACGACGAGTCGTCACGGAGTGTCCAGAGGCCGCAGATTAGTCGGATAGCGGCAGCTTGCAGTTTAGTAACGAACACAGCCTCCGTAGCTTGCCGGATGAGCTTTCCCAAAAATTCACACGTAGCAGAGTCGTCCCGCGAAAGAATACATCTTCTGTTACCGTGATTGCCCCTACACTGGGCACACCGTGGGGACAGAGTGCATGTCTAGCTATATGTTCTATCTTCTGGCAATTAAAACACTGAGCTGAACCGTGCCCGACGCATAACTGCGAGCGAGCAAAATTTCTCCATTCGATAGGTAGTACGATGCTCTGCTGTGTCACTGAGAATGACAGTCATCTCGTTCATCTGGGGCTGACACCCTGGGTACTTCATCCGGACAACTTCAATGGGTGCAAAGGAAATATTGTCGGGTTCTTCCTTAACCTCGTCTTCCGTCATATTCGGTGAAATCTCACGGATAACCACCTCGACGAGCTTCGGCTTGACAGTGGGCAAAGTATAGGTCTAACAGGGAATATTCTGCTGCTCCTCCATGTTCGTGACAGTAACGTAGTCCTCTTTACAAGTGAGCGTCAATTTCGAGCTGTCGTCGCCGCAGTGCTTCTCTGTAAAGGACATCTCGCAGTAGTTCTCGAGCCATTCGTGTAACGCTTTATACGTCTCAGGATAGTGCAGGATGACAGGTGATCCTGTTGGGGCGATGCTACTATGCTGATTCTGTGCAGGAGAAACAACACTGTAGCCTTTCTGCGTCTTTGTGGTCTGAGACTTTCGAACTATATGTCGCTTTGCAATCCTCTTCCGTGACGAAGCCACAGTCTTGTAGAGCTGAAGAAAATTGTGTCTGTTGCGGAGCGCGAAGCATACTTTCGGCTGCCTTGGACTGGTTACTGCTACTTGTACTCTTCCGCACACGAGTCCGTCGATTCATACGAAACAGCCGGCCCGTCGTAGTTTATTTCCGTATCTAAGAACGTTGTCAGGTGAGCGACCAACGGGGCCGGTGGTGACACAAGCGATCGGCCGACTCGGGCGTGGGCGAAGCAGCTGGCTTTTGTTTTACTGCACAAAACGGAAATGTAGCAGAGGCCTCTACTATTCATGGAAAACGTTGGTGGTGTGGCCCATACGTTGGTTGGATGTCTGAGCGGTTGCTCCATATGCTTCGAATGATGCCTATAGCTTCTCTGCATCGGTCATGTGTGAATATAAGGTGTCAAAATGTCTAGATATCTGGCACTGTGGCACTGCTTAAGGTGTAATTGAAAAAAATATGGGGCCAATAATGCGCAAGCCGGATAACGCACACCAAACACCTATCTTCTCTGAGTGGACAGGTTCTTCATGCAGAGCATGTGGGTTGTCCTGCGACCAGTATCTGCAATTCTGGGAGTCCACATAACCTGAAAAATGAATCCAGGCCTCATCGCACACGAAGTAAAGCACGGGGTTCAAATATCCCTCAGCAATTGATGATAACAGAAATACCTGCAAAGGATGGGTTTACATCGGTGGTCATAATGTTCTGGCTGATCAATGTCTACGAATGAGCTAACGTCTGAATCTCTATGAGGCTCTTTACAGACGATAGTGATATCTACAAGAAGACTGCACAGCAAGAGGACTGTAGCGAAATACCGAAATACCTGCAGAGGATCCACGGTTGGTACTGGAACAGGCAGTTGACCTGAACGTAAATAAATGTGACGCAAGAACAATAACGAACTCTTTTTTTCTGATCCACAAATTTCAACTCTTGATCCACACTCACACGATAGACTTTTAATTTCACATCCTTTAGAATACGATGACACGATGTACGATATACACCAACTTGCTACGATAACCTTCTTGCCGACTTGTGGGGACTTCTCGTAATGTCCGTGCAAATTCTGTCCGTACTTTCAGGGATCCTCACTGTATGTCACCTATACCTCTGCACACTCTGAATTGATTGTACAGCCCTCGATTTCTCGTACAGATCTCGAATAGTGCCGGCCGTGGGGAGTTTCCTGTAAGCACACCCCGCATGAACATTTCCTTTTAATCCTCCATAGAGCCCGTCTTTATGTAAAACTCGGCAATATCAATTCGCTGTTCTAATACAAACTCCCCCATTTCTGCAACAACTCAATAATACGAGCTTCTGACAACTGACGCACTAACACACAACTGCACTCGACTTTCCGATAAAATGCAGTGAAGCCATCTTTCGAGCCAGTGCTGCCTCGTCACCAGCAATTCGACTACAGACGATGTACGTGAGGCGTACCGGTGTTATGCGGGAGACACTGTATTTCACCCGGTGCGGTTTTGATCATCTACACGATGGAATAATAAGGCAAATTCGAGCGGAGAAAGGTGTAGGATTAATTTTATTACGTATTCAGAATCAGTGAAAGGAAGAAATGGTGGCGGTACCGTGGGAGTGTGAGACGGGCGGGTGTGGAGGTACGAATGCGGCTGACGCGAAGCCGGCGCGGGGCGTCCGGCGCCCAGGCGAGCGGTTGAGCGGCGGCGGCGGCGGCGGAGTCGATTCCGCAGCAGCGCGTGGGTCGATATCTGGCCAGGGGGCAGGGAGGGGCCGGCCGCGGTCGTCTTACGCGTAAATGAATGCGCGGAAGTGGGCGCGCCTCAAAGCGGCCCGATACACCTCGCCCGATGACATGTCACGTCGAGCGCCACCGATACGCCGACGCAGCTCTGCGCCGCTATTTGTGGGCCCCGCTGCCTGCGCCACTCACGCGCCGACTGCCAATCACTCCGGCAGACAGCTAAAAATAGCGCTTTCATTAAATTAAACCGCGTCGTTATTTCCACCGCTAAATAGGGAAGACTGGTTTTGCGGGCCCACAACCGTCACTGTTTGTTCCGTTTAGCACCGTACTGCTCGTGCGGGGGCGCCACTGCGATACACCACGTACGGCCGTGTATCGTGGAATGAAAAGGGCGCCCTGTAACGACAGTAGGTGACGCGTGATACACACCGTACGGTCTTGCACGTGTATTCAGTACCGCTTTCGATCGTGGACCAACTTCAAAGAAGAAAAATATCCATTTTAAGACCTTCACATCTACATCGACGTGGCTCCTCTGCAAAATCACACTTAAGTGCCTGCCAGAGAGTTCATCCAACTACCTTCGCACTAGATGTCTATTGTTCCATTCTCGAGCAGCGCGCGGAAAAAATGAAACCTTTATTTTTCCGTGCGAGTTCCGATTTCCCAAGCCCACTGGACTCGCATTCGGGAGGACGACGGTTCAGTCCCGCGTCCGGCCATCCTGATTTAGGTCTTCCGTTATTTCCCTAATTCGCTTCAGGCAAATGTCGGGATGGTTCCTTTGAAAGGGTACGGCAGACTTCCATTGCCATCCGATGAGACCGATGACCTCGCTATTTGGTCTCTTCCACCAAATCGACCGACCGATCTGATTTCTCTTATTTTATTGTGATAATCCTTTCTCCCTGTGTAGGCCGGCGTCGATAAAACATTTTCTTATTCGGAGGAGAAAGTTGGTGATTGAAATTTCGTGAGAAGATCTCGCCACAACGATAAACGCCTTTGTTTTTATGACATCCACCCCAAATCCTTTATCGTGCTCGAAAATACAAAACACGCTACCCTTTTTTCAAATCCCTCGATGTTCTCCGTTAATCTTATCTGGTAACGATTCTACACTGCACAGCAGTGCTGCAAAAGAACACAGACAAGACTAATGTAGACAGTCTCTTTAGTAGATCTGTCGCATCGTCTAAGTGTTCTGCCAATAAAACGCGGTCTTTGGTTCGCCTTCCCCACAGTATTTTCTATGTGTTCCCTCCAATTTAAGTTGTTCGTAATTGTGATTCCTAGGTATTTAGTTGAATTAACGACCTTTACATTTCATTGATTTCTCGTGCAATCGAAGTTTAACGGTTTCCTTTCAGCACTCATGTGGATGACATCACGCATTTTATTATTTAGGGCCAACAGCTAATTTTAGCACCAAACATATATCTTTTCTAAATAGTTTTGCAGTTGGTTTTGAACTGATGACTCTACTAGGCGATAAACGACAGCGTCATTGCAAAAAGCCTAAGACGACTGTTTAGATTGTCTCCTTTATCGTATACAAATAAGGAACAGCGGAGGGCCTGCAGCACTACCTTGGGGAACGTCAGATATCACTTTTGTTTTATTCGATAACTTTCCGTCAGGGTTACTACGAACTGCCTCTAGTAGGAAATCACGAATCCAGACGCAGTGAGCTCCCTGCCGCCGTTGGATAAGCACCAGCCAGCAACAAGTCGTACTCTTGCTCACTTATTTGTTTTATAGTTTATTTCTTAATTTCTTTGCTTGTTTTGGGCTACTTGCATAGTTTAATTCACAAATTTTTGACGTATTATAGTATTTGAAAGTTGTAGCATCGCGTTTTAGTATCCGTATAGTGTAAATTCGCGTAGTCATCAGTCATCTGTTTATTTTGAAGGGCTTGTGAGATAAAGGATAGGAAAAAAATTGTTAGGGATGGATAGGGACTGCGCCTGTTGTGTTCGGATTCAGGGGGAATTGGCCACCCTCCGTAAACAGCTGGAAGCTGTGTTGGCCGTGGAGACAGGCTCCAGGCTGTTGCCCTGGGCCACGGTGACATTGGGATACCCGAGGCGAGCGCTTTGGCGCCTCTGGGACCTGTAGCATCGCCTGAGATCTCTGATACCACTGCGTCCTCGGATTCGGACGTCCCTGCCGGTCGACACTCGCCTGACGGTGATTGGCGGACCGTGGCGGGGTCGCGAATCCCTGGGCGGAAGGCGAAATTTGGTGCTGGCCGCAAGGCTGTACACTTACGCCTCCGTAACAGATTTGAGGTACTGCCCACTGCTGAAAGTACTTCTGAGCCTGCAAGGGCCGCCTCGTCTGTTGCGGGAGTGGCCGGTCTTCGTGGGTGGTCCGGAGAAGCGCTTGTCATTGGGAGTTCCAATTCAGGCGGGTGAATGAGCCCCTTAGGGATATGGCAGCTAAGGACGGGAATAAAGCCAATGTGCACTCCGTGAGCATGCCGGGGTGAGTCATCCAAGATGTGGAAAGGGTTCTTCCGGATGCCATAAAGCGTACAGGGTGCACCCAACTGCAGGTGGCGGCTGATTTCAGCACTAATGACGTGTGTCGCTATGGATCGGAAGAGATTCTCTCTGGTTTCCGGCAGCTATCTGAGTTGGTGAAGACTGCCAGTCTTGCTAGCGAGATGAAGGCAGGGCTCACCATCTGCAGTATCGTCGACAGGACCGATTGCGGACCTTTGATGCGGAGCCGAGTGGAGGGTCTGAATCAGAGGCTCAGAAGGTCCTGCAACCGGTGGGGTTTCTGGTTCCGCTAAACAGATCAGATGTCCACTACACACAGGAGGCACCTACATGGCGTGTGGCGTGGACTGGGCAGTTTTTTAGGTTAGACAGTCTCGGGAAAGATCAAAACAGCTCCAGTCTCAAAGGGTACAGGGCAAAGAAACGACGAGAATCGACCAAGCAACAGTCGGTATTGTAGTTGTAAATTGTCGTAAGCTGTGTTGGAAAAGTATCAGAGCTACAAGCGCTGATAGAAAGCACTGAAGCTGAAACCGTTATAGGAACAGAAAGCTGGCTAAAGCCGGAGATAAATTCTGCCGTAATTTTTTACAGAGGCGCAAACCGTGTTCAGAAAGGATGGATTAAATAAAGTACATGGAGATGTGTTTATGTCTTGGTAGTAGTTTATCTTGTAGTGAAGTTGAAATAGATAGTTCCTGCGACTTACTGTGGGTAGAGGTTATACTCAACAGCCGTAGCAAAACAATAATTGGCTCCTTCTACCGACCCCCCGACTCAGATGATATAACATCTGAACGCTTCAAAGAAAACTTGAATCTCATTACAAATAAGTACCCCTCACATAAGGTTATAATTGGTGGAGACATCAATCTGCCCTCGATTTGTTGGCGAAAATGCATGTTCAAAGCCGGTGGTAGACAGAAAACGTCTTCCGAAATTGTACTAAATGCTTTCTCTGAAGATTACTTTGTACAATTAGTTCATGAGCACACACGAATTGTAAATGGTTGCGAAAACACACTTGACCTCTTAGCCACAAATAATCCTGACTTGATAGAGAGCGTCATGATGGATACAGGGATTAGTGAACACAAGATCATTGTAGCGAGGCTCAAAACCGCTAAAAAATAAACTCAAAATATATCTATTTAAAAGAGCAGATAAAATTCGCTTGATGCCTGTCTAAAAGAGAGTCTCCACTCCTTCCAAGCTAATTATGTAAGTGTAGACCAGATATATCTCAAATTCAAAGACACAGTATCGCCAGCAATACAGAGATTCATGCCGCGTAAGTTAATACGAGACGGGACTAATCCACCATGTTACACAAAACACGTCAGAACACTGTTGCAGAAGCTACGGAAAAAACATGCCAAATTCATAACAACGCAAAATCCCCAAGACTGGCTAAGTTTCACGGAATCTCTAAATTTAGTGCGGACGTCAATGCGAGCTTTTAATAGCTCCCACAATGAAACATTGTCTCAAAATATGGTAGAAAACCGAAAGAGATTCTGGCTGTATGTAAAGTACACCAGTGGCAAAAAACAGTCAATACCTTCACTGCGCGATAGTGATGGAGATGTTACCGATGATGGTGCCACTAAAGCGGAGTTACTAAATACAGTTTTCCGTAATTCCTTCTCGAAAGAAGACGAAGTAAATATTCCAGAATTCGAAATCCGAACAGCTGTTAACATGAGTGACATAAAAGTAGATGTCTTAGGTGTTGCGAAACAACTCAAATCACTTACGAAAGGCAAGTCTTCCGGTCCAGATGGTATACCAATCAATTTCCTTTCAGAGTATGCAGACAGAATAGCGCCTTTTTAGCCATCATATACAACCGCTCACTTAATGAAAGGTCTGTTAATAAATACTGGAAAGTAGCACTGGTCACACCAATATTCAAGAAATGAAACAGGAGTAACCTATTGAATTATAGACCCATATCACTAACCTTAATCTGCAGTAAGATTTAGGAGCATATACTGTACTCGAACATTACGAATCGCCTTGAAGAAAATGACTTATTGATACATAACCAACACGGATTCAGAAAATATCGTTCTCGTGCAACACAGCTAGCTCTTTATTCCCATGGAATAATGAGTGCTGTCGACAAGGGATCTCAGATTGATTCCATATTCCTAGATATCCAGAAGCTTTTGATACCGTTCCTCACAAGCGACTATTAATCAGATTGCCTGCATATGGAGTATCGTGTCAGTTGTGTGACTGGAGTTGTGATTTCCTCTCAGAGAGGTCACAGTTCGTAGTGATAGAAAGTAAATCATGGTGTAGAACCGAAGTGATATCTAGCGTTCCGCAAGTTAGTGTCATAGGCCCTCTGCTGTTCCTGATTTATATAAATGATCTAGGTGATAATATGAGCAGCCCCCTTAGATTGTTAGCAGATGACACTATTTTTTTGATTTTAGATGCCCGTTAACGTCAGGGTCATTACAGATGGAACTCTAGCTCAAATGGTCAAGGTTGAGGTGATAAATAGGCCTCTGCATATCTAAGGGCGAAGATCCCTACATATACAACTGCTCATAGCTTCGTAAGTTACTAGAAACGCAATCGTGCTGATTAATGTACCCTAGCAGCTAAACAGCATTAGCTTGATAGATTTTTTTTCTTAGGGATATAACGTTATTTGGGACGGTGAATATAAATGGGCACCTATTTACCGTGCCAATCATAACTTCATATGTGAATTTTTTCCAAGTCTTTCTGAATTCCCTCGCGATCGTGCAACGACGATACTTCAGCTGTAGATAACAGCGTCGTCAACAAAAAATCTAATGCACTGCTGACCCTAGCTCTTCATCCGATGAAGCAGCGATCCCACCGTAAATCTGGACGTCGCTAGCGTTCGAAACTGGAACAACAAGTACACCACCTGATCAAAAGTATCCTGACATCTAGTGCTAGAGATTAGTATGGGATGTGTCTTCACTTTGTCTTTTTGATGGTTGAACTCTACTAGGGACACTTTCAGTGTGGTGTTAAGTCTGTGCAGCCCATTCTTCCTCGAGAGGAGAAACCAGAGAGGGCAGTGATGGCGGTCACTGAAGTCTGGAACGAAATTAACGTTCTATATCATCCCGAAGTTGTTTCACTGGGTTCAGGTCGGGACTCTTGACAGACATATCCATTTCAGCAATGTTATTGTCAACAGACTATTTCCGGACAGGACGCACTGGCATATTGCCGAAAAGAGTTACCGTATACCAAATGTTCATCTACTGTATGCAGTACACCATACTGTAAATCGTTTTCATATCTACTCGCATTTAGCGTTTTCGTAAGCGCAATGAGGGGGACAGACCCCCGTTCCATTACACCACCTCATACGTACTTCACTGTTAACACTACACATGATGGCAGGCATTCCAGAAAGCCAAAAATTTCCATTGGATACATCGTGATTCCGCACTTCAAATCACTCGTTTTCAGTCAACTAGTGTCCAGTGGCGTCACCACCTCAGGTATCACTTAGCACTGAGTACAGAAATATGTGGCTTATGAAGTACTGCCCGACCATTGTACCCCAGGCGTTTTAAATCCTCATTGTGTTAACTGGACTTCTGGTAGAACTTTGGAACTCTCGAATATTTCCTCCCGCAGTGTGCAACGGTCCCTCTCCGTTAATAATTGAGGTCTGCCTGAACTCTGATCAGCTGTTGCTGTTCCTTCGAGTTTCCACTTCATAATCATATCACCAGCAACCAACCGACTTGAATTTGTTACTCAGCTCTCCTGATCGACCCATTGTGCTGTTACTATTCCTGTGCTCCCCGCCTGCTTTTGTCCTGGCGGGTCCTCATCCCGTGTCATCTAGTGGTCAACTCCGCATTACATAAGGGTATTCTAGTACTTGTGATTAGATAGTGTGTGTGTGCACTTTCTTTGAGCAACGGGCATCTAAGTTATTTCATTGCTGATATATCCCGTGCAGTGTGTTGGTAAACTGTCCACAGATACGCAATACTACCTCCCTAAATTTCACATAACTGCGCAAATTATGGCACTCGACGCAAACCTGACATATCTACAAATTCGCTAATCCAGATCTATGTTCAAAACTACGAGTACTCTTTCAGCATATCAAATACAGTTCGTACGGACTCTGCGCATTCGTGATCAATACATGGATCCTGCTCCTTCCTCATGACGGAGCTTCGAAACACTGGTTTTGTTTCTCTCTATGAGAACTTACAGATGTTCTGTTTCTGCTTCATATATTTTGAAGTATTTACTTTTCATTTCCTACGGTAGCACGATTGGTGAGGATTTCTTAAAATCACTTTCGAGATGAAATCCTTATCTGGCAAGTTCAAGGTAAAAGCTTATGGTTTTTCTGTTGTTGTATTAGTAACTATGACGAAAGACGCTATGAGGTTTAACGTTAAAAACTTCTGCTGAGGTTTCAGGGTGTATCGTTAAGGATGAGTTAATAAAAATGTGAAAGTTAGGCCACAATAAATTCATCTCACATTGCATTTTTACTCTACTATTAAAGAAGTGAGATGTTGGTATTGCTCGATTGCATAAACTACAACAGTTAATTCCAGTCATCTGGAAGCATCAACGTAAAGTATCTTTGAAAAATTGTCGTCGTTCATTTCATGGTTCTGATACGTAATGGAACTATCACGGACTACAAAGTATGACATAACTTAGCTCAAGAAGAGACGCTGCTCGCATGAACACACATAGCTCACAATGAGAAATATCATTCGTAGTATGAGCCAAAATTGACGAAAACTTTTCACATCGTAATGAAGTGATAATACTCGTTAGCAATCTCGGCTACGGAGACCGATCTGAATGGAAGAAAATGGTATAGGGCTTTAAAACGAATAGAGCCTTTTATGTTTGTCTGGTGAGCTGCAATTTAGCGTCGAGCCTAACTACTGATGCGTTGTATCCTAAGATAAATTGGAATGCTGTAGGACGGCTATTTTTTGATGACTTTATTCCATGTGTTAATATCTGTAAAGGAAAAATGATACATTGGAAGAATTCTGGTCAGAGAAACAGCTGTTAGGCAACAGCATCTGTGTCTGCGATGGCAGCGCTGTGAAGTCGTCGTTGAATCCTTGACAGTCAGTAGTGGATATTTGCGGTGTGCAGCAGGCGTGGGCGTGGATTCGTTGGGAGTACAGTGTAATGCATGGACGCACTTTTGGAACTTTGTGAGTTGCAAATTTGTTACGAGGAGTAATGAAGAGACAGACCACTGACTGGATAACATACGGATATAACAAAGGTTTTGAAATCAGGAACAAGGTATCATTTGATGACGTAAAAAGTTTATTTTTTTTTGTAGACTCATATTGTTGGTCCACTTCACCCTCGTCACAGTAGAGTTTTTGATAATTATTCTATTGATTGATCTGAGTTAACTTAGTGTACTATTGAAGTTATTAGATTAAACGAATTTTAATATTAGATTCTATAATTGTTATATTTGATAAGTTCCTTCCTAACTGAAATTTCAGTACATAAAGGTTGGGCCACGTGTTTTATTGGGATTCTGTGTCAAGATTATGAATCCAATTTCCCTGGAGCAACTGTAGGTAGCTTTTAGCAGTATTTTTTAGTTGTTGCGGAGTCTTGATGTGTTGCTGTTTCTGCCAGTACTTCATGTTGCAGGTGAGATTCATAAAACGTGATTGCTTCGTTTCCTTTGCTCAATGTATTCGTGGGCTGTATCAGTTTCTTTATTTTACCAGGGCCATATGTCAGTACAGAAATTTTCGTGTGTTTCACGTTACATTCTTACACAGGTCGAATTAAAGTTTTTTTTTTAAATATAGCTTCGTTTTTTCAAACAGTTCTCACTGAGCAAGAGTAATGGGACAAGCGGGCCATCATCCCAAAGTAGGTCACCCCAATGGCCGGCGCCGCTCCAAATCCAATATGGCGGCCGTGACGTCAACTGATGATGCGACTGACGTCAGCTGATGATGCGAGTACCGTTATCCAAGATGGCGGTAAGATAGCTCAATTGCACTACCTCTATTAACCTAAGAAAACTGGGGGAAAGAAAGGGCTACCTCCACTAACCTAAGTCACCTCTTCCTAGGAAATGGACATAAGTCTTCATTTGAACAATTAGGGGCAGTACCACCATCAAGTGTGTTTGCCATCCTCTTCGAATTTCGAATTTTCCTCTAAGAGCTTACTCCTGCAGCTGAGGCAAGTTAGTATCGTGTTACCGTTCAATTCGAATATAATTTTTATAAATTTGTTTAAATTTGCTTAATTTTATTACAATTTGATTAAATTTGTTTAAATTTATTATCTACCTACAGCATTAGTTTCGTGTTACCACCACAAGATGCTTCGATATCAATAGCTGTATTACATACACTGGACATAAGTCTTCATTTAAACAATTATACGCAAGTGTAATTGCCATCCTCTTCGAATTTCGAATTTTTTGCTCTAAGAGCTTACATTTAATTCCAATATAGTTTATTATCTAGATCATTAGTTTCATGTTACCGTCACAATAGGCTGCGTGATACGTCACGTGGTCGCGCGCTGGTACTACGAACAACAGCCGACTAGCCTACTTTTCCACCAGCAGAAGCCTGCCGGACACAAACATTCTCAATTTCTCTCGCCCGCCTGCATCACGTGAAGTCTGGCAGGACCATCATACGCCGGACATCCCCCAAAACGGGAACCACACAGGTGTTCTTAATCCTCTCCTTCAATCGATATGCTTAATAACATTGACAAAACATTTCCAAGTATCTACATCTACATCTACATTCATACTCCGCAAGCCACCCAACTGTGTGTGGCGGAGGGCACTTTACGTGCCACTGTCATTACCTCCCTTTTCTGTTCCAGTCGCGTATGGTTCGCGGGAAGAACGACTGTCTGAAAGCCTCCGTGCGCGCTCGAATCTCTCTGATTTTACATTCGTGATCTCCACGGGAGGTATAAGTAGGGGGAAGCAGTATATTCGATACCTCATCCAGAAACGCACCCTCTCGAAACCTGGCGAGCAAGCTACACCGCGATGCAGAGCGCCTCTCTTGCAGAGTCCGCCAAGACTATTAAAAACGTACTCCAGGTCTAAAGAGTTCCAAACATATAACTATCAATTTCAATTTTTTTCCGTCATCGTGCTACATACATGGCAGAAGAATAATAATAATTTACATTCTGCGCTCTATTATTATTCCACTGTATCTATCATTCTACCATGATATTCATCTTTGAGAAACATTTCCAGCTCTAAAGAGTTCAAAACATATAATACTTCACATTTCTACTCTAAAAAAATTTTTCCGTCATCAAGTTAGAATAATTTACAACACTTTCAGCGCTTATATAAACCGTCGATAGCGCAATTTTTTTCTAATTTCATCTTTTCCACTCTATACCTTTTCTAAATACTAAAATTCTGCCTTTTATGATCTGAAGACAAAACTCTTCACTCCTTACTCTTAATAACATTTCCTTACTTAAAAAGACATCCATTAAACATGCACTCCAGCTCTAAATATTTCCAAACATATAACACTATACATTTCTATCATCACGTTAGAATAATTTATTAAACTTTCAACGCTCATATAAGCAGCCGATAGCGCAATTTTTTTAAAAATTTCATCTTTTTCGCTGAACACCTTTCCTAAGTACTAAAGTTTCCCATTTCATCATCTTAACACTCTCTAAATTTAAGAAAAACTAGTCTTAATACCAGAAACCTATAATATAACATTAACCCTTGAAAATCACAGAATTTGAGCGAGATGCATTAAAAGTGCACCTCTTTCTTTATCCAGAATATACCTAATTGCATTCTCCTCAGCCGAGCTCCAGCAGCGTGTGTTACAAATATTATTAATTCTTTCGCTTCAAATGATCATATACCCACGTTCTTCGAGGATCTGAACGCATCTGAGTAGTTCAGCTTCCAGCCGCCAGGTGTGCTAGTGGGCTCACCCCAAGAAGCTGAACTCCCATTAGCTAGCGCCTTGGTGACGTGTGAGGACGCTCAGGGTCCTATTCAAAGCCCCGCATTCATATGCTCACCATCATTCAGATACAGCCTGTGTCTCGACCATCATGAAGCGAGCTTCAGCCAACTTCAGCGGTGTTATTTACCATGTGAAGCTTCCTTTAGAAATACGGAACTGTTTTCTTCATTCGTGAAATTGAATTTCCTTTTTTCTCATCACTTCAGCATTCTTCGCTGATGTGTTGGATGCACTTAACGATTCTCTGGAAGGGGGAATCAAACCAATTCAGCTCAAAAACGTCAATATAAAATAACTTTTACTATTTTCGTAATATCTCCAGTCTGTCATTATACCGTAATATAACTTAAACTTCATTGTTCTTGTTGTAGGTGAATCAAGTGCGATCCAGCCGTCTAATTTAGGCAATGCTCTTCACCAGGGGGACGAACAATCTATCCTGCGTAAGATTCATTTCCATCGATATGTAATTAATATTTCTTTTCTACTCAAACATTTTCTCTAATTCTAATTTTTTCTTGCTGCAACATAGTGAAAGAACTGGAAGCGAGGTGTAGCAAAGCTAATGCAGTGAGTGCTCAGCTACGATCTACTCTCTTCTGCAAGAAGGAAGTCAGTACCAAGACTAAGTTATCTGTGCACCGTTCAATCTTTCGACCAACTTTGTTGTATGGGAGCGAAAGCTGGGTGGATTCAGGTTACCTTATCAATAAGGTTGAGGTTACAGATATGAAAGTAGCTACGATGATTGCAGATACTAGGAGATGGGAACAATGGCAGGAGGGTGTCCACAATGAGGAAATCAAAGAGAAACTGGGAATGAACTCTATAGATGTAGCAGTCAGGGCGAACAGGCTTAGATGTTGGGGTCATGTTACAAGCGTGGGAGAAGCAAGGTTACCCAAGAGACTCATGGGTTCAGCAGTAGAGGGTAGGAGGAGTCGGGGCAGACCAAGGAGAAGGTACCTGGATTCGATTAAGAATGATTTTCAACTAACAGGCTTAACATCAGAAGTGGCACCAATGTTAGCACTGAATAGGGGATCACGGAGGAATTTTATAAGGGGGACTGTGCTCCAGACTGAACGCTGAAAGGCATAATCAGTCTTAAATGATGGTGATGAGGTGATTTCGATCGGCTCGATCAGTTAAATTAACATATTTAGTCGGAAATATTTATTCAGGCGCAGTTTGAGGCGGATGGTGAATTTGACCCTGACGTCCTTCACTAGGGGCTGGCTCCTGTGACTGAGCCGTGGTCCGGGAACGAACAAGGTGTATATTTTTATTATAATTTAATATTCATACTTCCATATAAGACTGTTTAAGCATGCTCTATAACTCAATACTTATTATTTTTTTCACAGAGGTGAAGCCTCAGATGGCCGTAGCGCGTGTCGGGGCGCGGCGGGCTGTAATTAAAACCGCAGCACGACGAGCTCAACCATTACTGGGAAGCTATCGGCCGCCCGGACCTGCACGTCACCGAGCCTGTCACTGCGAGGCCCATCCTCGGTCACCTGTGGAGTAGGGGCGGGCAGCGGCACCCGACGAATGCCGACGCCCCGGCCACGGGTAGCGGTGGCGGACTGGTTAGTCCACAGTCCCGGGCCAGCATTACGCACCACCCGCTGCTAGACCGGGGTGCTCCCACTGGCCTGACACCACCGCCCCACCCACCGACCAGGTACAGCGGAGCGCAGCCTGCTCAATAGAGTGCCACTATTAGTACTCACAGGCAACCCGTGGCTATTGGTAGTTCCCTCTCCCGTCCTTTTAGTGAAGGACATCAGGTCAGCGATACCATACAACACTAGAGTACTAGGTGATTGCAGACGCTTTTGAGGAGCGAATTTCGTTCAGCAGGATAGGGAACCCTGCAGGAGGGTACAGCGACCCTGTTAGTTTTCTAAGCGCGTGCCTCCCTGTCGTGGAAACGGAGCTCATCAAGGTAGTTAATGATCCGCGTAATCCCTCCATTAAATGCAGTGCGGTGTTTTGCATCGAATTATCGCACCCTCCTAAATTTGAGTCAGCTGTTGAAGAAACAACTCTGCATTATCTCTGGGGGGGGGGGGAGGGGGGGGGAGGGGGGGGGAATGGCGTGATAACGCAGAGCACATCAATAGCCGAGTGGTTTCGTAAATCCACCTTGAGTGCTATATTGGGTCGTTTTTCCGAGATGGAGGTGAAAGGCTCAGCTAAAGCACTCAGCCGAGTGTCTACGATCCAGAAACGGATGGTCAAGCTATATCAAGCTTCCTAAAGCTATAGCCAACAAGAGGGCATGCATTAATGTCGAAAATCAAATGATCAGGCTTCTGTTGCATGGTCAAATGGATCTGAGCACTATGCGACTTAACTTCTGTGGCCATCAGTCGCCTAGAACTTAAAACTAATTAAACCTAACTAACCTAAGGATATCACACACATCCATGCCCGAGGCAGGATTCGAACCTGCGACCGTAGCGGTCGCTCGGCTCCAGACTGTAGCGCCCAGAACCGCACGGCCACTCCAGCCGGCTTCAATGGTCAACCCTGGCTTGCGAAAGAAAGTACAATTACGTAGATTATCCTGAGCGTCCAACTACTTACGATGTAGGTGATGGTATAGAGTTCCCCATCAGAACATACCCAAATTTGAAGCACAGAATACCAGTATATCGGTTAATGTTTATGGCCTGTTGAAGAAAAGCAAGTCATACGAGCAAGATAAGCATATTGTCGTCGGCCATCTCCATTTCTCAAAATTTGCAGGTGAGTTTGAATTGCATGTAAACATGCTTCTCTTCTCTAAAGGCGTTAATTATTGTATGTTTGGATCAAAGACATGTCCCGACTCCTATTCTCTCAACTGAATAACTCTAAAAAGCATATTTGCTTAAGGTGTCCCAATTATTTCTCCTCAGACAAGTTATTAGTAGCGCATCTAGTAGACTGTGCTTCGAAGGACCCGGTACGTGTTCTTATGCCTACTGAGAACAACAAATTCACAAATTTCAAGAATGCTCACCACCAGGAGCGATGCCCGTTTGCAGTGTACGCCGACTTTTAATACCTCCTCGCTCCCCTGACCCGTTATGAAGTTGACCCTACAGCACCACACACCACCTTTACAGAGAAACACGTACCATATGCGGCAGTGTACCAAATTGTATCGTCATATGATTCCAGTCTTAGCCTCTAGAAATCTTTTGTCGGGGACAGCCCTGCGATTTGGTTGCTCACTGAGCTCGAAAAATTTTCACAGGATGTTCATAAGCTTTACAGAAGCAACGTACAAATGACCAAATCGAAGGAGAATGAAGATTTGTATAATAAAGCGACTGATCGTCATATTTGTGGGCTGCCATTACACAGAAAAGCGGAAACTCCTCGTAGAGACCACTGCCATCTTACAGGGAAGTTCCGTGGCGTAGCTCACAACGCACGCAATTAGAAGTACAAACTACCAAGACACATACCCGTTTTCTTCCACAATTTAATCGGGTATGATGCTCACTTTCTAGTTGAGCACTTGGGTGATTTCGGTTTGGAGAAAGATAAGGCCAGTATCCGACCTGAGAGCCTGAAGAAATACATTTCATTCTCCAAACGAATGACACCAAGAATTACGCTCCGCTTCCTTGATATGTTTCGTTTTATGCAGGCGCCAGTCCAGAAACTCGTTGAAACTCTACTTCAGGGGGAAATGCATCTCACACGAGCTGCATTTCCTGACGAGGGAAAGTTTCAACTTGTCACTAGGAAGGGGGTTTCCCATATGAGTATGTGGACAGTATGGCGAAACTCAACGACACCAGGCTACCTGACATAACTGCGTTCTCCAGCAACCTTACCGGTGATGCCATAACGGATGCAGAGTATGAGCATGCCGTGAATAGCTGGCGGAAATTCAATATTTCAACTTTAGGAGAGTACACACGGCTTTACATGGACACAGAAGTGCACTTTCTCTCAGACGGTTTCGAGAAATTCCGGAGTTTATGCATGCCCACATATTCTCTGGATCCAGCCTTTTATTACATGGCACCTCGGCTGTCTTGGGAAGCAATTCTCAAGAAAACGAACTGCAGCATTGAATTATTGACCGATGCCGACATGCTTCTTTTCTTTGATCAAGGGATCCGGGTGGGGGGGACTTTGCCAATGTGTCCATAGGCACGTGAAGGCAAATAACCCGCGGATGGGTGACAGGTACAACGCATCCCTTGATTCGAGTTATATCATGTACTTCGACGTGAATAACTTATACGGGCACGCCACGCAGCAGTCACTGCCGATTGGTGAGTTTTGACGGGTCCCCGAAGACGAATGCAAGGGGTTAGGTGGAAAAATCAAGAGGGGTATGGCAGCTGATTCTGATGTACGTTCTGTGGTAGAGAAGGAACTCACATACCCTATTAGTTTCCATGATGTGCACGCTGATTTGCCGCTGTGTTCACAGCAACTAGTTCCACGAGGAAGCTCCATGCCGAAATTGATAACAACGCTGGGGGATAAGCGGAGATATATTATTCATTATCGTAACCTCCAGCAGTGTCTCAGCTTGGGTATCTCCTTCAAACAGTCCCCCATTACCTCAGATGTTAAGTCCCATAGTGCTCAGAGCCATTTGAACCATTTTGAACGAAAACCAGTTTAACCGTAGAGAATTTTCTTGAGCTTTTGTGTGGAATAAATGCACAAATGGCGTAATCATTCCATGCTGCATCGGGTAACTAGCACTTCATTAGAGGTAGACAAAGAACAGGGTCTTTTGTGACATGTAGGTCAAAATAACGGTATCGATCTGTACATAGTAGACAGATTGCTCGCAGACAAATTAAAAGAAAGGAGGGCGCAAACTGACACGGAAATTTCCCTAGGTAGAAAAGATGTAGTGAGGAACATTAAACGCACCTCGGTACAGCATATAGGTAAAATCTGGGACTAAATCGGGCAGGTTAAAGAAAAGTAAACTGAATAGGCTGATCCGCCACATACGCAAGGAAGCAGACACCACGGTCAACGTCTGGGGTCTACAAATTAAATGTGAAATTTGCTACAATTTTTATACACACCAGACGGGACGTAATTTTAACACCAGATTTAAAGAGCGCGCTAAGATGACTGACAGCAGTAATTCCCCAGTGATGACACATTTGGAACACACCACCCACCCGCACTATTTCAGAGGCCGACAAACCACATCAGATACTTCCTACCAGCAAGAAAGTAAAAGTTTTGGATGCACTCAAGGAAACGAAAATATACATGCATACTAAAAGAGGGCGGGACAATATGTTGATCTAACAGACAGAATTACGTAGCATTCTGTTTTTACATAGTTTAAACAGAGGATTTCACGAGGTCGACCGGTATAAGCGCGACAAATTCATACATTGAAGTGGAAAAATTCGCGGATAGCAACCAGTAGCCTCTGTGTCTGCAGCTCTAAGTTCCATGTGCCTTACCAGATTGTATGTATAAGGAATTCCACAAATCAAGAAAACTCTATGTATTTCTTCATTTACTTGTCGATAGTTACAAACATATTTGTTCTTATAATTAAATTGAATTAAAAATAGTAAATAGTGAAATGATGAAACTTCATGCAAATACACGTGGTTTTTTAAAATTATATTACCTCTCAAATGTTATATAAATTAAATAATATGACTAGTGATGAAAAAAATAGATTAAAAATGAAGTGTGAGCGGGATTGTAACAGTCGCTTTCTCCACATTCGGCGTGAGAAGCTCGAACGCCAACTATGTGACCACCATGAACTCTTAACATGTAGCACCTACGCACAGGTATATCCGTTACATAACAGACACGTAAAACTACTCTCGCGATTTTCTCGGTATTATCAGAGTAGTGCACCTTAGTCCTTGCACATTACGTTGTTTTAATGGCCCACTAAAGGTGTATAAACTTTTAAGTAAATCTGTGATCCCAACATCTTGGCCTCGAATGCTTTCACTATCCTATTCACAATGGTATGTAAACCTTCTGAATACAGTTGGATCACCACATTCCTGTCGGAGCCGCGAGCCTTACCTTACGAGCAGAAATGACACCTCCGGCAATGCACTGCCCTTTTCCACCTTGTGTACGCAATATTACCACCATCTGTGTATATGCATATCGCTGTCGTACGACTTTTGTCACCTGAGTGCACGTCTGTATCGATTTCTCCTCGGGTCGACTTCACCGGCGTACGGCGACGCTGTCCCTCCTCGTGGCGCGAGGGTGAGCGCTGCCAATTGGGGAGAGCTTTCAAGCAGCGCGCAAGCGCGAAACGGGGTCTCGCCTGTGAACGGAGCACACGCCGGGCAGGAGTAAGCTGGCGCTCGAGGTCACGTGCTGGTGTTCAGAACAGGCTTTGCTGCCGTCCGGACAGAGCACTACGTTGTCGCTGGGCCAACCGGCAATGCTGCGGGGTGTGCACTGAAAGCTCAACTTTCGCTCTCGGCCTCGACGTCTGATCAACAGGAGTTTGCTGAGCACTACTGCTACGGCTGTGTTTGAACACCACTCGAACTCTTCGAACAGATTACGTCGTAGGATGGGAAATCTCGGGTCCTGTTCAATCTTTTGATCCGTCTACGATCTAGTGACTTTTGTGGGTACTATGACAACGACCTGTCTTAGCGTTTTTAACGCACTATATATTTTAACAATAAAAATTGCAGTGAAACACTGACTGAAATATTTCTTGTGTTCAGGTCATTAGTGACAACGGAAACTAATAAATAAATAGAAGACTGAAATAATGATTCTGTGTAAATCTCGAGCTTTGGCTCGTCCCGCGATCTAGTGAGGTGTGATGGTGCTATCTCCAAGGTGGACCATTCTGCTGTAACTTATTCTCGCGAGAAAAAGGTTCAAATGTGTGTGAAATCTTATGGGACGACTTCTAAGCTCATCAGTCCCTAAGCTTAGACACTACTTAACCTAAATTTTCCTAAGGACAAACACACACACCCATGCCCGAGGGAGGACTCGAACCTCCGCCGGGATCAGCCGCACAGTCCGTGACTGCAGCGCCTAAGACCGCTCGGATAATCCCGCGCGACTCTCGCGATACAAATTACAGTCACGTTATTTGGATACATTTCGTTTGTTTGGCATTTAGTTCTTGATTAGTTGTTTTGATTGTTTCATCTGAATGTTGCCGTTTTATTTTCAATGTGATTAAAATCCGGTAAGGTAAAATCTGGTAAGCGCCGCAATGAAGACATCAGGCATATACGCTTGGGTCAGACCAATAAATCTGCTGTGGTGGAACATAGTATTGACGAGAAGCACACCTTCAATTTTGAGGAAACAAATAAAATATGCAGCACAAACGGATTTTGAGACTCAGAATTCAAAGAGTCCATAGAAATATAGTTACACGACAACCTACACAACCGCGATAGTGGCTACCATCTCAGCACAGCCGGGCAGCCTGCAATTAGGAGAACCAGAGAAGAACGTTCTGTTCCACCACGGGCCACGGACGGAGCAGCAGAGACGGACGCCGGGACACGAACCACGCACACGCGTCCCCCCACCACCGGCCGCTCCAGGCACAACGGGCGATTCTGCGGGTGCGTGATTGGCCGGCGGCGGGAAGTGGAGAGCAGCCCAGCAGAAATATCAGCCCGCGACGATTAAGTCGAAGAAAAAATCCCAACACCCAATCCCTAATCCTGTTCCTTCCCACATAACACCAATCATCTCGCCTACCTCAGGCAAGTACCAGACACAAACAGAACAATCATCACAATATGACAGACACCAGAAAAATTAAAGAAAAGTCACACACACACATTCACAGGGGAGTAAAAGCCGAAAGGCTACAGACTCCCACCTCACACTTCCCCAAAGAGGAGAAAGTACAAGATGAGAGCAGCAGCCACTCCTCTTACTAGCGCACCTTCAGCCATAGACCCCGTTTGCACTGGTGTACAACCAGGAGTGTTTTCCGGCTTTGTTTTTATCAAAACACTGACGGGCACTTGCACCCACGTCTCGCAGCTTAGCAAAACGGCACTTGGGAAGTTTTGAATGGCGTCGCCTGACGGCAGATTTGTCGTTTCTTCTCGTCGAGGTGGTATGTCGAGCTTGGGTGGTGCCTTGGGGTCGCGGCGGTCTCTTTCCGCTGACGACACGAGGCGCGTTTTCTTGTTGCCGTGGGCAGCGCCGCCGGCCGTTTCGAGCATTTCGGCTGCCGCTCAGCTAGTCTCTGCCCCCCCCCCCCCTCCCCAAGAATAGGGAAAAAGTAGGCCAGGACCTGGAGGCAGGCCGTGGAACGACAGAAAGGTTTACCGACGCCTCCGTCCACAATTCCGCGTCTGCCATCGTTCTCTTAGGGTTAACAATTCAACCGGAAAACCCAACGGTGACAACAAAAGTTGCAACTGGCAATCCCCTGGGAGCAATCCCCATTTTGCTCCAGACATGGCAACGGGTACACGGAAGGAAAACACCCGCAAAACATAAACAAACAATTACATTGTCAGTATCTGCGATCCACTCCCTCCCTCCCTTCTCATTAGCCCACTCTTGCTAGCCAACGCCCATAATCGTCTCGCCAAACACACCGTCGACCTAAATGTCAAGCAGAAGTCCCGTCAACCGACCAAAATCCTTCCCAAACCCGCAACTGCTAGCCAATCGCAGTTCCTCAAGTCACCCCCCCCCCTCCCACTCAAGAGCACGTCCAGGAAGCAGCGGCACGCAAAGAAAGATAGGTAAGAGAAACATAAAAAGAGCAGGAATCCCACTCCCTGAAGCCAAATCCCCCCCCCCCTCTACCCCTGAGGAGCCTGCGGTTCCTGAGTCACCGATAACAGCTGTCGTCGTCCTGGAAGGGAACCATGAAACTGGGGAGGACTCAGAGGGCTTCGTGCTGGCGAGAAAAACCTCTCGCCGGCCGATACTTCCACCTGCTCGGGGAGTGGAATCCATCCCATACAGGTTTCGGGCTGTGGCTGATGAGTCAGGCGAAAAACATGAAACAACAGCACAGAATCGCACAACACACCGCCTCTCACCGATCATCGCGGAGTTTACCCGCAACTATGGGGAACTCCATCATATGATCAAAACACAACTCAAAGGGGAAAACTTTACAGCAAAACCAACAGGAGGGGGGGGGGGCACAAAATAAAGATCAGTCTACACAACATCGAAAACTACAACACCATTAAAAAGGCCCTCACAGACAAAAATATTCCACATTACACGTTCCCCACCACCAAGACAAGGAACAAAAACATTGTCATTAGGGACCTCCCCAGACGGTACTCGGCCCAGGCAGTCAAGAAAGACTTGACAGCCCAGGGATATGTAGTCAGAACAGTAGAGCAGACGGGTAAAAATGGTGCAGAGAGCAAGTGGCCGCTATTCCAGGTTACTCTGCCGGACATATCGCAGAACAGACGTGAGATAAAAGCTGTTCTGACAGTTCCTGTCACCATGGAGCCGCTCTGCCACAAGAACAAGGTCGTGCAGTGCTTCAGGTGTCAGGGACTGGATCACATTGTCGCTTACTGCCAGATGCCTGTGCGCTGTAGAAAATGCGCCGAACCCCACGACACTAGGACTTGCAAAGTAAAACACATGGACCCACAGGTAAGGTGTGCATTGTGTGGGAGAAACCACACAGCAGGGTATCAAGGCTGCGAGGTCCACAAAAAGCACACACAAAAGTCAAAGGGTGCGAAGGCCGCCCCCCACATACGAAAACAAGACACAGCCGCCCCATCAAACGACACAGAGAGGAGAACACACACAGCCAAAACTTGGGTAAAACCAAGGCCTGATACTCCAAGGGCAACATATGCAGAAGTGGTCTCTCCACCAAAGAGCCACGAAAACGTCGAGAAATCGGCGCAAGGCCTGTCACCACAACAGACACACACGCAAGAACAAAACTGGGAAAAACACAACGATCCGATCCACCAAGACAGAGAAAGCTCTAAGGAATCCCACACACACTCCACCCCCTCGGATCAGTTGTTAGGCGTTATGGTCCAGACCATGAATCTTGTCATGGAAATGATGAAGGAAGGAGGCCCACAAGCAGAACACTCAGATCCTCATTGTCATTCAGACAACAGTCCAGCTGTCGCTCCCCTCTGCAACTTCCTTAGTAGTCACAAAACCCCATCATGGATAGATGACCTAATATACAAGGCTTGACAATGTGCATCTTTAATGCAGAATGCACTGTTAATCAAGAGGTCGAGTTCAGAGAACTCATGAAGGAGTTCCCCATCGACATATGCATGATGGGGGAAACCCACTTAAAACTGGGAATAAAAGCGACAGTTCCCAACTATGTTAACTACTGTAAAGACAGGCCAACCCAAGGCGGAGGAGTGGCCACATACATAAAAAGAGGGATCCCCCATCATTCGTACCAATTACCAATAAAATCGAATCAGTGGCTGTGGAAGTAACCACTGCCACCGGACCACTAACAATCGTTGCAATCTACCGACCCCCACAAGACGAGATAGACGAGGGTGACATGGATGATCTAGGGCAAATTGAAGGCAAACTCATAATAGGGGGCGACTTCAATGCCAAACACCCTGGTTGGAACTCTAGAGTAACCTCCAGAGCAGGCGCCAAACTGCAACGGTCGAGCCTACACATTTTCCAAAAAATGGAGGTAGGCCCGACGTGTTAGACATAGCTCTCACTAGGAGGATCGCGGGGTTTGTGCCCGGAAGGACAATCAACAGGATGTCTTCCGATCACAAGCCAGCGATTGTAGAGGTCGATGTGGGAGAATGGGTAGCACTCCCACGGTATCAGACGGCCTTCAAACGTACTGACTGGGAGCGATACCGAGAAACTGTCGCCTCTGATATCGCTCGCGCTCCGCCACCTACCGCCGAAACAGTATAACAAGCGCTACAAGACCTAACAGGAAGCATCTTGCAAGCCGCGGAAGATGCCACTCCCCCACAAAGAGATGGCCCGCTCCTGCAAATACAACTCCCGGAACATCTACTAGCCCAAATCCGTCACAAGAACAGAGTGGCAAAACAGTGGAAGATCACCAGAAATCAGGCCACCAGGAGGCTGCTCAACCGCCTACAGAGAGATCTGAAGGGAGCGCTAAATGAGCACCGAAACCAGCAACGGTAAAACCGCCTCACAGCCCTCAAAGTAGACGATCACACACTATGGAAAGCAACCAAACAATTTACCAAAAGACGCGCTAGGCTGCCGCCTCTACACGGCGAGGGGGATCTGGTCTACAACCATGCTGAAAAGGCCAACGCCCTCGCTGACGCCTTCGAGAAGCAGTTTCAAGCGGCAGAACACCAGGATGTCGAGCATGAAGAGGTAATCCGTCGTCAACTGGCTGCCATCGGCTATAGAACAGCTCGCGAACATCTTCAACGAGATTACTCGTACATGCAAGTTCCCAGCATACTGGAAACACGCGGAAGTGGTCGCGATACACAAACCAGGGAAAGACCCTTTATTCCCACAGCACTACAGGCCGATTAGCCTCTTGCCAACTCTCAGCAAGACCTATGAATGCCTCCTGCTTAATCCCATACGAGACCAATCACCAATGAGCGACTTTTGCCGGATTTCCAATTCGGATTTCGACAGAAGCACTCCGCCCCACAACAGATCATGAGACTAGTGGAAGCAGCCACAGAAGGCTTCAACCACAGAGGCTACTGCGGGATAGTGCTACTTGATGTATCCAAAGCCTTCGACCCAGTATGGCATAAAGGGCTACTATACAAGTTATACACACAAGGGTTCCCCGGGAGCATAGTCAGGTTAATCCGAAGCTATCTCACGAATAGCACCTTCTCTGTCAAGGTAGAAACAGCCACCTCCACCAAAAGGCGTATTTGCGCTCGGATGCCACAGGGATCGGTCCTGGGGCCCGTTTTGTACAGTCTGTACACTGCGAATTCTCCAACGGACCCTCTGGTGCACACCGCACAGTGCGCTGACGATACCGCCCTTTACACTCGTAATGCCAATAAGGACCTGGTCATTAGTAGGCTAAAAAGGGTTTTAGATAACACAGAAACCTGGGCCCATCGCTGGCGCATCACCATCAATCCTGAAAAGACACCCCCCACCCCCATCACCTGCACCTACATGGATCCCGACTCCCCTGGCGCAGATCCGCCAAGTATCTTGGACTCGAGACTAACGTGGAAACACCATATAGGCGAGATCCACAGGGAGGTCTGCGCCAGAATGTCCATCCTATACTCAATCCTATACCCAACACAACCAGCTCCCCTCCCTGCTTTGTAGGACTAAACGCGTATCAGGCCCTCATGCGGCCAGTAATGGAGTATGCGTGCCCTGCCTGAGGATACGCGGCAAAACAGCACCTGGACAAACTCCAGAGGCTGCAGAACCGCGCCCTCAGGAGGGCATTGCACCTACTCGTGCGATTCGCCACTGACGATCTGCAGGCCGCTGCTGAAATCCCACTCCTCAAAGAAAGATTCCAGGATCTGGCAAGGACTTTCTATGAGAGCTCTTCCAGATCTGGAAACAACCTTATCCAATCCCTGGGTCGGTATGACATGTCCCGCGACAAGCACAAACACCCCATGGCGATCTTCGACGACTTGAAGATAAAATCCCAAAAATCTCCAAATTCTAACCCTAATACTTAATCCTTAAAACACCAAAGATCTCGTCAAGCTCAGGCAAGTAGTAGACACCACCAGAACACCAACACAACACAGAGACAGCCAAAACAGTCAAGGACAAACACACACTCAAAACGCACACAGTGGAGTAAAAGCCAACAGGCTACACACTCCTCAAACACTTCCCCAAGGAGGGGAATGTTAAAAGGTGAGCGCTGCTCGAGATTAGCCGAGCGGTCTAATGGCGTTGCTGTCATGGACTGTGCAGCTGGTCCCGACGGAGGTTCGAGTCCTCCCTCGGGCATGGGTGTGTGCGTTTGTTCTTATGATAATTTAGGTTAAGTAGTGTGCAAGCTTAGGGACCGATGACCTTAGCAGTTAAGTCTCATAAGATTTCGCACACATTTCTTTAAAAGGTGAGAGAGAGCCACTCCTCAAAGAAAGATGACAAGATCTATCAAGGGCTTTCTACTAGAGCTCTTCCAGATTTGGAAATAACCTTATCCACTTCTTAGGTTGGTATGACATGTCCTGCGACAAGCACAAACGCCCTATGACGATCTTCGACGACTAAGTCGAAGAGGACATCCCTGTATCCAAATCCTAATCCTCCTCCCGTCCCCAAAATAACAATCATCTCGCCAACCTCAGGCAAGTACCAGACACATACAGAACATTTATCACATTTCACAGACACAAAAAAAAACCACAGATAAATTCACACACTCAAGTACACAGTGGAGTAAAAGCCGCAAGGCTACAAACTCTCCCACACACTTCCCCAAAATCACAGATAAATTCACACACACAGGTACACAGTGGAGTAAAAGCCGCAAGGCTACAAAATCTCCCACACACTTCCCCAAAGAGGGGAAAGTATTAGATGAGAGTGAGCGATATCCCGACACTTCGCCTGAAGATGATCGAGACACCTTCCATCGAAACGTTTCTACGAGACGACGACGCTACTCGGCTGACAACCCGTGAAGATTTCATATATGAAATTCGCCAAGAAAGCCCGTACTCACAGAATTTAACGCTGTTTCCTCCCTGTTTCACAAAATTGTCAAATTTATGCATAGCCATAGGTTAACGATGTGATTACTTTGTAGTTTCTTGCGTAACCCATGTACTCGCACTGCACGTGACGTGATTGTTCGAAAAAGCTCGATACCGTATCGAACGCAGCGGCACATCGGGAAATGTCGAACCCACGTTCAAACGCTAGTATCGTTTGCCCAGCCCTAACTAGAGCCAAGTTAAGTTTCTTGGAGGCTAATGAACTCTTAAATTCACTTGTTGGCTAGGCCCTAGCGTATAAGTGATCAACAACAGTCCGTTGTTTTGAATCTCTGATTACAGCTCGGTCTTACACGTTGCACTCGGCGAAGACTCAGGCTCCAACGTGCGCTCTGCCAGCATTAAGCTGTATTCTGCTTGTTTGTTGAGCTGTTGACCAATGTGGCCGTGATTTGTTTAACAGTTTTTTTTTATTACGCTGTCAGTTGCAGCCATACGCTCGGCTGGGCGTGTCAGTAGTGTTAATCCTTGTGTAATTAACTTGCTTTATTATATTGCTTTATTATATGTGAATTAATTGTGTCCCTCTCTCTGTTGTAGAAGCCCTCTAATATTTGTGAAGCATTTAATTAATTTCGCACGGGGTGTGACAAACTGGCGTACGATACAAGTGGTTGTCGAAAGCTGTACTTCGGCCAGATGTGATAGAGTCGACAACAGTTTACTGAACATGTACCCCCGAGTAGTTATTTGTACAGCTGTGGTAAAGCGCCGTGATGGATGTCAAGTTAGCAATGGATTGTATTTATAAATATTATTATTATTATTCAATATATTGTTTTTTAATTAATACTGTTTAATACGAGAGCTTTGTTGTTGTTTGTGTTAATCCGTTAATTGGCGAAACGTACACCAATAGTAGAAAGTAAAGCTTGGCTGTATGCTTTATGTTATTGCTCTAAGTTTCTAGTGAGTGGCACGGTTATTTAAAAATTGTTGTTTTGATTACAAGTAATGAATCCCGCTTGCCGTGCTACTTAAGTTATTGAAACTTATTCAATGCGTCTAAGAGCTTTCTAATGGTACGTCGGCTGTGTTGAGGGTTTTTTTTTTTAAGTACATACCACTAGTTCTTTAAATTCTAAACTGTTAAGGGCTTATTAATATCCGTTTACAGTTTGTGCACAACCATTAACTTATTAATTGTTGGAGGGCTACAAGATGTTGCCCTGCTGCAGTTTGTTTTCCAGTGCGACGGCTCTTTAATTACGAATATATGCAAAGGAAAATTTTAACGTTGTGTGTTTCCAAAATAAATTTTAAATAAAAGGACTCAGTGGCTTCCTGCTGAAGGATCCTCGTGTCCAAACCATCCTACTCCATGGTCAACCGAAGCCTACCATTAACCTCTGGGCCCGCTGCTCGTGGTCGTGCGGTAGCGTTCTTGCTTCCCACGCCCGGGTTCCCGGGTTCGATTCCCGGTGGGGTCAGGGATTTTCTGTGCCTCGTGATGACTGGGTGTTGTGTGATGTCCTTAGATTAGTTAGGTTTAAGTAGTTCTAAGTTCTAGGGGACTGATGACCACAGATGTTAAGTCCCATAGTGCTCAGAGCCATTTGAACTTAACCTATGGTATCCCATTTCACAAATAAGTGCCCACGTATTTTGTTACTCCGTGTTGAAACGTCTCTGTGGAGTCGTTTCATAAGACGCTTGTCTCACTAGATTCTGTGCATCCTATTCTGTCCACTGCCCGACTGCGGTTTAATTTATTAACTCTCCCAGAAAGAATGAGCAATCAAACTAAAACTTATTAAATGATATTATGTTTGATTTTTTTATGTTCCATAGGAAATCATGACCTGTGTTTATTACGTTTTCCCTCCACCCTACCTTATGTGTACGTGATTGTGACTGAATGAAAGTTTTTACGTGAGGTTTCGGGTTTCTTTTGTCGGGGACGCTGAGTTGGTTGTCGTCTGTTAGGAGCAGGTGGTGTTTGCTTCTCGTTTGGCGGGTAGCACAGAAGGACCAACTTAGGATCCCAGCACCCGGACAGAGAGGTTTATCCCTTTTAATCTAAGGTTGGTTTGTCTGTCAGGTTGGTGGCGGAAGCCTACCCCTCTGGTAGCTTCCATTGCACCGGTAGTTAGGCGAAGCTCGGTGGAGAAAGGACACTCTGCAGCTAGCGGTTGGTGAGTACAGTTCGTAGCTCCTAGAGAAAGTTTTTGCTGATAGGAAGTAGGTCTAATTAGAACTTCCCTATGTTAAACTCATGGAATATTTAAGTACTTCAGCTAAACTGAAACGTGTGTAGTTAAGTATTTTTGGAATGTGGCATAATTATTTCGTTAAAAAATTCGGCGATGATGGTGGTTGAAATTAAAAGTGCGGAAGTTGCTTTGTTCCTTTCTAACACCATGATGTGGAATTTCTAGCAGTGAATATGTTTAGGAAAAGCTGGTCAGTATAACTTCGGGTGAACGTGAGAATAATTGTGTTTTCGAGAGAGTGTCATTTTTTGTTGTTCTTATTTTCTATGTTTTCGTGCAAGATACTACTCTCTCTCTGTTCGTCTTGTACCCCGTGTTTAGTAACCGATGATCCTTCTGGTCTACTACTGCACTGCAATAGGTTTTCATATTACCAGTTTCATTGTTTCGTGTGTTATAACTTCAGTAAAATATCAGTTTTTCGAGCCCATAGAGGAAATGATTGTAGCGGTTTGTTTCTGAACGGATCACGTGTAAGTTGGAACGGTTGGGGCGGTTTTCACCTTCCCGAGTTAATTTTATTTCGTGGTGGCAAAATCATTTTGGTATTGCCCCATCAAAATTCCTTACATTTGTGCTTGGTTCAATGTCTAATTTTTGAACAGTTAACTCGTAATTAAGTTCACCAGGTGTTGAAGTTCGGCCGTTCGTAAGCGGCAGGCGCGGTTTCCATGTCGTGTATCTACTCTACAAAACCTTGAGAATCGGATAAACCTCTTTCCAAGCTAGTGCATGAGCATAATGGTGATAGGTATCTCTCTGAACAATTTCTGTCGTGGGTATGTAGACGGAAAGATTGAATTATTGTGTTCCACTTCCCTTTTGTGTGTTTTATTCCTTTTTAATTGCGATATTCTACCATTTTTGGCGTTTTATTTAGTTAAATTTTTTATTCAGGCTCCAGTCATGTGTATTCATAGGACGTGCATCAAATTCATTCATGAAATAAATGTGCTACGTAAAAGATAAATTTTGCGTCCTTTATCTTTCTCATTAATGCCACTTTTCAAATTGATAATCTATTCCCTGATTTTTTAAAAGCTGATCTGCTTGCTTATGATGAACAAAAATGGCAGGAAAAATCAAAGTGAACGGGTGTACTGTCTCAAAATTAAGGAATTCACATTTAATTACACAAGCTCATTGATGTTCGACAAGTTCATCTTGTTAGTTTCTTTGGAAAATTTGTATTCATATAATTAAACTCTTAATTTAATTAGATTGATAATTTCCAGTTCGGTCTTTTCTTAATTTTTAGGAAGGGCTTGAGCTGGTGGCGACCGTGTAATTTTAAAATTTATAATTGTCCTTGCGAGGTTGCTTAACCAGAAATTGCTCACAAGGTATACATCTCCATTATTATTGGTACGTAACGTATATCGAGCCTTCGCTAGGATCCGTTTACAGTTCCACATAAAAATTTTTCAGTGTGCGTGTTTATATGATATCTTATAGCTGTAATAAACTTCTGAAACTTTTTTAAAATTTCAGTGTCTTGAAATGTTATTAAAGTTAGATAAATTACATATATTATAATGTTACACTTGTAGATTACAATTAGGCTTCACGTTCCCAGCACATGTCGATAGTATGGATCACCTGTGTAGTGGTGACCTTTGTCTTTTTATTTTTGAACTGCTGTTTACTGGTACAGGAATGTTCTACGTGATGTACCACGATTGTGTGTGTTTATAGGTACGTATTCCACTACGACAGCAGTGTTCTTTAAATCGCTGACGAGTATGGAACGTTGTATCCGTCCGAGTCTTTTATGTCAGCAGTTATATGTGACACAACACATGGGATGGACGGCGGCAGCACCGGCTAAAAGGGCAGTGCACTGGTGGAGCTGTCATGTGTACTCAGTTGATTCATGTGAAGTGTTTCAGACTTGATTATGGCCGCACGACGAGATTTAACAGACTCTGAATGCAGAACGGTAGTTGGAGCTAGTCGCACGGGATATTCCATTTCGGAAATCGTTAGGTAACTCGGTATTCCGACATCCACAGTGTCAAAAATATGCCAAACTTCAGACATTATCTCTCACTACGGGCAAGCCAGTGGCCGACACCCTTCACTTACACGACCGAAAGCAGCGGAGTTTGCGTAGAGTTAGCAGTAAGACAAGCAACACTGCCTGAAATCAATATGGGACGTACGACGAAAGTATCCGTTAGGAAAAGTGAGGCGAAATGTGGTGTCAACGGGCTTTGGGAGCAGACGACCGACGCGAGTAGCTTTCCTAACAGCACGACATTGTGGTCAGCGCTTCTCCTGAGCTGGTGATCACATCGGTCGGACGCTAGAATATTGGAAAAACGTGACCAGGTCAGTCCCGATTCCAGCTGGTAAGATCTGCTGATAGGGTTCGAGTGTGGCGCAGACCCCACGAAGCCTTGCACCAAGGTTGTCAACAAGACACTGTACAAGATGGTAGTGGCTCTGTAATGGTGTGAATAGTGTTTACATGAAAAGGATTGGGTCCTCGGGCATGGATGTGTGTGATGTCCTTAGGTTAGTTAGGTATAAGCAGTTCTACGTTCTAGGGGACTGATGATCTCAGCAGTTAAGTCCCATAGTGGTTCAAATGGCTCTCAGCACTATGGCACTTAACATCTGTGGTCATCAGTCCCCTAGAACTTAGAACTACCTAAACCTAACTAACCTAACGACATCACACACATCCATGCCCGAGGCAGGGTTCGAACCTGCGACCGTAGCGGTCACCCGGTTCTAGACTGAAGCGCCTAGAACCGCAAGGCCACAGCGGCCGGCAAGTCCCATAGTACTCAGAGGCATTTGAACCATTGGGTCCTCTTGCCCAACTGAACGGATCATTGACTGGAAATAGTTATGCTTGACTATCTGGAGACCACTAGCAGCCATTCGTTACTTCATGTTCCCAAACAACGATGCAACTTTTATGGATGAAAATGCAACATGTTACTGGGCCACAATTGTTCGTGATTGTGTTGAAGAATATTCTTGACAGTTGGAGCAAATATTTTGGTCACGCAGATCTCCCAACATGAATCCCATAGAACGTTGATGGAACATGATCGAGAGGTCAGTTCGTGCACAAAATCCTGTTTCGGCGACACTTTCAAAATTATGGACGGCTATGGAGTCAGCATAGCTCAATATTTCTGCAGGGCCTTCTAACGACTTATTTGAGTCCATGCTGTGTCGAATTGCTGCACCACGCCACGCGAAAGGAGGTCCGACACGACAATTAGGAGGTACCCATGCCTTTTGTCTATTCAATGTATGGTGCGCTGTCAATGTAGTTTCGTAAACGTACTCACCATCGTCGACTATCTACACTACTGGCCATTAAAACTGCAACACCTAGAAAAAATGCACATGATAAACGGATATTCATTGGACAAATATATTATACTAGAACTCACATGTGATTACATTTTCACGCAATTTGGGTGGATAGATCCTGAGAAATCAGTACCCAGAACAACCACCTCTGGCCGTAATAACGGTCTGGATACGCCTGGGCATTGGGTCAAACAGAGTTTGGATGGCGTGTACAGGTACAGCTGCCCATGCAGCTTCGACACGATACCACAGTTCATCAAGAATAGTGACTGGCGTATTGTGACGAGCCAGTTGCTCGGCCACCATTGACCAGACGTTTTCAATTGGTGAGAGATCTGGAGAATGTGCTGGCCAGGGCAGCAGTCGAACATTTTCTGTGTCCAGAAAGGCCCGTACAGGACCTGCAACATGCGGTCGTGCATTATCCTAATGAAATGTAGGGTTCGCAGGGATCGAATGAAGGGTAGAATGGTTCAAATGGCTCTGAGCACTATGGGACTTAACATCTGAGATCATCAATCTCCTAGAACTTAGAACTACTTAAACCTAACTAACATAACGACATCACACACATCCATGCCCGAGGCACGATTCGAACCTGCGACCGTTGTGGTCGCGCGGTTCCATACTGAAGCGCCCAGAACCGCTCGGCCACCGCGGCCAGCGAATGAAGGGTAGAGCCACGGGTCGTAACATATCTGAAATGTAACGTCCACTGTTCAAAGTGTCGTCAATGCGAACAAGAGGTGACCGAGACGTGTAACTAATGGCACCCCATACCATCAAACCGGAGGTTACGCCAGTATGGCGATGACGAATACACACTTCCAATGTTGGTTCACCGCGATATCGCCAATCACGGATGATACCACCATGATGCTGTAAACACAAACTGGATTCATCCGAAAAAATTACGTTTTGCCATTCGTGTACCCAGATTCGTCGTTGAGTACACCATCGCAGGCGCTCCTGTCTGTGCTGCACCGTCAAGGGTAACCGCAGCCATGGTCTCCGAGCTTATAGTTCATGCTGCTGCAAACGTCGTCGAAATGTTCGTACAGATGGTTGTTGTCTTGCAAACGTCTCCATCTGTTGACTCAGGAATCTAGACGTGGCTGCTCGATCCGTTACAGCCATGCGGATAAGATGCCTGTCATCTCAACTGCTAGTGATACGAGGCCGTTGGGATCCAGCACGGCGTTCCGTATTACCCTCCTTAACCCACCGATTCCATATTCTGCTAAGAGCCATTGGATCTCGAGCAACGTGAGCAGAAATGTCGCGGTACGATGAACCGCAATCGCCATAGGCTACAATCTGATCTTTATCAAAGACGGAAACGTGATGGGTCGCATTTCTCCTCCTTACACGAGGCATCACAACAACGTTTCACCAGGCAACGCCAGCCGGTGTGGCCGTGCGGTTCTAGGCGCTTCAGTCTACAACCGCCTGACCGCTCCTGTAGCAGGTTCGAATCCTGCCTCGGGCATAGATGTGTGTGATGTCCTTATATTAGTTAGGTTTAAGTAGTTCTAAGTTCTAGGGGACTGATGACCACAGATGTTAAGTCCCATAGTGCTCAGAGCCATTTGAACCATTTTGAACCAGGCAACGCCGATCATCTGCTGTTTGTGCATAACAAATCGGTTGGAAACATTCCTCATGTCAGCACGTTGTAGGTTTCGCCACCGGCGCCAACCTTGTGTGAATGCTCTGAAAAGCTAATCATTTGCATATCACAGCATCTTCTTCCTGTCGGTTAAATTTCGCGTCTGCAGCACGTCATCTTCGTGGTTTAGCAATTTTAATGGCCAGTAGTGTATATGATTGCGTTCGTAATTCTCTGTGACAGTGACTCGTATGATGCACTGTTCTCAACGCCTGACAGAATGTGAAAGAGGCACACTTGTGACTCTCCATTTGATCGGCTGCTCAATCTGTGCGATATCCAAATTTTTTGGGAGTTCGAATGTGACGGGGTCCCGATATTGGACTGCATGGGAATGTTAGGGAAGACATATTCGGCATCGAGATTCCAGTCGATCACGTCTGACCACCACAAGGGAGGATTGCCATAGTGTGCACTTGGCACATTGTTACTATAAGATGTGGGTGCAGGACGACGTAGGTCACCACCGCCGCAAGCTAGCCGCTGGAGAGGACGCTCCCCAACACGCTGATCAAGGTCTCCATCGCTGTTTAGAAGCGCCGCAACCTGGAAAACTAAAGGGTGCGACCTTCCTTTGAGGTGAGGCCGCCGAAGAGAAAAAATACTCCACCGTCGATCACTACAAAAATGATTGGAAACTACGTCGATATCCTCACGGATGGTCGACTAACCCAAGGTCTTGGGGGCCATGGAGCATCATAATCAGTCATTTCGGAGAAGTACCGTGGCCAGTTTCAGAAAACCATGTTCGTCGACAGCAAAACACCTCTGCTGAAAGTGGCGAATCTGTAGTATGTAAAACCTACAGGAAGATGTGTCATTCGTGTGGGTATAAGTGACCACACACAGCCCTTAGAATTCAAGAGTGCAGTGATGACGTCATTCTCGGATGGTCCTTTTTAAAAGATTATCAGACAATTATAGATTCTAGTCGCTCGAAGATTATGCTAGACGAGATGAGATACTGTTGGAGATGCGCATCCGAGTGTGTGGAGACTGTGTGCTGGATGAAGTGATCATTCCCGCAGTCAGTGCTAGATAGGTAACTGTCATGTGTCATGCCATGCGTCAACCCATGGATCTTGTAGCGGAATGTAAGAGAAGCATACCACTGAAGAATAACTTGGTCATCCAGCCCCTGTCGTCTCGTTTAAGAACGGATTCGGTGAAATGTCAATAGTTAACTGTCGCCGAGAACCGCAGATCCTTCCAAGACGCATCTGCGTAGCACATGCCGAGGCGTTAATTACCGAACAGATGAGCGTCATAGAAACCTCCCTTGCGTAGTCTGTGAGCGAAATTGGCGCTACCGCTACGAGACAAGATCTTCTAGCTCGACTATCACCAGATCTCACTAAGGAACAACAGAAGAAGCTACTTGCCATTCTTCAAGAGTTCTCTGAATGCTTCAATCAACAGGTGAAGAGCAAATTTAACAGATCGACGATGAAGCACCGGATTAGCACTGGAGACCATCAACCAATAATCCAGAGATTATACCGTGTGTCTGCAAAAAGGAACTTCGAATAATTAGCGACGACGTAGAGAAAATGATGAAGAATGACACCATTCAGCCTTCGCAGAGCCCATGGTCATCACTAGCGATTCTCATCAGAAAGAAGGATGGCAGTTGGCGCTTTTGTGTTGATTACAGGAAGCTTAATAAAATAACTAAAAAGGACATTTACCCCCTTCCACGAATTGACGATACACATTGACTGAATGAGGCTACGTTTTTCTCAAACATGGACATGTACTCGGGACACTGGTAAATCGAAGTAGATGAGGCTGATCGTGAGAGAACTGCATTCATCACTCCTGAGGGCCTGTATGAGTTTAAGGTAATGCCGTTTGGTTTGTGTAATGCACCAGCAAGTTTTGAACGGATGATAGATAATCTTCTAAGTCACCTGAAGTGGACGATGTGTCATTGTTATTTAGATGACATTATAGTGTTCTCAGAGGCATCTGATGAACACTTAAAAAGAGTGAGAGCTGTTCTTAAGTGTCTCCAGCAAGTCGGACTGAAACTTAATCCAAGAAGATGTCTTTTTGGAGCAAAAGAAATCAAAATACTTGAACGCCTTGTGTCAAACGAAGGTGTGCGGCCAGACCGAGAAAAGGTGGGATCTATAACGGAATTTCCTATTCCTGAAAGTATTAGAGATGTGAAAAGCTTCCTCGGGTTATGTTCGGATTACCGTCGTTGTGTCAAAGACTTCTGTATCAGAGACAGGCCACTGCAAGAGTTGTTAAAAACCGATGCTAAATTTATCTGGGGTGGTGCTCAACAAGCTTCTTTCGATTTGCTGCGAAAAGCTCTGACAACTGACCTTGTACTTTATAGCCTATGCTTGTAGGATACTTACAAAAGCCGAGAGAAACTACTCAACTACAGAAAGAGAATGTCTTGCTGTGATATGGGCCATGTGCAAATTTCGGCAGTATTTATATAGAAGGCCATTCACTGTTGTTACAGACCATCATTCACTTTGTTGGTTGACAGGTCTTAAGGATCCAACAGGATGAATCTCCAGGTGGGCACTATGTCTTCCAGAGTATGACATTACCATAGTGTACAAAAGTGGAAGGAAATACCAAGATGCCGGCTGTCTCTCAAGAAACCCTGTGCACAACCATCAAGACTTTGATGAAGATAGTGACTGTCTTGCTGCACTCCAGGATCTCTCTGCTGAGCGGAAGAAGGACGCCAAGGTATCTCAAATTATGCTTGCCATAAAACGGTCAGAGAATGTGAAAGGACAATTTAAGGTAATTAATGGATTACTTTGCAAGAAAGACTTTGATCCATTTGGAAAGAGGTGGCTACCAGTGATTCCTAAACACATGCTCTTAGATGTTCTACAGAAATTCCACGACAAACCTGAGGCTGGACATTTAGGATTTATTAAGACATATGATAGGATCCGCAAGAGATTTTCTGGCCAGGTTTATTTAGGAGTGTCCGTCACTATGTGTCGCACTGTAGAGAGTGCCAGAGGAGAAAGGCAGTTCCTCAGAAACCACTTGGACAACTCATACCAATTCCACCTGCCGAAACCCCTTTCCAGCACGTTGGGATTGACCTCCTCGGACGATTTCCAACGTCTGCTAGTGGCAATAGATGGATTATTGTTTGCACTGATTATCTGACACGCTAGGGCATTACAAAAGTCGTGAAAACAGCCGAAACATTCTAAGTAGCCAAATTCATCGTGAAAGACATGGGATTGACGGAGAACATCGAAAGGGTGCAAAAAAGGGCAGCTCGTTTTGTATTATCACGTAATAGGGGAGAGAGTGTGGCAGATATGATACGCGAGTTGGGATGTAAGTCATTAAAGCAAAGACGTTTTTCGTCGTGGCGAGATCTAATTACGAAATTTCAGTCACCAACTTTCCCCTCCGAATGTGAAAATATTTTGTTGAGCCCAACCTACATAGGTAGGAATGATCATCAAAATAAAATAAGAGAAATCAGAGCTCGAACAGAAAGATTCAGGAGTTTGTTTTTCCCACGAGCTGTTCAGTAGTGGAATGGTAGAGAGATAATATGATTGTGTTTCGATGAACCCTCTGCCAAACACTTAAATGTGGATTTCAGAGTAATCATGTAGATGTAGATGTATTAAAACACGGTGCCCCATGGTCGTTAATTACGGATCGAGGGAAAGTTTTTCAATCTTATCTTGTGACAGAGATAATCCGTCGTTTCAACATTACTCATCACTTTACGACTGCCTACCATCCGCAAACTAACGGGCTTACTGAACGCCTCAATAATACCTTGGCCGACATGTTATCCACGCTCGTCAATGTTGAGTAGAGCAACTGGGATGAGGTGCTACCTTTCGTGACGTTGCCTACAACACCGCCAAACAAATTACCACAGGATTTACGCCATTTTTCCTGGTGCATGGGCGTGAGGCGACTACGACGATGGTCACTGAGTTTCCGTTACATCCTGATGACGTGGACGACGACTACATCGGCCAGGTGTTAACCAGAGCTGAGGAAGCTCGGCAGTTAGCTCGACTCCGCACCCTGCAGGCTCAAGAAAACGATCGCCGAAGGTATGACGCGAGCCACCGCCCTGTTGTCTACCAGCTCGGTTACCTCGTCTGGATCTTCATTCCTGTTCGGAAGATTGGTCTCTCTGAGAAGCTCCTCAGGCACTATTTTGGCGCTTATGATGTTGTAAAACGGTTATCTGATGTTACGTATGAAGTTGAAGATTTCGACCCCGACACAAGACGACGAAAGATGAGAGATACGGCCCACGTCATTCGAATGAATCCCTATGAGGATCCTGCAACCCAGGGTTAATTCGAAGGTCCCGCAACAGGCAACAAGCGGAAAGGCGACGAAGAGCGTAGCGGCAAAAAAAGTTCTAAGAAGAGCACCGCCAGGGCGAACATCAGTCATCGGGAGTCGGAATATGCAGGACCGATGACTCATACCCGGACTAGGAGAACGTAACACCGAGACACTGTTTTTATAAGGAGGGAGCAATGTTGCAGCAGAAGCTGAGTAGCACATTCACCGTGGTATAGTGGATGCTAGACTGTTGCATGGAGAGCCGTGAGTTGTAAAACTCACCTCAACTGTAAAATTTAATTTCTATATTCGGTTCGAGTACATTCTAGAAGTATTCACAAATGTCAAAAATTATTTTACTGGAAGGCACTGTAACTGTATATATACTGCCTGAGGCAGTTAGCTCCGCACTCTTGTATGTGCAAGTGCTGAATAAACCTTCATTAAGTGAAGTTAGTGTTCGACATTAATCTAATTACACTTTCTTATACGTGACAATATTTTCATAAAAGGCATGAAAAGGAAAGACAAAAAAATCTGAGATTGCAGATAATCTCTAAGAAAGGATTTTACCAATGGCGTCCACAATGACACTGCAAGTAATTATCCAATACGGGATTGTAATTAAATCGTACAACACTTCCTAATCCGTTAACTTCATTTTGACCTTCGAGCAGCCCTCGGCAGCTCGAGCATGATAAGTTCTTCTGTTTTTATGTGTAAATCATCAACTGTAAAAGAAAGAATAATTTTAAATACGAAGTCGTTTCCTACTCCTTACAGTCCCTTCCCGGAAATTAATTTGCAATACCAAATTTTCATATGCTTTTCTTACTCACGCCTTTTATGAAAATATTAGTAAATACAATATATTCAAGATTATTTCTATTTATTTGTAGTAGATTTAACGTAAAATTTGAAAATAAGGAAAACAGTTTTCCCAAAGGGACTCGAAACCGTGACCTTCGTATTACCGTGTTGCATTCTTTCCACTGCGCCAAACTATGCCTCGTAACCACCACAACGTATATCGCTCATGTCTCGCCTCAAAATTGCTTTTCTTTTTCTAAACGCTTGACGATCTGTAACTCCCACATCTTCCACTTTCATTTCTAGGCAAGCCCTGAATACACCACAGATTTGGACGAAAGCTAATGACGACTAAGCGCGGTCCTCATGTCAGTAAAACAAATTTTATTGTTTTATCTGGGTACAGTATCAAAGGAATACAAAGATGTACAGTGACGGAAACAAAATCGTTACAACTAGAGGGAGTTCTGTGATATAAACGAAATCTGATAGGCGCGTTTTTACATCTTAAAGATGATGTCTGTTCAAACTTCAAGCCGGTCGCGTAGTAGCGCCACTACGAGGACGCAAATCAGGTTTCTTCAAATACAAGCTGCAAAGGTCGTGAGCGGTAGTTACCTTTGAGACTCGACGAGGTGAGTTGATGTTAGTCACGAACGCCCTTAAGCCACCAAAGAAGCCGGTATCAACACGTCACTGAGTTTGAACAAGGTCGTGTAATAGGGCTACGAGAAGCTGGATGTTCCTTCTGAAATATTGCTGAAAGGCTTGCAGGAATGTAGCTAATGTACATGACTGCTGCCAGCGGTGTCCACGAGAATGTACGACGGCAAGAAGACAGGGCTCTGGACGGCAACGTGCTACTATCCACAGCGATGAGCATCGTGTTCGGCGTACGCCTGTGGCGCATCATACTGTATCTGCGGCACAAATATCAGCTGCAGTTAGCGCTACAATGAAACAACAAACTTTTAGAAATCGATTATTTCAAGGACTGCTCCGACCCGCACGCGCTGTAGTGGTCATTCCATTGAACCCAAACTACCGTCATTTGCGATTTCGGTGGTGTCAAGCGAAAGCTCATAGAAGTGCATGACGGAGGTCTGTTGTGTATTCTGATGAAAGCTGTTTCTGCCTCTGTGCCAGTGATGATCGTGCGTTGGTTAGAACGTGGCGTGCTAGACACACTGGAACTAAATCCGGAGTTACGGTCTGGGGTGCTATTTCGTATGACAGCAGGAGCACCCTAGTCGCTATCCCACGCACCCTGAATGTAAAACTGTACGCCAGTCAGGTGATTCGGCTTATTGTGCTACAGCATTCCGGGGGGTTAGATAACGCCAGCACACAGGAAGCTGTTGTAACCCAGTATGCCCCAAGAGTGTCGACAATTTGCATTGGCCTGCTCCAGCACATGATCTGTCTTAAATCGATCGGGTATAGGACACCGTCGGACGAAAACTCCAGCGCCATCGACAAAAAGGAATAACCGTACCTGTATTGACAGACCGAGAACAACAAGTTTGGAATTCCATCCCACAAACTGACATCCGGCACAACACAATGCACGCATATTTACTTGCTCGCATTCAGCATTCTCGCGGTTACACCGGTTATTAATGTACCGGAATTTGTCATTTGCAACGGTTTATCTTGCGCTTAACCTGTGATCTCGCAATGTTAATCACTTAAATGTGTTACCTAGACAAATATATCCCCGAAATTTAATCGCTGTAGACTTATTATTTTTTGGTGTTGCGATTTTTTTTTTTTTAGTTAGTGTATAAAAGCCGACGTACTCGTACAATTTAGGAAGGGAATGGCACGGATATTACGAGGCCTCGAAAGCAGCATATCCAGCGTACATATTTTGCCAATAAAGCGCGGCGATGCTGCAGCGGCGTAATCAGCTGCAGCGGGCAGCGGCTGACAGCGCCCGGCGTGTGCCGGAGGCGGTGCGCTGGCGGTGCGGCCGCGGCCGCTCTCGGCACTGTCAGCGTGACAAGCCTATCTCCATCTGCAGCCGTCACCTGCCGCGCCGCGCCGCCGCCTGCACCACACACCGCCCCGACTCGAACGCGCGCTTCACCTGCCGTTTCCCAACACACCCGACAACATTTCGTGGTGCGCTCATCGCAGTCACACCTTTGATTGTTCGCTACACGGTAAGTCAAAGGCAGTCCTTTGTCTAGACTCGACTTACTAATTAAATCGGCATGGTTAGTTTCCTCATCACGCTGGCAACCTGCAAATGGTTCTCAGCGAAGATGCTAACCGAGCGGTCTCTCGCCTCTGTTCGATGCCTCACATTTTCGGTCTACACTAATCTGACAAGTACACCGACAGAAAAAGAATCACAACACCAAAAAATAATTAACGTATAGTAATCAGATTTTGAGAGCCAGTCCTGACAAAACTCTACCATCTGGTGAGCAAGATATATAAGACAGGCGAAATACCCTCAGACTACAAGAAGAATATAATAATTCCAATCTCAAAGAAAGCAGGTGTTGACAGATGCGAAAATTACCGAACTGTCAGTTTAATAAGTCAAGGCTGCAAAATACTAACGCGAATTCTTTACAGACGAATGGAAAAACTGGTAGATACAGACCTCGGGGAGGATCAGTTTGGATTCCGTAGAAATACTGGAACACGTGAGGCAATACTGACCCTACGACTTATCTTAGAAGCTAGACTTACAGAAAGCTTTCGACAACGTTGACTGGCATACTCTCTTTCAAATTCTGAAGGTGGCAGGGGTAAAATACAGGGAGCGAAAGGCTATTTACAATTTTTACAGAAACCAGATGGCAGTTATAAGAGCCGAGGGACACGAAAAGGAAGCAGTGGTTGGGAAGGGAGTGAGACAGGGTTGTAGTCACTCCCCGATGTTATTCAAGCAACCAGTGAAGGAAACAAAAGAAAAATTTGGTGTAGGTATTAAAATCCATGGAGAAGAAATAAAAACTTTGAGGTTCATTGTAATACTGTCAGGGAGAGCAAAGGACTTGGAAGAGCAGTTGAACGGAATGGATAGTGTCTTGAAAGGAGGATATAAGATGAACATCAACAAAAGCAAAACGAGGATAATGAAATGTAGTCGAATTAAGTCGGGAGACGCTGAAGGAATTAGGGTAGGAAATTAGACACTTAAAGCAGTAAAGGTGTTTTTCTATTTGGGGAGCAAAATAACTGATCATGGTCGAAGTAGAGAGGATATAAAATGTAGGCTGGCAATGTAAAGGAAAGCATTTCTGAAGAAGAGAAATTTGTTAACATCGAGTATATACTTAAGTGTCAGGAAGTCGTTTCTGAAAGTATTTGTATGGAGTGTAGCCTTGTATGGAAGTGAAACTTGGACAATAAATAGCTTAGACAAGAAGAGAATAGAAGCTTTCGAAATGTGGTGCTGCAGAGGAATGCTGAAGATTAGATGGGTAGATCACGTAACTAATGAGGGGGTAGTGAACAGAACTGGGGAGAAGAGAAATTTGTGGCACAACTTGACTAGAAGAAGGGATCGGTTGTTAGGACATGTTCTGAGGCATCAAGGGATCACCAATTTAGTATTGGAGGGCAGCGTGGAGGGTAAAAATCGTAGAGGGAGACCAAGAGATGAATAAACTAAGCAGATTCAGAAGGATCTGGGTTTCAGTAGGTACTGGGAGATGAAGAAGCTTACACAGGACAGAGTAGCATGGAGAGCTGCATGAAACCAGTCTCAGGACTCAAGACCACACCAACAACAACAACAATAAAAGTTTGGGAATAAATTTGTTTAAGTAACACACTGAAGTGGCTAAAACTAGATCACAGGTTAATGTAAGTGCGAGATAAGCCATTACAGAAGTGAAATTCTGGCACATTAAGAACCAGAGAACTGGCACAATACTGAATGCGAACATGCACTGTGTCGTACTAGTGCCGGATGTCAGTTTGTTGCTCTAGATCGGTGAATACAGGGACGGTTAATGCTGGTTGTGGACTGTGCCGGAGTTTACGTCCTACGATATGTGCTCGATTTGAGACAGATCTGGTGCTCGGACAGGCCGAGACAACATGTCGGCACTCTGTAGAGTATGTTGAGCTACAACAGCGGTATGTGTGAGAGCGTTATCCTGTTGCAAAACACCCCCTGGAGTGCTGTTCGTGAATGGCAGCACAACAGGTCGAATCACCTGACTGACGTACAATTTTGCAGTCGGAGTGAGCGGGATAACGACGAGGGTGCTCGTGCTGTCATACGAAATCGCACCCCAGACCGTAACTCCGGATTTAGTTCCAGTGTGTCTAGCACGCACACAGGTTGGATGCAAGCGATCAACTGCCCTACTTTTAACCAACACACAGCCACCACTAGCACCGAGCAAAACCAGCTTCCATTGTAATACACAACAGACATCCTCCCTGCCCTCGAATGAGCTTCTGGCTTGGAACTATCCGTGAAGTAGCCGGTTTGTAACAGTTCGTTGCGTCACTGTGGTGCCAACTGCTGCTCAAATTGGTGCTGCAGATGCAGAGCTACACGCAGAACACGATGATCTTCCCTCTCAGTACTTCCACGTGGCCGTCCGGAGCCCGGTCTTCTTGCAATCACACATTCAATGACCACCGCTGCCATTATTCACGTACATTAGCAACATTCCTGCCAAGTCTTGCAGCAATACTGCAGAAGGAACATCCAGCTATCAGACGACCTCGTTCAAACTCCGTGTGGCGTTGAAAATGGCGTTTTTGTCGCCTTGAAGGCGTTCTTAACTAACATCAACTCATCACGTCAGACCTCAAAGGCAACTAACGCCCAAGACCGTTGCAGCGTTTATTTGAAGAAAACATGACTTTCATCCTCATAGTGACGCTACTAATGCCACTCTTATACCACTGGCACGTAATATGAACAGACATCATCTTTCAGGTATAGAAACACACCTACCAACCCCTTCTTGTTGTTGCGATTTTCTTTTCCGTGGTGTAATCGTAATTAGTTTCAGTGACCTCCACTTACAATAACATTTCGCCATTAATATTTGGCACCTACGCCTATGAGGCATGCAACTACACACAAAACGCACAGTCAAGCCGGCATCGTTAAAATTTTTATATGCAATACAAATTGACAGTATTTTCCAGGTATGTTAAATAGTCGGCTTCGTGAAATCAGCGCCACACTCGAACCCTCTCACGAGTTTTTACCAATTGAAATGGTGATTCATCTGACCAGACGTGGGTTTTCCAGTTGTCTAAGGTCCAATTGATATGGTGACGAGCCCAGGAGGCACTGCAGGCGATGTTGCGGTGTTCGCAAAGGCATTCGCGTCGGTCGTCTGCTTCCATAGGCCGTTAACGCCAAATTCCACTGCACTGTCCTAAGGGATACGTTCGTCGTACGTCCCACGTTAATGTTCAAAAGTTCAAATGTGTGTGAAATCTTATGGGACTTAACTGCTAAGGTCATCAGTCCCTAAGCTTACACACTACTTAACCTAAATTATCCTAAGGGCAAACACACACACTCATGTCCGAGGGAGGACTCGAACCTCCGCCGGGACCAGCCGCACAGTTCATGACTGCAGCGCCATAGACCGCTCGGCCAATCCCGCGCGGCCACACATTAATTTCTGCGTTTATTTCACGCTGAGTTGCTCGTCTGTTAATACTGACAACTCTACGCAAACGCCGCTTTTTTCGGTCGTTAAGTGAAATGTGTCGGCCACTGCGTTTTCCGCGGTGAGATAGAATGTCTGAAATTTAGTATTCTCGGCACACCCTTAACGCTGGAGAAGACAATAGGAAATCCATGGTGTCCGAGAACCCTACATCTTCTCCCCAGGTCTTAGTTTATTGCCAGTTGTGCAAACAGCTTACGCGGCAGTTGCTGTTCCCCGTGCGCGGTGGCAGATATCTTCCACTAGACTTTGCCCAAGGTTGCAATGTAGGATTTCTGCATAGTTTCCAACGTACTGGACTGACCTTAACATTGGCTTTAACCTCCGCATTTATATGGTTGTCCAACAGACGAGCTACTATAGCCTTCTTCTGTGAAATAGTTCGGTACAGACGATATTCAGAATAAAAGCAGTCGTTTTACTGTTAATCGTTATGGTACAAAATTTATCAACAACAATTCGAAGCATTGACTTTGCATAGAATAAGCACGGGTAAGGCAGGAAATAGGCTCTACGTGTTCAACGCATCCACTGCAGCATTTGCCTAAAAATTTTTAGGTAGACCACCGAAATGTAAATCTATAATTCTGGAAGGGTATTTGAAACTCTCTCCTTCCAAATACGAGCACAGAGCCGTTTTGTTGCAGTAGTTACGAAGAGCAAGGATCTTGCTGTCTGTTCCTGATTGACGAAGTGGGTGCTAACCTGCATACATAGAAAAGTCCTCGCTCTGAAGGTAGACACTGTATCCGACTCCCAAACAATTTTCAGTAACGTAACTAATGTGGTGAAGCACTTCTCTTTACTTACATGATACCATACAGAATAGCAAGAATGCCATCAGCAAAGTCCAACGTGGTAATAGCCATCCCTTGGTGTGTTCAGTCTCTTCTCGTGTTTTCTGTCGTACCTCTCAGACACTTTCCCTCTTATCTACACTCCCTAATGACGGCATTTGTTATGCTTCTCGCCTTATTTCATCGTATACACTTGTACTCCGGTAGTTTTGGGTACACTGCCCATAACTAACCTATGTTACCTATTCTCGTTTTCGATTTACACCAACTATATCTTAACATACTCCACGACCTCTAGATATCATATTCCAAAGGACTTTTTCCAAGGAACACAGTTAAGTTTCTCAATGGAATTGACACAGTTGAGAAATGTGTCTCTTTCATTCGTAACTATCGCACTTAGCGTAAAATGACGTATTGCCATTTGGCTTTCGTTCGGGATCTTCGGCCGAAGTCTAGAGACAAACGGCAACAGTGAGTACACTAAGTGACTAGAAAAGCAAAAAAAAAAAAAAAAAAAAATCTCGCCTTGGATGTCCATTCAATCCTACGAAATATTTGTGATGGAGATTTGAGTTTCTACTCTTTTTCGAATTGCTGCAGGCTAAATTTGAGCCCTGCTTTTAATTAAAAACATAGTGCTTCAGCATGAAGCATACACATCACAGTTTAATATATTATGAAATAAAACTCTGATCATAATAGCCTCTGCAAGAGTTTCGGATTACAACTCAGTTTCCAATTAAAACTGGTGATCGTATTTTCCACAGGCTCATGTCCTAATCCATATTTTCATAATTATGTCAGGACATCAAGTCGAACAGACTTACAGCTTATATTGTACATATACACATGGAATCATGCGAGAGACACGTCGTCTACCAAATTGAATATAATTTTGCTACCGCTCGATACACTATACCCAACAACGCTTCACAAGCTTAAAATTATTTCTACCCTCTTTCGGCCAACATTCTTACTAAATGATGAAAGAGGAATATTGACATCAGCCGCATGAGGGAATTGAGATAATTCAATGACGCGACGAGCCCTCCCCCATCCACCGCAGTAGTTCGCACGATTCTTGCGAGAGGTCAGACCTAGGGTGCATCCACACTAAAGTTATTATGAAATGCCGGAAGGGCATATGTATTAGACTCTGATTAAGATTACTTTGTGGCTGACGTTTCAGAGAGTCGAGTGGTAGCAGTCGATCGTCAGCTAATCGCAGCTGTTTGTCGGGATCCGCGTGCTCCCTGTGTTGCCAGCCCCGCCTACACAAGCTTTATCAAGTGGCGCGGCCTGCAGAGGTTGAGAGGGCGAGAGTGGAGCGGACGAACCGACAAATATGCGGCAATTTTTCGATGTTCGGTTGCGTCACTACAAAAATATTTCCATAAAAATGAAGCAGAAATACATCTGCAAACTTTGGTAAACGTTTTACTGCGTAGAAACACTGAAACACTGAAAAGAACAATGTCAGGTTCACAGTCTATGTGAAGAGATTATAAATCAACTATTTGCTTAAAGACTTCCATTCTTTCGCATCTTATTCTTTCGCATCGTCGCTTGCCTTCAGTAGTCGGAGCTATTACTATGTTTTGAAATTAATAAACACAGCAGTTAATTTGGACAGCTTGCAGTGAAGAATATGGTCGCTTGATACTTTACATTCAGTCTATTTACGAAATGCAGCCATCGTTACAAATTGTGTGTTGTTTAGATCGAAGAAAACCGCTGATTACCACGAAGAAATGAAGGAGACGCATTTCAGCGGTGGATTAAGGAGTTGCCTTTGCGCAATTAGAACAAAACTTCAGTAACAGTTATGAAAAACGCCTCGTATCAGTCGACTATCATTGATAAAGCGCCTACAGCAGCTTTCAGACAACAAGACATTATCGACTGTAGAAAAAGTGAATTAGTGAATCTCGTGGCTCAGAATAAACCACCTTTATTTCTACAGAGTGTTCGTAAATTCCCGTTACAAACTTCTAGGACTTGTAGAGGGGAGTGAGTATATAGTATTTTGAATAGGAACCCATACCCGAAAAACGTACCATTTCCGTTTTACGACTGTTTTAATTCAGATGTTTAGCTCATCCGGACCAAACTGCTGAGGTCATCGGACCCTAGACGTACACACTATTTAAACTAACTTAAACTAATTTATGCTAAGAACAACACATACACCCATGCCCGAGGAAGGACTCGAACCTCCGGTGAGAGGGGCTGCGCAATCCCGTGACTTGGCGCCCTAAACCGTGCGGCAAAATCAGAGCGAAACATCCATTTATCACTTATGCACATTTGTTTGTATTAACACTTGAACATTACGTGTTTACATTATTCTAAAACAAAAAAGAACTCTGCATACAGTACGTACGGGGCTGTACTGATGCATTGAAACAGCGGCTCTATATATCGACCACCAACGTTGGTAATACATGCTACCTACGAAACATGTTCTGGTACACACTCCCCGTCCTACCTGGTGTCTTTTCAATTTCTAGTGCAGCGGCCAGAATTCTTGCCAGCAGGTCTTTCCCTGTATTTACAGGAGGCAGACGTTAAGTGACACCAGGTGGCGGTCTGACGCAGTACACGTCGACTTATCTACACAATTGCATACCAGGACAAGCAATTCTGAGACTTCTCTTTTTACCTCAGAAGATGTGGACGCGTTACACATCTGAACTGATAAGTGTCCGCAGAACGGAAACGGTACGTTTTCGGACATAGATGCCTTTTCAAAATATTATGTACTCTCTTCCCTCTGCAAGTCCTAGAAGTTTGGAACAGGAATTTCTGAACGCTGTATAGAGGTAAAGGTGGTTGAATATGAACCACGAAATACAGTAGTTCACGCTTCCTAAAGCCGTTTGGAACGGGGATGTTTTCCTCTTGCAAACCAGTCGCTAATATCTTACTTTTTTAAAGATTGGAACGGGAATTTCCGAAAACCCTGTATATGCTGTAGATGAACAGGCACATAAAATGTGGTCCCAGGTTCCTCAGACTGCTATCATACCACTGCCACTTCAGTCCCTATGAATTCATGGGGCTCATGTGAAAGGTTACGTGGCAAGGAAGAACAGAAAATGTAAGATAGCAGAAATGTAAGGACTGACAAAGACGTTATAAACCAGATTTCGCCGGCATTAGGCATAATAAAACGCACGAGGGAAGCCATCATGAAAGCATGGGAGAATGAATGCGAGGAAGAAAATGACAGCTAACAACTCATTATTTCGTTACATTCTGACAGCACTTAAAGTGACAACAAATACGACAGTTAAGCGAATCAGATATAAGTGGCTGGCATACGTCAGCGGCATAGTGTGTAACCTAAAATTCAGTTGTGTCACCTCTTACAAATTTATCAGTTTATTTACAGGGTGACAATTATTTGACTACACTGAAGTGTCAAAGAAACCGGTATAGGCATGCTTATTGAAATATGTAAACAGACAGAATACGGCGTTGCGGTCAGCAGTGCCTATACGAGACAAAAAGTATCTGGCGCAGTTGTTAGATCAGTTACTGCTGCTAAACTGGCAGCTTATCAAGATGTAAGTGAATTTGAACGTGGTGTTATAATCGACGCATGAGCAATGAGACACAGCACCTCCGAGGTAGCAACGAAGTGGGGATTTTCCCCTGCGACCATGACACGAGTATACCGTGAATATCAGGAATCCGGTAAAATATCACATCTCCGATATCGCTGCGGCCGGATAAAGATCCCGCAAGAACGGGACCAACGACGACAGAAGTGAATCGCTCAACGTGACAGAAGTGCAACCCTTCCGCAAATTGCTGCAGATTTCAGTGCTGGGCCATCAACAAGTGTCAGCGTGTGAGCCATCCAACGAATCATCATCGATATGGGCTTTCAGAGCCGAAGGCCCACTCGTGTACCCTTGATGACTGCACGACACAAAGCTTTACGCCTCGCCTGGGCTGGTCAACGCCGACATCGGACTGTTGATGACTGGAAACATGTTACCTGGTCGGACGAGTCTCGTTTCAAATTGTATCGAGCGGATGGGTATGGAGACAACATTACGATTTTACCAGTTTGTTTGGCTCTTCACTGTTATGGAACTAAATCATCATAACTTCTGTACGGTTTGCGTTAAGATGTTTAATCTTCACGGTTGGCCGCAGGCCATGATGGGAATTACTGTGCGCTGTATGGTCTGGTTCTGCGACGAAGCCCACTTTCATTTGGATGGGTTCATCCACGGACCCTGCATGTCAGCAAGGGACTGTTCAGGCTGATGGAGGCTCTGTAATGGTGTGCGGCGTGTGCAGTTGGAGTGATATGACCCCTGAACGTCTAGATACCACTCTGACAGGTGACACGTATATAAGCATCCTGTCTGATCGCCTGCTTTTCATGTCCATTGTGCATTCTGATGAGATGTTCCATCAGGACAATGCAACGCCCCACACGACCAGAATTGATACAGAGTGGCTACAGGAACACTTTTCTGAGTTTAAACACTTCTTCTGGCCATCTAACTCCCCAGAAATGAACATTATTAATCATATCCAGGATGCCTTGCAACGTGCTGTTCAGCAGAGATCTCCACCCTCTCGTGCTCTTACGGATTTATGGACAGCCCTGCAGGACTCATGGTGTTCCGACATCAGTCCAGACCATGCCACGAAGTGTTGCGGCACTTCTGTGTGCTCGGCGGGCCCCTACACGATTGTACCAGTTTGTGTGGCTCTTCCATGTTATGAAATTAAATCGTCATAACTTCTGTACGGTTTTCGTTAGGTTGTTTAATCTGCACGGTTGTCCGCAGGCCATTGTAGGAATTACTATGCGCTGTATGTTCCGGTTCGGCGACGAAGCCCACTTTCATTTGTATGGGTTCGTCAAGGAGCAAATTTGGCGCATTTGGGGGACTGAGAATATGCATTTCGCTATCGAGAAGTCTCTTCACCCTCAACGGGTGACTGTGTGGTGTGCCATGTCCAGTCACGGAATAATCTGTGGGCTATTCCTTCACGGCACGGTGACTACCGAACGGTACGCGAAGTTAATGTAAGATGATTTCGTCCCCATTCTCCAAAGTGACTCTGAGTTCGACAAGATGTAGTTCATGGAAGACGGGGCTCGACCCCATCGAAGCAGGAGAGTGTTTCATGCCCTGGAGGAGCATTTTCTGAACTGAAAACAGCCATTCAGGAGGTCATCGACAGCATCGATGTTCCACACTTCAGCGGGTCATACAGAATTTCGCTATTCATCTGAGCCATATCATCGCCAATAATGGCAGGCGTATCGAACAAGTAATTACCTAAATCCGAATATCTGTAGTGACGTTTACATGTTGAATAAAGTATGTGCAAGCCGTAGTTTGTAACTAAGTTACTTTTTTTTCATATAGTTCAATAACTGTCACCGTGTAGATTGTTTCTTATTCCGCGAAATGTGTGTGATTGAACGTTGCCCTTATTGCTGTTACTCGCCTATAACGCGTGATGACGGAATCTTAGCGCATCGCCGTCGGTACAGCAGCAGCCGGGGCTCCCCACCACCACCTACAAAGACTTAAAGTCGTTGAGTCGACTACTTGTTTATTTCTCTGTGCGCGCGCAACTATCGATCGCATGAGCACGTGGCTAGTTGTGTACGAGTCGGCAACTCCCCTCCGCTCCACTGCTATCTGTCAATCGCGAAGGAACTGCGTGTCTGTATTTTCGGACATGTCATAAAGGACGGACACCACACATTCCGCCGCCGTATAAATACATGATGAGTGGCAAATACCGACCTCAGCAGCGTGAGGACACTGAAGTAATTTAATGGCGACAAATGGGATACAAATGTATTGCTTCAATATAGGGAGTAGGAAATATGTGTTGCAAGAGCGAAATTTTTTGTATTACGGAAAATGTGGAATAAAATAGAAACAAGAACAAAATCTAAGGAATTTCACAGTACAAATATCACTATCAAAAGTGATAAAGAGAATTTTCTACGAAGTCTTTAAAGTGAGTGAGTACTGGACAGGGTCTCATATTAAAAAATTGTACTCTTCACATTCATCAGAAACTCTCCACTGTGAATAACGTTTAAAGATATTTACAAGTAGGTAGCGAAATTTGTTACTTTCAACTAAAACAATGTAACCGGACTTTAAATAAGCGTAGGTCAAATAATTTTGTGTCTGCTTTACTTCACGTTCATTGAAAACTGTAATGACTAATTTCATTGTGAACATTTTGTCCTAAAACTTGGCTTGAGAAGCTTTAAAGTGAAATCTGAGAACGCTGTTAATTGCTCGGATAGGGATCTTACGTTGAAGTAAGAACAGAACGTCGAGTGTTTTATGTATTCTGTGGTTTTGGGAGAATGATATTGATCGTTACAGCCACTTTATACCAAGGTACAGCGGTGCTAACGTCACGTTCGGTAATGGTGCTCCAACTGCGTCTGTCCTTTCTCCTATAAGATAAAAATTACTATTTTAAAGCAATCTTGGCTGTAAGGTTGTAGGAATAAGTAGAAGAAACAGTTCATTCAAGAGGCAGGAGAAGATTACTAAGGCCATTTTCATTATAACCGTTTTTGACGCGTAATGCGTGTGAGCTGTTAAATGTTGTAAGAATGACGTTTGTAAGAAGTAAATTTTCAAGTGTGAATCGAAGTTGTTATTTATTTTGTTGTCAGCCATTACTTTAGCATATATTGAAAAACTGCAGCTCATATTTTGAAACGAACGCTGCCTATATCAGCTCACAGCATACATTTATTAGCAAACCAAACAGAAGAAATTTTTCAGCTAGTCCATAAAAGTTAGTTTCATTCGTTGCTATGAATTTCACGTAGTGAACCAGGTTGTTGTTGTTGTAGTCTTCAGTTCAAAATGGCTCTGACACTACGCGACTTAACTTCTGTGGTCATCAGACGCCTAGACCTTAGAACTAATTAAACCTAACTAACCTAAGGACATCACACACATCCATGCCCGAGGCAGGATTCGAACCTGCGACCTTAGCGGTCACTCGGTTCCATACTGCAGCGCCTAGAACCGCACGGCCACCCTGGCCGGTGGTCTTCAGTCCAAAGACTGATTTATGCAGCTCTCCATGATACTCTGTCCTGTTCAAGCCTCTTCATCTCCGAGTAATTTCTGCAACCTACATTCTTATGAATCTGCTTAGTGCATAACAACTTCGGTTCACACTTGAAAATACAATACTTACAAACGTCATTCTTACAACATTTAACAGCTACCACGTATTATGCGTTAAAACGTTTATAATGAAAAGGGCCATATGAATCTTCTTCTGCCTCCTGAACGAACTATTTCTTCTACTTCTTCCTACAACCCTTCAGCCAGGATTACTTTAAATTAGTAATTTTTATCTTAAAGGAGAAAGGACATATGCAGTTGCATCACCATTACCGAACGTGACGTTAGCACCACTTTACCTTCGTATAAAGTGGCTGTAACGATCAAGATTATTCTCCTAAAACCACAGAATACGTAAAACACGCAACGTTCTATTCTTACTTCAACGTAAGATTCATATCAGAGGAATTAAGAGCGTTCTCAGGTTTCACTTTCAAGCGTCTCAGACCAGAATGTTGACGAACCCATCCAAATGAAAGTGGGCGTCATCGCTAAACCAAACCACACAGCGCACACTAATTCCCATCATACCCCGAGGCCAGCCGTGAAGTTCGAACGTCAAACGCAAACCGTTCAGAAGTTATGACGATTTTATTTCATATAGTTCAATAATTTTCACTCTGTATATATTTAACATTGGTCGGCAATTACATAAGATGGTGTCAACGTTGCGCTGTTGCCGCCATTGGCCCTGTCGTTGAGTAAGCATTGAGGTGCAAATCTCTGGTTCTTCTCTGCGTCGAGAGCTGGCTGCCATGCAGCGCTAAGATTATATCCGCTTTCACGGCCGAAGATCTCTCATATTCTTATTTCTACAGCCTATTTAATTACTGAATCGTAGTATGTAGGAGTCTGGCACAAAATTTTGGTTTTGTCAAACAGTATTTTGTGATTTGTTAGTGAGGCTGTTCTTGGCAAATGCAGATTTCTCCAGTTCTCGATTTTTAATATGTCGTTGATGCGCTGCACAGTGGTTGGAAACGGTTTGGATGGACTGGCCGATGCAATTGCTCCCGCATACATAACTAAACAGAATTTACATAGGCAAAGTTCCCGAGTTCGAGTCTCGGTCGGGCATACAGTTTTAATCTGCCAGAAAGTTTCAGAATTTACATACATAAGCAAACAAACCCTGAGAATTTTGACAGTTATCAGCCAAAATTTAACAAATTAAATTTAGAGTCCTTTTCATGTTTTTCAAATGTTCAGTCGTTCATAATTTACTTTTTCATACTGGTAAGAAATAAAATATTAAACGTAGTTCAGTCATGGTTCAGTAAGCATAATCAGTGTGATGGTAAAAATTTGTCCGTATGCGTTTTCATTCCTACGCCTTTTATCTGTTGCCCTCAATGGAACTATTTTATTTGTGTTTTATTGCATCTTTAGAATGCGTTAAAATCAGGACTGGTAGTTAAAACACATACATTGTATCACAGTTCAACGTCTGTTGAATAAATCCACTTGATATCAGAGGGAGAAATATTAATAAAATCACCGAATGGTCGTGGGTACTTTTACAGAGTGTGATTGTGAGGCCCAAGAACAAACCGTTCAGCATATTGTCAGAGACTGCCTCTGAGAAAGTACCCAGGACCATTCAATGATTTTATTAACGCTGCTCCTTGTGCTATCAACTGGCTTCGTTCAACAGATGTTTAACTCTGACTAAATGTATCTGTTTTAATTAACATTCCTAATTTTGTAGTTTAGATGTCCTCCTTTTAGTTTTATTCAATTATTAACTTCAAGAATCTGGACGTATTAGCTTTGTGCCTGCATCCTTAAATTTGTAATTGTAAGCTGTATGTTTTTCTGAATATTTGCCTTTGTCGCCATACGATAAATAAATAAAATAAATAAACAAATGCGTTTTTTGAATATCCATACATTAAAACTGCAATCACCACGCATCAGTGAATGTCTGAGTGATTAATTAAGTATTCATAAGTGGTTTGTGTAATTACGGCGCATACGGAGCAGAACGAAGTGTTGGATAAAATCTTACAAGTTATCGTTTCTGCAGAAAAAGTTGATAAAAAATACTATCAGTGGATGGATGTCAGGGTGTGGACAGAAATGTGGAGGAGACTCTCGTCTGCCGGAAAGCTTACGAGAAACATTACTGTGGTAGTGAAATCCCTGTTCGTGGAATGCTCGCAACACATCTGATGGCTAACATTCGGTAGAAATCAATAAAAGGGGAATAACGTTACGACGGGCTCACGTCTACTAAGAGGAAAGCTGACACGAGTCTCAACTATGGACTAGGGATTTTGTGTGTGTGTGTGTGTGTGTGTGTGTGTGTGTGTGTGTGTGTGTAAGAGCACCGCTATTCCGATTATTGGACGACTGCGAGAATCCTTAAAGGAGGAGATACTCGTACTGCCGCCGCAGTCGTCTGCCGGACCAGACCGTTGAAATTGCCAGACGGAATGAGACTGCGTCTTCTCCGAGACTTCATAAGTCACACACTGATAAAGAAAATACCCCGCTACATTCATTTCATTTCTTTCATTTACCCAGCTCATATCAAGGAATCTGCAGTTTCTGGAAAATACGAGTGTATGCTACTTCTCTACGGTCGATCGAATCTTCTTGTTTGCTTTTTTTTTCCCATCTTCCAGACGCTTCATCTTCACTAGTACCAATTTACAACCCCATGTTTATCGTAAACGTAATACAATATATTATCAATGGTATTACTAGAGAAGCGGTTACTAAGAAATTTCATCAGTTCTACTTAATGCTTATCATATCACAGGACCTGTGTTTTTCCAAATTACCATGGAATGCCCGAAGGAACTTTGCCTCTTAATTCGGAATAACACAGGCACTGCAATATCGTATTTATCAGCGGACACCGAGAAAAGCGACTTTCAAGTGAAATGTCTCCCCTGTATGAGAATATACATAATGAATGTACGAGTGCAGGTTGTAGACACATGGGTGACCACATATGGAAGGTTGGGGCTGTCCGTGAGTCGTGTTCGGATGGCCAAAAGGTAAGGCGGCAGCTCGCAACAAGCGGCAAATCTGGGTTCGACTACCGGTCCGGCACAAATATTCATTGTCGCCATTCCATTATACAGCTGATGGTTGTCCATACTCGCAACTGCGAATACATTTCTTGTACTACGTAATGCTTTTCAAAGCTCCGCAAAGAGATCGACAGATATAATTTAAGATAAAAATATTTATGTAGCAAACGGAAATGACATTAAGTTCTCTACTTCCCTCTAATACCATACTTTTTTCTACTTTTCTTGTCGATAGTAGTAATATTAAAAAAAGCATCTTGCGTTTAAAGTGACACTTACAAGTTTAGATGAGTATTTAGTGGCCTTCGAAGCACGAAGATGGTGTTCTTTGATCGGACTAAGCAGCACAGTGGATAACACATCGAATTCGCGTCAGTAAATGCTCATTTAGATTGTCCGTGATTTCCCTAATTAATCTGAGGCGACGATTCCTTCAGCATAGTAGCGTCCGAGTTCCTCGTCCATTCTCATCCAGCCAGCTACATCTCCAACTCCAATAATTTCGATATTGACGGAACATAATACGTTGCTTACAGTGTAGTTAGGACACTTCTCCGTGTCAAATCTTACTTGTGCAGGTTCCACGGACGAGAGATTTTGTGAAACGTTGTTCAGTGGATCCACGTACAGTCTTATTATTGCCAGTCGTACATCGCCCCATACTTCTTCTATGTAAGAGTATTTCCGTGTCACTGAGAATACAGAAACCCTCAGCACGGATCAAGCAAATGTTTGTGCTTCAGACTGAAAGAAGATACCGAATTATCAGATTTCACTAACTGAAATAATGTGCTGCTCACATCAGTTCACAAAGTATTTCCTTTTATGAATAATTACTAGATAGAGAATCACAAGATTTGAGGGTCAATTCCTTATTTACGCTACCGTTTCTTTTCTGGACACTGAACATTATTTCCACCTCTGTCAGTGTTTTTTGTGTGCGAAAAAGTTAAACTGCACCGTACATTAACTATAATTAATTCAATAAGCCAATGTACGAGCGTGTGCTGAAAAGTAATGCCTCAGAATTTTTATGTGAAAACTCTTAAAGCTTTTTAAATGAAACAATCGTTATGAACAATCTGCATCTTTATTCTTCATGTCTACGCAAGCTGCAGCCAACTGCTGCTAGGGGGATCCGAATTGTGGCGTATAAAATGGGGGCGTGTAACGTAACAATGTAAGCGCGAGAGAAACAGCGTGCTATAATCCAGATTCTAATTCGAAAAGTTGGTCCACACATGGGGCACCCTCTCCTTCAGCATGGCAATTCCAGATCACACAAGAGTGCTACGACGCTTTGGGTTCGCTGTCATCGATTATTTCCATACAGTCTCGACTTGGCCCAATCCGATTTTCATCTCGGTCCAAAACTTAAAGAACATCTTCGAGGACTTCACTTTGATAGTGATGAAGCGATGAAAGCAGAGGAGAGGTTGTGTCTCTGTCAAAAATTTCAAACGTTCAACAGCGACGGTATCAACCATCTCGTTAGGAGAAATTTTTTTGTTGCCACGATGATTATGTTGAGAAATAAGTATGTAGACGTGACGAATAAAGATGAAGAATGTTAATAAAACTTTATTTATTCAAAAAAATTTCAGAGTTTTCAGATAAAAAATTCAGATGCATTATTTTTCAGCACACTCACGTAGAACAAAGATTTCTGTCTTTCATACACACACCAAGCACCTCACAAAAACACAACTGTGGTTAGCAGCAACAAAGAAGTAACCGATTTTGTGACATTTTACGAGTTTCTAACCAGGAGCGATTTTTACAGTCTGTGTGCTTTGTATCTGTATCTTGAGCTTCTGTGTCTTAATTCAATATTTAATAGACACAGTTCTAGCGTTTTCGTTTGCGTTGGAGAGGAAAGCGATTTTGTGACATATCACAAGTTTCTGACCAGGAGGGAATTATTTAGTCTCACGTAAGTGCTTAGGCAGTTCTGTTTTTGAATCTCTGCGTGTTAATGTAATTTATTGGACACAATTCTTACGTTTCTCTCCATGTCCACAGTAGAGTTCCATAGCGCGTGTCGATTGTCCTTGTTTGTTTGTGTACTCTCGTTTTCCACAGTCTTTAGCACGGACAGGGACTGTGATGGATGTGTGCGAACTGAAGCCGAGTTGGTGACACTTCGCTCTCAGTTCCGGGCTGTGCTCGCTTCGGTTACACAAATTGATGCTGCAGTGCATGGGCATCAGTGTCGTGGGCCGGCCGTGGGGATCCAATGGACGTCCAGCGTGTCCGAGTCCTCCGATCGCTCCTCACCGGTGGCCAGCCCAGTTACTACAGGCACTGAGGTCGACCCTTCACCCGTGGTCGAGCGGGAGGTCGCCTCGGGGCGAGGCAGGCGGCAAAAGACTTCTCAGGGGGCCTCCCCGATTAGTCTGACAAACAGGTTCAAGGTGCTGTCTTTGGTTGACACTGTCCCTCAGCCAGATACAGTCTCTTGCCCTATTTCAGAAGTAACCTAACAGCCTGCGATCCGGGCGATCACAGATGGTGGGATTATTGGTAGTCGGGAGCTCCAGTGTTAGGCGCATTATGGGGCTGCTTAAAGACATGACTCGCAAGGAGGGGAAGAAAGCCAAGGTGCGCTCCAGTGGAGTCATTCCAGGCGTGAAAAGGGTAATTCCGGATGCCATGAAGGGCACGGGGAGCAGCCAACTGCAGGTGGTAGCTCATGACGGTATGAATCACGTGTGTCGCTTTGGATCGGAAGAGACTCTGTCTGGTTTCATGCGGCTAACAGAAGTGATAAAGGCTGCCAGTTTTGCTTGCGAGATGAAAGCGGAGCTCATCATTTATACTATAGTCCACAGGACCAATTGCAAACCTTTGGTACAGAGCCGGATGGAGGCTCTAAATCAGATGCGCAGACGGTTACACGACCGTGTAGGCTACAGACTCCTCGACATGCGCCATACGTTGGTGGGGTTTCGGGTTCCGCTAAATGGGTCAAGTGTCCACTTCACGCAGGAGGCGGCTACACGGGTAAGAGGGATTGTGTGGCGTGGATTCGGCTCTTTTTTAGGCTAGACGGTCTCGAGGAAACACAAAAAGGGCTCAGTCTCAAAGATTGCAGGTCAAACATAGGAAGAACGTAGATACAGGAACCAGCGGTATAGCAGTTGTAAACTGTCGTAGCTGTCTTGGGAAAGTACCAGAGCTCCAAGCGCTAATAGAAAGATAAAATACATGTTTGAATCCGGAGGTACACATAAAAAAATCATCCGTAATTGTGCTAAACTCATTCTCTAAAAATTATTTGGAGCAGTTGGTTCACAAGCCCACGCGAATAGTTAACGTTTGTGAAAATACACTTGACCTCTTAGGAACAAATGCTAATAACGAGCATCAAAATAGATTAGCGATTAGTGAACACTGGCTGATCGTAGCGAGACTGAATACTGTAACCCCCAAATCCTCCAAAAATAAACGAAAAATACACTTATTCAAAAAAAGCAGATAAAAATTCACTTGACGTCTTCCTGAGAGACAATCACCACTCCTTACAAATTAACAATTTAAATTTAGACCATGTGGCTTGAATTCACAGAAATGGTATGGACAGCAATTGAGATTTATACCAAATAAATTATCAAGCGACGTGGATGACCCCCACTTGGTACACAAAACGGGTCAGAACACGTATTAGAAACAACGAAAAAAGGATTCCAAATTTAAACGAATGCAAAATCTCCAAGATAGGCGATCTTTTACAGAATCTCGAAATTCAATGCGAGATGCTTATAACAGTTTCTACAACGAAACTTTATCTCGGAACCTGGCAGAAAATGCAAAGAGATTTTGCTCGTATGTAAAGTATGCTAGATGCATGACAAAGTCGTTCCCTTCTCTGCGCAATAGCAATGGAAATACTATCGACGACAGGGCTGACAAAGCAGAGTTACCAAACACAGTCTTTATAAATTCCTTCACCAACGAAGTAAATCTTCCACAATTCTAATCAAGAAGAGCTGCCAACGTGGGTAACGTAGAAGTAGATATCCAAGGAGCAGTGAAGCAACTTAAATCACTTAACAAAAGCAAGTATTCCTGTCCAGACTGTGTACCATATAGGCTCCTTTCAGAGTATACTGATCCATTATCTCCATACTGAACAATCATATGCAACCGCTCTCTCGACGAAAGATCCGTACCCAAAACTGGAAAGTTCCGCAGATCACACCAGTATTCAAGAAAGGCAGTAGGAGTAATCCACTATATTACAGGTCCATATCATTAACATCGATGTACAGCAGCATTTTGGACCATACATTGTGTTCTAATATTATTAATTACCCCGTAGAGAACGGACTATTGACACACTGTCTACACGGATTTAGAAAACAATGTTTTTCTGAAACACAACTAGCTCTTTACACATACGAAGTGTTGAGATCTGTTGACAAGGGTCTTCAAATTGATTCCGTATTTCTAGGTTTCCAAAAGGCTTTTGACACTGTACCACACAAGCGGCTTTTAGTCAAATTCCGTGCTTATGAAATATCGCCTCAGTTACGTGACTGGATTCGTGATTTCCTGTCAGAGACTTCACAGTTCGTAGTAAGTGACGAAAAGTCATTGAGTAAAACAAAAGTGATTTCTGGCGTTCCCCAAGGTACTGTTGCAGGACCTCTGCCGTTCCTTGTCTATATAAACGACGTAAGAGACAATCTGTGCAGCCGTCTTAGGTTATTTGCATATCATGTCGTTTATCGTCTCATAAACTAATCAGAAGATCAAAAGAAATTTCAAAACGATTTAGAAAAGATGTCTGAATCATGAGAAAATTGGTAATTGACCCCAAATAATGAAAAGAGTGAGGTCATCCACACGAGTGCTAAAAGGAATCCGTTAAACTTCGGTTACACGATAAATCAGTCAAATCTAAAAGCTGTAAATGCAACGAAATATCTAGGAATTACAATTATAAACAACTTAAATCGGAAAGAACACAGAAGTAAACCAAAGATTGGCAGATTATATAGGAAATGTAGCAGATCTACTAAAAAGACTGCCTACACTACGCTTGTCGTGCTATTCCGCAGTACTGCTGCGCGGTCTGGAATTCTTACAAGATAGGACTAACGAAGCACATCGAGAAAGTTCAACGAATAGCAGTACGTTTCGTATTTTCACGAAATAGGAAGAAACGATCATCTTAATAGGATAAGGGAAATCAGAGCTCGCTCGGAAAGTTATAGGTATTCAGAAGAGGTTGAAAAATCAGCCAACCAGTTACAAACAAAGCTTTATTAGCCCTTGACCAAAATTTCGATATTTGTAAAAATATCTTCTTCAGAAAGAGTGGGCCTTGTTACATCACATGATGGTAAGTTAGATTAGCGTCATATATAAAACTGACAGAGCAAGAATTATCACAAGCCATGGCTTTAGACAACATCCAGTTTACATATATCGTACTTCAGAATGAATGCTCACTAATAAATGCTCATAGGTAGAGGCTCTAGTCAGCGTAAAATTGTAATAGGAGTCACAGGATAAAATATTTGCGTAAGTTACGTGTACTCCGTGCCAGAGACTACTAATGCCAACAGTTGGCATGATGTACACGTAACTTACATGTAATCTAGCTGGTGCCCAAAGCCATGGCTTGGGATAACTTCATCTAATCTAACATACCATCATGTGATGTAACAAGGCCCACTCGTTCTGAAGAAGATATTTTCAAAAATATCGAAACCTAGGTAAAGGGCTAATAAAGCCTTCTTTGCAACTGGTTGGCTGATTTTTCAACCTCTTCAGATTTACATAGTCGCTGTTTCGCAGCCACGTTTAAGATTTTAGTATAGGTATTCTTTTTTCCGTGCGCTGTTGGAGAGTGGAATAATTGACAATTCTTGTGAAGGTGGTTCGATGGACTCTCTGCCAGGCACTTAAGTGTGATTTTCAGCGTATCTATGTAGAGGTAGACGTAGCTAACTCTAACGTTTTTCTCTCGACAGAAGTCATTTCTAGTGCACTCTCTAGTGGAGTGTTCATTGTTTTAGTTCACATGAGAGATTTAAACGCTTACTTCACTAGGACACAAATACTGGCCGCTGTTTATATTAATTTACTGGAGGAGAATAAGCATTACTAGATAGAATGTGTGATAACAACAGTGACGCATACACAGACTCTTCCGTTGGTGCAGCGTCGTCCACGAAAAGGAATAATACGCTCCGACACACAATTTATCACTGCCTGCTGCATCAGTAGGTCACGTCTTTGTAAGAGAATATTTTTGATGTAAAATAATTTGGTGTCAAACCGGCAGACTGGCTGATTCAACGACATAGTAGAAACAGGACTTCTCTTAAAAGAGTGGGGGTACCACTACAATAATTCACTCTTTGGTGTCAGCAGGGCATTGCACAGACCTTTCACCATTACTACTATTCGTAGAACTACCGCCTGTATCTGTCAACATGTTAATGGTCGTTGTATCCGATAAAATGCGAACGCTTGTCAATATTGACGTTTATTGGACATGCTCTCTGCTGTCTACAAACAGTCTCTCTAATAAATCACTCACTTACTGCGACAAATAATAAACACAGTCAGAGAGCTCTATCGACGTAGCCAAATCTATGTCTTTTAGTTCTGGAGAACAGGTAATTCCTGTATGCACGGAGCCGAGCGAGGTGGCGAAGTGGTTAATGCACTGGACTCGCATTTCGGAAGACGACGGTTCAAGCCCGCATTCGGCCATCCTGATTTGGATTTTACGCAATTTCCTAATTCATTATAGACAAATCCGGGATGGCTCCTTTGGAAGGGCGCGCTCGGTTTCCTTTACCATCCTTGAAATAATCCGAGCTTAAGCTCCGTCTCTAATGACCTCGATGTCGACGGGACGTTTAAACCGCAATCTTTCTTCCTCTCATTCCTGTATTCACGAAGACTATTCAGCATCGTCACAAATTTAGCAATGAATTAAAGCAAGTCCTGCAATCAACCCACTAACTTCTTGTCGGAGATGACAAGAAGGTGTTCCCTAACAATCCAGCAGCGAAGAAAATGCCCTATCGTTACTGTTCTTCTGATTTCCTCACGAAAAAAAAAGGTTGAAATGGCTCTGAGCCCTATGGGACTTAACTGCTGAGGTCATCAGTCCCCTAGAACTTAGAACTACTTCAACCTAACTAACCAAAGGACATCACACACATCCATGACCGAGGCAGGATTCGAACCTGCTACCGTAGCGGTCGCGCAGTTCCAGACTGTAGCGCCTAGAGCTGCTCGGCTACTCTGGCCGGATCCTCGCGAAACTCTTCATCTTTTTTTAATTATTAACATTATGTTTTATTCATATTGTTTCTTCACTCTTCCATCATTTTCTTACACACTTCCGTGCAAATTTCATAGTGTACTCTGTGACTAAGGGCCGTATCTTACTTTTCCTTCATATTATTTTGTTGATCAGTTTGTTGGCGATTAAGATCAGCTTCATTTAGCATTTAACACTTACTTATTTTTACTTTAAGAAAATCGGCGCTTTTAGCATGGTCTCCGTCCGTCCGTTGTCTTTTTCTCATCTCATAGAGTTGCACAAATTTTGACATCCATTCTGAAATAGTCCCATTCATGCTGCTTTTTTAGTCACATTCTACATTTATTCGAGATCTTTTTCAATATTCGTCTACTAGGAAACCGTTGCTTGTCGTTCTGAAGGTAAAATGTTAACAATGCTTTAGCAAATGGGTCCCTTTCCGTCCATCTTATATCGTCAGGATTATTATTATTATTTAATATAATACTACATCTCAACCAGAATCTTATTGTGAACTCGATCGAATAAACACTACTGTGATTACAATTGTTCTTTTTAATATTTAGTAATCGTTTAGCCTGCTGGCACTAACAGTTTTATGATTCTACTTAGTTTCGCTTAGAGTTTATAATTTACATTCACCATTATCTAATAACGCTTCTCGTGTTAGCATAATTTGTGAAGAAACATTTGTTAGATGTCAGAGAGGGCTCCATGGCCCAAATCTTCCAAGTTAAAACAATCGCACAGATAAAACAAAAATGCAAAATGGTTCAAATGGCTCTGAGCACTATGGGACTTAACTTCTGAAGTCATCAGTCCCCTAGAACTTACAACTACTTAAACCTAACTAACCTAAGGACATCACACACATCCAAGCCCGAGGCAGGATGCGAACCTGCGACCATACCGGTCGCGCGGTTCCAGACTGTAGTGCCTAGAATCGCTAGGGTAAACCGGCCAGAACAAAAAGGCATTTTAGAGCAAAATAATGTGCATTCTGTTAGACCCAGGCAGAATGACGACTCCATTTTTGTTTCCTGATCTAGTTGTGATCGTTGGCAGACAGGTTGGGTTCAGTCTGCAAACACACGTAACACCACATCTCACAGCATTTGGGGAAGAGTATTGTATCTGCCGTTGAAATGTGTGCATATAAACGGAAAATCACGACACACATCTTCCGGTTTCGGATGGTCAAGTATGTTTTCGATTGTTATATTGTTAGTCTCAGTAATGGGTTTTTTCCGTAGCTATTTCGTCAGTGGGAAATAGTAACAGCCACACGAAGTGTTTCTTCTGTTATGTTTCAAAAGGCCAACAACACTTAATAATTTCAGTGACGACGGATTGAATAATATGTGTTAGCTGCCAGCAGATTCGGCCGAAACATGTTCTCAACATTTTAGACAGAATATTTGTATGCAACTGATGTAATCTATCATTATATTAAGTTTTGTGTTGGACAACCATTGGTCTAGCACACCGGATAGCGTGACAATTGCTCTTCAACAGTGGGAAGCAAGAAGGTGCTTAAAACATCAATGTAGACCTGTGCTGTTATAGAGCCACGCAATACAACAAGGGGCGCAAGCCCTCTCCATGAAAAACACGACCACACCATAACACCACTGTGAGTTGCGCGGAGCGCCCCTTTCTGCTCTCTCACGATGTCTAATGACTACTGAGTTCGATGATATAGAGTACCTGGCAGTAGGTGGCGGCCTAAAGCACCTAATATGAGAAACGTATGCCAACCCATTGTGACCGAGCGGTTCTAGGCGCTTCAGTCTGGAACCGCGCTGCTGCTACGGTCGCAGGTTCAAATCCTGCCTCGGGCATGGATATGTGTGATGTCCTTAAGTTAATTAGGTTTAAGTCGTTGTAAGTCTCGGGGACTGATGACCTATGATGTAAGTCCCATGGTGCGTAGAACCATTTTTTTTGAAAAATGTATGTTTTTGGGGGTATCCGGATACTTTTCATCACATAGTGCACACAATCTTAATCTTCCTAGTATTATTGCAAACGTCCTCGATTTTTACTTACACCGATGCGCTAGAAGATACGGAGGAGGTGCTTTTAAGCGTTTTCTGCTTTACTGTCAACAAAGAAGAACCGAAAGTACTGAGAAAACAACCGCAAGAAGATGATATATACCGATTCTGGGCTCCCTTCGTCAGTGTAAGCAGAAGGTATGTGGCAGAGTGTTACTGTTCTTGCTGAAAGAATCCTTTGCCTAACGAAGTGACTAACATGAACAGTGCTTTGCCCGTTCATATTTCTGAGAACTGAAGGTGAGTGCCCATAAATCAGTTTATTAAAGCAGTACGACGCTATTCTAAAAGAAATTCGAAAAAATCGCCTATGAAGATTAAAAGATTTCCGAGTGTTGCTTAAGGTACAAGATTGAACAGCGTTTTTTAAATTTTCATTTGCTGCATTTCGCTGCTCCACATCAAATTTTATTTTCATACGAACAGAAATTAAATATAAAAAGATGTTATTTATATTTAAAAAGTAAGATACTATTTTGTTCATTAAAATTTCTATTTCTTAATAAATATCGAATGTAACTTTAAAAATTTTAAAGAATAGTTCTACTGAGAATCGAACCAGGGTTTTTACAACTGTACTTTCATGCACTCAGCTAATGGCAGCTATGTTAACAACTGCGAAATGCTTTACACGTAGAAGTGCTCGGCATATTTCAGATTTTCAAAGGATGCTTTTTTAATTGTTTTGTACTGATTTGTAAAGTCATGTCTGAGCATGTGGTCCAAGTGTGAAGATACTCAAAGAGAACCAGAGCTGTAAAACTATCGTAAACTATCATATGTAAGCGCAGACCACGATACTTTTCGCAGTAGTTTTGGTTAGTGAAGACCGCACCCGCGTTACCTGTACGTTAGGCGTGTTGCATACCAATCGGAATTTACCTCGTGTCGATCGCTTTCTTGACGTAGACGATTAGTGTCTTCCTAGACTCCGGTAGAAACTGGAAAAGGTGAACTGTCTAGAAACTGAGCGGGATTACATAAAGCGTCCCATACCTACTGAATATTTTTGTTCTACATAGTTTACCTCCTGTCTGTTACTTAAAAATGCACAGCATTTATACCAGTACTGAAATTTTGTTAACATCGAGTATAGATTTAAGTGTCAGGAAGTTATTTCTGAAAGTATTTGTATGGAGTGTAGCCATGTATGGAAGTGAAACATGGACGATAAATAATTTGGACAAGAAGAGAATAGAAGCTTTCGAAATGTGGTGCTACAGAAGAATGCTGAAGATTAGATGAATAGATCACATAACTAATGAGGAAGTATTGAATAGGATTGGGGAGAAGAGAAGTTTGTGGCACAACTTGACCAGAAAAAGGGATCGGTTGGTAGGACATGTTCTGAGGCATCAAGGGATCACCAATTTAGTATTGGAGGGCAGCGTGGAGGGTAAAAATCGTAGAGGGAGACCAAGAGATGAATAAACTAAGCAGATTCAGAAGGATGTAGGTTGCAGTAGGTACTGGGAGATGAAGAAGCTTGCACAGGATAGAGTAGCATGGAGAGCTGCATCAAACCAGTCTCAGGACTGAAGACCACAACAACAACAATTCAGGTTTTATTCGAAAATTGTTGATTTTTTACGTGAAACAGAGGAATGTTGGAATAGGAATTAAGTATAAACAATACAAATTTATAACGTAGCGTTAGAAAACGCAGTTTCTTTAAAAAAGCTGAAATAAAGAAACCACATAACAATGATATATCAAACATCGCTTCAGTACTTCGTCGAGCTTACATAAGTCATGTTTCTGTTAGTCGTAAACAACTACCGCATTTATCGATAATAACAATACACTCTTGCCTTTGATCATGATGAAGAATGTTCTGTATAGACTTTTTTTTGCATGTAACCTGTACTTGCATCAAAGGTAATTGCTTTACTTAACTAAAAGCTTAGAAGTTGCGCGATTAACTAATTTTTATCACTTATAGAATGCAATTTATACTCTGTAAGGATATAAAATACACAATGGACTGACACTGAATGATGTGCGGGTCTAATTATGTTCAAAACGAATATAGAAACAAACAAACGAAGGGAAGTCGTCGTTTTCCAGTTCCACTCTTATCTATTTATTTATTTTTCTTTCCCTACCAGTGCAACCAGTACCATTGGTAGACCTACGTCATTTATGTACTGTACCAAAACTACCGAACCACATTTCTGGTAGAGCACAAGTCTAAAGAGAACAGAGCAGTCCGTAATCTGAGTTTTTGTAGTGTAAAGTTTACCATTATAGCGATTTCGTTGGGTTGGGTCTGGGTGTTCAGGAATCAACGTCGTATTATTCCGTCTAACATTCACCTGAAGGGATCGAGAGAAACAACGGAAATCGTGAACCAGAATGGCCAAACGAGAATTCGAGCCTCGCTGCGGCTGAGATTGCAGTCCGTTACCTCACTTGTGTTACACAGTGTGCCGATAGTGACGTGTCACAATTTTAGTCGCAAATGTGTCTGGACGCGGTTCCGGAACACAGCTTTCAACTGCCAGAAAAACATCGTACCCTTTAATTTCCTCCCGTGACGGGTAATCTGCTACGGACTGCTGGGTGCGAACACTGATGCGAATGCTTCCGAAACAGCTAGCCGGTTTGGGCCTGGGGCCTCTCAGTGTTATCATCTGCGCCGACGTGGCAGCGGCTGCCCGTTTGTCATTGACTCCCGGCGAACAGCGCTCGCGGAGCCCGTGCCGCGCCGGTGTCACTGGAATGCACGCTGCGAGTCTGCCGAATTACTCGTACAGCGCAGCGCGGCGCGCAAGGGTGCGGTGCGGCCGGCAAATGGGGCCCGTAATGCGCGCTTTGTGCGCGGCCGAGGGCTGAGGGCTGGCTTATGCGGCGCCCTTTCACGGCTGCCGTATCACCAGCCGGCAACCGCCATCGCTTCACTCGCACACCAGCCGATCCAATTTCCACGCGTTCACTTCACTCGTACTCTAGCCTTAAAATCGAACTACACCTTTTGTATCGCGTATTTTTTCTTCTCGCAAGTCGTTCGTGGCATGGCAATCCAGCTCACGTCGTTGCCAGAGTATCGAATATAGACGTCATAAGTACTAGCCATTTTAACTGCAACACCACGAAGATGACGTGCAGCTCACGTCGAGCAGGTACGAACGGTTCTACAGGCTCGGACATACAAATGATAAGCATTTCAGTGCACCCTCGCAAATTACTCAGCAGTAACGTCATCGATTTTAAGTACGAGGGGCATTCAAGAAAGAAACTCAACGCATTCTTTCCTCAGCCAACTGCCGGCCGCTGTGGCCGAGCGGTTCTAGGTGCTTCAGTCTGGAACCGCGCGACTGCTAAGGTCGCAGGTTCGAATCCTGCCTCGGGCACGGATGCGTGTGATGGTTTAAGTAGTTCTAAGTCTAGGGAACTGATGACCTCAGATGTTAAGTTCAAAAATGGTTCAAATGGCTCTGAGCACTATAGAACTTAACATCTGAGGTCATCAGTCCCGTAGACTTAGAACTACTTAAACCTGACTAACCTAAAGACATCACACACATCGATGTCCGAGGAAGGATTCGAACTTGCGACCGTAGCAGTCGCGCAGTTCCGGACTGAAGCGCCTAGAACCGCACGGCCACAGCGGCCGACAGATACTAAGTCACATAGTGGTTAGAGCCGTTTGAACCTCAGCCAGCTTCGGTTAAAAAAAAAAAAAAAAAAAAAAACACGGAATTTGTTGTGGGGCATCGTGGAATACTCCCGCTTCAGACCCTATAGTTCCACGAAGTTCCGATAGGTCGCGGGGGTATGCTTAGCCTTCAAAATTGCGTATTTAGCAGAGGTAGTTTTCAAGCAGAGAGGTGTCACTGAGTTTCTTTAGGCGGGAAACCAGAGAATATAGATATTCGTAGACTCTTGCAGAACGTCTTCGGAGATCTCCAGTGAACAAAAGCAGGATGAGTCGTTAGGCGAGGCTTTTACCACCATCTCCGAGGTCACTCAAATCTGTCCAATCTCCCGCGTGCTGGTCGCCCACACACAGCTGTGACACTCTCATTTGTAGTTACAGACGGATCATAATCAAACCACTCGCTTCAGAACTGGACGCTTCCGTTGGTAGTGCTGCCACACCCGTCCAGCAGTCGGGGTACTCGCAAGTCTGTTCCCGCTAGTTTCCTCGCCGCCTAACGTAAGACCATAAAGAGCAACGAAGGACCATCTGCGCCGAACTGCGTGCGTGTTACTAGGCTGATTGTGACAGTTTTTGGTCGAACATTGTCAGAGCCAATGAAACACAGGTTCATCATTTGGAACGGAAACAAAACGGCAATCCACGGATTCGCGTCACACCACCTCTCCTCTGACGAAATAGTTCGAAGTTGCACTCTCAGCCGGTAAAGTCATGGCGACCATCTACTGGGACTCTGAATGGGTTATTTTGTTTGGTGTACTCTCTCATCCTGCAACGATCAACTCTGAAGTGTGTTTTGGTTCAAAATGGCTCTGAGCACTATGGGACTTAACACCTATGGTCAGCAGTCCCCTAGAACTTAGAACTACTTAAACCCAACTAACCTAAGGACAGCACACAACACCCAGTCATCACGAGGCAGAGAAAATCCCTGACCCTGCAGGGAATCGAACCCGGGAATCCGGGCGCGGGAAGAGGTGTATTTTGCTACCCTCACGAAATTGAAGAAACGACTTCAGCGTGTTCGTCGCCATAAAAATGAAAACGAACTTCTCCTTCTCCGTGAGAATGCAAGGCCTCACTCAAGTCTATGCATCAGAGAGGAGCTCATAAAACTCATTGGACTGTGCTTCCTCGTCCACCCTACAGCCCGAATCTCTCATCTTTCGGCTTCCATCCGTGTAGTCCAATAAAGGATGCACGGCGCAGGAAGCAGTACGTGGGTGATGGGGAGGTTACTGATGCAGGAAGACGTTGGCTCCGACTCGAATGGTACGGTGTGGGCATACAAGTCCTACCACTGAAGTGGCGCAAGACCGTCGCACTGAACGGAGATTATGCTGAAAAGTAGGGTATTGTAGCCAGAAGAGTGGGGAATAGTATGGTGTTCTGGAATCTTCAATAAAACCAGCCTGCTCTCAGAAAAAATGTGTTCTAATACTTATTGAACTTCGCTAGTATATAAAGAAAAATTACGCAGTGGGTTTCAGATTCAGATATCATACTTTAGTGACGTTTCTTCTTCAGGAAATCGTGTTATGGCTCTTCTAAGAAAGCGCACCTCTATCTGCACGTTTTGGAATTCGCCAGTGACAACCGTAATCTATCGAGACTGCAGTTTACCTCTCTGCAGTACTGCTGCTTGTACTGGGCAGCATCCCGCGATATTCATGCAGGTATGTGCAGATACAGAGTACTAACATGCAGGACCTCAACGACCCCACGTGAATAGCGCCCGAGAGGGCAGAAATCTTGTTCACTTGGCCCTTGAATGATTATACAATTACGTAACGTACCTTGAGTCAGAAAACCTTGTATGCAGCAAGGGAAGTATCCACATGTCGTCTGGAGCTTTACGGACTGTCAGCAAGGCGATCATTGTTGCGGCTTTCCTTAAGGCAGAAGCACGAAAAGGCACACCGAAAGAGTGACTACTCTTTTGGCCTCAAACGAAGGTATTACATCGCTCACGCTAATCTCTATGTCGTATGACGTGTTGTGAGCTGTGGTACAGAAGTAGTTCGCTGGCTTCTATACCCCATCGTGAGGATATAGTTTTGGATGCTTTCCTTTGACAGGGCACGACCGATTTCCTTCCCCATCCTTGACACCATCCGAGCTTGCGCTCCGTCTAATGACCTCGATATCAACAGAACATTCACAGTCCTCCTTCCTTCCTTGAATGCTATAACTGCCCCCCCCCCCCCCCAGCTTTAAATTGGCAAGAAAATGGTGAACAGAATGCCATAAACCTGCTATAATAGTCGACAGCGAACCCTGTCATCAACACAAACTTTCACACATGATAAGCTCTGTATCTACACAACCTCGGATATTTAGCGGGCCGTGAGGTCTCTGACGTGTGACGTCACGGCTACAGGAGAATATTTTCTCCTACTTAGCTGCTACCTCTCATTACGCTGCTGATACATCTGGCCTTACGCAGGATCAGACGCGTAAAATGAGATACATGTCGTGAGACGTTCAAGAGTGAAACAATATTTTCTGCAAATGATACACAGTGGGGCACATAATTTTGTCAGAGAGTTAACTCTTTTATGATCTGAGACCGCAGAGACGGTTTTTTTATACAACAGTGTGCTTTTAAAACAGCTTTCAGGTGCTTTTAAAAGGCCTAGTGCTGTAATGTAGAGTTTGTTACTGACAGTGTTGAAACTTTCTCCAAAACTGTCTGAAAAATATTCAAAAATTGAGAGGCAAGGCAGCCGAAACCAGTCAATTTGTTGCAAACGCCGCCAATGAGAAATGCCCCTATTGTTGGACAGGACAGTTTGCTGCAGTAACACAGCCTACCAGGTACCATGATTTGACTGTTCTTAATTTCTTCCTTTGGGGTGTCCTCAAAGATGAAGTGCGCAGACGATATGTGTCTACAAATATGCCCATGCGCTCCTACATCATCCAGTGATACTATATTGTCTGTTTATCTGTTTCTCGAGCAGTGATGTCAAATGTCCATTGCAGCCGATGGAAAAAGAGTTTGCGCACATGCTGAAGTGTACCATAAGACCACGTTTTGTTGATAAAAGTTTTTCTTTTGTACGTAATGTTAATAGCCTTGAAATGATTTTGAGTAAAGTTATTGAATTCTGAAATCCACTTAAATACAGATCCGAGTAATATCTGCAGCCAAATTTGTCCGACAACAAATATTTTACAGAACCTCCTCAGTTCCTTTAAGAATTGTTCGAGTGTCTCCGGGAAAATGTACGACAGGATCTTTTCACCAGCACAAAATGGAATACCCTCTCTGCATGACACCTTTTTATGGCAGATGGGAGATATTTCCCATTCAGTGCGGACAAGTATGAAATCGAAATCCATCGCGTAGGCTTAAATGGGAAGCTTTGTGATGAAACTACACTCGTTTCCACAAAAACTGTTCCCATACAAATGACAACATACACATATTCAAAGCAGTTTACCTGAGCCTTTCCTGACTCGCTGGAAGTGTCCCATTTACAAGATCATGACAGACTTCGTATCTTGGCAGAATAATTTAGAAGCAAGAGGAGTAACAATTTAGTAGCTTCGACCTAACTTCTTGCAGCATATAACGACGGAGTCTGACATGATTCGCTTAGCGTTTTTTGTAATAAATTTTGGAATGGACTTTCAATGACAAGCGCTGTATTACGATACTCGTCTATTCAAGACATTTTAGAGCCATTGTAGAAATACGCCATTCTGTTTTTTAATGGCAGTTGCTCCAACATCTCTTTTGATATAAGAGTCAATAACATTAATCTCGTAACAAAATGACATGTTGCTCCGAGTACTTTGATTTGCGAGAACCACTTTCAGTAACTTGAACCGTTCATAAAATAAACTCACCCCGTATAGTTTCTAAGAATAACACAAAAGCAATTGTTTTATTGTAATTTGAGACTATTACAACAAGAAACACATTTTATGTGATAGACACTAAAATATTTTAGTTTTTTTCAAGTTTCAAAATGTAATTCAATGTGAGTTAAAGATATGTGGTAGCATATTCTAGTAATAGTCATAAAAGGACTATGGCAACAATGAGCATCTCTCAGTGGTCTAGATAAATAACAAATTTAAAGAAATTCAATCCATTCTTAAAGTGGGCTCTAAAAACACAAAAATCCACTTCAGTCATAAGACAATGCTCATATTTCCTAACTCATTTCTTTACCGTCATGTTCCCCTTGGAACGTCGTCCTTGAGAAAGTTTAATTGCATCATACTTCATTTCCTGTTAAAAATAAACATATTTTGCAATGCTCCAGTCCCTCTCACACTGCTTTCGTAATCTCAGTTATGGAAACTGAAGCACAGGTCTTGTAACACGCATCGATAACTATAGCCGGGATGATATTTGACGGCATCACATTTAACACAGATCCAAAGCTTCATACCATTTCGACTTAACAGCTGTTGCCTACGAATTCAAAACGAGTTACACTCACTGACTCATGGTTGTTGGACTTGCAATGGAATACGGCAACGATAAAATTGCGAGTTGTCTCATTTTAGTTCACGAACCATTAGGTAATATTAGTTATGAATCATATTACTGTTCCGAGAGGCCACGAATTTCACTTATCGCTAACGGCTGTCACTAGGTACAAATAACAGACAAGAAAAATAAAATCTTATTGTCAAAAGTTGTCCATTCTCGTTCAATGTTTACTTTTCGTAACATAGAAGTTTGGAGAAGTTGCTTTTTAACTGTTTGGCTTTCATCTTGGATGCAGTGAAATCTGCTTCTTTTAGAATTACTCAAAATTAAAGTTCCTTTGTGAATAGTCGAACTTCCACTCGCGTCTCATTTATCACAGACGCCTGGTAGGAGCAAGTGCCCTGTCCACCAACATGACGTGAGTTGCAGCCTCCTCTCATGCTTGGCAGCCATGTTATATCCAGGGACTTTCGCCAACTAGCTGGAGGAAGAGAATCTCGTTATTCTGTTATCTGTGGCGTCGTGGTCGACAATGATGTATAGCCATGCGCTATAACTGTTGCCTTCTCTCACGCCACTACAGTTCACCATCACTCTTGTTGAAGCAAAACTCTAACTTTCCACGTTGCCTTATATTTGGAACGCAGTTCGTCCATTCTGTAGAAAATTATACATTTATTAATTATATAAATCAAACTGTACCTTAAGCAACACTCATTTATTTACTATGTGCTAGGGCTTCAAAGTCAACACGAGAAAAATTAGAACTTCTTTTACTAGGGAATCTGCAAATAGTACACTGTGATACAGTTTTGAATAGGTCTTTAGGAGAGGAAATTAATGACCGAATAAAAAATACAGGGTGCCATTTAAAAAAGTCATACTGCTGTTCATATCTGTATAAAAAACAAAGTTAGAACTAAGGCAATTATGCTGATTGATGTCCCCCTGAGGGCTAAAGAACATTTGCGTGAAACATTTTGTAATTTACATCTAGACAAACAGTTATTAAGGGTGGTCAAGATAAATGGGACACCGTGTATATGACTGACTAATGTGACCTTGTACCATTAGCTTATATGGCTACTGGGAACGGCTGAAAGCATAGGTAAAATAAAGGCGTTACATTTCACGACGACGTACAGCTCAACCGTATAGTTTAATGATGACGATTTCATCTTTAGTAAAATATTCAGGAGGTAAAATAGTACCCCATCTGGATCTCTGGACGTGGAACAGTCAGAAGTATGTTGTCTTCAGAAAAAACCAACGTTGCGTTCTACGAATTAGAGTATGTAATTGTTTACGTAGATCCGTCTGTAGGGTACGTAGCTTAGAGAACTCGAAAAGATAGATCAACTGGTTGAAGTTAGTTATAGTGGGAACTGATGAGGTGCGGTGGCACAAAGAACGGCGTACGGTGTTCCAAACAAAATCTAACAGAGGTAATGCGGGGCTAGGCGTAACAGTGAGTAACAAAACTGGCATGCAAGTGAATTATTACGAACATCATAGTAAACACTTTATCACAGTCAAGGTAGACATATGGCCAAGACCCACAGAGTAGTGCAAGTACACAACGTAATTCTTATTAACGTTTAAAAACCATGAAATCGACGTAGATGACGCTAAGACAAGTAAGTTAGTGTAAGACACACGGGGCCGCAAATGTCGGGAATTACCACAAAAATGAATGGCAAATCCTGAACATGTGACGTCAGCAGATAACAAACCCCGGCGCACATGCTGCGTTGGAGCCTGTCGGCTTATCGTATCTGATCATCCGAACACCAGTCCACTACCCACGTCGGTGTGGCCCTGAGCTTACGTGCGCGACATTAGCGCGTGGGGCGCAGGGTTCGATCTTGCGACTGGTAGGCAGCGCTCTTTGCATTTCTTTAGTCAGCTGAGTGTTTACACTAACGTACATTGTATTTACCGGCCTCGAGGTGTTCGCTGGTTAATTGCAAAGTTTGGTACAACAAAAGCCTACCGCACTGCTTCACCAGTAAATAAGTAAACGATTTACGTGTTGCTTACTAAATAAATTATGTAAAGAAAAAAAGAAGAAACAAAAGGAAAGAAACACGTAAGAACCTATATTGCTTGGATACAGTGAGGACAATAATTTTGTAAGTTCTACGTTTACAACAGACAGATTTAAAAAAAAAATGTGATCGGAAACAGGATAGCCCAACGGAGCGATGCGAAGCGCTGCTTCCTGCCGGTGTGGACTAGCCCAGTCGCTGCCAGCGTGGCGAGGTAACGCCACATGTTCAACACATATCAGCAACTTTTCGAGTATTTCCCGATATTTTCAGCTCCATTTGTCTTATATTATATCACTTGTCTCAGCGTCATCTCGCCCGGTCTCAGGCGTCTAGTCACGGTCCGCGCGGCTCCCCCCGTCGGAGGTTCGAGTCCTCCCGCGGGCATGGGTGTCCGTGTGTGTGTTGTCCTTAGCGTACGTTGGTTTAAGTTATATTAAGTAGTGCGTATGCTTAGGGACCGATGACGTCAGCAGTTTGGTCCCACAAGACCTTACCAAAAATTTCCATTTTTTTAAGCGTCATCTACGTCACTTCGGAGGTTTTTAAACGTTAATAAGAATCACCCTGTATACTTGTATGCCTGTAACCTCCGAACGTGATGAATGAATTGAAATAATGTGTGGTAATATACAATTTATTTTTAGTTCGTTGAGGGAGATAAAAGACGGCGCGCTATAAATACGGCAACAGGAAAAGGAAGATAAGGAAAAGTAGTAGGAGAACATGTGGACTGGAGGAAGGCATCAATGCACTAACTACCGAGAAGAATTTTGAACAGAACACAATTAAATCATTCTAAATGTCGTTCGTATCTTACCGAATTGAAACTGATCAGCTAGAAGAACATAAATGAAAAATCACAGTAACTGCAATTCTTTATGCTGACAAAGATTCGAAAAAGAACGAGAGCGATCGTGTAGTAAAAACTACTGAACAAAGGAATTAAAGACATCTTCCTAGCTACGTGTAGCGGTCCCTCTCACTCTGATGATGGTCCCGTTTGTTCACAGCATGGAAAGAACGATACAAGTACGAATGTTCAAACGCCAACATAATTCACGAAATGAAATGGAGCATACTCCAAGGAGCACATATCTCTTTCAGTAGTAGTGCAGAAAGAGCTGTGGTCACGAGAATATGGGACAGTACATAGTAACAGGTTGCTAAATGATAAGCTATAAAGTGAGAATACAAATCCCATCGATTTCTTCAAACAGTTTCTCCAATGTGCAATACTTTTTTTTAACTATTACAGAGAGTTAACTGAGGGGAAAAGTATTCTTAACATTATCGACGAAACACGAATACCAAATAATCACACAGTTTATTATCTACCACGACTTAAATATTCATATGGAAAGAAGATCGTGCTTTCATTTAGCGTTTAAAACAAATTTTCCGTAGCATTCAAGACCATTAGGAATGTAAACACCTAAATGTGAAAGCGTTAAGCGACGATTTTATGTTTACAATTACAATAAACGAATCTTCCAGTGCAAGATAAAATTTGGTACATAACCCCGCTGACACACTCACCAGATAACGTATCGTCCCCTGATGCTTGAGATATCATTAGGGGCTGTGAAGATGCAGCTAGTATTTTCAGACTACATCTGAAAGATGATGTCTGTGCAAATTTCACGCCAGTCGCATAAGCGTGGAGCTAATAGCAACACTATGAAGATGCGAATCAGGTTTGCTTTAAATACTCGCTGTAACCGTCGCGAACGTTACTTACCTTTCAGACTGTGAGTCGATGTGAGTCAAGAATTCCTTTAAGGCGACAAAGACGCCATTATCAAACCTCTCTGAGTTTGAACATGGTCGAGTAATAGAGCTCCGAGAAGCTGGATGTTCCTTCTGCGATGTTGTAGAAAGACTTGGCAGGAATGTAGTCACTGTGCGTTATTGCTGGCAGCTGTGCGGTCGGAAGAAGACCGGGCTCCGGACGGCCACATGGGGCTATGGCTGCGGCGCACCGTACTGCATCTGCACCAGCAATTCGAGCAGCAGCTCGCAGCACAACGAACTGTTACAGACTGATTACTTCAAGGTGAACTCCGAGCAAGACGTGCACTCCACTGTCCCCAAACGACTACCATTTTCGACTTCAGTGGTTTTAAGCGAGAGCACATTGGATGCCAGTGATGGCCGTATGTTGATTAGAAGGAGGTTAGCTGAGAGCCTGCAGACAACCTGTCTGTGTTCTAGGCACACTGGACCTACAGCTGGAGTTACGGCCTGGGGTGCGATTTCATATGACAGCTGGAGCACTCTCGTGGCTACCCCACGCACCCCCACAGGAAAACTGTGCGTCAATCTTGTAATTCGAACTGTTGTGCTACCATTGATGAAAAGCATTCCACGGGGTGTTTTGCAACAGGATAACTCTTGCGTACATACCGCTGTTGTATCCTAACATGCTCTACAAAGCGTCGACATGTTGCCTTGGCCTGCTCGATCACCAGATCTGTTTTCGATCGAGCACATGTGGGACATTATCGGACGACACCCCAGCGTCATCCAAAACCAACACTAACCGTTCCTTTATATTGTCCGACCCAATGCAACAGTCAGAACTTCATCTTACAAACTGTCATCCGGCACATGTACAAAAGAATGAGTGTACTTATTCATAGCTGTATTAAACACTCTGGTGGTTTCGCCGATTATTATAGAACCAGCACTTCACATTTGCAATGCCTTATCTCGCGTTTACATTAACCTGTGATCTTGCACTGTTAATCACTTAAATATGTTACTTAGACAAATGTATTCCTAAAATTTCATACTGGACGTCAGTTATTTTTTGGTGTTGTGTTTTTTCCAGTCAGTGTATTTGTACGCACCTGTGCTCGATCGGATCGGGATGTCTTGAGACCGCGACGTAAAGTACGTCCACTTAGGCGGAAACATATCTTCATAAAAGATCAAATCACCATCGCAGCAGAAAAGAAAAGTTATTAAAAAAATTGTGGACCGTGCTAGAAGAATCTGTGAACCACAGTATTTGGAGTAAGAGATCGGTCATTTAAGATTTAGGATAAGAAGAAATGATTACTCTGACAAAAAGATAAATAGAGCACTAGATCCTAAAAGACCAGGAGCTTCTAGCGCGAAAGTACCTGTTATAGGGGAAGTTTCCCTTCCATTAGAAAACAAGTAACATCGGATCCACTGTGTGCTAAGAAGAGAGAGTGTTGACACAGAGTACAAACCGACACGAAATGTTATTGAATATTTGAACCCATCAAATGACCTACGCCTGCCACTTGGCATAGCACTAGTATACAAAAGCCTTTGCATGTGGTGTCACAGGAATCACTACAAAGAGCACGAACACGCAGCCAAAATGACTTACTAGCATCTGTCGTCTAGGTAACACAGATAAATAGGCAGCAGCGCAGGATGTACCAGAACCAGGGAACCATCATCGATTATCCGATACTATAATCTTATTGAGGTCGAATCATTATTATGTAGTGAAGTACAGATGGGCTATATAAATTCAAAAAGACGAAAATACTTTGTCAGAAACAAGAAGGATTGAAATTAGACAAACTGCGGTCCTTACTGCTAAATAAAGCAACCTGCAGCAATTTTTCGGCAGTATAAGCTCCGTAACACACCTCGGCGCTACTCCGCGAAATTTAGGCAGCGGTCGGAGGACGTCAGCACGCTGCCGTGTAGAGTCCCCAGACAGTGCAGCGCCACGCAGGAGGGGGTCGATCGCCGGCAGCCACGGCGGGGCTCGCCGAAATACGAGGACGAAGACTCACACTACGGCAACGGACGCCGAGTCGGCAGCAACGGTACACCTAGCGGACACCTACGGCGCTCGTACTGGCAACATACACTGTGGTGGCAGAAGTCGTGGGACAGCTGTATGCACATGTACACGTGGCGGCAGTATCGTATAAAAGGGTCGTGCGTTGTTGGAGCTGTCATTTGCACTCAGGTGATTCGTCTGAATAGGTTTCCGACGTGATTATGGACGCACGACGGGAATTAACAGACATTGGACGCGGAGTGGTAGTTGGAGCTAGACGCACGGGACATTCAGTTTCCGAAACCGTTAGGGAATTCTATATTCCCATATCCACAGAGTCGAGAGCGTGCCGAGAATACCAAATGTCAGGCATTACCTCTCACCATTGACAACGCAGTGCCCGACGGCCATCAACGACCGAGTGCAGCGGCATTTTCGTAGAGTTGTCGGTGCTAACAGACAAGCAACAGTGAACGAAATAACCACAGAAATCAATGTGAAACGTAAGACGCACGTATCCGTTAGGATACCCGTGAATGTTCCCCAGACTCAGCTTGTCCCCATTGCGCAGTACAGGTGTGAAGGAGCTGTTCCCCCGGAAGACGACGGATTCGTGCCCTCCCATCGGCATGAGGACGAAGGTATCGGGCTTCATCAGACTATGCAACGCTCTGGCACTGCGCCGACGTCCAGTGCCGATGGTCATGTGCCCGTTTCATTCGTGGTTGCCGACGTCGTGGTGTTAACAATGGCACATATACGGGTTGTCGGTTGCGGAGGCCCACCGATAGCAGTGTTCGGTGCACTAGGTTTTCACACACACTTCTACTCTGGCCAGAATTACAGTCTCATGTCAGTTCCGTCACACTTCTCCGCCTGTCCTTTTTTACTAGTCTTGCCAGCCTACGACGTCTGACATCTGTAATGAGGGGTTGTACACGACCCCCCGATGTCTGGACAAGGTTTCACCTTAGTGGCGTGACGTGTTGAAGACACTCACCACAGCACTCCTGAAACACCCAACAAGTCGTGCAGTTTCCTAAATCCTCGTGCCGAGCCTGCATCCATCACAATCTGTCCTCGGTCAGATTCATATACATAGCGCGCCATCCCCCCTTCTACACACGGACAGAACGCTCACTGATTCTACATGAACGATGTGTGTGTGTGTGTGTGTGTGTGTGTGTGTGTGTGTGTGTGTGTGTGTGTGTGTGTGTGTGACTAGCATTCACTTCTTGCCAGGAGACGCTGCTATCGTCTGGATGGGTTTATATCGATAGTAGGCCCGTGGCCACAATGTTCTGGCTGCTCAGTGTATGTTTCATAGGGTTGAGAGGTGTAGGTAAAGAGGTAGGGACTGTTGGGTAGGTAGGAAATGAGGCGGATAGGAGGAATACAGACAGTGCAAAAGAGAGAAGATGAGGACTAGTTTGATGTGTGGTAAGATAGTGATTACGAGAGTAAAGGGATAGGGATGGATGGAGAGGGAAAGGAGAGTGGCCCTACTGAAGACTGGGATAGGTGGGAAGCAGCAGGATAAATATTGGGGCAGACTCATTGTCTGGGAGAGCGAGTGGATTGAAGTTACTTCGAGACAGGATATGAAGTGTGTGTAAATGCAGGGATAGAGGGATGTGTTTGTCAAGACGTGGCAGCATACCAGAGTTGTGATCAGAGGGGAAACGATGGAGTTACTGGAATCTAATTGGCATGTGGTATAGGAGATGCGGAGGTGTTCGATGTGGGTGAGAAGAAGTGGGAATTCGATAACATAGCAGAGAAGTCGTTCGGGGGAACTTAAACTGAAGCGGGAAGCTAGGCGGATGTAATCTATCCTAAGCACCACACGTAAATGACGCTTTCGACCGTCATATGCCTGTTTATCTCCCCAACATAGCAGACTGCCAAGGTGCCTAAGAGAACTGAAGAGCCTGGAAATTGTATGTGCCCTCTTTTAAAGTCCTCTGCAAAAATCTGAGAATATTTGGTGTTTATATGCCGCAATTAACGAGAAGTGCGAAGTCTGCGAAGCTGGAACGGCCTCAGCTATTTGCCTCCGAGGATTGTTTGCAAAGGCGCGGAGTGGCGCACCTCGCGCGACTTGCGTGAGTGCGGCTCGGATGGCGGCGTGTCTGGTCGTAAAGCTGGCGGCAGTCGGCCCACGGGGTTACGGCTCCTCGGGGGGAGAAGCTGTTGGCAGCGGCTGGCGCGCCACTGCCGCAATTTCCGTGAAACACTCTCGCGGCGATACTGCTTCAAGGGTGCGGCTGCTTGTTCCAGATGGACCAACTCGCAAGGTGTTTTATCGGCTTCACAAATTTGGTCGATGTTCCCTGCAATTCTTAGAACTGACGTGCGGCGTTGCAGCCTATCAATAAAAGTGGCTAGTAAGGTCGGAGTGAAACTTGCGAGCGCATCGAGACCGCGAGCAAAACGGCGCTGGCACAGACTGGGCAGAAACTCCTGAAGTAACCAGCCGGCTGGAACTTGCTGATAAACATGTGGCGTGCAGTATTTAGGTAAACTATTCGAGACCCACGACACTATCGCGATACGGGGATTGGAGCGCCGCTCTTCACGATTATGATCTGAAGACTGCAGCCCCCAGATATATTAAACGAAAACGACAAAAAAATCGTGTCGTTACTGATATTGTAGCTGATATTCGAGCGTAACCCGTAGAGCGCTAAACTGCGAGATATGGTGCAGGTGCGAATCTAACACGTTCTCCATATTAACGATCATTGGTCTGAGAAACCAGATATTTTGTTACACTTGCTAGACTAATAGCATGCTCATTCTCCATCTTCACCTCAGAAACGTAGCACATCAACACTAAACTGTGAAAATAAATAGGTATATTGAGCACACAACATTCTTACTGTTGTGTATGACTTCGTACACATAAGTAAGGAGAGTTGGGCTACAGACTGGTGTGGCAACTGGCTGGACCGGAGCATAAATGATTAGCGAACAAGTTAACGCATCAAACAGAAGATGTACTTAACTTTTATTCCTCCAAGCATACGAAGACTTATTACAAATAATGCTGTAAGAGTTAGAGTCCAGCTCGTGTGATGGTAACTAGGATGACGCTCGCTGTACTGAGGACGAACTACTATCAAAGCGATGAGGCAGTCTGGCTACCACTGGTTATCCTATGTCATGGCGGCAGAGGGCGTTCGTGGAACAGGGCCGCTGGAGCTGTGGTGAACCATTGGCTCCACCAGATCCCCGCCACTGCTACTGGCTCTAAACGAAATTTGCAATTACGTTACCAACCTCACGATGCCTCATCAGGAGCCTTTATAGAACCTTAAGTAGTATAGGTACTTGAATTTAGTGTCGAAAACTAATATGTTAATTTTTATTTCTCATGTTCCAAGCGAAACATTGTTAATTTTAAAAATAAAAGAAAATATCTTGACCCAAATTTGCCACCAGTTTTGATCAAATTAAAAATTCGAGGGTCTTGAGAGGGCGTCTTAGCTCACGGTGTCGGAATGGTCGATTACTTGTTGCACAGCCTGATGCTGTAAGCGTGCGACGGTACTTGTGGGAGCAGGTCTTTGTTGAGAATGAGTGTCTTTTGCCCCTTACGACGTCTGACGCCAAAGCCCCCTGCTGAACGACATTCCGACAATCTGGCTGTACTTCCCATTGGAGGCCGGACTGCCAAGTCGCTGCTTGTGCCGGCTTGTGGGGCTGTAGGTGGGACGCCCGTGTGGCGTCACCGTGCGTTTTCGTGCGCGATGCAGCCTTTGTAACTAGCTGGGTCCCGGGCGCCGCAAGTGAAACACTTGGCGGCAGTTTTCTTTGACTGTTGGCATTCCTGATTTTGGTGGCCAGCGCTACACGTCACCCACTTCAAAGTAAGTCAAATGCCGGCCTACACGTCAGAAGAGCTGAAGCATTACAGTGGTCCTCTGCGTGCTCGTAACCTCTCAAAGCCAACAGTGAGTGCACAGAGACGCGTCACTTCGAGGATTTTTTGTAGTCTTCAGTATAAATAAGAATTAGCACTCTCAGTGGAGTTTGATTCTGTGAACCTGGAATCCTGTGACAGTCGACAACTGATGCGGCGAAGCCCATATCTTTAAGTGCTTCTTTCACCTCTACATGAGGCACTGCTTATGGAATGCCCTTTATAACTGCTTCCCTTTCGTGGCAGAAACGTGCGGCGTGAGATGCCACTGGTTTCAGCCATGTTCATCACTATTATCTAGTCGCCGGTTGTAGTAGATAACAGCTCCAGTTGACACCACCTTCTTGTTTGGCAAGGAAAGGTTGTTGAAGGTTCTGCTTTAGTCACTCACACAGGGTCTTGTAGTTTTCCGAATACTGGAGGACCACAGACGGTATCCTCTGATTGTGCTGATTTTGCTGTTGGCGCTGCTGCTGTGTTTGTTGTTGTTAGTGCCTTAGCTGCTGCTGCTGTTGTTGTTGTTGTTGTTGTTGTTGTTGTTGTTGCCGCTGCTGCTGCTGCTGTAGCGCTGCTACGTCGATAGCTGGACAGGAGGTGCCTTCTTGTAAGGCGATGAAGGTATTTTTCGTCTCTGATGACGGTGTCTGCACAATTATTCTCGGGTTTGCCTACTTATTCCGCGGTGGTTTCGTCAACCCTCCGTCGCTTGCTGCTGACGTCCGAAGTGCCTCGCTGGCGGCAAATGCGTCACTCCGTTTGCGTCTGCACTTCGTCGCACAGACCTCTAATTCCACTGTTTCTTCGGCTGAATCCATGCTGCAATCGTTCTCGAAGTTCACATTAGTGCACCGAGTGCTATATCCGATGTGCCTTCTGCAGTTTCCAAGTTCGCCTTCGGTGGAGCAGCCGATGAGGCAGAAGACGGAGAAAGTCACACTGGACGGCGATGGGCCTCGCACTTAAACAACACGTCCGTAGGCCGTTCCATGGCGTGCTCCCGACTAGTTGCTGCAATCGTAGATATGCTGAGCTGCGACCTATGTAGAGAACTAGCGGATGAATACCGGGAAGAAAGTGACGGGTGGCAGCAAAGCAGTGCCGCTGGCAGCGCCCCCTGTGGCAAGAATCGCGCTAACAGGACACGTGGCGAGCGCTGCTGACGGCCGTGTCTGTCTATGTATACTTCGGACTGTTATTACTCGGCAAAGCGAAATGGTGATCTCCACACGGTGGCGGCACTGTCGTATTTACGCCAAAGAAGCAGGGACGGGTAGGTAATTGTGGTGTACGCTCCAGTAGTCACACAAGTGGCCCAGTGTCGTACTCCGCGTTTACACAAGACACAGTAGGCCGAAGACGAAAATCTTATTTGAAAATTATAATGCGATGTTCGCTGTGTGTTCACATGTTGGGCCTCTATGTATTCTCCTAATCTGATCAAAAATATCGGTTTCCGAGTGTCACTTGTGTAACACAAATTGGTTGTGTAAATGGGCTGTTACGATTTGGTCAACTGTGTTACGTGAGATTCAGTTTCTTTTATTTAAAAGAGACGAGTTTCTTCAAGAAGAGATGTTTAAAAATCTTATCAGTTAGAGGCTGCTTTATTACTCACGCTAGATCAAGCTCATTGTGGAAAATAATTATGAAGGGATCACTGGTTTGACATTCTTGTAATCTAACATTTTAGACACTTACAATGTCTAAAAATATACCAAAGGGTAAAGACACTGCGAGCAATCAACAAAATAATTTCCGTGATGTTCCAGACTCAAGAGCCTACAAATTAACACCCAAAGTGCTCTTCTGAGTAGTGGTGTAGCGTAGAGATGTAAAACATACAGATAATAAGAAAGAGGTTGTGAATTTTAACCTCTGCACGTGCGCTGAAACTTCTAAATCTTTATCAGATTCACTCTATTCATTATTTAATTAATAGTATTTATTTTATTCATAACCCTTTGCGCGTCATTTACTCACTGTATTAATACTTTTATTTGCCCATCACTTTATATAGCGTTGAAAACGCCGATCCCTCCGTTTGTAAGATACCGAATGTTTTGTCACCAGCAAATGGTTACGGACGATAGTATTTGCCAGTAAGAGAAAGTGGGTATAATAATTTACAAATCAGCCTTCTACGAAGGATAATGCGGTTGTCGCAAATTAGTTTTTTTGTTAATTTAGGAAATGTTTCAGCAATTGTAAACCTTCTTTCGTCAAAGAAAGATAAAATGTGATTCTCCTCAAACAAATAAAGAAAAGAATTGGCGGTCCACTTCTGAGTGATAGTTCGACGTTTTTGTGTTCGAGTCATATATGATAAGTGAACACTTACTGATAAATCCATGTCTCCGCCTGCATGTATAACAATTAAACGCTCACCAACACTTTCATTCGGTAATACTTCTCTCTCTCAGCGTCATTCTGCCACCAATTACGGTTTAATTCCACGTTTCAGATAAGTAAACCATTGCCAACTGTGATTCCCATGGTTCATTCTTCCGTAAAAACTTAATGTAATATGTCCTTTTTGCAACTATATTCTCTTGTTCGCACGTAACACGTTCATTTTAGATCCTTCTAAAGCTAAATCCAATAAGCACAACAAATTTTCTAAGAGATTCCTTGCTAGACCTGAAGTCCATTTCAAAGCTGTAGTTTTCCCAAAGTTGGCATTTCTTTAAACTGTTCGTAGTAGCTTAGAAATTGGTGCCTAATAATACATGTATCCATATCGTCACTTCTTGAGTTCCACTCTGTTCGGCTTCACGTCCCTCCTCCTGTAAATTTCAAGCCACCCTCTTACTCGACTTTAACATTTTGGGTGCACGTTCCACGCCTTCTCCACCGGTACTATAAATCCCTTCTCTTTCCCGTCGTCAAGAAATTTACTCACGTTTACAGGAAGTCGTCGCGCCAGCCAGCGAAGACATTTTCCGCACTCACTTCCCACGGTTGCACTGCGACACAGCGGCGCACGCTACTTTAATCGGAGAGTGGCTCTACGTAGTCACGTGAGCATGTTAGTTCCTGCTACTGCCGCATTACCACTTCGCTTTGCCGGGTAATACATGAGAACGGCAGAGTCCGCGTGGAGAGCGGGCGAGAAGAAAGCTACTCACGGTACATGACTGTAAGAAGGGTAGTAGAAAAACAGGCGTTAGCCATACGATACTACACTCCTGGAAATTGAAATAAGAACACCGTGAATTCATTGTCCCAGGAAGGGGAAACTTTATTGACACATTCCTAGGGTCAGATACAATACATGATCACACTGACAGAACCACAGGCACATAGACACAGGCAACAGAGCATGCACAATGTCGGCACTAGTACAGTTTATATCCACCTTTCGCAGCAATGCAGGCTGCTATTCTCCCATGGAGACGATCGTAGAGATGCTGGATGTAGTCCTGTGGAACGGCTTGCCATGCCATTTCCACCTGGCGCCTCAGTTGGACCAGCGTTCGTGCTGGACGTGCAGACCGCGTGAGACGACGCTTCATCCAGTCCCAAACATGGTCAATGGGGGACAGATCCGGAGATCTTGTTGGCCAGGGTAGTTGACTTACACCTTCTAGAGCACGTTGGGTGGCACGGGATACATGCTGACGTGCATTGTCCTGTTGGAACAGCAAGTTCCCTTGCCGGTCTAGGAATGGTAGAACGATGGGTTCGATGACGGTTTGGATGTACCGTGCACTATTCAGTGTCCCCTCCACGATCACCACAGGTGTACGGCCAGTGTAGGAGATCGCTCCCCACACCATGATGCCGGGTGTTGGCCCTGTGTGCCTCGGTCGTATGCAGTCCTGATTGTGGCGCTCACTTGCACGGCGCCAAACACGCATACGACCATCATTGGCACCAAGGCAGAAGCGACTCTCATCGCTGAAGACGACACGTCTCCATTCGTCCCTCCATTCACGCCTGTCGCGACACCACTGGAGGCGGGCTGCACGATGTTGGGGCGTGAGCGGAAGACGGCCTAACGGTGTGCGGGACCGTAGCCCAGCTTCATGGAGACGGTTGCGAATGGTCCTCGCCGATACCCCAGGAGCAACAGTGTCCCTAATTTGCTGGGAAGTGGCGGTGCGGTCCCCTACGGCACTGCGTAGCATCCTACGGTCTTGGCGTGCATCCGTGCGTCGCTGCGGTCCGGTCCCAGGTCGACGGGCACGTGCACCTTCCGCCGACCACTGGCGACAACATCGATGTACTGTGGAGACCTCACGCCCCACGTGTTGAGCAATTCGTCGGTACGTCCACCCGGCCTCCCGCATGCCAACTATACGCCCTCGCTCGAAGTCCGTCAACTGCACATACGGTTCACGTCCACGCTGTCGCGGCATGCTACCTGTGTTAAAGACTGCGATGGAGCTCCGTATGCCACGGCAAACTGGCTGAGACTGACGGCGGCGGTGCACAAATGCTGCGCAGCTAGCGCCATTCGACGGCCAACACCGCGGTTCGTGGTGTGTCCGCTGTGCCGTGCGTGTGATCATTGCTTGTACAACCCTCTCGCAGTGTCAAGAGCAAGTATGGTGGATCTGACACACCGGTGTCAATGTGTTCTTTTTTCCATTTCCAGGAGTGTATATTCCCAATCGCATCTTCCTATGTTGTAGAGTTCAGCGAAAGCCCTATCTCTAATAATCACGCTGTCATCAAAATATTGGGCGTAACCAACCTTTATTTGTTAGTCCCATCAGCGATTGATACCTGACCATCTACATCCACATTTACATGGATATTCTGCAAATGACAATTAAGTGCTTGGCAGTGGGTTCAGAGAACCACCTTCACAATAATTATATATTATTACACTCTTGAACTCTGCGAGGAAGAAACGAACACTTGTATCTCTCCGCGCGAGTTCTGGTTTCCCTTATTTTGTTATTATCATTGTTTTCCCTACGTAGGTCGGCGTCAACAAGATATTTTCGCATTAGGAGGAGACAGTTGCTGATTGAAATTTCTTGAGAATATGCCGCCGCAACGAAAAAGCCTTTATTTTAATGGTGTCCATCCCAAATCCTGTATCATGTCCGTGATACTCTCTCCCTGTTCTGGTAAGGATCCCAGACCACGCGCTAGTACTCCAAAAGAGGACGGACAAGCGTAGTGTAGGCAGTCTCTTTAGTAGATATGTTATATTTTCTAAATGTTCTGGCAATAAAACGCAGTCTTAGTTTTGCCTTCCCCGTAACATTTTCTATGTGTTCTTTCCAATTTAAGTTGTTCGTATGTGTAATTCTTAGGTACGAAGTTGAATTTACAGCCTCTAGTTTTGATTGATTTATCGTGTAACCCTAGTTTAACGGATTCCTTTTAGGACTCGTGTGGATGACCTCACACTTTCCATTACTTAGGGTCAACTGCTAATTTTCGCTCCGTTCATATATCTTTTCTAAATCGTTTTGCAATTTGTTATGATCTTCTGATGAGTTTATTAGGCGATAAACGACAGCATCATCTGCAAACAACCTAAGTCGGTGGCTCAGATTGTCTCCTAAATCGTTTATATATATAAGGAACAGCAGAGGGCCTATAACAATACTTTTCGGAACGCCAGAAATCATTTCTGCTTTACTCCATGACTTTTCGTCAGTTACTACGAACTGTGACCTCTCTGACAGGAAATCACGAACCCAGTCACGCAATTTCAGAAATACGCAATTTCACTACAAGCCGCTTGTGTGGTACAGCGTCAAAAACCTTTTGGAAATCTAGAAATACGGAATCAATTTGAAATGCCTTGTCGCCGACCACTGTGGCCGAGCGGTTCTAGGCGCTTCAGTCTGGAACCGCGCGACCGCCATGGTCGCAGGTTCGAATCCTGCTTCGGGCATGGATGTGTGTGATGTCATTAGGTTAGTTAGGTTTAAGTAGTCCTAAGTTCTAGGGGACTGATGACCTCAGCTGTTAAGTCCCATAGTGCTCAGAGCCATTTGAATCATTTGTTTAAAATGCCTTGTCAATAACACCCAACAATTCGTGTGTGTAAAGAGCTAGTTGTGTTTCACACGGACGATGTTTTCTAAATCCGTATTGTCTGTGTGTCAACAGACAGTTCTCTTCGAGGTAATTCATAATGTTCGAACACAATATATGTTCCAAAATCCTGTTGCATATCGACCATAACTGTGATCAAATGTTATGTAATTCGTGCATGTAGATAAAAATTACTTTTGTCGGTTGAGTGAAGAGTCTACGATTCCACGGATAAACTTAACATGTTCTTTCAAATATTTAAAACAATTTAAGGCTTAGAAAACACAATTGGTCTATCTCTCTCTTTTCACGCACATTGTTTTGTAAATTACAGGCTCAACCGAGCAGGTATACTTCGGTGAGACCACGTTTTCGATGTACTTTTAAACAAGATCTCCAATACAGATATTCACTTTGGAGAGTAGGGTGACCAGGCTACAAATTTCCTGGCAAATTAAAACAGTGTGTCGATCTGGAACTTGAACATGGTGCCTTTGCCTGCCATGGGTAAGTGCCCAGCAGGTTGATCTATTCAGCACGACTCACCAATCGCCCTCGGGGCTTTACGTCCGCCAGTGCGCTCTCTATTTCTTTAAAGACTCCAGAGAAGCTCTCTTGCAACCTTTCTTCTAGGGGTGCTAGTCGCTAATGGTGTGTATGGAACCTCTCTGGAGTTTGTAAGACAGGAGCCAGGGTACGGGCAGATGCAAAGTTGTGAGACGGGTTGTATCTTCGCGCAAAGAAAGGTCCCTGGTCGGAGGCCGGTCCGGCAGGCAGTCTTCCTTTCAGGAATATCCAATATCTAGTCATATATCATACGCGCTATTTTCTCAAATGTGCGAGAAGTGAAACTGATATATTGTGCTACTGCTAAAGTCAATATAATTTCCGAAACTAAATTTCCTTTGTGTCTCAAACAGAAAGCTAACAGTTGTTCGCCAGCATTTGTTTTATTTGTGGTAGTCAGACAGGAACTTCCGATGTGAAAACCGTTACAAAACGTAGGGTTACTGAGCGAACAATGGAGCGGCGCATGTTGGGGATTACTTCAAGAGATAGAAAAACAATCAAAGCAATCAGGAACAAGATGATGTGGTAGACGTCGGTACAACTGTAATGAAAATTAAATGGATATGGGCTGGAACTATGAACAGGAAGACAGATGGGATATGGAACAAAGAAGCCATTTTCTGGGTACTAAGAGATAAGAGAAGGCCCAGTAAATTGGGCAGATGACATTAGAAAACACTCGAGAGCAACATTGTGCTTGTAGCGGAAGACCGTATTTCATGAAAAAGTCCACACGAAACTATTATTCACCGCTATATGTCAAACAGCTGAAGAAGAAGAAGATGATGATGATGAAGATGATGATGATGATGATTTATACTGATGTATGAGGACAGCCATTTCTGTCTCACTTCATACAAAAATGTTTCACACGATGTACTTCTCGCTATAGACTGTAGTGCCTATTTTGTGGATACACGAGGTTAGACAAAAATAGAAAAAAAGAACCAAACTGCTCGCATTAATAAAAACCCAAGTCTCTTGAAGTAGTAAGGTGCCACTGTTTTTCGATCACGAACTTATCCTTAGGCTGTTACAAGCTGCTACATGGACTCGGGCAGTCGACGTGCGTCTTAGTAAACACATATTCTTGAGCTGAACTGAAAGTATCCTCCACAGCCTCACTGAAAACGATCGTTTGAGTAGGGGGAGGAAAGAATTCAGACGTGCGTCGACTCAAATGTGCCAAACACTGGACAACGATCTGCCGTTCTCCACTGTCTGCACGTTGAATGTCAATAATTAAAATGTTCTGGGATTTTCATATCTTAAGGATGTCAAGTTTCACTGATAAAAATATTTGAAACTGCGGCAACATAATGATAGGATAGTGGTGTTATCTGTTAGTGGGTAATGTCCGTTACTTACAAGCCGATGTGTAATACAACAGTATCTGAGGGAGCAGCACAGATTTCATCCCTTTCGACGGTACAGTATGGAATGTGAAAATGTCACCGTGAAACCTAAACCTTCATATAAAGTTAACCTATAACAAAGCAAACAACTACACAGTATATGAGTAAACTAATATCAAAGAAATCACTCTTTTTTAGGATAAGATAGAAATATAATCTGCTTCTATCATTTCTTGAAACATTTCTAGAATGACTGCTCTGTGCAGTACCAGATGCTGTATTTTCGATCAGAAGGTTCTACCGGTGATATTTATTTAATTTGTAGATTTTTATTTCTTGCTCCTTTTGTGGAGATCCACAATGTGATTGCTCACTTTAAGAAAATAACGTACGGCCTCTTCTTCTTCAACAGATAATGATGATCTTTCCACTATTTCAAAGTGGGAGTTTGGAGCTTAGAGGTTGGCACTTAAGCCCTCTAACTGGATCTGTATACGATGTCGTCGTTAAATGAGATGGCGGCGTCACCGACCAATGGTAGCTGTATTGTTGAACGGGTATTTAAAACTCAATTTTAACGTCCAACTCCTTCTACAATGTCACTCCGGAGGTGCTACCAGCAGGGTACATCTGTCATAAGAAAAACGACACGCTGCAAGTTGGAGGCGTATGACGTGAAGACACACAGTGACTGCAACTCTCCTGCAGTGTCTGCAGAAATCACTGCTCTACTTCGTGAAACTGATTATGTTGCAATGTACATCAACTACAAAGCCATTACGTATTGCACATTGTGGAAAATGTGGAGGTAAAGTCACAGAAGACATCCAGCAACACCAAGTACACCACAACAAAAGCCATAAGTGTATCAGCAAGGCACAGAGGTGTCAAACTTGTAAGATAGAACACACGCATGTATGTCCTCTACGTAATGTATTGAAACCTCTGTGCCTTGCTGATACAGTTCTGGGTTTTATTTTAGTGTTTTAGTGCTGCAGGGGAGTCTCTTTTAGTGTCTTTTCTGTGAGCTTACTTCCGTGTTTACAATAGCTAGATGACAATGTGCCACATAAAGTCGCTTTGTAATTCACGTATCCGATGATCTGAAGATGACAATATAACTTGGCAGGAACTACTAGTCAGGATATGCGTCAGCTGCCATGTAGGCAATAATACCTATATTTTGGAAGCTTTTTACATTGATATAGAGCTCGCTCTCCTTCTGACAATGTCAGATAATTACAACAAATGTAAAACTTGTCAAGAAGTCAACGCTACCATCTGACGAAATTAGCGACGGTACGATAAAATAAGTTCTTAACCTCTTGTGGCTGGTTGCAGTATTTCCTATAATGTAATTTACAACGACTGTGGTGTTCTCAAACCAAAATAGATAGAATGAATCCAATTTGTTAAGGCTACCACGCTGAAGAACAACGCTAGAGAATAGTTCTAACAAGCGATTTGCAAGCCACGTCTTTCGTGGATGATGTACAGCTCCTTAATTGTCTTCCAGCAAACCTCGGCCTGGCATCTGCTTTTCCTGATTTTCTTTTTTTGTCCTGGCTGCGAATGTAACGGTATGCGTCTGACACTCGTCGGGAAATGGCGGCGGAGCAATGAGGCAACATGAAGTTTTGTGTTAAGTTAGGTACATCAGCCACTGAATTCATCGAATTCGACCCGAATAGCGAGAGGCAGGAACACGGTCGCTCCTCCACAACATCGCCTCAGCCCACAAAGTAAAGATCAGGCATGAGTGTTTGGGCAGCAAACGGATCACAGTTCTGGATCACCCACCGCATTCGGCGGATTTCACCACAGCCGGTGCCTGTTTGTTCCCCAAACTGAAGCTGGCAATGAAGGGACACTGAAGGTGCATTTAAGGCCGCTTGCTTGTGAATCCACTTCAAAAATCGATCTTTTTTCATCTTAAAACAATGGTAATTAAAATACTTGAATTGGAGGTAGGGAAGTTATTTGAAAACCAACTTAGAGATCTCTGGGTGTGCGGACATCCTTTCCGCTGTTTTCACACTTCACAGGCGGTCATTAGTCTCTCTATCAAGGAAGATGTATTACACAAGTGTTTCTTGAGTTGGAAGCACTGAGCACTGTTAAAAGCTACGAGCTGCGATGGTTTTTCATTTTCCTTTATATGTCCTTTATTTTCGAGCGTTTTTTTTCTGCTTATGAACATTTATATAGTTCGAGTTTTTGCTATTTTGTCATTCTCGAAAGTTATAGTGTCTCCAAAAAGGTGTTCTGCATGAGGCAATCACTGGTGTCAGTTGATTCCATCAGAGTGGCCAAAGCTGAAGAGTGGGGCCTTGAAGCAACTAAATAGGCCAGTATAACAAGGAGAAACAAAGAAAGGGAGACAGAAGACGAAAAACGTGTGCACCAAGAAGATTATGCAGCTGGATTGTATTAGGAACAACAGAGGTTTTCTATAGTTCAAATATAACACTGAATTGAATTTCCTGAGAATTAATTTTCTTTGCATGTTTCTTTTTTGCACAAAAACTCTATTAACGTGTTTTTAATCCGTAATAAAGCTTCAGGCAACGGAGTAAGATGGTTAGTCGCCGGCCGCGGTGGTCTAGCGGTTCTAGGCGCTCAGTCCGGAACCGAGGGACTGCTACGGTCGCAGGTTCGAATCCTGCCTCGGGCATGGATGTGTGTGATGTCCTTAGGTTAGTTAGGTTTAAGTAGAAGTTCTAGGGGACTGGTGACCAGAGATGTTAAGTCCCATAGTGCTCAGAGCCATTTGAACCATTTAGATGGTTAGTCACTGCATAGTTTCCAAGTATTGAGCGGCAAACAGAACATGTAATTTACAGATGTTCACAAAAAATTGTAATCAAGTCCATGTGAGGACTGATGTGATTAACTGGATACTGCATCAAAATGTGCAGCAAGAAGAATTCCTATTGTCATACCATTTTCATCCTACCGAGAACTCAAGGTTTTGAGCGAAGTCACGTAAGCTTTATGAAAATTGTTAGTATTTTTTCCGGTATTCACAGGCAAGTTAGCTTAAGGGCATCCGAGAAAATTGTGCTGCAGTACTAAATTCAAAGGACTACTGTGACAGTTTCAAAATATTTTTAAAACGATTCCAGCAGTGTATTCATTCAGGAGAAGACTATTTCGAATAAGTAAAGTGATTTTGTGAACAAAATCCACGCCTTTTATTTTCCACAGGCACAGTCATAATGGAAGTCAGACGTACTGTGTTTCTGTTTCTGTTTCTGTTTCGAGCGATGTTTCGCCGATAGTGTAAACGAACAGTAGCGGTCATTTTTCCCTATTTGTGCGCAACATTGCACATTTATTTCCGTTCAAGTCAACGCAGCAATCGCTCCTGCATTTCGCTACAGCCCGTCTGACGTATTTATTTTCGGTGTCGGTCTACTATAGCTTCACGATACCGTCCATTAATTTTCAGCCGCTGTAAGCTGTGTCGTCACGTCGCCGGGCTTTTAGAGAATTGTCGTGCCCAGAGTTGCAGCGTCGCGCAAACCAAATAACGCTAGGTAAAGAGTAGCGAGGTGCTCGCAGCCAGCTGCGAGTCGAAGCGGCCGGCAGTGGTGTATATATTCAGCGGTCACTCCATTGATAAAGCGCGCCCGAGAAGAATGGCCGGCAGAAACAGACGGCACAAAGCAATCAAAAGTTTGCGCGCCGATAGGGCGGCGACAAAGCGGGCCCTGCACCTAATCGCCAGCTGCCAGCGCGCCGTCACGCCGCCGCCGCCGCCGCCGCCGCTACTGCCCCAATATGTACGTGCGCGCCATTCTCGCCTTCCTTACTCGACCGCTGCTGCATTCCGTATTTTTGTCACGGTTTCGCGCTTTTTTCTCTTCGTGAAAGGTCCGTAAAGAGAAGAGTCGTGCACACCGAAATTTGACCTCGGCACAGGTCTACAGTAGAGCTGTGACGATTGTCTTCAACACACAAAACTGTCATTCGGTAGTTTTGGTACTCTACATACGTGACGTAATACACTTTAGGATTACCGGTGGTATTAGTAAGGAAAGAAACAGAAATGAATCTATAAGAGAGAAGATGGTGGCCGACAACTTCTCCTTGCTTTTCTTGTTCGCTTGTTGTTTGTTTCGTACATACACTAAACAACCATAACATTATGACCACAGACCTACTATCGATATAAACCCACCCAGGTAATAGCAGCTTCACACAGCGATGAATGACTGCTAGCCAGACACACGCACGGTGCGTGTAGCATCAGTGAGCGTGCTGTCCGTGTGTAGAATGGGGAAGGAGCGCGATCGATCTGAATTTGACCGAGGGTAGATTGTGAAGGCCAGGAGGCTTGGTAAGAGGATTTCGGTTACTGCACGACTTGTCGGATGTTCGAGGAGTGCTGTGAAGACTGTCTTCAACCCCTGGCAAAACCGAGGTAAAACCACGTCCAAACGTCGTGAGGTGCGCGGCCACCCCTCATTACAGATGTCGGACGTCGTAGGCTGGGCAGACTGGTAAAACAGGACAGGCGGAGAACAGTGGCGTAATTAACATTAGACTTTAATGCTGAGCAGAGTAGAAGAGTGTGCGAACACACAGTGCACCGAACACTCCGAACGATGAACCTCCGCAGCCGACGACCCATTTGTCAATATTAACATCATGACGGTCTCGTCATCATCGGCACTGGACGTTGACGCAGTGACAGAGCATTGCACCTTGAGTTCTCGGTAGGATGAAAATAGTATGACAATAGGAATTCTTCTTGCAGCACATTTTGATGCAGTCTGATGAATCACGGTAACTTCCTCCTCGTGCAGACGGGAGGGCGTGAATCTGTCGTCTTCCAGGGGAACAGGTTCTTGACATCTGTACTGCGGAACGGAGGCAAGCTGGCGGCGGCTCCATTGTGGTCTGAAGAACATTCACGTCAACAGCCATTGATCCAGTGGAGCTCGTGCAAAGCACCACGGCGGCCAAGGAGTATCGTACACTGGTTGCAGAAGATGTCCACCCCTTCAAGGCTATCATGTTTCCCTACAGCAGTGGCATTTTTCTCCAAGATAATGCTCCATGTCACAAGGCCAGGAGTGTGATGGAGTGGTTCGAGGAACACAGTGGCGAGTTTCCGTTGAATGTGCTGGCCCGCCAATTCGCCAAATCCTAATGCGATGGAACACATCTGTGAACGTGGCGCCGGACTCATCGCCCCCTGCCGGAGTTTACGGGAATTAGGTGGTTTGTGTGTGTAGATGCGTGCCAACTCCTTTCAGTGACCTATCAAGGCTTCATTGCTTAAATGCCACAACGTGTCGCCGCTGTTATTCGTGCCAAAGATGGGGATACCGGCTATTAGATAGTTGGTCACAATGTTCTGGCTAATCAGTTTACGGTAGAACCTCGCTAATCCTACCTCGAATTTCCCGAGTCCCCACTTAGTCCCACCATTCCATTTCTTTAGTTCTATTTTTTTTCCACACGCTGGACGCAGCTACAGTCAGATCTGGTCTTGTCCATGACTCGTCGTCAGTGATACGGATCAGTAGGCAGTTGATCGTTGCTAGGTGCGGCAGTTCGATTACTTTTAGCGTGAAATAACTTGTTTCTAACTCGATCAATAACTGCTACAGCGCTCGCGTTTGTTTTATAGTGACTGTGTTTTTCTTTCATATTTGAAGTGTGTAAAATTAAATTATGTCGTCAACTATACGTAGACATGTGACGCTCTCCGTAGCGGAGAAACTGAAAGGACCTGAAAGGTTGAGATTAAAGTTAGTCTCTTTTAAACATTGCAAGTGAGGTACGGGCTAGCATAGCAACCGTTAGAAACTGCAGAAAAATAGGAAAACTCTTGATGATGAGAAAGGACTGAAAATGGACAAGACTTTAAAGAAGTCTAAGAATGAAATTGTAGAAATTCCTTGTGGGTGTACTTTGACCAGGAGAGAAGAAAAGGAACTTCGTTGGCTTGGCCAATCTTAAACGTAAAGACACTGATTTTGTATTAGAAATTAGATGGAAACAATAATATGAAAATTTTAAAGCGAATGAAGGCTGATTACATCGGTAGAAAAAACGACATAGCAATCGAAGTGTAATTATTTCCGGCGAGAAGCTATCTGCTGCCGAAATTTGTAACCTTAATTAAATAGCGTAATCTGATCCCCGATCAACTGCATAACATTGACGCTTCCTACAAGAACCCTTGCTGTGGGAAATGCGCCTATAACAGGTATAAAACATGCCAAAGATAGAATTACCATTGCTCTCTGTAGTCACGTAATAGCAGGCACAAGAAAATGCACTGTTCTGATACAGATCAATAAAAGTGCTCTTCTGACAATCCGACCTTCTTTGCGTTCCAACCCAGCACCTGCTTCCATACGAGACGGATAAGCGAGGATCTACCGTACGTATTTTTTCTAAAAGCATCCTGTATTTTTTATTCGGAGGTACATTTCCTCTCTCGTAGACCTGTTCGAAAACGTATCAGTATACCATTCACGTAAACATGATGTTTTTAAAAACATAGCAAAGAACTGACGCTGACTCTCCTGTAATAGCAATCAGTGCGCGTGTCCGTGATAACTTAGCTTTTCCACTTGCTGGAGTTGACGGTAAACAAATGGAAAGACACAGAAAATGCACACCGTTCATTACCTCTCTCTTAAAATGCATTCTCCATAGACGATACTGAGCGAAGTGGCGCAGTGGTTAGCACACTGGAGGACGACTGTTCAAACCCATGTCCGACCATAGTGATTTTTTTATCGTGATTTCCTTAAATAGCTTCAGGCAAATGCCGGGATGGTTCCTCTGAAGGGGCACAGCCGATTTGATTCCCCATCCTTACCTAATCCCATGGGACCGATGACCCCTCCTCCAAATGAACCAACCAACCGTAGATGAATAGCACTTCTATCTTTTTTCTTCGTTGGTGTACGTTGTACTTACACAAACCATCAACTGAACACGGTCGACCAAATGAGTGGTTACGTGTTCCTTGTGTTTCCGTTTGTTTACTACCGACTCCAGGAAGTGGACGAGTTATCTCACCATGGCTACATGCAACGTGATCTGCAAGCTGGGGAAAATAAAAGTATTCCGGAGCAAAGAGCTCCAGTGTAAAAAGCAACACAGCAGACGAAAGAAAAACCTGATTACAGCAGATGTTAAAAGTGACCACCATTCAACTCTTGGCACTTGTAGGCCCTGATCAGCACGCTGCTGAAGGCGGTTCGAAGCTGGACTGCTAGAATTGCTCCGGTCTCATCCGAAATGTTCTGCTGCAGTTCTGGAAGACTATGAACGTTGTTGCGATACAGCTGAGACTTAAGGGCTCCCCACACAAAGTAGTCGCACACCGACAGATCAGGTGACGTGGGTGGCCAGCTGGGACCGCGACCAGACTGACCTCTGCTAACAACACTGTCAGGCGTGAAGATTGTGTAAATGTGCTCCACGGTTCGGGCGGCTGTATAGGCAATTGCTCCATCCTGTTGGAAGTAACTGTAGGTCTTTTCCTCCATTAATGCCACGACAAATGGTATCCACTCTTCCGCCACTTTTATTTGCTCCAACCTGTACTACAGAAAAGTCAAAGCCAGTTTTGTATTGCGTTTCTAATAAGTTCATGTTTACATGAATGGTCCACTGTGATAAATTTTTGAGTAGGTCTCGACGAAATGAAGTGGACTGCCGAATAGAAATATAGGTTGCTATTTAAAAAAGGCTTACTTCTCTTCATATCCTCATTAAGAAAAGGTCTCCTTTGTAGCTAAACAACACTCGCTTCTTACTCTTTTTTTTATTTTCCTTTCTGACAAAAGGTTATTCGGTGTGGTCAAGATGAATCGGACACCCTATATAAATTTTCCGTTGATATATTTAAAACTATGTAAGTCAATAAATATCGTATAACACCGTTGTCTTGAAACATCCGCTAGACGATCGGCCTCGACTATGACGTAAACGCTGAGAAGGGGAAGCGGGGGAGGAAATTACACTCTTATTTAACTCGAATTTTGAAAGATTTTTTTTTACAGTCTGTAAGTTTCACATAATACGCCCCCACAGTCCGCTGTGAGCAATACCTTCCGCTTCAATGGCGCAGAAGCGATGGCGGTTGTTGCTGAAAGACAATGCATAGGGATCCCCGATACAGATTAATGGAAACTGTTTCACTCGTTGTAACATGGAGCTGGACGTGAAGTTAGAAACGTTTATTCCAGTGGTTAAAGGCAAGAACTATAAGAAGTATCCTTAACCGTTCTAACAGCACTCTGACAAAGAGAATAAACAGGAAGTTTGTTTCCTCTTTACATGGCAGTATATCTTTAATCGTCGTAACCTATTACGTTAAAAAAGTTTTAGGTAGTTGTGTGATCATTGTTCCTCTCAGCCTTACAACAGGTGATCGTTTTGGTTATTGAATACCATAAATAACACTCATATATCAGCTCCATTCTGTAGGCATTTTCTGCAAACCATGAACAGTTACTGTAGACGAATACGATATTAACAAGCGGTGTCTGTTTCTTCGTAACAGTAACTAAACTATAATAACCACGCGCATTGTGGAATTTACTCCCCCGAAACCTGGGAATAACATAAAGCAGATATAAATTTAATTTATAGTATTATTCTATACTTGCGAAAATAAAATATTATTATTATTATTAACTAACCTATCAGATACTATCATTTTCCTTTATTTCTAAGTGACATTCTACGTACGTCTTTTTAGAAACGTTTATTCAACAAAGAAAATGGCAGTTACAGAGCTTTATAAACGGTTGCGATTATCAAATAACTATCTCCAAAGCAAATTAATGCGGCGGCAGAATATTACCGAATTATTGAACTCTCTAATACACGCGGCGTCAAAAGTGAAGTATATAACGGTAATTGAATTTTCACGAAAGAGAAAGATGCCACGGAGTCATTCCTCAAGCGGGCTGGAAATCGAAACCTGGCTTATAACTGATCATTCTCGGCTGATGTAACTCAACAACTGGAGTACCCTGGGCTAGCTTTGGAGAATCAAGAGCTACGGAAGGTTCAGATGCAAATAAGATATCATCTTTACTTATTAAATTTGCGTGTTATGTTCCGTGAGTTGGTCATGTGATTAGCTTATGCGAAAATGAGATGAACTATTTGTTTATTACAAATGATGATAGTTAAACTACATTTATCTTTGAAACTAGGGATGAAATGAAAGCAGGGTTATATTCCTCATATGTTACATCACATTTTCTACTCCACTCGATAACAATGATTCTATGTTACCAGTAGCACGTCATCGTCCATAATCATTCATAAAAGCCACAAGGACGGTGAGCCATTCAGAGTAGGCTTGTGGCTCAGTATTTTCTCTCAATTTTTTCTGCCATGCATTTAGAAAATTAATGTACCAAAATCTCTTCCAATAACTTTCTAGCATCACTTTACCTCATATATTTTTTGTTACTGGAACACAATCCCTTCATTTTCCTTTTATTCTTCCGCAATGAGTCGCAAAACTTGATTCCCTTTCGGCAGTAATTTCTATTGCAGGATTTAAACTCGAAATAGAGAAACACTTTTTATTTATCAATTGTATCTGCTCGAACTGTATTCAAATAGAAACAAGTCATTAAACGTAACGCTTTGAAGTGTCTCTTGTTTCGTTGATCCCAGTAACACAATAATTAGGATTAAAAATTCTGAGCTTTGTAAGACACTGTCAGATCAGCAGATTCACCGCGCTCCCCTCGCTTATTAAATCGGTCTGAACGAGAGTATATCTTGTGGAGATAAGCTTGAACTAAAACCATGATACAGAGAGAGAAATGGGTCGTCCGCATCGAGCTTACTCTAAATAACACCTCTCTCACGTTACAAGACGAAATATTTTCAGTTCGGATTTAGGGACACTGCCTCTGCTTATGACGAAGAGAACGCAGTTACACCTGATTTACCGGACGAGGCAGCGCAGTGGTTATCTCACCGTACTCGCTTTCTGGAGGACAACGGTTCAAATCCGCGTCCAGCCATCCAGATTTCGGTTTTCCGTGATTTCTCTAAGTCGGTCCAAGCAAATGCTGGGATGATTCCTTTGAAAGGGCACAGCCGATTTGCTCCCCATCCTTGAAACAATCCGAACTTATGTTCCGCCTCTAATGATCTCGATGTCGACGGGACATTAAATCCAAACCTTCTCTCACCAGATTTACCACAGTTACCAGCTGCGCTTTGTACCCTTATTCTTCTTGTACTTACTGTAAGACTAGAATTCCAGTAATTAAATTTAGTAGCTCCATGTGGTTTCATATCCAGTGCTGACGTTTGGAAATTGTTTTACGTATTAAGCAATGAATAATGCATAAGCGCATTGCGCTTAAGAGCAGGTCCGTTTTAATTTCATGCAGTACTAATACGCTTTCATGTAACGTTATGTAATAAAGTCTGCTAATTGCCGTTTAATATATATTAATCACCGCCAGAACTCCATTACTAAATTAAGAGTTTGCTCGTTAGACAACAAAGAAAGCCTGAATCGCAGGTTTGGAAGAACAAACAATAAGACCTTGATTCAAGGAAAACAATGACTCTCTTTATTATACTGATCGAGTAAAGCTGATCAGTGTACCACTCTATGCATTATTACACATATGGTTCAATTGTCTTTGTGTACAATAATCTGCTGTTTAGCACAGATGGACCACTTGGCCATATGTACTACTCACCTCTCAGAGTCGAGTTGGGTTGCAGGGTGGAACCATCAGCTCTTCTAGTCTCGTTTCGGCAGTTGCGTTTATTTTGTCTTCTGTCTCTCTGGTTTCCACATAATTAGGGCGAGGCGACCCGGATCATCCTGCAAGACATTTTTTAATGTTAGCTTTATAATGAGACCTATTTAACCTGCTGCTTAAAATCCCCTTTGAGGCGATTTATAGAAAACGCTGGGCAATGCAGTCTAAGTATTGTTAATACTATCGAAAAGACTTTTTTTAATGTGAAATTATTCTTCCGAATCTACTACGATGATTGTCCAGAAAGTAATGCACCGCATTTTTCTTTCTTTCTCATACGAAAACAATGCTACGAATGCGAAACGTTACGTATGTATTATTTGAAGACTCCCGAGTGAGCGCGCGAAGTTTCCGTCACTTCCAACAGATAGCGTAGTTGCAGGACAGATTCAAAATGGCATCTATAGGTGATGTACGTTACAAGCAACGTGCCATCATTGAATTTCTCACTGCAGAGAAAGAAACTATGGAGAATATTCACAAACGCTTGCGGAAAGTCCATGGAGCATCTGATGTTGACAGAAGTACAGCTATTCCTTCGGCACAGAGGGTTATTTCCTGGGCACAGAGGCTGAGGTCATCAGAAGGCGGTTCGGCGGAGCTCCACGATTTGCAGTCGTCGGGGAGACCATCCACAGCTGTCACATCTGACATGTTGCAGAGAAAATTTATATTAATTTGTAGTATCATTCTATACTTGCGAAAATAAAACATTATTATTATTATTATTATTATTAACTAACCTATCAGATCGCTATCATTTCCTTTATTTCTAAGTGACATTATATGTACGTCTTTTTAGAAACGATTATTCAACAAAGAAAATGGCAGTTACAGAGCTTTATAAACGGTTGCGATTATCAAATAACTATCTCCAATTTGTATTAATATAACTATCTCCAAAGCAAATTAATGCCGCGGTAGAATATTATCGTATTATTGAACTCTCAAATACACGCGGCGTCAAAAGTGAAGTATATAACGGTATTAGGTATAGAGATGCATTACGACTCGAGAAGACATTTTGAGGACGGTGAGGAGCTAATTCACACACTGAAGCACTGGCTCCGCCACCAGGACAAGGATTGGTACCAAAAAGGCAGACACGCTCATCTTTCGTGCTGGAGAATGGCCATAGAACGGGACGGAGATTACGTGGAAAAATAGGATGTGTAGATAAAATGCCATTCTTTCGTGTGTTTAATTCTCATTATGTTCAACAAATATTTGTTGAAGAAAAAAATGTGGTGCATTACTTTCTGGGCAACCCTCGTAGATTTTTGTAGTGTAACTTGAAACTAATTTTCGTGAAATATTCATGTATCATTTCAATACATAGCAGGTGCTGCAATTTGTACATCATGCTGAGGAATTCAAAAATGGCTTTGAGCACTATGCGACTTAACTTCTGAGGTCATCAGTCACCTAGATCTAAGAACTAATTAAACCTAACTAACCTAAGGACATCACACACATCTATGCCCGAGGCAGGATTCGAACCTGCTGCCGTAGCGGTCTCGCGGTTCCAAACTGTAGCTCTAGAACCGCACGGCCACTCCGGCCGGCTGAATTCTAAAACTGAAAGTATATAATTATACTATTAAGTCATTCAACCATATAATATGTACATCAACTGATATGATGAAACTTCCTGGCAGATTTAAACTGTGTGCCCGACCGAGACTCGAACTCGGGACCTTTGCCTTTCGCGGGCAAGTGCTCTACCATCTGAGCTACCGAAGCATGACTCACGCCCGGTACTCACAGCTTTACGTCTGCCAGTATCTTGTCTCCTACCTTCCAAACTTTATAGAAGCTCTCCTGCGAACCATGCAGAACTAGCACTCCTGAAGTTTCAAACTGATATGATATTTACCGGTCACAGCTAAATATGTGGTAATGTAATTAGCAATTCTTCTACACCTTTTATTTCAGCGGTCCCTCAGACCCTCGGTAACAGGTACACACATGGGGCGATTCAGCTGCCCCTACCACTGGGTTTTATGCGACAGGTCACCCCTTCAAAAACCGCGAGTGAGGTTTTCACATTCTCTCGCTCGCCATGCGCAAACCATTGAGCCTACAGAAAAACTGAACAGAATCTTTTAGTAGGAAATTTAATTCAGTTAAATTTTGTTCTGGGATACTTTTTCCCTGGAGGCCATGGTTTTCGAGTTTGAATGTCACTTTTGTCCGTTGTCTTACATAATTCAAAAACTATGGCTTCTAGGAAAATCTCATCCAACAGTACAAAATTTAAGTTAATTAAATTTCTTACAATAAGATTCAGTTCATTTTTTTTCCTGCAGGAATAAAAGTATGTGCTTATCAAGCGAGAGAATATAAAAATGCCGCACGTGGATTTTGAAGGGGTTGCGTCAGAGTCAGCGGTAGGGGCAGCTAAATCACCCACCTCTATTTATATAGAGATCAAGACAGAGAGAAAGAGTGAACGGGGGGGGGGGGGGTGTAGAGAGGGAGGAGGGAGATTAGCAACTTTCCGATGGCAGAAGACATTACGGCCAGCGTAGTCGAACATGATCGTTTTCGTGGACGTTCCTGTGGCGCTGCACTCATTCCTCGGGTCTTTTGAAGGATGCATTTGGCCCTGACTTTATTTTTATGGATGACATGTGATACCGCATCGGAGAGAGCAGGTAGAGGAGTTCATCAAACGAGAGTAAGTTCGGCAAATGGACTGGCCTGTCAGTTCCTACGACTTGAATTCTGTCGAGTACTGCGGAGACGTACTTGCAGCAGTTGTCAGCCACGTTGGTGGAGGAATGGAAAGCCTTACCACAAGAACTCAACATCTGAGGTCATCAGTCCCCTACAACTTAAACCTAACTAACCTAAGGACATCACACACATCCATGCCCGAGGCAGGATTCTAACCTGCGACTGTAGCAGTTACGCGGTTCCAAACTGAAGCGCCTAGAACCGCTCTGCCACAGAAACTGGTCCACAAGAACTCTGCCAACCTTTGTCCAGCATGGGAGCATATTGCAGAACATTCACTGCCGTTGATGGTGATCACACACGTTGTTATGACCTACGTCCCGCCTTTTGTAATGTCCAGGGAACCATCATAAACCACGGAGACTTCAGTGTATTTATCGTCTTTGAATAAACGTGTCATTTCTGTTTGTCTTATTGCGTATTTTTATAGCTACCTTCTGCACTATACTGTAGCAGTTCTTTCTATGTATAGTCCAAGTTTCATCGAGCTATGTTGCATGGCGAAAGTTAGTTTCACTCTGATGTCTTGTACAAGAGTGTACTTATTGCTGTAGCATGTGACTGAGTATGCTTGTCAGTTTCTATCGAGGGAGCGGTACCGTTATATCATTATTATTATTATTATTATTATCATCATCATCATCTTGGACAGTGTGCCGCCTCTGGCCGGGTCTGTTTGTAACATAAGCCTCTCCATTGCCCTCTGTCTGCCACCATCTCTCCGTCTTCACCTTGGTCCAGTCTTCTCCTTTCTCCTGGATGCTTTCCTCCACTCCTTTCAGCCATCTGTCTCTCGGACTTCCTCTTGGTCTCCTTCCTTCCAGTTTCATCTTTTGTATCCTCCTGGGTATCCTCTTCTCCTCCATTCGCTTAACATGCCCACACCATCTCAGCCTTGATTTGTCTATCTCCTCCTGTAATGGTTCCACCTTCATTAACTCTCTGATCCTCTCATTTCCTAACTTGTCTATCTTTGTCACTCCGATATTGTTCCTCAAGAATTTCATCTCACTAGCTTGTACTTTGCTTTTCTCTCTGCCTTTCGTAACCCAGATTTCGAATGCATGTATCAGGATCGGGACATAGTATGACTGGTATACAACTTTTTTACTGATTTGGGGTACATACTTGCTCCATATCGGGCTTCTGACACACTTCCGAAATGCTTCTGCTTTTCTCTCCCACTCGTTTATTTCTCTGTCGTTTTTTCCATCTTCTTGTATCATGCTTCCTAGGTACTTGAAACTCTCCACTCTCCTCAATCGTTCCCCACCGATTGTTATTTCAGTTGTTCCACTCTCCTTCGTTCTTGTTGTGATAATCATCTCACTCTTACCTATACTAAATTTCATCCCATATTCTTGTACTGTTCGTTCCCATTCGACCACCTGCTCTTGTACTTCCTCCTCTTTATTCACCCAAATTATCAGATCATCTGCAAACACCATAGTTTTCATCTTTCCTTCACCAATTACTTGTGCTACCGTACTCATTACATCATCCATCACTACAACGAAGAGTAATGGTGAAAGTGCACTTCCCTGCCTCAGGCCATTCTTTTGTTCAATCCAAGCTGATCTCTCTCCTCCCACTTTCACACAGCTCACACTTCCATGGTACATTTCCATTATCCTCCAAATAATCTGTTTTGCTACTCCTTTGTTCTCCAGGGCTTTCCACAGTTTGTTTTTAGGTACACTACTATACGCTTTTTCAATGTCCAGGAAGGTCATTAATAGATCTATTCCATATTTAAAATGCTGTTCCTGCAGTTGTCTTACAGCAAAAATTAGATCCACAGTAGACCTTCCTGTTCTGAAGCCATGTTGTGCTTCTCTCATCCCTCCTCCTAATTTTTCCCGAATTCGTGCTCCCAAAATTTTCTCAAAAATCTTTGCACAATGACGCATCAGTGCTATCCCCCGGTAGTTCTTGCACTCTTTTCTTTTTCCATTCTTAAAGACCGGGACAGTTATTCCCTTTTTCCAGTCTTCTTGGATCATCTTCTGTCTCCACACAATATAGCGCTATATACAAGATAAAATTAGGTCACCCTTACATTACTGACTATTTTTGTCACATTAAGGTGATAAGTGTTGTACATTTTACAGCATGGGAAGTAAAAGTGATTAATGAAACGTAGTAAGCCCTACGAAAAAAAACTATCGGTGAAACTTAAAGCCGTACACTGTTTTCTTTTCAACGTAGTCCATCTCTGACTTAAGTCATGTGAAGTTGTGTGTATCTTCCAGTCGGTGGTACCGAATTAGCACAGTAAAATGGTTCGACGTGTAGGGATGATAGAATGTCAGAAAACAGCTATCGCGTCTGGTCGTACACATGACGAGCAACATTGGACAGTCCGAGTTGGTACACCAGTTTATGGTGTACTGTCCAATGTGTCTACAAGAAATTCTGTACTGCTCTCAGATATAAAGGGTGTTCGGGCTGGTCCCGGTGGAGGTTCGAGTCCTCCCTCGGGCATGGGTGTGTGTGTGTGTGTGTGTGTGTGTGTGTGTGTGTGTGTGTGTGTGTGTATGTATGTATGTGTGTTTGTCGTTAGGATAATTTAGATTAAGTAGCCTGTAAGCTTACGGACTGATGACCTTAGCAGTCAAGTCCCATAAGATTTCACACACATTTTTGAAACAGGGTGTTCCGAAATTCCCGCTACAAACTTCCAGGACTTGTAGAGTGGAGTGGGTACATAACAATTTGAATGGGAACCCATATCCGGGAACAATCCGTTTGCGTGCTGCGTCCATTTGAAAAGTAGTTTGCTAGGTAGATATGCAACAGGGTAGTCGAGGGGTGGGGGAGGGAGGAACGGGGAGGAATGGTTACGTCGGATGGGCTGATATCATTTGACGTCTCCCTATCTCTTCGATCTGGCTGTCTCTGAGCACTATAGGACGTAACATCTATGGTCATCAGTCCCCTAGAACTTAAACTACTTTAACCTAACTAAACTAAGGACAGCACACAACATCCAGTCATCACGAGGCAGAGAAAACCCCGGACTCCGCCGGGAATCGAACCCGGGAACCCGGGCGCGGGAAGCGAGAAGCGAGAACGCTACCGCACGACCACGAACTGCGGACCTCTCCGATCTGGTTCGAGCCTCATTTACGTGTCTGTGAGTGTTAGAGCAACATGGTTGAGTACACGTTTGCCGACGATACCGACAAGATCTTTCTGAAAGGCGAAGCTCAAGGTAATGGAAGAGCTGTTCTTCGACTTTATCAGGATCGTTCTCGACAACGTCGGGCTCCATCGCATATCCTTTTCGCCACAACTACGCAACAGCTTCGAGAAGCATACCTCCACCGTCAGCAGGCGTGACTGTGATGCTCCAAGGAGACGCCACGCGCCAGAATTAGAAGAGGGCAAACTGCATCACGTTGAAAAGAACCCTCCAAAGAATATGTTGTGGTTGGCAGGAGAGCCAACCGTATGGTTAAAGGAGGCCGATATGCACGCGTTTTAGCTCACGCAGGCTGGCGTGAGGTCTGAAACATGACAAGGGAATTAGAAGTGAGAAAAACGGACGTAGCTGGCGGAATACTTAATTTTAATCCATTCATGGAGAACGTCGCTCTTTATGGTACATGATTCACAATATCAATAGTACGAATACTGGCGCCTTGCTAGGTCGTAGCAAATAACGTAGCTGAAGGCTATGCTAACTATCGTATCGGCAAATGAGAGCGTAATTTGTCAGTGAACCATGGCTAGCAAAGTCGGCTGTACAACTGGGGCGAGTGCTAGGAAGTGTCTCTAGTCCTGCCGTGTGGCGGTGCTCGGTCTGCAATCACTGATAGTGGCGACACGCGGGTCCGACGTATACTACCGGACCGCGGCCGATTTAAGGGCTACCACCTAGCAAGTGTGGTGTCTGGCGGTGACACCACGGAGTACACAAGCAGTTTCTCGGCTATTGATGAGGGAACTGTAAAACAAGTGATGTACTGGGTCACTCTTAGTCAACTACATGTAAAAGTGGTCATGTCACCAACATGTTTCCGCCCCGCGGGGTAGCCGCGCTATCTAAGGCGGCTTGGCACGGTTCGCGCGGCTTCCCCGTCGGAGGTTCGAGTCCTCCCTCGGGCGTGGGTGTGTATGTTGTCCTTAGCGTAAGTTAGCTTAAGTTGGCTTCAGTAGTGTGTAAGCCTAGGGACCGATGACCTCAGCAGTTTGGTCCCACAGAAACGTACCACCACCAATATGTTTTCAAATGGTTGTGGCACGGAAACGATACGATTCCGAACATGGGTTCCAGTTCAAAATACTATCTACTCACTCCCCTCTATAAGTCCTAGAAGTTTGCAACTGGAATTTCCGAATACACTGTGTAACAAGATACACTATATGATGAAAAGTATCCTGACACCTGGCGGAAAATGACTTACAAGTTCGTGGTGCTCACCATCGGTATTGCTGGAATTCAGTATGGTGTTTGCCCACCCTTAGCCTTGATGACAGCTTCCATTCTCGCATGCATACGTTCAATCAGTTGCTGGAAGGTTTCTTGTGGAATGGCAGCCCATTCTCCACGGAGTGCTGCCGCGCGGGATTAGCGGAGCGGTTTAAGGCTCTGCAGTCATGGACTGAGGGGCTAGTCCAGGCGGAGGTTCGGGTCTTCCTTCGGGCATGGTTGTGTGTGTTTGTCCTTAGGATAATTTAGGTTAAGTAGTGTGTAAGCTTAGGGACTGATGACCTTAGCAGTTAAGTTCCATAAGATTTCACACACGTTTGAACATTTTTTGAACGGAGTGCTGCACTGAGGAAAGGTATCGACGTCGGTCGGTGAGGCCTGGCACAAAGTCGGCGTTCTAAAACATCCCAGAGGTGTTCTATAGGATTCAGGTCAGTCCATTGCAGGGATGTTATTGACGTGCAACCACTCCGCATCAGGCCGTGCATTTTGAACAGGTGATCGATCGTGTTGAAAGATGCAAATGCTGTTCAATGGTGGGAAGCAAGAAGCTGCTCAAAACATCAATATAGGCCTGTACTGTGATAGTGTCACGCAAAACAATAAGGGGTGCAAGACCTTCCATGAAGAACACGACCACACCATAACGCCACCGCCTCCGAATTTTACTGTTGGCACTACACACGCCGGCAGATGACGTTCACCGGGCATTCGCCATACCCACACACTGCCATCGAATTGTCACATTGCGTACCGTGATTCGTCACTCCACACAACGTTTTTCCACTGTCCAATCGTCCAATGTTTACACTCCTTACACCAAGGGAGGCGTCGTTTGGCATTTACCGGCGTGATGTGTGGCTTACGAGCAGCCGCTCGACCATGAAATCCAAGTTTTCTCACCTCTTGCTTAACTGTCATAGTACTTGGAGTGGATCGTGTTGCAGTCTGGAATTCCTGTGTGATGGTCTGGATAGATGTCTGCCTATTACACATTACGGCCCTCTTCAACTGCCGGCGGTCTCTCTCAATCAACAGACGAAGTCGGCCTGTACGCTTTTGTGCTGTACGTGTTGCTTCACGTTTCCACTTCAGTATCACATCGGAAACAGTGAACAAAGGGATGTTTAGGAGTGTGAAAATTTCGCGTACAGACGTATGACACAAGAGACAGCCAATCACCTGACCACGTTCGAAGTCTGTGAGTTCCGCGGAGCGCCCCATTCTACTCTCTCATGAAGTCTAGTGACTACTGAGGTCGCTGATATGGAGTACCTGGCACTATGTGGCTGCACAATGCACCTAATATGAAAAAAGTATGTTTCTGGGTGTGTCCGGATACTTTTGGTCACATAGTGTATAAGAACTGTGGTTGTAAGAACACCCTTACCCGCAAAGTACGGGGCGAAGTTTCACACCTTGTCAATGACAATCAGTTTGAAGCCCAACAGGAATTACAGTTACAGTGATTTCAGGTCCTTCGTGGCCGGTTTTCGAGCGAACACTGCGAAGGGACTTGCGCGTAGTGGTGACTGGCAGTGTGTAGCGTGCTCCAGCAACGAGGCTTTGTCCCTTTTCAAATGTTTCGAGGCGTACGAGCCGACTGCCCAGACAGCCCAGTGGGGCAGTACGTGGGGAAGCGGCTCGCCACGAAATCAACGCACGTTTCCGCATTATTCCTAGATGTAACGATTGAGTATGAGGCTTCCTTAGTCTCCAAGCGTCTCAAAACTATTAGTATGTTCAAGAGCCTGAAGACGTTTTCTAACGACGTGTGGAGTTTACAATGGTGATCACAGTATCTGCGGAAATGATACGAGGAATGTCTGTGCTGTGTAACAGGGCTGCTACGCCGATGCGACAGAGTGGGAGCTCCAAAGGGAATTCTGCCAAGGAAGAGCAAGTATATCCCCGCGTACTGTCCTACGTGTTTATAAGCAGCAGTACACATCTCAGTTTAAACAGAATTAGTGCCACAAATGCTGCGGAAAGGCGATCATGAAGAAACGGGACCGCGGAAATGAATCTCAGCTCTTGAGTAATACCCGTTTCGCTATCAGCCACAAAGTGTTACGGCACAACTGCTGTCCTTTTCGAACAATTCCTGCACAAAAACAACAATCGATGTTATGTTACGTCGATTATATCGGGGCGGTTTTATAGGCATGAGATCGTTCCATTACCCTGTCAACAAATCTAACTGGTTCCAGTGTGCGAAGAGTCAGCATCAGTGAATAGTGGAGACTCAAAGACGTTTTACCCGATGAGATAAACTATATTTACAATTACACATAACTGATGCGAGGGGCTATGTTCATAGAGGAATTGGACCAGCTATAGGAGAAGACTGCACGCATGGCATGAAGCAAGTTAGAGGAGACTGCTGATCGAGGAAACAGCCGTTCCGGTAGAAATACAAGGCACATTGTTGTATTAGGAGAACTACATCGAGTTGAGGGAAGATCTGAAGCGCTCTCTTGCAGGCAGCCTAACTCTAATAATGTCGACACGTATGTCGGTTTTCGCATCCAGTTGGCTAAAACTGTGACTATTTGGCACTATAAATGGTTCAAATGGCTCTGAGCACTATGGGACTTAACATCTTAGGTCATCAGTCCTCTAGAACTTAGAACTACTTAAACATAACTAACCTAAGGACATCACACACATCCATGCCCGAGGCAGGATTCGAACCTGCGACCGTAGCAGTCCCGCGGTCCGGCGGCACGATAAATATTCAACAGTAATCATATATGAATAATGACCCTTACAGCGCCGAATTTGTTTTCCACTGAACACCTCTGGAACCGCTCACCAAGTCAGGGAATGTATTCACGCAATTTGTCCGACCTGCAACATTTATTCTGTCAACTACCTCGGATACTGGAATCCTCACAGTAACCCCCCCTCCCCCCCAATTTCGATAATGGTATATGACTACTGCTTTATAGTTCTGTCGACAATGTTGTAGGTGTAGTCGTATTTCCAACACACTTGTGGTTCACTCTCTCCCCTGCAGCTCCGTTGAATAAATAACGAAAGTTCTCAGCTACGGCTGGTTTGCAGATGATCGAAGAGATACCGTGCTAAGGCTTCTAGGCAGTTTAACACTTTTCTCAGGAATATTTCGGTAACTTCTGCGTACACCTCTGGTTTATCGGCAAACTAGAAGTAACGGCTACGCTCCGGAGACCACAAGAGCTTGGCAGAGTGCGCTCGTTAAATATGCAGCAAGGCAGAAAATTGCCTCAGAAAGCTCTCCGCGCAACTGTTGACAGCACGTAGTGGAGCAAATACAGCTTTGCCATCCAATCGAACGTCGCTGTCGGCATGAAAAGAAATTGTCAGACGTCCAAAAGAAAGTTGAAAATGAGGTATCTGTCGTAGCTGCTGGAGATTCAGAAGAACACTGCTCAAATGCTGATTGGTAGCGATTATTTAAAACATCTCCTTACATGAGATTACATTTTCAGAACCATTCGTGTATTTTAACTGCTTCAGATTACTCTACAATGAGACATTCGCAAAAAAATGTATATGTCGTCTCATATTGCGACAATTACTTAGTATATTGTCTCGAGCGGTGTAATTCTGAGAAAACGTTCCTGCTTAATTAGTGAACATCAACACTGCGTCCATAACGATAATGGACGCTTACAGTAATCAGTTTTATCTATAAGAACCTCAGATGTATGCCCTGGTATTTAAGGCCAATGTAAAATACCATATTTCCATAAAAGATAAAAATTACGTAATATTCTCAAAATATTTAAAAGCGTACCTTTTACATTTCAAAATATATTTTCCAAACTTGAATACTTTTTAGAAAGTTTGTAGTTTGCCTTAAACCAGGCACTCAATGTTCTTGGCGTTGTTGAGTAGCAAAACCGAAATCAAATATCCGAAAAATAAACAGAGCAAAGACAATACAAAGTTCCAACGTTCTGAAATAACGTGAATTAAGCTGGATTGTAGACTTGTTGACAATCACTACGGAACATCAGCTTCTCAGATTTGGCTCTGCGTTCCAACGACGTATTTACATAAAGTTATTGGCAGTGGGTGATTACTAGCATTCTACAGTGCAAACGAGAACTCTTACGACGAAAGCATATTTTCAGAGTATTTTCGTATGAGAAGCCTACAGTCTTACGTGTCTCGTTAATGTGGACCTGCATCTCGTTTGATTTCTTACTCCCATTTATCTTAATATCTGTATTGAAATGAAAATGTCTGCACAAAAGTGTAAATGACGGTAGTATGTGCTGTTTGTCTAGGGTCTGTAAACAAAATTTATTCCATTCACTCACGGTACTTTTAGTTGGCAACAGGAATTCCGACTTTACTCTTCGCCCCGAAGCTTACATTCAGTACTGCTCGTTTATGTCTCGGATTCGTTTTTCCGGTGGTGTTAGTAGTACGTTGACAGTGATACACCGGGGTATGAATACGTTTACTGATGAAGAATTGGCCAGTATACACCTCACGTACGGGTGCCATGATGTGCAGTTATTCGTGCTGTCCTTCCTCACTTCCTTGCTGCCCGTCTTCCAGTGTGTGAATTTCTTTGGCCCTGTTACGAGACAGCTGGTGGTATTGAAATGATATGAGCACGTTAACTATTGTATAAAAAGCTCACCAGTAAGCTCTGTCACTTAGATAATCCTGAAGGAAAGCTTGGATGGACTTCACACTTGAGTGTTAGCTGGGAAGCTAGCCTTGATATTTCGATAGGCGTGCCTTTGAACACATTTAAATATTATGTAGCATTCTATATCTATAATGATCTATTTATTTCCATAAGATCAATGCACATTTAAAAACAATGTAAGTATTTGAACAGACAGAAATATGCTACAATAGATCCACATATTAATAAATAAAGTATTACTGTGTGTCCATGGGTGCCAGGGCACTTGCATGGATGTAACACTTAAGTAATAGTACTAGCCTGCTGAGGTATGAACTACTCACTCTCGGTTTGTGAGCGCCTCCAGTTGTTATCGGTACATTCCAGTTTAGCCAAATGGGAGACTACTGCCTTGTTCCCTCTTCAAATGCCAGGCTTCTTTCCCTTACACTATACTCGACTTTAAATTTTTTTATGCCGAGACATATCGCACACTGACGTAAGTTAAAAAAACGGCAAATTTTAGTTTATAATTCTGAGAAATACGTGTGAAGTACTCCAATGTGCACGAGAAACTCCACATATCTGCCTCGTAATGTTTCCACTTTAGAACAGTTGTGTTACTTTTGTTGAAGGCTACTTGAGGATTCGCCTCGGAAAGAACAGTGTCGCTTCAGCGTTGCTACTAACAAGTGTGCGTGGGTCATTCAAGAAGAGTTGTGACACTTTTGCTGTATAAAGTAAGCTGAATGTAACTTGTAATTCAACTGTTTATTACATTGTCTGTGTTTATATAGGGTATCTTACATTACAATGTTCCTGAGAAATGCATGCATATATGAAGGAACAGAAACTGTTTTGACAGTTACAGCTGCAGTAAATATTACGAAACTTGGTGCGGTGCCGGGTAAAGAAAGAAATTGGCAGTTTCAGCTATAAAGAAAGTTCATATAGACTCCCTTTGCCGGCCGCGGTGGTCTAGCGGTTCTAGGCACTCAGTCAGGAACCGCGCGACTGCTATGGTCGCAGGTTCGAATCCTGCCTAGGGCATGGATGTGTGTGATGTCCTTAAGTTAGTTAGGTTTAAGTAGTTCTAAGTTCTAGGGGACTTATGACCACAGATGTTGAGTCCCATAGTGCTCAGAGCCATATATATATATTTTTTTTGACGCCCTTTACTCTGCGAAAAGTATTCCTATATATAAGTCCATTTACGATTCTGTGTTTTTGTTCTCAAATTGTAACTAATTGGTCTTTCTTATTAAATTGTATTATTTTTCACAAATTATAATTCTCAATTTTTCAAATTGTTAAAAAATGGCTTTGAGCACTATGGAACTTAACATATTAGGTCATCAGTCCCCTAGAACTTAGAACTATTTAAACCTAACTAACCTAAGGACATCACACACATCCATGCCCGAGGCAGGATTCGAACATGCGACCGTAGCGGTCGCGCGGTTCCAGACTGGAGCGAATTTCAAATTGTTTTTCATTTTTCATTGTATCTTAAACGCTAATTTTGCCTCGTGGAGGTTGGAGTGTCGTAGTAACTCAGAAAAAGGAAAAAAAAAATATTATTTAGGATGGAAAAGTGGCAAAAGTGTCACACGAGGCGTCATAAGAAAAAAATTAAGAAAAGTAAGAAAAGTTACACAGCTCATATAACTAATTAGTAATTACCTGATAACACCTCGCATTCGACGAGAACAGAACGGCACAGAACGTCCATACTACTGCTGTAAAGAATGTAATGGAATTTACTGCCAAAAACACTTACTTGAAATTTGAAAGAAATTTACGCTGTTTCAACGTAAGTATTATAGAATTCTTTAACTCGATTATTCTCTAGTATTGCACTTTTGAGTTGTGTCATTGTTATTGCCGGGATGTAATATGTTTCTCTTAGCCATGTATATTTTAGCTGTTCGCGTTGTTAACAATTTAGTAAGACCCATGCCTGTGCGTACTTCTTCAATATTTGCTAATTCGTAATCTTCTCGGTAGGGCAGCGTGCAGCTCCCCACGCTTAACAAATGTTGTTTAAACTTTCTCCGGCAGTAGTGTGGTGGAAGCTGGCTCGCATGGCGGCCAACAGACACTCCAATAGAAATAACACTGAGGAAGGCACCTGCCTGCCGCCCCACTGTATTCCGTTTCCTCCAAGTCCCGCGCTTTAAAACTTCTACTGTAAGTCACGTTACACACTAACTCCATAAGAATAGCAGCTCAACAACATTATACTGAGCTATTCGCACTGCAGTGGCAGCCATGATCACAATGCTTTTGGATGCATACATAGGCGCTTATGACAACTGGAATCCTTTCGTGTTCGGAAAAGAGTTACTGGCAGGGCTAGGTAAGCCAGAACACCCTATCTGGAAGAGAACACGTTATACACGACTGGTAACAATTGCGCCACAGAAGATACAGTCATTGCAGCCAGCGGGCTTCCCATGTCGAGTGGAATTTGCAAATTAGTTCATGCAGCAATATTCAGGAACTCACAATTTTGCTGCTTTCGTGCTACTCGAATTTCCGACAATGCCACGTTTTACAAGATAGAGCATGTTCAGGAACAGTCATGTATGGATTGACGAAATGTCACTGGTATCTCAATTGTATGGACACAAGAGGTTCAGTTCGACGGTAAAATGTATATGATAATAAGCACCCAAAAAATTGTAATTAGAAATAGACAGTAACTTAGCATTACAGAACTTGCATTCCAAAAAGTTTTTTAACTAACATTAAGAAAATAACGAAAAAATTAAGTTTAATAACGTATCTGGAAGTGTCAAACAACAAATTTATTGTATGTTTACAACAATCATGTATTACACGATACTGAGCCTTCTTCGTAAATAAAAAAAGTGAAACACGATGACATTAACAACGAACAGCTTTTATTTAGTTGTATAGATGGACCACAGAGATAATAATAAGAATAATAGTAACAATAATAAAAGGAAATTTTCGGCGCACTTTTGATGATATAGATTATTCGCTGCTTATGAATCAGTCCAAAGCTACTCCTGCGGCTTAACGTTTGGCACAAATCCATATAAAGCACTGACATTTTTCAGCTTAACATGACAAGTCTCCCAACAAGAGGTTTTTTTAAATTCCTAGATGGAATGAACGGGCTTTAGGACCACTTCCAAGTTTCAGATCGCCACATCGTACTTTGGTACTGCTTTCTGAGTGGTGCGATCACTTCTCTCGTCTCCTTTCATTAATAGTACCAGTAGCAACTGCATTAAATCACTAAGCACATATAAAACTGAGTTGTTGCAATCATTTTAATCCCCTGCAAAATAAAAATTACTTTTCAGGCACAGCCTAGGCTGTGTCTTTAAATAAATTAATGATCACATATACATGTATCACTTATCTACGCAAATGTAACGCTATAACATGATTCCCTACTCAACGGTATGGCAAAATTTAATGGTCAACAAAACCCAGTGGTTGTCGATGTCTGTACCTCTAAGTACAGCCCTTCGACACTCAGACGACGATCGAAGACGTATTGCCAATAATTATCTCCGGCCTAACTGAAAAGTGGTGCGCCCGTGGGCCACGCCTTCTATTGTAAGTGCTCTTCTTTTTCGGTTCATAGTCTGATTTTACACTGTACTTCCATTGTCGACGAACTGAACAGTTGTGGCACGTTCAGCCCTTTATTCGCAGAGACTTGGTAAATACAACGAAAAACAGTGTCATGTTTCTGTGTCACTTTAACGTATAGCACAGAATATTACCGAGTGTAACTTATTTTTTGAAGTTCCTTCGTTTTTCCATGAGGACGCTGCGAACTGCCTTTATTCCTCGCAATTGACAACATGGCTGGTTTATGTTTCGTAGCTGTGAGAATAGCTTGGAAACAGTACTTGCAGACCAAATAAAGTGTAGTTTTTGGCAACAACAATGCAGGAAGCTCCTGATTGGAGATCGTACCAGTTCCCCCACCAATGAAAAATGGGAAACCCTAGTCCTACTTGTCGTAACCCACCTCGACGAATTTATTTGTCTTCGTTGCAATGAACAACATGGCATAAAACTGGATTTCATCTGCGTCACTGGGAATTGCGATTTTGAAACAGCCGAATGCATCCGAATTTTGCAGTTTCCTGCTCGTACGTTTGAAAGCAAACAAAACCTGCTCATTCTTTGAACGAAACAACGGGTTTTTTCAGTAGGTTTTTACAGCCGTAGGTGTTTGCAACAATCAAACGTAACAAGCAGAACACAATTAATATAGAACTGGATGAACTGCACTTGTGAAGATTTAATTGATTAAAAGTGCAGCAGACCGGCGGCTGGAAAGCACTCGTGGGCTGAGTAGGTCAACATTTGCCCTCCTCTCCAACACCGGTGCGCCTGCGCCACCGCCCAGCTTTAATTACTCCGTTTCCTCGGCTGAAACAGACTTCCGGTTACCGCATTGCCAGAGACAAACGGTCGGTCACCTCTAACCGAGTGTTGCTTCGTAAAATAAAAACTATGCGTAGCTAAGCTACGCTAGACCGAAATATTTTGTATCTTTACGCTAGGAAAAAACACGGCAAGAAGGAAATGCTCAACCTGTCAGAGACATGGTATTGAAATTTTAATTTTGTTACCTTGCTACACGTTGCGCCATAATGCAAGTCAAGTGTCAACCTTATCTGCAGCATACTTTTCATATTGACTGTGATTTGTTAGCATGTATAAAATAGTATCTGAGCAATAAAAAATTAGATGGTTCGTTATCAACGATAATTTATTCGAACTTCGTGAAAGTAGTGGGTCTTCAGTTTCTTGCGGCATGATAATAAGAGAATAATTCTCGGAAGTTCGGTCGGTTCTTTATGTACAGCGGGCACAGGTTTGAAATTAAAAAATAACTCTGAGCACTATGGGACTAAACATCTGTGGTCATCAGTCCCCTACAACTTAGAACTACTTAAACCTAATTAACCTAAGGACATCAAACACATACATGCCCGAGGCTGGATTCGAACCTGCAACCGTAGAGGTCGCTCGGCTTCAGACTGTAGCGTCTAGAACCGCACGGCCACTCCGGTCGGCCTATACAGTTCAAACTAAAATAATGCGCACACCCACACCATGTTATTTAGCGATAGGCCGTTAGACGTGGAAGAAACAGGTAACGCCTTACGAATGCTAGAAGAGATAGTGAAGTATATTTTATTTTGTGAACAACCGAATCTAATGCTTCAGAATATGTTGGATGCCGACCATAAGTAATTGCAAAGACGTGTGGTTTTGTCGGTTTTAAATTGATTCTGCTCACCAATTTGTTAATATGGATAAGACATCGGTCAACGATTTCACGCCACGAGCGAAACAACAATTAAAGAAGTCAATGGAAGTAAGCAGCCCTCCTCGAAAACGGCAAACTGAGATTGAACTATTAGAAACATTATAGCCAGTGAAGTGTTCCCTACGAAACAAAACGAATTTTTCCTATATACTTACACAGCGAGGAGTAAATTAACTACTGGCGAATACTACGCAAAGAATTCTTCACCAACTGGACGAAAAACACCCAAAAAATTGGCTTCCACTATAAATTCAGGTTGTTCCTCCCAAGAACCATCAGGCGTATTTTCTCTGATGTTTCGGCAGATATTTGCAATTTCATTTTTTTTCGCAAAATGTGGCAGGCGTTAGCCCAAACAAATAATCCTTTCCGTGCAACGACCACTGTATTCAGAAAGCGTCAGTTTGTTTCGCATTGCTACCAAAATTCGTGGATGGACGTGTGTGATGTCCTTAGATTAGTTAGGTTTAAGTAGTTCTAAGTTCTAGGGGACTGATGACCTCAGATGTTAAGTCCCATAGTGCTTAGAGCCATTTGAACTATTCTGTTACCAAAATTATTTTTTTACGCGCAGATTCGCCGATCCGAAATTAATTTAGTGGGATATTCATTTCATCGTTATGTATTAACACAAACAGTGAACACGGGCAACCAGTACGCCAGCAGCGGCGGAGTTGTTGTCAAGTATTCGAAGGAAGCACTCGAATAACAAATTCAAAATATCCAAACACTGATGGCTCCAGTATGTACTTTGTGACGTTTTGGACATTCCCCGTTATACATGGTTCGCGTTTGTAGTTAGGGTAAAGTGACTGTCAGTGTGCCTCCGTATATCCCCTAATTCTTATTACGCGTAAGTCTGGGAACACTGGATGAACCACGTAGCACATTCAAAAAGGGGGGGGGGGGGGCGGGGTCTCACCTTTTTAGTCGGACACAAGCCTACTCCTCATTTTAGCATGTTGTGTAAGCGGTACTTATTCAAGTTATTTAAGTTGTTTTGACGAGCTGTTATCTATTTTTCTGCACTTTTCGGATTATTTTAATACACTTGGTATTAAGTTTGTTCCGTAAAAGTCTCCCTGAGATATAAGTTTAAAAAATAAGAAGCTACAGTGAGAATAATGTGTATTGCGACAAGGTATATCTTTTTGTGGTTTTAGCCGTGTTTTCAGAGGGTTAGCGTGCTATTCTGCCGGAACAACTCGCGGATTCTGAGCGTGAGCACTCGCTCTTGCTCAATAGCAGAGCCGCTGCGAGGAAATGCACGCTCATCCCGTGGTCGGGCAACACTGGAGAAGCAGGGGAGTGTAATTTGGACTGCTGTGCTACGTAATATCAGCGATGGAAAACAGGCCTCATGTAACACTGACGATGTCTTCTCACTTCAATCCGCAGTGCGAGTAATCTTGTCACATTACACAATAAGGTGGGTTCCAAAAATGTTTAGTGTATCGTAATATGCAGCATAGTTTCAGGAAGTTCAATTTACAAATGCACTAGATGTCTTACGACGTTAAAGAGTACGGAAAAGGCGAAAGTGAAGGACCTGAGTGTGTACACGACGTTTTAAATCTTAAAAGGAGGCTCTCTGAAGAGGAAGAAGACAAATCAAGTGAGTGTGTCGTTGGGACCCACCTCTCCACACTCACAGTGAGCAACTCTGAACAACCTACACCATCCACTAAATCGACTCCGATTATATTATAGTTCCCTCTCTACTTTCCAGCCTTACTACGCTGCTGCGTCTCTATCCACACATTCCACCAAATCTTCTTCTACACATCCTCCACATAATCTTCCAGAGGAACTTCAATCGTCTCCCCCTCTCAGATCATGAACTCCCTGCCGACGTTTACCCCGCCTACCTACTTTAAGCCAACGCGGTGCATTCTACCTCGTCAGGGTTCCCTATCCCTCCCTTCCCCCATTCTTCCCTTCCACCCTTATTTCCTTAGCCCCTGTTCCTCACCAGATTATGGCGTCACTAATAACCCTCTGCCCCAGCCCCTCTTGCACCGCAACATCCACCTCTACCCGTCGATAAATCCTCACCAGTCCTCCATCCACATACCACCTGCTTTCTACCTTCATCAGCGACCAATCTTTCCTCTTCAACAACAAACTTCCTATCCCACAGCAGATTCTTCCAACCTTAGTGCGAGAGAAGTGCTTCTTTTTAACATCAGTGTTTCTACATCAAGGCCGTTTTAAAATGTTTTTAAATTTCATTTTATTGTGTATCTGATTTTTAACTTTTATTATCACTGTTTTTAACTAACAATGAAGGATCGTGTCTCTTATGTGCAAAAACTTCCATTTTTTTCACATTTACTGAATTTTTTAATTCATTGTAAATGTCTCACCCTTTTGATTATTATTCTCTCACTTCTTTTAAATTTTGATGTTAGTTCGCTGAAGAGCAGATTGACTGTACCACTGACACTCTACTCCCTCCCCCTTTCCCCCTCCCCACGCCTACATGACGGGGCGAAAGGGAAAGATCATTCGGGTGAGCTAAATAACTGCATTACTCTCAGAGAGGTCCTTCGCTCTTTCAAGAATGGTGGGTTAGTAAAAGGATAATTGGCAGTTGCAGCTGAACATTTATGTCCAATTATAACTGTTTCGAATGCTGCCGTTATCAGATATGACAGTTATGATATGTCACAGGTTACTGAAGACGACATTCACAGCCAGCTTGCAAAATTCTTGTAGAAAGTTTGTTGCACATTCTTCAGCTCTCTATACAAGTGTAGCTATCGCTGACAAAAAGATATAAGCGAAATTCCTAGCAGCGCTGAAGAAAACGTGGAAAATGTAGGTTTTTATTGAATTTATTAGGCTATTTTATCTGTCTACAGACGTAGCACCATTCGTGTCGGTAGAAATTTGGATTCGTAGCGCAGCTGAATGGAAATTGAAAAACCTTACAGTACTCAATTCGTGGTCATCTGCAGCTTGAGGTAATTGATCCGAACGCGACAGCGAATACAAATACAGTCTAGATTTCTCCAATCCCTTGCGTCAGGATCGATTTCCTCATTTACACGCCTGCCATTCCACTCCCGGCGACGAGGTACGCGCCGCTCGCAGGTCTCCCCACACCTTCGCTAGCGGAGCACGTTTGCTCTGAACCCCTGTTCTGCAAGAACTATTTAAAAGTGATAAAGATAGAAATATTCGTGTCACTACCCTTGTAACAGCGTCTTCCTAAAATTTGCTTGAACAGAAGTCGTCCACGACTCTAGCAATGCCACGGCAGCAGCTGTTCGCGTCCCTCCAGGAAGCCACCTCATTACAACCACAATAAGTAGCGCCAGGCTAGGCACTTCGTGTACATAAAAGAGAAACTAAACACATTCGCACCAGTGATCAAATATAACCCCAACGGAGGTTCTCCGGAGTTCGAATATCGCCAAGCACAGAATGTCAATAGCATTACTGCAATTGAAGTAGGTAACCAAAGACTGATATTACAACAGATCTTCAAAATTTTGTAAAAAAGCTGTGTTGCGTCACCTGTAATCCATTCATTTACAAGGATGGGAAAATAGTGGCCCACTAAGTGTTTTTGTGTGCTCCGCCAAGATAGTCAGAAAAATGAGCCATGAACCAAAATTTCCGTCCTGAGCGCGACATCGAGCGAGGTGGCGCAGTGGTTAGCACACTGGACTCGCATTCGGGAGAACGACGGTTCAATCCTGTCTCCGCCCATCCTGATTTAGGTTTTCCGTGATTTCCCTAAATCGTTTCAGGCAAATGCCGGGATAGTTCCTTTGAAAAGGGCACGGCCCATTTCCTTCTCAATCCTTCCCTAACCCGAGTTTGCGCTCCGTCTCTAATGACCTCGTTGTCGACGGGACGTTAAACACTAGCCACCACCACCTCCTGAGCGCGACCGACGATTTCCACTACGGCGGACACATCAATGCGCATGCGCAATACGCAGTGTAGATACTAATCGCGCATTCGAAGTTGACACTCGGCGCGGTGGCTGAAGCGAACGACCATAAAGGCGTTTTCCATTTCCTTATTGACATGCATTCAGATCATACTGTGAAAGACATATCTAATACTGTGACATTAGTTGACTTTTACAAATGTTTGTCTGCTGAAAAATTTCTTCAGTGAAGAAATTTGCAGGGGAAATGATTTCTACATTTGGGTGTACATATTTTTGCGAGAAAAGTGTGTCTAACCTGAAGAACAATATGGGTAAATACCTGCCCCTAGATGCCCTTTGACAGGCAGTAACCTTCAGGCTATGATGAGAATCTCAACAAGCAATCTCACTGTTAAAAAAAAAAAATTGTAGAAAAGTGTGATAGGATACATTTGTGTAATTATATTGGTTTTAGAACTGGATGTACCTGCAACTATAAATCATATGAAATTAGCACAATAAATAAATTTATTAAGACTTTCACTATTTTATTTTATTTACATTTACTGACGTTCATGGAAAATTTATATCTTTTCCAAAATGTAATGTTAACTAATGAATACAATCATTTTGAAAGGGGCAGCCCCACGCTGACCTCAACTTCCACAAAGTGGCCCCCCAGCCAAAACAATTATCCATCCCTGATTTAAGGACATCTATTTTCACCGCTATCATAATATTTTCAATATGTTCTACTAGATCCAATTTTCTACCCTTATCCTGTATATGCCAAACTGTAAGGTCTTCATCACTTCTAAACATATGGTGGCATACTCTCAGAGTATGCAGACACAATAGCGCCTTTCTTAGCAATCACATACAACCGCTCACTTGACGAAAGGTCCGTTCCTAAAGACTGGAAAGCAGCACAAGTCACACCGGGAAAGGAAATAACAGTAACTCATCGAATTAGAGACCCATATCACTGACCTCAATTAGCAGTAGGAATTTGGAGCAAATACTGTACCCGAACATTATGAATTGCCTTGAAGAAAATGACTTACTGATACATAACCAACAAGGATTCAGAAAATATCGTTCTTATGCAACACAGTTAACTCCTTATTCCCATGAAGTAATGAGTGCTGTCGACAAGGTATCTCCGATTGATTCCATATTCCTAGATTTCCAGAAGGCTTTTGATACCGTTCCTCACAAGCGACTATTAATCAAATTGCTTGCATATGGAGTATCGTATCAGTTGTGTGACTGGATTCGTGGTTTCCTCTCAGAGAGGTCACAGTACGTAGTGTCAGACGGTAAATCATCGAGTAGAACACAAGTGATATCTGGCGTTCCGCAAGTTAGTGTCATAGGCCCTCTGCTGTTCCTGATTTATATAAATGATCTACGTGATAATCTGAGCAGCCCCCTTAGATTGTTTGCAGATGACGCTGTAATTTACAGTCTAGTAAAATCATCAAGCGATCAATTTTAATTACAAAATGATCTAGAGAGGATTTCTGTATGGTGTGAGGTCATCCACATGGGTACTACAAGAAATCCGATAAATTTAGGGTATTCAAAAATCGCACAAATCTAAGGGCTGTCAATTCGACTAAATACCTAGGAATTACAATTACGAGCAACTTAAATTGGAAAGACCACTTAGAACACTTAAAAGATGCGACAAATCCACTAAAGAGACAGCCTACATTACACTTGTCCGTTCTCTGCTGGAACATTACTGCCCGGTAAGGGATCCTTACCAGGTGAGATTGACGGAGGACATCGAAAACGTGCAAAGAATGGCAGCTCGTTTCGTGTTATCGCTCAATAGGGGTGAGAGTGTCATTGATATGATACGCGAGTTGGGGTGGCAGTCACTGAAACAAAGGCGGTTTTCTTTGCGGCGAGATCTATTTACGAAATTTCAGTCACCAACCTTCTGCCGGCCGAAGTGGCCGAGCGGTGCTAGGCGCTACAGTCTGGAACCGCGCGACCGCTACGGTCATAGGTTCGAATCCTGCCTGGGGTATGGATGTTTGTGATGTCCGTAGGTTAGTTAGGTTTAAGTAGTTCTAAGTTCTAGAGGACTGATGACCTCAGCAGTTAAGTCCCATAGTGCCCAGAGCCATTTGACCCATTTGAACCAACTTTCTCTTCCGAATGCGAAAATATTTTGTTGACACCTACCTACGTAGAGAGAAATGATCATCATAATAAAATAAGAGAAATCAGAGCTCGAACGGGAAGATTTATGTGTTCCTTTTTCCCACGCGCAATTCGGGAGAAAAAATGGTTCAAATGGCTCTGAGCACTATGGGACTCAACTGCTGTGGTCATTAGTCCCCTAGAACTTAAAACTACTTAAACCTAACTAACCTAAGGACATCACACACATCCATGCCCGAGGCAGGATTCGAACCTGCGACCGTAACAGTCGCACGGTTCCGGACTGCGCGCCTAGAACCGCGAGACCACCGCGGCCGGCAATTCGGGAGAGGAATGGTAGAGAAGTAGCATGAAAATGGTTCGATGAACCCTCTGCCTGGCACTTAAGTGTGAATTGCAGAGTAACCATGTAGATGTAGATGTAGACGTGACTCGTTACTCTCTCAACATTCTGTGCAGCATTCCCATCTGCATCCGTGAAATGTCTTCAACGAATACTTCATTCCCTATGTTTTCAAGGTATTGTTAGCTCAGGCTATCTGTCGTATAGCATTCAACTCATTCCTTCGACCCTGTTTACTCATCGAGACTTGAAATGCCCTATCTGATAAATAGTGAATGGCGGAAAGGTTTTGGCCATTTGGATGACAAGCTTAATCATGCATCAAAATATACGTTGTGACGGCTTGTTGTATCCTACAAAGGCATGCCTAACACCTGCTTCATGATATTTAGATCAAGGAACTGCATGTAACCTTTTATTATTCGATGTTGAATTAAATTTATTGAACAAAACATTAAATTAATTTACAATTTCCGTAACCTCCCCTTTCCCATCCATCTATCAAAAGGTGATCAGAGCCGACTTAGTCAAGTGAAGTATATTTATACCTGAATAAAAACTGTTCAATCTATAGAATTTTTGTTGTTTTTTACTTAAGCATAACAATTTCTCTTTTAACAAAAAGTTTTACTTACAAAAGGACGGACAGGCTATAAGCGAGGTTCCGAAAATCCACGCCAATAACAAATCTGTCAGACTGTCGTGTCTGTCTGTCTGAACACGCTTCTCCGATGATATTAGACTAATTTTCATGTGGTTTTCGCAGGCAAATTGAGCATATCTTGGGGCACCGTACAGGCCTTTGTTCATCAAAATCAGATTACGGAAAAGTTAATTCATTGAAAGTACACTCCTGGAAATTGAAATAAGTACACCGTGAATTCATTGTCCCAGGAAGGGGAAACTTTATTGACACATTCCTGGGGTCAGATACATCACATGATCACACTGACAGAACCACAGGCACATAGACACAGGCAACAGAGCATGCACAATGTCGGCACTAGTACAGTGTATATCCACCTTTCGCAGCAATGCAGGCTGCTATTCTCCCATGGAGACGATCGTAGAGATGCTGGATGTAGTCCTGTGGAACGGCTTGCCATCCATTTCCACCTGGCGCCTCAGTTGGACCAGCGTTCGTGCTGGACGTGCAGACCGCGTGAGACGACGCTTCATCCAGTCCCAAACATGCTCAATTGGGGGACAGATCCGGAGATCTTGCTGGCCAGGGTAGTTGACTTACACCTTCTAGAGCACGTTGGGTGGCACGGGATACATGCGGACGTGCATTGTCCTGTTGGAACAGCAAGTTCCCTTGCCGGTCTAGGAATGGTAGAACGATGGGTTCGATGACGGTTTGGATGTACCGTGCACTATTCAGTGTCCCCTCGACGATCACCAGAGGTGTACGGCCAGTGTAGGAGATCGCTCCCCACACCATGATGCCGGGTGTTGGCCCTGTGTGCCTCGGTCGTATGCAGTCCTGATTGTGGCGCTCACCTGCACGGCGCCAAACACGCATACGACCATCATTGGCACCAAGGCAGAAGCGACTCTCATCGCTGAAGACGACACGTCTCCATTCGTCCCTCCATTCACGCCTGTCGCGACACCACTGGAGGCGGGCTGCACGATGTCGGGGCGTGAGCGGAAGACGGCGTAACGGTGTGCGGGACCGTAGCCCAGCTTCATGGAGACGGTTGCGAATGGTCCTCGCCGATACCCCAGGAGCAACAGTGTCCCTAATTTGCTGGGAAGTGGCGGTGCGGTCCCCTACGGCACTGCGTAGGATCCTACGGTCTTGGCGTGCATCCGTGCGTCGCTGCGGTCCGGTCGCAGGTCGACGAGCACGTGCACCTTCCGCCGACCACTGGCGACAACATCGATGTACTGTGGAGACCTCACGCCCCACGTGTTGAGCAATTCGGCGGTACGTCCATCCGGCCTCCCGCATGCCCACTATACGCCCTCGCTCAAAGTCCGTCAACTGCACATACGGTTCACGTCCACGCTGCCGCGGCATGCTACCAGTGTTAAAGACTGCGATGGAGCTGCGTATGCCACGGCAAACTGGCTGACACTGACGGCGGCGGTGCACAAATGCTGCGCAGCTAGCGCCATTCGACGGCCAACACCGCGGTTCCTGGTGTGTCCGCTGTGCCGTGCGTGTGATCATTGCTTGTACAGCCCTCTCGCAGTGTCCGGAGCAAGTATGGTGGGTCTGACACACCGGTGTCAATGTGTTCTTTTTTCCATTTCCAGGAGTGTATATTACGCGAAAGTATGTCCGTCTGATACGTTTTCATGACTAATCTGCTAAACCGATTACGATGACATTTGGGATGGAGACAGCTTGAACACTGAGGGAGAACGTAGGCTACTTTAGAAAGTGTGTAATGCAATATACTTACTGATTTGAAGAATATTACGTGAATTATGGAGAAATATTTATCCTTTAAAAAAATTTCCGGTTTTGACTTTTGATCTTTATCACATTTGTAAAAATGGTTTTATTGTTTGCTATGTGCTACGTGATACTGCGCATGGAGGCCATAGGTCACGAGCTATGCCTGCCCAAACAGGCAAACACGTGATGGCATTTTATGTTATTGCACGTACAGTAGCTTACGGACTCACCGTAACTCGTGATAACAAAATTACTGATATGCGAGTGCAGCCGTAAGTAACAGCTAGTTGTAAATAAATTCAGTGATTTGCGCGATAAAATCTTTTATATGAATTACAGATTAATTCTGGCGAGAAACACTTACTCCTAAGCAGGGCGTCAATTTGAATGCTTTTGCATTGTGAAAGGTGGCTGAACCCACATTTTAACGTTAGTTTATAGAATTCGTTATTAACACAATTATTAGCAATTTCTTAACTTCAGATACCTTCCTATTAAAACAGTATTGCGCAGAGTTCAAGAAAAGGAGAGGTACTATCTCTTAATGTTTTTCGATTTCTCATGAACTTCAACAAGATTGAAAACTTGCTCTAGTTGTCTTCGCTTTATACGTATGCCATCTGAATACCGTACATTACCTTTTTATCCGACTGTACCCCTAACCACACCTCTAGAGATGAAATTTCGTCGGTACAATCAGCTATCATCCTAGAAACTCCGAAAAGTATGGATTCGACACTAACATCGTCGTTTCTGATTATTTTTTAATGTCACCCTTGCAGACAACCTCCACGTGGGTTAAGGTGTTTAACCCCAGCCATTCTCCGATAGTATCGTTTCCTATATAGTAAATGATATAAGTAAGATGTTTCATAGAAATTGCACCAAACGTTCCATATATAGGCTTTATGTGTCACTCTTTCCTACCGCCACACACACCCCTCCACCACTTGAATCCACCCGTAGTCGTGCGTCTGATCAGTCTACTCAACAACCCCAAAAAATATTTGTTTCACCATATTATTATTGGTTTATCACTAGTTTTCGCATTTCATCCCTTCATACCCGCTCCCCACCCCTAAGGGTGCTAGGGGGTCTCGTAACCACACAGCAAGTTTCCTGGATAATAAGGCATATATGTACCAGATTTGGTTGAAATTTATTCAGGCGTTCCACAACAACGCTACAGCATATACCGCAGCAGTCGATGTGTTAGATTCAGGTACAGTTTCGACGGAGACTCTCTCAGTCTGTCTGAACTTTGCTTTCAAAAACAACAACAAAAAATGAAGGAAGAAGAAAACTAAGTAATAGGTAGATGACTCTGCAACGTCGCCATACTAGTGGCAACAGATAGTAAACCCTTATAAGAATGCGAATGACGTAATTTGTATTACTATTAATATTAATAATACTAAAGTTGTGGCACCACCTAAACCGTGAACAGTCCACAGATTGTAGGAAGAAGTAGACCACCTCACGTACCTAGATAGTACCTTATCAAAGCATAGTGCACGTCACTAAAAGTTTTGATACAGCAGTGATATAGCTCATGTAATCTTAAAAAATAAAGCAATGCTTCTTGAAGACAAAATAGCAAACCGTATATGAAAATCTCCTGGTATAGAATACAATCTCCATTTCACTAACAAATATGAATCTCCAGAGCCGAGTGTTTCCGTAGCAGTAACTTAGACTTACCAGGGGAGGCCACAACGTTGGGCTCACAGATTTACTTCACTCTTTGTACAACTTTACTAAGCCACTAAAACAACACAATGTGCATCTAGTAAGGTGACCTACACTGGCAATTCAGAGAAAATCCCAAGAGAAATTTTAGGCGCCTATTATGTGGCTCATATATTTGTGCGTAGGTGCCAGATGTTTACAGTTCATAGTGGTCAATTGGACGACGACGGCAGTACCGTTTTCAGAGACATCCAGACCTCTCTTCCTAGGTCGGAAGGATGCACTGGTCACGGGAGACGATTTCAACTGCACCCAGGCACCCAAAGACCAACAACCGCGTCAATCTCCGTGCACGGCGCTAGCGACAATTCTCCAGCATCTTAGCCTAGTGAATCCCTGGGAGAATGTTCATGGCGATCGTTCGGGGTTTACGCATTTCGCTAGCCATTCTTTCAACCGACTCGATCGTGTTTATATCTCCCGCGATATTGGCAGTGGGGTGCAGGCTGCTGAAGCGTTGCCCATTGCGTTCTCTGACCATGGCGCGTATATTTGCGTCATCGATTTCTGCCGCCAAAGGGTGTGGACCACGGAAACTGAACACGATCCATCTCACTTCATCTGACTGCCGGCAGCTCATCGAGACCACGTGGAGAGCTCGTCTTCGACGTCGCGATTTCTATCTATCTGCCCTGTCATGGTGGGTGCTCTAAGCAAAGCCAGATCTCCACAAGGCCTTCATTGGTTACGGAAAGGAGGTTGAGGTATGGCGGCGACGGGATTCTGTTTCACCATTCTACGGGAATGTAATATGATGCTGTATTCGCCAGAACACCAGGCAATGGCGAATCGTACCAAGACACAGCTCACATCCCTCTCTCGCCGCCACCTTGAAGGAACTATGCTCAGGGCGCGCACACACGATGGGGTAGTGCAACAGCGTCCATCTATGTATCATGTCATAGCGGAACGACGCTAGAGTCGGAGAAATTTGACTAATTTTCTTACGACTGATGACAGGTAACGTTTTGTTACCCAACGGGATATCGGGTCTGTCGGCCATGCACATTATGTTACGCCGTACTCCGAAGAATGTCACCGCCTTGCCAGTGTTGCGGCAGTTCCCAGACCCTCCTTTGGCTGGGTTCCCGTGGATGCGACAATGGATCTGACTGCTGACATCACGGACCACGGAGTCCATGTGGCTATCCAGGACTGGCCCTAACGGTTTACCACTGGAGTTTTATCGGACATCTCGTCCCCTTCTAGCGCCAGTGTGGATGGAAATTTGTCAGGACCTTACGACACTTTTCGTGACGATTCCAGACAGTTTCCTCGATAGTGTCCTCATTCCCATCCAGAAGCCTAGGGGTACCTCACAGACATGCGATTACAGCCCCATGACGTTACTCAACAGCAGTACAAAGATCTTTACCCGGCTGTTGGGTGCGTGGCTTACACGGACAGCTCGGTACGTGGTTTCCCCCCGATCAAACTTCTCTGGTAGGTGCCAACAACACCTGCACTGCCCTCTGCCGCTATCGGGACATAATCACTCTTGCTCACGCTCGTCGTATGCCTGGACGTTTGGCAGCTCTTGACTTCAGCCAGGCATTCGATATAGTGGATCACGACTACCTGGTAGGGGTGTTCCGCAATATGGGCTACCCTGATACTACCGTCGACGTCGTAATGCGTCTCCTTCGTGGAGTTACGCATCGTGTACTCTACAATGGCCGCCTTACTCCTCTCATCTCGATCTGTCGATTAGTGCGTCAAGGCTGCCCGCTCTCTGCACTGTTGTAAGCTTTCGCCACGGAACCGTTGCTATGCGGCGCCCGTCACCACCTCTCTGGGCTGTCTTTCGGTGACAATGTATTCAGCTGCACTGGTTATGGAGACGATCTCATCATCGTTCTTCGTAGCGGTGCTGAGGTCAAGAAGTCACTGGCATGCCGGTCGGGGTGGCCTAGCGGTTCTAGGCGCTACAGTCTGGAACCGCGCGACCGCTACGGTTGCAAGTTCGAATCCTGCCTCGAGCATGGATGTGTGTGATGTCCTTAGGTTAGTTAGGTTTAAGTAGTTCTACGTTTTAGGGGACTGATGACCTCAGAAGTTAAGTCCCATAGTGCTTAGAGCCATTTGATCCATTTCACTGGCATGCGTTTCCACCTACGGCGAAGCTTCTGGTAGCTGCCTTAACGCCCGCGAATCGAGCGCCATGGTTATATGTGTGGGACTTCCTGCGGAGAGTGTTCCCCCTTTGCGTGTAGCTGATGCTCTCCGATGCTTATGACTCGATTTCGCAAGTGACCTGCGGCGGACAACTGTCCTCAAATGCCGAAGTCAACTTTCCTAACTGTTAGATCACCGTCTACGAACACTCGGTCTTCTTGGCGTCACGTATCCCCGACTTCCTATTCTTCCATCCACGGCCCGCCGCATGGTAGCGGCATTGGGTTCGTTTGTTTGCCATGGCTTGCTGTTCAAGAAAAGGTACTAGACCCTCACCCTCCCGCGGTGTAGGGGCGGTTTAGGTCTGTATCATGTGCCTGACAGAGCGGTAGCCCTGTCCATTCGCTCTCACTTGACGTTGTGGCGCCGTAGTGTTACGTGCCTTACCAGCCTATTGCTGGAGGCGCTTGTACCACACTCTCTCTCAGCACCTAACCAGCTTTCAGGAGTCCCACCGCCCTTCTTTTACTTCCGCCACTTTTTCCTGGAACTGAGCTACGCTATTACTGTAATATTGCCGGCGGAATTGACATCCATGAAGGCGATCTGTGGTTTCCTTCAGCAGCACAGATCCCCGAATGTGTTTGAGGGGGAGCTTCCCCACGTCGACTGGCGTGTCGTTTGACGATCGGTGTGCGCTCCTTATCTTGACACTGCCGTCTAGTCCGCACGGTACGTTATGTCAATGGGAAGCAAGTATGCCGGTCACGCCTTCACAGGATTCAACTCGCAGGCACGCCGTTGTGCGTCGACGGTGATGTTATGCGAAAGATTTTGTCCCAAATTACCCGTACAACTCCTCATCAGATACCCACGCAACTGCTCCTCTTTCCGGACGCGGGTACTTCACGCAAGCGAAGACGAATACTGTGAAGTGGATTTGTGGACACACAGCAAACTACTTGTTTGCTGATGGCGAGAATAGTATCGTCCTTAATGAACGCCATTGTGCAGTTGTCCGCAATCCAAAATACAGACAATTTTTCCCCAAATTCCTTTGCAGTGTCTTCCTTAACCCACACCAGGGCTGGGGTGTTCTTGGTTCAAATGGCTCTGAGCACTATGGGACTTAACATCTATGGTCATCAGTCCCCTAGAACTTAGAACTACTTAAACCTAACTAACCTAAGGACATCACACAACACCCAGCCATCACGAGACAGAGAAAATCCCTGACCCCGCCGGGAATCGAACCCGGGAACCCGGGCGTGGGAAGCAAGAACGCTACCGCACGACCACGAAATGCGGGCTGGGGTGTTCTTGTCACGAAGAGTTGATCCCTGCCTCCTCCACACTTAGAACCATATATTCACTCGTCATTGGAATGTTCTTCTCGGAAAAACTATACATTAATAGTCTCAATTATTCTCACGTCTTGCTCCGCCCTCCTCCTCGCGTGACACCGCTTTCCTGGTATCACGGGCGGTATTAACGACAGACATAAATAAATAAAAACAAAAGAACCGAAACGAAAATAAAAACATGAACGATGTTCATTGTACCTCAACTCGACATTCCCTTCGCTTTCCTTGGTTCCTGGTGGGTAGGAACTGGACAGGTGGCCAGGCCTCGAGTTGCGACCCCTGCGCACTTTGCCCCCACCCCTCCTTTTCGACGCCGGAAATGTTCCTTTCAGAAAAAAAGAGTAGTGTCTTTGATAACAATAAAAAAGATATGTGTAAGGCGATGGTTCGACGTCCTCAAACTTAATTTTTAATCTGTATTTTTCCTATCACTGGTCATATTGTTTAATTTATATGACATCTGAGAGGTAAAGTGATTAAAAAACACGTGTATTTGCGTGAAGTTTTGGTGAACTTCAAGTTATTTGACTACTTGCTATGTTTAATTGAATTTAATTTAAAAACAAATATATTTATAACCATCGACAAGTGAAGGGAGAAACACATATGTTTTTCCTGAAAATGATTTGTGAAATCCCTTATACATGCAGTCTGGTAAGGTATCCGGGACTACTTTGCACCTCGACCCATTGAGCTGCAGATACAGAGGCAGGCCACATTTTTCATTTAGGCTGCACAGCTGTGAGACGTTGCTAATGCAGAAAGAACGATTAGTGTAGCTACAAGTTTTTTCAATATCACAGAATTTTTGTACTACAAAAAATAAAGGTGATTTCCTGAAGCAGGATTCGCGTTAGCGCATTGCAAGAGGGTCATAGACGAGGTGACGACCTCGTCTATGACCCTCTTGCAATGCGCTAACGCCAATTACATTTTTTTTTGTGATCTCATTTTTTTCGTAATTGTCCGTTGGGTTTGCCCGGGGCGGACGTCCCATGACGTTCACTGTTTATTTATTACAGAGGGCAGCTAACTGTCTGACCTAACACGCTGACCTACCCTGCCGGCACCACTTGATCACAATGACATCTTATAGCGAGCACCTTAGCACAGGTACATCACTTACATAATAGGCGCATGAAACTCCTCTTACGATATTCTCTGAATTTCCAGAGCAGTGAAACCTACTACTTGCACATTATGTTGTTTTAATGGCCTACTAAACGTGTACAACGTTTTAAGTCAATCCGTGATCGCAACGTCGTGACCTCCCCTAGTTGGAATTAAAATTATGTGAGAGAACTACGTGAACGAGTGCGCAACCGCTACTCTATATGAGGCACCACTGTAGGACATAGTTGACACGGTAATTACATGTTCACCTTATGAACAATGCCAAGCTTCCTCGCCAAATACATGACAGCATGATAGTGAATTGTCCTCCTGTTCAAGGTTCCATGCAGAACCTATGAGGTTTCAGAAAGGTTAACATATACAGAGAGGGTGGGGGGAGGGGGGTAATTAAAAAAAGATCTTTACTATGACACGAAATTGCCCACACTGCTCAAAACATTTTCGGTGAGGATCGTCGCTCACACACGAGGAAGATAACCGACGAACTCGCCGTAGTCAGGCGTCCCCATTTCCTAACATGTGCACACCGCATGTTTCAGGCAAAGTCGTACTGCGTAGTGCTGTAAACATGCCTCTAAGGCAAAATGAATAAAAATGATGGAAACCATGTGTACTGGGAAACTAGTAACGGTGGACGATTAGTTGTTTTATCACGTTATAAAATACAGCTATTAAGAAAGTACTTAATTTCAACTGAAGGGGAAGAATGTGTTCTGAAAGTTTTATTTACACGCTTATCACTCTGCAGGATGCAGATATCGATAGCATATCTAGATTCGATATGTGTCCTATGCTAAAATGTGATACTCGATCTGGTTAAATCTATGTCTCAGAACGCAGCCGCTTCCTCAATGCTTACGGTTCTTAACGCACATCTGTGTTCCTTGTGGGTTTGGGGACCAGTCAACCTCCCCTCGCGGCTATTCAGACGAGTAATAGTCCCCAGCGGGACTAATTTCTGCTGGTGACACAGGGTCCCGCTCAGAAGTCCTGGCAAGAGTCCCATTATTCCTCGCAAGTGGTAAGTGGTAGAACTAAACTTCCCGGGAATGGCCCCGCCGTCTCCTCCCGCAAAGAGCATCACTGGTGACTGGACTGTGAGTGGTTGGGAGGGGGAATGGAGGGGGGGGGGGGGGAGGGTTCTCCCGTTTCTGTCCAACTTCACTTAGTGGTACGAAGCTTTTCAAGGTGGGGAAAACTGCGCACAGATGTCCTCTGACGTAACACTTTCTCTATCCTCGACAGTCACGTTATAGAAAATAAGTATAGGTCTTGGTTGTTTCCTGAAGATGACAGCTACCTGCCGTTGAACTACAGACAGTACTGACTTCGTGATAGTGTTAAGAAAGACAACAGTAAATACTGGAAGAACAGACAGTTCTCCACGGCGACACACGATGGCCAAAAGCCACTTTGGTGTGCAAGACCCTTTGAGAGATGTTTTACCGTGCGAAACTCACTAACTTACGATGAGACGGAATTTCCACTCTCTGTGATCAAGAAGTGTGCCAACGGCCTTGACGCATTGATAACACGAGTTCCTGTCAGATCACCGAAGTTAAGCGCTGTCGGGCTTGGCTAGCATCTGCTTGGGTCACCGCCCGCGTCTGCAGAGTGCTATTGCCAAGCGGGATGCACTCGGCCCTTGTGAGGCCAACTGAGGAGCTACTTGACTGATAAGTAGCGGATCGGTCACAAAAACTGTCAAAGGCTTGGAGAGCGGTTTGCTGACCACCTTGCACCTCCGACGCATCCGGTGACGCCTGTGGGCTAAGGATGATACGGCGGTTTGTTGGTACCATTCGGCCTTCGTGGCCTCTTCCGACGATGTTTTTCTTTATGATCAGTAAGTAAATAGTTGTTCAACAAACATATCCTCTATCTCGTTGCCAAGAGTGACGAAGATTCATAGAACGGATCCAATTTGTAGAAGAGGAAATTTAATGTAAATTTATATCAGTTCTTATTCGTTTTTTGTACAAATTTATGATGAATTTCCTAAAATATCAAAGAGAAAATCAATTATTTTCCACAGAGACAATACTCATTTCATATTATTAATAATGATGCAATTTCGAGTGTACTTAAAAGTTCAAAGACCGCCTTAAAAATAACGTTTTTTAATATTGCACCACTAAGAATAAAACTAAAAACTTAATACTAGAAATAAGGTACGTGGATATTCATAAACTGTTTAATATTTTCACAATCAGAGGTCATTTAACCTTTAAATATTTGAGATTTGTTATTCGGTTGCATTTTTTTCCTCTGTGCATTACATGTAGCTATTTAATTAAAGTCTTCACCAGTAACAGATTTCATCTTCTATACTGCTGATGTCTTTACCCTGCTAACCTTATGGTTCATATCCGTGTAAGGGAGTTTTTAGCCCTTTTTCTTTCAGATAAGAATTCTTTTATTTTACTGTTTCATTATCAGTAACATACACGTCAGTTATTTGTTTGTTGATTATATGGTTCGGACAACAGTAATCACAATCGTCGTTATCATTACTTTAACAACCATCACAATTATGTCTACAGGAACGCTGATATCATTATAATCACAATTATCATCATCATCATCATCATCATCATCATCATCATCCAACAACACCAATGTCACAGACATTATTAGGCCACTCGTGAGTAAACAACTAAAACACACATGATATGTTAGAATATCTAAATTTTCTATCCGATTTTAATAATGTGAATGTTCCATCATAGGTTAAGGTAACTGTCCAGTTGACTTGCAAGGAGTGCAATCTTGTCGGTTGTAGCCTTGTGGGACAGCATGAGCTACTGTTACACAAAAAATTAGTTTAGTTCGGTCCTTACATACCGAAAGCGTCATGCTTGTGCACTTCAGTTGCGTGTGGACAGGCGCATGTAATGTTCTCTGACTACTACTGTAATCGTAAACAGGAAAAAAATTTGGTTATGTTTATACAATAACAAGTTTTCCCTGAGATGTATATCCTAGTGGTTTCAGTGTACGGGTGTAAAAGAAAACCAATATAATTTTAACTGTTTTAGCGACCAATTACAACAATTGCATGGAATAATTTCCCTGACTCGCATATTCAGGAAAACATAAGATATGGTCCAATTATTTGCAAACGCGAGTGAAATGTTTCACTTTTCAACCAGTTTTCTCCATAAACGTGCAGTTGTCGCCATCTCTAACCAACTCCTCTTAGGCTTATTCCGCACTTAATATTTATCTTTCAGTTATGGGAAGAGCCTCGTCCAGTGGGCACGCACACGAGCGAGAGGGCAATGTGAGCCATTTGCGTTGTTACCGCAGGTAATACTTTGGAACGACACAATCTGATGTCTGAGTTTTTTGTCAGACAAGTTACTGTTGTTTGATGTACTGATATACGATAGTATCAATGGTATTTTCGGATATCAATGTTATTAACGTACAAAAGAATTCATTCGTTTTGTCTCTACATGCGTCTATCAAATCACATGCGACTGTGGCCACAGCAAAAGCTGACGCAACGGTTTTATTGTTCGCCGATGGCCATCGCTACTTAATAACGTCAGGTGGCGTTTATTTCTAACATAAAGCCCAATTGCAGTGCTGCTTTCCAGCCTTCGAGGTAATCTTTCAATAAATACAATTACCACTGATTGCTTCAAATCTTTCTCTGTGAGTAAAATGCTCTCCTGACATTGTCGGAATTTTTAAAGCCCCTTCGCGTTTGCAATTGCCCAACAACTGCTTATCTGACAATTTAAGTGCTATGTACAACGTTTATTCGCTATGTGTGTAACAGTCTGATGCTGTGTCGTGTTATTTGATATGTCAGTAATTAAAATAAATTTATTACATCGTTTGTGAAGTGACCGTATTAGGTTTTTCTTACCAGTAATGGTAAATAGCGTTTAAATACCATACTAATTGCTGCGTAGCTTCCTTTCCGTCTACGAATGACTAATTCGTTTAGCGTTGCGGCCTCTCGATCACGGAGTCCCGGGTTCGATTCCCGGCCGGGGATTTTCTCCGCCCGGGGACTGGGTGTTTGTGTTGTCCTCATCATTTCATCATCATTCAGGACAATGGCACACTGGACAATGAAAAGATTGGGAATTTGTACGGGTGCTGGTAACAATACAATTGAGTGCTCCAAAAATCAAATATCAAATATCAAATATCATCATCATCATCATCATCATCATCATCACCATCACCACCATAATTCGTTTGGCATTAGCTGTGGAAGCTGAATTTCCCATACAAGTTTTAGTCTTCCAAGAAACACGAAATTTATTCTTAGTGATTTATTTGTAACTAATAAAAGTCTCGGTTTATGCAAAATGGCACAATTACAGGCGTAATAGTCTTTCACTACTCATCATTGTTAAACTACGCTCTTATCTTTCCTTGTAAGCTCACGATATAAGGTTCATATCGTTACCAATTAATATCTTCAGCTGTAACGCATTGTCTTTCTTTTTTTTCTGGCAATTTTCATCAGTCGATATATGTTTCAAAAAATTCATGACACTGAACTGCTTTAACTGGATTTTATCAGTGCTACTGGTTACGGTCGTAAGCCATCATCTGGTACCTAACAACACAACATTCCAATTTGTAGAAAAATATTAAGATAAAAGAAATTGGTACCTATTTATCACATAAAATAATTACAAAAAACATTTAAAACATTTCATTTGTCAAGAATACTAAAACACAAAGTACTCAAAATATTAATTCACAGGAAATACGTAATAAAAAGACTCATTTACAAGTGCAGCAGTCGTCCTATTCATATGCGATGACAACAACAAATACAAACTGACTTGGCATAACAGCCCAAAGATCTCGTTATGTTGAAGATATATTGATATGTACATTACTCAGTTACACAACGTGAGAAATGACGTAAGGAAAGTTAAATCTTATTTCCCTATCTTTATTCTATTTATCTATATTTAGCTTTCTTTGCATTATTTGTCACATTTTGTAACTGAATAATGTACATATCGATATATCTTCATAGCTATATCTTCAGTATGACGAGATCTTTGGGCTGTGATTCCAAGTCACTTTATATTTGTTGTTGTCATAGCATATTAATGGGACGATTACTGCAGTTGTAAATGCTAGAAATGAGTATTTCATTACGTGTTTGGTGAGGATTAAAAAAATCAGTGGTTTGTGTTTCAATATTCATGACAAATGAAATGTTTTAATGATTTTTAAGTATATTATTGTGTGATTGCTAGATACCAATTTGTGTTGTCTTAATGTTGTTCTACAAATTGGAATGTTGTGTTCTTAGTTACCATATAATGGTTTACGGCGGAAACCGGTAGTACTAATGAAATCCAGTTAATGCAGGTCAGTGTCATGAGTTTATTGAAAGCATTGTATTTCGTTACTGTTTACCGAGGAGAGGTTATCTGTTTCCTTTGTAATGAGTTCATTACCTGGTTTTGAATGTTGGTTATTTCTTGTTGATCCTGGTGTCCATTTGACTGCGATATTCTGCAGCAATTTCATGGTGCCGAATATTCCTTGCCAACAGCTGATATCCATGTCATTGATCCACTACGATCTAATTTCTTAATATAGCTGAGAAAAATAACTGATTTTATTGATGTTTAGTTCCTCAAGCAGTTTGGTAAGTATTGCCCGTAGAGGTGCATTCACAACCCATTTCAAGCATTTATCGCAGGTTTCTTGGTGGTTATCAAAGTTTGATTTACAAGGAAGCAAGCATTGTAAGGCACATCACCAGTTTGACCTCATACTTCAAGAAGAAAAAAGTCTACCTATAAACTGTCGGCTCCTTGAGAATATTTGGGCCATAATTCTGATGGTAAATAGTGATGACCATCTGAACGTACAGCGTTTAAACTTTCGTGCGCACCAGTTGTCACTCTCTCCGCTCCACTGCAGCCGCCATGTGTCAGAGCGCGAGGTATTGTACAATGGACTGACAACAAACATAGCCCTCCTCTTTTTTTTTTACGCTTTGAGAAGAGTCTTGTCACTCAGAAGGTCCTTTGAACGTCAAGGCAAGGAATATACATTATTTATGGGATAAAAAGTCGATTTCGTCTTTGGGTTAATTTGATTTCGTGGCGCCCAAAACCCTGCATTCTTTCTTCTAACAGATTGTTGTACTTAAGACGGGTACCAGTCCACAATGGCTCTAGGCAATCGGTATTTATGCTATCACTCCTGACGGTGGTGCCATCCAGCTGGATCTGACACACTGCGTCCCTCAACACGCCAATCTTCGTGAAAACATTAATAAAGTAGTCGTCAGTCTTCATTAAGAAGTTCGTGGAGTTCCCGTTTCCTGGTCCATCGCGGTGACCCCAGCGTCCACCTGTTTTGGTGTGTCTGGAGAGGTCGATACTAGTGGTGGACGTGGTGCCCCATGCTGCACAGCCATACACAAGTTTTGGTTGTAGCGTGCGGTTGTATAATTGAAGCCGAGTTCCGTCCTGATAAATAAAAGAAGTAAAGTGTTCATTATCTTGTGTGTCCTGTGTGTGCAGCGTGAAGGTAGGCGACTTACCCAGTACCATTCCTAGGTACTTTGTTGAAAGCGACCAAAGAATTTGTCGACCAAGTACTTGGAATCTGTATCTAAATATTGGCAGCCGGTTTTTCGTGAAAAATGCTGCCGCAGATTTCGTTGGATTGATGGTGATCTTGTTCGCAGTCACCCACAATTCCACGGCGTCGACTTGACGCGGGCCCTGTTTATCAATTGGTCGACGTTTCTTCCCGAGGTAGAGAAAGAATTGTCGTCGGTATAGACAACATATGATGCGAAGATTCGTAAGGAAGTTAAAACTAATGGCGAAATAACCGACCCTTGTGGAATGCCTTCAACAGACGTATTGAGCGCTGAAAGTTTGCCATCCACTGATACGAAGACCGCCCTGTTGCTATGGAAAACTGTCTATCAGTTTTATGTAACAATACGGAAGGAGGGTTTATTCACACAGCTTAAGTATCAAATTGTCGCACCGTGCGCTATCGTAGACTCTTTCAATTTCAAAGAAGACACCCACTGATGGACTGCCGGAGGTTGCTATGGTGTCGGACATGTTCGCTTAGACATATCATTTGCAGTTCGGGCGACATTCTTGGCTGAAAGCTTGGTAATTTCAGGTTCACTTAGGCATTTTTAGAGTCGTTCCAAAAGCAGTCCCTCCAGAGTTTTACCATGGACGACAGCAAACAGATAGGCCCGTGATTTGATGCTTCCACAAGGCCTCTGCAAGGTTTTGGTATCGCAAGGACCTTCTCCGTTTTCAAGGCCGTAGGAAAGTAGGCATGTGGGAGACAGCTGTTTATAACGCGCGCGTCAGGAGCGCACAGCTTTCTGTGGAAGGTGCTTAAGTTCTAGATTCCTGATGTAGTCTATTCCTGGTGCTGAATTTTTGGTTTTACTTATCAGCCTCTCGATCTCCCGAGGCGTTGTAAGCAGTGGCTGAACCTGGAGAGGCGTTAATCCAAATTGTGCCACGAAATCGTGCATTCTTTTCGTCGTGTGTGTCAATGTTACTGTCGAAATGTCGACTGTCTCGCGCTGGAACCGTCATCTGTTGGGCGTAAGCACCGCAGAGAAGTACCGCTAGTTACAATGCATCGAATACCATTCCATCTGGGCCACTGGTGGCCCGTTTCACCGGTCTCTGCTGTCGGATATTTTTCACCAAATGCAATTCGTCTCCATCGTATTTAGTACAAAGTAGAGACCCCAGTCTGCCGCCGTTCCAAGACGCGCTGCCGTAAGTCTCGAGACATTCGCTTCGCCTCCTGTCTATGGGCCGGATCCCTCAACGTCTGCCATCTCTTGCCGAATTGATTTCTCAAATTGATTTCAAATCCTGCAGGGTATGGGGCAAGGGATCGAATTGCGACTCACTGTATTTTCTGCCCATTGTATTTTCGTTGTCAGCACCTTAACGGAGACATCCACCCGTTGATGTTTGGATGTTCATAGTCGGTTAGACACTGTTTTCGGAATACTTTCGGGACTGATCCGAGTCGAACCAAGTTTGAGAGATGGGTGGGGCGAAGAGACTTCTCATTCGATGACTCCCATAACTGGTTGGTAATCAGGCGAGAAATCGTCGATTGTCCTCAGGTAGTCTTTCGAATTGATGCCCTTCGTCAGTGCGATGTATGAGACATCGTGCGTCTGACGCCAGAAGTCACGGACTCGACTGGGTTCTCATGGGCCATGTATAACACAACTAAGATCGTATCGCTTGGCGAAAAGAGCCTGTGCTTCGTGAATTGTTTTCCGTGAGGCAGGACATTCGGGAACTGGTCGAATATTGATTTTGAGGCTAATACATACGGCCACTAGCGTTACACTGCCCAGTGCGGTGCTGACCGTCACTTCCATTGCTCCCAGTGACAGGAACACTGGTAAGGTTTCTAGGTGGAGTCCCATGGAGCTTTTAATGCAAATAATCATTCCCCCAACGCCCTGACCAGGCATATCTGTTCCGTAAGTTTCCATGTTGCGGAGGTTCACCGTGCCTTTCAGGTGTCAGAAAAGCCACATTGATGCGATTACTTGAAATAAATTCCTCGACTTCCCGCTTTGTGGGTCGAAGGATATTACCGTTCCGCGTAAGGACATGTTGTGTGTGCTGCCGTCGATCCATTTAACAGCCCTTTATAATTTCCCCTACCCAGCTGAGGAAGGAGGTAATATTTTCCTGCAGAGTGTGAGAATCACTGCGATGTCCGTGAGCGCCCGGAGAAGGGCAGCATTATCGTCTGGGACGTTAGAAGGCTGCTTCCTACAAGAGGAGGCGTTATGGTGTGCAGCCAGTTGTGGAACGCTCCCCAATAGCTCCCAGTTGTACGAAGCCGACCTGTAGCATGCATGCTGGATTGCAGCGGTGTCAGTTGAGCCGATGAAGGAGGTGGAGTGGGTGCTGATGGAAGCGTCACCGCTGGTTGTGAATCGAAGACTAGTTTCGGCCTCGTCTCCTTTGGCGCCTTAATTTTTATTGGCTTTTGTTTTGTCGAACAACTACTGATACTTCTCGCTGGCTAGCCACGAAGAGTATGTTCGCCATCACAGTTGGTACACTTTGTCTTCGACGTGTGTGGCACTGCACATTCTCTGGAGAAGTGCTTTCCAGTTCAACGTACACAGACAGCCGATACAAACAAACAAACAGCGTCCGAAAATGCCTTCAAGGCCCATCGGTACCGGCCGGCGGCCACGTCATCCTCAGCCCTTAGGTGTTACCGGAAGGCCGGCCGTCGTGGCCGTACGGTTCTATGCACTTCAGTCTGGAACCGTGAGACCGCTAAGGTGGAAGGATCGAATCCTGCCTCGGGCATGGATGTGTGTGATGTCCTTAGGTTAGTTAGGTTTAAGTAGTTCTAAGTTCTAGGGGCTGATGACCACAATGCTAAGTCCCATAGTGCTCAGAGCCATTTGAGCCATTTTGTTACCGGAAGCGAATCCGGAGGGTCATGTGGTCAGCACACTTCTTTCTCCGTTGTCAGTTTTCGTGACCGGTGCTGCTACTTCTCAATCGAGGAGCTCCTCTATTGGCCTCACGAGGGCTGAGTGCGCCCCGTTTGCCACTAGCATTCGGCAGACCCGGACAGTGAGCCATGTAAGGGCTAGCCAAGCCCGACAGAGCTTCGGTGATTTGACTGCAACTAGTATTACCACTGTGGCAACACCTTGCCGATAGGGAGCATTAATTTTCCGTATGCTCGAAACGTTGGCATCTCACACACAGTGCCGGTCCTGCCCTGCTTCAGTAAATCTCGATACAGATATGTCTGTACAGGAGGTACTGCTCCACAAATCTTGTCATTGTCCTCGGATTTTTATAAACTGACGACGAAAACCGGAGATGGAATCAGTTATTCATCATTTCGTCCCTTTTCTTGCATAGATGCACCAATACTGAAGGTAATCCTTTTTCATTAAGTGCCGCCGCGCGGGATTAGCCGTGTGGTCTGAGGCGCTGCAGTCATGGACTGTGCGGCTGGTCCCAGCGGAGGTTCGAGTCCTCCCTTGGGCATGGGTGTGTATGTTTGTCCTTAGGATAATTTAGGTTAAGTAGTGTGTAAGCTTAGAGACTGATGACCTTAACAGTTAAGTCCCATAAAATTTCACACACATTTGCACATTACGTGCCCGTGTTAGTTGCTCCACAGTCACCTGTGCAGGCACTCGCTTTATAACGACTTCCAGTTCCTTTTGCACCAGGCGCTGATGAATTAAAAGCGGTAGCCCATACTGTTTAAAAAACGAAAACACTCTCTCGTGGTCTTCGTGAGAGTCAAGGTGATATTTGATCCTGCCTCCCTGAAAATTTGCCTCGACGGAGTTTTTCAGATGTCAGGTCAATGTTACATACAGGTTCACGCAATTCTCCGTGTAGCAGATTGCGCGGAACTTTACGTGGCGGTGTTGTCTTGCGCGCGGGCCCTGATTGGTTGGAGGTAGAATGAGTCGGTCCAGCCGGTGCTGCCTCCTGTTCGATGTCCTGTTAGTCGATATGCTGAAATCGGTTCGTCGTTTCCATCTCTCCAATCCGTTAACACGGATTTTTTTTAGAATGTGGAGCGGCGCCAGGGTTGTCTCTTGTACTAAATGGTAGTATATATTGCGTGTTGTCAGTTGTCAACGTTGGGGTCTTTTTCTATTTCTTCGCCGCTGGGAGAAGACGAAAAAGTATGTTCTAAAAGAGACCTCACTAGTGCTGTGGTCTTCTGCTGGACGCTTTCCAGTGGCCAGTGGCCGGGCCTCTGTTTGTATTTTGACGATAGCGTCACCTGCAACGTGTCGAGCGCTCCTGTAGTTGGGATTTTGCTGTGGTGCTGAAACCGGGCCTGTAATGTGTTGACATGTTTCCTGTGGGACCGTTGCCTCAGTCATCACACTCGCAGAGCCGGGACATCGGCGAGGCAAGGCACGCCGGCCGGCTATCGGCCCATGCCGCACCGCAATGCGCCTGCTGCGACAGAGCCGATGTATGCTGAAGGCGAGGGAAGAGAACATGTTATCCTACAAGAGGAATATCAGTACATAAATCACTTAACAGCCAGGGAAATTGGTCTATCGGCCTAATATCGTGTAGAGCCCCCGCGAGCACGCAGTAGTGCCGCAACATGACGTGGCATGGTATGAAGTCGTTCTGGAGGAAACTGACACCATGAATCCTGTAGGGATAGGGGTGGAGATCTCTTCTAAACAGCACATTGCAAAGCGTCCCAGATATTCTCAGTAACGTGCGTGTCTGGGGATCTTGGTGGCTGGCGGAAGTGTTTGAACTCGGAAGAGTGTTCCTGGAATCACCCTGTAGCAGTTCTGGACGTGTGGGGTGTCGCATTGTGCTGCTGGGATTGTCCAAGTCCGTCGGAATGCACAATGGACACGAATGGGTGCAGGTGATCAGAAACAGAGTCCTGCATGACCGAGTAAGCGAGCACAAGATACGACGAGCACACCCTGACTGTATAGGCTGCCCGCACTACTTCTAGTGACCGAGCATAGAAGCCGTGACCGAATACGTAGCACGTAGCTTCAAACACATAACGCGTGTCATTATCCGTGTGAGGCTGCAGCCAGTACGGGCTACTGATTTGTGGCGTGTCTCTCTCTGCAATCATGCAGCGCGATGAATCCAGTCCAGTAATACGTAAGACTCAAACCAATGTTTACATATTGAACAAACGGGAAGGTCTATAAAGCCAAGTATGGAGTGCATATCTGTTGCTTGTAGACGAAAGCAGTGCGTCTACTGTGTGCTTATCGTGCATAAACTGCTCCACATTATTGTGTTTCCAGTCGGGAACCACTCATTCAAAGAAACACAGTTGCAAGAATCCTCACAAAGATACAGCTTCTTCAGGGATACCGGAAGTAATAAAAAATAGTGTTACAGCAAAGTGTGTTGCAATGTGTTCGAAAGATACCTTTTAATGCAGTTTCCGGTGAAGGTTTCACAGAACTAGGCCAAGAATTAATACACTACCGGCCATTAAAAGAGCTACACCACGAAGATGACGTGCTACAGACACGAAATTTAACCAAAAGCTAGAGGATGCTGTGATATGCAAATGATTAGATTTTCAGAGCATCCACACAAGGTTGGTGCCGGTGGCGACACCTACAACGTGCTGACATGAGGAATGTTTCCAACCGACTTCTCATACACAAACAGCAGTTGACCGGCGTTGTCTGGTCAAATGTTGTTTTGATGTCTCGTGTAAGGAGGAGAAATGCGTACCATCACGTTTCCGACTTTGATAAAGGTCGGATTGTAGCCTATTGCGATTGCGATTTATCGTATGGCGACGGCACTTTGAACAGTGGACTTTCCATTTCAGATGTGTTACGACCCGTGGCTCTACCCCTCATTCGATCCCTGCGAAACCCTACATTTCAGCAGGGTAATACACGACCGCATGTTGCAGTTCCTGTACGGGGCTTTCAGGATACAGAAATTGACTGCTGCCCTGGCCACCACATTCTCCAGATCTCTCACCAACCAAAAACGTGTGGTCAATGGTGGCCGACCAACTGTGGTATCATGTTGAAGCTGCATGGGCAGTTGTACCTGTACACGCCAACCAAGTTCTGTTTGACTCAATGCCCAGGCGTATCAAGGTCGTTATTACGGCCAGAGGTGGTTGTTCTGGGTACTGATTTCTCAGGATCTATGCACCCACATTGTGTGAAAATGTAATCACATGTCAGTTCTAGTATAAGATATTTGCCCAATGAATACCCGTTTATCATCTGCATTTCTTCTTGGTGTAGCAATTTTAATGTCCAGTAGTGTACATTTAGGTGCGCGTTATGGAGAAGCTTTTACGGGAACGTTTCGATGTTTTCCACATCAGTTCTGTATTACTTGTCTCTTTTGTTTATTATCATAGACCATTCAAGTACTGTGTTATCACCACCCAGAAAGAGATATGTTTTCAAGGAATGGAGGAACAACATATCATCCGCAGCAGGTGAAGTAGATCTCGACATTTTAATGCACCCCGGAGATGATGATGACATCTTAAAGTGGTGGAGCAGACATGAAACAGATCTTCCAGGCCTGGCTGCAGTTGCAAGACGTATTTAATGTATCCCAGCAACAAGCGCACCTAGTCAAAGATGCTTTAGTAAAGCCGGCATGTTACTAACTAATCGCCGCAGCCAATTAAATCCGGAACACGTTAGTGATTTACTGCTGATGAACAGACTGAGATTCATTGGAAGAATCCTAAGGAAATGCAATCCGACAACAAAGGAAGTAGGTTACAGTACGCTTGTTCGCCCAATGCTTGAATACTGCTCAGCAGTGTGGGATCCGCACCAGGTAGGGTTGATAGAAGAGATAGAGAAGATCCAACGGAGAGCAGCGCGCTTCGTTACAGGATCATTTAGTAATTGCGAAAGCGTTACGGAGATGATAGATAAACTCCAGTGGAAGACTCTGCAGGAGAGACGCTCAGTAGCTCGGTACGGGCTTTTGTTGAAGTTTCGAGAACATACCTTCACCGAAGAGTCAAGCAGTATATTGCTCCCTCTTACGTATATCTCGCGAAGAGACCATGAGGATAAAATCAGAGAGATTAGAGCCCACACAGAAGCATACCGACAATCCTTCTTTCCACGTACAATACGAGACTGGAATAGAAGGGAGAACCGATAGAGGTACTCAGGGTACCCTCCGCCACACACCGTCAGGTGGCTTGCGGAGTACGGATGTAGATGTAGATGTAGATGTAGAATAACTATAATTTTGTTTCTTTTGCAAACAAGTTACGCCTGTAAATGTTTAATGTTCCTTCTATGCTTTCTTTATGAAGATGGTTGTCTTCTAGATTACAGGGATAGCAAAATGTTTTCTATTAATGAAAGGAAAAATATATCTTCTGTTTGGAAATGAGACTCGTCTTCTATCCGCGATTGAATTGAAATATCATTTTACTTTCCAAGTGCTTTATGAATTTAGTTGTGTCACTTACCCTTTCCTTTCTTGGGAACGTTACTTCTGTATTAAAAGAAAGCGAGACAGACATAAATACATTGTTTGTTTGTGTGTGTGTGTGTGTGTGTGTGGGTGTGTGATAGAGAGAGAGATAGAGAAAGAGAGAGAGATAGATAGAGACAGAGAGAGACAGAGAAGCATTGGATTTGTACAGTACAGTGCAGCGAGCCGGGGCAAAGCGAGATGAGACGTCAGCGGTGACCGGTCATGCTCGGTTATCCCCGTGTGCGGAATACGGACGACATACATGGGGCGAGTAGGTGACCGAGCCGCGTCGTGTGGGACCGGACACGAGCGGCTCAGTCACCCCGTCAACTGGCGAGCCGTCACCGGTCAAACATTGAGCGTTGCAGCACTCTAATCAGAAAGGAAGCTTATATACGTGTCACGTGTCAGAGTCGTGTCTAGACGAATCAGGGACTCCATATCACTCCATCTGCACACACCCCACGCCATTACAGAGCCTCCACCAGCCTGAACAGTCCCTGATGACATGCAAGGTTCATGGATTCATGAGGTTGTCTCCATACCCGTACACATCCAACCGCTCGATACAATTTGAAACCAGACTCTTCCGACCAGGCAACTTGTTTCCAGTCATCAACCGTCCAATGTCGGTGTTGACTGGCCCAAGAGAGGTGTGAAGTTTTGTGTTGTGCTGTGTGTGTGTGTGTGTGTGTGTGTGTGTGTGTGTGTGTGTGTGTTCTTAAGGGACCGAACTGCAGAGGTCATCGGCCCCTAGACTTACATACTCCTTAAACCCACTTGTGCTTAGAACAACACACACACCCATGCCCGAGGGAGGACTCGAACCTCCGGTGGGAGGGGCCGCGCAGTCAGTGACATGGCGCCTCTAACCGTGCGGCCACTTCTCGCGGCTGTTGTGCTGTCATCAAGTGTACACGGGTGGGCCTTCGGCTCCGGAAGTCCATATCGATGATATTTCGTTGGATGGTTCGCTTGCTGACACTTGTTGATGGTCCAGCAACCTGAAGTAATTTGCGGAAGGGTTGCACTTCTGTGATGTTGAACGATTCTCTTTAGTCTCCGTTGGTCCCCTTCTCGCAGACTTTTTTCCGGTCGAATCGATGTCGTTGATATGATGTTTCACCGGATTCCCGGTATTCACGGTACAATTCTAAATGGTCGTACGGGAAAATCCCCCTTCTATCTCTACCTCGGAGATGCTGTGTCCCATTGCTCGTGCACCGACTATGACAAAACGGTCAAACTTGCTTAAATCTTGATAATCTGCTATTGTAGCAGCAGTAATCGATCTAACAACTACGACAGACACTTGTTGTCTTACATAGGCTTTGTCGACCCCAGCGCCGTAGTCTGTGTGTTTCCATATCTCTGTATTTGAATACGCATGCCTATACAAGTTTTTTCGGTGCGTCAGTGTATGTCAAACTCACCCACATGTATGTCCGAAATTATTTTAAGAATATTGTTTGACTGGTATTCGACATTTAAATATACGCCTCAAAGTCAAAATAAATAAACCAAGCGACGGTATAATTGTTTTGAAATTAAGCTAATGATCGTCTATTTACAATTTAATCATGCTAATTACGTTGAAGAATAGCGCATCAGTGCTAGCTTTAAAATCCAAAGAAAATAACGCACAACAGCGATGTTAATAATGAAATAGCACCACGCTAGCTCTTTAATGGCACACTCTACCCCCATTCACTGGCTAGAAACAGCGCACTTTGACGCCATAAACAAAACGTTTTAACAATGTGAGAATAGTAATTCACGAACTTTTTACTCACTCCAATGTATAGTACTTCGCTCTCGGGCATTAGGCGGCTGCAGCGGGGCGGCGCGAACGACAAACATCCGGTGCGAGCGAAAGTTTAAAAGCTGTACTTTCAGAAGGTCGTACTGCTTACTATCGAAATTATGGGCCAAATTTTTCACTTGGGATCCTTTGCAGGAGCTGATATCTTTTTTCTCCTTCAATTATTAGATTCATTTGAAGTTGCTTCCTTCTAAGTGTGGGTTTTAGCCGGTTTACGACGCTCGTTTAGTCAAATGAAGACCTCGAACACAATTTTCGCCTCAATAAAGATGAAACAGGAACAGTTATGAAATCATAACACACAAACTTTAGACGATTCTGAGGTGTATTTTGCACACAATTTTCCACCGTTATCTTAACTGACGATAGTGACGGTAGGAAGGACAAAGAGCTAAAAAAAGCGAAACCAGCGACAACGTATGAGGAAGAAGGAGGAGGAGTAGCATGAAGACGTGGTGGTTTGGGTTTATCGTCCCATTTTCATCGTCAAATTGCACAACATTTGTTTATAGAAGGACGGGGCAGCAAAGCGACAGTGGTTTTCGAAAGAAATTGCCATATCTCCACAGGCTGAAGAAGAACTCGCTGTAACGGTGACGCTCGAGATAGAAAGCAAGTGCTATAGGCCTCAATCCTCAGCCTCTTGTTGACCTGATCAGTTGTTCCTGCGACGCTTCCATGTTACCTCTGAGTCGGACAGGGACTGTGTTTCGCAATATGACATTTTCTCTCCAGCGTCCAACCGCCTATCAATACATATATGGCTGTCTGCTTTTCAAGACCTGTTCCCCGTGCTATAATAGCCCACTTACACTACGACCTATCGGCCACCACTAGGGACTATAAGCTTTCTCCCACTATATTCTATACATTTAGGTGACAGGGTACATTTAAAATCTACATCGATGCCCTCGACGAGTTTCGAATCGGTGACTGTCGTCTTACGACAGACTGTCATTGTGAATAAATTTTGAGATGTGCCGTTGAAAGTACAAAAATGAGACGAGTCATTCAGAAAAACTAGGTGAAATTTTTTTTTAAAATTGTCATAATTCGTGACGATGCACACCCACACATTGTCCAGACTGTTGGAATCTTTATGATCGCCTTCAGTTAGGTTTAGACGTGCCCTCAGTAACTATCATTTCTTTCAGAATCGTAAGAACGAGTAGAAGCCAGGGACGAGTTCAGTACTTCATTTCTGAACTATACGATATCCCACGTGGAGGAATTACATGAAAGCTATTTTTTTTAAAGAAATTTGGTCCATTGTGCCAATACTACCTGTAAATCATTGTGAATATGTAGAAAAATGAGTAAATACATATGTGTGGATATCATACTAATTTTTTTTTATCTTCAGGTCTATCCTCCTCGTGTCGTCTTTCAAATACAATTTTGAAGTTTGGAGGGAGTGGCACATCAGTGGTGGCCAAACGGTCCTAGGCACTTCAGTCTGGAACCGCGCAACCGTTCCGGTCGCCGGATCGAATCCTGCCCCGGGCATGGATGTGTGTGATGTCCTTAGGTTAGTTAGGTTTAAGTAGTTCTAAGTTCTAGGGGACTGATGACCTCAGATGTTAAGTCAGATAGTGCTCAGAGCCATTTGAACCAGCACACGAATGCGCAATAGGGAAACTAGAACCGTGAAATTCAGTCTTCGAGTCGGTAATGGATCACAATCAAAATAAATAAAAGGAACTGGAACTGTAGTTCGTCCTCCTGGGAGGGAGTTTATTGTTTATTTTGTATCAGAGTCGAGCAGAAACAGTAGCTTTTCTTGATGAAGAAATCGTGTGGTAGTAATTACGGCTTTTTTGCGATACGGGTACTTTTTCTTAAGGCATCTTTTTTAAAGACCGCGTCACCTGATCGTGCGAAAATACCCCACCTCTAGTAAAGTCATAAATTAAACTTTTGTTCCAATAGATTAGTCTAGGTCACGCTTAAGCAGTACATATTCATCCCTGCTTAATAACTACTATAACCTAAATATTATCGACGTTTTAAACACCAAGGTATAATAGTATGTTTATAACGTTACTTCTGTTAACAAAGAGCTGTTTAATGGCTGCGCAGTGCACATGCACTACAAATTTGTACCTGCTGCAACACAATATCTGTAGCATGCATCTCATCGAAAAATCTGTTGATGTCATATCCCGGTGGGGCATGCAGAACTTCTGGCGTCTCTGCCGAATGCATGATCCTTAATTATCAATGTAGTTCTATTAGCAAGATATAATGGAAGATTAGACGTTTTCTCTGTATCATTCCACCATAAATAACATCAGAATAACGTTAATGTCATAGGAAAGATTTCGCGATTCGCAGAATACGCCAAGATATTAACATTGCGTTCGTAATATATTCACAGATTTAAAAGTCATCTGCTATTAAGAAGATAACTTTTCACATTTCGAGAAGAACAACAAAAACAACTACAATGCCTTATTATGCAAGGTTTATTAATATTTATTTTATCCACGAAAGGTGGAAAACTCCAAGACTGTTTGGAATCATAAGATGGAAAGGAAACACTGAACCTGGTTACAGTTTCGTCGGATGAATGATTTATTCAATCGTAAAAATTTACGGGCTAAGTCGTCCTCTGAGCAGTGTCGTAGAGTACTCGTGATTGGAAGATCAGATTTATTCCATTTAATTAACTGACATTAGTGTACAGAAATACAGGGTGGTCGGAAACAGTCTGAAAAGCTGGTAAGGGTGTTCAGGGTAGGTTGTGATGAGAAATAATTCTTAAGAAAAAAATTCGATTCGGTGCATCGTTTGCGACTTAATCAGCGTTGAAGTTAGCAAATGAGGCCGTAGAGCGTGCAAATTCAGGCGGCCCGTCAGAGACAGTGCCGCCAAATTTGATCTTCGTTTGGTTTCTACATCTACATCTGCATACGTACTCCGCAGTCCACCATACGCTGCGTGGCGGAGGGTACCTCGTATCACAACTAGCATCTTCTCTCCCTGTCCAACTCCCAAACAGAACGAAGGAAAAATGACTGCTCATATGCCTCTGTACGAGCCCTAATCTCTCTTATCTTATGTTTGTGGCCTTTCCGCGAAATATAACTTGGCGGCAGTAAAATTGTACTGCAGTCAGCTTCAAATGCTGGTTCTCTAAATTTCCTCCGTAGCGATTCGCGAAAAGAGAGGCTCCTTTCCTCCTACCCGAGTTCCTGAAGCATTTCCGTAACACTCTCGTGATGATCAAACCTACCAGTAACAAATCTAGCAGCCCGCCTCTTAATTGCTTCTATTCTATACAGGATTCTTTTTCCTATTCATCTGCAGTAATTTACATTTATGTATATTTAGAGTTAGCTGCCATTCTTTACACCAGTCACAAATCCTGTCCAAGTCATCTCGTATCCACCTACAGTCACTCAACGACCAAACCTTCCCGTACACCACAACATCATCAGCAAACAGCCGCACATTGCTACCCACCCTATCCAAAAGATCATTTATGTAGATAGAAAACAACAGCGGACCTACCACACTTCCCTGGGGCACTTCAGATGATACCTCACCTCCGATGAACACTCACCATCGAGGACAACGGACTGCGTTCTATTACTTAAGAAGTCTTCGAACCACTCACATATTTGGGAACCAATTCCATATGCTCGTACCTTAGTTAGGAGTCTGCAGTGGGGCACCGAGTCAAACGCTTTCCGAAAGTCAAGGAATATGGCATCCGTCTGATACCCTTCATTCATGGTTCGCAAGATATTATGTGAAAAAGGGCGAGTTACGTTTCGCAGGAGCGATGATTTCTAAAGCCGTGCTGATGCATGGACAGCAACTTCTCTGTCTCAAGGAAATTCATTATATTCGAACTGAGAATATGTTCTAGAATCCTGCAACAAACCGATGTTAAGGATATTGGTCTGTAATTTGGAGGATCCGTCCTTCTACCCTTCTTATATACAGGCGTCACCTGCGCTTTTTTCCAGTCGCTTGGGACTTTACGTTGGGCAAGAAATTCGCGATAAATGCAAGCTAAGTAAGGAGCCAATGCGGTAGAGTACTCTCTGTAAAACCGAATTGGAATCCTATCAGGACCTGGCGATTTATTTATTTTCAACCCATTCAGCTGCTTTACAACCGCAGGGATGTCTATCACTATGTCCTCCATAGGGGAATCTGTACGAGACTCAAACGGCGGTATTTTTGCACGATCCTCCTGCGTGAAAGATTTCTCAAATGCTAAATTTAAAATTTCAGCTTTCGTTTTGCTGTCTTCCGTTGCCAGGCTAGACTGATCAGTGAGTGACTGGATGGAAGCCTTCAACCCGCTTACCGATTTTACGTAAGAGCAGAATTTCCTTGGGTTTTCAGCAAGATCTTTTGCAAAGGTATGACGGTGGTAGTGGTTCTATGCTTCGCGCATCGCTAATTTTACAGCAGCACGAATCTCTACTAGCTTTTGGCTGTCCTCATTCTTCCGATCTTTTTGTACCGCGAGTGCAACTGTCTTTGCTTCCTGAGCATTCTCAGAATTGCGCTGTTAAACCACCGTGTGTCTTTTCCGTCCGTAACCCACTTTTTCAGCACATAATTCTCCAATGCGTGATTTACAATGTGTTTAAAATTTGCCCTTAATTCTTCCACGTCCATCGTACCGGAAGTAAATGAAGTCGATTCATTTACTAAATGGAATGCCAACAACTGCTTATCTGCTCTTTCTAGTAAGAATACTCTCTTAGCCTTCTTCACCGACTTTTTAACTTTAGTAACTATGGTCGTAATGACAACACCATGATCACTAATCCCTGTCTCAACACTGATACCGTCGACGAGGTCTGGTCTGTTCGTGGCTACCAGATCTAAAATATTTCCATTACGCATTGGCTGTCGATTTAGCTGCTCAAGACAGTTTTCGGATAATGTGTTCAAAAGTAATTCACAAGACGGCTTGTCTGTACCGCCTGTAATGAATCCATGAACATCCCTGTCTATACTAGGTAGGTTGAAGTCGCCTCCGACTAATGTAGCATGATCCGGGTACTTCTGCGATACAGAGTGTAGACTCCCTTTGAATGATTCTAGAACTGTCAAGGTGGAACCTGGTGGCCGGCAATAACACCCAACAATTAACTTTATTTCTCCTAGCCCTGTTAAACGTGTCCAGATAACTTCACAATCACACTCTACTTCGATCTCAGTAGACACAATATTTTTGTCAACTGCAATGAAGACACCACCTCCTACGGTGTCTAATCTGTCTTTCCGATACACGTTCCAACCCTCACTAAATATTTCAGAACTTCTTATCTCAGGGTTCAGCCAGGTCTCAGTCCCGAGAATAATTTGCGCGCCACGCGCTTCCTGGAGGGCAGTAAATTCAGGAACTTTATACCGAACTTGCTAAAAATGAGCAAGAGGGCGATACAAAAACAGGAATTCCGCTTCAGTTTGCGCGTGCAACGGCCTGATTGGCTAACGTCAATGATAATTAACGCGGAAACGCAGCAACGTATCATTTTTTTTCTTAACAATTATTTCTCAGAGCAACCTACCCTGCAATACGCTTGCTAGCTTTCCAAACTGTTTCTGACCACTCCGTAAGAATGAAATTAATAAAATAAGCTTCGTAATCACACAAGAAATAACGCTCTCTTAGCGTAATCTTCCACAAATTTTATTCAGATGTGTCAGTCTATACCATAAATCATCGTCATTTGCCTATAGTCCAGGAGAAATGACACTTAATTTGAACCAGAATTATAAATTGCTGTATGACTATATTCTCAGAGCCGAACTAGCAATGGTTACATACATCATAGTATTGAAAGTGTTGGATTGACTGCATTGCTTTCTTGCTCGTAAAAAGATATCCAGTACTGTAAGTGAGGGTATCCGGTTGCCTGCATACTTTAGTAGGTGCAATCAGGTACAAAGTTCGATGGAAACCGAGTAGTCATTGAGGCAGCGGATCAGTATTCGGAAATTCTAGGTTTCAAATCCTCGTCCCATTATTCTGATTTAGATTTTCCGTAGCTTCCATGCAACAATTTCAGGCTAAAGCCGAAATGATTATTTTATTCTCCATGCCTTAACTGTGTTAGAGATTCGTCTGCAGTGACCTCGATTCGATCAGTCGTCAATATCTTAACTTTCCTTTGATTCTTTCTTCTCCACCGTGGGCGGTCACATTTAGATCCTGTTGTGACTTCTAGCTTAGCGCTCCACTGGAACAGACTGGAGATTGGTATAAAACAATACAGGTGCTTTTATCTTTCAGATTCTTTCGCGTCATAGTACACAATTCTTCGATTTGTTCCTTGTCCGCTAGCAAGAGCTATGTCTAGCTTTGTTCTTGAAAACACCAAGATAATCCCTGAAAAAGCGAAAGGAAAATAAATAATGCACACAGGAACTTCCAGAATGAAGACAAGAGAACGTAGATCTCTAGTTATTCAGAGATGCCGAAGGCCTTGCATAAAACGTTCCAGGACGGAGAATGGAAACACGTCATTTTAGCTCTCAAGAATGTACTCAATAAATGTTTTCTTTTGGAAAGTGCGAAAGGAAGGGTTATTTGAGGGAAACATTGAGCTGACTTTATACCAGCATTTATTGCACCGAAGGTGGTCTGCTGCAGCAAGAAGGACTGAGTGACTGCAGCTGCGGCCTTGTTATACCATAAAAGACGAACAGCAGAAATATTCTGCGTGTTCTTCTCTCTCCAAGAAGAATTTTTAATGAGCATTTTAATTGAATTTAACGATCAAATTTAGTTGCCATTAAATCATTACAAATCGGGTGTTACATTTCGTGTTTAATTAGCAGCAGGAGTGATATTTCAAGCGGAGATATTGTAAGTGCTAAATAAGAAAGTAGAGCCACCTGGTAACCTAGAAACAGGATTGGGGCTTCTGATGGCTGTTGTGAACAGAGCTGGATGCGTAATTCACTCACTCCAAAAATAATGAGGCATCGAAACGATTTTGTTTCTGAAAAGATACCGTGTACCTTTAACTGCTTTAATATTTGTAAGAAACGATGAATCTACTATGTTACATTATTTGTTCACGTGAACTACTAGCACATGCCAGAAGATCGAAGTAATGGGTTAGAGACCTGCGTCATACAGGGTGTGATTTTGACGTTGCTGTCTGTTGGTACGTGTCGTCACTAAATGCAACACAAAAGATTACATCCATGAGTAAGGATATGTAACATCGTGCTATGAACATATTCAAAAATAGACTCATAGCGGTTCTCCAGGCTGCTTTTGGACATTTCACTCGGATTGTAGAGCTTCGTGAGATGACGTCGTGTATGGGGACATAAACAAGTGATAGCTCACAATCTTCTTATATGAAGTGGAATTATTGCTTATTATCGAAACATGTCACCCTATAACGTCACACTTCGACAATTCGATTCATCATTAATGCCTCCAGCATTTTCCAAACGCGGTTTCCTACTTTATTTTTTAAATTATTTGCTGGCTTTCCAAAAGTCAACAAACAGTCCTCTTTGCCGTTATTAAACAGGGTGTCTACGAAAAGCAAGCAGTGTGGGGAAAATGAACTACAGTATGCTCAGCTAGTTTTATAAATGTTATTCCAAGGAAATGTTCATTTTGTTCTGGAAAAACAGTTTTAAAAAATTGGAAAAAATCGATCAAATGTTTTGTGAAATGATTTGTCTAAAGGCAAGAAATAAAACATAGTAGAAAAACATGTGACGCACGTCATCTGTTGTACATGATTTCGAGCATCATTCAAAGATACGTCAAATGTTTCTCAAATCTGTTTTATTTCTTACTTTTAGGCAAATCATTTCACAAATACTTTTACTGAATTTTCCCAAATTTTCTTAATTTTCAAGATTTGTTCAAAAAGTATGATATTATTATAAACACTTGATTTGCTTTCCTAGCGTACTCCGTTCTCGAAACCTTGTGAACTTAGTATTTCATTCGGAGGAAACGAGGATTGTGGTCGGCACAACACTCGTCATTAGGCTAGAATCGCAGCGTCAGCGCTTTTTACACTTCCCTATTTGTTCTTGGTATGAACGAAGTTCACAGGTCCAGTGGCTGGTTGCACTAATCTTGTAGTATAGCGCCTCAAGTGTTTCAAATGTATGGGAACGACAGGAATGAGAATTTTCAGTAAGGAATGAGAATTTTCAGTATATATTATGCAGTACATTAAGCGATGGGTACCGCAAATTTTCTATCAAACGTTACAATGCCATGCAGAAGAAATTTAATGATTCGGTTGGCAATGAAAGAGCAAAAAATTACAACGATCGACAGACGGGATTCATTGTACAATTGCTAATAGGAATAGTAAAATTTCTGATGCCGCAATCACTATTTCGATGTCAGTTGCAATAGTTTTCGAGGAAATTGAACTAAGAGTATAGAGACTTCATATATTACCACAAAATACGTTAGTTAAATCAAGAGGAATGCATGCAACAATTTTTCGACTTAAAAACTGCTGTTGCTGAATTTATGAAGGAAGGAGTGCAGGAACGAAAAATAGAACAGCCGAAATGGATTGTAGACCTAACACTTTTAATTATACTTGACAGCACATTGCCCACAGTAAGACACTGCAAGGAGAGAAACAACTTGTTTCTCATTTCATTGGGATGCATTTAAAAAGAAAATCGTGTTGTAGAAAAGACACATTCTGACACAGTCCATTTCCCTAAGTTTACTGGCGTTAAAGAAAACGCGAGATCTGAAGAATTCATTGTGGCCTTGAAAGAATTATAAGAATACTTTGCTAAACATTTTGGGGACGCTGCCAATCTTACATCTGCCGGCCGGGGTGGCCGAGTGGTTCTAGGCTATACAGTCTGGAACCGGACGACCGCTCGCAGGTTCGAATCCTGCCTCGGGCATGGATGTGTGTGATGTCCTTAGGTCAGTTAGGTTTAAGTAGTTCTAAGTTCTAGGGGACTTATGACCACAGCAGTTAAGTCCCATAGTACTCAGAGCCATTTGAACCTTTTGAACCAATCTTCCATCTGTATTCGAGACCGTTTGTCGTTTCAGTTGAAAGCACTCCTTTCCACGTGCAGATATAACTGACCGATCTGCAAGGTAATTCCCTTTTTAAAGATATATACCTTTAAATGTTAAAACTGACCAGGGCGTCTACATTGCTTTCCTCAGATAGAGTTTCGATGTTTTCATTGTGACGTTGCAAAAGCGCTACTATATTTCCACCAACATATCTCTGTGAAAGACGTTTTGTCAGTAATGAAACTAAATAAGTCATGATTGCGTGGTAAGCTGAACGTGAAAATCTCTGAAATTGTCCGCGTCTCTCCGCGTACCGACAGGAAATAATTAAATAATACTGAAAAGAAATAATTAAATAATACTGAAAATTTGCTTTTTTATGTGTTGTTGATAAATTTCAAATACAAAACCAAGTCGTAGGAAGTGCGACTGTGTTGCCATTTCAATACGGCGCGTTCGCAGTTTCGCCTTGATCACTCTCAGACAGTGTGGTGTGGTGGAGGGGGAAACTTACCAATCAGCAGGCTGAATGTTATTGGTACTCGTCAAGGGTACAGCCTGCAAGCCGAATTCTTGGCCACCCCTGATTTTGATACTTAAATATCACACCAATGTAAATTTTTAGGGGCAAAATAGCTAGTCCCTGAAGAGATGAACGTCTGACATCTCATTTACATAGCTAGCAGCAGCTGCTCGTGAAATAATTCAATTTTTCCTCAAGTCTCTAATTAAGTTTCCTCAACTGCCGTTATTACTTTAAAGCAATTAAACTTCTTTATTTTATTTATTTATTTGCGAAACTTGACCTTACTCTAGTCAGTTTGTTACCCCATTTGTCCGTTTCTCGCCTTTCAGTTGGTTATGAAAAACTGAACAAGAACCCATTTTGTTGTTTACACTGGGTCTTCTTTCCGCACCGCTGAAACACGAACCAAACACAGAAAGGGAGATTGTTGTTTAAGGTGTCTTCAAAAACAAGGTCTTTACAGGTGAAGCACAAGCTTGGAAGAGGAAAGGACGGAAAAGGAAATGGGCCGCGTCCTTTCGAATAAATTATTCGGAATTTGCTTTAAACTGTTTGAGGATATCACGGAGAAACTAACTGCGGCTGACCATAAGGGGCCGAACCGTCGTCCTCCCGAATGTGAGTCCAGTGTACTAACCACAGCGTTCCCTCGCTCATGTGGAACATCATCATCTCGAACGGAGATGCTGGAAGCGTGGGAAAAGCCGGCTGAAACTACTATCGCTCTGAAGGGGCAATAAGGAGTGCAGGTTGACCGCTATGCATTGGGATTGATGCGGCACATCTTGCACCGTATCGAATAGTGGAAGTGTTGGGAAAACTGAGGAGCAATTTGAAATATATTCTCGGCCTCACAGTAAAACAAAAATACGTCTTCGAGGTCAAAAACGTATATTTTATCAATGTACTTTCCTTTTATGTCAATGTACTTCCTCTAAGCTTTATCCTTTCCCATTTAGTAGATTTCATCCTTAGAGAACTATTTTACAAAATGAGCAAAATACTTCTTCGGCTCCCATTGAATATTTGCCAGCTAAAACTTGTTTGGGCTTGTTGTGGAAAGAGGTAGATGAACTTTGATTTTCCGTCACCTTACATTGTACAAGTTTTTTTTGTTTTACAGTGAGTAGATTCCACCCATGACTGGCGAGTCTGGAAGATGTCCAAAATATCAATCTGTGACTTGCATTTTACTTTTTTCCAATTTACAAAACACTTTTGTGAATGGATATATTTTCTTGTTCAAAGACAGTTCTTTTATGTATCAAACCATTTCTCATATAATTTACTTTTTATCTAGTTTTTACAAAAGACTTCCATAAAATTCTCCTGTTTTTTCTTCGTTTTGTGAGATCATAAGTAAGGAGAACTCCTTCTTCATTACTGTAAACAGTGTCCCTTACGACATATAAAATATGATCCAGGTTTTTCGTTTAAGGGTCACTGGCTTCTAGCCACTGCTTCGATTTCTGTTTCGCTTGGCATGGGGCGATGGACTCATACCTAATCTAAAGCAATAAATGGTAGCACAAAATTACTTGGATTCTTCTTAACATAATCCAAACACTGGTGAGAAATTAGGTTTTGCACTGGACTTCGTCACATACTCAACAAACGCGGGACACACCTTATATGAGGCTTCCTCACTGCTAATTCTGCATATAAAATGTATCCCAGTTTTCCTACTAATTTGTCTGTGGCGTCAGCTATTTTATTCACATTAATCTACGTCCATCAATGAGCATCTGATGCTCCCTCGTGTGTAAAATCTTGAAGACACGTACAGCCACACCTGAGTGAAGCTGTTTGTTTCTTATCTTCGTCCTACGACTCTACACCAACATTGAATGACTGTCCAGTAACGTTAAACGGTAACAAATGATAAAAATATGACACTCAGTATCCTTGTTTATCCATTTGCGCCAATGACAAAAGTTTTACAGACCCATATGAGTGAAATTGTTCTCTACGTATTGTTGACACACAACTTACGTTATTGCAATCCATTAACCAAAATAACAGAAACAAAATGACCAACTGAAGTGTCGGAACATCGATACTGTCAATGACCACCTGAATGGCTGTTTTCAACTCAGCAGTGGTCTTGGGATTATTGCTATACGCATTGTCTTTAATACAGTCCCACAAAAAGGAGTCGCATGTGTTTAGATCCGGAAAATCTCAGATGCGCGAACTTTGCTTATTGACGAACCCATCCAAATGAAAATGAGCTTCGTCGCTAAACCAAACCATACTAATTCCCATCATGCCCCACGGCTAACCGTGCAGTTTGAACGTCCTAACGCAAACCGTTCAGAAGTTATGACGATTTTATTTCATATAGTTCAATAATTGTCACCCTGTATAAAGCAAGTAATTGCATTTGTTATTAATTTATGGACTGCGGGAACACGACGCGTAGACTGTAGAACACTGCGGGCAGCCTCTAGCAGACACTAGGCATGCTAGCTGTCTGTGTCTATTTGGCGTGAGCCCGACTTTCCCGCAGTTAGGCGCAGCCTGGCCACTCGGCCACTGCTAAATGAGTTCCGAGGCAGCCGCAAACCTACTCCCACATGCTCTGTCGCTGGTCCCCAATATTCCAATCTCGTCTTCTAATGAAATCCTTCGTGATATTATTTCCAACCACGTTCTGTAAGAACGTGCTACGACCTTTGTGTTAGCAGACGTATCCAAACTCTACGATCAACTTACCAGGTAAGGTGCAGAAAGGGAGATTTGTCCAAGGATCACAGCAATAGAATAGTTCCTCAACTTTACATATTAGATATAATTACGTCTGAATTTTGTATCTTTAACTTTTAAATTTTAATCATATGGGATAAGGCTTATTTCTGCCTTTCTTTACCTCCGTAAGTTACAAAACTTCCTAATCCTACATTCTGTATGTTTATAATAAGTTCAGACACGGTATACCAAGGTCGTAATTCGACGAGGGGCGTTCAATAAGTAATGCAACGCCTTGGTTTCATTCACGATTCCAGTACATCATATTATTCCCTACATAATGTCCATTCAATGTGACGGCCTTACGCCACCTTACTAGCAAGGCCTCTACGCCCGCATGGCACCACTCTCCTGGAAGACGTCGGAGCATCAGTAACCTGCACATCATCCATGTACTGCTCCCCGTGGAGTGCATCCTTCATTGGGCCAAACAGATGGCAGTCGGAAGGTGTGAGATATGGGCTGTAGGGTGTATGAGGAAGAACATGCCAATCAAGTTTTGTGAGCTTCTCTCGGCTGCACAGGCTGTGCGAGGCCTTGCTTTGTCATGAAGGACGTAAATGTGCAGCCACACTGAAGGTTGTGGATTAACTGCCCATCGAGGTGAATCAGTTCTACGATTTCTTGGCGTCTGCTCTTTCTGACATGTCTGAAATTACAAAAACCGAGCGTTCATATAATTAATGGGACATGCTGACTGTAAGTCCCGATTTGTAATTCCACCGGTTGTCCATCCGGGAGAATGTCAAAAATAATTCCTCAGATTTCAGTGTTTCCACTACGAACTATAATTTCTTCAGCAATACTTGCGGCATATCTGCTCTACTCCTGTTTTAGCTAGACATGCCGACGTTCAACTCCTGACGAATTAGCTCGTGGGATCCGTATTACAACTCAAACTTTCATTTATCTGTGAACATCTACTTCTGATACGTTTCCTGGACTGAAGAATTTTGTGACGATATAATTCTCATTGTCACCGACCCACAGTTGACCTGATCCTTTCTTCTGTGGACTCAACATCCTGATGGCAGCCAGTATCCATACAGGTATGACTACTAATCAATACTCATATCAAAGCAGTAGAGATCTGAAAACTAACGAGCTCCAAATTCAAACTACAGAGCTAGTGGTACAGATGCTGTAAGTTTTCATTCTGATTGGCAAAAGTTGATGAACCGTCATCAACGTGTGTATTATTGATTCTGTTAAAGAGAAGTCCAGTACTCTTGATTTCAGATTCTCCACGTCTTTTATCCAAGGAAGTTACTTCTTCTAAGCTTCAGGTCGTAACATAGAGTAGTCAACGTACACTGAAACCTCCTGCTTACTAGGGTATTGGTTCACCTACGTAACACTCAGATCGTTAAATTCCCGTAAATTGTGGGCCGATGCCTTGTGGGTGTCCCAGATGTGTTCTATTGGGTTCCAATCAGGCGAATTTCGAGGCCAAAACAACGACGTCAGTTCACTGTCGTGCTGCCCAAATAACTGTAGCCCGATTCTGACCTTGTGACACGGACTATCATCCTGCTGGAAATTGTCGTCGCCGTCGGGAAAGACATCAAGCACGAAAGGGTGCAGGTGGTCCGCAATAATTTTCATGTAGTCCACAGCAGTTACGGAAGCTCAGGTAAATGTCCTCGCCGGTCTGAATCTGTGGCGATGTCCATGTCCGTTTGACTGGATTACGGTGCATCCGGACACCACTATCCACCCGGTCCCGGTGAAAGAAGGAGCGTCATTGAATCAGTCAGGCGACACGTTTCCATTGGTCCACGAATCTATCTCGATGATCCTTCGACCACAGAAATCGTAACTGACGATGTCGTTGGGTCAACATGGGAACACTTACGGGCCGGCTCCAGCGGCGCCTACTGTTCAACAATACATGCTGACCGGTGTATACAGAGCGGGAAAGCTTCCTACCTTCACGTTCAGTGATGCGGCGTTATCGTCCAACACACTGTCGTCGACTCGTGGTATCATCTTCCTTCACTTACTCTCCATAGATGATAACAACAGTGGCACGCCAACAGCCGACCAACTTACCATTTCTGAGGTGCTCGTTCCCCGACGATGGGCTATGACAATCTGCCCTCTGTCAAAGTCACTTACGTCAGTGGATTTCGCCATCAGTGGCCCATATCGTGATAGAGTGATTTCACAACTGTCTCTGCCCAACATACAACTTACCTTACTCTGCCGCGTGCCCGCAACGCCTCTAGGTTGTATTCAGTCCCATGACAGTCATACCGTTTCGGATCTTAAGTGCATACCTTATAAGCAATCATCATTTCGTCAAGAAACCTCATCTTCAATGTCTTTAAACGATACTCAAGTCCTTCATCTTATTTCATGTGTTCACATGTGTCCTTTATTTATTGGCATATCTGCAGCCCCATTTGCTCTGATAATAAACCAAAGTGGTAAACTTCAATCTACTTGTTTTCATCATTTACTTGAGGCCTGATTCCCGTAGCAACGCGGGATTGGCCTTGTAACTACTGATTTGGCAGTGTTAGTTGCAGATGGTGGCCAGATGCCCTTCCTGCCGCCACCCTGAATTAGTGCACCCGAGCTGTCTGCGTCTAGTGTAAGCTATGGAAGAGTGCGAACGTTTGCCAAATGTCTGCAAGTCGTGTAACTAAAGCGGAACAGGGGGGCCAGGCCGGTATTCACCTAGCGGGATGTGGAAAACCGCCGGAAAACCACATCCAGGCTGGCCGGTATACTGGCCCTCGTCGTTAATCCGCCAGGCGAATTCGATCCGGGGACGGTGCGCCTGCCCGAGTCCAGGAAGCAGCACATTAGAACTCTGGGCTACCCTGACGGGTCACTTCAATCTACTTGTTTTGTAGATCGTAAATCACTAACGTTCAGTCGTAGATTACTGTGATCCACTATTCACCATCGTCTATAATAACATTACACATTTTCCACGTTTGTTTATTTTTTTTTCAGCAGGCTAACGAAAATGTTAGCTTAAACAGAATCAGCAAATGACAATTATATGATTCGTGTACTCAAAAATGTTCAAATGTGTGTGAAATCTTATGGGACTTGACTGCTAAGGTCATCGGTCGCTAAGCTTACACACTACTTAACTTAAATTATCCTAAGGACAAACACACACACCCATGCCCGACGGAGGACTCGAACCTCCGCCGGAACCAGCTGCAATTCGTGTACTGCAGCCACTTACGTCCAGTTCGAGATATGTAGCGTTTCGAAAAAACATAGGTGTATTGGTTTTCTATCACCTATCTGTGTGTGTGTGTGTGTGTGTGTGTGTGTGTGTGTGTGTGTGTGTATGTGTGTGTATGTGTGTGTGTGTGGGTGGGTGGGTGGATCAATGGTGTGTGAAGCATCTAGATCACTGGTATACGGGCTGGAAGGGAAAACAACTTTCGCCTATTCAAGGAACTAGTAAAATCATTAGAAGATCAAAACTAACTGCGAAATGATTTAGACAGGATATCTGTGAGTTGTGAAAGATGGGACGCTAAACAATAAAAAGTGTGAGGTCTTCCAAATGAGTACTAAAGAAAGTCCATTAAATTTCGGTTACACGATAAATCACACAAATTTAAAGGCTGTTGTTTCAATTTAATACCTAGGGACTACAAATACGAACAATTAGAGACAACGCATAGAAAATGTTGTGGAGAACGTGACCTAGACACTCGGTTTCATTGGCAGAGCACCTTAACGGTGAAACAAATCTACTAAAGACACTGCCTACACTACGCTTTTCCGTCCTCTTTTGGGCGATCGCTGCGCGGTATGGGATCCGTACCAGATAAGACTGACGGAGAATATCGAGAAGTTCAAAGAAAGTCCGCAGGTTTGTATTTTCACAAAACAGCGAAGAGAGTGTTACGGATATAAGAGACTTCGTGTGGCAGTATTGAAGCAAATGCATTTTTCACTGTGGTCAGATCTTCTCACAACATTTGTGTCAGCAAGTTTCTTCTTTGAATGCCATAACATTTTGTTGACACCCTCCTATCTATGGAGAAATGACCGTCAGAACCAAATTAGGGGTCGCATGGAAAGGTTTAGGTGTTCATTTTTTCCGCTTGCTATTCCAAAGTCCAGAGGTCGATAAATAGTCCAAAGGTGGTTCGACGAATTCTCTACCAAGCACTTCAGTGTGAACTGCAGAATAGTCATGCAGATGTAGATGTTTGGACAACGCGAAAGGGTCACAAATATGCTCAACGACCTTCAGCGGGAACTACTAAAAGAAAGACTTTGTGCATCACCGGGAAACTTACCTGCAAAATTCCGGGAGCTCTAGCCGGTAACCGTACGACTTCTTACATTATACATGACGCGTCATGAGTAAAAATAGAAGGATGATAGAAAATCACTTATTATCCGCGAATGGAATAGGAAGGTAGAAAATCTGTAGTGGTACACCATATGCAACAATCTGTGTAGTGGCTTTCAGCGTTCAGATGTAGAAGTCAAAATAACACGCCATCTGAAAGGGAAAATGTTGAACTTCATTACGAAGCATGCCCTGTACTCTGTAGGCTCAGGCTATCGGATCAGCTTAAGTTAGCGTTTGCCTCCAACTGCGGGACCGACTTGTCCATTAGACACTAATTGAGATCCGAAAACTTGATACTAGAGTTACCAGTAGCGGTAGCGACGACGCCACAGGCTGCATTGCACTAACTCGATCTTGCGCCCAAGGTTTGGACAAATGGACAACAGTTAAGATACTGAAGATGTTGAAGACAATTCATGCCTACCTATTTTAATTCTCTTTGCCTTCTTCAGTGTGCCCCTCTTTCACTTCAAGGCTCTTTTCTCTAGGAAGGTTTTAAAGTACAGTGCGTCCGTAAAGTCGTAATGCAGTTGTAATCGGTCACAGAAAAGCAATGAAGCAAGATAGAAACGTGAAACAGGAACGAAAGGAAAGAGAAACTCTCCAAGTGTGCATGCTTCATCAGGACAGTTCGATATGGCTTCCATTTCTTACCCTTCATAAATCTAAATGATATTCTAGTTCTTCCAGCTCACGTTTAAGGACATCTGGTGTAACACAGTAAATAGCGTCTGTGATTCTCTGTTTAAAATGACATTACTGTACACACGTTGTTTAACATTAGCCCAAAAGAAGAAGTCTAATGACGTTATGTGCACGGATCGTGGTGGCCGTGACTTAAAACCTACACTTCCGCTTCACCGCTGTGGAAAGTTTCTATCCAGAACTTCGCCAACGTTTTTGGATTACTGTGGAGAAGTGCTGTCTTGTTAAAAGATGACACCTTTGGGAAATTGTGGCACTGCGTACAATTGCAACATGTCAAGGTAGTTGTTTGACGTAACATTCTGCTCCTCGAAGGAAAAAGGGGCCTTTTTGTTTACTAGCTTTCGGGACGTGTCCATGCTGCTATCTGAATACTGGAATGTAAATTATGACGATACGAACGTGAGGACAACACAACATCCAGTTCCCGAGCGTATAAGATCAACGTTCCGGTCGGGAATTAACACCGGTTAGCAATCCGACGCGCTGACTGCGCAGCTACGGAGGCAGACGAGTGTTTTCGTCGTAGTCAATGTAGGCAGGAGGATTTTCAGGAGTCCATATCTGACGTTATAGCGATGATGATGACCGCAGACATGGAATGTGGCCTCATCGCAAAACACAACTTTTTTTTGTAAGTCGTTCGTCGTAGTCGATCTATTGCGCATACCTGTAACAAAATGGAATCGTTTAGGTCTAAGGCACTGCTGCTACACGAATCGTTGTGTAGTGTCATCACCTGAGCGCGCACACCACTGAACATCATACTACACAAACTCTTTGCCATACTGTCCAACGCAGTGCAAGTTTCAACATTATTTTTCAACAATGGTTCGTGAATTTACTGACGTACTCGAGATTCGTTTGCCGAACTGTTTTAACTATTTCTAAACATGAGCCACTAATCCAGTAGATATTATTCCAACATGCATCTGTCACGGCATCTATTACTCTATATTAGATTCGATTATTTCTAAGAATTAGCATACTATGTCACTCAGCTGTAAAACTGACTTCTCAGACGTCGTCTGACATTTCTTCGTCGTTAATGGCGCACTTCCGAGTGTTCAGCCGAGTTGTTGTTTCAATTTAATGTTCAATATTTCGACAACCGATCCAGTCGTCTCATTCAGGTGCTGCAAGCTGTGCAGTTAAGTGTACTCGCTGTCTTGACTCCAACCACACTGGGAACTTTTCTTAGACTTGCACCGCTAGTTATAGATGATGCATTAGGTAGACGGACTAAAGGCATTTTATTCAACCAAAGAATCTTCCGGGCTGTTGAAATCGCTTTGTCACTAGTGGGATATGCTACTAACATAGCTCTTCAACCATCTCATAGAAAGCATGCCATCTCGTTGTTAAGAATAGATGGATTAGTTATATCGGATATTAACTGTTTTCATTGTTCTACATCTATATCTACATCCATACTCCGCAAGCCACTTGACGGTGTGTGGCGGAGGGTACCCTGAGTACCTCTATCGGTTCTCCCTTCTATTCCAGTCTCGTATTGCACGTGGAAAGAAGGATTGTCGGTATGCTTCTGTGTGGGCTCTAATCTCTCTGATTTTATCCTCATGGTCTCTTCGCGAGATATACGTAGGAGGAAGCAATATACTGCTTGACTCTTCGGTGAAGGTATGTTTCGAAACTTTAACAAAAGCCCGTACCGAGCTACTGAGCGTCTCTCCTGCAGAGTCTTCCACTGGAGTTTATCTATCACCTCCGTAACGCTTTCGCGATTACTAAATGATCTTGTAACGAAGCGCGCTGCTCTCCGTTGGATCTTCTGTATCTCTTCTATCAACCCCACCTGGTGCGGATCCCACACTGCTGAGCAGTATTCAAGCAGTGGGCGAACAAGCGTACTGTAACCTACTTCCTTTGTTTTCAGATTGCATTTCCTTAGGATTCTTCCAATGAATCTCAGTCTGCCATCTGCTTTACCGACGATCAACTTTATATGATCTTTCCATTTTAAATCACTCCTGTTGCGTACTCCCAGATAATTTATGGAATTAACTGCTTCGAGTTGCTGACCTGCTATTTTGTAGCTAAATGATAAAGGACCTATCTTTCTATGTATTCGCATCACATTACACTTCGCTACATTGAGATTCAATTGCCATTCCGTGCACCATGCGTCAATTCGGTGCAGATCCTCCTGCATTTCAGTACAATTTTCCATTGTTGCAACCTCTCGATACACCACAGCATCATCTGCATAAAGCCTCAGTGAAGTTCCGATGTCATCCAACAGATCATTTATGTATATTGTGAATAGCAACGGTCCTATGACACTCCCCTGCGGCACCCCTGAAATCACTCTTTCTTCGGAAGACTTCTCTCCATTGAGAATGACATGCTGCGTTCTGTTATCTACGAACTCCTCAATCCAATCACACAATTGATCTGATAGTCCGTATGCTCTTACTTTCTTCATTAAACGACTGTGGGGAACTGTGTCAAACGCCTTGCGGATGTCAAGAAACACGGCATCTACCTGTGAACCCGTGTCTAAGGCCCTCTGAGTCTCGTGGACGAATAGCGCGAGCTGGGTTTCACACGACCGTCTTTTTCGAAACCCATGCTGATTCCTACAGAGTAGGTTTCTAGTCTCCAGAAAAGACATTATACTCGAACATAATACGTGTTCCAAAATTCTATAACTGATCGACGTTAGAGATATAGGTCTATAGTTCTGCACATCTGTTCGACGTCCCTTCTTGAAAACGGGGATGACCTGTGCCCTTTTCCAATCCTTTGGAACGCTTCGCTCTTCTAGAGACCTACGGTACACCGCTGCAAGAAGGGGGGCACGTTCCTTCGCGTACTCTGTGTAAAATCGAACTGGTATCCCATCAGGACCAGCGGCCTTTCCTCTATTGAGCGATTTTAATCGTTTCTCTATCCCTCTGTTGTCTATTTCGATATCTACCATTTTGTCAACTGTGCGACAATCTAGAGAAGGAAGCACAGTGCAGTCTTCCTCTGTGAAACAGCTTTGGAAGAAGACATTTAGTATTTGGGCCTTTAGTCTGTCATCCTCTGTTTCAGTACCATTTTGGTCACAGAGTGTCTGGACATTTTGTTTTGATCCACCTACCGCTTTGACATAGGACCAAAATTTCTTAGGATTTTCTGCCAAGTCAGTACATAGAACATTACTTTCTAAATCATTGAAAGCCTCTCGCATAGCCCTCCTCACACTACATTTCGCTTCGCGCAATTTTTGTTTGTCTGCAAGGCTTCGGCTATGTTTATGTTTGCTGTGAAGTTCCCTTTGCTTCCGCAGCAGTTTTCTAACTCGGTTGTTGTACCACGGTGGCTCTTTTCCATCTCTTACGATCTTGCTTGGCATATACTCATCTACGCATATTGTACGATGGTTTTGAACTTTGTCGACTGATCCTCAACACTATCTGTACTTGAGACAAAACTTTTGTGTTGAGCCGTCAGGTACTCTGTAGTCTGCTTTTCGTCACTTTTGCTAAACAGATAAATCTTCCTACCTTTTTTAATATTTCTATTTACTGCTGAAATCATCGATGCAGTAACCGCTTTATGATGGCTGATTCCCTGTTATGCATCAACTGATTCAAATAGTTCGAGTCTGTTTGTCACCAGAAGGTCTAATATGTTATCGCCACGAGTCGGTTCTCTGTTTAACTGCTCAAGATAGTTTTCAGATAAAACACTTAAAAATATTTCACTGGATTCTTTGTCCCTGCCACCCGTTATGAACGTTTGAGTCTCCCATCCTATATCCGGCAAATTAAAATCTCCACCCAGAACTATAACATGGTGGGGAAATCTACTCGAAATATTTTCCAAATTATTCTTCAGGTGCTGTGCTGAGCCACAACAGCTGCTGAGCCCGGGGGCCTATAGAGACATCCAATTACCATGTCTGAGCCTGATTTAACCGCGACCTTCACCCAAATCATTTCACAATTCGGATCTCCGTCAATTTCCTTCGATACTATTGCACTTCTTATCGCTATAAACACGCCTCCCCCTTCACTGTCCAGCCTGTCTCTGCGGTATACATTCCAATCTGAGTTTAGGGTTTCATTACTGTTTACGTCTGGTTTCAGCCAACTTTCTGTCCCTAGTACTATATGGGCGTTGTAACCGTTTATTAATGAGAGCAGTTCTGGGACCTTTCTATAGACGCTCCTGCAGTTTACTATTAGCAAATTAATATTGTTATTCCCTGTTGCATTTTGCCTACTCCTACCTTGCCGCGTCTCAGAAGGCGTCTTGTCGGGCCTAGGGAGGGAATTCTCTAACCTAAAAAACCCCCATGTGCACTCCACACGTACTCCGCTACCCTTGTAGCCGCTTCCGGCGTGTAGTGCACGCCTGACCTATTCAGGGGGATCCTACATTTCTCCACCCGATAGCGGAGGTCGAGAAATTTTTACCCCAGCTCTCCGCAGAATCGTCTGAGCCTCTGTTTTAAGCCTTCCACTCGGCTCCAAACCAGAGGACCGCGATCGGTTCCGGGAACGATACTACAAATAGTTAGCTCTGATTCCACCCCGCGAGCGAGGCTTCCCGCCTTCACCAATTCCGCCAACCGCTTGTACGAACTGATGACCTCTGAACCGAGACGGCAGGAGGAGACTTCCGGTCTTTATGAACTTTTATAAGTGTATGTTCAGCTCCAAACTTTTCCATTTACGTGTTTAGGCCACCGTCAAACCAAAATGACACTGATTGAGCTCTGCCTGGTTTTGTTTCCCGATTATTTCTTGCTTCTGGACACTAGCGTAGTTTCGCTTTCTTCTCAGTTAATGTTATGTGAGTGGATGAAACAACAGCAACTTTTCCATGGCTGCACCGACAAACTATAGATATACACTGAAGAGCCAGAGAAACTAGTACACTGCCTAATATCCTGTAGGGCCCCCGCGAGCATGCAGAGGTGCCGCAGCACGATGTAGCATAGACTCACCTATTGTCTGAAGTAGTGCTGGAGGGAACTGACAACATGAATACTGCAGGGCTGTCCATAAATCCGTAAGAGTACGAGGGGGGTGGAGATCTCTTCTAAAGAGCAAGTTGCAAGGCATCCCAGATACGCCGAATAATGCTCATGTCTGGGGAGACTGGTGGCCAGCGGAGGTGTTTAAACTCAAAGGAATGTTCGCGGAGCCACTCTGTAGCAATTCTGGTCGTATGGGATGAATCATTGTCCTGCTGGAAATTCACAATTCCGCCGGAATGCACAATGGACATGAATGGATGCACGTGATCAGACAGGACGCTTACGTAGATGTCACGTATCAGAGTCGTGTCTAGACGTATCAGGGGTCCCATATCACTCCAACTGCACACGCCCCACACAATTACAGAGCATACACCAGCATGAACAGTGCCCTGCTGACATGCAGGGTCCATGAATTCGTGAGGTTGTCTCCATACCCGTACACGTCCATCCGATCGATACAATATGAAACGAGACTCGTATGACCAGGCATCATGTTTCCAGTCATCAACAGTCCAATGTCGGTGTTGACTGGATAAGGTGAGTCGTAAATCTTTATGTCATGCAGTCATCGAGGGTACAAGAGGAGGCCTTCGGCTCCGAAAGCCCATATCGATGAGGTTCCGTTGAATGGCTCGCACGCTGACACTTTTTGATGGCCCAGAATTGAAATCTGCATCAATTTGCAGAAGGATGGCAGTTCTGTCAGCTTGAACGATTTTCTTCGGTCGTCGTTGGTCTCGTTCTTAAAGGATCTTTTTTCCAGCCAAAGCGATGTCAGAGATTTGATGTTTTATCGGATTCCTGATATTCACGGTACATATGTGAAATGGTCGTACAGGAAAACCCTCACTTCATTGCTATCTCGGAGATGCTGCGTCCCATCGCTCGTGCGCCGATTATAGCACCACGGTGAAACCCCATTAAATCTTGATAACGTGCTATTGCAGCAGCAGTAATCGATGTAACAACTACGCCAGACACTGTCTATCTTATAAAGGCGTTGCCGACTACAGTTATCTATTCTGCGCGTTTCCATATCTCTTTATTTGAATACGCATACCTATACCAGTTTCTTTGGCACTTCACTATAAACAGGCAATGTAAGCACTAGGGCGTGCTGACAAGCAAGGACTCCGATTTTTTGTCTGAAATCTCTTAAAGCTTATCCAATAAAACAAACATTATTAACATTCTACATCTTTATTCTTCATGTCTACATATTCGCTGCCCTCTACCACTGGAGGGCTCCGAATTTTAGCCTGTAACATAGCGGTGTGTAACGTAACTATGTCGGTGCGTGAGAAAGCGCGTGCTGTAACCGAGTTTCGAATTTAAAAAGTTCTCACACACATGAAGCACCCTCTCCCTCAGCGGGACAGTGTCAGGCAACTGACGAGTGCTGCGGCATCTGCAACAATCCGATGCCTTGGGTTCACTGTCATCGACCATCCTCCATTCAGTACCGACATGGTTCCATCCGATTTTCATGTGTTTCCGGATTCTTAAAGAACATCTTCGACAACTTCAGTTTGATAGTGATGAGGCTTTGCAAGCAGAGGTGCGGTTGTGACTCCGTCAACAAAGTCAAACATTCTAGAGTGATGTTATCAACAATCTAATTTCTCGTTGGGGGAAATGTGTTCGCCGCCAGGGTTAGTTTGTTATAAATATGTAGATAAGAATAAAGATGAAGGATATCAGTAAAGTTTGTTTTATTAAAAAGCCTTAAGAGTTTTCACATAAACTTGGAGACATTAATTTTCAGCACGCCCTCGCTATAAAGATCCTACCACAAATAAGCAGAAATGCTGCTATTGTAATCTTGACAGGGAACTCATTGTTAAAATTTTGAAAATCCTCCATAAACTGGATATTTGCGTCGAACACTGAAACCATACGCATGCAAGTAAACAATGTGTGCTAATGCCGTACTGTTATGTAAACAATTACAGAAATGTGTAAATAAAAAAATAAATAATGCAGTAATTCTAACAAATATAAACGTTACCTTTGGAACAAATACTGCAATCGAAATAATATACTGAAGTTGCCAGAGCAGTAACGAAAAATGAAGCAAAGATAAAATATCACAGCACTTAGCGTAGTAGGTATAACTTCCAAAAAAATTATACAAATAGGGAATTACAGATACTCAAAACAATTGTCTACTGAGACGATAGATCACATCTGCGTATTTGTGGAACTGTCATTAGTACTTAGGTGGTTCATCTGAGAAGGTTTCCCACGTGATTGTAGCCGCACGACAGGAATTAACAGGCTCTGAACGCGAAACGGTAGTTGGAGCTAAGCGGATGGGAGATCATAATTCGTAAATCGTTAGGGGATTTAGTATTCCGAGATCCATAGTGTCAAGAGTGTGCCGAGAATACCGCATTTCAGGTATTACCCCTCACCAAGGACAAGGCAGTGACCGACAGCCTTCACTTAACGACCGAGAGCAGTGGCATTTGAGTGGAGTTGTCAGTGCTAAAAGACAAGCAACACTGCGTGAAATAGCCACAGAAGTCAATGTGGGACGTACTACGAAGGTATCCTTTAGGACCGTGCTAAAAGCGCGATATCGCATGCAGCGCGCTTCATGGGCTCGTGACCGTTTAGGTTGGACCCTATACAACTGCGAAACCGTGACCAGATCAGATGATTCCCGATTTCAGTTAGTAACAGTTGATGGCAGGGTTCCAGTGTGGCGCAGACCCCACGAAACCATAGATCCACGTTGTCAACAAGGCACTGTGCAAGCTAGGCGTGGCTCCATACTGGTGTGGGATATGTTTACATCAAATGGACTGGTTCCTCTGGTCCAACCGATCCGATAATTGGAAACGATTATGTTCGGCTGCTTGGAGACCATATGTAGACAAACGACGATGAATGACAATGCACCATGGCGCCGGCCCACAGTTGTTCCTAACTGGTTTGAAGAACATTCTGGGCAGTTAGAGCGGATGATCTGACCACGCAGATCGCTCTACGTGAATCCCATCGAACATTTATGGGAGAGGTCAGGTCGTGCACAAAATCCCGTGACGGCAATACTTTCAGAATTATCGACGGATATAGAGGCATCACTGCTCAGTATTTCTGCAGGGGACTTCCAACGGCTTGTTGGGTACATGCCAGGTCCGACACGATACTAGGATGTATCCCATGACTTTTGTCACTTCTGTGTATAAAATGACTGTAATTACTTCGTCCAAACGTTAATGCTAAAGACAGAGTTTTGCAGAATTGTGCTACTTTCCAGTATCAGCTGTTGTCTTCACTTGTATATCTGAATGACATAGATTCGTAGTCCATTGATGGCAGATGCAAGCTCAGCGACTCAGCAACTGTGCAGCGGAGAAGAATGCAACGAGGAGACGGGGGTCGCAAAGCCCCTATAGCACACTGCACGCTGCAAGCCGCCACAGACAAAGAAGCGGCGACATCCGGCCACGCGCATTACAGGCCCGGCTACATCAAAAGAGATTTTGCATTCTGCGCCGCATCTGCTGCATTTGCAGGTATCCAGGATGGCCCGCACTACACGGTCAAAGAATCATCTCCACCGCCTCTTGCGCTTTGACTTCAGTTTTCAATGTCACAAGTGAGAAGGGAAAAAAGAAACATTATCTCCGCTACCGACAATGTTAAGTGCGATAATCGTTTTATTACTTCACTCCACCTCAGTAGCTCTGATCACAAATCGCCCACACACTCTTTTATTGTGCGAATTTGCCTTTGTTGCCCACGAGCAATAGCTGTCGACTGTTGATAATTTTGCGTCCGCCCTTCATTTTCTCACTTTCGTTTTTTGTTTAAGGACTCTTAATTACCACTTCATCTGGTGTTCACAGATTTTGAGGAAGCTTTGGATTCAATTTTTGCATGTACTGACAGCCCTTGAGACATAACGCTTTAGTTTAGCCTACATTACTAAGCCGAAGACTATAGCGCAATTGCACAGGTTCCTTCAGATTTTATCAAGACTACAAGAAATTAAGAATTGAGAGGGAAGTTAGGCAAAGAGAGTACCTGTATCATTTCAGTGACACACTCTCCCCTATTTCGCGATAGTAAAAAACGTGCTGCCCTTCTTTGATTTTTCTCGATGAACTCCGTCAGTATCATCTGGTAAGGATCCCAAACCGCGCAGCAGTGTTGTAAAAAGAAGACGAGCAAGCGTAGTATAGGCAGTCTCTTTAGTAGATCTGTTGCATATTCTTAGTGTACTGCCAGTAATGTACAGTCTTTGGTTAGCCTTCCCTGCAGCATTTTCTGTGCGTTCCTTCCAATTTAAATTGTCCGTAATTGTAATTCATAGGCATTTAGTTGCACTTACGGGCTTTAGATGTGACTGATTTATCGTGTAACAGAAGTTTAACGGATTCCTTTTAGCACTCATGTGGATGACCTTACACTTTTCGTTATGTAGGGTAAGTTTTCAATTTTTGCATCATACAGAAATTTTTTCTAAATAGTTTTGCAATTTGTTTCGATATAATGATGACTTTACTAGTCGATAAACGGCAGCACCATCTGCAAACAACGTAAGACGACCGCTCATATTGTCTCCTAAACCGTTTATATAGATAAGGAACAGCAAGGGGTCTACAACAATACTTTGCGGAACACCAGAAATCACTTCTGTTTTACTCGATTTACTTTTCGTCAGTTACTGCGAACTGTGAAGTCCCTGACAGGAAATCACAAATCCAGTCACATAACTGAGACGATATTCGAGAAGCACACAATTTCAATACAAGCCGCTTGTGTGGTGCAGTGTCACAAGCCTTTTGGAAATCTAGAAATACGGAATCACTTTGAAGTCCCTTGTCAATAGCACTCAACACTTCGTGTGGGTAAAGAACTAGTTGTGTTTCACAAGAACGATATTTTCTAAGTCCATGTTGATTGTGTGTTAATAGACCGTTCTCTTCGAGGTAATTCCTAATGTTGGAACACAATGTATGTTCCAAAACCCTGCTGCATACAGATGTTAATGATATTGGCCTGTAATTTAGCAGATTACTCTTACTACACTTCTTGAATAATGCTGTGACCTGTGCAAATTTCTATTCTATGGGTACAGGTCTTTCTTCTAGCGAACAGTTGTATATAATTGTTAAATATGGAGCTATTGTATCAGCATACTCTGAAAGGAACCTAATTGGTACACAGTCTGCACCGAAACAGTTGCTTTTGTTAAGTGATTTAAGTTGCTTCACTACTCCGAGGATATCTACTTTTACGTTACTCATGTTGGCAGCTGTTCCTGATTAGAATTTTGGAATATTTACTTCGTCTTCTTTGGTGAAGGAATTTCGCAAGACTGTGTTTAGCAACTCTGCTATGGCAGCACTGTCTTCGATAGTATCGCGCAGAGATATGCCTACCTCTGCATTTAAAAATGAATTCTCGCCAACATATCGAGGGTAAATTAAAGTCACCAGCAACTACAACTGTATGAGTCTGGTACGTCTTTGAAATTAAACTCAAGTTTTCTTTGAAAATTTCAGCAATTGTATCATCTGAACTCGGAGTTCGGTAAAAGGATCCAATTATTATTTTATTCCGGTTTCCAAGAACGATCTCTGCCAATACTAACTCACAGGAACTATCTGCTTCAATTTCACGACAAGATAACCTGCTTTTAACAGCAACAAACATGCCACCGCCAACTGTGTTTAACCTATCCTTTCAGGACACCGTTAGGTTCTTTCCAAGAATTTCGGCTGAACTTATCTCCGGCTTTAGCCAGCTTTCAGTGCCTATGACGATTTGGGGCTCTGGTACTTTCCCAAGACAGCTGCGACAGTTTACAACTGTTATACCGATGGTTCCTCTATCTACGTTCTTCCTATGTTCGAGCTGCACTTGAGAGTGAGCCCTTTTTGTCTATGCCTGAGACCCTCTCACCAGTCCAAGCCACACAGCTCCTGCCACACGCGTAACCGCCTCCTGCGTGTAGTGGACTCCTGACGTATTCAACGGAATCCGGAACCCCACCACCCTATGGCTCAAGTCGAGGAATCTGCAGCCTACACGGTTGCAGAACCGTCTGAGTCTCTGATTCAGACCCTCCACTCGGCTCTGTACCAGAGGTTCACAGTCGCTTCTGTCGACTATGCTGCATATGGTGAGCTCTGCTTTCATCTCTCAAGTAAGACTGGCAACCTTTAACACTTCCGTTAGCTGTTCGAAACCAGAGAGAATCTCATCCGGTCCAAAGCGACATACATCATTGGTACCGACGTGAACCATTACCTGCAGCTGGCCGCACCCTGTACTCTTCATGGCGTCTGGAACGACCCATTCCACGTCTGAAATGACTCCATCTAGTATGCACACGGAATGCACAGTGGCTTTCTTCCCCTTCTTGGGAACAATGTCCCTCAAGGGCCCCATAACGCCCCTAGCATTGGAGCTCCCAACTACCAATAATTCCACCCTCTGTGATTGCCCGGATCTTACAGGCTGAGAATTTTCCTCTGAAACAGGACAGGCGATTGCATCTGCTTGAGCGACAGTGTCAGCCACGGACAGCACCACTAACTTTCAATTTAAAAAAACATCGCCGTCGGGGAAGGAATCAAGCATGAAGGGATGCAGTTGGTTCGCCACTATCAGCGTGTCTTCAATTGCTACCACAGGTCCCACAAAAGCAAAGGAGAATTTCACGGACAGTATGTGGAACCCACACTAACTGGGGAGGCCTTACGTGTGGCCTCCTGGGAAGTCTTTGGCCGCCTGCCATGCCAAAGGCGACCTCCAAACTTGACCACAGGTGATGGGTCAACCTCTGAGTGAGCAAGCGAGCAATAACTGGGCTGGCCAACGGTGAGGAGCAATTGGAGGACTCGGATGTGCTGGACGATCGTTTGATCCCCGCAGCTGGCCCACAACAGTGATTCCCATCGACTGCAGCTTCAAGGTGTGTAACTGAAGACATCACAGCCTGGAGCTGAGAGCAAAATGTCACCAACTCGGCTTGCATGCGCACACACACCAGACACAGTCCTTGCCCTTACTAAAAGCCATGGAAAACAACACTACTCAGAAAAATGGACTATCGACACCTGCTGTGGAACTGTATTGTAGACCCTGACGAAAACGCAAGAACTGTGTCTAATAAATTAGATTAATACACAGAGATACAAAAAACAGACTACCGAAGCACTCAGGTGAGACTAAATAATTCGCCCCTGATTAGGAACTGGTCCCTTTACTTTCCAACGCAAACGAAAACGCGAGAATTGTGTCTATTAGATATGAAATTATCACACAGAAACTTAAGGAACTAATCTATAAAAGCACACAAATAAAATTATACAATTCGCTCCTGTTTAGGAACTCGTAAAAGTCACAAGATCTGTTCTTCCCCTGTTGCTGCTTCTGTCGAGGCCGTTTGCTGCTGCCTGGCTGATTAACGCCAACAAAGAGTCACTAGCTTTCAAAACAAACGAACAAACGACTATCGAATCGCGCTACGGAGCTCTACTGTAGACCCTGCGGAAACGCAAGAACTGTATCTAATAAATCAGACTAATACGCAAAGATTCGAAGAGACTAAATAATTCGATCCTGATTTGGGACTTGTAATATGTCACAAAATCGGTTTAGTTTCCGACGGAAACGAAAACGCGCGAACACTGTCTATTAGATATTAAATTAACATGCAGGAACTCAAGAAACTAAACTATCAAAGCACGCAGAAGAAATTATACAATTCGCTCTTAGTTAGAAACTCGTAAAAGTCACAAGATCGGTTGCTTCCCTGTTGCTGCTTCTGTCTCGGCCGGTTGCTGCTGCCTGACTGGCTCACTAACGCCAACAAGCGGTCACTAGCTTCCAAAAAAATAAATAAATAAATATATCATTTCCATCGCCGTCGAGGAAGGCACCAAGCATGAAGGGATGCAGATGGCTCGCAGCTGTCAGCGTGTCTTCAATTACAAGCGAAGGAGAATGTTTCCCATAGCATAATACTGCTTCGTACAGCTTGCGTCCGTGCCGCACTGCACGTTTCGAGACGCCGTTTACCTCGGTGACGACGTTTGTGGAGACGACCATCGACCTAGTATAGCAAAAATGTCGTTCACTCGAAGTGCCGACACGTTTCTATTGATGGACGGTCGAATCCCAATGGTCTCGCGTGCACTGAAATCGTAATTGACGATGTCGGTTGGGTCAATATATGAACATGTAGGGTGGTCTGGTGCGCAGCTACATGGTCAACAACGTACGATGAACGGTGTGCTCCGGAACACTTGTGCGTGAACCAGCACTGTGCTCTTTCGGCAGAGATGCCACAGATCGCCATGTATCCCACTTCACAGAGCAGACAAGCTCACAAACCCCACGTTCTGTGAAGAGTCGTTGACATCTAACTATTTAGCGCCTAGTAATAGTTTCACTATCCGACCTCTCTCCGTAGATGCTCACGATAGAAGCATGTGAGCATTCGACCAGCTTCGGGATACTCGTTCACAGGCTCTACGAAATAATAAACTGGCCTTTATCAAAATCGCTTATCTCGGTGGATTTCTCTATTTGCAGCCCATACCTTCGCTAGGGTGACACCCGTCCGTGTCTACTGCGCTTACATACTTTTGTTACCGCGCCACGTGCCCACAACGTCACCAGTGTCGCAGTGGGCGGTAGTCGTAATGTTTTGGCTACTCAGTGTAACTCTGTCTTGTAGTGCTTGCCTTTCGAATTTTTTGAGTAACTCCATAACGCTCTCACGCTACTCAAGGTTCCATACCGTTGAAAAGTACTCAAGAATCGGTCGAAGAAGTGTTTTGTAAGCCACTTCTTTTGCGGATGAATTACATTTCCTTAAGATTCTTAGAACGAATCTCAGCCTAGCATTGTGATAACGTTAGAGTCAGATTAATAATTATCTGGGTCCTCTGTTTCAGCTAAACACTGTTATGATAGTCATAAGTGACTTAACGGTTATTTCAGGTATGTGTCACGCTATGGTGCTCAAAATGTCGACGTGGCACTGCGCAGATGTCCCTTTGGTGTAATTCCACGGAAGTCGCTTGCATTTAATGGTCTTGACGTGTGTCAGCTGCACGTCTACTTGACGCATTTAATTCTACAAATTTTGCAAATCTGGGAAGAGGTACTGACAGGTTTCCCGGGACAATTAAGTTGGTAAGTTGATTGGCAGCAAAATACATGAGTCTGATTTCGACTTCCGGTCTGACACACGCATTAAATCCACCAGGAATTTGTCTTTCGTTTGCATTGTCTGTTTCGTAGTAATTAAGTATTCTGCTAGTAAGCCCTAATACTTAAGCATCGTCGTCCGTCAAGAACACCCTAAACACCTTCAAAATAGCTGTGGACTGATCCGCAATTTGACCTATCGCTTAATAAATGAGATGAATGTAGTGGCATCAATTAGATTTCAAAAGAGGAGAAATGTTTTTCTGGGTTTTCGTGCCTTTAAACGACCTGGTGTCAGTACTGAATTCTGGTTGCTCCCGATAAACTGCGATAACTTTAGAATTTCCTTAGTGGCTCGTAGATCTATTCTTTTCTCTCGAAGGTAACCGGTCGCAGTTCTGTGCCATATATTGTTTGTGTGTATGGGTGATAATCTACGGCTCTGACGTGCTGTATGCTGTTTCGCAGACATCAGAAAAACGAGCATACTTTGATGAAATGCTGCCGCATGTATACCGGTAATTTTGTTTAACAAGATTTTCGAAGAGATTTTGTTTCCGTTCGTCACAGAAGGCCGGTATAATATTTCTCATAGCAGACGTTGGACATCACTATAGTACGCCGTCGAAATATATATCATAACCATAATACCTGTATACGCTGTTCTGTTTCTAGATCACTGTCTATTCGCAGTGAGTAACCTTAAGACGAACCGCGGAGACAAATGTATGTCATAATTTTTTGCCTGCTTTCTACTCCAACCAGTGATGTTGCTTGGTAACAAACGCTGCTTGTACGCTGCTCCATTCGTCCTAATCACAATTGCTTCATCATATTGTTATGAATTTAGGGGACGGAGAGAGGCTTACTTTATTAGAATCCCCTGTGAGACTGAATGTTAGAATTGTAAAAGAAAAGCTTCACCCTAAGCACTGTCTCTTTATAGAGTAGTATTTCCTACTACTCTAGCGCTAGTACATGTCTGTAACAATCTACAACGCCCAAATTAAAACATCGTCAAGTTATTTTTTGGATTTTTTCTTTACTCGGTCATAACTTCTGCATAACCCTTCCAGAAAGGCAAACTGTCCGAAGAACGGGATGTATGAATTGCTTGTAAGCTATAAATTTCGCAGAGTATTTACACTTTCCCAGAATTCTAGTTGCAGCAGAGCATGAGAAGCAATGTCGTGATTATAAAATCGACGCATTTGCTTCATTAAATGCGACTTTGCAAGACTATGTAAATTTAGTGAGTGACCTCTGACGGTACTGTCGAACAATACAGGGAATTGAGTGCTGGTTATTACGCTGGATTTCCTTATGTTTAATACGTTGGCACAAGCTTCATCGAGAATTTATTTTCTGGAAATTTCTCTGAATTTCGGAACACCTACATCTATCCTCCGTAAGCCACCTTACGGTGTGTGGCGGAGAGTACTTCGTTATGAGTCTCACTTTCCCTTTTTCTCTTTGCAGTCGCGGGAAGAGCGATTGCTGGTAGATCTCCGCATGGTCTCGAATTTGTTTCATTTTATTTTGAGGCTCTTCTCGCTAGAAATACATTGGAGGAATGACGACATTGATGGACACTTCTAGGAACGTACGCCGTCGGAACTTTAGCAGTAGACCATTCAGTGATGCAGAACGCCTCTCTTGTTGCGTTTGCTACTGGAGTTTGTTGAGCTTTACTGTTTACAATGTATATAAATTATGTAGAAGAAAGCGACGTAAGCTCTTTAACACTGTTCGCAGATGAAGCGGTTGTCTATAGGAAAGTAGCAACGCCAGAAGCCAGTATGAATTTCGAAATGCCCAACTGCACAATTCATCAATTGTGCAATCACAGGCAGTTGAACTTGAACGTAAATGAATGTAACATATTGCGTACACACAGACGAAAAAATCCACTACTGTACAACTACACTATTGACGAAAAATTATTGAAAATAAACTGTTCTTAGACAATAAACTTGCGGAGTGGAAATCACACGTAAGACAGTGATTAACTGAAGTGGGAGAAATTTTGAACGGTGCATATTTGATGAGAACTGAGAATTTGAATTGTGTTGTGGAGTATGGCATTGTGAACAGTGAATGTGACTACTGAAAAGGCGTGATACTATTTGTCACGGACGACAGATGTTAGCGGAGAACACTGTTTTTGAACTGTGGATGTAAAACGTATTTTATGAGCAATGAATCGGGGGTTATTGCCACGATCTTAATCTGATGGCACCGTGTATACTGCGAGTGGAGCTGAGCTGTTGAAGACATCATCATCGGGCGGCGTGCGCGACAGCGACGCCGGAGGCGCTGCACTGGCGGTGTGGCCGGCAAAATCTGATCGCCAGGAGCGTTTACTAGTTGGCAGCTCACGCGCGCTCAATTTCGTGGAAGCGGCACCTGACTTCGCTGCAATTCATGAAAGTTGTACTTACGACATTATCAAAGGCGGGAACTTTTGTTGTAATTTCAGGGTATTTCATTTTGCCGTTTTAGGATACGTAAATTTTGTGTTTTGTGATTTATTGATGACGCGAGATGGATCCTAGTAATGACAATATGAGTGATGATATCATCACTCAAGAAGACTTTGCTAATACTGAGGACACCATTAAATAATTAATAACGACAATAATAATTTACTACCATTGAGTGAATCTCGTAATGTAGCATTTGACGAAACTGTTGAAGTAAATGAGAAAGAAAGTGTTGGTGACAGTGTAAATCACATTGATAATATTGTCGATATTGACATTGTTGAAATAAATGAGGAACAATAATGTTATAATAAATCACGTCGAATAGACGAAATTGTCAAGTAATCACGACGAAATTATAATTGACATTCCCACAGAATATGATTTTGGGATGTTGTGACGTGACAAAGAATTTTCGTAGGTATCTGAAACTAACCAGAAAACAAACCAATGACGAGTTAAAACAAACTAGGAATGATGTGTCAAACAAAATCAATGACCAAATTAATCAGCTGACCAAATCTTTTGGTGAACGAGGAAAGAAAATTAAAATTGAAATGGCCGAAATGAATTCTGAACTGATGGACTGTAAAAATACGTTAATGTCTAGGAACAGTGGCGGTTGTTGTGTAAGAGCACAAGAGCACGTGAACACCCTAACTTTTGACACTTACCTTGCGGTTTTATTGGTTATTTTCCTTTGAACGCTGTTAAACGTAATGTAGATGAGGTTATCTGAAATACACGGCACTAAATCCACCGCGCTGTGCAACATTGCTCCTCTAGACTCGGTGAAACTTGGCATCAGGGTCGTCAACACACCTTCACTTGTGCACGTTTTAAGGAGCATCTGTGCATGGGCAACTGGCGTGGCAAAATTGCCTTAGGGACAAATACATAGTGATTTGATAAACAATGTGCACGGTTGGCGGCGTGCACCGCTTGCCCTAACTACTCAACTACACGTTTATGTCAGTACCAACAGGTTGTGGCACACTACGGCAGATTTTTATTGACGGTCGCTTGGCATAAATCCCGCTAGGAGGTAGCACACTCCACAGATATGCCGACTCACTCACTTAATAGCAAAATTAGACCGGTCGCCAATATATGTTATAGTTATACTGATAGAAAAACTAATTTTGTGGGATTATGAATGAGATATATTGTATTAAGTACCGGATTTTATCACACAGTAATCCATTTGAGGCACTCAGAACTGAAAAGCACATCATCGTCGGTTGTGAGACTGTAGCATTTATTCATGCTTCTGACAGCTGTTGATGCGTCAGATTTATTATTTTGTACTGTAGGCCCAGTTGTATGTACATCTGAACATTCGTGAAAGGATGTGTCAATGGTTTCTCTGTTACTCACTTAAATGTAGGGGGGTCGAAGATGGTGTGCTATTGATCCTTATGGCTCTCAGCATCTCATTTGTATTCTAGTGAAGTCACCTTGTTGGTAGATAATACTACTCGAATTTAGTAATTTCCGCAAACGGTAGTTTTTGTTTGGAGTTGGTTTTATATTGTGTAGGAATAGACTTTCCTATGCAGTGTCAACATGAACTCTATTGAAGCTCTATTAAGCGCCTACAGAAAAGAAAATTACCAGGAAAAATTAGCCGCAATGAAAGTAGAGCCTCCCAGACCAGATCCCGTTGTCTGAGAAAGTGACGAAATCAAAAAAGCGTGACTACATGCGAACATTTAACAAAGAAGTAAATAGCAAGCGTAAATTGTTGTGTGGGTGCAACGTAAGGCTGACTGATTGTCAGTCAGGAAGTTAAGTCGTTAACTAATACACGAATTAAGGACTTGTCTATTACTTTTAATGAAAAAAGTTTTCAACTCCCACTGACACAAAAATGCGAAACGGAGAGTAGCGAAAGCTTAAACATCTTCCATAAACTCTACTTAATTAAGGACAAAACAAAAATTTCCACAAGAACAGTTCTTCCTCTTTTCAGACAGGTTATTGGTATTATTATTATTCTATACAGCAGTTGATATTAATTTCACTCCGATATTTACCTGTATTTAAAAACTTCTGAACACCCAGAATGTATACCTACGAGCCGCTACTGTCTAGGAACTTAGATACTAGAAATGAATTAAATACTGAGCAGGAAACGTTAGCAGAAGTTATTTGTGATGAAAATAAAGTACAACAATATGACGATGTAATGGGAAAGCGTGAAGATAAGGATTATCAACTAATGTCAGATATAGTGTCATAAATGAAAATATGAGAGCAGAGTTGGAGGAGACACAGGGGTTAAGTATGTGTAAAAATGTGCAGAAAAAGGTAATCATAGTAGCAGTAATGATGAAGTAATGGAAATTGAATTTAATTGCTGTACAGAGGGATGTGCCAACGGCCTTGCCCCAGTGGTAACATCGGTTCCCGTCAGATCACCGAAGTTAAGCACTGTTGGGCTGCGTTGGCACTCGGATGGGTGACCATCCGGTCTGCCGAGCGCTGTCGGCAAGCGGAGTGCACTCAGCCCTTGTGAGGCAAACTGAGGAGCTACTCGATTGAGCAGTAGCGGCTCAGGTCCCGTAGACCGACATACGGCCGGGAGACCTGTATGCTGACCACATGCCCCTCCATATCCGCATCCCGTGACGCCTGTGGGCTGAGGATGACACGGCGGCCGGTCGGTACGTTGGGCCTTCATGGCCTGTTCGAACGGAGAGGAGGAGAGGGAAGTAGTAATCGAATAATGACAATGCAGATAACATGGATGAAGAGTATATAAATAAATCGATTTGTGAGAAAGATAATACTGTTTGTGATGTCGGAAACAAGAACAACGACTTTAAAAATTGCAATGTAAGGCGTAACTTTATTTGGTCGAAGAATGGTATTAGTGACGTAGCCTGTGATCAGATAGGTCAAGTAACAGGTTACAATGAAAGTATAGCATTGCTAAAATTATTGATAAAACATCAAAAAATATTTTCTGAAATCTGTGCCATCTGGAAAGAATACGCTTACTTGTTTGAGGTGCAAGAGCATAGCCCAATCAAACGACGGCTTCTGGTCATGTCACAATTGCGTTAGAAGTTTTGGATGATTGCAATAAGTAGTTGCGTAGACTGTTAGTGCTGTGCCTACTAATTTATTGTTCGTTTTGAGGTCATTTTAATGTTTTGCTAAAATGGTGTAGCCCTGACCACAGATTTTGTATGTGTTACATGCTTAAAACAAACAGGTTTCTGTAATTAAATTAGCTGAGCGCGTAATAACGGTGCTGGAGACTTGGCTTACGAGTGTCCAGGGCGACGAATTACTGCAGCGCTTCACAAAGCAGGAGGTGAATGACGCATCCGGTCGGACCCTGCCTGTAAGTAACCTCGCACATTTAGTAGACGGTGTTATTTGTCTGTACTTGTTCAGAACTTGTTATTCTGCCATAACTGAAAGAGCAAATCTATCAGATGGATTTTATACTACATCTCTATTACGTGTAACTTTTAAGGAGGCGGACCGGATATCCATGCTTGCTAGATCCCACGAAGCCGCACCGAGGCATCATAAATTAGATTCGCCCATTGTGATACGTTGAACTTAAAGCAGACCGTCATCTCTTTGACGTCCTGAGCAGTTTTTCACTGGTAACATTCCTAATGGAATCCATACAAACGTTGGGCCACACCTGCGAATCACTGTTTTTGGAAATTTGTGACTAAACTTTTCACAAACTTGTGAGGTCGTCTGTCCCTAGGCTTACACACTACTTAATCTAACTTAAACTAACTTACGCTATGGACCACGCACACGCACCCATACCCGAGGGACGACTCGAGCCTCCGACAGGGTGGGGGGGAGGGGGGGGGGGGGCGGGGCTCGAACTGTGGCCAGGCGCCACAGACTGCACGGCCACCCCGCGCGGCGAATCACTGTCTAGTGGTTTTTGCAGAGTGGGCGAGTACATGCCGGCCTATGACAAAATGCTGTTAGCAGTCCATAAATAGCTAATAACTGAAGGAGTCAAAATTGTATGGTCTACGTAATGTTAAGATAATTGAAGACATAACATTGTGATTTTTAAGTTTTCTCTTTATAATGGTTATGAACTGCTCTCGGTGTTTCCGCTGGGTAGCGTCATTCAGATCTTACAGTGTCATACAGACCTTGCAATACTGTATAATAATTAAGAACTACTCTCCAGTTTTCTGCTGGGTAATGTCATACAGACCTTGCAGTATGTTGCTACCCACATCCGTCCCTAATGCCTGTCATCAAAGATAACAACAAGTCAACATTCGAAAATATTTAGACCTGATCAGACAGAATACCTAAGAGCAGTTGAAAAACGCAAAGACATTACACTATTGAGAATGGATTATTTGTTGTCTTATGAAAGAAGTCGCCCATTTATTGTTAGGGTACCACACAGCAAAGTCACAGACATGCAGACGAGGTTGGCTGTAACGGAATTTCGACTACCGTTCACTACAGTATCAGGAAATGGCTTTAACTTTGAAAATGGCACAGAAGCACTCAAATTAATTTGAGCAAACCAAGAACGTCAATGTTACAATACATTCTTCTCCAAAAATTTCGTCTGTCTTCATGTGTTCGTAGATTATACTTCTTTTAAGATGGAAGGACGAAACTCGTCGGCTGATATTTTCTGTACGATGGTGGAGTATCGAATCATCCTCCGATAATCGCTTTTATGAAGGTTACACAACGTTGAGTTTCAGCAAAGAAGTCTAGAGCAGCGGCAGACAGATGTACTTTGACAGAAGCTGAACAACGGGCCTTCTACTCACTACCGTTCATGCACCTAACCCAAGAGGGATACATCGGGTGCCACAAAATTTCCTTTACAGGCTTTGAGAACAGGTTTCTCACACGAAAACAACAAAAAAGTGTAGAAGACCTGGGCTCCAAAATAAATACCTTAAGAGGTATGAGCACTTGAATAGTAGATGTGTTCACAGTAGTTAAGATGTGCAAGTGCTCATAGCTCTTAAAGCACGCACTTGAGAGCCTATATTTACTTGTCATTGTTTCTTATTTTAGTGTAAGGAACCTAACCTCTAAGTGTGTAAAGGAAATTTAGTTACACTCATTCAATGGGCGGAGTCGTTCTCACCACACAATCAGAGGCTCACAACGTGAGGGTGGATTCCAATCTACATCTTTCCGGCTTCTGTCATGCCTTGCCTTACACTCTATATGTGACTCCACCGTGTGTTGACATCGCCGTTACCACAAGGCTTATTGTAGTTTTCATATGTACTGCAGTAATGGTAGGAAGCTTTTACAGAGAGAATTTATCGCAGAAGAAGAAGAAATATGTGCAAAACAACAACGAGTTTCAAATTGGGTGCTGACATCCTTCATATAAAACTTGCGAATGCAGCTGATGTTCCTACGTAACGAACGAAAATTTCAAGATAGAACATCACTCCTCAATTTAATTAGAGAAAGGAAACTCGTTTTGGTAATTAACTTCTACTCGTAAAATTTATAGTTGACATCCCGCTCCTTCGACTATGTTTTATGTAAGGAAAGATTGTCTAAAGTAATTAGTCGTATAGTTTATATCTCTGGCTTGTACCGTAAGCCGTATTCAGACTGAATCCTTGCGTTGCAATAATGATCTTTAGTGTAGCACCTGGATAATTCAAATTCAAGATGAGCAAGTATCTACCAAATGCGAACCACGGAAACAGGAATAAATTCTTCCAATCCATCTGTGGCATGAATCAGGAAACCACTGTTCAGCTGAAAACAGTCTTGGTTGCAATTTTAGTTTTTTTATTTATCAACTACGCGTTTCACCTTATTTAGGCATCTTCAGGCTGATCTACAAAGAAAACAGAGAACATATACATCTATTTAAGGATTGCGATCGCGTTGTGCAAATTTGGATAACCTAAAAGAATGTTTAAACAGATCAAATACTGAAAGCGGAAACACCTTAATTTGGTATGTCTTAGGACGATCCATAGACAGTCTAGCCGAAGGGCATTGTCGAGTACAACTGGCCAACATCGCCGACATGTGCAACGATCTGCAGCTGGCTGCACCCCGCACGCTCTATCGCCGCCTCTCCCATATCCCGGAAAAGGCCTCACGGCAAGCACACCGAGTGAACGCTGGACTTCTTCCCCGCCCTAGCCGCTATGTTCCTGAGAGTCTCGATGATCCGCCTAACATTGGAGCTCCAAGTAACTAACAAACCCTTGCCTCCTCGTGCCTGTCTGGACCTTGCCACTATCCTGGCAGAAGGTGCATTTTGATCCCGCTCAGATTCCCCCCCACCCCCCTCAGCATCAGATAGCACACTTAATCTATTAGCAAAGTACATGGGATTTGGCAGGAGCCTGCGTCCCCCACGAAGCCTTCGCCTTGAGGCTCGAGACCTCGACACAGTCCGCCACCCACACTGAGGTGAGGGTGGGCCGGCCAGCTCAGCCATACCTGAGGTCGGCTCAGTGACAGAGCTGTGACATCGCCCCCTGCACATTTCGTACAGCAGAGGCTGCCCCAGGCACCCCATCCCCACAACACCTCAAGGTGGCACTCTGGAGCTTGTTGACTGTGGGCAACGAAGCTTCCAGCTGCGTTTGGACTTCGGCCAACTCCTCCTGCATCCACACACAACAGACACAGTCCCTATACATCTAGCTAATAACTAGTTTATTATAAGAAACTTAAGGAAACCTATTGCCACACTAGGTTAATAGCTACTCTGTGGTTGGCAGAAAGGGCACTCAACAATGAAAAACAATAAAAGTGTATAGTAGAAGCTAGATCTGGTGTTTATTTTCCCGCTAGGGGCTGTTTGGTGATTACTAAAGAATAACACAGTGATCTACAGTAAACTGCTAGGGCTATCTATTGAATATTATTAACGAATGAAATAGTAACCTACGGTAAGCTACGCCTATTCATTACCCCTCGTATTTATAATGTAAACAAGCGTTTACGTACACGCGATAATAACCTAATAAATCTATAAAAACTGCTACCTTAAACTCACCGAGTCTAAATGACACTAGTAAACGTAAATACTGAGTAGTGAACACTGACAGATGCAGGTACAAAACAAAACCTTTACCTAACAATAATAGTTCAGAATGTAAAGCACAAATACGAACTCTACTTCATAGTAACCGATGGGCTTACGGTACACGAGCACTAAAGCCCACTACAAGCTAAGGAGTTTAAGCACACGGCGAGGTGAGTTTTAGCTTTCTGCTAACTAAACCGTATGTAAGAAGGGCTCAGAAGTTGTACTGTAACGCTGATTTACCCAGATATTGTACAGCAACAGTAATTTACCACGTATTTTACGTTTGCTTAACTGTTAAAGGTCGCAGGTTGCGCTAGTCAGACGTAAACAAGTGAGGTTAGAATTCACTGTCAGTATCACTTTCCCTAATAAAACGTGTAAGAAATGCTACCGTCAATGTATCGAATTTAAAAGACACTAATAAATGTTTTTGTATCCCTCCTGTTAGGCGGCCCATGGGTAAGGAACAGGAAAAGGGACTAATCTCTCGGTACTGCAGATACAGTTAAGGCAACTTTACTAGCGGATAACACATGCAAAAATGTAACGTAACTCGCAAAGCGGTGCGAAGCTCAAGCGAAGTGTCCTGGCTGGCTGCATCTGATGAAATGGGCTGAAGCAGTCGCGGAACTCGTAGACCTTGACAGCACCGGCTAGAGGCCGCTGTCGTCTGTGTCTCTCGTAGTGCCAACTTGAGAAACTATTCCGTGTCATCGTTGCTATCGATACCACAAACGTTAATACTGAGTATTGCACGCTAACTGAAACTGTTTAATCCTCGTATTTATAATGAAACAAGCGTTTACGTACACACGAAACATTATCTAATAAAACGGATAAAAATCTGCTACCTTCAATGTATCGAGTCTAAATGACACTAATAAACGTAAATACTGAGTATTGTGCACTGATTTAATTGATAATCCCGCGTATTTAGCGTCAGTTAAGAACGTAAACAAATGTTTGAGTACACAAGAAATTGTCCTAAACAGGAACTCCGCTTATCTTCTTCAGACGCAAGTAAGAACTGAAACCTTCAATTTATCACGTCTATCTGACACTAATGCATGTAAATACTATAGAATATACAGCAAAAACGATTAATTACTAGCTAAATTACTTATCTCGTAACACATCAAGCGAAAAGTGCTAGTAACAGGCGTCAGGGCTGCCAACTCATATCTCTTCAAAGATGAATCCCATTTTGATTTGTAGGAGTATTATCGTCGATCGTGGAAACAGACCGTTTTCATGGTGCTGGCGATGCTGTAGGATGTCACGAAGTAGTGAGTGCTATCGACAGAGGACGTCAAAGTGATTTCATATTTTTATATTTACAGAAGAAGGCTTTTGACATCGTTCCTCGCAAGCGACTCCTAATTAAATTGCATGCCTATGGAGTATCGTCTCAGTTGTGTGACTGGATTCGTGATTTCCTGTCAGAAAGGTCACAGTTCATAATAACCAGTGGAAGGTCATCGAGTAAAATACAAGTAATATCTGGCGTTCCCCAAGAAAGTGTTATAGGCCCTGTGTTATTCCTGATTTACATAACCGATTTAGTAGACGATCTGAGCGGTCCTCTTAGGCTGTTTGCAGATGATATTGTCATTTACCACCATGTGAAGTCATCAGATGATCAAAGCGAATTGCAAAATGAGACGAGATATATGTACGGTGCAAAAAGTGGTAATTGACTCTACATAATGAAAAGTGTGAAGTATCCGATAAATTTCAGTTACACGATAAATCACACAAATCTAAAGGCTGTAAACTCTGGTAAATACTTAGAGATTACAGATACGAATAACTTAAATTTGAACGATCACATAGGTAATATAGTGGGGAAAGCAAACCAAAGAGTACGAATTATTGGCAGAACATTTAGAAAATTAAAGAGGTCTCGTAAAGAGAGTGCTTACACAGCGCTTGTCCGTACTCTCCTGGAGTGTTGCTGTGCGGTGTGGGATCCGCATGCGCAGGACTTTCTCATGAAATTTCGATCACCCAGTTTCTTCTCAGACTGTGAAATATTCTGTTGGTGCCCATCTACATAGGGATCACCATAATAAAATAAGAGAAATCAGAGTTCGCCCGGAGAGATTTAAGTGCTCTTCTTTCCCCGCGCGCTGTTCGAGAATGAAACAGTAGACAAATAGCTTAATTATGGTTCGATAAATCCTCCACGAGGCACTTAATTGTGAACTGTAGAGCAGTCGTGTAGATGTACATTGGCATTATCAGTTTTCGCAACAGTAAAGTAAAACAACCTAATTCATCAAAATATAAACTTTATTTTATGGTCGCTCTGTTACAGCAAGTAAACAATGTTAGGGATGGTCTTTAAGATTTCTGCCATCACACCATTGTGTAAATTTCCGTAACCTATGGTAAGGGACACCGTGTGATATTGTTTACTTGATTAAATAATTTTCACATTTTCCTGGTTAGTAACAAATTTTTGAGCACATTTGTGTTCAGGAACACGATCTGTAGCTGCGTTTTAGTCATCGACACCATCCTCGAATTTGTAATAATTGTCCCTGAAAAGCATTTTCCTGGCGCGAAGAACGCGCACGTTGTTACTGCTGGCACCATGTTTTTGGCTCTAATACTGTATACATGCACACGTCATGACAAAGTTGCCATTAATGAGAATCTAAAATTAGAGATAGAGTGTCAATTCCCGGTTTATTATGGAATTCTCAAATAATATGAATAAAGCGCATCACGTACCTTGTTTTACACACGATAACTCTGTTTCTCATCGACCATCTGTTACCAGTGTTTACAGCCGACGTCTTTATTTCGGAGTCTAGCTGCAGAATATGTAGAGCTGTCTTCTCTAAGAGGCAAACCGACAACCCAGCAGTGAACAAACTGAATATGATGAAATCCAAAATATCGAGTACTGTGGTGTTAAGATATGCTGATTGCGTGCGAAAGCTATTTATCCACGATGTTACGGTTCCTTGGAGACTGCCGTTTCTCTGACAGGGGAGAAGAAAAATGCAGTAATATGTCTACCGGGCAATCGTAAGTTCCTAGTTACTGATGAATATACTCATTACTTGCAGCGTTTGGGAAAAATCCTTCACACCGAATTACTTCATTTCATATGGTGCTTTCTACTATCTCAAAACACGGCATTTAGTTGTATGCAGGGATGACAACTGGGAGTAGGAATCTATTGGAAACGTTTTTAGACTGTGTCGTAATTACGGCTTGTGATACGGACGGGAACGGTGTTTCAGCGGTATTTTACTTAACCACCCTCTGCGTTACTGCGGAAGATAAAATTCCCTTTCATTTTTGAAAGAGAAAACGAAATCTGCTTCAAAATTCTCTCATAACGCAACACTTAGCTTAAGAAGGTGTGCTACTTCCGTATCGAATCCATGTTCTCTGGAAAGTATTTGCAATAAGGAAACAAGCAGACCGCAACCTTCACGTTTAGTTGACATCGACGTACAAGACCTTCCTTCCCTTACTTTACAGAGAAGGGATTTCTTGGAAATAACATAATTCAAGTATCACCTGCAGCCATGGATTATTCTATGGGCTGAGACAACAGTCCTGATCAATTTTTAAGTTACCACGAGTGATACAGAGTAATGCCTATGTCATTACCTCCTACTGTATCCGAAAATTCGTGAGAGACGAGAATCGCGTACCATAAATCTCTGGTGGTCTATAGGCCTATTAGGAACAAAACTGAAATCTAAAATAGATAGTTTTCTGTTTCAGAATTCCTTACTGTACAAAGAGCACTGTTACTAGTTCGTCTTCCAAAAACGAGTCAAAATTTACTCCAAGAAGGTATTTCCGTTTTCTAATATTGCCGCGTCAGCCACAGACTCGGTACATAAGATAGATGAAATATTTTGTTTGGATCTACCGCTCTTCATAAAAGGTATTGCTAACGGATATGACACTTTGAACCACTAGCCGAAAACTTACAATGTGATCAGATAATGATTAAACTCAGCCTCACGGTTACATTTGTCTTGTAGCTGTTTTGCTGATAGGATAGGTGAGCATTTCAGAGTATTCGTAAGATTTCTATGTTTCACCAGGAAACTATACGATACATCTCTGTACACAATGTGAATTTGTCTCATATTTTCAGTGACTAGAAATACGAGAACTATTCGGAAAGAAAAAAAATTGTTCAAATGGTTCTGAGCACTATGGGACTTAACTTCTGAGGTCATCAGTCCCCTAGAACGTAGAACTACTTAAACCTAATTAATCTAAAAACATCACACACATCCATGCCCGAGGCAGGATTCCAAACTGCGATCGGAGCGGTCGCGCGGTTCCAGACTGTAGCGCCTAGAACCGCTCGGCGATACTGGGCGGCTCAGAAAGAAAGTTCCGATCGGTCAGGAAATGGAAACCACTATAAAAATCTGATGAAGCTTTGCATACGAGTTGGACAATGACTCTAGTATGCCCATCGATCGCGTCACGTCGCTCTTTTCAGTTCTGAGCACACGGTGAGCACGTGAAGACGCCTAGAAAATAATGTCTCCTGCCTAGTAGGAGGGCTTGGTGAGAGACTTCGCCTGATGTCATGCAGTCCACATAACATAACTGTCATACGGTTCCTTCTTCGTGACAATTCTCGACCGCACTCGTAGGGGCAATGAAGGTGCTCCTGCAGAGATTTCGTTGGGAAGTGTTTGGCCACACACAATATAGCCCATAACTGGCTCCCAGTGAGTTTCATCTCTGCTCACAAGAACTGGCTATGAAGACCACGTTTTGGCACCAACAACGAGCTGGAGAGCAGCTTAGGGACCTGGCGGGAAGGACCGGCTGCTGTCTTCTATGACGACGGTATTGGAAAGTTGGCACAACGCTAAGACATATGTCTAAGTCGGAGAAGTGGCTGAAAGGTGTAGCTAATTGTTGCAAATAAAACATTTTTGATTTTAACAGTGGTCTCCGTTTCGTGACCGATAGGAACTTACTTTCCGAACAGCCCTCGTACTTTCGGTGGTTGATGTTCTCTACCTCTACAGCGGAGTGTAGTTTACGTTACATACGACCCCTGAACTTCATATCAAACTTACGGCAAAAACACTTCAGCATATCAGCGATCGTTTTAACAATGAGCTGCCCACGTATCAATAGAGTGATACTGTTATAAAGATTTTGTCAGAAACCGACTACAGTTTCATCGAGTTGGTGTATATGTGTGCCTGTGCACGTGTCCTGTAAAATGAAGTCAAAAATGTTTGTGGCCCAATATATGATTTCCCTGGTGGCATCTGCTGGAATTTGGTTCCGTAAAACCTTTTGCTCCACACTTCAGTTCAATACGCACTGAAGTTGCGTTCGGCAATTTCTTTCGTAATCCACAAGGCAGGCTTCTTCGCACCGGCCTCACTTTCTGGAGTTGAAGGATGGTATCTAGCCGCTTCCTCTCAGGAGCCGAAATTCAATTCGGCCTCACAAAACTGAAGCTGATTGCTGTCCTTTCTATCCGGCCGGGGAGGCGCGGCAGGACTTCGCCTCTAATTTACTCTTTCTATTTTGCCGGCCACCGCCACGATCTGTGACTGGGACGTCTACGCCACGTGGCAGCCGATTGGACCTGGAGGCAGTTTCAGTTTTTATTATCAGAAATTGGTGCATACCCTGGTTGTGATGAATTTTAGGTTATTGCCTTTGCCAACCGTATTATGGTCTTTAACTCAATGTCCCACTGAGTAAAAGAAGGGGGTACTGTTGAAGGTGATGTGTTCAAAAGTATTTCGCATGACTATCTGTGTGTAACCCCGCAATAAATGCATAGACGTCCCATTGAATACTCGGCTGAAAATTGGAAATTTGTGGTAAGGACTATGGGACCAAACTGCTGAGGTCATCGGTCCCTAGGCCTACACGCAACTAATCTAAGTTAACCTAACTTACGCTAAGAACAACACAGACACACCCATGCTCGAGGGAGGACTCGAACCTCCGAAGGGGAGAGCCACGCGAACCGAGACAAGACGCCCCAGACCGCGTGGCTGCCCTATACTCGGCGTGTTGAAGTCGCCTCCAACCAGTATTGCATGATTTGGGTATTTACGCGCTATTGACCGCAGACATTCTTTGAATGACTAGAACTGTCACAGCAGAATCGGGTTGCCAGTAAAAGCACAACAATTAACTTGGTTTCACCTACACCTGGACTTTCCTGGAGGGCAATAAATTCGGGAACATTATTGCGAATATTTCGACAGTTTACTGATAAAATTGTGACAGTCGACGTGTCTTTATCTGAACGCCGTTTGACTTCCCTTTCTGTATATCGACTGGTGAGTGTTCATCAGATCATCTCAAACTACCGCCTAGCCTAAAAAATTATCATCGCACTCCAATCTACCCGAGTAGCTGCATCCTTTGTGTAATGCACTCCTGACCTATCAAGGGGAGTTCAACAAATCGCCACACGATAACGCAGGTCCAGAAATCTGCAGCCAAGACCGTTACAGAATCGACGAAGCCATTGGTTGAGACCCTCCACTCGGCTCCTTACTAAGTTTGATAAATGCGTCAAATAATTGAAACAATATATGTAAAACTGAAAAATTTAATGATGAGCTAATCCTCGTCGTTGCTAATCCTCTTTCCTCACGAATGAATCACAAACTAAAGAAGATCCTAACATCAAGCGACTAGTATTAAACGTTGAATTTCACAAAAGAAACTTTATTCAGCTCCAGAATATTTGTACCTTTCTTGAGATACACAACAACATCCTTAACTCACACATTAATGAAACATCATCCAAAGAATATTTACTCACATTAATAAGGTACTGCAGTGTGTAGTGTTTAAAACCAGCGACATTGCAGAAACAAAATTACGCACGTAAAACATCTTTAACTTTTGTTGTGCTGTCGTCATCAGCTGCGTGTAATGTTATGTCGTTAAGTATCACGTTAGGTCTGTCTATGTGCAGCTGAATAAAACCAATTTTATCGTGCCATAAGAGGCCCGCCATTATCTTTTCAGCGGCGTACCAGCGGTAAGGTTTGCAGCTGATGTTGTACATGAGTGTTTGTTTCGCTGGTTTTAAAACTGTTCTTTTGCTTTCAGTCTTTCTAATTATCACTGGCACATCACTGAGAAGATGAACACAAATTTCGTCATGTTTTCTTTCGAATCATTCATTTATTCAATTCCTGGAAAGTAATCTCTCGAAATTTCCAACTGCCAGTCCTCGCACCAATTATCCATTCTGTGCAGTTTCCCCCCCCCCCCCTCCCCCCATTGCATTGATGCCTTCTTATAGAGAACTGCATCATCTGCGAACAACTTTATGGAGGTTCTGACGTTATCTACCAGATCGTTTATGTAGATCTAAACAGTAACAGTCTTATCACAAAAAAGGTTCAAATGGCTCTGAGCACTATGGGACGTAACATCTGTGGTCATCAGTCCCCTAGAACTTAGAACTACTTAAACCTAACTAACCTAAGGACATCACACACATCCATTCCCGAGGCAGGATTCGAATCTGCGATCGTAGCGGTCACGCGGTTCCAGATTGAAGCACCTAGAACCGAGTCTTATCACACTTACTTTGGGTGCTCCTGAAATTACCTTTAAATCTGTCGACTCTGTTCCTTTAAGAGCGATGTTTTGAGTTCTGCTTGCAAAGAAGTCCTGAATGCAGCCACAAATCTGGTCCGATGCTCGGTAAGCTCGTATTTCTTTCACTAGCCTAAACTGCGCAGCTATTTGAAATGCCTCCTTAAAGTCAACGAACACAGCATCAACCTGGGCGCCTACGGCTACGGCGCTCCCTATCTCCATAGTTGAGCGCTAGTTATTGGATGCTTTTAGCTAAAATATTTTCAGTTATAGTTCTAAGCTTTCTCTTGCGTATGTCGTTTAACTAACGACACATAACATGAGCAACATAAATCATAAACGTACAAGTAACAATTTCTTCAGACCTTCAATTATATTTTTATAGGGTTATGAATATTTTACTCACCGAATCTAAGCTCGGCTTTCTTAAACGGGTGATGGGATACAGAGGTTAGAACACTGGTCGCGTATTCGAAACAAGCGGAGTTCAATCCTCCGTCCAGTCATTCTGATTTAAGTGTACTGCGCTTTCCCTAAATATCTTGCAGCGAAAGTCATGGTAGTTGCATGCTCTAATATGCCGTGACCACGTTCTTACGCCATCTGAGATTATGGACCATCTCTGGTGACCTTAATGTCGACCATATTTTAAATCCTAACTTACTTCCTTTATTTAACGTTGGTTAACGAAGAGTATTCTAGCGCTTATAAGTATAGAAAGAACGTAAAGTTCAACTTGTGCACCAAGTGTGTGTTACATAGAGTGAAGACAGGAGTTTAGAAGGCGAGTTTCCATCGCCGTCGGCGTCACTGAACACTTGAAGCGTGTTACTGCCAAAGAGGCGCTTCGCTCAGTCTCACGTCTCGGGCTAAGTGGTTAAATGTGGTCGCCTCCTACGAGAACTGGGCGTGCAGCCTACTGTGACCTCGTACCCGCTGACAGTGGGTTTTTCACTGCTCACCTCGCATTACGAGAACAACGCGCTCTATAAACCCTTGCTGCTGTACCGACGTAACACGTAATACAAATACAAAAGCATGCAACACCGGTAGCTTAGGAGGACACATTGACAGTGCATAAAAGATCTCCTTAAACGCGAGCTTCGAGGACGCTCGGCATTTACACAGAGTGGCATTTCTCTACCGGAAAAATAGACCTTCACTTTCCTATTCTCCTCGTCCGCAGTTTTTGCCGCGTTGAGATGCAATTCGCCGTCATTAAATACTTCATTAACTGAAATGGGGAGAAAACGCACTCACTTGGAGGGGTTGCTTTTGCTGCATGCTGCTGGTAGCTGTGTGAAATTCAAGAGGTATAATCTGAAGGTGTTTCACCACATGAAAACAGTGAACTCCACTGTAACTAAAGAGTCTGTTCTGTAACTAGCTCACATATTAAACTGGAAAACGAACATCCAATAAGCCGGAAACAAACTCATTTCTCCAGTTCGCTTCCTGTCACGTGAGTGCAGCAGTTCAACAACCTATCGGCATTGAGGTCATCACTAAAAGTAAAGTAGACGAGGGCAGCAATCCTTAACATACGAATGCTAGGCTGCTATATTATTCACGCCCGCTCCCGTGTATATGTACAACAAGGAATCTGTCAAGTTCTTCCCATAAAAGTAGCGAACAAATATCGTTTCAAAATGTGCCCGTTTTCAGGTCACGTTTTTTCGATACTGAATGCGGCTTTACAACCTATATCATTACACTTTTGTTTGATTTATTTCCTTTGCTTCACAGATCAAAAAGCAAGAAACAAGATACAGTGGCCCTGCTGTACCAATATTAAGACAGCAGAAGCCCAGTGGTTCTGATACTGTGGAAAAAATTTGTACTAAGGTGCATGGCGCGATGGGTGGTTATTGTTACAATGGTGGACAATGTCTTGAAATGAATTAAAGTAATAACCAATTTCACGGTAGGTGACGACTGCGTACGTTTCGTTGCGCCAAACTGTTTACTTGAGCGATGTGTTTTGGGTAACACAGTAGATGTAAATTCTTGCAAATCGCAGATCCTACTACGAGTAAACTATTCTGTCTGAGTAGTTTAGATAAAACAAAACTGAAAGAAAAATTCATTTAAGCGTTCTGTAAACACCGAGATCATAAACATAGTGATACACCAATTGTAAAAGAGCTGAGACGGGAACTGGCCCAGACTTGTTGATGTTCCATCCCAGCATTCCTCTTGAAGTAAGTCACACATATCATGGACATCCAAAATTATAACGGCCCGACCGAGGTTAGGCCCCGGTTCTTTCTGAGGGCGAGTTGAGTCTCTACTTCTTTGTCTTAGAATTGTCTCATGGTCATTGCGTACGATTGTTGACCGTTGTATACTTTATGATACAATGCCATTTCTGTCGCCACAGACGCCAGCTACCCTAACGTATGAAAGTCGTGTAAATCCCTGTTTGTGAATCGTGTTAACTTCGTTCCCTGTGTGAACTGTTGGTCTGTCATTTTTTCTGAGACGGGGCTTGGGGACAGGACCACCATTTGCCGAAACCAGCTTGTGAAATCTCCTAGAAACCACACGCGACTTGGCCGGCCGCGGTGGTCTCGCGGTTCTAGGCGCGCAGTCCGGAACCGTGCGACTGCTATGGTCGCAGGTTCGAATCCTGCCTCAGGCATGGATGTATGTGATGTCCTTAGGTTAGTTAGGTTTAATTAGTTCTAAGTTCTAGGGGACTAATGACCACAGCAGTTGAGTCCCATAGTGCTCAGAGCCATTTGAACCACACGCGACTTGGCCGGTGTAGCATACTAATGGACGTTAATCCAGTGCGCATATCCTATCCGCGCGGTACCTCTCCGATGTATCGATCCGTGTGTCTCTTAAACTAGCCCATTGTGCGTTAAGTTTGAAGGGGCGGGGGCACATCTTAGAACTATTTTATATCGCTTTGTGGTATAACTCATGTTGATATGTAAACAATGGGTTTCCAAAATCTCTACCAATGATCTTTTAATTCGATACTATATGACCTCTTTGTTATATGCATTATCTTACGGTAATTAAGAGCTGCCAGTCAGTACGTTGCAACCCATTTGTCGTTATTCACCCCTTTGATATCATTTTTAAAGCCCTCAGTATGCCTATCAGTATACAAATACCGCCCGAACCAGGTCTTCCTTGACATTACTGAATTTATAGTCTTTCCTTGGGAAATAAGTAAAATTCTGTGTCTTTGAGGATGAAAGCTTTGCCCTCCTGAAACAAGAACCGTATAGTCTTGATAACAAATACTTTCTTTTCTGGAAACAAAGATTCTTTACTCTTCGAACCAAAAGTACTTTTTATTGAAAGCATAAAATCTGTTCTCATGACGGCTAATATTACTTATTACCGTTAGCTGACCATTTTCTTTTGAAATATAAAATGAAAATACTTCGTCCTTGAAAATTAGAAATATTATTCTTCGCACCTGAAAATAAAATTAAAATCATGTACAATTCTGGCATGTGATTTTTAAATTAATAACGAGGATGTTGAGAAAGGGCTATGCCCGAAACCTATAGCGTGAATAAATAAACAATGTTAAACACAGCCTGGTAGAAAAATGTCGTTCTTCAAATTTGTTGAAGCTGTGGGGCCCACGCAAAGAAAATGAGCGATCAGATATGGCGTCAGTCAGAAATGCACTCGATGTTGTCACTTTAATAACACCTCAGAAACCTAGACACCCATATCGACACAGATGAATTACATACGTTACAACTAACGCGTAAATGCACCGAGTGATGTGGTGATGTGGTCATCACACTGGACGCGCATTCGATAGGGCAACAGTTCAGATCCCCGACAGGCCATTCAGATAAGGTTTTCCTTGATTACTCCAAATCAGACAGGCAGATCTCGGGATGGTCCGTTTGAAAAGTTGAAAAGGGAATGGCTGATTCCCTTAACCATCCTTTCCTAATCAGAGCTTGTGCTCCATCGCTAATGACTGCCCTGTCGACCGAACGTTAAACTCTAACCTTCCTTCCTTCCTTAATACGTGCTTATAGGCGTATATACACGGAAGAGACAAATAAACTCGTACACCTGCCTAATATCATGTAGGGCCACCACGAGCGCGGAGAAGTGCAGCAACACGGCATGGCACGCACTCGACTAACATCTGAAGTACTGCTGGAGGAAACGGACACCATGAATCCTGCAGGGCTGTCCGTAATTTCGTAAGAGAACGACGAGGTGGAGATCTCTTCTGAACAGCACGTTGCAAGGCATCCCATACATGCTCAAAAATGTTCATGTCTGGGGAGTCTGGTGGCCAGCGGGAGTGTTTAAACTCAGAAGAGTGTTTCTGGAGCCACTCTGTAGCGATTCTGGACGTGTGGAGTGTCGTGTTGTCCTGCTGGATTTGCCCAAGACCATCGGAATGCACAGTAAACATGAATGAATGCATGTGATCATACAGGAAGCTTACGTACGTGTGACTTGTCAGAGTCGCATCTAGACGTATCAGAGGTCCCATATCACTCCAACTGCTCACGCCCCACAGCATTACAGAGGTTCCACGAGCTTGAATAATCCTCTGCCGACATGCAGAGTCCATGGGTTCATGAGGTTGTCTCCGTAACCGTACACGTCCATCTGCTCGATACAATTTGAAAAGAGACTCATTGGACCGGGCAACATGTTTCCAGTCATCAACAGTGCTGTGTCGGTGTAGACGGGCCCAGGTGAGGAGTAAAGCTTTGTGTCGTGCAGTCATCAAGGGTACACGAGTGGTCCCTCGGCTCCGAAAGCCCATATCGAATATGTTTCGTTGAAAGGTTCACACCTTGACGGCCCAGCATTGAAATCTGCAGCAATTTGCGGAAGGGTTGCACTTCTGTCACGTTGAAAAATTCTCGTCAGTCGTCGTTGGTCCTGTTCTTGAAGGGTCTTTTTCCGGTCGCAGCAATGTCGGAGATTTGTTGTTTTACCGGATTCCTGGTATTTACGGTACTCTAGTGAAATAGTCGTACGGGAAAATCCTCACTTCATCACTGCCTCGGAGATGATGTGTCCCATCGCTCGTGCGCCGACTATAACACCACTTTAAAACTCACTAAATCTTGATGACCTGTCATTGAAGCAGCAGTAACGGATCTAAAAACTATGCTAGACGTTTCTTCTCTATATAGCCGTTGCCGAGCGCAGCGCCGTATTCCACCTGTCTACACATCTTTATATTTGTATACGCATGCCTATACCAGTTTCTTTGGCGTTTCAGTGTAATTATATATTAGTATAGTACAGTACGCACTAGGTGTGGTATATAAATATTACGAAAACTATCGAATTACTGAAAAAGACTTGCATATTTACTAAAATACTTCTTGTAGCACAGATTGTTATTAACGCTGGCACTGTTTGAGTACCACTGGAAGTCGTGAAAATGTGCAAATGAACATTTGCGGATGTACTGACAGGCATTACTCTTGTACACTGTCCGTAAAAGGCTGAAACGGTGCAGATACGCTGTCTACCCTCCATCACATACCTGCTGGCTTGGAGAGCACGCTTGTAGACAAACACGCCTCTTAAAGTTATAATGGAATAGCGAACCAAGTCCATATTTAGTTTTTATTTATTGGTAAGGCAATTGATCATCTTGACACATAAAATTTAGGATCTTTCGATAACGTAAGTGCACTGGTATGGTTGTTAAGATACTGGACTGATAGTAAGGGGGATCCCCAACTTACTCGCTGTTAGCCGTTTTGTTTCAGGCTTTGCGCAAGTAGTCAGTGCATAGCAACCAGCGAAAACAGAGAAGGAAATAAATAAAAGCGTACCGGTAGTCAATGAGAACACATGAAAATGTGAACAACAATATGCTGAAGCATAGAATGTACCAGAGGTTCTTGCGACGTAAAGAGCAAGATAGTTCACTGAAAAGGAAAGCCTGTACACAAATCATGAAGGAAAAGTGAAGATGGAGTAAATTATCTCCAGCGTCGAAATGATGAGGATTCACGGAGAACTCACATCAGTAAGGAAGAGAATTCGTGATGCATTATGTGCAGTGAAAGGAAGAATATTTTGCGTCGTAGCCGCTGTACTCTCTCTTTTTGTCCTACACCACACGGTCCATCCATGTTCTCCCCCCAGTAGCTGGCAACGCTACCATATGATTCGCGTGAGGACCCAATATCTGCTTCTGACTCTCTTTGAAAACTTTTGTGCATAAAACGCTGCCACTATCGCTTGTTCACATAACGCTTCTTGTACTCTCTTTATAGCAGACATAATAAAAACTGCATTGGCAAAAAAGCTCTATATAGGTGCACCAATACGGAAATCAGTATTAAATGTTTAACGTAAGCTCCTAACCACACCCTACAGAAACATATTGCATGAATGACGCTATTGGCTGGTACGTCATACACTATGCTGCCTGTTGTCATGGAGCATTACCTCGCCACCCGCCTTGTTGATTGCACATTGTTCCTCACAAGATAGCGACCCCTTGGTTCTGTCCCTCCCGAAACATTTGCGATCCACCACCAAACAACTTTCCTGCTAATTAGGAAAAATAGAGAGAGAGAGAGAGAGAGAGAGAGAGAGAGAGAGAGAGAGAGAGAGAGAGACCGTTATCGGGAACGGTACGCCTACAGCAGTAAGAAGCTGGAGGCACCGCCATAGCCTTTCTACACGATTAAGTGATAGTGTAACCGGCCATTCGAGAACGGAAAATTTTCTTGACCTTGATAATGTTTCAGCATGAGACCAATCTCAAGAAGAGTCCTTTCATACTTGCTTGTACTATGAATTCTTCCACGTATTCTACGATTATTTAAAATTTAATAAATCTCAACTAGTTATACACCTAAAGCAAAAATATTATGACCACCGTCATCCGCAAAAATGAATATCGCCTGGTGGTGCTCGGGCACGTGACTCAGTAAAGAAAGTAAGAGGGTAAAAGCGGCGCATGGATGGATACCCGAATCATTTTTGCGATGATATGAAACGCAAAAAGGGAAATCCACTAACATACGCGACTTTGGCTCAAATGGCTCTGAGCACTATGGGACTCAACTTCTGAGGTCATTAGTCCCCTATAACTTAGAAGTAGTTAAACCTAACTAACCTAAGGACATCACACACATCCATGCCCGAGGCAGGATTCGAACCTGCGACCGTAGCGGTCTTGCGGTTCCAGACTGCAGCGCCTAGAACCTCACGGCCACTTCGGCCGGCATAGGCGACTTTGACAAGGGGCAGATTGTTATGGACCCAACTGAGGACGGTCATCTCAAAAACAGCGAACCTCATCGGTTTATCGCGTGCTACTGCCATGAGCATCAAAGGGATGCGGTTGAAGCACGGTGAAGCCACGAGTGGGAGAGAAGTGTCGGAAGTCCACACCTGATCACGTAACGTGCGGGTGACAGGGTTACCCACTCTCTAAAGAAGGGCAGGCGGCGATCTGTGCCAGATCTAACGAAGAGTACAGCGCTTGTGCAAGCGCAAGTGTTTCGGAGCTCACCGTTTAGCGCACATTATTGAACATGAGGCTCCGCTAGCGTACGTCCCGTACATGTTCTCCTATTGACCCGACGACATCGTCAGTTCGATAGCACTGAGCAGAGGATCATCGAAATTGGACCGCGGATGAATGGAAGTCTCACCTGGTCGACTGATTCACGTTTCTTGTTACACCAGGTCGGTTACCCGTCGTCCAGGTGAATGGAGGGACAGCGCTACAGTTGCGCGCCTTCATGCTTGATACTTGTACTAATGGCGATGGCATTTTCCAGCAGGATAACTGTCAGCTGCACAAGTGCAGAGTCGTGCTACAGTGGATAGAGGCGACTGCGGCAGTGAACTCCCGTTGGTATTTTGGCCACCAAATTCACCTGGTCTAAACCCGATGGGACACATCTGGGACGTTATCGAGTGCCGTATCCGTGGCTACAAACCACCGCCCCACAATTTACGTGACTTTCGTGACCTGAGTGCAGACATCTGGTGCCACATACCACGGTGAAACTACCACAGACTTGTCGATTCCAGGTTATAGGGACTAGCAGCTGTAGTGTGTTTCAAAGTTTGAACAACATACTGTTAAGAGGGTGGTGAATGCACTCAGGAAATGGGGTAACAACCCTGAAAATCCACAGAAGCCAAATTTCCATCTTTATACACTCTCGAAGAACTCGTTTCGCAGTTCACTGACCTCTAAAGGAAGCATTCGGCTTAGAATTCGGCCCAGCAAATAATTTTGACGGACTCTGCTATTGCCTCTAAATATTAGTGGAAAAAGATCTCACCACATTAAAGTCACAGTGAAGAAGTAAAACTATCTTCAAGCGTCGTTTGGACACCAGTTGTTTAGGAGAGAGGGTCTACTAGAAGTGCTATGACGTTCCCGAAAAATGATCAAATGTGTGTAAAATCCTATGAGACTGCTAAGGCCATCAGTCCCTAAGCTAATACACTACTTAACCTAAATTATCCCAAGGACAAACACACACACCAATGCCCGAGGGAGGACTCGAACCTCCGCCGGGACCAACCACACAGCCCATGACTGCAACGCCTTAGACCACTCGGCTAATTCCTATGACATTCCCGAACTTTCAACATATTTAGCGAGTCTGTTAGACGGGGATGCAGAGGCTGATAAGGACAACGAATCGCTGTGCTACTTGGTATTTTCCACATTAAAGAATATTTTCCAGAATTGAAAGACGCGACAAGTGACAGGAATGATCTTAAACCTTATGAGTATTGAACCATATTATCTGTAGATTTTAGTCTGACATTGTAGAAGATAAAACTGTCTTTTCCCAGCTAGACTGCTTTATTCTTCCGTAAGATAGTCTGTTCCTATCTCATTCACCTATGTAGAGGACTCGTCTATTTAATTCCGTCAAATATTTGCAGCTGAATATATGGATAATATTGTCTGACCAGTTACAAAAGTGACACCCATACGTAACTCACGCATCACTTTAAAATGACTACAAGACAGAAACTAGCTAATAGTGATTAAACTGGATTTTTATGTTAAAGAACAAGGATTTCAATCAACGCCCGACCATCGCATCACCCGTTTTCCATGAGTTCACCGAATCATTTCAGACGACAGTCAGCGTAATTCCTTTACGTCTACACCTACATCTACATCCGTACTCCGCAAGCCACCTGACGGTGTGTGGCGGAGGGTACCCTGAGTACCTCTATCGGTTCTCCCTTCTATTCCAGTCTCGTATTGTACATGGAAAGAAGGATTGTCGGTATGCTTCTGTGTGGGCTCTAATCTCTCTGATTTTATACTCATGGTCTCTTCGCGAGATATACGTAGGAGGGAGCAATATACTGCTTGACTGTTCGGTGAAGGTATGTTCTCGAAACTTTAACAAAAGCCCGTACCGAGCTACTGAGCGTCTCTCCTGCAGAGTCTTCCACTGGAGTTTATCTATCATCTCCGTAACGCTTTCGCAATTACTAAATGATCCTGTAACGAAGCGCGCTGCTCTCCGTTGGATCTTCTCTATCTCTTCTATCAACCCTACCTGGTGCGGATCCCACACTGCTGAGCAGTATTCAAGCATTGGGCGAACAAGCGTACTGTAACCTACTTCCTTTGTTGTCGGATTGCATTTCCTTAGGATTCTTCCAATGAATCTCAGTCTGGCATCTGCTTTACCGACGATCAACTTTATATGATCATTCCATTTTAAATCACTCCTAATGCGTACTCCCAGATAATTTATGGAATTAACTGCTTCCAGTTGCTGACCTGCTATTTTGTAGCTAAATGATAAGGGACCTATCTTTCTATGTATTCGCATCACATTACACTTCGCTACATTGAGATTCAATTGCCATTCCGTGCACCATGCGTCAATTCGCTGCAGATCCTCCTGCATTTCAGTACAATTTTCCATTGTTGCAACCTCTCGATACACCACAGCATCATCTGCAAAAAGCCTCAGTGAACTTCCGATGTCATCCACCAGGTCATTTATGTATGTTGTGAATAGCAACGGTCCTATGACACTCCCCTGCGGCACACCTGAAATCACTCTTACTTCGGAAGACTTCTCTCCATTGAGAATGACGTGCTGCGTTCTGTTATCTAGGAACTCCTCAATCCAATCACACAATTGATCTGATAGTCCGTATGCTCTTACTTTGTTCATTAAACGACTGTGGGGAACTGTGTCAAACGCCTTGCGGAAGTCAAGAAACACGGCATCTACCTGTGAACCCGTGTCTAAGGCCCTCTGAGTCTCGTGGACGAATAGCGCGAGCTGGGTTTCACACGATCGTCTTTTTCGAAACCCATGCTGATTCCTACAGAGTAGATTTCTAGTCTCCAGAAAAGACATTATACTCGAACATAATACGTGTTCCAAAATTCTACAACTGATCGACGTTAGAGATATAGGTCTATAGTTCTGCACATCTGTTCGACGTCCCTTCTTGAGAACTGGGATGACCTGTGCCCTTTTCCAATCCTTTGGAACGCTTCGCTCTTCTAGAGACCTACGGTACACCGCTGCAAGAAGGGGGGCAAGTTCCTTCGCGTACTCTGTGTAAAATCGAACTGGTATCCCATCAGGACCAGCGGCCTTTCCTCTTTTGAGCGATTTTAATTGTTTCTCTATCCCTCTGTCGCCTACTTCGATATCTACCATTTTGTCAACTGTGCGACAATCTAGAGAAGGAAGCACAGTGCAGTCTTCCTCTGTGAAACAGCTTTGGAAGAAGACATTTAGTAATTCGGCCTTTAGTCTGTCATCCTCTGTTTCAGTACCATTTTGGTCACAGAGTGTCTGGACATTTTGTTTTGATCCACCTACCGCTTTGACATAGGACCAAAATTTCTTAGGATTTTCTGCCAAGTCAGTACATAGAACTTTACTTTCGAATTCATTGAAAGCCTCTCGCATAGCCCTCCTCACACTACATTACTACCTATTTACTCCTCTATTATTGGCTAACTGATGAAGCCAGTGCCAACGGAACGTTAAATTTAAAATTTCCTTCCATTTGATCACACTTTTTAGTAAAAATGTAATATCTGTACTGGTTTTGTGCCATATTTTTAGTAGAATCCCCTATTTTTATGTCTCTATCCCAGATAAAGGTGCATTTCATTTGCAGTCTATTTCACCTTTTTTCTGTTAATCAGACTCACTGAAAAATAAAAAAGTGAAAACAGAGAAAATAAAGTTGTACCATGAAGGTAGAAAGGACGATTGTAATTTATTGACACATAGACACGCAATCCTTATAAACGGAAGATTTACACGGACTGAGCATGAGTTAGGGCCACGGGTGGAGACAGTGAAAAGAGATTAATAACGTCATGACGCTTAAAACATTTTAATTGAAACAAAAAGTTCCACCACACCATAGACATTCGCCTGAATTGATTTAGGAAAACCATAGTAAATTTAAATCAGGACGATCGTTTGAATAAGAGAATCCCGACACAATTCGTACGACTGCGACAGATATAAAGTGCACTTTTCATTAGATGTGAAGGTTTCTAACTTTCGTCAAGTATTTTTGATAAATAATGAGTTTTATGTTCATTACTGTAGAATTTGTTCGCGGATCTATTAGTTCACTGAACAGAATATTGGCGTCAGCTTTCGATGAATTACGTAACGTTCTGTCTAGTACATGGTCAATGCGATGGCGTTAACACATTTCATAATTCGCGACACAGATGTGTTTTATAAGCGGATGATTTGATCTAGACTTTGATAGGGGTCGCATGAAAGATTCAGTTGCCCTCTTTCATTAGCAACAGCCTTAACACCAACTATACTAGTGTCCAAAATTAAAGCAACAAACTGCTATTTCCCCGTCCTGTGTCTAATTCACTATATAATCATACTAACTGTCAACAGATGTCGTTACGATCGTGTTCTGTACGGAAGATGGCATTCGATCAACGGACAAACAAGCCAGGGCACCTATCGCACCTATCGCACCTATCAAGCGGGGTAGTGTTTGCTGGATAGTCCCACATCCACCGTCGCTGTGTTCGCAGTCACAGACGGTGCAGTGTGGCACAAAGAAGACGCCTACAGACTCTCCGCTGTGGAGGGCCACAGGTAGAATTGAAGCAGAAGAGTCGTAAACTGATGTGGCGCGATGGCTTAATATGAATGGTTCCGTTGTCTTTCAGACGAGGCAACAGTTTACAGAGACCGAAGCTGTATTCCGGATACCAGGACAGGGCCTGCCATGTGCGACATCAGAAAGAGTGGACCGGTATTTGGCTGTAAGGGCACGACGGTACCGTTTAGTACTGCACTGCAACTGGCATCTGACCACGTAGCATCCCCTGGACGTGTTGTATCTAGGCAAACGGTATACAGAAGGCTTCAGCAGAGTGGAACTTACTGTTGGAGACCTGCTATCTCTTTACCTCTGGCGTGTCTTCACAGAAGGGAATGTCTAGAGTGGAGCGGTCAACATGCTACCTGGACGGTCGAACAGTGGGCCAATCTTCTTTTCACAGATGAGTCCCGATTTGGTCTGGAGAGTGGTTCTCGACGGATTCGCATCTGAAAGGAAAGTGGAACACAATTTTGGGAGCCAAACATTGTGAAAAGAGACAGATATCGAGGAGGATCGAACACCTCTTCATGAAATTGTACGGGTGAATGAACAAGATTTAACTGCTGTCAGGTACCGAGAGGAGATATTGGGATATCATGCGCGGTTGTTGTGAGCCCAGACTTCGTATTTATGGACGATATTGCTCGACATCATAGAGAACGGGTGGTTGATGTTTTTGTGGAAACGAAAGATACTGCAAGCATGGCGTGGCCTGCTCGCTCTCCCGATTTGAATCCCATAGAGCACGTCTGGAATGCACTAGAAAGACGGGTTGCATCACGTCAGCTTCCACCAACCACTCTGCAAGACTTGTGAGCAGCTCTGCAGAAAGAATGAATGTTATTGCCTCAGCATGAGATTGATGACATCATTCACAGCATGCTTCGTCTTTGTCATTTCTGTATTGGTGCCAGAAGTGGTCACACCCCATACTGAGCACATTAACCAGTTGTCAGGATGCGTGTGAAAATCCGCTAAGTCGAAAAAAAAGAAGAACAGTTTTGTCTGCCATTATGCCTGTTGCAGTTGATTATGTTCTGTATTCTTTACATTGTTTCTACTTTACTATCACCTGTTTATACTGTTTTGTGGCAAAATAAGCGCAACCTTGCAAAATTTCAGTTTGTTGCTTTAATTTTGGACACCAGTGTAAATTCTTTAAAGAAAGGATCTCCTTGTCACGAACAGGATTTTACATCTCACTGTGTCCGTAATCCGCTACATTCCTCCTTTCTGTAAGAGTCCTTATTGAACAGCAATGCTGACTTGTGACACACTAATATTACGATAGCTCCGGGAGTTGTCTGTCTGCAGCACCAACGACCGTTTAGTTCTTCGATTTATGGGAAGTGATGTCCTCCTTCAGTGGTCTCCCGCGAAGAGCGTAAGATGCCAGTTAGCATCTATTTCCTCGGTTGGGGTTCAGCAGCATGAAGTAGTTATACAATTATTGCGAGCGGAAGTTCAATTACAGGCTGTTTCAGCAGCTCTCCAAGCATCCAGCAGTTGCTTCATTCATAGCTGGTTACCGAGTCACGTCAGAATAGCTGCCACACAGCGCCTGTTTGCTAATCTGTTGATGCGTCCAACTTCCTCTGCTAACCGAACACAACAGGCAGATATTTTTTCTCTTTTTCTGAAGCCCGTCATGTATGAGAAACAATACATTTCGATTCGTAGACCTAGGCGTCACTCTTAAGAATTTTCAGAAGTTAGGCATACCAAATCATATATGTTTGTAGAAATAATCAAACAAAGCTGAGACTATAGCCAAGTTTTGTAAATATGATGTGTTGGGTGGAATAGATGTCCCTTTAGGGGACTTCCCGAGCTAATTTCATCGCGTTCAGAATTAGTTCGGCATTCGTAGCCTCTTATTAAATATAAGAAACTTGGCTGATCAAGTGAAAGAGAAAAAGCTGTTACAACTTACCGTCGTATTGACGATGAGCCTGAACACATGGTCGGATATGTAAATAACGAGGCAAAAAAATCAGATGTAATTTTATCAAAGGAATCATCGCACCATCGGCCTATAGCGACGTACGGAAGCAAGTATTTGCTTCGGTACCTCAGATGGTAGAGCACTTGCCCGCGAAAGGCAAAGGTCCCGAGTTCGAGTCTCGGTCGGGCACACAGTTTTAATCTGCCTGGAAGTTTTATATCAGCGCACACTCCGCTGCAGAGTGAAAATCTCATTCTGGAAGGATTTACCCCTTCATGCACCTTATCCATAGCGCCTCCTGACTCGTCAAGACTAAGAGGACACGTCGGTAAAGCACTTTAGCTATAACGAGAATCATCCAAACGTCAGCTCGCTCATCTTTAACTAGATCTCTCAGTACCATTTCCGGGATGGTTCTTTGAGAGAAACAAAGTGTACGACTTTTTCTGTACTTTACCATTCTCATTCAATGTTCTAACTCTCATACCGTTGTTCTCGATCATTAATTCTCAATAAAACGAGTAATTTACGTAAAAACGGAAAAAACAAAAAAATGCTTTATCTTTTAACAATGACATACAAACGCTACCAAACATGTCGTAGGTGTTACATTTCTGATTGCCTCTACTGGATGCAGATTGAATTGTGTTCTGTCCCTCTTTAGAATGAGATTGTTTTTCTTGTTCTGCCATTACTATTGTTCTTACTTGCTTTTGTAAGTATGGTAAATTCCTTGCCTGTTTCTTGTGTGATCCTTTCTTCCTCTGAATACTAAAGGTCTTTCCTTTTTACTATACCTTACATCACTTAGAGTTAAGTGAAACTTTTTTTTTTTACTTTTACCTTTCGTAAAGCTGAAATAATCATCTTCTCAAGCCCCTTAAATTTTGCTTCGTATCCATCTGCGTATTATAATTATTGAAAATTTAGAAGGCTGAAATGTCAAGTTTATCGTATGATACATTTATTTAATTGTAATTGCTTTCTTTAGAAACTAAAGTATTATATGTTTTTAAAATACGTGACTAGTTGCACTGTTCCTCGGATATTTTCTACCTTTCTACTAATCCTGTTTGTAAGGGTCCCAGACAGTGGGAAAATATCTCCAACTAGAAACACATTGAAACTTTCTGGCAGATTCAAACTGTGTGCCTGACCAAGGTTCAAACCGGGAGCCTTGCCGTTCGCGGCCATTCTTCTTACAAAATTGTTGACTAAAGGCAAGGGTCCGGTATCGTACGTCGGTACGGCACACAATTTTAATCTGCCAGAGATTCAAAATAACGAACACTTCGCTGCAGCAGGGAAGATTCAGTTTAATAATAGACACACTTTGTCGCTCTATCCTACGACGGGAACTGAGATTCAGATGATTTCTGCTTATAGTATTCAGGTTGCTCACTATAGAAGCGTTGTTAAGTTTCCAGAAAAGTAATCACTTTCAAACACGAACGCGTCGCTGAATTCTGCGAAGTGGTGACGTCAACGATGTAATTCTGTAATTCTGGCGACTGCCCCACAACTATTTTCCGCAAACTGTAATCTCGTTAACTCGTTTCCGTTGCTTAGATAGTTCTTTATCACAATTTCATACACGTTTTAATAAACTAAGGAGCACTTCTGGTCAGTCTAATAATAAATTAGTGAATTATTTGGATAGGAAAACCTAGCAAAGAGCCGAGTTGAGTTTAAAAGTTTCCGTCATATTTCTTTAACTAGCCAGTTACTTGAAAGAATGATTCAGTAAAGAATACCAACCAAAATCGATACGAAACTTATCCCTGCACAAGCTGAATTCAGACTAAGAAAAGTATGTTGTAATCAACTACTAAATCTGAATCAACACATGGATAACTGATGCTGTCTTTATTGACTCGTCACGAATTCTACGAAATAACAAAGGAAATTCGACTGACTTACATGTAGAGAAACATGTTGCAGAATCGAAGATTCTACCAACCTTCCAGGGGAAGGTAATCAGATGGGGAAACCAAAAGAATGGATTACCACAAGGAAGTGTTCGTTCCCCAGTTTTGTACAATATGGACACAAATGACCAGCCACACCAGAAGAAATAAAGAGATTCATACAATCAGACGATACTGCCGTTACTACTCAAAGAAGAGCATTTGAAGAGATTGAAACAAAACTGACAGAGGCTTTGGATACCTCGGGGAACTTGTATGAAGAAAATCACCTATGACTTAGTCCAGAAAAAACGCAAGTATGTGTGTTCCACCTGAGAAATAGAGAAGTCTCAAGACAGTTGGAAACAGAATGGAGAGGAGTTAGACTACAACACAGTACCAAATCAAAATTCGTAGCAGTCATCCTAGACCGTACATAGCCATTTAAAAAACATTGCACTGATCTAAAAGGAAATATATGTGTCAGAAACAATATTATACGCAAACTGGCTGATTCATCATGCGGAGTGCAACCTGAGGTTCTTCGATCATCAGCAATGAGGCTCTATTTTGCAACCGGAGAATATGAAACACGCAAAGCAGCCATTGAAATAGAGAGGAAAAAGCAGCAAATAGTCCCACGGCACTTAATGTACAATTTCAAACCTTTCCAACATGTCTTAAGCCAAGGAAAAACTTTATCCAACGGAGAGTACTGCTAGAAGTCCAACCTGAGACCCTCCGCCTATTTTTATGACTGGACTCTCTGCAAAACACAAACCTGCACCCAAAGAGGAAATCACCCAAGGGCAGCAACTACAGTATAGCACATGGAGAGCACTGTATATATTAAGAACAGAAGTCGCAAAATGCAAAGTAAACATCCTTAAGTAGGACTATTCTACTCTAAAAATGACCAGTGTGAATGTGGAGAAACACAGACGATTGAACATTTACTCCTGTCCCCACGGGTGGAGTATGTTTGCACAGCGGAAGATCTATTTTTTGCAGTTAGAAGGCCATCTAAGCTGCAGAATTTTGGAGGAAAGGAACTTAGAGGTTCTTGCGCGGACACGGGAAGTGGAGTAAGTAAGTATTCGTGATAGTTCGTCTGCAAATAAAAATGAAACCAACTGCCATTCAGTTACAGGATTCGGATTATTAGTTCTTGGAAGGCTTAAACACTATATCACTGTCATCTCACTCGCACAGACGGCAGTTGCCAGAAACCGTATTTTTTCACCTTCTAAGTACATTTTTATGGATCTGTACAGAGAGAAAAACAAAACTGTGGGGTATTTACAGCTGCGTCCCTGGCCCGCAAGCCGCGTTGTAGCGTGTAACGGAAGGTGCTTTGGCTAGCGCTATCATTTCCCAGTTCCATTCATGAGTGGTGCACAGGAACAGCGAGTGCCGGTAAGCCTCCCTAAGCGCTGGAATTTCTCTATTTTTCGCGAGCTGTATGTGAGAGGGTTTAATGTTTTCCCTGGCCGTTCTTGGAACATACACTCTCTGGATTGTAACAGTAAATTCCTCTGTGCTGCCTAACATCACTCCAGCAGCGTCTGCCAGTGGATCTCGGTGAGCATATCCGCAATGCTCTAGCGTTTAGTAAACGATGAATCGACGAAACACGTCACATTCCTTTCCATTTTATCAATATTCTCTGTTAATGTTACAACACTATCTCCACGAGTCGAATTAGAGGCGCGATTCTCTTCAATAACGCCTCTCTGCAATTCTGACAAATTACTGACGGCACATGTGTAAGGACATACCTACTATAAATCGAAGGAAGGAAAAAAATATCGTATTAGTTTTTCGTCCGAAGGCAAATCAACAGCATTGGCGGAAAGAAAAATGTACTAGCTAAATTTTGGAAACTTATCCAAACAGCTAGCGCATTACTCCTTCGGTCGCAGGTTCGAATTCTGCCTCGGACATGGAAGTGTGTGATGTTCTTAGGTTAGTTAGGTTTAGGTTGTTCTAAGTCTGGGGGACTGATGACCTCAGATGTAAAGTCCCAAAGTGCTTAGAGCCATTTGAACTATTATTCCTTTGTGAAGCTTTGTCCTATTACGTAAGCAGGCAAGTGCACAACATATTAACTTAGAATCTCAAGTCTGCTACGAAGATTCTCGCGTAATCACAGGAACAGAACCTGACAAACACATCGTTACTTCCGAGGCGGGACTCGAAGCCACGACCACGTCTTTACGAGGCGCCAGCGCTACGCTAAGATCACGGCTGCCGGTAGTGAGAGAAATTGGCGGCATTAAAGGGCTTTAGACGACTTCACAGTCCACAAGCTGTAGGTATCCTTGGGTACATCAACGAGCTGACTCCGAGCTCTCATTTTCTGAAGCTAACTGCTGTCAGGGTGTACATAAAGGTTCGAGCTGTTTGAACGACTTTATACCTTTTTAACGTGGTTCCAGAATTTGAGTCATCGTTAACTTAGGGTGAAATTATGTTGCGGAAAGGTGTGATCACAGTCATTTCTTCGTATGTTTTTGTGAACTACTTGTGGAACTACTTGCAGGGTTGCTGGAAGTTATCTTACGTCAGCGTCGTCTAATTAGTGGCTTAATTTCTTTCTATTAGTGCAGCAAGTCTTCTAGAGCTAGTACAGAAAATTTGTAACTGTAAAAGTCACATGTTGACTCTACACACTGTGACCGCGCGCACGCCTTGTGTAAGATCTTACACTTCTCACATGGGAAATGCTTTAGTCTTGTGACTATGTGGGGTGACGTAGTGGCTGAGGCACTGAACCCACATTCACAATGGACATATTTCAGATTCCTGTCCGGTCATTCCGATTTAAATTTTCATACCGCTTAAGGTGAATGCCGGACTGGTTCTTTTGGAATGGGCATGGCTGCTTGTCCTTCACCATCATTCCTAAATCGTCGTCTGTCCATAATGACGTCACCATCGACTAAATGTTAAATTCAGATCTTCCTTCCTTTCCTTCTCCACAATATTCTGACGCAAGTGGTCTCGACAGCTTACCGTCGATTACTCAACAAAATGTCTTCAGGCTTGGACAAGGTTGCATATATCACTCTACAATATGTTATGGTACATAGTATTTTACAGGTACAATTTCAGCCTTAGGTGAAGTTCCCGGCTAAGATTTACAGTAGTCGCCCATCACTGAAGATAATACTACGGCAGTGTGGTGAATAGACCCGTGAATCTAAAATCGCACGATTTAACAAGTCTTGTATGTATTTTCATGAGCATTTCTTATTCTTCTAAATACTCTATTTAAGTGGTAAAGCGTGTTCTTTTCAAGTAATCATACTTGTCCGATATCTCGGTCCATAATTAATGTATAAGAGGCAGTCAAATGAAAACGAGACAGATGGAAAAAAGTAACTAAAATGTTTATTACCCCAAAAGTAATCGCCGCAAGTGTTAATACATTTATCCTAGTGTAAGGCAAGATGGTCACAGTAGTCAGGGAAAAATGTTTGCCGTTGCCTGCGAAACCATTATTCTATCAAGATTGTCAAGTCTTCGCCGAAACATATCGACGGCCACCAATACCTTTCCTAATGGCTTACAAAAATATGGAAATCACGTGGCGCCTAGATTGTTCCGACTACGGTGCAGACGTTTTGCTGGGGAGCCCTTAACACATCTTAAAAATAGTCCTGATTTCTCCATGTGATTTCCATATTTCTGGAGCCCTGAAGGACGACATCGTGGCCTCCCATTTGCTTCAGACCAAGAGGTGCAAGTCTGAGTACAATCATAGTGCCGTAGGCAACTGCAAACATTTTTCCATGTAGGCAATGACCGTCTTGTCTCACAGTGGGATAAATATGTTAACAGTTATCACGATTACTTTTGAAATTGAAACCAGTTTACTTACTTTTTTCCGTATGTGTTCATTTGTCTCCTCCTTGTAGACACTAAGGTTTGGGGCTACGAAAATAAGTTATCACAGAAGGATCAACGAATACAGCGAGTAAAATTATGATAGTTGCTTTGGTTCATATAGTCAAAACGCCCTCCTTCAACTCATGGAAACAGCAAAGTGTCAAGTCTACAAGAGGTTCCCTTTCGGGTTCCATCAGTCTGAACTATTCAAGATAATTAAGATGTTACGTCATTAAGAAGGGACGTTTTAAACGTGATCCATTCTTCAGATTCTGATATTAATAGTATGCGTATGTGGTCAGCGATTTCATAACACAAGATGCTATGCGTTAATACAGCTGAAGTACACAGTACTTGAAATGTCGAGCATCTATTAATCACTCCGGGCAGGTAGACTAATGGATTTCCTATATTTTTCAAGGTGCCTGTAAAACTTTTACGAATTTCTGATTTGACGTCAAATTAAGATGGACGAGCAAGCGAGGACGGAAATTCGACAGGTGATAAGTCATTCAAGTTTCATGAGATTGTAAAATGCTCACTTTCCAAGCTTAATTATTTCTCTTAACTGTTTGCCATAACTTCTGTTACTGAATTATTCGACTACGAAAGCACGTAAATCTCTAGACACTACGACGATTCAATCGTTGTTTAGTCCGTAGACTCCACCTTTATTTAACGTTATTTTGAAAATAATAGTGAGCTTTAAGTAGAAGCATTAAACAGCATCATACAAATGTTTATTAAAACTAATAGGCTACTAGATATTCAGCGAGTGCGAAATTACTATGAGCCATTTTGCAACAAGGCAATGTACTAATTCTATCACGAAGCAGCTCATGATGGGTACAGTAAATCTGAGCTGTTTATCAGGACAGTTCTGTTAGGGAATAATATTTAATAATTATTAACGTATTGACGATATGTGTATTAACAACGTGACTCATTCATCTCACTATCTAAAAGTTCCCGCAGGTCCAGAAGTAAAGCAAGGGGAAATACTGATTATTGTTTAACGTCCGTCGATGACACTGTCATTAGACAGAGAGTACAAGCTCTGAATGAACAAGGATGGTAAAGGCAATCATCAACAGCTATTTTTAAGAAACCACCCCTGTACCGCTTTGAACAAATTCGAGTAAATCGAAGAAAATTTGAAATTTAAATCAGGATGGACAGACGAGGATTTTAACCTCACTTCTTCCTAAAGCGTTTCTTGTATATTTGCAAATGGGCAACCTGTATTGGTTTTCGAAACGTTCCTTTATCGTTTGTGAAATTTTCGTTTCCACGAGAAATAGTAGAGATATCACGGCCAGTCTAAAAAATATTTACAAACGAAAGCTACGAAATTTTGTTGGTAGCTCTGCTGGAATCAGAACGTAGTGTTTTGGACACATGTTTAGATCTCTTTTTTATAAGTTTACAGACACGTCTTCACGCGTACTATCGTCAGATAGTTAGAATCACTAAACTAATTTGTAATGAAGTGATACAGTTAATGAAAAGAGTTATCGTTAAATAAATGTGTTTTTCGCATGCATGCCTCGCCAGTTTTTGTTTCTGGTATGGTCAAGGATACGTTAATGAAGACTTTCACCTTTTAGTTTATTCGAAAAAAAATTAGTTAGCTCTACTACATTTATTACTTTCTTATACTTCCTCACTTATTTGCTTACAGTGATTGCTCCCTTTTCTGGAGGATACTTGTAACAATAGTTACTTGATTTCTCACATTTGAATAAGTCTAAGCGGACTTTCAAAGCTTTATACTTGACATTTATTTATTTTAATTACGTCATATTTGCTTTTAGCTCTTACTGTTTTATTACTGCAACTTCGGGGCTGGTGCCATTTGCTAGCATGAGATTTTTGACGTGGAGGTTGGCGTTGGCAATAGTAAAATAAAAACAGTAACATATAAAAACAAACGTGATTTCATTCAGAAAATTTACAAAAATTGAAAGCTGTCACAATTCCTTCTTGTCAAGAAGCAAATCACCTATGGAGAACTTAAGTTAGAATACTAATTGCGATAGTTCTCTTATTTGCGATATGGAAACATGTACAGTAATACTTTTAAACAATATGTAGCATTTCTACATTCTCTTCGTTTGTGTACACTGGTCGCACAAATCTTCAACTAAAGATGGTTGATTGAAAGTCTGCTCTGCATTTTCCGGATCTTTCCATTTGCTTACTGTCAATTCCAGCAACTGAATGAGTTATGTTATCCAGAGTACCCGCACTGTGTGCTACCGCAGGAGAATCAAAGTCAAATTTTGTGCTGAGTTTACAATAATATCATGTTTACGTGAATGGGACGCTGCGATGAGTCGTTTACAGGTCCCGAGGAGAGAAGGTGAATTACCAGATAAAATATATAAAGTGTCATTTAAAAAGATGTCCTTTCGTTCACATCTTAACGAATAAAGTTTAAGAAAGGCCGTCATGCTGGTTAATGCCCCCCTGATAACTAAACAACACTTACTTGATAAATTTTTCATTCTGAGTGTGGATAAAAATTCATTTCCGTATGGACGGTGCACATGGGACACGCTGCATAGTTTCAAGTATCTACAATGTGGTTTAGTCTTAGTTTTCATCCATAGAAAGAATGTTCTAGCCTTAGGTAAAGTATATCTAAATTGCTCAGTTAACATGACGTCAAATATAGAGAGATGTTGCAGCGGTAAAGACATTGGCCTCGAATTCGGGACGAGCGGATTTCAAATCTCCAGCCACCCACTGAGATTCAGGTTTTCTGTGATTTTCCTTAGTTAGATTTCCTTCCAGATCCTTCACCAATTCGAAATTGTGCTTCGTCTCCAGTCACCTCATCGTCGACGTAACGTTAATTCCTATAGCTGTAAAACTACTGTAGCCTAAAATAAATAACGGCAGAATACAGTAGTTTTTCTAGACGCGTTGATCAGTTAAGATAGTAACCGCATACCTATCGAGCGTTACCAGATTTCGGATTTCGATCGCTTTCTTTGCGTCTGTGATCAGTGTCTCACTAGATTGCTCTAGAAACCAGAAGCAGTGAACCGTCTACAAAACATTTATGTTCCATATAGTTATCCTTCTGTCTGTTACTTAAAAAATAAACATTATTTGTAGCAAAATTTAAATGTCAATCTTCAGCTCATGTTTCATCTGAAAATTGTTGATTTGTATCGTGAAAGAGAGGGGCAGTGTACTAAAAATAAAAAAACAATGCAAATTTATCACACAGCGCTAGAAAACACCATTTTCTCAAAAAACTGTAAAAATTTTAAAAACGCGAAACAAAAACATATCCAACATTGCTTAATAATTCGTTGAGCTTATATAAAACATGTTTCTGTTATTGATAAATAACTTTCGCACTTTTCAGTAACAGTAAACTCTTGTCTTTTATCATGATGGAGAACGTTCTGTTCAGCGAAAAATAACAACAATTATTTACTTTTTTGTGTTTGCGCATGTAAACTGTACTTGTATCAAACGTTATTGTTTTGATTACATAAAAGCGTAGAATTACGTGATCATATAATGTTTATTAATTACAAAACCCAATTTATATTTTGTGAGGATATAAAATACACTATGGTCCAATACTGATGTGATGTGCGGTTCTAATTGTGTGTAAAACAAACAACTAAATAAAAAACTAAGAGAAGTCGTCAGCTCCCAGTTTCTCTCTCACACATTTCTTTCCTTACCAATGCTACCAGCACTACCATTTACCACGAAATTTATGTACTGTACCAAAACTACCGAACTGCAGGTTTGGTACAGCGCAACTCTATTGAACCGCAGTCTTCCTAGTTAGTAAATTTTCATGATCTGGCTATAGGGAGTTTCTATAAGTTTTACGCACACTTTTTGTCAGCTTGATGCATAAGTTTGGACCTGATTTGCATATTTTAGCTTTGTTTGGAAACAGTGTTTTGTCCACTAGAGAACGAGCTTTATTACCCGCTTTCTGACAGCAGGAAGACGTGAACAGCACACGTCTTTCATGGCTATGCTGTTGCGGAATGTTTTTCTCTGAGAGAACCCTCGTTCGATAAGCGGCACGTGTTGACCTGCTTAGAAAGATTGCTGATACAATATTCGGGATGCGTCGGCATGCTTCTTCCGCAAACAAATCAGCCCGCTCTGTAAGGCGGTGCGCATAAATGCATCACCCATCTGAAACGTTACAAGCTTGTTCGGCAACACGATTTCAGCAGAAATAGTAGTATGACCAGTGAACGCGGTTTCATATAAACATGAATTCCGTTCGTTCGTTCTTCCTTTAATGATGGAAACGTTTACTCATAATCTCAGTGTGCTATAGAAAACGTTGTATAAAATCTACGGTATTTCTGGTAATGCCAGGATACTTCGAAAATGGTGTTGCATTAGCCTGATCCACAGAACAGATTTCGTAGTATTTTCACTATTTGCCATTTCATTCCATTACGAATATTTTATGTAGAATGGGGCGTACAAAGGCATTAATGAAAGTTTGTATTTGTGATAATTGAAAGAATAATATAGTATTTATGGTGACTTTTGCGGCTGCCATCAGTTAGTATTTTGACCAAACGCGTTACTAACCCGATAACTGCGAGAACAGATCTGAAACTTCCTGGCAGATTAAAACTGTGTGCCCGACCGAGACTCGAACTCGGGACCTTTGCCTTTCGCGGGCAAGTGTTTTAGGTTCGCAGGAGAGCTTCTGTAAAGTTTGGAAGGTAGGAGACGAGACACGTAGCTCAGATTGTAGAGCACTTGCCCGCGAAAGGCAAAGGTCCCGAGTTAGAGTCTCGGTCTTGCACACAGTTTTAATCTGCCAGGAAGTTTCATATCAGCGCACATTCATCTCCAGAGTGAAAATCTCATTCTGGAGAACAGATCTAATAGGAGGAAGAAGACAACTTTGAGTTCAGAAATACAAAAAGCATGTACAAGATCAGTTTTTGGCAGCTTTGAATCCAATATATGAGGAAAACAAGTTTTATATGAGTACGAATGATGTGTTTGGAATAAATACAAACTTTTATCGCTGACGCTGAGAATTTTAGACGCGACAAATGTTACGAGATATTTTTCAATGAAAATTTCTACCTGAGGTAACAAGCAAATATTCGAGACACACACTGCGCAACAGCGATAAACGCAGACGTAAGGATACATGAAATCTACATAGATCATATCTACCTGCAGGGCACATTTGACTAAGAAAGAAAGAAGGAAAATTGAAGTTTAACAACCCGACGTCGTGGAAGTCATTAGAGACGGAGCACAAGCTCTGAGTGTTCCAAAGATAGGCTAGGAAATTGGTCGTGCCCTTTTAGAGGAAGAAACTTAGCATTTGCCTGGGGAATCATGGAATACCTAAATCTGGGTGGTCGTTAAAAACTCTATCAATTTTCTAAGCACACCGGACAAAGCCCCTGTAAGGACCACCTCAACCCTCGATATCTGCCCTACTTCGGTGACGAAGATAATCTGCATCTACATCACACGCCGCAAGCTACCGAACGCTGTGTGGTGTGTGTCGGAGGGTACTTGTGGCTCCACTGACAGATCGCCCTTCCCTGTCCCACTCACGAATGGCGCGAGGGAACAATGACTGACGGTAAGCCTCTCTATTCGCTCTAATGTCTCAAATTTTGTCGTTGTGGCCATTTCGCGAGGTGTATATGTGATGAAGTAATATACAGTCCGACACTTACCAGTAAGTGTTGAGTCGAAATTTCAGTAGTAAACGACTCCGTGACGCACAACGGCTCTTTTGGAATGTCTGCCCCTGAAGTCTTCCACTCTAACGCTCCTGCGCTGACTGAACTATACCGCGACGAAATGCGCCGCTCTTACTGGATCTTCCCTATCTCTTCTGTCCGTCCTACCTGGTAAGGTTCTCCGATTGATGAACCGTATTCAAGAATCGGTCGACCAAGTGCATTGAAAGCCACTCGCTTCTTGGATGACTTCCTTAAGATTCTTCTTATGAATCTCGGTCTGGCATCAGCTTTCCTAGTATTTGTTTCATATTGTCATTCCACTTATGCGCGTTCTGGATAGTTACTCCTAGATATTTTACCGTAGATACTGTTTCCAGAAATTATGAACAATAGTGCAGTTGTACAGTTGTGGACTTCTTTTCCTATGTATGCGTAGTCTGTTGCGTTTGTTTACGTTCAGGGTCAACTGCTAGAGTATGCACCATCCATCAATTTTCTGTAGATCATCGTTCTACAAATAGATACTGTCTTCTGGCGTTGCTACTTTCTGATATACAATCACATGAACAGTTTTAAAGAGCTTCCGACGCTAACCGCTTGATCATTTGTATAATTTGTAAACAGTAACGGTCCTATCGCTCTTCCTTGGGGTACTTGTGAAATTACCATTACATCTGTCGATTCTGTTAAGAGCGACATGTTGAGTTGTATCTGTGAGGAACTCTCGAATCCAGTAGCAAATCTGGTCCAATAGTTAGTAAACTCATATTTTTGTTCACTAGACAACAATATGGGACGAAGTCAAATGCCTTCCTAAAGTCAAGAAACATGGCCGTTTTCTACAGCGCTGTGAATCTCATGGAGGAACAGAGGAAGCTCAGTTGTGTAAGATTCAACAAGTTTCTCCACGTATTCTGTATTCAGCTGGAGCTACTCACTGATGATCAAATATAGTAGAATTGCCAAATTATGGGGATGTTAACGGAGACGTTGCATCTGCTGTTCCGAGAGTCCCAACGTTTTCTAAGGGATTCAGATCGGGTAATTTAGCGGGTCACTCGAGGTGAGACAGGCTACGTCACTGTTCGTAAGACCACGAACGTCCGTGTGCAGCACTTTGAACACTGCTATTTTCTTTAATTATCCGGAGTTTCCGCAGCGTAATGAATATGCGAAAGAAAGGGAAACGGTTGGTCACAAGAATATATAAATAACCACCATAGGTCACTGTTATTTTATCCGTGTTGGATATTGTGGATCCTGCGGCCGTTAATGATATTGGTGAATAACGCAATATCTAATTTGTCAATTGCGCTAGTCACTAACAATCCTAGACCATGTTCGCGGTAATCTGCTTGAGTGCACCCAACGTATGGAACCAAAAACATCCCAAAACATAGTGTATAATCATCTCCACCCTGAACTACACCCTCTCCGTACTGCGGTTAAACGCCTCATTGGGCCATTCGTGTAGCTTGCTTCATGCAAAATCGCGACCCCTCGGACCTCACTCAGATTACGCTATTCACTTCTACATATGTTTCTATATACATAATACGCAAACCACCGTATGGTGCTAGGCGGAGGTTACCCGTACCGCCATTAGTCATTTCCTTTCCTGTTCCACTCGCAAATAGAGCGACGAAAAAACGACTGTCTACACGCCTCCGTATGAGCGTTGATCTTCCTAGTATTATCTTCATAGAATCGTTCTGCAAATACCGATCCTCTAAATTTTCGCAATAGTGCTCCTCGAAAAGAAAGTCGCCTTCCCTGCAGTGATTCCCATTACAGTTCCTGAAGCATCTCCGTAACACCTGCGTGTTGTTCGGACCTACCGGTACCAAATCTAGCAGTCCCCTTTTGAACTGCTTCAATGTCTTCCTATAATCCGATCTGGTGCGGATCCCAAACACTCGAACAGTACTCAAAAATAGACCGCATCAATGTGGTCTCCTTTGCAGTTCAACTATACTTTCCTAAAATTCTCCCAATAAACCGAAGTTGGCCATTCTAGTTTCCTGCTAAAGTCCTTGCGTGCTCATTCCATATAATATCGTTTGACGTCCAGATGAATCGACGTGCTGTGTCAAGCAGTACACCAATAACGCTGTACCCTAACATTATGGGTCTGTTTTTACTACTAGTCTGCATTATCTTACATTTTTAGACCTAGCTACCATTTGTCCCATCAACTAGAAACACACACTGTCCAGTTTCTGTGGTTTTGAACCAATGAAGATGTGTAGAACTAGAATTATAATAGGTCCCAGTGTGAGCGCAACAAAGAGTCTGTGCTAATATTGAACGCAAATGTCAGACAATATTATCAGTAACGCAACGGTACCGCACGTTATATAGTCGTTTTGAAACGTATTCGCTATACACAGGCATTCTGGAAATGCTCTTACGAACAGGCTACCACACAAGAAATTTTGTCATTATTTTAATGATAATAGTTCACTATTGGGTATTAATCTCAGTTAACAAGGGGACCAAACGAGCTTCCCCTCACCGACTTCATTCATATTGACAATGTGTGTAGGGCATCACAAGGACTTCAACATACATAAAGCAAAACACGCAACCCTAAACCGTTTGTGAGAAAAAAGAGTTTAATAATTTTAGGTGTGCTTGTAAACTTTGTAAGGTCGTTAGCAGCTAAGGAGGCCGCCGCCGAGCGAGTAAACGCCAGTTTCGTAAACTTGAGGTCCCTGGATCGAATCTCGCTGCCAGTACTTTCATTTTTTTTCATTCCCACGCAATTCTAACAGCAAATTTATTATGACTCTGTAAATTACCACTGTTCAGTGAATCATTTATTATTTTCATATCCTTTACCCGGAAAATAGGATTTTTCTATAAAATTTTGGAAGTAATTTTCCATTATAACCCTTTTCCCGCAGGTACGTCCCAACTCGCCATGAGCCCTTTTTCCCGGTACCCGTGCATGCACGACTCGACCCGCCATGTGCCCATACACGTCCAGGTAAGGTACGACTCCTTTGTATGACCCCATTTTCCCGATATTCCTTCAGTAATTTTGACCCACCAGAAACAGCTGCATGTGCACGAACTACTTTCGGTTGGTGGAGGGAGAAAGGAAACAGCGTTCATAATCCTGGAGAAACTTAATTCGTAGGTGAGCCCTCAAGGTAAGTACTCGTCAACGCTGCAAGAGGCCTGAGTTTACGAGTAAATGTAATGATGTGCCTGGTACTTCGACAGCAGGAGAAAGTGACCCTGATTGTTAAGCCGAATCTCTAAGTATCAAAATTGATTAGGAAAACGGCACTCGTGCAAAGGGAACAGCTCTCTCTTTCCAAAATATTCTCGTCGCTTCTGCAATAATAACGCGAGAACGCATGTAAATTTGAGAAGATATATTTCGCAACATTTCTGAAATGCTAGTGGAGGAATAACTCGTGGTAGCTGCAGGGATATTGAGAAACTAATAGTGAGTTGGAACGTACCTACAGGAATATGGTTATAACGGAAATATGTTTCCAAAATTTTAGAGAAAAAAACGATTTTGCAGGGTAAATATTATGGAAATAATAAATGATTCATTATATATTGATAATTTACACAGTCATAATAAATTTGTTGTTATAATTACGTGCGAATGAAAAAAAAGTACTGGCAGCAAGATTCGATCCGGAGACCTCACGCACTTATTCGATGGGCTGCGCACTTCTTAACTTCTAACGACCGTACAAACTATATAACCACACCCAAAATTTTCAAACTCTATTTTCTCAAAAACGATTGAGAGTTGCTTCATCCTCTTTAAAATGTTAATGTCTTCGTCGTGTCCTAAATGCCCTGTCAACATGAATCAAATCGGTGAGAGGAAGTTCGTACGGCCCGAGCAGTATATTTTCCCTTTTTATGAAAAGTTGTATTTCTGAATTTCGATAAAACATCGTTCCATTTTTTATGCCTAGGAACGATATTACGGAGCTATTCATCGCCTTTTTGATTTTCCAAATTCATTTATGAATGTGGTCTTGTCGCCCTTCGCGGTCTGTATCCCACAAACAACAGGAATTCATCATCGCTTGCTCCTGGAAATATACGAGTACTATTTGAACAAATGCCTAAGGGGACTCATTGCTATCCGTCCCAGATACACCAATCGTGCAACGAATAGCGTGCAGGATCTGATTTTGTAAATATCACAGTGATTGGTCTTCGGGGAAGAATTTGCATTAATTTATGAACAGTGAAGGTGAAATTTGTTTCAGTTCTCCCTGAAGAATAGTTAACAACGGGTGCCGCGTTCTGGGTGTTAGCCGACCCAGTATTATATCTCACATCTGTTAGATTCGGTATGAATCAAACTTCCTGCATACTACTATATCTAAACCAGCTAATTTTCTCCCAGCCTCGATGCTGTGATCTCTCCTTTGCGAACAACGGCGTTATCTTACTGACACACGTTTACGAAAACACTTGCGTACAGTATTTCAGTTTCAGAAAACTAATGACCCGAATCAAACGAGGAGATACAGCCACAGACTCTGACTCTACATTCACTGCCTGTCACTGTCACTGACACTACAACACATTCAGGAAAATACAGTGTACCTGCAATATCCAGACTCGTGTATACCAGTGCATGTAGTGAGTAACGACTGCATTTTTCGCACCACTTAAATGTCATTTGCTATTGTGATTGGCGGTTTCTCGATAGCTCGAGCGTGAAAATAGAGTCTTATTACCTCTCGACAGATCGTTCATTCACTTTCAAGTCTTTTGTCTGATTATCAGTTCATACAGTACGTTGTAGAGTTCTGCGGTGCCGATTAGCGCTGCCGGCGTGTCTGCTTCGTAACCAAACAGTTATCACCGAATCATGGAACGTGAAACGCATGCGATGTCTTTCTGACAGATTGCCCCTACTGTCAAATCCTATTCCAGCTCATCCAGTTGCCTTCGTCGATTCATTCTGTGTAGAAGTACGTCCATGATGTTGATTCATTGTGTCTACACCTATTATGATTTATCACAAAGGATGAGCAATGCTATACAATCGAATTCTTCGTTTAATGTAATCCTGACAATGTATATTTTCCGAGTTACGACACTGTCAAACGTAGTATGTCAGTTAATGTAAGTACGAGGATTGTAACCTTAATAGTAGCAACTATTTATTTACAGCTCGTACAAAATAGATGTTTGTGTTTCAAAGTTTTACTGACCTTCAACGTAGTCACCAGCATTGTGTATAAACCGTTTCCAGCGATGTGGAAGTCGTAGGATAATCTTATCAGTGCCAGTTGCGTTAACAGTTGGAGCGGCACGGTTTATTGCCCGACGAATTTGTAGCAGTTCTGAAGCGATTGCTGTGAAGTGTTTCCTTCAGTTTAGAAATCGAGTTGAACTTCGAGGGCTTAAGTCAGGGGAATGCAGTAGGTGGTGGTACAACACTTAGCAGCCCCATCAGTCAAACAAATCAGCAGCTTACAATGTACGTGGTTGAGCATTGTCCTGCAAAATGATGGTCAGGTCCGGCAGAAAGTGTCGTCACTTCTGTCTCTATGCTGTTAATTTTTGGAACACAACCTACGTCCAGCTTAGAGACAGAAGTGATGACACTTACTGCAGGACTTGACCATCATTTTGCAGGACAATGCTCAAACAGGCAGGAATAATGGAATCAATTCCAAGAAAACATACTAAATTGCGAAAGCAACCAATCCAAATTTTACTTGCATTTAAAAAGACAACAACATAAAGCAGAAAATATGGAAAATGCCCTGAAAATTTTACGGAAAGTACCTAACGGACACACAATGAACGTTTTGGGGGAAATGGAAACTTACACCAATACCGAAGAAAAGTCAGAAGACATTCGCAACGAACAAACATATTTTAAACATAAAAAATACCTCGAAAATTTTATTGACATTATTAAAGCAAAAGTGTAAATTATTGCGATAAAGACAAAGCACTTGTCAGTTACGTAAAAACACAAAAATACTAGTCTGAAAAATTACACTTAATCACTGAATTTCCGCGAAATAGAAATTCCATTGAGAACATGCAGCATCGCTGGAGCGGAAGCTGTCAGAAAAGCTGTCAAAAAGTAATTTTTCAAGATCACGCAAATAAAAAGTAAACAACTATATAACGTGATCGTATCGTACCAAAAAGACAACCGACATTTACGCTCCAAGACGCCATAGGGACCACGTCATACCGGCTAAAACGTACGAGTAATCATAAGGTGCCAAATGTAGAGATAGGTTAATATAGGTGTAAGGAACAATGTTACATCAATTATATCATCCACTCAGGTGCACTTGATTGATGATACAATTTGTTGCATTTCCGTTAAATCTAATGCTAGCTTAGCCAAGCCCGACAGAGCTTAGCTAGTCTGTGATATGACAGACACAGTTCAGTGCAACTTTAACCCATACGGACACAGTCTCTGATTCATTTACTTTACGACGATTCCTCGTCCTAAGAACCAACGGCATTGTGGACATATAATAAGAATTACCGTGATCTCTGTTATTCACTTCACATATCTGAAATGTACGATAAGGAATAACTTCTCGGCTCTTAAAAGTCTCCAGCCCTGATACAGTCTCCACTTTACCATCAAGTACTAGAGCCACAGTAATCCAGCCACTAACGTTGTAAGTGCAAAAATTCAGTACGCGTCCACTGAAGGACCATGAAGAATAACTTGCGCACCTACTCCTCTCTTCGTAGTAATAGCTACATTACCAGTAGCTTTACACACTGTACGGCGCGAACGCTTCTCCTACTAAAATAACGCGGCATAACTAGTCCTTGTCGATTCGATGATACGGCGTTACCACTGCGGAAAGGCCGTCGACATATACACTCCTGGAAATGGAAAAAGAACACATTGACACCGGTGTGTCAGACCCACCATACTTGCTCCGGACACTGCGAGAGGGCTGTACAAGCAATGATCACACGCACGGCACAGCGGACACACCAGGAACCGCGGTGTTGGCCGTCGAATGGCGCTAGCTGCGCAGCATTTGTGCACCGCCGCCGTCTGTGTCAGCCAGTTTGCCGTGGCATACGGAGCTCCATCGCAGTCTTTAACACTGGTAGCATGCCGCAACAGCGTGGACGTGAACCGTATGTGCAGTTGACGGACTTTGAGCGAGGGCGTATAGTGGGCATGCGGGAGGCCGGGTGGACGTACCGCCGAATTGCTCAACACGTGGGGCGTGAGGTCTCCACAGTACATCGATGTTGTCGCCAGTGGTCGGCGGAAGGTGCACGTGCCCGTCGACCTGGGACCGGACCGCAGCGACGCACGGATGCACGCCAAGACCGTAGGATCCTACGCAGTGCCGTAGGGGACCGCACCGCCACTTACCAGCAAATTAGGGACGCTGTTGCTCCTGGGGTATCGGCGAGGACCATTCGCAACCGTCTCCATGAAGCTGGGCTACGGTCCCGCACACCGTTAGGCCGTCTTCCGCTCACGCCCCAACATCGTGCAGCCCGCCTCCAGTGGTGTCGCGACAGGCGTGAATGGAGGGACGAATGGAGACGTGTCGTCTTCAGCGATGAGAGTCGCTTCTGCCTTGGTGCCAATGATGGTCGTATGCGTGTTTGGCGCCATGCAGGTGAGCGCCACAATCAGGACTGCATACGACTGAGGCACACAGGGCCAACACCTGGCATCATGGTGTGGGGAGCGATCTCCTACACTGGCCGTACACCTCTGGTGATCGTCGAGGGGACACTGAATAGTGCACGGTACATCCAAACCGTCATCGAACCCATCGTTCTAACATTCCTAGGCCGGCAAGGGAACTTGCTGTTCCAACAGGACAATGCACGTCCGCATGTATCCCGTGCCACCCAACGTGCTCTAGAAGGTGTAAGTCAACTACGCTGGCCAGTAAGATCTCCGGATCTGTCCCCCATTGAGCATGTTTGGGACTGGATGAAGCGTCGTCTCACGCGGTCTGCACGTCCAGCACGAACGGTGGTCCAACTGAGGCGCCAGGTGGAAATGGCATGGCAAGCCGTTCCACAGGACTACATCCAGCATCTCTACGATCGTCTCCATGGGAGAATAGCAGCCTACATTGCTGCGAAAGGTGGATATACACTGTACTAGTGCCGACATTGTGCATGCTCTGTTGCCTGTGTCTATGTGCCTGTGGTTCTGTCAGTGTGATCATGTGATGTATCTGACCCCAGGAATGTGTCAATAAAGTTTCCCCTTCCTGGGACAATGAATTCACGGTGTTCTTATTTCAATTTCCAGGAGTGTATATACAAAAGGAACGTCCAAACGGTTTTCTTAATGAAAAGATCGGTCTTAAACATAACAATTATCTAGAAAATTTTATAGAGATTTTGGAAAACGAAAGCCGGCCGCGGTGGCAGAGCGGTTCTAGGCGCTTCAGTCCGGAACCGCGCGAGTGCTACGGTCGCAGGTTCGAATCCCACCTCGGGCATGGATGTGTGTGATGTTCTTAGGTTAGTTAGCTTTAAATAGTTCTAAGTTCTAGGAGACTGATGACCTTAGATGTTAAGTCCCATAGTGCTCAGAGCCATTTGAACCACTTGTTTGGAAAACGAAAATGGATATATTATATTATCAATGAAACAAAACTAAATCCACTGACTAGCAAAAATTACACTGTAAACATAAAGAATCAACAACAAGAAGTCAATAGTATTTACCGAAAAAAGATCTATACATACAGAACTCCCGTGACCTATTACAATCCAGCAGCATGCAGACAATCGACAGTTTACTCAATGATGGAATAAGAGCGTCTATTCCAACTAGACGTAAGTATATAAGTAAACTTCCCTTTGTATACAGCGTTTACAGACGTACCAACTGTAACATCTACAGCTTTATTTGAGAATGGCCTGTAGTCCAGACGAACTTCTACTCAAGAAAAAAACATTACTAATTAAACTAGCTGCAGCTCACCTGGAATTATTCATTATAAAACGTCGTATTATGACGAATTCTGCTCTGCGAGCCGGCCGGAAAGAAAACTAAAAGTATTGTTTTAACGGTATAAAATTAAGTGAAGTGGATTAAAAATCAACATTAAATGTGTGCAGCGCTTCTATGTGTAGTAGAGTCGTATTAAAGGATAAATTGTGTTCTGGCGGTGCAACATTATGAAGGGGCGGGGGAGGGGTTGTGTGGGGTAGAGACGCGAGGGAAGCTCAGTGACGTTATTTTATCTATGTGCAGAAGAGAACTGGACAGGAAATGGTGGCAGGGTGTAGTCTGTCTGTAACGTAAAGTCGAGCAGCCTTCACAGCGGCGGAAGTCGCATTTTCCGGGAAGAACACTACAGGTGCTGTACAAGATGACCACGAATCATTTTACCCTGTAGCATTGTGAACAGTGTGCAGAGATATACGCATATTCTGTCCTTATGCGTTATCATTATTAGTAACTTATATCTACATTCCATCTAAAGTGAAACACTTTGTGGAAAATGAAGAACCCCTGGTCTGTCGTCGCACAGCGTAGCTGTGAAGGCTCGTTATAACTTTGTCAAACACCCTGCAGTTGCTTCTTGTGATGTAGTCGGGTAGATAGAGTGGGAAATCATCGTCTCCATCTTCAGTTTGCAGGTTTGTGAAAGAGGGAAGAGGACGGCCACAATCCGGCTACCTACCCTCCCTCATGCTTCAACCCCTCACCCACCCTACACCCCATCCCAACCCTGTTGCACTCACGGAACTTAATTTATCCATTAATACAGCTCTAGTGTTACATACATTTGATTTTTATTTTCAACCTATTTCATTTAAGGATAAATATTAATTTTATACCGTTAAAACAGTACTTCTAACAATCTGCAGTTTTTCCATCCCCGTACAGCAGAAACCATTAGTACTAATATCACTCTAAAAATGCTGAAAGTCTGCTTAAATGAAGGAGATCCAGATGCTAGTGATAGATCCTTTACTGTGCCGACTCGTTTCGGGCAAAGCCCATTATCTGAGCGGATAGTAAAAAATACAAGTAATAATACATACACTGGCATAGAATTTCAACTTGTTGAAAACGAGTAAAGCGATTAAACAAAAGGAAATACATATCACTTCTTACAAAAGAATTTAAAGTGGGCGCACAATGACGTCCATACAAAACTGACGAACAACATTTGCTTTCGAGAACAGTTAGTGACGTAGATCAGTCGAAAACAAAACATGAAGTGAGGCTGGTTCACTACAGAGCCATAGTGAAACCACAGAGTATAAAAGCTGAGCGCTCTCTACATCGCATGATACGTCATAAGTTTAAGGAAAAAAATAATTAAAACAGTTTTTATGTTTTGTCATTTTTCATTAAAATTGTGAAAATGTCAGCATGCAAAAAGAGCCACTTGGAACTTTCTATTTTCTATTGAAACAAATACGCCACAGTTGTCGGAGGAAAACTTACGATACTCCTACTTGAGGACTTCACTATTGATTACAGCTTTGAGTGGGCAAATTGTAAAACTAACTTATACGGAATTTCACAATTTCAGTTTGCGTCCTTAATGCACAGCAGTATACAACAAAGCAGTAGAAAGTTAACATATAGTTAAGAAAGTCTTTTTTATTTTTTATTCATTATTATATCCAGTAAGAAATCGAAAAACAATTGACGACAGCTCGCTACCTGCTCATTTATCAAAAGATTCATATCCTCATATCTTCTCCAAAATATCTAGGATCGTGCCCCTACTATGATGGTACAGGACAGACAACTCGTCAATGCTTCTAAAGCAATGCTTCAGTTCTCTTAGATGGTTCCCATATTCATGTTCTCGATACCTGACCTGGAAACACTTCCCACTCTGTCCACTGTAATGTTTAGCACGCGAGTCACAATTCATCTCGTCGTCCTCTGCTCTGCTAAACTAATTAATCGTTGGGTCCAAGCTGTGTGGTAGTATATTGTCCAATTTATTATTTGTCTGGAAATACGTTGACTTTACGGAACGCATTAGCACTTTTATCTGACTCAGATCATACTAACAGAGTGAGATATACTTTTTCATCATCAGCTCTCCACTAACCCCGTCCCACATATTCCTTTCCAATTTTCTTGAAAACCGCTTTCCCGCCTTTTTTTTCTTCATTTAAACCATGTGCTATATCTACTCTAATAATTACGTTTCTCTCCTTCTCAGCACTCAGCAACCTCCTTAGTGGCGCCTAATCTTGCTACACGATAAAACGTAGAATTAAAAAATGCGCGTTTGTGCCGGTGGATAACATGATAACACGAATCCCTTGCGGTGCTCAAATCAGTGGCTGTCGGCTTATGATAAATATCAATCTTCAGTCTCTGTTCAAACCTAATGCCCAGGAAATTGAGTTTACCTTCTACTTTTATTTCCATCGTAAATATCATAATTTTACGCAATGCATTGAAGTATTTAAAAGCTCATAAACAGCTACTTTACTGCGACGACCATAATTATTAGTCCTATAGAAAAAAATGAATGGCACATTTTTTGTATGAAATTCAATGCAGTTTAATAATTACCTGGAGACATTTTCGTCAGAAACCAAGTTATTCAATAAAAAGACAAAAAAATGAATTTTAAACGTCCTCACACCCCAACGATCACACCCAGTTGGTCAGGATGTTTAGTATGTTGTTCACGGCACTGCCACCAACAACTGTACAAAAACTTGCGACTGCAAATGTTTTCCCCTAATGTACCTTCGTTCAGTGGACTCAACGAATAGATGCCACATTTGAGTATCCGATAATTAAGAATCTAAGTATTTTGTGGGTCAGTTCTGTTTTAAAATATTTTGAATGAGGAACCTGATCCTTAAGCATTGTCCATTATTTTTTGATACACCCTCCACGAGGTGGTCAGAAACAGTTTGAAGAGCTTGCAAGGCTGTTGCAGGGTGAGATGTGCTTGAAAATAACTGTAAAGAAATAAATTCGACACGTTGATCCGTTTCCGAGTTAATTAGCACTGAAGTCAGCCAATCAGACAGTTGCGCGCGCAAAATTGGAGAGACCCGTCAGAGACCGTGTCGGCAAACTCATCCTCCGTTTGGTTTCCTAAAACCGAACAAAAGAGCGATACAAAAACTAGACATGGGGCTGTAGCAAGGATCGAACCCGAGCCAAAGTCTGAGCAGTCTCGTGGGCTATCACGTACGCTATGAGGACAATTGACACGAATTGTATTTGGCGGGCCACTTCAATTTGTGCTCACATTGTACATCGCTAAGAGTTTGCTATTGAAATTTCGAGAGAATGCTTTACGGGAAGAATCGGACAACATATTGCTTCCTCCCACATACATCTCGCGAAATGGCCACGACGAAAATATTCGAGAAATTAGAGCTAATACAGAAGCTTACCGACAATCGTTCTTCCTATGCGCCAACAGTGAGTGGAACAGGGAAGGGGGGGAACAGTTAATGGTGCCAGAAGCACCGACCACCACACCGTCAGATGACTTGCGGAGTACTGATGCAGATGTAGATGTACATCTCACGAAAGGACCTCGAAGGCAAGGTAAGAGAAATTAGGGCTCGTACGGAAGCATATAAACAATCGTTTTTGCTCTCACTCCGTTTGCGAGCGGAACAGAAAAGGAGAATCTTTAGCTGTGGTACAATGTACCCTCCACCACGCACCGTATGGTGGCTTGCGGAGTATCCATGAAGATATACATATTGCCATCACGTGATGTCGAGCCTTCAGTGGCTAGAAAACTAGACTACATGCAACGTATGAAATAATGAATAATTCAAGACAATAAACTCAACTGGATGCTGTTTCTACCGGCCTCACCTTCTATTTACCCCACTGTCGCATTGTTTAACATCCATAACGGACAATGTAAAAGTGTTGATCCCACAGACATGCATAATTATCTCCGTTCTCCACATCTGAATGACTATAGGACTATCGTAACCGTGCTGTTTCATCGAGTAGTCGCCACGTTCATCACTAGACGACTTCTTGGTATGTTTGGAATTCCCTACTGCCAGAACAGAGTGCTTCAAAAGCTATTCATTTGGTTATGTGAAATTATTAGTTTCTTTTCAAAGTTTAAAACTTTCAAATGATTTCGCCTTGGTTATTGGGAAGTATGGGAAGCGCTCCGCTTTATTTTATTTATAGCTTGGTAAATGGCGTAAACCAACGAACAAACATTGCTCGGACAAAGCTTTCATTGATACGAAAGAAAAATTAATAGTGAATGTCCTTTGAAATGAGATAATTCCAGATTAAACGAAATGAAACCCTACAGTGACGAAGTAGTTCAATAATTCATGTACTGCACTCTTATTTTCAGTGAACAGGCCCTGTTACTTATAGGGCGAGACTGATGTACACTTTCCACAGTTTTCCTTATCGTATCAAATGAATGTCGGGGAAGTACCTTTGAAATGACCTCAACCAATACTGGTAACACTACTGATTTGTGAAGATCGTGATGTAGCGAGTCATTAAATTCTAACCTTGCTTCCTTCATTCTGTCGAGACGTGATCTAAAGGGTTTTGAATAGATTCTTACCAGTCTATGTATGTTCCACGAACATAACATGTTACTCTTATATCTATCTAACGAACACGGGTGGGGTATCATTTACATCAAGAACCAGATAAATGTAATACTAAAAATACATCAATTACGAATCAGAAAAATTGTTTAACTTCACTTTCTAGTTAAATTTTTAGTGTTATCGAGGAAAATGTTTTTTCGGTGTGCCTCTGTTCAGAAATACTATTGTTGAAGTGTCTCGGAGCATTCTTTAATTATTAGGAAATGTTATGTAACTCATAATAAAAGCTTGTAACAAACAGATTCTACTGATACACGCCGTATTTACTTGACTAACTACCAACACCGAAATGCTTAGAGACATCTACACAACTTCAATTGAAGTAACAAAGGGTAGTGAGACTACTCCCCGAAATTCTTAGAGACCTTCACACGACGTCACTGTCCATTCACTGAACTGACAGCAGCCATCTACCGTGTATTATCCTCTGGTTGCTGATAGAAATGAATTATTTCGATACTTCACGAAAAACACCATTCCCGTAACAGAAAAATTCGCTTGAGAGTCTACATCTAGGAGATAATAGTAGTTATTCTAGAGAATAGCAGCATGAGGCACAATGAGTCAAGAGGGTGTGCACGGAAATGTATTTCTTGTTAAATAACAGACTATGAACATTCTAACCAAAGAAATAGAGCAGTATATGTCAAACTATGAGCATGGCATTAAGCCAGAGCTGAGCAATTGTGGATGAGAATTTTGTTAAATTCCTTTGCTGAATCAAGTTAAATTGTAAATAACAGCTACATAAAATTTCCGACACTTATATGTTTGCCCCCCACCAAAGCATACCTTCATCATAAAAATTCCATTGGACTCGCATTCGGGAGGACGACGGTTCAATCCCGCGTCCAGCCATCCTGATTGAGGTTTTCCGTGATTTCCCTAAATCGTTCCAGGCAAATGCCGGGATGGTTCCTTTAAAAGGGCACGGCCGACTTTCTTCCCCGTCCTTTCCTAATCCGATGAGACCGATGACCTCGCTGTCTGATTCCTTCCCCAAACAACCAACCAACCAACCATAAAAATTCGTTGAACGCATTCATTACTAACTCCACTCAAAATTTTTTTTTTCGTCGTCTTCAAAATCTCTCTCCAATTGGATCTCTAAACAGTAACGTGACGACAGATTTGGACCGTACAGGCACAGTCACGAAATATCGAATATAATTCTGCTTTCCTTCATACACACAGTGTGATCCTGAACTGAATAGGAATAGAACGTTGCATACTATAGTCGCCAGCCGGTGTGGCCGAGCGGTTCTAGGCGCTTCAGTTTGGAACCGCGCCACCACTATGGTCGCAGGTTCGAATCCTGCCTCCGGCATGGGTGTGTGTAATGTCCCTAGGTTAGTTAGGTTTAAGTAGCTCAAAGTTATAGTGGAATAATGACGTCAGATCTTAAGTCCCATAGCGCTAAGAGCATGTTATAGTGCGTAACGTTTTCTCACAAGGGGAGGCCACGTCGTTCGGATTACTGATTTAATTCAAACTTTGTACACTTTTAATAGTCCAGTAGGACAACATAATGCGCAAGTAGTAAGGCGTACTACCTAGGCGATTTCGAGAAAATCACAGAAGTTTAACGCGTCGATTATACAGTATAGCGGTGCGTGCGGCTCAGTGCATGGAATGGTGACGGTCATATGGCTAGTGTCCAAGCTTCTTAATGCGAGGATCTCTAGACCGAGTCACCATCTTTTGCTTTTTTTTTAAATTTATGTTTTTTTCAACACTAGTCATATTATTTCATATACATCCCGTTTGAATGATATTATAAGGAAAAATCCTATGTATTTGCATGAAATTTTTTTCAATTACCAAAATGTTCGGCTTTTTAGTAATTTTTATTATTACAAGAAATGATATTCGACTTTTATTTCTGTAGGCAACTTAAAAACTTTATCAAATGCCCCAAACTCGTTCATATTTGACTGACACTGAACGAGAAATTGCTTCTCGTGAAGATGCTATTAAAATACAGTCTATCGTACACCCCCAGTTTTCGGCACCGACGTTTATGGTAATGTTGCGTTACACGTGGTTTTCAAGCAGACTGTCAGAAGAACGAGAATTTTTTCAAAATGTCGTCGAGCGTTGTTTTTCCTCAGAAACTCGTTGTGCAAAAGGGAAAATTGTATTGATTCGATGTAGTTGCCGTTTTAATTTCTGTTTTCCGTATCTGTATGAAAAATACCAGCTTGCAATCTGTAATGTCACAAGCGCATTACCCTCATGTTCTGGCACATTATAATTCAAGGTATAATTTATCGATGTTTGACTTGGGCTTTAGTTCTCGGTACTTACCAGATTGCTCGTATAAGAGATTTCGGAAATCACGCCAGACACACATTTCAGGAAAGCTTTATGCGTTCGTCATTTACTTCTTCTCGATAGTTATTATTATAATATTTGTTGTAATAGTACAAATTAGCAAACAACCAAATAATATTGGAAATTCAACATAAGTTCTTGCAAACAATGTGTTTTTTCATCGTATTACCTTTATACTGTTATGTCTGCCTCCGTTGCGTAGCGGAGGCATTACGGCCTACCACACAGGAGGCCCGGATTCGATTCTCTGCAGAGGACTGGGTGTTGTGTGTCCTTCATCATCATCATCATTGACTCTCAAGTCGCTGATGTGGCGTCACCTAAAAAGGACTTGCAATACGGCGGCTGAACTCCACCGAATGGGGCCTCCCAGCCAACAATGCCATGCGATCATTTCAATTTTTTATAATGTAATGTATATGTAATAATATGACTGATGTTGAAAAAATATAAATTAAAAAAAAAAGATGTGCGGGACTCGATTCACAGATCCTCGGATTACAGACTCTGAAAGCCAGTCACATGACCACTGCCATCTCGTGGCCATAGTCGCAAAGCAGAGGTACATCATGCATGCGCAAAGATTCTCTTGCACCGTACTACGTGCACATCACGTTGTCCTAATGGACTACTAAAAGTGTACAAAGTTTGAAGTAAATTCAAGATCCGAAAATCGTGGCCTGCCCTTGTCAGATGGCGATGACAGAAGCATCCTTTGGACGCTCAACGTGTCTGTCTTTAGAGGGTAAATTTACTAGGAGACACCAGAGTGTCCACTATATAATACGATGTCCTTATAGGCAATCGACATGGGGCAGGAAACTGAAATTACAATACAGAAAAAAATAGGAAATCAAAGTGTACAATAATTTAGATGTTAAAAAATAAAGCCCCAAATTTTTCCAGCAAGAAAAAGTTCCTTTGGGTTCAGGTAAGGTACTTGATTACGTATCTCCCTTACTTACCTACACAACTTGAATAACTGACTCCTAGAATACATTCTGCCATTAATTTATGCATTTTTCTATTAGAATGACGCCCTGCTGCACAAAAAACAGAATAACAGCGCGTATATGTTGTCGAACGGTGTTTTTCTGCCTCATACGTTGTAGTGGCTAAAGAAAAAACGACTGCACAAATAATAACGTGACGCTGAACGTGGTTGAATCTGATGATAACAGCACAATGTCAACACGTAAATGGAGGGCGATCATCATCGCGTCCATTAACGAATTTCGTTAAGAATGTAATCGAACGTTTTATTTAACTGATTTGAAAAAGCCATATACATTTAACACATTTTAATCTTCTCGAATAACAGTTGTTAGTATTAAACAAACGGTAATTATTGTTTGACGCGGGTACATCTCCCAGTTGCTTAACTCCATAGAGCAAGAAAAATTCCGAGGCTGCAGGACAAATATATGCTACTGGTCAAAATGACTTCTGTGGCGACACACACTAAATATGTTGTTTTAAAGTTAACTGTGTGTAATCCCGCGGTGTAGATAGCACCATATTTGACGCGTGTTAATTTTGCATTAGTTACATGCGGAATATTCGAGATTTTGCTCCTTGCGACACAACATTCAAAAAGTTAAGAAAACAATGTAATGTGATGCAGTAAAAATTGATATCATCTTTAACGAAATATTCAGATTTTAGTTTCAGATGGGACAATGAAACGAAGAGCAGCAAGAGTTGACTGGAGAGCAAATCACGCATTTCATGATCTGTTGATTCATTTGCGTCGTCTCGCATAGCTTGAGCTGTATTCGACTCATTTTTGCGATAGTTTATTGCAGAAGAGATCGTGTTCTCCCTATTTCCAGGTAGCGAAATAATATATTTTTGTTCTGCCTTTGTTACTGATTATGAACCAAGTTTTTATTATATAGTATACATGCGGAGACAGTCCACTCCAAACATGTCAAGAACAAGTAAATCTCTCGACGTGCGGTTTTCGCTGCATTATAAACGACCATGTGGCAATTATCCGATGTAAGCAACTAATAACTAACAATTATAGATGCTGAATTGTGGCACCGATTTTGTTTTTTTCAAAACTGAAATGTATACTTTTTTCCTGCAGAAATTTAAAGAATCTTCGAAAAGAACTTCAGTAATGTAATATGTGTGGACTTGGATCAAATAGCAACTAGGTAATAGCGCCGCAAACCACAGTTTATTTCCAGAATGAACTTTTCGCTCTGCAGCGAGGTGTGCGCTGATATACTTCCTGGCAGATTGAAACTGTGTGCCAGTCCGAGACTCGAACTCAGAACGTGTGCCTTTCGCGCGCAAGTGCTTTGCCAACTGTTCTGCCCAAGTACGACTCACCAGCTGTTCTCACAGCTTTACTGTCGCCAGTACCTCGTCTCCTATATCCCAAACTTCACAGAAGTTCTCCTTCGAAACTTACCAGTCTAGCACTCCTGGAAGATAGGATATCGCGGAGACATGACTTAGCTTATATGATTGAGGCTTCGTTGCAGTCCTACGATGTTTAAAATCGACGTTATGCACATTTTAGCTTATGATGTTTGTGTATGTGTACTTCATGTTTATTCTTGTAAGTTACTGAAATGAGCTGAAACACATTTTCATCCAAGGAGGATACAGGCACGTTTTGCTGATGCAGAAATTCTGGTATGAGTTTACCACCATTTACTCAAACTTGCGAAGGCCAATATAATTGGAGATCACCTAAAGTTTACCCTTCTGTTGACCATTATTAAAAATTGTTAAATAAAGTTAATTCTAATTCTGCATGTTTTTTGTTATTGTGGTTCTTGCTTCCGTTGTTATTTTCAATCAGTGGTTTCACAGTTCAATGTTTTATCGATTATTTTGTTTCCTTTTAGTCAGCTGGGGTAATGTGATCACATATTCTATTACTTCGTTTATCCAATGGATCAACCAAACAATAATAAAATAACACGCTTGCTCTTGAACAACCTCTGACTTCAAGAGTCTTAACGATTGTGAGCACACTAACTGAGGCCGAGTGCATTTCATTACTAATTGTTTTACGCATGGAACAAAAATGTTCAGGGGACAGAGAATATTATGAAATTTGGTAAAAGTAATAAATTTGTGCAACATGAAAATGACCAGTACTTTTGGCGAATATTTCAAATAAAAACTGTTTTAATGAAAAAATAAATACAGTTAGGAAGGTATCAGCTGCGAATAATCCTTTTGTTCACGTTCCTGGCAGCGTATATCGCTATTTCTCAAAGTCTGTGCTCGTCAGAGAATTTTTCAGTATTATTGTAACTGAAAGGTTAAAAAACTTGCTGACCAGGAAAGCTAACTCCTGCAGAGCACTTCGTCGGTGCCATACGTTCAGACAAAACAAAGCTATAGCACAAATATTTTCAAGTTAAGATCTAGCATTTATAAGTTAATAATAAATATTTCACCGTTAGAACTCTTTTTTTCAGCACCTGTCACGAAGTGCCGCTCTTTGCGTAGAACGTTAAACCAAATTATAGAGGCATTTCATTTGAAGATTTGATCGAAGTTGAGGAAGGACAGAGAGCTTGTAAAACCCCTCGTTGAAAATATTTTTAGCTCATTATTATGTAAGCCCAAGGTTTATTTCATGCGATTTGTGATTTTTTAAATTGTAGAAGTCTTATACTCATATTTATAATTGCTTTTCATGTTTCTTATTCGTATAAAAGTTCCCGCATGCCAATGAACGTGTAACAGTCCGAGTGAAAGATCTGACAGCAATTCGCAAATTAAGTAACTTTTATACGGAGGACTCGCCGTCGATTTCGAAGTATATGTTGTGTTAACAAGGCAAACACTGGCAACACGCCACGCGGCATCACTTGTTAGATACTGGTGTGCGAAGGAATATGACGTGGATGTCTGCTATTCTGGCTACCGGAATAAAAGTGACATAAATTACCAGGCCGAGCGGCGCTTCTCCATATGGCACTCAGCCACTGTTTGGTGTATTCACTTCTTTGCGGTCTCCACGAAAATAACTACTTAATACGTTTTATAATTTTTTCTCCCTGACCACGATGTTATGAGTCCTCTGTCCGGTATTCAATCGTTACGCTACCTGACGCGCCCACGAACATTTCGTTTCGGGCACGGACATATTTTCATTTAAATCCGTTTAAATCGTTAGAGTTGTACGTAGCAGCCAACCGAGGTCGTTAACACACGCTTGGTGCTCGACGTCGAACTAACAGGTTTGAATATTTTTGCTGATGAAGGAAATTTTCACCATCAGTATCTGGTAGGTGAGGTGACAGTGTGAAGTTCCTGAGCACCAGACTCTGCACCAGTGCGTTGCATTAAATTACAAATCAATCTGCAATGAGCATTGTCCGTCGGTCTGAGGATATGTGACGCTGTTAACTGTAATCCGAACTTCAGAGGGGAATGATAAGCTCAGTGGACACATCAGTTCTATTCGAGAGGATTAGGCTATGTGCTGGCACGCTCTGTATTCGCATTCCTCGTTATCATCATCGTCAACAAAACAAACACGACAGTACATTACACACGCACTCGACACAATCACCTGCAACTACAACACATGACTAATACTTCACAAGGGAATGGTACACAATACGTGCGAAGCAAAGAAAGTATTTACAATTTGAGCGACTGAATTCCTAGGGGATATCACAGCCAACAAATTCATTTAGATTTTATGTTTTAAAAGTCAATATTGTAGCGCCTTAAAAAACTTATACAGGTTTTGTATTTAGCCAAAAGACTATGCTAAATACTTATTTATTAATGAACAGTGTTCTTTGTACGAATGTTGGTTACTCCGACGGTAAGGAAAAAAGCCATTTTGTATTATCGGCTACCTGATTCTACTTTCAATCAAATATTCTGAAAGACAAATCCTCGTGTTTGTTTGTTGGTCTCAGTGTCCATAGTTGGTTTACAACTATGAAAGGTATCTGCAAACACAGATTTTAAACACCTCTAATATTTCGCTTTCAGATATATTCGCTGCAAAATTCATTGTCTAACTGTAATTCCCCGTAGAACCTCGTTCATGCGGCGCTGCCAGGGAAATCTTGGCAAAGCGTTTACTCAGTCATAAACATATCATTTTGTCAATTCGCCTCTGCCGGTTCGCACTTCTGTTCTTGTGTGGCTTAATACAAGCAACAGAATGTAGCCTAATACAGTTTATTACCGTCTGCAATGTTCGCAATACGTACTTTAACAAGCGAATTCTGTGACAGGAACAACGCTTCGCTTTTTTTAAGTTTTAGATCCTGCTTGTGAGTTAGTATCAGAATGAAATTAATAAAATATAAGAAACTCTGAAGCGGAAGTTTTGTACTTTGTTCAAGTTTTCACGCTCGGTAAGTTGTAGACTTATTACAAATTTGTAAGCTTGACACACATGTAAAAAGCAAGCATCGAAAAATCGTGCACTGAAATGAGTAATTTTGTCTACGTAGTCAGTCTTGAAATATATGTTTAGAGAAGAGAGGAAAGAACGTAAGAGTGATTAATAATTATATTGGATGAGAAAGTAAGAATATCTAAGGGAATGTAGAGTTAGCGTTGAGTCCAGATGTAAACAATCAGCACGGAGTGCATTCGTTGGCCATAAATGGGACAGAAAGTCGTTCGTGGTTATTTTTTCAAGGAACCAGACCGGCATTCGGATTAATCAGATTTTTGAAAATCTATTTTCCGAAGGATGGATTTTTTTAACGACATTTCTTTCGAATGTGAGTCGAGATTTATATCCAGGAAACCGCATCGCTCGATTAGAGGCACCAGGACGCCACACAGAATGGTCAACGTTTGAAAATACAGCCACATCCGAAGGCGAACTTGAAAAAGGAGTCACAGAAGAGCTTTTGTAGTGTCGGAACGTGTAGTATTTAATAAAGTGTTTTATAACAGTTCAACTAGATAATGAAATATAATGGAGGTAAGTCGCCGTACAAGAACATAAAAAGGAAGTTTAAGAAGGTAAATTAGATCTTTTGTAAGGCATTGATATGTTTAAATCAAGTGGCGACAGATAAACAGATGTGAGTAAATCACGTTTTCAAAGTACGTTTCACAAATGAGAAAAAAGTAACTTTTTGAGAAACAGAATGTTTGTTTGTGTGTGTGAGAGAGAGAGAGGGAGAGAGAAGATTATAATTAGTCGCCGTCGAAATAGCTGTCTTCTCATTAAGAGGGGCATACAGTTAGCTGGTACACGTAAACATGAAATGCTAATCTTCCACGTATATCTTCCACCTCTCTTAAATATTATAATGTTATAAATCATCACTGAGTATGCCTATATCTTACTCACTGTATTTGCTTAATTGCTATTATCTCCTGTAACGACTAATACAATTGATGACAATTCGAACGAAGGCTGTAAGATACATTTGAAAATTAACGAACCCTTCCTCACTAGCATTACTAATTCGAGCGAAAGTGTCGCGTTGAGTGCTTGCGGTTCGAATTCCGCTTGAAACTGTACTACGTCCTATAATTGTCAGTATTTTATAGGCCACTGGTTGCTAGGAAGCAACAGAACGACACACAATAATGTACCGCCCAGTTCGCAGAAGTAAGATTACAGACTTAACATTTCGTTAACATAAAGTCGCTCCAGGTACTAGCCACTAGCCTAGTCTTACTTTTCAAAGCTAACGAAACTTTCAGTCACTGTAGTAGTATAAACCACGTAGATAAGCGGTAGTTTCATTCTGTATGTACTTTTCACTATCAAATGAAACTATGATAAATCGTAACATTCCACCGTGAACCCTTTGAATACGTTGTATCTAGCTGCAAATTTGATTTGATGGGAGGAGGAAGGGAACATGACTATATGTGAATCCACTGAGACGGATTTTGACGCTAAAATGTTCTTCATAATGTCGACTATCCAGAAAAGACGTTTTACTAAGCAACATATTCCCTCCATATGGGCGGTGCAATTTTCTGAAAACTGACTGTAAAAACGAAAGATATCGGATAAATTTAGAGTGGACACACATAGGAAGAGAACATACGTAGCTTATTTTCATTTATTTGTAACTCTAACCTACGCAAAAATTAAGTTTCAGTTACTGGCGCCGATGGAAGTAAGATACATTCCTCTTTACTATAAATCGGTGCAGTCAGACACACTGGAAAGGCTCCCAATACGTTTTAACATGAAGGATTTGCCTACATCCCCTAGCCAAAACCGTGTGTTGAATACATAGACAATATGGGAAAGCGAGAAAGCTTCAGTCACGACAGTCGGGCGGCAAGTGAGTACCGCGTCATCTGATTCAGTGCGGCATATGTGAACAATATGTCTCAACTCACAGATGTCTTCATTACTGCACAGAGAGGTACGTATCTCCAACAGAAATTATTCCCGCACCAAGAAATGTCGCTCTCGTATGATGAATCATGAAAGATCACGTCCACACCTAAATCTATGTAGGCCTACTTCTATGATTATGAAGGGTCTTATTCTTTACTGTCACATAGCACCGACAGTGAAAACTTTGCATCTGTTTATCTACGTGCCGCACAGTGAATCTGTATCAAAATGTACGTTATTGGTTTCTCCAAGTGCTGATTCTGCAACTTTTCGATCAATTAATTCTGTCAGTATCCCATATTACATAACTAAGCCTTGTTAAATCACAGATTTCTTACAGGTAAGGAATGTTACGGACAGAGTCTTATTAAATCGGCCGTTCGATTATTACGCGCATAAATAGGCTGCGATAATTTACATTTGTATTGGCACGACTGCAATGATCCGGGATTTTTTATTTCACTGCGAAATGGTGAACGTTATTTTGCGCAACTTGGGAATCGTTGCTCGTTGTTTCCCGAATGCTGTGGAATATTTGTGCAATGACAAGCTTTTTGTTTAAATTTTGTCAGAGTCCTACTTTAATGAAAAATATTAAGAATTAAGTTTAATGTCCTCTCGAAGGCAAGGTCAACTACACAAGCTGGTAAAGAATCGGGCTCCGCGTTTTAGAGCAAAGGAACTGTCTCTACATCCGAGGGAAACATTTAGAAAACCTGAAGAGAGATTCGAATACTGCTCTTGTAGAAATATAAGTCCACTACCGCGTCAAATTAGAGTTTTGCGTTTTCCCGATAAATACGATTAATAGGAATCAGCTTTTTTTATTTTTTACCACTCCAGAGAGGTCCATCCGTAGCGGATCAAAATATATGGAAGTCACTTGCCTACTCTTTGTGAGACATTGTTCTCCAAATCGGTGGAAAATAACGCCTGTCTTCCGACGATTATGCTGAACGCATTACTACCGATCCCACAGTTAGTTACATTTTCCATATAGCATGCGAAGGATTTTTTTTTTTATCGAAATGACGTCTAACGGCTTAGCTTGCATGATATGTATACGTGATTACAGTTAACAATAACGAACAAATTTTTAGTCATGCTAATGCAACTACGATTAAAAATTAGTTTTTTTCAGATATGGATATACTATTGTTCTCGAATTGTGATGTATTATTTGTGATGTGTTTCATTAGCGAATGTATACATTGTGAAGCTCCAGTTAAAAGGCATAACGTATTGAATAAGTCTTCGTACATCCATATTTAAACTGGATGAAGGTGGGACACAGCTGGTATAATTTTTATTAAAATGCCATTCCTCCAGCTGTACTTAAGACTTTTTTATATTTACTTCGCTACTAGTTTCAGCGTTGACGCAATAGTAATAGTAAATTGACCCGTTTGTTTCAAAGACTAACAATTATACGAACAGCAAAAGCAGATGATCTTAACTATTTGAGCAGCTTAGTAACTGTGTTTCTGTAAAATTTGTAACATAAAATCTGTTACTTTGTTTGTTATAGATAATCGGATGATGGGTTAAACCCAAAACGCGTCGTAACAGTTAAACAAACATATTCAGAGAAAACCAGCGACTGTTTAAAGCAACCACACAGCCTTTTTAAATTCCTTACAATATTTATTTTAGTATCATTCTTTTTCCAGTTACAATTTTCATCAGTAAGTATAAGAACGTTACTCACCACTTTCAGACCATGTATGCTGTTTTATGTCAGTGTGTGTGTTTTGGAGGAGAGATTAGAACAGTCCAGGCACTGCTCTCGCACCTCCGTCAGCAGAGCTTTTACACACGTGCGTAACATTCTCCAGAATGTGCACCGACACTTCTGTGCACGACCCTTAGCAGCCACTGGAAGCGATTTTTTGCCGCTGCTTGTGTAGAAACGTGTTGTCGGATGGGTGGCTTGGCGGCCGTGTTGCGCTTCCTGGAGCAATCACCCCCGCACTGTAGCAAGCCGGCGTATCGCTTTCTGCAGAAGGCGGCCGCCGGGGCGGAGACAGCGGGGATCGCGTTTCGCGGCAGAGATAGCTCCGCCTCACCTCTCGCGCGCCTCCATCGACTTTTTACCGACTCATTCTGTTTCTTCTCATTCATTCTGACGCGACTGCTTTTCATTCACATTTCCACGTCGCCCTCGCAGTGTTTTTCACAAATCTGCGTCCGTAGCTGTGGGAAATTGAATTACGGTTCCTCCGCGCCGAAGGTCGATTTCTGCGCCTCTTTAAGAATGCCGGGCGTGCCGGCATCTAAGGCTCGGCTGCGAAGGGCGCTGCATGTCAACTCTCTGGGAAGGCAGAGCGCTGATGCTACTGTTATACAGTAGGCAGTGCAAATATAACGATTTGCCTACGAGATCTACGACATCAGTCTAAGAATTATGGAGGAGGCAGTCAGCCGTGACCTTGACAAAAGAACACTACCGTGTGAACGTTAAGTGAGACAAGAAGTAAACCTGAATGGCTCACACGGGGTTTTACGTGCCACTATTACTGGATACGAGTTCACTGTCTGAACCAATGAAACACTTTAATCGGCAGCAAAGTTACTGAATAAATGTTAGCAGGTAGAACAGTTACCTGTTCCTAAGGTTAGTACTGCATCGAGAGGTGCCATCATTTGCATCAAAATTTTCCTAGATGCCAGTACAACGGAGGTGAACAATCGCCTTACACCAGTCTTTGTAAAAGCGACGCATGAGAACCCTTGAGCTGATTTGCGAAGATAGTCTTGTCGAGACAAAATTAACTTGTTGCTCGTCGCGTACCGTAACGCAATAAATCTGTTATATACTTCAAATGTCACATTTTACCGGAAACGAATGTGCGCTGTAATGAGTGGGTGAGCATTTCACGCTTCTCCTGTAATTGTTAATTACCAACAGCGTTACAGACTACCAACAGGATAGCAAATTCAAATACAACAACTGTTGATAAAGCCCATTGCTTTTCCGATTTTCTTTGAGGATATATTTAAGGACAAAGACAGAAAACCTTAGACAACATGAGTTGCCTGGTTTTCCCGCTTTCTCCAGCGAGGTCATTTGAAACTTTCAAAAAATGAACAAGTTTCTGTCACCGTGCTAATGTCTATCTGTCATGTGAGTAGCATTTGTTACGGTAACTTATTACTTTACTGAACACTTAAAGTGAAAGAGGTTCATAAAATAACGAGGGGTAGCTAAGAACTACAACACGCTGTGTGAATATGATCTGGGCTTATGCCGGCAGTCTCTCTCTATTTTGGTTTCGGGTAATTGTACAGAGAGTGGATACAACGAATAGATCGTACAGCGCTCCTTTTCTTTCCCAATAGGCATTAAAAATCAAAGAGCAGAGTGATGCGGGTGCACAAAAACAAGTATATCGTGAAATTTTATTGAAATACTTTTGACAGAGCGTTATCGCTGGTACGTTATTAAAGTCAAGTTCGGGCTTTTTGCACCCTATCTGTATTTACTCATTATAACTTGTCTATGCGATTATGTTACTTAAGAAAAATTAATGCTTTCCCTGTCCCAGGGATGGAGTAACTGCACAGAGCTACAGAAAAAGCAGTCAGTCACTATTGCACATGTGGGAGAAAAATAGCTAACTTACCGAGATGTATTTACGAAATTCACAAACAATCTCTGAAGAACAAAACTGTAAAAAAACGTCAAAGGTGAACAGAAGTTTGTCTTTATTAACTGATAACTAGTTTCGGATCTTTCATCTCAATTTTTCAACCACCTTCGTAAATCAACAGCAACATCCATCAGGTGTACACACACACACACACACACACACACACACACACACACACACACACACATACACACTATGTGACCAGCGTTAACATTTAATATGACTTGTGTAGATGATTTGAAAATGGACTTAAGACACCCTGAACTATTCATCAATTAAAAAAGACATACTTCTGTGCACCTTTGACGATTTTTTGCAATTCTATTTCAACATTTCAAATTGCTGTCTTGTTGCCGTCCAGCATGTTGGAAATAAGTATATCTCTGAAGATTCTTGCAAATGTGAAATGAGTTTTAATGTTCCGTGATAACTAAGTCATATGTAGCTCCAGACTATTTACGATGTGTGAACAACTAGATTCTATATTGTATAGTCTTTGATTAACGTTACTGACTCTACGAATGAATACAATTCAGAATAAATAGCAATTATTGTTATAAATAGCATAAATTTATAACCTTTACTAAATATAGAAAAACGATAAAAATGACTCAACTCTTTGTGCTCCCAAATTAAAAATTTCGCGTCGCTTCAACAGCTAAAGAAAATGAATGCCCATTAAAGTTCCATGCTAACTTTTATTACACCTACTAGCCCCCTATAAATCTGTGTAACTAATACGCTATAGGAAAGAAGCTAATATAAGAACCATTTTAAGTACGTTAATCAAGTGTGAGATTCAGGATTTCTTATAAAAGTATACATGTACCACCAACACATCAACCGCGGATTTTAATATCATGGAAAAGCGCCAGTGAAATTGTATCAAAACAAACAAACTCTAAGCCGAAAAACGAACACTGTATCTTTGTTACCAATGAAGAATGTTGGGAAAATAAACAAGAAATCCATAAGCCACGACAAGTCACTTGGGAAATAGCACTCGCAGCTAGACAGGACAGTGTTAGAAACCAAGGGACGCCTGCTGTTAAGCTAATTCAGATGTAAACTGCGAACTATTGCGAATCGGAATATTTTCGCGAAGTGCGATGCTTCCCATTCCTATTGTACACAAATTAAAATGAAGATGCAGTGTCTAATAGAAGACATCTAGAGAAATACTGAAAATGAATTTATGCTTTGAGATGTTGCGATCATTTTTAACACACTCAAAAACTGATATCAGTCTTGACCACTATCCTTATTAATTTTATACTGCTTTACGCGTTTCGGCCTTAAGCTAGTCTCAAAGACTCAAAATATCCGTAACCTAAGAAGGTGTTAGAAATATTTTGAGACTACGCCCGTAACGCGTAAGGCAGTATAAAAATAATAAATACAGAGGTCAAGACTAATATCAGCTTTTGCGATCGGATATAATTTAACTTCAATTTAACCAAGTACTGCGAAAAAATGAAGACGTGCCATCAGCACTTTCTACTGGAAAGCAATAGCAAAATGTACTCCTAAATTCTTCGTGATTACTGAACTCAGAATAGGAATCCTAAACGACTTATCCGACGATAAACTTCCCGCTTTCACGAATCCATTGAAACGAAACTATTTTCTATACTCCTTTTCGTAATAAAAATACTCAAGATTCAGTTGAGAATATACAGACACTGCTAATGCCCAGTTGGTTTCACGATAGCACAGCGGTGCTTTTGTGTCACTTTCCGATATACAGTCGTAGCGGAATTTTTCTACCATTTGTCTACAACGTTTTATTGTTAATTATATATTTCATACGATAAACAAAGTAACACATACCGGAATATCTATTTAGTATTTGTTACCAGTCTGACATCAAATCTGTTTCTCAAGAGTAAATGGGATTTGTAACTGAACAAATAATTCGAAGATTTTGAGATGCCTTCACTCAAATGTAGTAGCTGATCTAAAACTGAGTTACGAAATCTTTGTATTATAAGGAGTTATATGCTTTCCATAAAACCCCAGTACTAGTCAAGTGTAACTGTATGGTTCCAGAGACCTTTTCAAGTCTCAAACGTCTATGATGCATACGTGCAAACTGAAGCGACAGATAAAAATTTGCACCAATGGTTCGAATTCTGCGTCGGTACAAATTTTCATTCATCGTTTCAGTGTGCATATACCCATTATTAGTCGCACACTAATCGCTAACACTCCAAATCGCTACTACTTTAACATTATTTACTCACATTCATTATTTGCGGATGGATATCGTAACAAAATAACGTAAGAAGCCACGTTATTTAAAAGCTTAATTGATGTTCGTGTGGCTATTTACAAGGCTCGCAATTCTGGTACAAGACAAAGTAAAGTGGAATACTTACAAGAGAGTACGAACTTTCCATAATGCTGATATAAAATACGATACCTACGGCAAGAGTTTGTATTCAGTGTGAGAAAGAGAAGTTGTTTTACGAAGCAACAGCGTCTCTTAATTAATTAATCGCAGTTGCAGTAAAACAACACTTTTCGAGCTTCGGCTCCACAGGTTGTGTCACACGCGTTTATACACACATCGCTACGTCCTCCTTTCTTTTTTAATTTGGTATTATATTTGAGCGGCACTCTCGTAAGCTTCACCTTTAAATCTCATTTATTTTAACAGAAGTTTACCTACCGGCGCGCAACGTAAACAGAGATAAGCTACAGCTATTGGGCGGGTGTAGGTTTTCGCTCACGACTCTCCCCGAGCGAAGCGGAAGCCTGCCCACAGGGGGATGCTGAAATTTTAACGAAGTATTCGTACCGCTCTCTTTCGAGCCCTTTTTTTCCCTCGAGGCGCTTTTCTTTGACGTAAACGGGAGTACAATGCACATAATTACTCCGGTTCGTTTTACGAGTAAGTGTATAACCTCGCACCAACATCAATATTTCCTTTTTAGTCGTTTCCCGAGAATAGTAAAAAAGGGGGGGGGGCGGGAATTCAAGCACCGTGCGAGAGTTTTAAGAGCGAAGTCACCGCTTTTTAGCGTTTTTGGCAAAAAGTTCGTAATTCGCGTTTTTCACGTCCTCGGGATTTCCGCGGCATTCGTCCGAAAAAAAATTACTCGGCTCGCGCGGTCTAGTTTCAAAACTGAGGTGTAGTTAAGATAAGGACGCTCCCGGAAAAGCAACTAGTTACACTACTATGACGGGGCAGCACAGCACGTACCTCGCGCAGCGTACTACGACGAGTGGGTGTTTCATTCAGTCGCGAATGGCAATGCCGCCCACGGCTCGGCTCCCGCGGCGCGACTGATCCGCGCGCGCCCGTTCGGCGCTGCCGGCGCTTGGCCACGCCTCCGTCTCGCGACTAGCGCCCAATAACAACGAGACTGTCATTCGGCCTGCGCGCCACCGCCACCGGCCGACTCCGTCGCTGCGCGCCGAGCAGAAACGGCCGGAAAAAGAAGTTGTCCCAGTCCGAGTGGTAGTAGGCGCGGCGGGGAAAAAGAAAGAAGAAGGAGAAGACGAAAAAACTGCGAGAATCGAGAGGGGAAAAATATTGGGGACACAAACCTGCGTAAAAATTGTGAGTCGGTAGTGTAAGAAGAGTGTAGGTGTGTCGGGTTTAGCGGCAGAGGGCATTCACCTGTGGAGAGCGGTAGCGCGGTCGGGAGCGCGCGAGGCGGATGGCGGACGCGGGCTGCCGGCGCGCGCGCTGGCATCCACACGACTGGCGCGGCCGCGCGGCAGGGGGCGCCACACGCCAGCGCCACGCCGCGCCAGCGCACCGCGCGGCCCGCCACGGCTGCCGGCTACCGCTTCCAGCTCCCCCCAGCCGCTCATTGATTTTCACAGCGGGTCAAACCTCCCCTCACATCTACAACTAACATCTTGCACCTCTACTGTTTTCCTAAGTAAACACTCGACGGCCCCCCACCGCCCGCCAGTTCCTCCGGCGGCGCCGGACACTCCTCCGAGGACGCGCGGTCCGACATTTTTGGACGCCGAGGACGCCGTCGCTAGGATTTCGATCCGACCGCTCCGCGGCCTAGGAATGTCATTTTAATTTTCTGGCGCGTTCCGAAATTTCGCCTCCAGAACTTTTTAGACGCGCCGGTGACGGAAATTATTAAAGCCAAATTTTATCGCGTCTTCGAAGGCACTCTTATTATTTGTTTACCCCGTCTGGGCCTTCTGCCACATTTTTACATTGCGGCAGGAGGCTTATCTTCCGAAACCGAAACGCGTCTCGTCGTGTAACAATATATGCTTATAGCAGCTCGAGAAAGGACGTAATCGTGTTAAATTATAGCAACTACAAAACAATATCGAAATTTACAATTAGAAGGACAGGAGGGAAGGCTGGCCTACGTAGTCCTGACAGGCCCGTCCAGAGGACGGCCCGTGTTCGCGGTCCGCCTCGCGCGTGGGTGTGGCACGAATGCTTCGAATGGTCCAGATGGTGGCAGCAGTACAGGGACCTTTTACACTCGTCTTAGTTATACTGTTATTGTAGTACTAGTATAGGAAACGGTAACGGCACTAATGTCAGCAGGTGATGAACATAATTGTAAAATTCCTCGAAATAAGTCGAAAGTACGAAAACGTGTGCCTCTCTCCTGTCTTAGTAACGCAACACCCGACAGAAAGCGGAAAAATATGCGATAGGACCACTACGTGTATAGTATCGCTAGCGTACAGGTAGCCATCTAAATGGTAGAGCGATAGTATTAGAAACAACCGAAGATAAGAAAAACAGTATGATAGACACTGTAGTTCAATATTCAGAACAGAAAGAGAAAGAAGTAAATTACCTTAACGAATCACGTAAATGTAATTATATTTTGCCGGCCCACTGTCTAGACTATGATAAATAAATAATATAATTTACTGGTGTGAACTAAATGACAATGAAAACACATTGACACATTTAGGATTAGTATATAATAGATGCTTACGAACAATAATAAGTTCCCAGAGTACATATAATGCAAAATGAGAACCTACGGTTAGGAGGATACAAAATGGAAAGATGAAAAGAAGAGAAGCTGGTACACGCGGTTCCTGAGTCGTATGTTCTATACTACAATCACTAATGTAAACTTTATTGTTGTAAACAAAAAGACAAAGGAAGCGCGTTGACATATTTAAGATTAATAAGTAGGCTAATACGTGCTTACAAAAAAATGATACTTTTTAGTAACACTCGTTCCCAAACATTGGATTTAGACCCGTGCACAGGACGGCGTAGGAATGTTGGTTTCGGTTCGCGATACGTTCTGAAACATTAGCTGCAGCTTTTTGTATCTCCGGATAAGGTAGTAAAGGCAGATTTATGGTTTCGTCTGTGACGGATCACTATTTATTTATTTATTTATTCAGCTGTTTACCCTGAGTAAGTTAGGACCTTCTGGCTTGTTCTTACGTTGTAACAAAAGCCTTGTCTCTTATAAACAACAGACAGTGGTCGTTACGTAATGCCATTAGGTGTTAGGAATAGTATGTAATCCTTTTAAATTATAACAGCTATGATACTGCACCAAAACTTACGATTAGAAGCATGTGAAAGGAAAAGATAAAAGAGAAGGAAAGGTGTGGGCCCATAGGGCCCTGGGGTAGCCCTGCAGGTTCCGTGTTAGCATTCCGCCTTGCGGGGTAGGTGTGCCTTTTAATATTCTACTATTATACGTGTATTCCTTACTAGAATAATGCTATACGTAAATTTTATGACAAAACAAATACGTTGACACAATTAATATTGATACACAAAAATAAGAGACGTACAGAATATTAGTTCTGCAACGTCGGATTTCGAACCGCCACTGGACTACGGAGGAATCTTTATTTACTTATTTATTCGGTTGTTTAGCGACACTACGTTAGTTCCTTTTGGTACATTTATACAGGGAACACGGGCGTTATCTTCTGTAAACAAGGCGTAGATGACCGCGCATAAAAATATACGGCAACTGGTATTCGAAAAATTGCATACTCTTTTTTAAACTACGAGTGTGACAATTGCAATACAAAATCAAAATACAGCAACTGGCTATAGCTCGTTGCCTGTTTTTCACAGCGGATCAAACCCTCGCATCTACAATTAACATCTTAGAACCCTACCGTTTCCTCACTAAACACCACAATGAGGGCCGGTTGAACGTTTTTTATGGTTGGGGACGTCGTTACCAGAATTTCGATCCGCCCACTGCACGCCGTAGGAAGGTCATTTTACACTCGCGAGGTATTCCGAAAGTGCTCTTACGCCATTTACATCTTCAGAAAACTGAAAGTAATAAAGTCAGATTTTCTCATGTCGTTAATGAAGTGGTTATTATTTATTCGGCTTTTTATCCGTAGAAGGTTACGGTCTTCTGGTACATTCTTACATCGGCCTTGTCTTTCATAAATAAGATAAAATGTTTTTGCGTAACACTATACGCCAAGGGTTCACATAGATCACCGAAGTTAAGTTACGTCAGGCTTGCCTAGCACTTGGCCGGGTCACCGTCCTGGTCTGCCGAGCGCTGTTGGTAAATGGGGTGCATTCACCCTTTGTGAGGGCTGGCCGGATTGGCCGAGCGGCTCTAGGCGCTACAGTCTGGAACTGCGCGATCGCAATGGTCGCGGGTTCGAATCCTGCCTCGGGCATGGATGTGTGTGATATCCTTCGGTTTGTTAGGTTTAAGTAGTTCTAAGTTCTAGGGGATTGATGACCTCAGAAGTCAAATCTCATAGTGCTCAGAGCCCCCCCCCCCCCCCCCCCCATTCCTTGTGAGGCCAAATGCGGTGCAACTTCTTTAAGAAGTAGCCGTTCCGGTCAGGAAAATTTACAACGGCTGGACGAGAGGTTCTGACCACATGCCCCTCCATATCCGCATCCAGCATCGCCCGTTGACCTAGGATGACACGGCGGTCGGTCAGTAGCGTTGGCTCTTCCGAGATCTGTTCGGACGGAGTTTTATAGCATCTGCTTTCAAAAAATGAATGGTTTCCAGAACACTTGTTCTACAAAATTGTTGCTGGTCGTCCCTACAGTCTAAAACTATAGACTTTATTTCATTCAACGTGAAAAAAGATAGTCTGTGGTGCCAGCCCGTGACAGGTCTATTGGTCTGACTGCAGGTAGAGTGAAGTCTATTTTACCCTCAGCACTAGAAATGGGGAAGATGGGCGACCTACCCTCCAGGTCGCCTTTTACCCTGCGATAGATGCCCGGTACTAATTTGATAGGAGGCTCACTGGACCTGGGGCAGTCTACTGCTCTACCCGGCACACAATCGCGGCCATTTTCATTCGACGTATTTCTAAAAAAACTTTTGTGCTCTTTCTAGGATACGAAACGATATCTTCTGGTTCTCTCTCTCTCTCTCTCTCTCTCTCCCTCTCTCTCACGCACACACACACACACACACACACACACACACACACACAGACAAACACACACACACACAGACAAACAAGCATATAGGTAATATTCTCCCTTCGCACAACATTTAAAAACTTCTCGCCATCACTCATCATGCATTAATGATCTCAATCTTTCGCATGTTGTACAAAAAGGCAAGATGATGAACATTTACGAAGAATTTGAAATTTCGAAAAGAGTCTGTTTTAAGAGCCCAAGCTTGCTCAACGCATATCTGACCTTGAAGCCAGAGCTAAAAATGGTTCAAATTGCTCTGAGCACTATGGGACTTAACATCTGAGGTCATCAGTCCCCTAGAACGTAGAACTGCTTAAACCTAACTAACCTAAGGACATCATATACATCCATACCTGAGGAAGATTCGAATCTGCAACCGTAGCGGTCGCGCGGTTCCAGACTGAAGCACCTAGAACCGCTCGGCCACATTGGCCGGCGCAAACCAGAGTTACTTCTTAAGTTAATGTCGATGAACAGATTGCTTTGTTTATACATTGATATTGTTTAGTCGTTCTTCCTTGTTTTTATCTTATATAAAGGATCTAAGTATATCATTGCTTTGTGAACACATTCCTTGTTTTCCCTTCTAGCGGCGCCACCTAGTGCGCTACGGGTCACTTTGATTCATAGCTCTGTAGTAGAAGCCGTAAACGTGTGCCGTAAGGACGCTTTATACACCTCACCTACGTTGTAAACATGCCCTACGATGTGTTAAGAGTGAGTACGCGTAAACACTAGTAACATGTGACTCTTGAACGATGTTATTCCTTATATTACTCATATACTTCGTGAGCCAAGGTCTCGTAGCCCTAAATGTTTCTTTCTTTATCTCCACCCTTATTTATGTGGTTTCTTATGTTTGTTCCAGTTATTTATTTCCGTAGGTGGATGTGTCCTGTAAATTTTATTCAATGACGTGCCATGTTTGGTGATTGCGGTCTATTCTGTACTCTTGCCAGTGGTCCTCAAGTGCTTTTACTCGTAAGTTTGTCTTTGGTTAAGCTCTTTTCGCAACTCGGGTCGTGGTTTCGCAGTTGCTTTATTTAACTGACAACGGAGCTTTATAGATGATTTCGGGGTCATAAATTTGTACTGAAGAAACCCCAGGTTTCTGATGCTGCCCCTGTGAAAGTGAAACGCGTCATAAATTGAATAAATAAAAAACAATTTTGCAACCGAGACTGCCTATTCTTTCTTGAAAATAATATTTACAGTCTAGTTTGAGTTATCAGTGATTCGTGCGTGAGTGAAAAGATTTATATGCGAAGAAGACAACTACCGCCTTCATACAATAGCAAAAAATCTAACAGAGATCTGGAGAAAATTTCGGTCCTACGAAAATCGCTAAGCGGATCTAAGGCTTCCGTCAGGTCATTCGTCGACCAGTCTGCCATGACAGTTGAAGATATCAAAACGAAAGCCGAAATTTTAAATTCCGCGTTCAAGAAATCGTCCATGTAGAAGAATGACACAAACATTCGGTCGTTTGACCATCGCATAGAGTTCCGTATCGATGACGCAGTATTAAGCATCCCTAGCGTAGAGAAACAGCTGAAAGAGTTGAAAACAAATAAGTCGTCCACTCCGGATGGAATCCCAATTTGTTTTTACAGAGAGTAATCTACGGCATTGGCCCCTTACTTAGCTTTCATTTATCGTGAATCTCTCGTCCTATGAGTCCCAAACGACTGTAAAAAAGCGCGGTGGACTCTGGTACATAAGAAGGATAAAAGAACGAACCCGCAAAATTACAGACCAATATCCTTAACTAAAATACAGCAGGGTCTGTGTTATTCAGAAATACGGTGCAATGTTCCTTCGGACATGCATTCATGTCCGTAGGAACAGTCACTGCGGCGACTACAGCCGTTATGAAATATATTCGCCCTTGCGCATATGGACAACCGCCAACTGTATGATGGAATGACGACTATGAAAATTTATGCCTGACTGGTACTCGAACCCGGATTGTCCGCTTGTAGCGAGCGGTCACCTTACCACCACGCTATCCGAGCAGAAGCCAAGGCCAGCCCAAAAACTCCCATATGTCGCCAAGCAAGTGTCTACAGCCTGCACTCTGTGTCTACTATTTATACTCCCGTACAGGGGAGACATTTTAATGGAATACTTACTAGAAGGAGAATTCTTAGCCAAGATCGTTATAAAAAATACTTTATTTTAGATAACCGGTTTCGGTAAAACTAAGTTACCATCTTCAGAATTTCATGAAGGTTATTACAAACATCATGTGCCAGCTACCCACAAATTACTTCTATTGAATTACCAGGTGCCTAAAAGATAAATCCTGGAAATTCAATGGATAGATTTTGTGTGTAGCTGGCAAATGATATTTGTAATAACCTTCATTAAGATCTGAAGATGGTAACTTAGTTTTACCGAAACTGGTTATCTACAATAAAGCTTTTTATAGTGATCTCGGCTAAGAAGTTACTCTTCTTCTAATAAATCACTACAGATTGTCACTTCGAGCTCAACATGAGTAGACTTATTTTAGTTGGAAGTCTCTTGCCCGGTGTCGGCGGATAAATACGATATTACAATGCCTGTGTTGTTCAGGAGTACGATGTGATGTTTCTTCGGACATGAACATTGTGTCCTATTTCTAAATAACACAGGAACTGCGATATCGTATTTATCCGCCGACATCGTACAAAGCGGTTTTCACGTTATACATCCCCCCTTTACTGGAATATACGTATGAATGTAGGAGTGCAGATTGTAGACACATGGGTGACGACGTGTAGAAGTTTGGGTCTGGCTGTGAGTCGTGCTCAGATAGCCTAATGGACGCAGTCGGCTTTCAGCCGTGGTACCGTGCGGCACGCAGAGGAGCGCCCCGCAGGCGTTGTTTACTCGCTAGCGGCCGATCGTGAGTCGTTGTAGTGACTTATAGTGCCGGTACCGATCTACCATGACGTTATCACATCGACAAGCCACAATCAAGCTAACGTTCAATGCATCGTAAACTTCATCGCAGGCCCATGTAATAGAACGCTTTCTTCGAGACGTCATGCACATAGAACCTCAAAACTGATAGTCATCCATTTGTTAATTGTATCCAGCACAATGTACCTCAAACTGATTGACGAAGCGGCCAGCGACAGACTCCTCAAAGATCTAAAGACGGCTTCCGCTTCTGCCACGCTGACGGAATGTGAGCGTGGTAGTAGTTGACCATACTGGACTGGGACTGGACTGGGGGTGCGTACCGTGCGTGTCTTTGAACTACCGTTCGAAGTTCTCGCCACCATTGTCTTTGACGCGCTGCGGCCATATGGCACAGTTTTTGGCCACACAGAGGAGAAACGGAATATATTCGAAACGTATTCTGTCCTTAATGGGGTACGCCAAGTGCGTGTAGAACTTAAGAAGCACGTTCCATTATGTCTTCGTTGGCGGCTGCAGCTCGATTGTTATATATGTTGGCCAACCGAGGACCTGCTCGGGCTGCGGCCAGGAGGACCATGTCAGAACTAAATGTGTGCAGCGCCGCCTCCTTCAGGTGCCCGCGATGAACTTCCCCAACAATCCACGATGACCTCTTTCCCACTAACGTAAGTGCAGGCGGCACGACCTGATCTGACGGAAGATCAAAACCTGCTGGAAGCTCCGTTGGAGAGTCAACATTGACGACGACGACACCAGCGCAGCCAAACGGTGCAGAGTTTCCTGCAGCCTCCGCCCCTCGCGACGTCGCGGGCACCCAGTCGCCTTCAGTGTCGGGACTGGACATAGGGATTCGCGATGACTGAGACCGGGTTGAGCCCCGCCCTCTAGTGGATTTCGAGTCTCGGACCCGCATGCAAAACTCACACAAGTGACACAAGAAGGGACGATTGTCAGTTGAAGAACGGGACACGGATGTGAGGCTGATGGAAGACATCGGCTCCGTTGACGCATCTGCAGTTGCAACAGATTCCAGCGGCCCCATTCACCAAAAGACGCCTGATGATAAGGAACACTCTCCTACACCTGGTAGCCCCGAAAACGAGGCACATCGAATCGACTCCCAAACTGTGGGCCCCTATGAAAGTGGCCAGTCACCACTGACCACCCAATCCTCTCTTGGTGATTGGGCGGACGACATAGAGGCAGATGATGCACAGCACACATCGATAACTACTCCGGAGCCCATGGCTGACACTGAGTCCGCAGGGCCCCGACAGTCAGGGGCTCATACGGCACAGTAATGCACGTCATGCGGCCGGATGGCTGTGTGGAATACAAGCTCACCAGGAGCTTGCACTCTTACATTGCCTCCACTACTTCATATGTCTCAGTGATACCGTGTGGGAACAGTCAATCTCAATGGTGTCCTTTCCACTGTCAAGACCCGCATGTTACACGACATGATCATTGGACATTGCCCTTCTCCAGGAGGTTCGTCCCGAGCTGTGTTTAGACCTATATGGCTGCACCACCAACAGCCTACCATCTAGTGACGGCCCAGGAGGATCGGCCATCCTTCTCCGAGATGGCATGGAAGCGACGGACGTAACATACTTGCCGAAAGCGCGAGGCATTGCTCTCATGCCTACTTCACACCGCGGTGACAGGAACATCTTTTATTCGAAGGAGGTCGCCCCACTTTTGCAAGGAAATATGGCCCATTATATAGTGGGCAGAGATTTTAACTATGTTCTACGGCCCGAGGACCAGATACCGCATTACGTCCCATGCCCGGCTCTACAAGCACTGGTGCGTGACCTCGCGCTCCACGACACATGGCTGTTACATAATGGAAACCAGCGCGGATATACGCGCTGGTCCGGACATACGTCTCGCGTGGCTTCCTCACAGCGACCCGTGATACAGAACTCTGGCCGACGGCCTTCACGCATCATCACGCGTATATCTGCACTGTCACCTTACCCCGACAACTCACAAGACGCAGCAAGGACCCGTGGACGCTGAACGCCTCCCTCCTTCGCGAGGAAGCGTGTCGGCGAGCAGTCACTGACACGTGGCGTCGATGTATCAGGCGCCTGCCCACGTACGCTTCCACGTTGCTGTGGTGGCTGGGATGTGTCAGACCTGCACTCCGAAAGACACTGATGGCCTACGGGCGTGACCGATCGAACTGGCAAAGGACGACATCGGAATTTGACCACACAGCGTTACGTGAGCTGGCGACGCAACCGCCGTCTCCCGAACGTCAAATATCCGTACAACGCATCAAAGCTCGTCTACTGCGCATCAGGACAGAGCAGCTGGAAGGTGTCCGCGTCCGTGCGCGAGTGCAAGACTGCATCCCCAACGAAACGGAATCAGTGTATCACATTGTGCGCGACAGGTGCCACAGCATACGTCAGCTCATTACGGCGGTAAACAGGGAGCAGGGCGGCCGCGTAGTGACACAAACGGACATAGCGCACACGTTCGCCCGACACTATGGGACCTTGTACATGGAAGATCCTCGAACCGTATGCGATTATGACGATTGTTGCACGATTTTCCCGCCTCTAGGGACGTGGCACCCGATGATACTCTGCTGTTGTCAGACGAGCTGACATCGGCCTCGACAAGTGGAGCACCGAACAAATCGCCTAGGCCGGACGGTTTACCCCTGGAATTCTACCGCACTTTTTATGACCTTATGGGTGACAAGTGGCTCCAAATGTTTCAAGAACTGATCCGCCCTGATTTCAATGTCCCCACGGAATTCACAGAGGGCATCTTCATCCCAGTACCGAAACCGAATGGTGGTTGTAGGTGGCAGGACTTTCGCCCACTCACACTCCTCAACAACGACTACAAGATCTTCGCCCGCATCCTCCGCGCGCGTCTCCACACCGCTATCGGGAAAGCCATCCACAGCGATCAACAAGTTTAGGTGCCGTCAGCAACATTCATACAGCGTTAGGAGCATACAGCAACGTAATTACTTTGACAGCAGCCTGAAAAATACGTGGCGCCCCTGTCGCCGTCGATTTTGACCTAGCATTCGACCGCGTCGACCACGGCTTCCTACGCGCAGTTTTGGTACACATGGGCCTCTCTCCGGAGTCTGCGCAGGTGGTCCTTCGACTGGTCCACGGAGCGCGCTCCCGCATGGTGGTCAACGATTACCAGTCTGGTCGCACTGTTGTTGGGCGGTAAGTGCGACAAGGGTGCCCCTTGTCGGGTCCATTATTTGCGGCAGCGCTTGAACCAGCTTTACATGGTCTACGGCAACGATCTACATCTATATCTACATATATACTCCGCTAGCCACCAAGCAGTGTGTGGCGGATGGCACAATTCGAGCCAAAGTCATATTTTAATCCCTCTGTTCCACTCGCGGATCGCGAGAGGGAAAAACGACTGTCTGAACGCACCGGTACGAGCTCTTATTTCCCTTATCTTTGAATCGTGATCATTGCGCGATTTGAAAGTTGGTGGTAATAATATATGCTCTACATCTTCGGAGAAGATTGGATTTCGGAATTTAGTGAGCAGCACCTTCTGTTTAGCGCGCCATCTATCTGCATGTGTGTCCCGCTTCAAACTTTCTATGGGATTTGTAACGCTCTCGCGATGGCTAAATGTACCAGTCACAAATCTTGCCACTCTTCTTTGGACCTTCTCAATCTCTTGAATCAGGCCCGACTGGTAAGGGACCCATACTCAAAGATTGGTCGAACTAACGTATTGTAAGCTATTTCCTTGGTTCAAGGACTGCATCGCTTCAGGATTTTACCAACAAACCACAATCTACAGTTCTCCTTACCCGTTATTTGTGTAATCTGATAATTCAATTTGAGATCATTTCGAATAGTCACACCGAGTTATTTGACGGACGTTACCGCTTCCAAAGACTGGGCATTTATTTTGTACTCGTACATTAATGAAGATTTTCGCTTTGTTATACGCAGTAGGTTACACTTACTAATATTGAGAGATAATTGCCAGTCATTACACCACGCACTTCTTTTCTGCAAATCCTCATTGATTTGTTAACAACTTTCGTGTGATACTACTTTCGTGTAGACTACAGCTTCATAGGTAAACAGTTTAAGGCCGCTGTCAATACCATCAACCAGATCGTTCATGTAAATCGTAAAAAAGCAGAGGACCTATTACGCTGTACTGGGCACACCTGAAGTTACGCTTGTTTCTGTTGAAGGCACCCCTTCTCTTGGCCAGAAATGCCTTTTTTGCCATAGCGATGTCTTCCTTGCTCCGTCCGTCATTGGTTATTTTACTGCCTAGGTAGCAGAATTCCTTAACTTCATTGACTTCATGACCATCAATCCTGATGTTAAGTTTCTCGCTGTTCTCATTTCTACTACTTCTCATTACCTTCGTCTTTCTCCGATTTACTCTCAAACCATACTGTGTACTCATTAGACTGTTCATTCCGTTCAGCAGATCATTTAATTCTTCTTCACTTTCGCTCAGGATAGCAATGTCATCAGCGAATCGTATCATTGATATCCTTTCACCTTGTTTAATTCCACTCCTGAACCATTCTTTTATTTCCATCATTGCTTCCTCGATGTACAGATTGAAGAGTAGGGGCGAAAGGCTACAGCCTTGTCTTACACCCTTCTTAATACGAGCACTTCGTTCTTGATCGTCCACTCTTATTATTCCCTCTTGGTTGTTGTACATATTGTATATGACCCGTCTCTCCCTATAGCTTACCCCTACTTTTTTCAGTATGTCGAACAGCTTGCACCATTTTATACTGTCGAACGCTTTTTCCATGTCGACAAATCCTATGAACGTGTCTTGATTTTTCTTTAGCCTTGCTTCCATTATTAGCCGTAACGTCATAATTGCCTCTCTCGTGCCTTTACTTTTCCTAAAGCCAAACTGATCGTCACGTAGCGCATTCTCAATTTTCTTTTCCATTCTTCTGTATATTATTCTTGTAAGCAGCTTCGATGCATGAGCTGTTAAGCTGATTGTGCGATAATTCTCGCACTTGTCAGCTCTTGCCGTCTTCGGAATTGTGTGGATGATGTTTTTCCGAAAGTCAGATGGTATGTAGCCAGACTCATATATTCTACACACCAACGTGAATAGTCGTTTTGTTGCCACTTCCCCTAATGATTTTAGAAATTCTGATGGAATGTTATCTATCCCTTCTGCCTTATTTGACCGTAAGTCCTCCAAAGCTCTTTTAAATTCCGATTCTAATACTGGATCCCCTATCTCTTCTAAATCGACTCCTGTTTCTTCTTCTATCACATCAGACAAATCTTCACCCTCATAGAGGCTTTCAATGTATTCTTTTTACCTATCTGCTCTCTCCTCTGCATTTAACAGTGGAATTTCCGTTGCACTCTTAATGTTACCACCGTTGCTTTTAATGCATCCAAAGGTTGTTTTGACTTTCCTGTATGCTGAGTCTGTCCTTCCGAAATCATACCTTTTTCGATGTCTTCACATTTTTCCTGCAGCCATTTCGTCTTAGCTTCCCTGCACTTCCTATTTATTTCATTCCTCAGCGACTTGTATTTCTGTATTCTTGATTTTCCCGGAACATGTTTGTACTTCCTCCTTTCATCAATCAACTGAAGTATTTTTTCTGTTACCCATGGTTTCTTCGCAGCTACCTTCTTTGTACCTATGTTTTCCTTCCCAACTTCTGTGATGGCCCTTTTTAGAAATGTCCATTCCTCTTCAACTGTGCTGCCTACTGCGCTATTCCTTATTGTTGTATCTATAGAGTTAGAGAACTTCAAACGTATCTCGTCATTCCTTAGAACTTCCGTATCCCACTTCTTTGCGTATTGATTCTTCCTGACTAATTTCTTGAACGTTCATAGATTTTACGAACGACCAAAATTTTTTGGCGTTATTTTTAGAATCTGCAGATAAAATATTGCTTTCAAATTCGTTAAAAGAATCTCTCATTGTCCTTCTGACAGTTGCTTTCATTTCGCATAATTTCTGTTTGTCAGCGGGGCAGTGACTAGGTTTGAAACGACTGTGCAAAAATTCCCTGCTTTCTCAGTAACTTCCTAATATGTTTGCTGTACCAAGGTGGATCCTTTCACTCCCCTATACTTTTGCTAGACACATACTTCTCTAGCACATGGTGGACAATACCTTTAAATTCCGACCAAAGATGCCAAATACTTTTGTGTCCCGCGGTGAATGCTTGGAGCTGACTATGAAGATATTCATTAATGACTCTTATTTTCTTTCCCAAACAAGAAGACTATACGTTGTTTCTTTGTTTCTTTTGCAACTTCCACTGACATAGAAGCCACAACGACATTATGGTCGCTAATATTTTCTTCTAGATTAACTTACACAAAAAGATCAGGTCTATTTGTCGGCGAGATATCTAATATGTTCCCATCTTCAGTTGGTTTTCTAACCAATTGGTCAAGGTTGCATGTTGAGAGCGCTCCTAGAATAACTTCACACGAATCTTTGCTTCTGCCCCCTGTAATAAACGTGTAATTTTCCCAGTCAATGGATGCTAGATTAAAGTCTCCACCTATAACTAATGGATAATTTGGATATTTACTTTCTATATACTCAAGACTTACCCTGAAACGCTCTGCGACGTTTATTGCAGATGCTGGTGGTCTATAAAAACATCCTAATACAATGGTCAATCCTTGTCTGATTGACAGCTTCATCCAGACTATTTCACAGTCCGACCCAGTTTAAACAGCTTTTAACTTCAATGAACACACCTCCTCCCATAGCATCATTCCTATCCTTCCTAAACATTGTCAAATACGAATTCAAAAATTTCACTGCTTTTTATGTCTGGTTTCAACCAGCTTTCGGTATCTAATACTATATTGGCCTTGCTGCTGTTTATTTCGGAGATTAACTCGGGGATGTTGCTACAGACACTTCGACAATTTACTAACATGAGATTAAGCATATTTAAATCCCTTGGAATGACCTGTTTATGCGTACTAACAATTTTTACAGTTGGTACACCTACATTACCTGATGATGATGTGGTGTAGGGGAAGATGTCGGAGATGAGTGACTCAAGGATGATGCAAGATGACTTGGGCAACATTTCTAGTTGGTGTCATAAAAGGCAGCTGGCTCTAAATGTAGAAAAATGTTAAAATGTTGGGATACATCATTAGTAGTGTGCTGCTTGAGACAGTCACGTCGTTTAAATATATGGGCGTAACGTTGCAAAATGGAACGAGCATGTGAGGGTTATAGTAGGAAGGGAAGTGTGGTTCATCTGCAAAGGAGACCGCTTATAGGACGCTAATGCCACCTATTCTTGAGTACCGCTCGAATGTTTGGGATCCGCACCAAGTCGGATTAAAGAGAGACTTCGAAGCGATTAGGAGGCGGGCTGCTAGATTTGTTACCAGTAGGTTCGAACAACAAGCTAGTATTACGGAGATGCTTCGGTAACTCAAATGGAATCCCCTCGAAGGAAGACGACATTATTTTCGAGGAACATTAGTAATAAAATACAGAGAACCGGCATTTGAAGCTGACTGCAGAACGATCCTACTGCCACTAACATACATTTCGGGTAAGGACCACGAAGGAAAGATACATGAAACGAGGGCTCATACGGAGGCATATAGAATTCGTTTTTCCTTCGCTGTACCTGCTAGTGGAACATGAAAGGACAAGACTAGCAGTGGTACTTAGTACCATCCAACAAGCACCGAACGGTGGCTATGGGAAAGAGAACTGATGAGGTTCGCGTAAGCTATGATGATTGCTTCAGTTTAGTAGGATTAAAACAGCAGTGACGGGAAATTACACATAGGGCGAAAAGTAATAATACCGAAAAAATGCAGGGACGGATTCCTGACTGGAAATAGAGGAAAAATGTCATATGAACATTTTCCCGGAAATGCATCGTTGCCACGGTAGATGGCGCTGACGAATAACAGTTCCACCGATCACGTGCCGTGTGTTCCTTGTGTGACAGACTGTGTGATCGAAGCAGCGTAAATTAAAGAGGACAAATGACATAAATCTCATAATTGTGATGGTCTGGTGCAAGAACCATCGACAAAACCCTTTCCGTAGAGGGAAATCCGCTAACGACAATCCTTGCATTCGTTGCAGATGATAGACATAGTAGCGGTTGTCATGTAGGATACATATGAATATAATTTGGCTTACACCGTGTTGGCGGGCTACTTGCATGGAGCATGTACTCTGGTTCGTCTCAGTATCTTGTAGAACTCGGTCCTCCAAATCTGGTGTACGCACAAATCGCCGTCTCCCTGCACGTTCGTCTGTGTGAAAGGACTCGTGATCGTACAGACGACTAAAATTGACCTTCAAATGTTGTGTGATGTAGTTGGTGTCTGTGAGGGTACTTGTTTTGGTATGGCTGTGCTTGCCTCTTAACCGTTTGCATCTGCTGGCCGTACACAAACACCATCTCGGCTTGTTCCCGACATGAATACCGGACCATTCTGCCACTTACAGTAGGCTGCGTCAACGAATTCGCCATACGTAAAAGACAGATTGACGAAGCCGCTACATCAGTTGAATAGGGGTGAAGAACGAAATCAGCAATAATCTCTTGAGGGAACCATCTCAGAATTGACACCAAGTGTTTTAAAAAACACTTCAGGAAACAAATGTAAGTAGGCTGTTTAAGTTTTTTTTATTGGTAACGCCGCCGCCACGTAGCGCTCTGTATGAAAATCACTGGCTGTACCGTGTGCAGTCGGTGGCTGGTTGGCATTGTTGTAATACTCGCCATTGTAGTGTTGGGCAGCTGGATGCTAACAGCGCGTAGCATTGCACAGTTGAGGTGAGCCCGCCAGCAGTGGTGGACGTGGGGAGAGAGATGGCGGAGTTTTGAAATTTGTAAGAATTGGTACGTTTCACAATGTTTGATGACCAGACTCGTATTCATAAACTCACTTTTTTCAAGTAAGAGTTTAGTATCCTAACTAGTTCGCACCATGGTCAGCTACAAGTAGAGAGTGCTGGATAGCATTGTTTCTATAGGGGCACATGTCAAGGACGTCTCTATTCTGTATTAAAGCATAAACATTTTTTAAAAAAGAGTCCTGTATCCCATGTCTGCTGGGTGAAAAGAATGGTAGAAATTCAGTGAAATCGTTAATTATTAAATTTTTAATCAACTAACTATTGTACTACCGATGCTCAGCTTTAAGTGATCCACGGAAAGTACGGTTCGTCAAATTTGTTGAGAGCCTCTATCGCAATAAACACTATTATGACCGGTTCCGGCTAATAATTAGTCATCTTCTGATCCATTTCCATGCTAATGACGACTGGAATGTGTCAATCAATACTTTCTAACTGGAAGATAGAAAAGAAGAGCGTTAGACCCTGCTAGTGATGCGTTCCTAAAAGGTCAAAACCTAGTAGATACTGACCGGGCGTAACATGGGTATCATTAGAAATCGTCTAAACAGCAATGTTAAATGTTCTTCTTTCCGCAATCTAAGCTGTTATAAGTGAGTAATAACTCTTTGTGAGTAGACATTTAGATAAATTGATAGGTAAATAGAAGAGAGAGAGAGAGAGAGAGAGAGAGAGATAGGAAAGAAGAACAGTGTCATTAGAGAGAGAGGACAAAGAAACCATGCCGGTATTTACCTCAAGTGATTTAGAGAAACCACGAAAACCTAGCTCTGGGTGGCCGAACGCAGATTTGAACCTTCTTCCTCCTGAATGCGAGTTCATCGCGCCAACTTGCTTGGTGGAGGTAGGGGTGTAAAAGGGAGAGAGGGAGAGAGGGGGAGAGGGGGGGGGGAGAGGAGAGAGAGAGAGAGAGAGAGAGAGAGAGGAGAGGAGAGAGAGAGAGAGAGAGAGAGAGAGAGAGAGGGAGGGAGGGAGGGGGAGAGAGAGAGAGAGAGAGAGAGAGAGAGAGAGAGAGAGGAGAGAGAGAGAGAGAGAGAGAGGAGGGAGGGAGGGAGGGAGGGAGGGAGGGAGGGAGAGTGTGAGTGAGAGAGAGTGAAAGGGGGATGAGAGGGGAAGGAAAGGGGGATGAGAGGGGAAGGAAAGGGAGAGACTTAATTCCAGTGATGATGAAACTTCTCTCAAACAATACCTAAGGTCGCTGAACGTAAGGCTCTGTCCAGCGAACGCATGACTATCAATGTGGACATGCGTGTTCATTCCATGAGACAGTAAAAAGATGTATAGGATGCAGCTCTGGACATTGACAAAAAAAAAACCTTGTGATCAGGAATTTCATGCCACCTTCTTCCTCCCTTTGTCGGGTTAATACTGTTAACGAAAATTACTTCACGAACGAACCTGAACCGACTACCTCGTGATCAGGCGCCACCGTTATCGACGTCGGTCACGGAAGTGTGTTAGTCATTTAACTTGTACAGTTAGACGAGTCTCCTGTTATAAGTATTATGCCACATTCCGAAGCACAGAAGACAGAAAACATCATATGAGATTCTTAGTTAGTCGGTAGTTTCTTTAGTGTTGTTTAGATGCTGAAATGAGAGGTTTTCCGTTGACAACGTCGTTTACAGACGGCATTTGCCGGCTAAATGTCTTGAGTATACAGTACAATATGGATGAAAGTAAAGAGACCGTGTATATTACAATGATTCGGATGTTGATAACGCAAGACAGAAAACTGGGCAAAGTAGGTAAGGTCAAAAGTTAACATCCCATTGATAGCGCCGTGAGGAAGGAAGCATTAGATCGGGAACGAAATTTTCATTCTGCAGCGGAGTGTGCGCTGCTTTGAAACATCAAAGCAGATTAAAACTCTATGGTGGACCGAGACTCGAACTCGGAACCTTTGCCTTTGCGAGCGAGTGCCCAAGCACGACTCGCGACCCGCCAACGCAGCCTCATTTTGCAATGCAGGAGAACACGCGATCTAGTGT